>NC_138507.1:7496254-8907920 GCF_964252035.2 Podarcis erhardii | reverse complement strand
CCGGAAGTGTCTGGTGAGATGAGCGCACAACCCTAGAGTCTGTCAAGACTGGCCCGTACGGGCAGGGGTACCTTTACCTTTTATAGGTTGCATTACTGCCTTTGAAACCAACAACAAATTAGTTTGTTACTTACTTATCTCATTAGCCATACAGACACTATCACAGTGTGTTGTGATAGTTGATCAAATG
Organism: Podarcis erhardii; assembly: GCF_964252035.2. Classification (NCBI taxonomy): domain Eukaryota; kingdom Metazoa; phylum Chordata; class Lepidosauria; order Squamata; family Lacertidae; genus Podarcis; species Podarcis erhardii. Next base: position 8,907,730 of record NC_138507.1, on the reverse strand, counting down.
CTTGCCCATGTGCTTTCTTCCTAGATGAAGTGGTGGGTATGCATTCTTCCAAAAAACTGCCACCTGGCTATCATTTAGCTAGGAATTGTAACAGTGGACGCTATGATGTGGTACCCACAGGTGCCATATAGGCAGCTGCTGATCTAAATAAGACATTCCATACCCATCAGACTTAACTTTGGCTATTTCTGGTGCCAAATAAAGACTGGTGGACTCAGCATCAATGAAACAGATTCATAGTAAAGTATAACTATTCCAATAGAAAAGGCTATTGAAATAGCTTCTCCATTGAGGCAGAAGTCTGAAACATGCATCTGCTTCTACTTTTTCCTTACAGTGTTTGAAGTCATGCTTGGGTATCTAGTATAAGGTTACCATATTTTTTTCAGTGAATCCGGGGGCACTTATTGTTCGCTACATACCGTATTTTTCGCTCTATAAGACGCACCAGACCACAAGATGCAGCTAGTTTTTGGAGGAGGAAAACAAGAAAAAAAAATATTCTGAATCTCAAGTGCAGTGAAAGCAGCAATCCCTCTTGCTGTTCTGGCTTCTGTAATAGCTGCACAGCCTGCATTCGCTCCATAAGACGCACACACAGTTCCCCTTACCTTTTAGGAGGGAAAAAGTGAGTCTTATAGAGCAAAAAATCGGTACATGTGAATGCTGAGAAAGCTCTAAATCCGGGGACTGTCCCCAGGAAACGGGGACGTCTGCTAACCTTAATCTAGTAAGAAGCTTTCTGTAAGTGCTATGAGGAAAGATCTGTGTGTAAAGGGTTGTGCTTCTTTTGTAGAATAAAGAACAGTAAGAATTACTATGAGATTCTAGGTGTTGGGAGAGATGCCAAAGACGAAGAATTGAAAAAGGCATACCGAAAACTTGCCCTGAAATTTCATCCAGACAAGAACTGTGCACCAGGAGCAACAGAGGCATTTAAAGGTTTGTAGATCACCACAATAAAGCTGCACAATTGGCATATGGATTATGTTAATAACGACAGTAATCTATTAGTAGGTGTTGCATTTTTTTTTAGTTTGCTAATATTTAGTACAAAAGGTTCTATTGAAACAGCAAACCGTAAAGATCGTAGACATGTTTGATTTGTTCCTCTGCATATAATAGATATGTCCAAAGGAAAACTATTCCCAACCCTACTTGCTTTAGGTGATTCATATGATAAATTCATTGCCAGAGGTAAAAGCAGATATTATTTCAACAAGGATTTCTGCTTAAGCCTATCAAATGCTTTTTCTGCATTGAAGAATATTGCAAAGAAATATTCCATTCTTTTACATAATCAGTTATACTTAAGATCCTGCCTATAATAAGCAATACATTTTCTTTCAATATAAATCCCATCTAATTAATTGAAATGTATTTGGCTATAATCTTCTGAAGCCTTGTAGCAAATCCTATGGTTATGATCTTGCAGTTTTAATTAATGAGATAATAAACAAGGGGGAATAAGAAGTACTCAGATAAAGGATAATTTTCTAAAATACATACCATCTTACTAATTTCTGAGGACTCTGCAGGAGAGCAATTAAGGCACGCCAGCTCCTATTTCTGATATGCTTCATACTAGTATGTTCTGGTTGACATTCTACACTGCCAAAGTGGATGTTCTCTTCTAGTCTTCCATTCCTGTTCCCCCTAAGTTCGCTCCAGAGAGTTGTTGAAGAAACTAGACATGGAGGAAGGGGTTAAGGGTGAGATAAGCCAACCAATGCAGGGTCAGCCAAGCCAGTTGCTATGGCAATGGCCCAGTGCTATTTATATGAATGATTAAGGCACACCAACTCATTAGGTCCAAGTTCTTGTGCTGTATTTCACGCTGGGTTGTGAAGTGAGTTAGTCTTTTGATTAAGTCAGAGTCTGTGTTACGTCTCAAACTGCTGGAACAACAGAAATTCTTTATACAATGGTACCTCGGGTTACATACGCTTCAGGTTACATACACTTCAGGTTACAGTCTCCGCTAACCCAGAAATAGTAGCTCGGGTTAAGAATGTTGCTTCAGGATGAGAACAGAAATCGTGCTCTGGGGGCACGGCAGCAGCAGGAGGCCCCATTAGCTAAAGTGGTGCTTCAGGTTAAGAACAGACCTCCGGAACGAATTAAGTACTTAACCCGAGGTACCACTGTACTTGTCTGTAACTTTATCTGCCAGTGCCAAAGCCTGCAAACTGTGTTTATATCCACACAGTGGCGGAGAGCAGGCGGGGGCAGGGCTGGCGTGCGTCCAGGGGGCGTGGCACAGGTCCTGGGGACATGGCGCACCGCCTGCGAGGGCATGGTGCCCAGCAGGAGGGGGGCAGCCCCGATGGTACCCCACTGGGATCACTGCCGGGGGCAGTGCACTGCACCTGCCCCCCTATTCCTCCGCCAGTGTATCCACATCCAGAATGTTTTGCTGAGCCTTGTCTTCTACAGCAGTAAACTATTAAGAGTCTCGAAAGCACGTCAAAGTGCAAGTAGATCAATAGGTACCACTCCGGTGGGAAGGTAAATGGCGTTTCCGTGCGCTGCTCTGGTACGCCAGAAGCGGCTTAGTCATGCTGGCCACATGACCCGGAAGCTGTACGCCGGCTCCCTCGGCCAATAAAGCGAGATGAGCGCCGCAACCCCAGAGTCGGCCACGACTGGACCTAATGGTCAGGGGTCCCTTTCCCTTTTTACCTGCTTCCATGTGGCGACTAGAACTGGGGGCAATTTCGACTGCGTGGGTACCTCACCTCAGATTCCCAACAAGGGTTCCACAAACTGCTGCAGACATTTCCTCAATTCTGCAAAACAGGTGTGCTCAGACAGGAGAGAAAAGGGATGTCCAATCGCATGAGGCTTTTGAGGCTGTCTCCTTATACTTTAATGAAAAGGTATTTGCCCAGGTAGTTAGTTATAAGTTAAAGTGTTTCTAAAACACTTAGCACATTGCAGTCCTTTGCAAGTTGGGCATTAGGTTAGATTGCAGACATTGCGATAGGTGACAAGAATGCAAAATTTTCTTCTTCTTCTTCCATCCTGCAGCAATAGGCACTGCTTTTGCAGTTTTGAGCAACCCTGAAAAGAGATTACAATATGATCAATTTGGAGATGAACAGGAGACTTGTTATACCAACCTGCCCAGGCATTATAACTATTACAGAGAGTTTGAAGCAGACATCACACCAGAAGAAATATTTAATATGTTTTTTGGAGGCAACTTCCCAACAGGTGAGTGCTACAAAAACCATTATTAACCGATGCTTCACATAACTCCAGGCAGCCGGTAAATAAAAGTCCTGTAACAAAAGTTCAGGTAACTACATTTTTTGTTCTCCTTTGCCAATGACATTCCAGAAATTCTGCAACTGCAGTCATTTGAGGTGTCCAGTTAATACCTAGACAGGTCTTACTGTTGAAGATTCTATATATGTTCTTAATAAATAGATTCTTACTTCAGCTCTGAGAAATTTGTATATACCACTTTTATGACATAATACCTGGTTTATTTCCAAAACTGGGATTATCTAGAACAGCCTTTTCCACAACCACAGTTGTTAGCTTTTATGGAAATTGAAACTAATACTTCAGAAACTGAGTTGCTCCCCAAACCCTCATAACTGTGGGCCTGGGCCAAGCTAGATCCGTGGTTAGGCAAAGAATCATGGACATAGAGAGACAACAGGACTGTACAAGGGTCCCTGATTATAAAATCATAGAAAACGGGAGATACGTAGTCGCTCCAGCAGCATATCTCTATTTCCTCAAATCCAGAAACGCAAGAAGGGCTTTTACTCTTGCTAGAAACTCGGCCTTGCCCTCCCTGGTTCTGGAAGGCTCCTATAGAAGGGTCCCGTATGCACAGAGACTTTGCGCCTGAACATATATTTTTTAGATGTCCTTTTTATGTTGAGATTCATAGAGACACCATTGATCCTTTGCTGAAGAGGCTCGCCGATCTTTCAGACAAGTCTAAACTTAATTCTCTCCTCTTAGGCAAAGATCATAAGACGACCTGGCTGGTAGCCAGATTCTGCGCCCAGATTTGTAGGCACAGATCATCCTCTAGAATAAAATAGATTACTAGGGAAATGCTAAAGTTGCCCTTTGGGGCGCCTCAGGGTCAATTTTTTTTTTTTATGGTAGCCCAAATCTCAGTTGTACAGGTATATGTATACATCTCAATTTTAACTCATGAGCTATTGCTGCAATCTGCTCTGATTGTATATTTTATCTTTATGAACGCTGTTTTTAGTATGTTATGTGAGCTGGTCTTTGACCGTAATAAATTATCTCACTCTGAAACTAATATTTTTATGACAAGGGCAAGAAGCTGTTCTTCTCTTCCATTTAAATAGGACATGCATTACTATGAAATAAGTAAACAAAGCCCATTGTTTTTTTAAAAAAAACAACAGGAAATATCCACATGTTTTCAAATTCATCCATGGATCCCCCATGTTATCAGCCACGGAACAGGCATGATAGGACTTGGGCAGAAGAAGAGGAGGAGGAAGAAACTAGACCCCAGGTACTTGGGAGCAGGGAGCTGTTAAGAGCACCCACAAAACACTTCTACCTGTTTCTTTTCCTTAGGAAAGAATCTGGCGTTGCTTACGATTTTCCCGGCATTTCAGAGGAAGTGATATTTAATTGTTGCAGTTCTTAATTGTAAGTTGCTATTCGAGAACATTTCCTGGCAAAGAATTCGAACAGCTTTTGCCAGGAACAGAGAGACAGAAACTCCAGTTCCTGTGTGGATGCAAATTTCACTTAATAGCATGGGGCACACTTCGGAGAAAAGATGAAACTGAAAATGAACTTTATTTGTGGGCATTTGAGGAGTGAAATATTAGGTGGGGGAATGTGCAAGGATTGTGTTGTGTGAAGGGCCAAGGTAAACTTTGATTCTCTAGAATGGGTAGAGGTTAGGGAGCCAAAAGGCATATTTATTGAGCTGGGGAGTGGGCATATTGACCTCTGTTCATGAAAAGCACTTCGTTGCAGCAGGAGCTTTGTCTATGGGGTGAGAGATTTTGCACATTTCTCCTTGCTCTGGAGCAGATTTGGGGGTGGGTTCTGCAGGAGGAAGGGGAATGAATCACTGAAAATGGTTAGGTGAGCGATACTGCTGGATATAACCCACCTTGACCATCAGGGATGTATTTACAGGAAGTAGGAAACACAGAGAATTACATTGAAGAAAAACAATTGAACACATTTAGGAGACTCCTTGCACCACTAATTTAATAAAGCCATCAAGGTCTTCAGCATTAAGTAGAAATGGAACATTTACATGACAAAAAGTTAGTCTTAGGCGGTAGTTGTTGTGATGACCTATTTAAGGCAGCACTGTGTATATTAAAATCAAATTTAAAAAAGGAGCAAGCATGTGTTATTTCTTTATAGTCCTCAAAGGAATAAGCAAGCTGCTCTGCCCCTCCCATATTATTTGTATTAAAGAGCCTTGATCAATAGATAGGTGTCCATCAATACTTTACTTGGGCTAATTTAAACCACAACCAGTTTTGCTTAAAAGACTAATAGCTAGCTAATCTGCCTTATCTGGAGGCTACTTTTTATTATTTTGATTGCTTATATGCTTCACTAATGATGGTTTTCATTTCCAGAATTCATACTCTGCATTTATCCAGTTACTGCCAGTTTTTATTATAATAGTTGTGTCAATAGTAACTCAACTGATGGCAACTAACCCACCCTACAGCCTCTTCTTCAAGTCGTAAGTCCTGATGTTTTTCTTTGCTCTTCTGGGAGAATTGACTTGTCCAATATAGAGATTAACATGTGATTTGTTATCTATTTATACCAGTTAAATTGGGAAGTTGATTAAAGCTTTTTGCTGTGGAAAAGACAGCCCCACAACCATATATTCAAGCACAGTCCTTTCAAACAGGGTGATTAATTTCCATCTTCAAAGCATAAAGATATAGGTCATAGCTGTAATGCAACAACTATATATTTCCTTTTAGCACTTTACAGAGAATCAGTTATCCTTTTTATAAATGAGGACTTTATGAAAGCTGAATGCACTTCTGAGAGCCACACTGTCAAGAACTACTTGAGATAGAAGCAAACTGGAACATTCTGATACCACAGGATAGTTTAAAACCTGTTAATAGTCGCTTGGTTTCTTCATCATTTTCATGCCCAGTTTAAATAAAGTTTCAATAAAACCAGTAGAAAAAAGCTTCAGTCTCAACTGGTGAGTTAGACATTACTTGGAAAAATAGAGACTAAGGCATGTGGAAAACTGTTGGCTGTTTTAAAAGCTTGTGTGCTAGATTTTAGACAAAGTAACTAGCATTAAAGATGGAATTTAATAAATATTTATGGTTGTGTCTAGTATTGCTTCAGCAGAAGACAAGCTTGTGAAACAGATCTTTCCCCTGTGTCTCCCCACCCACCTTCCCAGTTTTAAGTGGAATGGAGAAGTCTGCAAAACTTGATGGAGTCGGTCCTACAGGGCCGCAATGGAAGGGGAAATTGCTCGAAGGTGGGCAGAGAAATCTTGCAATTAGCTGTTGCAAGACACCTCTGCCTTATTTTCAAGTGATTTCCCACCAACAGCAGCTCTGCAGTCCTGTAAGATACAGCTTTATTTTATGTTTGGTGGCTGCCTTTTGCCCATGCAACATTCAATACAATTCTTAGCTGATATAACAATAAATAGTGTAAAGAAGCATTTTAATTTACCATATTTTTCGCTCTATAGGACGCCCCCAACCATAGGACGCACCTTGTTTTAGAGGGGGAGAACAAGAAAAAAAAATTCTCCCCCTCTCTGCTCAGCGCCCCTTCAGCGAAGCGGCAGGAGAAACAGAGCCCCTTCCATTTCTCCTTCCGCTTCGCTGAAGGGGCGCTGCGCAGCTCTCCCTCTCCTGAAGCCAGGAGAGTCTTGCTCTCCCGGCTTCAGCAAAAGGAAACCGAAGCCTTTGGAGCGCAGCTTGAGGTCCCACTGTGCTCCAAAGGCTTCAGGCGGCTATCCCTGAAGCCTGGAGAGTGAGAGGGGTCAGTGCGCACCGACCCCTCTCGCTCTCCAGGCTTCAGCGAAAGCAACGCATAGCCTCCGGAGTGTGGAGGGAGCGCTCCCTCTGTGCTTTGGAGGCTTCGCATTGCTATCGCTGAAGCCAAGGAGCCTGCATTCGCTCCAAAGGACGCACACACATTTCCCCTTCATTTTTGGAGGGGGGAAAGTGCGTCCTATAGAGCGAAAAATACGGTACATCACTCAGTCTTCTTTATTGGCAGTATTCAACCAAGCTGTTCTGTTAGCACATGGGCTTCTAATTGTGGAACACAACTTCCCCACCCTCTCACCTTCCCAAAATCTGTTCCGGGGATTTCTCCAACCCCTCAGAGCAGATTTTGATGTTCTGTTTCACAAATGGAAATCCTTGCACTAAGAGAATTTAGTCGGATACCACACATAATGTCACATACTGACGGGTTTGCTTTATTTTTCAGATCCTTCTGTACATTTCAGAAATGAGTTGGTCATAATACTGACCAGTTCAAAGAGCTGCATTTTTTTATTATTATATTAGCATCTATGTGGATTCTATAATAGCTGGACAGGACTTCAGGAATTACAGGATCATACAGATGAAACGATATGCAAAAATTGCATATTCTCAGCACAGAGAAAGAATATGCAATTTACTTTGAGAACATTTCTATTTTTAGAAGACAGGCAATTTCAAATACAAATGTTAATATGGCAAAACCGTATTTCCTTTTCTTTTTCAAGTGGTTAAAATGCTTTCATTGTTTGCTTCCTCTTTCAGGAATCTTGGGCATACGATTGTTAGAGAAACACAGAATCTACAGGTGCCTTACTACGTTGATAAAAACTTTGAGCATAACTATAATGCCGAAGAGCTTGAAGAGCTTGAAAAACACATTGAAAAAGATTATATCGATTATATCCAGACTAGCTGCAGGAAAGAAAAACAACAAAGTAGGTTGTGTTTTGTTCATTCTTAAGCACCCCACGTGTGTGTATTGATTTAAAATCTCGACAACGAGCTCTGACAATGTCAAAGAGCATTCGTGGTATGCCAAAGTCAGGTGCACAAAAATGGCTAGCATCTATAATGATACAAGGAGAGAAGTAGATTTCAAACTCCACGCTAGTTTAGAGCTGGCTGATAGAATGGAAACAGTACTATTGGAAAATTCTTTACTGTGTCCTGCTGAACTAGCCCACAGTGGTTTCTGTTTTCTCTGTATTCCACTACGTGGTACCGTATTTTTCGCTCCATAAGGCACACCTGACCATAAGGCACACCTAGTTTTTAGAGGGGGGATTCAAGAAAAAAAATATTTAAAGGGAGCGCTGAGCAGAGCCTCTTTTGAGTTGTATCTTTTTCTCCCAGTGCTCTTCAACACCGTTTTTTAAGACAAAAGTGTTGCTACCCAGACTGTTCCTTTTCTTCTTAGAATCTGAGCTATCGAATTTGGCGAAACTGTACAGAGATGAGCGGCTGAAACAGAAAGCAGAATCCGTGAAACTTGAGAACTGTGAAAAGCTCTCCAATCTCATAGGACTACAAAGGAGTCGTCAGTGGGCAGAGGCATGAAGGGAGCGGCACTAACAGGCCATGTGTGCTATTGCAAGGAATTTCTTCTTGCTTCTGTTTTCCTTTTTAAATGAAGAGGAAAAGCATAACGTAAAGACTTAATACTTAGTATCCTCATCACCATCATCCTCATGTACATGGAGCTGAATGAACTGAGCCCCAAGAGGCAACACTTGCTGTAACATATACAGTATATTTGGTTCCAAGGCCCAGTAGTGTTTCAGTGTTAATGATTCCTTGGCGATTTAATTGCATTCGGCAACTGTCTTCATCTGATCCTTTGCTGTCATTCGGGGGCCTTGCAGATGTTTCCTGGCAACGCAGCCCCCTCATGTTCACTGGTGTTGCTGTAAGCATAGCGCCCACAAAATCAGATCAGTCACTCCCTGAACGTCTGACATTGTCATTTCCATGTTCCTCTGAAGCTGCTGTTTATCACACTTTCAGCAGAGAAGGGACAAGATTTGGGTTTGATATATATCTACTCTGTTTCAACAGAGCTTGCAGAGAAGGCAGCCTCAAGGATGTAACCCTATTTTTAAACAGTCTCGTAGTAAATAGAAAAACCTGGGCTTCATGTTTTGGTCTTCAGGGTGACCTTGGGGCATTCAGATTTGGGGCGCTATGATTTTTGTATGTCCTCTGTACATGGAACAGCTACAGTTGCACTCCGCTGAGTTTCATATGCTGGGATCTTGGAATCTTTCATGTAACAGGAAGTGGAAGAGTCAATGATTGATCACACCAGCTGTATTAACAGTTCTATAGAGTTTCTTTACACATTCTTCACCAACAGCACTATATAGAAATACCTATATACATGTTCAGATTTGTAGCAGATTGTAGCTACACTGCGACATACCCTTACTGAAATAACAGTTTGAATTCCTAAGAGGCATTATTAAATAAAAACTGCTTGATTTGTAAAGCTTTTTTAAATATAGGCACGTTTTCTTTATTATGGAAAGCTATTTCTTTATGGGGGTCAAAGTATCTGATCTCGGTCCTGGTACTTAAAATGCCTGTGAAAAGAGATTAAATTTAACTAATGGAATTTGAATTAATTTAACAGACGTAGACAGCCTATTAACACAAAAAGTTAATTTGGCAGGAGGTTCCTGCTTAACAGTTTCGTTTGCTCATGAGCTAAAAGGTACTTGAAGAGGATAACATTTTTTAAGAGTGTGGGCTTTTGAATATTCTGGTTACTTGCTAAAGGGATATAAATAAGCCTAGCGCATTCCAGAAGGTTTGGTCAACAGCTCACATTGCTGATCATTGCCCATGATGACTGGGGCTGATGAGAGTTGTAACCCAAAACATCTGGAGGTGATGGCTGGCATGTGCTTATCCAACATCGTGGTTGAGGTTGCAATCCTACTGGAAATATGCTTCACTGAAAGTCAGAACTGAGTGGGGCTTCTGAGTAGATGTGTACAGCTTAGGGTTGTAGCGGTCATTTATGACAAAGTGGCGCCGCCACTGTTCTCCAGTTAAACCAGATTGTTGAATGATACGCATACATTTTGGCATATAGTTTATCCCTTCCCTTTATGTCAATGATTCACCTTACACCCAGGAACAGTTTTGTCCTAGCTGTCCTTGCTTGCACAGATTCCCAGGTAACGTGTGCCTGGGAATATTTCTAAGTTATATTTTGGAGCTAATGATACTTTTAGGTAGCAAATGACCCCAAAATTTGGCCAGAGTTGCAAAAGGCCTCTGCTTTATTAATACCGTATATACTCAAGTATAAGCCGACTTTTTCGGCACATTTTTTATGCTGAAAGCAGCCCTTTTGGGCTGCTTGTTCTTCCTCTGCCACTGCTGCCACCACCAGGTTTGTGGTGTGGAGAACCAGCTTATACTCAAGTCAATAAGTTTTCCCAGTCTTTTCTGGTAAAATTAGGTGCCTCGGCTTATATTCTGGTTGGCTTATGCTCGAGTATATACGGTAATAACATTTTAGAAATGACTTGGTTGGCAAATGGAAAGAAAGCTAACAGCCTGATTTATATTGTATACAAATTTAACTAAGTGTATTATTTGTTTGTCCCTGTTAGGCTACAAGTAAATCTGTAGTCAATTGTAGCATCAGTTAAAGACTTGGTTTACCCTTATAATTAAATGTACTTCATGTGCATGGTATTTGAAAAGTTTATTGTTTTTTTAACTTCACATTGAGCACAATCTTCTATTTATTTATTTATGTATTTATTTGTTGTGGTTTTGGTGAGATTAATTTTTCCGAATGTAAATATGGCAATATGGTAACTGTATATGACTTCATTGAATCTTGATTGTACAGTTCATTTTTCATAAACCATGTAGGTGTGTATTGTACACCAGGTGACTAGTAAATAAGGTATGCTTTCCTTTAAGTCCTGAGTGAGAAATCAGGAAATTTATTGGAGTGATTAGTGGATTTGAAGTCAGCAGTTTTCTGTTATTTTGGCCTCAGCTCTTGAACAATTTCACTAGGACTATTGCAGTGTTTGAAGATTTCACCGTTAGTTTCGGAAACAAAAATTTCAGTATGTTTTTTTTTTAATAAAAAAAAGCCAAAAACAAGTAATTTACAAATGTATTGCATTGTTCAGCCATGAAAATGACAACTTCCGCTGTGTTGTATGGAAATAAGAAATGAAATAAAAGATTATGAGTATCAAAGCTCACTTACATGCAGATGATCTTTATTTCAAATTGATCTTCAAATTGATGCACATAAAGCCCAATAAGCTCAGCTAACTAGCCAGGCTAGAGGCCTTATGCCTACTGTTTCTTTCCAGTGCCTTATCTTGTGTTAGGAGCAGCTTTACTCCCAAGGTCATGGGTAGGCAAACTAAGGCCCGGGCGGCGGATCCGGCCCAATCGCCTTCTAAATCCGGCCTGAGGACAGTTCGGGAATCGGCGTGTTTTTACATGAGTAGAATGTGTCCTTTTATTTTAAATGCATCTCTGGGTTATTTGTGGGGCATAGGAATTCGTTCATTATTTTTTTCCAAAATATAGTCCGGCCGCCCACAAGGTCTGAGGGACAGTGGACCAGCCCCCTGCTGAAAAAGTTTGCTGACCGCTGCCCAAGGTTGTAAGCACATTCCTAAGTGTCTACATATGAAAGAAGACATGCCTTGCAGTTCTGAGATGTACCTTCATCTGTTTCTTTCCCCCTCAGGTAGAAAGGAATGCAAAGAGATCACATGCAGTTGGGGCTGCTTAGGTGATGAATAGGTAATGAAGGAAAGACCATGTTGTTGCTTAATCGTGTCCAACTCTTCGTGACTCCATGGACCAGAGCACACCAGGCACTCCTGTCTTCCACTGCCTTCCGCAGTTTGGTCAAACTCATGTTGGCAGCTTTAGTATTGTGTTGTAACTTTAGATTGGAGGAAGTTTATGCATAGCTATGGCTTTAATAGTTAACAGCTATGTATATTAAGGGACGCGGGTGGTGCTGTGGGTTAAACCACAGAGCCTAGGACTTGCCGATCAGGTCAGCAGTTCGAATCCCTGCGACCGGGTGAGCTCCCGTTGCTCGGTCCCAGCTCCTGCCAACCTAGCTGTTCAAAAGCACGTCAAAGTGCATTGCAGATAAATAGGTACCACTCCGGCAGGAAGGTAAACGGTGTTTCTGTGCACTGCTCTGGTTCGCCAGAAGCGGCTTATTCATGCTGGCCACATGACCCAGAAGTTGTACGCCAGCTCCCTCGGCCTATAGAGCGACATGAGCGCTCAACCCCATGACTGGACCTAATGGTCAGGGGTCCCTTTACCTTTACGATGTATATTAAGTAGGCCCCACCCTTTCGGGCATAGCTGTCAACTTGTCCCTTTTCTTGTGAGGAATCCTATTCGGAATAAGAAAATTTCCCTTTAAAAAAGGGAAACGTTGACAGCTATGCTTTCAGGGCTTTGCTCAGCTTTTGGAGAGTGATCCCACTGAGTTTCAAGTTATGTAATTAAGGTCAACAACCTATGACAGATTTCTTTTTAACTTGATTTGTAACCACATAAAGTCACAAACAAGAGTGCCGGAAAAAATGAAACGACAGATTGTTTATCTCTATGCCAACATAGTGCTTTACCTCATGAGTACCATTTAAAAGTTAAAAAAAAAAACAGTGATGGGGTGAGGGTGGAGGAGGATCTGAAGAAGAATGTCGCATGGTAGGAGCTTTGCAACAGATGAATAATTTGGAACTGGAGTTCTGGATAGTCACAGGTCAGTGAGGAAAGCAAAAGTGAAAATTGTTGCAGTAACCAACACTGTATATAACAGAACATTGTTATTTATTTGGGTTGTGTGTGTTTTTAACCACCCTTCATCACAAAGCAGATTTTTAAGTTTTTGTTGTTTAGTCGTGTCTGACTCTTCGTGACCCCCTGGACCAGAGCACGCCAGGCCCTCCTGTCTTCCACTGCCTCCCGCAGTTTGGTCAAACTCATGCTGGTAGCTTCGAGAACCCTGTCCAACCATCTCGTCCTCTGTCGTCCCCTTCTCCTTCTGCCCCCCATCTTTCCCAACATCAGGGTCTATACCAGGGAGTCTTCTCTTCTCATGAGGTGGCCAAAGTCTTGGAGCCTCAGCTTCAGGATCTGTCCTTCCAGTGAGCACTCAGGGCTGATTTCCTTCAGAATGGAGAGGTTTGATCTTCTTGCAGTCCATGGGACGCTCAAGAGACTCAAGTACGAGTGTGCAGAAACGTCCAGGTGGCTTTTTGCAACATTTGCAAAAGGAGAAGCAACACAACTTGGCAACTGACTGACTTGTTTTTAATAATTCCTACCCCCCACCTTCCCCTTCCCCAAAGATTACAAGGTAAAAACAAGGCTGAATATACATGATCAGCAGGATGGCAGCTTCGTGGATGAGTGGGGATTTGAACCCTGGTCTCACAGGTCCTTCTCCAACGCTCAAACCGTTACACTACACACTCTCTGTGTGTGTCTTTTTGTGTATCTTTGTCCATCCATCTCTAAGCCTGCATTAGGGGAATTACGGTTTTTTCTCCCTCAGAGCCTGCATTAGGGGCATTACGGTGTTTTTTTTCTCTCAGAGCCTGCGTTAGGGGAATTACGGTAGTCGCTTTGCGGGCGCGCCCGCAGCTTCCTATAGGACTCTAGACCGAACAGGCAGCTCTGGCCCCGCCCCTCCCTTGTTCAGCTGCGACTGGGCGGAAGGGGCGGCCGAAGAAGTCTCGCGAGGGCGAAGCTCCCGTGATTCACGTTCGGCGCCGCTGCGTGATTGGCCGGAGGGGGGGAAGCGCGCGCACTTCCAACGGCCGGTGAAGGAGGGGGGGGAAAAAACAAAATGGCGTCGTCCGTGGCCTTCCAGCAGCTGCGAGACCTGATCGAGACGCAGGAGGCTTTGCTGGAGAGGCTGAGGCGGCAGGTGGGGCTGGAGGCGCCCGGGCGGCCGCGCCGTCTCTTCTCCCTCCGATAAAGGGTCGTGGGAAGGGGCGAGCTGGTTCCCTTCGGCCGTCGCCGGCCACCGAGCTGGGCAGCAGCCTGTGGGAAACGTTGGCAAAAAGCCTCGCGGATGTAGGCCTCTGCAGGCCCACCCGCCTCTGGGCCTACCCAACACTCTGCGCACACAAATCCCTATTATTATTATTATTATTATTAGTTTAGACACTGAGCAAGAACACTGCCGCTGCTGCACGTCCTACTTCTTCTTTTTTTTAAAAAAAAATGATATTTATTGAAGTTTTAAATTTTACACATCAACAAAGCAACAATACAAACACAAACAAAAACAAGTATAATTTCAATCTCTTTTTTTCTGGTAACTTACTTCCCTCCCCTTTCTCTATTCCAATTTCTATTTATCCAATCGGCAAATGCTTTCCCTTATTCTCCATTTAATTTTTAACCTTTCTTTTCTTTTTACTTAATCATTACCGCTGAAAACCACTTAACTTCTAAACCCATGTCATTCTAACATTCGTTAATTTTACAGTGTTTCCTAAGATAGCCCTTGAATTTCTTCCAATCTTCCTCCGCCGTCTCTTTCCCCTGGTCCCGGATTCTGCCAGTCGTCTCTGCCAGTCCCATGTATGGTAGTTTCATAAAACCCTATGTGTTCAAAGGCAGTAATTAATAATAATATATAATAATAATAACAAGAAGAAGAAGAAGAAGTTTAGACACTGAGCAAGAACACTGCCATTGCTGCACGTCCTACTTCTCGCCATTGACTGTAAAGCATAGTAGTTTCATAAAACCCTATGTGTTCAAAGGCAGTAATTAATAATAATATATAATAAGAATAATAATAAGAAGAAGAAGTTTAGACACTGAGCAAGAACACTGCCATTGCTGCACGTCCTACTTCTCGCCATTGACTGTAAAGCATGGTAATTTCATAAAACCCTATGTGTTCAAGGCAGTAAATAATAATAATTATATCATATAATAATATAGTAGTAGTAGTAGTTTAGAAACTGAGCAAGAACACTGCCACTGCTGCACGTCCTACTTCTCACCATTGACTGTAAAGCATGGTAGTTTCATAAAACCCTATGTGTTCAAAGGCAGTAATTAATAATAATTATAATAATAAATTTTATTTATACCCTGGCCAGAGCCAGGCTCAGGGCGGCTAACACCAGTAAAATCACAGTAAAAACATAATAGGAAAAAACCCAACCAATTTAAAATACAGGTTAAGATGCAGTTTAAAATGCTGCCTCATTTTAAAAGTAGCTCATAGATCAAAACCATAAGGGGAGGGAAACATAAGGGTCAGACTGAGTCCAAACCAAAGGCCAGGCGGAACAGCTCTGTCTTGCAGGCCCTGCGGAAAGATGTCAAGTCCTTCAGGGCCCTAGTCTCTTGTGACAGAGCGTTCCACCAAGTCGGGGCCAGGGCTGAAAAGGCCCTGGCCCTAGTTGAGACCAATCTAACCACCTTGCGGCTTGGGACCTCCAAAATGTTGTCAGTTGTGGACCTTAAGGTCCTCCGCGTGGCATATCAGGAGAGGCGGTCCCGTAGGTAGGTAGGCTGCTGAATACCAGTTTCTGGAAGTGCGAACAATGGAGGATTGTTTATTTCGTGCCCTTTCTGCTGAAAACAGGATTCTGGATTAGATAGGGGTTTTAGTCTGATCCAGCAGAACATAGGGAATTAAACATAGTGTGTGTGTTTGTATCTCCAGATAGAACCTCCAGCCTCAAAGGCAGTATACCTTTAAAGACCAGTTGCTGGAGGGCAGGGATGACCATGTGGGTTTTCTAGCGCCATATGGCTGGCTGTTGTTGGAAACCGGACGGAAGGCTAAATGGACATTTGGTATAATCCTGCAGGGTTTTTAATTATTCCATTTGCGCCTTCATGGCTCTGAAATGGAACCAATTGCCTCCAAGAACACAATGAGATTATATATCTGGTTTTATTTAAGGTGGTTGCCAAATTAAGATTTCAGCCAGGACCCTCAACATGATGTAAGGTAAAGGTAAAGGGACCCCTGACCATTAGGTCTAGTCATGACCGACTCTGGGGTTGCGGCGCTCATCTCACTTTATTGGCTGAGGGAGCCGGCGTACAGCTTCCGGGTCATGTGGCCAGCATGACTAAGCCGCTTCTGGCGAACCAGAGCAGCGCACAGAAACGCCGTTTACCTTCCTGCCGGAGCAGTACCTATTTATCTACGTGCACTTTGACACACTTTCGAACTGCTAGGTGGGCAGGAGCAGGGACCGAGGAACGGGAGCTCACCCCGTCACGGGGATTCGAACCGCCGACCTTCTGATCGGCAAGTCCTAGGCACTGTGGTTTAACCCACAGCGCCACCCGCGTATCTAAAATAAAGCACACCAGTCATATGTGTGTAGTGCTTGTTGTAGGAACCTCAAGGTAAATACTGCAATGTGTTCTATGTAAGGCTGCCCTTAGGCCTAGTGTAGAAGCTCCAGCTAGGGCAGACTGCTGCGACTAGGCTGCTGCTGCAGTTGGATGGCCAGCAGCATGTGATACTGCTGTTAAAACATCTACACTGGCTGCCCATATGCTACTGGAGCAGATTAAGGATTTTGGATTGATACACAGAGCCCTGAACAACTTGGATCCAGGATTGCCTGAGCCCTTATATCCTAGCCTTGCCCAGTTACCAAGAACACCCCTACAGGAGCTCAACTCAATCAGAAGTTGGGCAATTACTGTTGCTGGTCCCATTCTGTGGAACACTCTTCAAGCAGAGATTTGGCAGGCAACCTCACTTTTAAAGACTTTTCTATACCAACAAGCCTATGCAGTTGATTAAAAATTATGAAACTGCATCAGTGGCTGACATATAAGTACTTTTGTAAATAAAATTGTAGTTAGTCGTAAAATGAGCAGAAGCTGTAATGCAATAGCCATAAAACAGAGTGAGCCTATCTAGATAAAGATATACCTAGAGAGGTGAAGGTTTGGAAAAACAAAAAAATGAAACCGTGCCCCCCCCCAACCGTTTTTCTGTTTGTTGTTGTTGTTGTTGTTGGTTTGGTTGCTTCCAAAATGGGGACAGAAAAATAGGGTGGGGTGGGTTTTCCACAATTTTTTTCTTTTTTCTGCATGCTTTCACATCTCTAGATATGCCTAAGCCCACTGCAATCAGTAGACATAGATTGACCTAACTCAGCATAGGATCACACTGCAAAAATAACTAATATACATTCAGCATTCCCCCCCCCCCAAATAGTAATTCTCTTACACAAACAATTTATAAAATGTAACATTCTTTTAACAGATAGCAATGCAGAAAGAGAACTCTGTAAGCAAGGTGGAATATGAGGCTATTATAAGGAAACTGCAGGTATGTGGGCTTCATTTAATAATTTATTTCTGATATTTTTACTCTTTCTTTTGTTAAACATAATCAAGGCAGCAGTAGAGATTGCACATTCTCAAAGATTTGTGCAAGTTCCCCTGTAGGCTCATGTCTTGTGACAATGTCGATTTTTATTATCAGAAGTTAGTATCTGAATATTTGAGAGTGAGGGGACTCGAGTGGTGCTGTGGTCTAAGCCACTGAGCCTCTTGGGCTTGCTGATCGGAAGGTCAGCGGTTCAAATCGGCGCAACTGCGTGAGCTTCCATTCCTCTGTCCCAGCTTCTGCCAAACTAGCAGTTCAAAAACATACCAATGCTAGTAGATAAATAGATAGTGCTGCGGCGTTTCCATGTGCTCTGGCACTCATCACGGTGTCCCGTTGTGCCAGAAGCGGTTTAGTCATGCTGACCACATAACCCAGAAAGCTGTCTGTGGACAAACACCGGCTCCCTCGGCCTGAAGCGAGATGAGCACCGCAGCCCATAGTCAAAGTTTGACTGGACTTAACCAGCCGGGGTCCTTTTACTTTACACCAGAGTTGTGGCATATTTTCTTTGTCTACTGATGCAGTTGAATACTTCCTTTTTTATAATGTTGGTTTACCTGTTAGGCAATCTAATAACTTAGATTTTTCAACTGTATTCTAATTTACAGAAGGAAGAGGAAGAACATGCAAAGACGAAGAGTAACCTAGCTATGGAATCCGAACAGCTGGAATTCGCCCTCGGGGAGATTGATGTTCTGTCAAAGCAACTTGAGAGGGAGAAACAAGCTTTTGACACTGCGTATGCTTGTAGATTGGTGTGGGAGTCTCTGTGAAGAGAACAGGCTCAAGTTTTGTTGTCTGAAAAGGGGAGTTGGCGACCTGATAGTTACAGTCTCCCAGAAGACCACTGACTAGCCACTTCCCAAGGGACCAGCAGCTGCCTCTCCCCCAACCTCTGAACAGCCATGCACGTGCAAGAAAGGAACAGTAGCAGCTCTATCTCTGCTCTTGACCACTTCGGGCAGTTCAGAGGCTGGAAGGAACGAGAAATCTGTATCCTAGCACCTGTTTTAACAACTGACCAGCTGCTCCCTGAGTCTTCATTCTCCATTATAAGCAGGTGCTAAGATTTAGCAACTGCTGGATAAGACCAGAGTATACAGCAGCAGGTTACATGAGCCAGTAGCCTGACTGAGCTGGAAGTAGGGCTAGTATTGTTGGGCGTGCCAGAATTTTCCAAGCTAAGAGGCTTGTTTGCTGCAATGCTAAGCATGTTTTCTCGTAATTACGCCCTTGTAAACATGCTTAGAATTGCAGTCATACTGCGTGCTAGCCCTAAAGCAGTGTCCTCTACCATGATGTTTCGTTCAGTTCCCGTTTTTTTATTCCCACCACCCTACCCATCAGCATTCTGTGCTCACTGAGAATATTCAAAATAAAATAAAAATTCCTTCCAGTAGCACCTTAGAGACCAACTACGTTTGTTATTGGTATGAGCTTTCATGTGCATGCTACTGGAAGGATTTTTTTTTACATTTTGTTTCGACTATGGCAGACCAACATGAGAATATTCAGTCCACATTGTACTGTTTGGGGTTTCCCCCCTTAGGGCTGGCTATCTATTTTTACTTCTGTAAATGTTAGTACTCCCTCAAGCCTCATGTGTGTGGATGGTTATTTCTGTGGTGTTTTGGTTATACAAGGAACGGATCCACACTCTGAGAGTGAGTTCAGTATAAAAGAGAAAGTTTGGATCCTGTGAAGTGGTGTATGTAGATCTTTTCAAGTCACTGCAACAACATAACAGGAAGCTTAAAGGGGATCAGTGCAACGTACACACTTAAATCTGTAGCCTAACTAGCACTGTTCTACAGATCAGTCAGCTCCATAATTAGAAAGGTCAAGTTTCCAAAGGTGCATAAGGGGCATCCTGATCATCTTATCTGACCGATAACAACATTTGAACTAAATAAAAAAATTCCTTCCAGTAGCACCTTAAAGACCAACTGAGTTAGTTCTAGGTATGAGCTTTCGTGTGCATGCACACTTCTTCAGATACCTGAAGAAGTGTGCATGCACACGAAAGCTCATACCTAGAACTAACTCAGTTGGTCTTTAAGGTGCTACTGGAAGGAATTTTTTTATTTTGTTTTGACCATGGCAGACCAACACGGCTACCTATCTGTAACATTTGAACTACTTATTCCAGCTGTATTTAAAGGTATTGACATGTGTGACTAAAATAATATTCCTTCTGTTGTAGACTTTCTCGGGTAAAAAGCAAAGTGCGGAAGGAATCGATCCAAAAAGACAAGCTGTTGAGCAAATGCGCTGGTAAATTCACTCGATTATTTTATCGTCTCAGACTGAGGATTACTTGAGAAATTAACCCTTTTAGGCACTTAGCCAGTGTGGTGTAGTGGTTAAGAGCGATAGACTCGTAATCTGGTGAACCGGGTTTGCTTCCCCGCTCCTCCACATGCAGCTGCTGGGTGACCTTGGGCCAGTCACAATTCTCTGAAGTCTCTCAGCCCCACTCACCTCACAGAGTGTTTGTTGTGGGGGAGGAAGGGAAAGGAAAATGTTAGCCGCTTTGAGACTCCTTCGGGTAGTGATAAAGCAGGATATCAAATCCAAACTCCTCTTCTTCTTCTTAAAAGGAATGCCTAAAAGCCTAATTCCTCAAGTAAAAATGTATACTTAAAAATGTTGGCAAGCAGGCACTTGAAAACAGGTACACTATAGATAGATAGATACAGTAGTACCTCTGGTTACGTACTTAATTCGTTCCGGAGGTCCGTTCTTAACCTGAAACTGTTCTTAACCTGGAGCACCACCTTAGCTAATGGGGCCTCCTGCTGCCGCGGCACTGCCGGAGCACGATTTCTGTTCTCAGCCTGAAGCAAAGTTCTTAACCCGAGGTACTATTTCTGGGTTGGCGGAGTCTCTAACCTGAAGCGTATGTAACCTGAAGCGTATGTAACCCAAGGTACCACTGTATAGATACGGATACAGATACAGATATGTTTGGCAGCAGCTCCCTATTGTCCTGCGCTCAGGGGCATAGATGCATTTTCCTCCACTTTCTTTGCACCTTGTGTATTCTTTTTTTTTTTTTTTAATAATATTTATTAAAATTTTCCAATTAATTACAAATTAATAAAACATCCAATTTCAAATCTTTTTCCAATTACATCCTTTTAGGACTTCCCCTTCCCTCCCCCCCTTGTATTCCAAATCTCTCAAATGATCTCAACAAGTTCTTCTCCTCAATTCAAACTTGTTATCCTTAACCCAATTTTTTTTTTTTAAAAAAAACAACAACATTATTTTCCATTCCCCTAAAATCGGCTTATTCCCACCACGAGTTCCCCACTTTAGAATACCATATAGATGTATATAGCCTAAATAAAACATAGTTTACGCCTTTAAGGATTCCACATTTCCCACCCCCCCTTTTCCCGGTTGCGTTCCCAATGTTCCTCAATGTCCGATATTTCCACGTCTCTCTAAATCATAGTCCTTTGCCAGTCCTCTTTAATTTCGAATGTCCAATCATGGAAGGATTCTGTCTCAAAGAGAGGCCCATTTTTTCCATCCAGATTTTTATATCCAGGAGTGAAAAACTCCAAATTATAATCCTTAAGCTTGTCAAATCTGGATGTCCCAAATGTCCCCACTTTTGACTTGGTCCAATTCTTGTTATTTTGTTGTTCTTATTGATCAGACTCCTCTTTCTATTTCTTTCTGTCCCTGTTTTCCTGCACAAATGTCCTAATTCCAAAAGTTAGTTCCTTTACAGAGGCTTGTTATTCAGAAACAAAACATTACGTCAAGTTCCTTTCATTCCACAACAGATGATTCCATTGTCTTCTTCGGTGTAGTGGCCTCTGTAGTCATAATAATGTTCCATTTCTGCAGTTTCCCAGGAGATAAACAGTTCAGTTCCAATTTCCAGCTAAAACTTGTAATATCCCTCGGCTCCTCTAGGTGGATTGCAAAAACTGAGTTCTCTTCCAAATCGCATCCATTAGCCCTAGTAACTTTGTAATCCATATTTAAAACAATTTGTATCCAATTTATAACAAATATAACCAGCAAAGTCCTTGTAACATAGTCTCTATCTTATTTTCCGCTTTGACAGCTCTTTGACAGCTGTCAAAACTTGCCTTTCTCCTCTCCAAACTCCGTCATCGATCGCTCCCGGGGTTCCAGGGGGGGTTGTTTTTAAGTCCGAATTCTACTTTCCTCCTCCAGCTCAATCTCATATTCTTCACTCGTGAGGTTAAAAACTTGCCAAAATGATATTACTCCGATCTTAGTTATCAGATCCTTTGCTTTGACCCTTCTACAATGGAGGGGGTGGCTGACTTCCTTTTTTGCGCCTCCCCCGCTCGCTCCGAAATTTTTAAAATTTTTGTCCCTCTTTTTAGTCCAAGTTCCAATTACTTACAGGTTGTTCTTTTAGGTCCGAATTTTCAAAGGAAGAAGCCAGCGCTCTCCGCCGAATGGCATGCGGCTTCGCACGGCAGGGATAGCAGAGGACTCAAAACACCACGCTTCTCCCCGGCACCCGATCCGTAGCCTTTAAAAAGGCTCCTTCACGAGTCGGGAGGGCGCTGACGGTGTCAGCCGAGTCTCCATGTCCACGGCCCCCGTGGCCGTGGTTTTTAAGGGTCCCCGCATCGCCGGTGCGGTAGGACCCAGCCCCTGCCGTGCAGGCTCCCTCCGGAGCTCGGAGGGAGTCCGCCATTCGGCGATGGCGCCGACCCGGAAGTCTGCACCTTGTGTATTCTGTCAATGTCATGGGCCCCTCATTAGGTCTGGATCTGATTAGTGCCTAGATGGGTGATTACCCTCTGGCACTTAAACTGCCTTGGGTTTCATGCTGGAAGAAAGGCAGGATATAAATGTAAGAAAATAAATAAATATGTCTATTATTTTTTTTTTTTTTATCCTGGGCACAGAATTCAGTTTCTAGAGCATTTAGTACCTACAGCACTACCTATTTGGGTTGATTATAACCAAACCAGGGTAATACAGTTTGAGACTTTGCCGGGAATTCTGTGTACATTAACTTTGTTTTGTGCCCTTTGATTTTGATATTTGGAAAGCAAAAGCACAAATCAGTGATTTCCAAATTCCTCCTACAGAAATTGAGACCCATATTCAAAAACAGGAAGACGTTCTGAACTACAAAGAAAATGAGATCAGGGAACTGCAGAACTTCATCAACAACCAGAAGCAAACATTAAAGTAAGTATATATTTTTATCTAAGACACTTTTAGTAGATTCTTTGAAAATACGTAGGTAACTGAGTTAACTATTTCCCTTTTATTACTATTACTATTATTAAATTTATATATTGCCCTTCAAGAGATTCCAGGGCGGTTCACAGAATACAATACAAGATAAAACACAAGTAAATAATTAAAAGAAAACAAAACAATACCCTCCTTCCAACAGATACATTTAAAGGCTGTAGGATTTAAGTATTTCTTTTCATTTGTAATCACAATTTTCCTCCACCTGACACTTCCTCAGATCTCAGGGTGTGGTGTGAAATAGAGAATACTTCTCACTGAGACATTTACACCCTTCCTTTGGAACCACTGTCTAAATAGCTATTTTTACAGTTATCCTCAAACTTGTTTCATACTTGTGGCATCCCCTCCTTTTTTGTTTGTGCGTAAGCTTTCACATCCATTTTTTAAAAAAACAATTAATGGCAGTTTAGCATTATGTCTGAACTCTAAACTGTAGTTTGTAGAAATAAACCAACTTCATAAACCAGCTTTGTTGGTTTCCTCCCCTGGGGTATTTTCCTGCTTTCTTAACTGTACTATCCTTTCTGGGTTACGGTGCTGCTAGTGGTTGCTAAGTACCGTAGCTGTGGTAAATGCTGATAGATAGTGGTGCCTCGCAAGACGAAATTAATCCGTTCTGCGAGTCTCTTCGTCTAGCGGTTTTTTCGTCTTGCGAAGCACGGCTATTAGCGGCTTAGCGGCTATTAACGGCTTAGCAGCTTTAAGAAAAAGAAAAAAAACTCGCAAGAACTCGCAAGACGTTTCGTCTTGCGAAGCAAGCCCATAGGGAAATTCATCTTGCGGAACGACTCAAAAAACGGAAGACTCTTTCATCTAGTGAGTTTTTCGTCTTGCGAGGCATTCGTCTTGCGGGGCATCACTGTAATACAAACCAGTGATCTGTTTGATAAGGCATGTGTTTCTAATGGAGTAGGTGGAAGCAGTAACTCATTTAAAGACCCATTGGCAAAGAATGGGTGGTACAGTGGTGCCCCGCAAGACGAATGCCTCGCAAGACGAAAAACTCGCTAGACGAAAGAGTTTTCCGTTTTTTGAGTTCCGCAAGACGAATTTCCCTATGGGCTTGCTTCGCAAGACGAAACGTCTTGCGAGTTCTTGCGAGTTTTTTTTCCTTTTTCTTTAAGCCGCTAATAGCCGCTAATAGCCGTGCTTTGCAAGACGAAAAAACCGCTAGACGAAGAGACTCGTGGAACGGATTAATTTCGTCTTGCGAGGCACCACTGTATCGAGCTAAGTTTTACTCAGAGTAGATTCATTGAAATTAATGAACATTAATCCATCAGTCCATTAATTTCAGTGGGTCTACTATAAATAAATTTCGTTGAATACCACCCGGTGAAATTATCATAGGAAGTCCAACATTCTGTTTTTCTTTAGCGATTGGTTGTATATTGAAATGATTGTTCAGGAGTCGGCACACACATAATAGTGTTGCATTTTTTCCACTGATATTTCACACGTGCCGTAAGTACTTAGATGTCTATTTTCACAAAGAAAATTGCATGGCAAATGTTCTTACAATGTGCTTTCTGGTTTTTGTTGTTGTTTTGGTTTTTGTTGTTTTGTTTTGCAGGAAGCAAGCATCTGAATTCAAGATACAAAAACAACAGGAAAGTTACATAGCAAAAGTGCTTGGGAGAAAGAACAAAAAGGATTTGAAATAACCGTAGATGCATTCCCTTAAGTCACTTGGTTCTAATCTTACTCTTTGATGTTTTGAAATAAAAAATGAACTTCTAAGTTTTTCCACCAAGAAATTACTCTGCCTGTAATTTAAGTGAGATATTCACCTCTAAATGCCAACTTTCCCTACTTCAATTCTGTCCAATGGGACCAATGCTGGATGTATGAATTACTGTACATCTTTAGGTGGACAAAGACTACTGCATTGGATTCTGTATATTTAAGCATAAGGTACCATCTTTTTCATCTGGATATGAAAGGCAGTCAAGACCCCAATGATCTTTAAAGCATCTGTGGGTTTTAATAAAATCACTACTACATAGTGTAGTAATTCAATAACTATGTATTTATGATACTTTAATATGTTGTTCCTGGTGTGGGTGGGACTATGAGGTTACCATTGCAGCCATGTACATGTCTACTCAGAAGTAGGTCACACTGAGTTCAAAAGATGTGAAGGTAAGTGAGTAAAGAATTGCAGGAGCTCATTTCTAAGCTAGCACATGCCATTCAAGGCTGTCTATCATTTTCCCACTTTAGCTGTTTAGAAACATTTTCAAAGGGAAGTGGCAACAAATGGAAGAGAAAAACAAATAGCTTCAAACAATGAAAAGGCTGCCACGTGGTATATCTTCTCAAAGCCACACTCTTCTTTCCCAGCCCTGGGATGAGGCTGCAGAGGGTGGAGTCTTTGCAGATGCAGCTGGAATCTTACGCCTTAGCTGCAAAGATTTCTCCCCCAAATGGGTCTTGAATTCAGTGCTGAATTTGCAGCAAGGGTTGGATAGGAGCTCTAGCCAGTGGAACCAGGAATAAATTAGGACCCCTATTGCACCTGATGGGGCCAGAGGTAACCCACGTCTGTGCTAGATACTCAGTGGCGAGGGAAAGACTCTTGTGTACATGCTTCAGGGCATTTGTATCACATATTCCAGGATTGTGCTGCAGGCTGCAATCCTAAACACCGTTGCTAGCCTTACTGAACTCTCTGGAACTTCTGAGTTCCATGCATAAGACTGCACCAATCTTTACAGCTTCTCTTTGGCCCTTTCTGCATGATCTTTTAAAAACATACAGTTGTTAGTTCTTTTATCTCCTTAAACTGGTGCTTCTTTTGTAAAGAACATTTATTTTCCAAACACTAAAGTACAATGTTTTCTCCCTGGGATTATGCACTGCCAACTCTAGGATTGGTATATATCCTTTGCTGTTGTCCTTGTAAACTTAACCTGTTTATGTGGGTATTGTGGGAACCAATTATTGTTCTCTGTGATGTTAAGTGATAGGTAAACTTTTCAGTTTGAAAACTCAACTATGAAACTTAGTGCTGTGTGTGTATTTGTATAGCAAGTTCTTAACTTTCCAAAAGCAAAATAAATCACTTCTCTGAAATACACTGACTGGATTTCTTGTTTTTCTGCAACCGTACAACAGAAGATTTAAAAAAGAATAGAAGAGAGAGAAAATAGATGAAGTACTGAATTGTATTAGCCTGCTAACCACTTGTACTTGTATGTTTCAGGATACATTCAAAAACATTTGTAGTGTTTGAAGACCCTCTCATGTAGTCTAATTTGAACATATCCAGCTGCCACTCACTAATGTTCAGTGGGATTCTTGACTTTGTTATCACCCAGTTTGCCTTAAAGGGAAGATTTCTTTTAAAAAAAATATTAAATTACTGGTATTACCGTTAGGTGCTAAATAGGAGCTACTGAAGGGCAATTCCCTAAGGCATGTAATTGAAGCATCAGTAGTTTGTCCTTTTTGTTTTGGTTTAGCAGTCAGTAGGAGTAGAGTTCCATACTACTGATTTTGCCAAAAACATTATAATCTTTGGTTTTAATTTTTGTTTGCTGTTTGATTTTGTAGAAAAGATAATAGATTGCAGGGGGGGCCATGCAACAGCAAGACTACCACATTACCTAATTCATACTGTGGCAGGTCAGATTTCATATGATGGCATTGGTCAGGTGTTGACAGTACTATGTAAAGGATAACATGTGATTGAGGTAACACTTTATTCATAAGGGGAATACAGTAGCAGCTATGTTGGGCTATGTGTAAAAATACAGACATCTAGCCAGACACAAAGATTAGGAACATTAAACTGTTAATCACAGTGGTACCTCGGGTTACATATGCTTCAGGTTACAGACTTCGCTAACCCTGAAATAGTGCTTCAGGTTAAGAACTTTGCTTCAGGTTGAGAACAAAAATTGTGCTCCAGCGGTGCGGCAGCAGCAGGAGGTCCCATTAGCTAAAGTGGTGCTTCAGGTTAAGAACAGTTTCAGGTTAAGAACGGACCTCCGGAACAAATTAAGTACTTAACCCGAGGTACCACTGTACTTGCAAGAAAGCAGGGGTTTTCCCCCAGCTGTGGACTGAGCTCATCAGTTCTTTTAAGGCTGGACAGCACTGGCTATTATTTAAGTAGTTTCTGTGCCACCATCTTCTCTTAGAAGATGGGTAAATCCCAAACAGGAATGAACTAGAGCTGCTTGGTTCAGCCTCCGCTGGCTGATGTCCCAGACCTAGTGAATGCCTGGCATTTGGCACTGACTCCATCTGGAATGCCTACAGTAACGGGGAATCAACCCTCACAATTCATTCGGGTCTTGTACACTTGCACCTATACAAATAGCTGTGTGGGACTTTTCACAGTATACTGTTTTTGAGCCCAGCTTTTGGCAACATGCCTTGAACACTAGAGGCACAAGGTTGTTGGCATCCGTCCGTCTCGGGAATGCGCCTTTGGGGCTGAAGTCAAGCTGTTGGAAGGTTGCAGCGCCTGCTGTGGCTGTAGAGACCGATAGGGGAGAGACATGTTTCATTGCAGGTGGGGCAGATGAAGGCGTTCAGTTTTGCTGCTACAGGTGCACCACGGCGTTCCTTCTCTCTGCATTCCTCCCAGCAGTCATTCCTTCTGTGGTCACTGCTGTGGATACACGACCCGATTGTCTATCTCCAGGCACTGCGATCACCTGCAAGGGATTGGTTGCGGGCTAGGGACAAAGATAAGAGCTGTTTCCTAGTTCTGCTGGATCTCTCAGCGGCCTTTGATACCATCGACCATAACATCCTTCTGGACCGTCTAGAGGGGCTGGGAGCTGAGGGCACTGTTATACAGTGGTTTCGCTCCTTCCTCCTGGGCCGTGTTCAGAAAGTGGTGGTGGGTGATGAGTGTTCAGACCCCTGGGCCCTCACTTGTGGGGTGCCTTAGGGTTCTGTCCTCTCCCCCATGCTTTTTAACATCTATATGAAGCCGCTGGGAGAGATCATCAGGGGGTTTGGACTGGGTGTCCATCAATATGCAGATGATACCCAGCTCTACCTCTCTTTCAAATCAGAACCAGTGAAGGCAGTGAAGGTCCTGTGTGAGTGCCTGGAGGCGGTTGGAGGATGGATGGCGGCTAATGGATTGAGGTTGAATCCTGACAAGACAGAAGTACTGTTTTGGGGGGACAGGGGGCGGGCAGGTGTGGAGGATTCCCTGGTCCTGAATGGGGTAACTGTGCCCCTGAAGGACCAGGTGCGCAGCCTGGGAGTCATTTTGGACTCACAGCTGTCCATGGAAGCACAGGTCAAATCTGTATCCAGGGCAGCTGTTTACCAGCTCCATCTGGTACGCAGGCTGAGACCCTATCTGCCTGCAGGCTGTCTCGCCAGAGTGGTGCATGCTCTGGTTATCTCCCGCTTGGACTACTGCAATGCGCTCTACGTGGGGCTACCTTTGAAGGTAACCTGGAAACTACAACTAATCCAGAATGCGGCAGCATTTTTTCTTTTTTTCTTTTACTTTGTATTTTTGTATTTATGACTTTGTAAAATCTTAATAAATATTCTTAAAAAAAAAACAGAATGCGGCAGCTAGACTGGTGACTGGGAGCGGCCGCCGAGACCAGGTAACACCGGTCTTGAAAGACCTACATTGGCTCCCAGTACGTTTCCGAGCACAATTCAAAATGTTGGTGCTGACCTTTAAAGCCCTAAACGGCCTTGGTCCAGTATATCTGAAGGAGCGTCTCCTCCCCCATCGTTCTGCCCGGACACTGAGGTCCAGCTCCGAGGGCCTTCTGGCGGTTCCCTCACTGCGAGAGGCCAAGTTACAGGGAACCAGGCAGAGGGCCTTCTCGGTAGTGGCGCCCGCCCTGTGGAATGCCCTCCCATCAGATGTCAAAGCGATAAACAACTACCTGACATTCAGAAGACATCTGAAGACAGCCCTGTTCAAGGGAGTTTTTAATATGTGACATTTTAGTGTATTTTTCATCTTTGTTGGAAGCCGCCCAGAGTGGCGGGGTACAAATAATAAATTATATTATTATTATTAACACGGGGTTGATGCTGCCAGCATTCATGTCAAGTTTGCAGACACCTTTGTAACAAATAAATAGCTCACATTTTGCTTTCAGTTTAAAGGGTTAATTGACATGCCACTTTTTCTGATTTTTATTTTTTAAATTCCCAAGACTTTAAATTTAGCTCCATTGGTGAACCAATCTGACCTAGCGTATCCAGTAGCTTTCAGTCTTGGCATGCCCCCAGTGGATTAACACCTCCTGCTGTTACTTTGCTGATCTTTTTAAATAAATAAATTGGCTTACTGTAGTTTTCAGCAAGATCAGGTCATTGCAGCTTATTCTGCACATTTTTTATCTATCTGCAATGTCTTTGTTTGTGCTCCAGTTAAAGAATGGTTTTCTTTTGAACAGAAAAAAGGCAGGGGACTTTATTTATTTGACTTTTTTTATTTTGTGGATATGGAATCTGGAAGGTTATTTTAGACTCTTTTAGAATCTAAACGCAGCTCATAGCTAAGAATTAAAACAGGTTTGGCACTCTCTTTGGGATCAGACAGATTGGATCCCTCTACTGCGAATCGGCCAGCTCAGTCTGTGTTAGATATACTTCAGCTACCTTGGCAACATTTCAGTTTTGTGATGAGGTTTGGGGAGTTGGATCGATGAAGCCTTCTGACATTTAGACACTGAAATATTCACAAGAACTCACGTTGCACTAATAGTAGGAGTGCTTCCAGTGGTAATTTTAACCTTAATTTAGCAGCTGCTTGTCAATAAAGAGTTTTTGTTGCTGGTACTGTTGGAGTAAACTTCAACGCTCGGAAGTTATTTCAGTTGGCCCTGAAATAACTAAGTGCTTTACGTGCCTAGCATGAGCTACTTGAGACAATGGGAAATGAAAAATTAAATGATGCAAGGAAAGCATCTTTTTAAAGTGTGTTTAGTGGAGCTTACTTTTGCTCATGGGACTTGTTAGGGCTGGTGGAAGTTGTAATTCAATAACATCTGGAGGGACAAAGGTTCCCCACTCCTTTATATAATGAGATTATGGAAGTCTCCAGAACTGAGCTATAAAGGTCTGCATTCATTTGGGGCTGAGGGCTTTTGAAACCTTAAGTCATTGAGATCCATTTCTCACACACAGAAAAACAATTTAAAATACATCTGAATATTTGGGCTGCAATGCAATTTGATTTAGTCCATGTTGGTCTATTTAACAGAGCAAGATATGCAATGACAGAACAGGAGAAATGAGGCAGTTCACAAAAATAAGAATTTTATGTGGGGCAAAAGTCAAGTTCAGCTTTGATACCACAACAGTACTCTCACTCCTTATGAAATGTGCAAAGATTATTCTCTAGGGACAGGCTTTCCAGCTCCAGTATCTATCAGCTGATGTAGTGGCAGCAAGTGGGGGCAGGGAGGCAAATAAGCTGAACATATCAATGGAAGTCATGAAAGCAGAGAGATAAAGAGCAACCTGATATTCAAGTACAGCAGTTGACCTCAGAAATACACGTTTTAGGTGCCCAGATATTTTCCCAACGGGACCTGCATGACTTGCAGGCAGTGATTACTCAAAGCACCCATTTATTTCTACGTAATCTGCTGCCATGCAAGTATGTTTAGGATTGTAAGGTAAAGGTACAGGGACCCCTGACCATTAGGTCCAGTCATGACTGACTCTGGGGTTGCGGCGCTCATCTCGCTTTATTGGCTGAGGGAGCCGGCGTACAGCTTCCGGGTCATGTGGCCAGCATGACTAAGCCACTTCTGGCGAACCAGAGCAGCGCACGGAAACACCATTTACCTTCCCACCGGAGTGGTACCTATTTATCTACTTGCACTTTGAAGTGCTTTCGAACTGCTAGGTGGGCAGGAGCTAGGTTAGGATTGTAGCCTGTGCATTTAAAAAATATATCCCAAGGGTGCATACCCACAGAGCATCAGAACTGCTCATGAGTTAAGTCCTCAAATCAGCTTTGTGAGGAGGCCTGCTGAGCTCACTCTTCTGAGTAGAGATCTGGTGGCAAGTACTTTTCTGTGGCTTGAAATTGAGCCCTCATCACACTAGATCTCATGCACATTCAATGAAGCTGAATGTTCAGGACAGATAAAATACATATTTGTGCAGTGCATAGTTCAGGAGGCAGTGAATCCGCTTTAAAAGAGGATTAGACAAATTCATTGTGACGAGGGCTATCAATGGCTACAAAACCATGGTGGTTGTTATGTACTGAAGTTCTCACCCTGGCCAGCAGGGGGATACTGTAGATAGTTTTCACTCAGGTCCACATATGCAAATAAGGAACTGAAAGTGACGTTCAGTGATTGGATAGTTACAGAAAATTGTTACTGTTGCATTGTAGTGGAGCTCTATATAAGCAGGTTGGCTGAACCCTTCAGTTCAGTTCTGTTCTGGCCTGTGAATAAACAAGAGCTGTTTGAAGAATCGCTGTGTCGTCTGATATGTTCACCCACAACTTAACACTTGTCTGCCTCCACAGTTGGAGGCAACAGTGCTTTCGGATACCAGTTGCTGGAAACCACGCTTGTGTTTGTGTTTCGCTTGCAGCGTTTCCCACAGGCATCTGGTGGGCTACTGAGAAGATGGGCACATGAAGATATTGGACTTTTTGGAGTTGGCT
Source organism: Podarcis erhardii (assembly GCF_964252035.2). Taxonomy (NCBI): domain Eukaryota; kingdom Metazoa; phylum Chordata; class Lepidosauria; order Squamata; family Lacertidae; genus Podarcis; species Podarcis erhardii. The sequence goes on along the minus strand of NC_138507.1, from coordinate 8,876,385 downwards.
GACCTTACTGGAAGAATCTGCAATCAGAAAGAGGAGAAATATCAAGAAGATTGGAAGAAATTTAAGGAATATCTAGCTAAATATTATAATATAATATAAGTGGAAATACCTGCAAGTATTAAATTGTTTTAGGATTAAAGTATGTTGAATTGTATAATACTATGGATTGAGATTATGATGAAAAGAAAGGAAGTTAGTAATTTGAACTAGTTAATTATATTAGAAAGTGAATATTGGAAAATTGCTAAAATGAGACTTAATGAAAATCAGTTAGGAAGGATTCAAGGAAGTCATTTAATAATGGAAATTAATTTGGATTCTGATTGGAAGAAATTTTATATGTTTGTTTTCTTTTTATATTTTTTTGTGTCGTGTTGTTTTTGTTATAAATTTGGAAAATTAACTAAAAAATTGAAAATAATAATAATAATAATAATAATAATAATAATAATAATACGGTAATAATAATAATAGAAGGGCCATTTACTGGCCTGCTCCTGCAGGCTTGTTTTATGCTCTTATGAGGTTCTGTGCCAGCCTTCCAGATGCATCCACTGCCATCACACCTAGCCTGAATGGCAGATTATCTGGGATTATGTGGGGCGGGTTTTGTAGCACAAAATATCTGGATGGCACTAAACTAGAGAAGGGCGTTTCAGAATAATGTGGAAGAGTGGGTAGGCAGCATTTCAAGGGGAACAAGGCTCATTTTTTTTGAGCAGCAGAGTGTAGTCCACTTGACTTGGCCACCTTGTCTCCGGAGAATAATTAAAATTAATTATTATTTTTAATAAGCAAAGAATGCTGCTGCATGTATACTAGATGGTAAAAAAAGGTAAAGGACCCCTGACAGTTAAGTTGTGGTGCTCATCTCGCTTTACAGGCTAAGGAGCCAGCGTTTGTCCACAGACAGCTTCCGGGTCATGTGGCCAGCATGACTAAGCTGCTTCTGGCGAACCAGAGCAGCACACAGAAACGCTGTTTACCTTCCCGCCGGAGCGGTACCTATTTATCTACTTGCACTTTTTTTGGTGTGTTTTCGAACTGCTAGGTTGGCAGGAGCTGGGACCGAGCAAAAGGAGCTCACCCCATCGCAGGGATTTGAACCGCCGACCTTCTGATCAGCAGGCCCAAGGGGCTCAGTGGTTTAGACCACAGCGCCACCCTTAGTTAGGCCTGTATTTCTGAAATTGATAATTGCAGTTTTGTGAGAGATGCTGCAGTTGTAGGGGTAAAAACTCACTCCAAATTAGCTAATTATGTTTCATAGAACTGAGGTATTCTGGAGTAGGAGACAACTTTTATAAGATAAAACACCATTGGAAATAAGATATTCTGGCCACCCTCCTAACAGGCACACTACTGTCACCACATAATTGTTTCAGAGTTGAACCCTGGGGAAAAAACCCACTGTTAAACTCAGTTTATAGGCAATCTTGGCTCAAATTAAACCCTAGTAAGAAAAGGAGAGAAAAACTGCAGGAGGTTGCTGTTTCAAACAATTGATAGTCTGTAATTTTTGTATGTTTCAAGGGTGAGCTTCAAGTTTGGGGAGATGCTACTTGCAAGATTTTTGCTCCCTGCTTTGCTAAGTCACTTTTGTTAGGAAGGATGCTTGCTGTGTATATAAAACACAGTAAATAAAAGTCAGAATCAAGAATTTTAAAAATCAATAAAAAGAGATGAGAAAAACAAACAATAAAACTGACGTTTTAAAAGCAATTAAATTAATAATAACATTATCACCAAATCAAGGCATCACTGTTACAATTATGTTAATATGTGTTGTATATATATTAGTATTAATCACTGTGAAGAAGAAACAGCCATTTTTTCCTCTCCTGTGCATTCTTTTTTCCTTTTCTCTTTTTTTGCAGCTAGTGACAGTTGTAATACATTCAGAAGAGACAAATATGGAGGTATGAGAATATGAAATCATTAGGTGACTAGGACCTTAATAAAATTTGACCTTGGTTTGTTGGCAGTTCATGCAATTAAAAATGAGCTTTTTCCTCATAGGAAAGTTAGAAAACGTCCCTCTAGGGCTGGACAAATCCTAATAATATTACACTGACATCTAGAGATCTTAAATATTTAGCCCTGTGTTTGAGGGCTTTGTGGGATAATGACAGCACCTTGAATGGTGCACAGAAGGTTACAGGAAGTCAGTAAAAATATAGCTGTGCTTATATAATGCTGTTGTCGGGCAGACAGCTGCATTTTGTGCCAAGCCTGGGCTCTGAGCAGTCCCGAAGGGCAGATCATGTAGACCACATTGCAAGTGTCTATCACCAAGGTTGTAATTATGTGAATGATTTTCGCAAGATCCATATCTGCAAACTAGCCAAAGGCTTCCCAGAGAAGATACCGTGTGTGAAAAGCTCTGTCGCCCATCTCCGTTATTTCAGTCTAAGCGGCAGCCATGGATTCAGCAGGACACCAATCCTAAAAGGGGGGTGACCGTATTACTTGTCTGCAATTCATCTCAGACCCCTTATCTATCTAGTTTTGTTAAGTTGTGGGTGAACATATCAGACGACACAGCGATTCTTCAAACAGCTCTTGTTTATTCACAGGCCAGGCCAGAACTGGACTGAACTGAAGGGTTCAGTCAGCCTGCTTATATAGAGCTCCAGTACAACGTAACTGTAACAATTTTCTAAAACTATCCAATCACTGAACGTCACTTTCGATCCCTTATTTGCATCACTATCTACAGTATCCCCCTGCTGGCCCAGGGTGAGAACTTCAGTACATAACAAGTTTGTCTTTCAATTGGCAGATTGCTTCCCTTGATTAGAAGTGCAACCAGAAATAATTTTCCAGTGGTATCCTGACTTACCCCCACAAAAACTAAACACGATCTGCAGGGCAAATGTGCGTGGTGATTGGAAATGCAAAATGATAGGTGCAAACTTCATTCCTATTGTGTCAGACTTCAAGAACAGAGCTATTGCAAACTGCTCCTAGGCCTTCACACTTCAATCTGTTAGAGGTAAATGGGAAGGGGTGGGGAGATTTTCCAGCAGCAAATGGCCAGTTTCTGCTGCTGCTGTTATTATTATATATTAAATTTCTGTACCACCCTTCATCCGAAGATCACAGAGCAGTTTATAATATAAAAACGCAGAAATACATACCATAATAACAAACAAAAACAGTAATCCCTCCACACACACAGTATTGTTGTGCTATCAGCTTCAGTCTTTGAAAGGAGACAGAGTTAAGCAGTAGAGACAGAAATGGAAGTCCGAAGCAAGCAGCAATAAAGACCACTACAATTATTATTATTATTATTATTATTATTATTATTATTATTATTATTATTTGTTAATTATTATTGTTTATTATTTATACCCCGACCATCTGGCTGGGTTTCCCCAGCCACTCTGGGCAGCTTCCAACAGAACACTAAAATACAATAACCTATTAAACATTAAAAGCTTCCCTAAACAGGGCTGCCTTCAGATGACTTCTAAAAGTTTGGTAGTTATTTTTCTCTTTGACATCTGGTGGGAGGGCGTTCCACAGGGCAGGCGCCACTACTAAGAAGGCCCTCTGCCTGGTTCCCTGTAACTTGGCTTCTCGTTGCGAGGGAACTGCCAGAAGGCCCTTAGAGCTGGACCTCAGTGTCCGGGCAGAACGATGGGGGTGGAGATGCTCCTTCAGGTATACTGGGCCGAGGCCATTTAGGGCTTTAAAGGTCAGCACCAACACTTTGAATTGTGCTCAGAAACGTACTGGAAGCCAGTGTAGGTCTTTCAAGATGTTCAAGGTGTTATGTGGTCTCAGTGGCCGCTCCCAGGCACCAGTCTAGCTAGAAGACTGGAGGCACAGCAACCATCCCAACCACTCCAGAAGCAGATGTTGCCAGTCCAGATATGCTGCTGTGCAAGCAAAGATATTAAAGCAAGGGTAGCCAACATGGTGCCTTCTAGATGATGAACTACAAATCCCATCATCCCTGACCATTGGCCATGCTGACTGGCACTGATGGGAGTTGCAGTCTAACAACACCTGGAGGGCAATGCGTTGGTTGTCCTTGGTCTAAGTCAGAGTTTCCCAAACTTGGGTCCCCAGCTGTTTTTGGACTACAGTTCCTATCATCCCTGACCACTGTTCCTGCTAGCTAGGGATGGTGGGAATTGTAGTCCAAAAAACAGCTGGAGACCCAAGTTTGGGAAACTCTGGTCTGAGTGAAAGCTGTTGCCTTAAAGTGGGAATGTTGCGTTGCTTTTGAACCCCTCCGTCAACAGTATTAACAACTGTTAGAACTGCAGCTTTTAATCAAATACGTGGGAAACTCTTGCTTTGATTAATGTTAAATTATTTTAAGTTACAGGTAGGTCGCCGTGCTGGTCTGCCGTAGTCGAAACAAAATAAAAAAATTCCTTCCAGTAGCGCCTTAGAGACCAACTAAGTTTGTTATTGGTATGAGATTTCGTGTGCATGCACACTTCTTCAGATACCATACCTAAATTATTTTAAATATGTGTACTTATAAAAGTTGCAGAGTCGTGATTTTCACTCTGGATACCCACACACTTCTTTATTCACACTAAAGCCATAGATTGGCTTAGCATTAAATCCGAACTGGACCCTCGTCAAGAAGACTCCGCTGAGAAGCAAGCTGTTGATGTCTGTTTGGTATTAGTCTGCTAATTTGCACATCTGAAAAATATTTCACAAGTTAACAACAATTGTTCCAGAGACTTCAGAAAAGAGTTTGGGATTATTAATGCTTTCATTGTGTACTTATAAAAGTTGCAGAGGGCAAGAAGTCCCAGTATATGCTTTCCTCCTCCTCTCTCACATAGGAAGAAATGCGTCTTCTAAGATGGCACCAGCCCCAGCATAGACATGTCCTACCTAATTTCCTTCAAGATCGGTGTATTGCGCATCTACAATTGTATTCGTTTTCAAGTGATGAATTTATTCAACCATTTAGGTGATTAAAGGACTAAAAATTATTTTATCAGGCGACAGCTGTAGCAACCATGCTAACATGCTTGGATTTTTAATCTTTATTTCTCTAATGACACTGGTGCCTCCTGGAGTACTTTGTTCTGCAAGCCATAACACATTTTGGAACTAGCTGCTCTGTATCTCAACTTCTGGCTGAGTTGCTCTGGAGAGAAGGAAAGCAAATATAGCCCTGATATTTTGTTTTCTGTTTACTGATGCTTGTGTTTTTATAGCACACTGCATGTGTGTGTTTCTATTTTCTTCGGCATGCCTCCCTCAAACAGGCACATGACATAACCAGAGGTTTCACTTTTTTATCATGACTGGATTAAACAGGGAGAGGGTGGAACATGAGCTTCTCCCAGAAGATCAAGTTCGCAAGTGTGAGTGGGAACAGACCCAGCTGCAACAGCGATAAAACAGGATCCAGACTCCCATTGTTCCAGCTCAGATCTGAATGGTTTTTGCAGCATAAAAATGTTCCCCTGCGTGACGAGAAACAGTCAACTATCTCCTGAGCTTGATGGTCCGGACGGAGAAGAAATCAGCAACTACAGCTGCAGACTCCATTCTCCTCCAGAGAAAGACTGCCACGTTACGAGCAATTCCAAAGGAGACCGCACCTCGGACACGTCTAGTTCTTCTTACCGTTCAGCACCAGGTTCAGAGGAAGTGGAGAGTTTCAAGGACTGTGTTGAATTCTTTGAAGAAGCCGGAGATTGTCTTGAGGAGTGCACTTACTGCGACTCAGAACATGAGCAAGGAAGCGTAGCAGCAACGCCGGTCCTTCCTGCAGCTCAGACAAGCCCTGCTGATAGGATTTCCAAGGTTACAGCCAGCCAACTCCATGGGACTTTGAATAGTTCCAGCGACGTCTTACGAGATGGCCTGTGCGGCACAAAAGGGAATACTTATGCTGCTACATCTGGAGGATCCCGAGCTCGTTTTCCTTTACGCAGGAGCGAGACATTTGGCGAGTCGTTGCCAGTCCAAGAGGCGAGAGCACCGAGCCTGCAGGCAGACCCCAAGGGTACTATAAAAGATCAAACCTGCAGAGACCAACTCTGTTCCAGTGGGAAGGAAAAGCAACAGGTTCAGATGTCAATCAAAGCTAAGAATAGCTCAGATCCAGTGTGCAGTGGTAGAATGGGGCTAGTCACACGGAGGCTGCAGCCAGGAGACAGCGGATCGAAGTATTTGGATCATCCTGCACAATTCAGTTCCGACAAATCCAAGGAAATGTTACCCAGTGCACGCAAGCCGAAGAAAAGCAGCCTTGGCAGCCGAGTGCATGATCCTGTAAGTAGCAAACCAGCATGCCCCAAATATTTTGTTGAAAATCCCTGTGTTTTGAGTGACTCTGATGAGGCTGATAATGAAGTAGAGAAGCTTACTGCTCTGTCCTTCCAGAGTCTCTCATGCCCACAAGGCAGCTACCTAGATATGTATAGTTCCAGTAACAGGACATCCTCCAGCCTGTCCAATTCCTTGCCAGAAGATAGTAATGGAATGAACAGGTGGCCATTGTGCAGTGATCAGAGGAAAACAGTGGTGGTCGGCCACGCGAAAGGAAGCCGGCTATTCCCAACAGCCAGCAAAGCCCCAGATGCAGGACTGCTCAGTGGCGTCTTGGGGAAGGAGCACGCTGAGTGCATCGATGTCGCCCTAGAGAATGCTGATGGCAAAAAGAGCCTCTCTAAAAAGAGAATGGTGCCCAAGCGTCAGATCCAGTTAAGGCGGAAGGAGAAGAAGGAGACAGGTTTTTGCGCTGCTGGGGACTGTGCTGCCCTCCAGCCATTCACACAACCACGAAAAGAGTCGTGTGTGAAAGCGAGAAACATCAGCGATGAGTTTAGGCTGAATTATAAGCAATTTCTGAAGGCCGCCTCTTTGAACAACGCTTACAGCAAAACGAGGATGGCTTCCAGCCTGGTGAAAAACGTTTTGGCTAAAAAAATGCAGTATGAACACAGGATTAAAATGGAACAAGCATCTGTCCGGGGGAGCTCAACCTCTTCTGTCCCTTCGTCCATCAGCACTGACCTCCCAGGGGACAGTTTAGAAGGCAAGTCAAGTTCTCTGTCTAAGTCGGACTGCAGTTTTTCAACGGAAGAGGTGCAGAGCCATTCCACCAGTGAGAGGTCAGAGCCCATCACAGTGAATAAAGACGGTGTGGATGCCTTGAGGCCAACGAAAGGAGTTGTGCTCAACGAGCAACTAAGGGAGAATGTCTGCAAACTGAAAGATACATTTAACGAGCTGAATGAGAGACTGAAGTATCAAGAAGTCACTCAGCTGAAAAGACTCCCCATTTTGGCAGATGGGGGTGTGAATGTAATAGAATCAAGCAACACCAGGAAGCAGGCCGCTGGGGTAAGGAAAGAATACAGGAGAGCCCGAGCTGTGTTTGAGTCCATGGAGGCTGATACGGAAAGCTTGGCTGCAGTTCCGAAATTTGCAAAGCCACAAAAGCCATGGCCAAATCTGAAGCAGCGAGCCATTCGTCAGAGCAAGCACATACAGTCAAAGGAAGAAAAATTCCCCCTGACACCGAAAAGTCTTGTGGTAGCCAAAGATACTCCCAGTAACATCTTCACATCCAAAACCAAAGAAATGAAACTCATCCCTCAGATCAAGAATGAGCATAATGTTCCAAATGCCTCTAGGCACAAATCTTTGGAAAGAGTTTCCAATGAGCGGAGGCTGCCTACATTTCAGAGCATGAAACTTTCATCTGTGGCTTTTCCAGCTTCTGTCAAATCACACAGTGGTGAAAAATCAAATCTCCCCAAAAGACCTCAGACAGGGGAGACAATTCAAACGGAAAGCAAAGAGAAGGCCAGAATACATCAGCCCAGAGGTGTAAGAAAATTAGTGAAGGACACATATAATCTTGGCTTTAAATCTTCAGACAGCTCCAGTGTAGATCAGGCATCTTATTCTGAAAGCAAACGTGAGAACAGCTTAATTGTGCTACCAAAGGAGCCCCCAGCTGTTTCACCTCTGTTCATACGCTGCACATCAATATGTCGGAAAGATGATATGCAAACAGCAAACAATGCACAGGAGAATAAGCAAGACCAAATGGGGGACATTGATGTGTCAACGCTTTCTCTACATGATCAGGGCACAAGGAGCAAGGAGCCCACTGATAATTCTAATCCCACAGTACAGACACACGAAAATGTACCTGTATGTCATCCAGAAAGCAAATGTTCTTCAGTGGGTGAACCTGCAGTGCACATTACTACAATTCAGTCCAAGAAACTTGTTGAAAATAAAGAATTTCCGACGCAAGTTGAAAACAAACAAGTGCCTTATGAGCGGAGTGAATTAAATGTCAGGCCTTCCTCTACAACTGCCAAGAAAGAATCTCAGCTTAATATTAAAGTCAACAGTTCTCTCTCCAAACAGTCGCACAAAACTGAAACTGACTATTTTCCAGCTTCTAGTTGCTCCAGACTGGATGAAAGGACCATGAAAGATTCAGTGCCACAGTCTAAACATAGTTTGTTGAGAGAAACCCAAGATGCTGCTTCATCAGAGTCTCTTAGGATCCCATCTTCTACCTATGTACGGGAAATCACAAGGAGAGATAATGGCTGTGGAACCACAAGCTATATGAATGACCCTTGCAAAACCCAAGAAGCCGAGTTGCCCTATCAGAAACATTTATCCAGCGAGTTCTTCTCAGTGGCTTCCAATAACCTTCTGAAAGACGAAAATATGTTTCCAGAATCTGGATCATCTCATGGAAGCTGTAGGTACCCACAAGCCATCAGGCCTCCAATGACAAGCACCCAAAATATTCACACACAGACTCAAGAAAATAGTAATTTTGCAGATGGTAGATATGACTCTACAGTACAGGAAGACACCAGACCCTTGCATAAGCACAACAGAATCCAGTCTGATTGTGTGATTTCAAACAGTCCACTAGCACCAACAGAGTACACTGAAGGAATCAAGGTGATATCAAACTCCTCTTTTACTCCATCAACCTCTTATGGAAAGCTCCACGACCCAGGGTGCGACAACTTCAACAAACATCAGGCAACAAATGAACAGTATTTTTCAGCGACCCAGGCTGACAACACAAATTACTTAACGATTCCTGTGAAAACCCATCAATCTGAAGCAACTGTTAAACACCCAGTGCCTTTGAACACTGACAACAACTCTTTCACCTCCAATGTCTCCTTCCAGCCGAGTGGAGAAGCATCGGGAAATAAAATAAGCCACGAACTTTTCCCACCAAAACAAATGGAGAGGAAGGCACCCTCCGATAACGTGCTATACACTCACCCAAGCCATGGGCAACTCCCCCTAAGACTTGAAGAGTCTCCTAGCTTCACAAGAAGAAATGAAGGAATTTCTCCATCTGGCAAGAGTGCCCCAAGTCCAACAAGGCACTTTCATCCTGCTCCTCCTGCGGCTGCAGCTCCTCCTCCTCCTCCTCCTTCTCTACAGGGACACAGAAAAATGTTGGTTGATCCAGAGAGTGGGAAATGCTACTATGTGGAACCGCCAAGGCAGCCTCAATTAAAGATGCTTTATGACCCAGAAACAGGGCAGTACATTGAGGTCCTGATACCCCCAGTCCCACTATCGTCACACAGCGGGCTTTACCAGTCTCCTTTCTCACCAGTGGTCATGAATCCAGGAGGTTATGGACCACCTTACATGTCGTACTCTGGGTTTCCTGGGTTCCCCCCTCCCCCTCCAGCGATGCCCCCCACCAACCTGGATCTTCAAGACCAACAACCCGCTCAAGAAAATGCAAACCTCAACGAAAATTACAGCCATTTTTCGAAGAGCGACGTTCCTCCAGCTACCCAAACCGCCGATGGCAACTACATGGAGAGTTTGTACTATATTCCCACTGGAATGAATTCAAGTCCTAATCCCAATCAAACTTTATTTTCCCCACCTTCAAGTTCTGGTCCTTCTGGAACTGAAAAGGGGCCCTTCCTTAGGATGTGATGTGTAGCGCGACAAGGGCAACCGGGAAAACTGTTTTTGTATTTCAGATAATTCTGTTCTTTTCTTCTTCTTTTTTTAAAAAAGGTCAAATCCAACCTCCTTTCCTGGAATCTGTGAAAAAGGAATGAAAGGGAGAGGGAAAGCTTGGTTTCCTTTAGTTCAGTTTATTCTGCTGTTTGGGCTCTGAAGGACCCAAAAGAGATAATGGGGCTCCAAAAGTTTACAGTGCACCTCACTGGCGTAGTAAATTTGATTTTAATGTAAACACCCCTGGCAGTAAAGGGCCATATTCTGGTGCTAATTGAAGCCAATGGGAGTTAGGTGTTGACTTCAACGGGACCAGGATTCAGCCTGTGAGGTTGTCCTCCTCTGCAACTATCAAGTTTGTTCCTTAAGGCGTGCTATAAGGTATATGATTGTAATGCTAAGTCTATTTTCTGAGGAGTCCAGTTAGCCAAAGCTCTTGACTCTTCTGCAGAAATTAAATGTTCATCCAAACTTTTTGAGATTTGATACTTTTGTATATTTATGCACAAATCATGAATTCAGGCTTCCTTAAATTTTCATGGTACCTCACTTCACTTTTGCCATCAGAGCCCAGTCGACACTAGCATGTTTCTATCAGTGTAAATGTTTTGAAGATGGGTGGGTAGAGATATGTGTAGGCAGCTGGGAACAGCAGACATGGCTTCTCCTCAGAGCTTCGCATTTTGCTACAGCTGTGCGCTGAAGAGGCTGGCTGCATCCTTGGCTTGGTAAGTGTCAAAACAAAACAAAACATATTTGCTAGCCCTAAAGTGGGCCAGATGGAAAAGGAAGACAGCATTTTTTAATATTTGTCTCGAAGAGGGCATTTCAGCAGGGGCCGATTGTCATGCAAGCTACACCTTCTGAAATCCCCTCTTCTGCACAGCTATTAAAAATGGCCTCTTTGGGGCCACATCCATTTAAAGCACCATTGTACCTCTTTAGCTTCTCCCAAAGAATCCTGGGTTTGTTATGGGTGCAGGCAAATGTCTCTTTGTGAGGGGTCTCCTAGCAGCTCCAAGCACCCTTAAACAACAGTTTCTGTAGTTCTTTGGTGGAAGCAAAGTGCCTTAAATGCATGTGGAGATGCGACGTTTGTATATGACCACCCTTGTCACCCTCAGTACTTAGAAGGCAAGCTAGGCCCTTCCATGCAATATATGAAAGTGTTTAATGGAACAGAAGAAGGGTGCAGGAGCACACAGAGTGTTTCACTGTCAACCATGGTTGACAGACTAAAATATATATTTTGTGGACGAACCTGCGTACACCCTCTCAAAGGGTCTGGTGAGTGCCTGGATGGGAGATGTATGGAAAATTTATATGTGCATCTTGAGTTACTCCGTGGGAGAAAGGTGAAATAAAAGTGTAATCTATTCTTTAAAAGTAAAAAAGTTCAGCACATTTAATTCCTAAACCTAATTTATCAAATAGTGGTTTAGTGAGTAAGTCAGTGAATAAGTGTGCAAGCCAGAGCAAAAATCACTGCTGCTTTGCTCCTTCCCTGGTCCTGTTGCTACGGCACTACCTAGAGGTAAGCTATGGTTTAGCTTAGCATTATGGGCAAACCTGAGCTTGTTATCTGTCTCTTCCAGAAAAACAATGAATGGTAAGCCAAGGAGAAAACCTTGGTTACAGTTTGTGGTTTTCTAGGAACGAGGCAAACCGTGAGCTCTGGTTTGTGCGTAACCCTAAGCCAAACCGTGGCTTAGCTTCAGGGAGCACAGCAGCAAGGGGACTGAGGGAGGTGAGACACAGTCGTGATTTTCACTCCGGATACCCACACACTTCCTTATACACAATAAAGCCATAGTTTGGCTTCGCATTAAATCAGAACTGGACCCTCGTCAAGAAGACTCCGCTGAGGAGCAAGCTGTTGATGTCTGTTTGGTATTAGTCTGCTAATTTGCACAACTGAAAAGTTCTTCACAAGTTAACAACAATTGTTCCAGAGACTTCAGAAAAGAGTTTGGGGTTATTAATGCTTTCATTGTCAAGTTACATCCGGGAAAGTGATGGCTTTGAAATGGAGTTAGACAAAGGCTAGCAGTGGCTACTAGGGGCTACCATCTGGTTGGCCACTGGGAGAATGGGTAGTTGGATGGGATGGACCATTGGCCGGTCTTGTCTTACGTTTTTGTAAAGGGTCCCTGGGGTGAGCTGCATGATTGTGAAGCCGCAAGCCTACAGGCTACTGTTTTCGTTCTCTCTGCAGGTGCTGCTGTCTGTTCTTGCTGTTATCTCCTGCCCAAAACAGGGAACCAAGCTGCAAAAATTAGGGTAGGGTCCAATTAGGATCAGGATTTCGCTTGCTTTCCTCACTATGTGGTAGATCCAGCGGGCCTGTTTGTAAAATTACCGTATTTTTCACTCCATAAGACACACTTTTTTCCTCCTAAAAAGTAAGGGGAAATGTCTGTGCATCTTATGGAGCAAATGTGTGGTCCCTGGAGCTGAATTACCAAGGGGCAAAAAGCAGATTGTGCTTTTTTTTTTAGAAAGAAGGAAGGGGGTGTTGAAACAAAGCCACTGAGCAGCTGATCAGCAAGCGATCGGAGGGAGATAAGGGAGGCTAGCGATAAAGGAGGCTGCCTGGGAGGGGGGAGGTAAAAGCACATGGATCCTCAGGATTTTTGCATTGGGTCACCCCAAATTCACCATCAGATCACATAGCATATCTGTGGCCACAGCATGAACCACAAAAATCAAACATCCACTGTTCAGAATATTTTTTTTCTTGTTTTCCTCCTCTAAAAACTAGGTGTCTTATGGTCAGGTGCATCTTATGGAGCGAAAAATACTGAAACCTCTCACCCCTCTTTGCTGCTTAGGGGTTTCCAAGTCCCAACGCTGACAGCATCCTTGTGCTTTTAAGAGACTTTCATGAGGTCTGGCTTCTCTAATTCTAACACAGCAGCAATGGCAGAAACTCTACAATGAGCAGGGTTTTTCCTGCTCTGCGCCTCTTTTATGCAGAGCTCCCTCACCTATGCAGTTCTCACCTTGTGTTCCACTCCTGCTCCTTTTGCTTTTACCTGCATTATGAAATTCATTTCTTTGTGTCTTCGGGATAGGGGTGGGGCAGACATTTGATGCAGTTCACATTTCAAGGCAAATCGACCCAGATCACGCTTTTCAAAACAATATGCAAATGGAAATACAGCCGTCCTTCGAAATTCGCAGCAGTGTAGTTCAGTTCTCCAGCTAAGTAATGTGTAAAGGTAAAGGTAAAGGGACCCCTGACCATTAGGTCCAGTCGTGGCTGACTCTGGGGTTCCTGCGCTCATCTCGCTTTATTGGCCGAGGGAGCCAGCATGACTAAGCCGCTTCTGGCAAACCAGAGCAGCGCACGGAAACGCCGTTTACCTTCCTGCCAGAGCGGTACCTATTTATCTACTTGCACTGGTGTGCTTTCAAACTGCTAGGTTGGCAGGAGCAGGGACAGAGCAACGGGAGCTCACCCCGTTGCGGGGATTCGAACCGCCGACCTTCTGATTGGCAAGTCCTAGGCTCTGTGGTTTAACCCACAGCGCCACCCGCGTCCCCCAAGTAATGTGTACAGCAGTGCATATACTGAGGTAACACGTGCGTAAATATGCACATATTTGCCAAAATAAAAAATTGCATTGCATTCAGGAAAATATAAATATTGGCACTAATATGCTGATGAATTTTCATAGATCCAAAGAATTGCAGGACTGGAAGGGACCGGGAGCATCACCACGATGACTTCTTAGATAACAAAAACACAGAACCAATGTGGGAATTTGGGGAACTGAGCTTAAGAATGGGGAAATGAGAAACTGAGAGAAGCCAAAACTTACAGATGCAGCTGCCCCAAGTTAAGGTGCATGAGCAGAGCCAGGCAGAAAGTGGCAACCCTCCTTGTCCATCCACATGCTTCCTCCCTCACACGAAGACGCTCTGCCGATGGCTCCTTTCTCGCATGGCTTTATGACTCTCAAAACTGCAGGGTGGGCAGGAATGTAACAGCTGAAGCTCTTCCCAGCATCAACGGTGACCGCGGTGAGGGGGAAACGGCAGCTGTTATGTTTCTGCCAGTCATGAAGACACGAGAGACCTGCCAAAAGAAAAAAAATGAGAATCTCTTACCCTTGTTGAACTTTGTTGCTTTTTTGCATTTCCTGTTCTTTGTTCCTCTATGTGACTCCATTATCGCTCATTCCTCCTTTAAGTCCTTGCATAGGAACCAACTCCTAGGGGCTGAGGTACCTTCTCCCCCCCCCACCAATAAAACATCTGAGGGGGGTCCCCAAAGGTGATGGTGTTGTAAACAAAAATTGCCCTTTTCCCTTGTGGGGTATCCAAGAGTCCATATAGAGTCCTTACATAGGTTCCCTATTGGTAGGAGAAAATAACAGAGGCCAACCAGAGAATATTGAGAAGCAAAGCAGCTAGTAAGCTTGATCTTTGTTGATCTGTTGCAACAGGGTGCTCCCCTCTCTCACAGGAAAGGAGGAGGAACCTAGAATAATGGCACGCAAGGCCTTATAAAGACTTTTGAAATTGGCACCCTGTAACCTAAGACCACCCCCCAGATACATCATACCTACATCACAGAAAAGGTGGTCTAAAACAGAAATTTGAATGTTGTTTTTCCTGTTTGCCAGTTATCTGATTGCCTTTCCTGATAGTCTGTCACCCATTAAAATGCTGATTACTCAATTCCTGAGACAATGGGAAGGCTCCCTGACTCCCCCCTCCCTCCTTGCAGGGAAAACAATTGGTCAGTTTGGGAATCAAAATGGTTTCAGGTCAGTCTTCCTGTGCTGATCTATGTACGTGCTTGGTTGGTACGCTTATGAACATTACCATATATCTAAGACCTCAAAATTCCTATCACAATGGGCATTGCCATTCAAATGACGTATGTGCACTGTGTAATGTGATCAATTATGCAAAGCGGGGCTTACCGGGGGGGGGGGGAGAGACCCCATATTTTATTCAAGTTGGCACCATTGGGTCCTTATTTTTCCTCCTATTGTCTACTCAGTCCTGTTTGCTCCTTCAGCATCTCTGGCCTCCAGTACAGGAAAGGATAACCTGTGGCCCAGCCCTCCATATATTGTTGGACTACAACTCCCATCATTCCTTTCCCTTGGCCATATTGACTGAGGTTGATGAGAATTGGAGTCCATCTGCTTCTGGTGTCATGGCAAGGAAAATGCTGCCGGTTGTGTGGTTTCCCAAATGCAACGGCGGGGAAAAGCTGCGTCTGACAGAACTTTCCCTTCTATAAACTATTTTGCTTTTTTCCACAACACCCCTGTGAGGCGGACTCTTATTTCTCACACCATTATAGGGGAGAGACTGAGACATTATGTGGGGAGACTGAGACATTATAGGTGTTGTGGGGTGAGAGAGCTGCCTTTTGCCCCGTATTTACTGTATTGGCCCCAATATAAGCCGCACCCGAATATAAGCCTCACCTTTGAAATTCTAGGCGGAAAAAGAAAAAAAGACAATACCCGAATATAAACCACTCCCTTAAAATTCCACAGGGACTCACACCCGTTCCGTTTTACCATATGTCTGTTTCAGCAGCGATATCGTAAAAGCCAATTTTTGTAAGGTCGAGAATTTAAGCTGCACTTTAACTATTCATGGTCAGAATTTGGGGGGGGGGGGGATGTGAGGCTTATATTCTGGCCAATACAGTATTTAAGACATTTTTAACACCACCCTTCAGTTTTAACAAAAGTCCTGGCGTGCTTTGCTCAGTTATAAAAACAGTATCAAGGTGTTTGTGGGTGTGGGGTGTGTGCTTAAATATATAAAATGTAGCAGAACAGAAAAATCTGATCAGTGGTTTGGAAAACAAATCAGCAAAGCCATCATAACCGATCAGATTTAAAGCCAGTTTCAGATGGCATGCTGGGGGAATTCGACCCAAAATTCAAATTCAGTTCAAAATTCCAGTGCACTTCTTATTTGGAACAGAAGGGCTGGGAGGGGGCAGTGTGTTTTGTGTTTAAGTAATCCTAGTTGGACTTAATGAACAAGCATGCCTTAAAAACTGGATGGGGTGTGTTAAGTCTATATTTCTTTACTGGCTTCTCTAGAGCATGGACCGGGTTCCCACTGCTGCACAGCCTGCATGTGAAGTTTTGTCTGAGGAGGTTTATTCAGGGAGTAAGACTTCTTAGGTACATGCATGACAATTTAAAATACATGAATCCAGGTCATACTATTGTCAGGTGAAGCCTAATTCTCTGAGCAGACAGGCCAATGTTCAGTTTGGGGGCTTTACTTCCAGGTAAATGCAGGAAAGGTAGAGGAAATTCAGCTCTGCAGCGAGGGGAAGCCTTCGTTACAAAGCAAATCCTATGAATGGCTGCTCAGAAAAGCACACTTATTTTAATGGGACCTACTCACAGGTAAGGGACACGGGTGGCACTGTGGGTTAAACCACAAAGCCTAGGACTTGCCAATCAGAAGGTTGGCGGTTCGAATCCCTGCGACGGGGTGAGCTCCCGTTGCTCGGTCCCTGCTCCTGCCCACCTAGCAGTTCGAAAGCACGTCAAGTGCAAGTAGATAAATAGGTACTGCTCTGGCGGGAAGGTAAATGGCGTTTCTGTGCGTTGCTCTGGTTCACCAGAAGCGGCTTAGTCATGCTGGCCACATGACCCGGAAGCTGTATGCCGGTTCCCTCGGCCAATAAAGCGAGATGAGCGCCGCAACCCCAGAGTTGGTCACGACTGGACCTAATGCTCAGGGGTCCCTTTACCTTACCTAACTATGCACAGGATGGCATCTTTAATAGTTCAGTGTGGATTTGGAAGTGTAGACATTTAGCTGTTTTTTTTTTTAAAGAATTGAAAAATGTAAAGACTTCGCAAACTAAAAGAGGGGGGAAACATTTTGTTTCGGAACTACAGGTATATGTTGCTTCCGTGTGTGAGAAGCTATGGAGTTTCTTCAAACTTCATCATCCATCAAAGGGGCAAAAAGAACAGCTACCACCCATATTATGTTCTGAGAATGGTGAAACCTCCTCAGAAATCCTGTTGATTTTGATTTTAGGCAAGTTGACATTAGGAGGCGGCAAGAGTAACAGAGAGGTGAATTAGAGCTGCAGAGAAGGTGAATTAAAGCAGGAGAGTAAAAGGAGGAGGAGACAGAAAGGCAATACCAGCAGGTAGAAAGGAAGCAGAAGGTGAGAAAAAGAAAGGATAGAAATGTTTGAGAAGGTAAAGAGAATGGGGAAGAAGGCATGAGGGAAAGGGCAATAGGCTGGTGATAGAAAGGATAGCAAAAGAAAATGAGATGAGAGCAAGTATTGTAACAACAGAAAAAAGGACTGAGAATTTTGCAAGGAAGCAAAGAGAAGGCAGGAGGCCAGAAATCAAAGAGAGGATGCAATTATTAAACAGGTTTAAAAGTTTGACCAACAAAATAAATGAAATATGAGTTCACTTGTACTGGGGGGGGGGGGAATAGCACACTAATATTTTAGTGTGTGGCAGGTGGTGAGGTGCTAGCACTATTATGCAGAAATTAAATGGGACCCAAATTAATGAGTCAAGGTCAAAGGTGGTTTTTTTTTTAATCCTCTTTCCTTAGCCCCTCCGCCTCCATTCGTTCTCTTCCCCAGCAGTCATCTCAAAATTAGAAGCTGAATGTCAATTCATAACAATTACTTGTCCTTAATAACAAGTAAAAAAATAGATAATAATTAAAAACAGCCCTCTGAGATATATGAGTGCAACTACTGCATATATCAGGCTTGCTAGGCCTTGCAGAATTAAGTGAATGGAAATACTAAGTGTTTTGCAACCCCAAAAGGAGACAGAGAAGGGAGGGAACCCCCCCCCCAATAACCAGGCTTGATCTTAAGCAAAGTTAGGTGGCTTGGAGCCAAAATAGGTACCATTCACACCATTAGCAACTGGTGTGAATGGCTCTTCAACAGGAAATAGTAGGTGTCAGAGAAGGACACCCCCCCCCATAGGAAGGAGGCAGCCTTAACCCTTTGTCCCCTATTATAGTCCTGATCCATTTGCTTATTGGCACTGGAATAAAAGCTCTCGTGTACCCTAATGGATGGTCTGTTTTTCATGCAACTCAAGTAGTGAGGGTGGCTCAGAGGTGCCGCTGGGAGCTATCTTCTGTATCTCGCTGCCCATACACAATCTGCTTGTGGCTGTTGATTCAGGATTCATGGATACTAAACCTGCATGGGGAATGGGCAGCAAGCTCCCTGTTAAATTGTGGGTGAACATATCAGACGACACAGCAATTCTTCAAACTGCTCTTGTTTATTCACAGGCCAGAACAGAACTGAATTGAAGGGTTCAGCCAGCCTGCTTATATAGAGCTCCCCTACAATGCAACTGTAACCACTTTCTGTAACTATCCAATCACTGAACGTCACTTTCAATCCCTTATTTGCATATGTGGACCTGAGTGAAAACTATCTACAGTATCCCCCTGCTGGCCCAGGGTGAGAACTTCAGTACATAACACTACCCCCTCCTGCCCCTCTGCCAGAGGCGAACTTTGGTAATATGGTGCCCAGAGCACATGCAACATTTGGCACACCCCCTAAATATTTATTATTTTCACAATAATTCCTTTTGGTACAGTTGCTTTTCATGGATATTCTCAGTAGGTACCATATAAATATAGGTATTATTATTATTATTATTATTATTATTATTATTATTATTATTCACCCCCTTGGCTCATCACCCTGGTGCTGCCCCAGCCATCTACACAAATTCCTTGGAAAGTCTGTAAAGGACCCCAAGTGCATACAACTTTATGCATGGAATGCTCAGTGCACAACACGATGAGGAAACTTGCCTTCCCGTATTGGCAGTTGTGTGTGCAAAACCCCTTTGTTTGTATGCTTGCATGCTGCAGGGAGCAACCTTCCGCAGAGAGTAGGTCAGAGATGTATCTATGGATACTGGAAGGACTGAGAGGGGCTAATGTTATTCTCCAGGAGGCTGGGGGAAACCTGCCAAGGCCTGCATATCAGTTGGCAGAAGAGCAAGCCAGGCTAGGTTTTATTTCCTTGTTTTTATTTTTCCAGACCAGCTGGCAGCCCCGAGGTAGGAGGCACAGTCCGTTCAACTCGCTTTAGAACAAGCAGCAGAATCTCTGGGAACTTCGTGTTCTGCGTAGTTATGCACACCCCTTTAAGCTTCGGCATGGAACCTGTTAAGTCAATGGGGTGCTTTAGAGCTTTGGACGCATTCACAAAGTCCTTTGCATTGTGCTGTCAGCATGCACCCGAAAACAGCATGAGGGTATGTGGTGGAGGTAGTGGTGACAGCTTTGCACTGCAGGCTGTGTGTTGGATGGTTGCTTAATGATGATAAATATTTGCAACCTGCTCTTCAGTCCCCAGGAATCCCAGAGCAGCTTATGGTTAGGTAAAGGTAAAGGGACCCCTGACCGTTAGGTCCAGTTGTGGCTGACTCTGGGGTTGCGGCGCTCATCTCGCTTTACAGGCTGAGGGAGCCAGCCTACAGCTTCTGGGTCATGTGGCTAGCATGACTAAGCTGCTTCTGGCGGACCAGAGCGGCGCACAGAAACGCCGTTTAACTTCCCGCCGGAGCGGTACCTATTTATCTACTTGCACTTTGACGTGCTTTCAAACTGCTAGGTTGGCAGGAGCAGGGACCGAGCAACGGGAGCTCACCCCGTCGCGGGGATTCGAACCCCCAACCTTCTGATTGGCAAGTCCTAGGCTCTGGTTTAACCCACAATGCCACCTGCGTCCCTAGATTGAGGCATACTAATCCTGTTCTTCTGCTAAAAGTAAGCAGAGCCGTATAAAGCATGATCATAAAACTAGGTAGAATAACCAGTAAAAATGCCGATAACAATCCTTTATCCAATATAGCTGGATGAATTTTTCTCAGTTCTTTCATGGACTAAGACAGTAATAGAAAATATATGCAGGAACAAACCAAGAGCTAAGAATAAATTAGGCAGAGGGAGCCCATAAATTGGGAGTGGGAGGCGTCACGAGAGCAATTCCAGAGAGCAGTGCAACACATTTTCCAGGTCCCAACACCTAACTTCACTGTCTCTCTTGCTGTGTCCTGGAAGCTGAGCTTTGCCAAGATGCTAATATTTTATTTTTATTTTTATAATATTTTATTAAGTTTTATCAAAGAAAAAAGTTGCATAAAGAAAAACATAAAATATATAAACATACAAAAAACATCAGAGTACAATAAAACAGACAGTTAACACATAAAAAAAGAAAAAATTAAAAAAGGAAAAAAGGAAAAAAAATCCCTCTCTTTAATTTCTTACCATTCATAAACCTATTTTCCTGACTTCCTCACGCCACCCTTTCTTGTATTCCAATTTAAAATTAATTAGCAAATTCCTTCTTATTAATTTTATCCTTGATTATCTCTCTTCTCATATTGTTAGTTCCTAATTTTCGTCTAATATCTATCCCTTCTTTCATATTTTTACCTTTTTTACTAGAACCCCTTCATTTCATTTCAATGTTATCAACATTCAAAAATTTTACAGTGTTTTTGTAGGTAGATTTTAAATTTCTTCCAATCTTCTTCCAACAAGTCTTCTCCCTGATCTCGTATTCTCCCCGTCATTTCTGCCATTTCCATATAGTCCATTACTTGCATCTGCCATTCTTCCAAGGTGGTTGCCAAGATGCTAATATATGTAGATTGCTATTGAGTATAAGAGGGAGTAAGGAAACCTAGCCCTGATCTTCTAGTTTAACCTTTCTATGATAATTCTTACATTCCCGCCAACATTTCTCCAATAAAAATAGCAACGTCCTATTCCATCATTCATCATCATTTTACTATATATACCCTCCCATTTCAATAGGTTGCCCCAGCCACTCTGGGCGGATTCCAACATATATAAAAACATTTAAAAAGAAACATTTAAAAACTTCCCTATACAGGGCTGTCTTCAGATGGTTTGGGGGTCAGGTAACTCCATACCCACCAACATTTATCCGATGAAAATAGGGACATCTTATGGAAAAGCAGGACATTCTGGGATCAAATCAGAAACCAAGACAGTTTCTGTAAATCCGGGACTGTCCCTGGAAAATAGGGACACTTGGAGGGTCTGTTATTAGCTGTGTATTCTCAGTACAGTTGAGATATGTTTTGAATGTAATTTTTACTTTACTATGGGCTGTGTTCAGCCCCCAACCACTAGTTTAGCTAAACAATGAATGGAACATGCTAAGTTTCTCAAATGTTACAGGCTGCATCTCTTTCTTTTCAATGCCTTTTAGCATCACTGTTTACATTTGTTCTGTATCGCTCTCTGTGTGTACGCAAATACATATGCATGTATAAGTCTGACAACTAAGAACATACAGTGGTGCCCCGCAAGACGAATGCCTCGCAAGACGAAAAACCCGCTAGACGAAAGGGTTTTCCGTTTTTCGAGGCGCTTCGCAAGACAAATTTCCCTATGGGCTTGCAAGTCTTGCGATTTTTTCGCCCCCCCCCTTTTTCTAAGCCGCTAAGCCGCTAATAGCCGCTTAGCCGCTAATAGCCGCTAATAGCCGCTAATAGCCGCTAATAGCCGCTAATAGCGCTAATCCCCTAAGCCGCTAATAGGGTTGCTTTGCAAGACGAAAAAACCGCAAGACAAAGAGACTCGCAGAACGGATTCTTTTCGTCTTGCGAGGCACCACTGTACTTCATACTTCTGATGGACTCTAGTCCACAAAAGCTAATACATTGCTGTAAGAAATCTATTAAGCTGCAGTCCTAACCCTACTTACTTGCGAGTAAGCCCCACCTAATTCAATGGGACCTACTTTTCTAAGTAGATATGGTTAGGATTGTGCCGTTAGTCTTTCATGTGCCACAAGAGTCTTATTTGTACTTTCTCAAGTGTTAATTGAACCTATTTATTCATATTTTGTTTGCGGTGCAGAAACCATTTTTTTTTTTTTAATATAGATATTTTTGGTAGGTTCTGAATGGGGTCATGTACTTTGGAGAAGTGGAGCTGAGATACTGACTGTGAAGAACAAGAAAGTGAATAAAGCATATAATTTTGTAGTACTGTATTTAAATGATAGGCCCGCATAGTTTTTGGGGATAGCATCTAATGGAATTAATTCTTCCTCTTAAGTGTTTCACTGCATGGTTGAACAGTAGCAGGTTGTTTTACAATGCTGGGAAATAATTAACAAGCTCAGTGTTTGTCATATCTGTGACATGCAAAAAAAATATATTGTAGTGACATGTAATGTTTATAAGATTTCTTATGTTTCTACATCTTTTCTTCGTCCTTGATAAAGGTCATAAGACCCAAAGTAAAGCAGGTATTTTATATAAAAACAGAAAAGTCTTTAAGCTTGAATGGAGACTGTAGTCTGACAATAAAGACTCTATATTGTTTTAGGCTACCAACTCAGCTGTTTTCTATGGACAAAGCAAATCATACTTGGAGCCTATGTGAACTTAGGGTTGTGCCAAGCATCCACCACTTTCAATTATTAGGTCAAAATAAATAATTGTAGTTTTCTGTCTATAAGATGCCCCCATGTATAAGACGCCTCCTATTTTGGGGGACTCCGATTTAAGAAAAAGGGGGGAGATGGCCAAGAGTTGCTGAATGTTGAGCTTTTTTTTTTTTTTGGGAGTGGATTACCCACAATTTTTGAGCTTTTTGGGGGTGGGGGAGGGGATTGTCGAAAATCACTCACCTGCAGCTGTCAATCGACCGCGCTATGCCACAGAGCCAGCCAATTGCAAACAGCCTTTCACACAGCCACCAATCACCTGCATTATTGCTGCTGAAAATCTCGCGGCTGCAACCAGTCACCCAATCCCCCTCTGCACTACCCATGTATAAGACAAGGGCAAATTTTAAAGCTAATTTTAAAAGAAAAAAACCTAGTCTTATACGCAGAAAAGTACAGTAATTTCTACCCAAATACACGACCAGTACAATCCTATACGTGTCTACTCAGAAGTCTAATGGAGTTCAATTGAACTTTCTCCCGAGTAAGTAAATATATAGGCGTTGTAGCCAAGGGTCAGTTGCAGGGGAGTGAGAAATGTCCCTATTTTCTGCTGTGGGTGTTGTAGGGTGTGCTGTCAATTAATGTGAGCTGGTTGTTCTTTCACAGATTTGAACGAGGGAAAGGGAAAGCCGCGAGTAGAACTCAGGGTTCGTTTGTTCGTTATACACAGTGGAGCTGAGAAGAGCACCTCTTTAAGACCTACCGTATTTTTTGCTCTATAAGACTCACTTTTTCCCTCCTAAAAAGTAAGGGGAAATGTGTGAGCGTCTTATGGAGCGAATGCAGGCTGTGCAGCTATCCCAGGAGCCAAAACAGCAAGAGGGGTCGCTGCTTTCGCTGTGCAGCGATCCCTCTTGCTGTTCTGGCTTCTGGGATTCAGAATAATTTTTTTCTTGTTTTCCTCCTCCAAAAACTAGGTGCGTCTTGTGGTCTGGTGCGTCTTATAGAACGAAAAATACAGTAACCACTAATAAACCTAAAAATGACAGCAGCAGCAAACTTTGCGCTTGTGCCAGAATTAAGAAAACTGCACATATCTGGCACAAGGGTTGTGCTTTTTGATGGGTTGGGTTTACAACCTGCATTCCTATGCTGATGTCTATCCTAAGCTCAGATGCTCCTGGCCTTGATAGATCAGATTCATGGAATAAGCAGCAGGAGGGAGGCCACCCATTTACTATAAATACGTCTTTCAGTTCTGTGCTCGGGATTTTGTACAACTAAAAGCAGCCTCGCATCACACCCTGCCCAAAATGCAGTGAAATCGAGCAGGGCAGAGGAGAGGTTTAATCTTTTTGCACCAGGCTGGTCTCCAGCTGAAAATCATGCTAGCCAGTTATTTGCTCCGAAAGATGCTAATACAGTGGTACCTCGGGTTCCGGAGGTCCGTACTTAACCTGAAACTGTTCTTAACCTGAAGCATCACTTTAGCTAATGGGGCCTCCTGCTGCTGCTGCGCTGCCGGAGCACAATTTCTGTTCTCATCCTGAAGCAAAATTCTTAACCTGAAACACTATTTCTGGGTTAGCGGATTCTGTAACCTGAAGCGTATGTAACCTGAAACGTATGTAACCCGAGGTACCACTGTAACAGCAAACTGTGTGTGTGTGTGTGTGTGTGTGTGTGTGTGTGTGTGTGTAGCCAGGATTTTTGCTGGGGGCGTGCAGACATTTTTTGGGGGGGACAGAATCTCAGTTAGCTATGCATTTTATTGATTTTTATTTATTGGGGCTGCCCCCCCGGCTATGCCCATGTGTGTGTGTTAATTTTCAGCAGGGAAAGTTGTGTGTTTGGATTAGGACCACTGTGACAGTTTTGGAAAAAGGGGCTTTAAAATGCATTTAAAGTAACATGTAGTTTGAGTATCTGGCTCATACACACCCTCTACTGTCCTGAGTCCCCTTACTGCATATGAAACATAATATTTGTACTACTAAACTTGGCTATGCATTTATTTACTCTCTCTCTCTCTCTCTCTCTCTCTCTCTCCCTCCCCTGTCATGCATGATTCATTCCCAGACTGAAATGAAGAAGGAAGATAGATCTCAGGGTGTGGGAGAGGCTGGGTATAAATAAATTCAATTAGCCTTGTTCAAATGTTATGGAGGGTTAAGGCATATGAGTAAGGGAACTTTGGAGCCGAAGGTTCACTGTAGCTACTATTGTGTTGGCTGCCGTCCCTCTGGAAAGAAGTGTTCAATGAGCTTTCAGTCCGGCAAATTTGTTGGAATAAATGCAAGTTTCTTTAAATACCAGTACTTAAAGAATAAACTCATGAGAAGGGAACCAGACTAAAGTTTTTCAGAAGTGATATTTAAAACTATGTCATCATCCAGCCTTGTAGATGAACCCACAAAAGCTACTACCCTGGGGGGGGGGGTTGGAAGAGGAGGGATACATAATTCTGTCCCTCCTGCAGTAAACCACTGCATTTCTGTAGCAGACACAGAGGAAGAATCGAGCTCTGCCGCACCTTCACCAGTAGGGTTGGACAAACCTGCCAAAACGTTCAGTTTTTCCGACTGTAAGTTCAGTTATCTACACCAGTTGGCAATTTATTTATTTTGTTAAAGGCCAGTGGTAGTTGTGTTTACTATGGCAGGCTGTGACTTATTGTGAGAAACATGCTTCCCTCTGCCATAGTTTGTCGCTCCTACATATTGTACTGGCTGTTGGCTTCACTTACCCAGTCCCTGGGGTGTGTTGGTACACAAGCACATTCTCTGTACCTTGCCTTCTCTGTACCACAGGTTGTCCGAGTTTGAGCCGGTGGCCCCATCAAATCTCTTGACTGCTAATGAACCCCAGCTGTGCCATCTCTTACATGTAGTGGCAAACGATTCCTCAGCATAGGATGGTTCCTCTGTCAATCGTATTGATCCTTCCCCTTGTAGCCCTTTGTAGAATGGAATGGTCATTCTCTAGCCAATCAGAAGGCATCTCCCAGCTTGTTTGTTAGGACTCGTCTCCAAGGATGCCAAATGAGCTTCCTCAGGTGGTGTCTCTGACAGGTCCAGTGAGTCCAGCAAAACATCTATGTCTTGGCCATGGTAGGAAAAACAAAATGGCAGCCGAGAGGTCATTAACAAGTTATTAATTATATGAGCAGCTGTGTAAGTTACTATTCTTACAGTTGGAAAAGCTTGAAACAGACTAGTTGTTGTTGTTGTTGTTGTTGTTTAGTCATGTCCGACTCTTCGTGACCCCCTGGACCAGAGCATGCCAGGCACTCCTGTCTTCCACTGCCTCCCGCAGTTTGGTCAGACTCCAGCTGGTAGCTTCGAGAACACTGTCCAACCATCTCGTCCTCTGTCGTCCCCTTTTCCTTGTGCCCTCCATCTTTCCCAACATCTTTCCCTTTTCCAGGGGGTCTTCTCTTCTCATGAGGGGGCCAAAGTATTGGAGTCTCAGCTTCAGGATCTGTCCTTCCAGTGAGCACTCAGGGCTGATTTCCTTAAGAATGGACAGGTTTGATCTCCTTGCAGTCCATGGGACTCTCTAGAGTCTCCTCCAGCACCATAATTCAAAAGCATCAATTATTCGGCGATCAGCCTTCTTGATGGTCCAGCTCTCACTTCAATACATCACTACTGGGAAAACCATAGCTTGAACTATACGGACCTTGATCGGCAAGATGATGTCTCTGCTTTTTTCCATCACCACAAAAAGCAGAGACTAGTTGTATAGGCTTCCTAAGGCAAGGTAGCATTATGAGGCAGTTTTCAGCCAGCTGTAGGTTGATGTACAATATCAACTTAGGGCAAATTATTATGAGTTGACTGACACATTGGTTGACCACCATGCACAATAAAAAAAAATGAGAATTTGTAACCACATTAATTATTCTGAATATCAGCCTGCCAAGCAGCCTTTACAGAGCCTGAATGGAGAACTTATGGCCTTTCAGATGACATTGGACTACATAATCTCTGGCCACTAGTCATGCTTGCTGAGGCTGCTGGGAATTGGAGTCCAGTGGCAGCTGAAGAACCACAGGTAACATATTGCTGTTTTACAGACACACACTAAACATAAGGAACCTACTAGGCACATCTAAATGTACACATGTACAGAAGCGTTTCTCAGCAGAACTGCCTCAAAACTTGAATGGATTTTCTTCGGATGGGTATGTGCTCTGAAATTGTTGTTGTTTAGTCGTTTAGTTGTGAACCGACTCTTCGTGACCCCATGGACCAGAGCACGCCAGGCACTCCTGTCTTCCACTGCCTCCCGCAGTTTGGTCAAACTCATGCTGGTAGCTTCGAGAACACTGTCCAACCATCTCATCCTCTGTCGTCCCCTTCTCCTTGTGCCCTCCATCTTTCCCAGCATCAGGGTTTTTTATGTGCTCTGAAATAGATGGATATATAAAAGCTAACCTGCACTTAGCATCTGTGATGAGCTACTAATTCGAGCAACAGGGAATCTAGAGTCCTCTCCAAGCATATGCAAACATTACAATCTTCTCACTGCAAAACTTGCAAACACAAGCTGCTGGAAGGACCAGCTGTGACAATCAGCCCATTTCATTTTCAAATTACATCCTTTGGTCCATTAATTAATCCTGAACTAAGGGAGCTAAGGATAAAAGGTAAAACTAATATATGAGATAGACTCATGACATGCAAAGCTAGATATGTCAAGCCTTTATTTGTTATAATTGTGATGATCATGGCGTACAGCTGATGAAAACCCCAAATTAACAATCTCAGAAAATTAGAATATTAAATGAAATCAGCAAAACAAGGACTGCAAATAGAGCAATATTGGACCTCTGAGAAGTAGAAGCATGCATATGTACTTAGTACTTGGTTTGGGCCCCTTTTGCGTCAATTACTGCCTCAATGCGGCGTGACATGGATGCTATCAGCCTGTGGCACTGCTGAGGTGTTATGGAAGACCAGGATGCTTCAATAGCAGCCTTCAGCTCTTCTGCATTGCTCGGTCTCATGTGTCTCATCTTTCTCTTGGCAGTGCCCCATAGATTCTCTATGGGGTTCAGGTCAGGCGAGTTTGCTGGCCAATCAAGCACAGTAATCCCATGGGCATTGAACCAGGTTTTGGTACTTTTGGGGCAGGTGCCGAAGTCCTGCTGGAAAATGAAGTCAACATCCCCATAAACATCGTCTGCGGAAGGAAGCATGAAGTGCTTCAAAATCTCCTGGTAGACGGCTGCGTTGACCCTGGACTTAATGAAGCACAGTGGATCAACATCAGCTGATGACATGGCTCCACAAATCTCTTTTCTGATGAGAGCAGCTTTTGCATCTCATTTGGAAACCAAGGACCCAGAGTCTGGAGGAAGAATGGGGAGGCACACAATGCCAGATGCTTGAAGTCCAGTGTGACGTTTCCACAATCTGTGTTGATTTGGGGAGCGATGTCATCAGCTGACACTACAGTAAAATGGAACTGGCATGCCTACAATAAGATGTGCAACTGCTGCAGGGATTTTTTTTAAAAAAAGAAGGTAACAAGTTTGCAGTTGCAGTTCAAAGCATTGAACAATATATTTGTCAATGTAACTTCCATGCTGCACGCTCTGGGGTTACTTCTAAAGGATAGAATGGTTGTTCACACCGGAAGAATGAAATTGGGGGACATATCCTGCCAGTTCAGGGTGGAGGAATGAAAACACCAGTGGCACAAGGGATCAGCACATCTGGCTGTTAACTAGAAGATTGGTGGTTCGAGTCCACCCAGGGGCAGCTGTGGGCAGGATCCCTTCCAACTCTCATGTTTGATGATTTTACATTCTCTCACACAGAGAGAGAGGGATGGAAAATCAATTATTTTAAACCAATCTAAAGTTTCACCACAATTTTTCTGCGCAAGTGCTGCAGGGATGTGGATGCAGCTGCATCAAAGAATGTCCACACATCAGATAGTTGATGCTAAGGTGTTTTTTTAAAAATAATAATAATAATAATTTGGTGCTAGGTTGAAAGTTGTGGACATGTCTCCTATAAGGAAGAAAATTTGGAGGGGTACTGAGTACAGAATGTTTGAAGAAAACTAAGCTTTTGTGTCTCTGCACTCTCATTTTTAAGAACAAAGTACACTCACGTTTCTCACGTAGTTTTACAACAGGATTATAAATCCAGGTCCATGTCTGAACCTAAGCTGCTTCGGAGACCTTTGTCCCCAAAGGGGAAGACTGAACGGGCTGGACCAAGCAGAAAAGGCCAAAAAGGTAATGTGGCCCAATGGGTAACCTGGGATTGGGCATACCATTGATTAGCCATGGTCTATTCAATGGTTTGATGGACGCGGGTGGCGCTGTGGGTTAAACCACAGAGCCTAGGACTTGCCAATCAGAAGGTCGGCAGTTCAAATCCCTGCGACGGGGTGAGCTCCCGTTGCTCAGTCCCTGCTCCTGCCAACCTAGCAGTTCAAAAGCACGTCAAAGTGCAAGTAGATAAATAGGTACCACTCCGGCGGGAAAGTAAATGGCGTTTCCGTGCGCTGCTCTGGTTCGTCAGTAGTGGCTTAGTCATGCTGGCCACATGACCCGGAAGCTGTACGCCGGCTCCCTCGGCCAATAAAGCGAGATGAGCGCCGCAACCCCAGAGTCGGCCACTACTGGACCTAATGTCAGGGGTCCCTTTACTTTTTATTCAATGGTTTACAACTTGAAACTTGGGCAGCGCTCTTCTAGGCATCTATGCCAAGAATGAGTCCACTGTGATCAGTGGGGCTCATTCCTTAGTATGGAGGGGTGTCTGATAAGAGAGTTCTCTCACCACTATAGTACCTTCTCTCCAAAAACACTCAAGGAACGCACAAAGCACATACCGTTCAACTGTCCCGATTTAAGTGGGATATCCCGGAATTACAGAAGCTATCCCTGGAATGGCTGGAATGGCCCATTTTTGGGTTCAGCAAGTTAGCCAGAGCACTCAACCCAAAAGTGCTCATTTTCTGGTCTTGCACCACAGCACTGGACAAAAATAAAAATGTTTGTTTTCTGGTCTCATGCTCTGGTCCAAGCTTGACAGCTCCTGTGACAGCTTGGAACCGAAAAAATTAAGTGTCCCAATTTGGATCAGCCAGATGTTGGAGGATATAAAAGCAGGACTGAAGACAGTGGCTTGAGCCCCGACAGAGGCCTAGACGGTTGCATTTGGGCCCTGAGCCTGATATTCCCTATCTATGCTTTAACCCAGCACTCTTAACAAACTGCAATTTCCCAGAGAGTGCCATTTTCTGGTTTGCCTCAGGCAGCAAAATGTCTTGGGCCAGCCCTGCTTTTCACTTCTTCAAAAGGCATTGCAAATTACTGTCTTTTTTTAATAAGGAAGCAAAATTCCCTCTCCACACCCAAGGCTGAGTTAATTCTATTTAGGAAACATTAGTTTGCACTTTAAATAGCCTGAGTTTTCTTTTCGTGTACAACTGTCCTATTTCATTACAGGTGCTCATGAGGAAGATACAAAATTCAAAGGAAAACATGGCGCTGATTATGGCCAGCTTCATTTGCCTGAGAAGAGCCAAGCAATTTGTTTGAGTTTTCCAGACTTTGGTTCTGAAATCCAAGTTCCAGCGAATATCGAGAGAACCTTTATTATTCCCTCACACCCTAGTGGTCCTCCTAGCTTCCCATTGCAAAAACGTCGTGTACCCTTAAGGATGCAAATGCCATTTTTAGGAGATTACCGGCTGCTTTTACGAAGAGATTTTATATTGAAAGGTCTGGCTATAGTCGCCACTCTTCATGTAAAATGCTTGGACATTGAAACGACAAGGCCAATTATTTCCCGCCTTAACTATGAAGCACTGACGAATGAGCTGTTTGCTAGGGAAAGAAGAGGCCCAAGGGAAGTCCATACTATACTTCTTACAAATGCAGATCTGCCTTTTCCTGAACCACCAAGAAAATCTGAGAGACAAATGGAATTAGGTACAGTACTGTATGCTACAGTTTTATGAATTCTGGCTTGTTTTACACACTCACATTTCTGCATATTCTTTCTCTGCTGTTTTCAATTAATGCCATCCCCAAAGGTCTGTTTCAGTTCTCCAATGCATAGCTGAAAATTTGAGTGGCAACACTGAATTTTACTCTAAGAGAATGTCAGAATTGATATTTTTTTTAAAAAAGTGAAAAGGAAAACTCTGCACATTTTCACGCTTACGTTGGATTTGATCAGGACTTTCAGGGTCTTCAAATCTGCCACTTAGTCTATATATATATATCTGTTTAAATCTTTCCCTCACACAATTGAGACTGCATTTTAGCACAAAACTCTGCTGTTTTTCAGCATGGTAACGAACGATACAAGCTTGTTGTAGTAATGAAAACTCTAATCAATTAGGTGTGTAAGAGATCTACTTGGAGATTTCTTACAGTGCAGCCCTAAGGAGTCTGGAAAGTACCGTAAATCCCATTAGGTTCAAAATGGGACTTTCTGGAATGGTAAAAGCAAACATTTTTAAGTACGTAATCATAGGTTGTCTGTTTAATTGTAAATCAACATTTTTAGCGACTATAGCATGCGCTTTCGTAAAACAATGGTGTAACGTGCCAGGGGGGAAACTTGATTTTAGGATCAGTGATGTAAATCAGTTGTGAAAAGGAATCAGAGATAGTTTCACACTTCTGTAAATCCGTGGAAGAAACTCCACCAGCAATAAACCAGTCCAGGTCGGAGGTCATGCCACTCCTCAAAATGTGCAGAGATAAAGCAGAAATGCTCAGCCGAAGGCATGCCAGGACTTTTAGCGGCACAGTGGAATTTCCCCACCTTCTCCTATCCCCATGGGACCCATAAATCTGCTTGATGGGGAATCAGAAAGAGGAAAACTGAGAGCAGCCAGAGAGCAAAGAGGAGAAGATGAATTGTCAGAACGCTTTCCGTCCTGCTTGAAAAATGAGCTGTTGAAGGGGGTAGAGATAAGAGGGTGCTGCGCTTTTAAGGCAGCATCAAAACAAAGGGGGGGGCTCACACTTATAGCAAATAGGAAAGGAACAAAAAAATTAGAGACATTGGAATCAGAGTCTGCAAGGGCAGGGAGACATAGTCGCAAGTCTGTACCAAGAGTTTGGTGGAACAGAAGGGTGTAAGGAAAGTAGGTGTGGAAATCAGGATGAAGGAAGGGGGGTTATTGTTTTGCTGGTTTGATTTACTTATTTACTTCTTTTTATCCTGTATTTTAGGGACGCGGGTGGCACTGTGGGTAAAAACCTCAGTGCCTAGGACTTGCTGATCGTAAGGTCGGCGGTTCGAATCCCCGCGACGGAGTGAGCTCCCGTTGTTCGGTCCCAGCTCCTGCCAACCTAGCGATTCGAAAGCACCCCTAAGTAGATAAATAGGGACCGCTTTATAGCGGGAAGGTAAACGGCGTTTCCGTGTGCGGCGCTGGTGCTGGCTCACCAGATGCAGCTTCGTCACGCTGGCCACTTGACCCGGAAGTGTCTTCGGACAGCGCCGGCTCCCGGCCTCTTGAGCGAGATGAGTGTGCAACCCTAGAGTCGGTCACGACTGGCCCTGACGGGCAGGGGTACCTTTACCTTTACCTTTATCCTGTATTTTATTCTGTGAACCGCCCTGAACTCTTATGATGATAGGCAGTACATAAATCTAATTAATAATAATACCAATTATAATAGATAAGCTCTGATGAGAAGGGTGTCTGAGCTCTTGTAGCAACTGTTCCACTGAAGTAAAAGTATTAGTGCTCTGAGGATTCTCTGCGAACAGTCAATATAATATTAGGCTGGATCTACACAGATATAAAAAATGCTTTGAAAATGCTTTTTAAAAAACTGTGCGCTCACCAGTGCCATCTAGTGTCACATTTGTATAATGCACTTAAAATGCACTTAAAATGTTATAGCTGAGTCCTCAATCTTCTTTCCTGATGATTTAAATTAACCTGCCCTGTAGCAGAATATAGCAGGGTACCTACATTCAGTTTGGTACACAAAGAGCAGGATTTCAGACCTTCCAAGTGTCCCTATTTTCCAGGGACAGTCCTGGATTTACAGAAGATGTCCCAGTTTCTGATTTGATCCCCAAATGTCCTGCTTTTCCATAAGATGTCTGTTATAGGAATTCTAAGGTCTTATATGTATAAAATAAATGTACATAAATGTACGGGACGCGGGTGGCGCTGTGGGTTAAACCACAGAGCCTAGGACTTGCCGATCAGAGGGACAGCGGTTTGAATCCCCGCAACAGGGTGAGCTCCCGTTGCTCGGTCCCTGCTCCTGCCAACCTAACAGTTTGAAAGCACGTCAAAGTGCAAGTAGATAAATAGGTAGATAAGCGGCTTAGTCATGCTGGCCACATGACCCGGAAGCTGTACACTAGCTCCCTCGGCCTGTAAAGCAAGATGAGCACCGCAACCCCAGAGTCGGCCACAACTGGACCTAACCTTTAACTAGGATGTCCCTATTTTCATTGGAGGAATGTTGGAGGATATGGGATTCAGCTTAGGAACTCCCATTAGCAGAAATCTTGGACAAGGGCTTCCACTTGCGCCATAATAGAGTTTGCCCCCCACCCAAGCTTCCTAAAGATAGACCCCAGAACAGCATGTGGTAGGGGGGATGATTCCATGTGGGAACCAGACAGAACATTTGTAATAGTGCAACACTGAAGTCCACCCCCAAGTGTTTTAAAAGCCTAAACAACAACCAACACACACATCCCAAGAGACATTGTTGTTTTGCAAGGGAAGATCTGAAGATATTTATCTCCATATAAACGGAATCCACTCTAACTTGACTCACGATGTTTTTCAGAAAGGTTACTGGAGGACAGACTGGCGGAGAGACTGGGAGAAAGACTGGGGGAAAGACTGGAAGAAAGACTGTCTCTCCCTGCAGAGGAAAAAGAATTGATTATTGAGGAGGTAAAACAGAAAAAAAAGAAAAGAGTGACTTATGCAGGTAGAAACCATTTTTATATACTCGTGCGTATGTGTGTGTGTGTCCTTTAAAAATAACCGTTACTGTTATTCATCTAAAAGCCTTGATGCAGCACACACACAAATATAAAATAAGGTAATAAACAAGCTTTACTGGAAACAATTGATGATAGAAGTGATCAGTGCATAGCTGTCAACTTTCAGGTTTGAAAATAAGGGATCAGCAGCCTCGAAAATAAGGGATCAGCAGCCTCACCTGTCCTGGGGACAGTCTACGGGATATCTAACAATCCGGGATAGCAGTAGGAAGCAGCGGGAAACGGCGCTAGAATAAGGGAATTTCCAGCAAAAAAAGGGAAGGTTGACAGCTATGGTGAGCTGTCTTAATCAAATTTTAAACATCATGACAATTCACTAGTTCAGAATCTACAAGCATTTTACTAAAGGCTGCAACTGCTGCTGCTGCAAACAAGACAGAGTTATCTGCCATCTAGCATATAAGCTGCTTTCAAATATATGCTGTGTGTCCTTGCATTCCTATGTAATGTGAGATGCAAATATTTAATTTGGGGGTGAATATTCTGGGCAATCCAATTAGTAGGGAAGTAAACTTTCCATCACAAGCCCTCTGTAAAAACATAATACTTTTTTCTACTAAGCCGGGGCATCCACAACCATACTCGCCGGCTTACGTTCTGCATATTTATTTCATTAAACATAGCATACACAATTGTATTAATGATAAATGATAATGATGTATTAAATAAATCATGAGCTTTATGTTGCTAAAGCATTAAAATAATGAAGTTTGGTAAGAAAGTAAGTTTTCCGTATATTTCAGTTCCTTTCCAAATTTCCACATGTTTTTCCCCTGAGGGGAAACCCAGGATGAGAACAATGGCTTCAAAATGCCCAGAATTTGTGCATCTCTAATTCAGTCTCTCACATGATTAGGAAATCACACCTTGGCCACTTTCCCCTTGCCTGGTGCTGCTGTGCCTCAGTTGTTGGAGTGGTTTGTTGTTGTTGTTTAGTCGTGTCTGACTCTTCGTGACCCCCTGGACCAGAGCATGCCAGGCACTCCTGTCTTCCACTGCCTCCCGCAGTTTGGTCAAACTCATGCTGGTAGCTTCGAGAACACTGTCCCACCATCTCGTCCCCTGTCTTCCCCTTCTCCTTTGCCCTCCATCTTTCCCAACATCAGGGTCTTTTCCAGGGAGTCTTCTCTTCTCATGAGGAGGCCAAAATATTGGAGTCTGAGCTTCAGGATCTGTCCTTCCAGTGAGATCTGCTAGAAATCCTGCAGGGAGCTTTCATATGTAGAGCAGGCTCCCTGCTTCAGATCCTTCACCACAATAGACTGACAGTGGCAGAACCAAGCATTGAGGACATGATGGAGTGGGTGCACAAGTCTAATCGTGATGAGACTGAACCCCAAAACATGCCTTACTGTTTAGTCAATCCTGTAAAAAGGTAAAGGTAAAGGACCCCTGACAGTTAAGTCCAGTCGCAGACGACTCTGGGTTTGTGGCACTAATCTCGCTTTACAGGCCAAGGGAGCCGGCGTTTGTCTGCAGGCAGTTTTTCTGGGTCATGGGGCCAGCATGACTAAGCCGCTTCTGGCGCAACGGAGCACCGAAACCAGAGCAGCACACAGAAATGCCATTTACCTTCCCGCCGGAGCAGTACCTATTTATTTACTTGCACTTTTTGGCGTGCTTTCAAACTGCTAGGTTGGCAGGAGCTGGGACCGAGCAACGGCAGCTCACTCTGTCGCAGGGATTCAAACCGCCGACCTTCTGATCAGCAAGCCCAAGAGGCTTGGTGGTTTAGATCACAGCGCCATCCGCATCCCTAGTCAATGCTGTACATCTACATCTCATGAATGGGGTGTTAGCACATACATTGCTTTGCAGCTGATTAGTACCAAATGCCACACATCAAAGTGCAAGAAGATAAATAGGTACCACTCCGGCGGGAAGGTAAACAGCGTTTCTGTGCGCTGCTCTAGTTTGCCAGAAGCGGCTTAGTCATGCTGGCCACATGACCCGGAAGCTGTATGCCGGCTCCCTTGGCCAATAAAGCGAGATGAGCGCCGCAACCCCAGAGTTGGTCACGACTGGACCTAATGGTCAGGGGTTCCTTTACCTTTTTACTGTCCTTCGCACTTAACAACCTGCACAATGTTTACTGCATTCTCTTTTTTTCAATTGAATTTGTATACCAAATTCCAATCTTGATTCACTGAATATCAGATATTTAAATACTCCAACTATAATGAAGATTGAGAAGCTAGAGCAGGGGTCACCAACCTAAGGCCCATGGGCCAGAAGCGGCCCATGGAGGTCATTTGACCGGCCCACAAGTTGTCCCCGAACCGAGCTGCCCGCTCACACACTGCACTAAACTGGCGCAGTGCAACGTGGCAACTCGCTTCCACAGCACCAGAAACTGCGTCTACACACGTACAGATGCTGAAAATCGCGTCAGTGCAGATGCCGAAAATCACAGGCGGCGTGCAATCCGGCCCACAAAGGGATCTCCGTGGGTCCAATCCAGCCCAGGCAAGATAAACCTTGCTGACCCCTGAGCTAGAGGGTTATGGGAAGATCCTTCCCTGTCAATATGTTCAAAGAAGGTAAACGAATCTGCATCAGAATTCTGAGATTTAGCCTTTCCTTAGACCACACTCTGGTCAAGTGTTTTGACAAAGTGGTGTTTCAGACATTGCTGAACCATCAAATGCATCCCAATCGTGTTTTATGACTTCCTTGATATTGTATGTGAGCTGGAACTGGTCTGTGACCGAAATAATAAATTCATTCATTGCTGAACCATGTCTTACACATTAAAGTGTAAGGAGACTTTCAATAACGAGCAATAACTAATCTGGCAGCCACTAGTAACATTAAGGCTATGTTTTTGCACATGACTGAGGGGTTGACATCATTATCTAAAGAGAGAAGAGCCAAAGAGGAGCCAGAAACATGTTTTGTCCAATGATATTTGATATTAAACACCCAGGACCAAAATTTGTTAACCATTTTGCATTCCCACCACATATGCAGGAGCGAGATTTATTCCAGACATAGAACCTGAGCTAGATTATGAACCCGAGCTGGATTATGATGACTCACTTATCTCCGGTATGGGAAGCGAGCCGAAATTAAATCTAGAAGAGGAAGAGACTGAATCGATGTCAGCAGCTTACATGGCAGTACTCTCTTGCCTAATGCATAGAAGAACTGGGCTTAGTCTTAAGGTAATTTCCCTAAAAGTGTGGCTGTGTTGCATTTGACAGTCTATTCTCTGAGGCACTTACTGGGGCCTCCAATGGGATTTCCATTTTATCACCGTAACAGTCCAAGAGAAGTTAAGCCAAAGGTCACCCTGGGAGCTCTATGGTACACTGAGGATTTGAGTCTAAGTCAGTGGCGTAGCGTGGGGGGTGCAGGGGGGGCCGGCCGCACCAGGCGCAACATCTGGGGGTTAGGGTTAGGGGGCGCAAATCCACGGGTTAGGGGGCGCAAATCCATGGGTTAGGGGGCGCAAATCCATGGGTTAGGGGGCGCAAATTACTTGCCTTCCCCCGGGTGCTGACAACCCACGCTACGCCACTGGTCTAAGTCTTCCCAATCAACCACAAACCACCATAGTTCTCTTATAGGCTACACAGAGCTACAGAGTGATTTGCTATACTTCTTTACCCTGTTCTTTATAGAAAGACTGAGAGTAAAAGTGCTGTTCACACAGAACTCCCAAGTCTCTAGAGCAGGGGTGGGGACCTGGCGCCGTCCAGATGTTGCCGAACTCCAGATCCCATCAGTCCTGCCAAAAAGATCAGTGCTCAGGGCAGAAGGGAGCTGCAGTCCAACAACATCTGGAGGGCTAAACGGTCCCCATCCCTATCATAGAGACTGTGTGAAGTAGTGTGTGCAAGACTACGGGTGCCTGTCTTATCTCTGAAACCACTTCAGACTAACGTTTTACGTTCAGTAACAGGGTTGGCCCTATATGAGTAGTCAAATGTGCATGATCACATCGTTCATGAACATGGTTTCCACAGATCAGGAAGGTCTAATCCCTGGTAGATAGTACACGCATAGGCTGCATTCCAGCATATCTTTTAAAGCATTGTTGCTGTTGTTTAGTCGTTTAGTCGTGTCCGACTCTTCGTGACCCCATGGACCAGAGCACGCCAGGCACTCCTGTCTTCCACTGCCTCCCGCAGTTTAGTCAAACTCATGCTGGTAGCTTCGAGAACACTGTCCAACCGGACTTCCGGGTTAGCGCCAACGTCTAATGGCGGATTCCCTCCGAGCTCCGGAGGGAATCGGCTCTGCAGGGATCGGGTTCTGCTGCGCCAGCGACGTGGGGACCCTTAGAAACCACAGGCGCAGAAGCCTGTGGACTTGGTGACTCGGCGGGCACCATTTGCGCCCCCCCGACCTGCGAAGGAGCCTTTTTAAAGGCTTCGGAACGGGGGAGGGGAGCGGCGCGGTGCTGAGAGTCCTCTGCTTCCCCTGCTGAGTGAAGCCGCATGCCATGGACGGAGAGCACTGACTTTTTCCTGAGAACATTCAGACTAAAAAGCAACAACCCGTGAGTAATATAGAAATTGGACTTAAAAAGGAATTTTTTTCTTGGAATTTGGTATGACCGGGGAAGATATAAAAAGGAAGTCCATCTCCCCGTCTTGTAGACAACTTAAAGCAAGGACTAAATAACTAAGGTCGAGAGAATATATTTTATTGTAACTGAACAAAGTTATTAATTTCACGATTGGACAGTATAAGTAATTTTGCTGGGGGATAAGAGTGGATTTTGAGAGCTGCGCAACCCCCCGGGACCCGGGAGTGATCAGCGAGAGAGCCGGTTGGAAAGATACAGAAGACTTTGACAGCTGTCAAAATTAGCTGTCAAAGTTGAGGAATACAGAGTAACATTGTTTTTGCTGCCTTTGCCAGTTGGATTTGTTACATTTTGGTTATAAATTGTCGGAAAATAAGCTATTTTGTTTTTGGGACTGGAATTAGAAGGATAGTAAATATCCACAATCCCTATAGAGGGAGTTTTGGGACACTGCAAGAATGGCTGGAAGTGGAAAAATACTCACTGAGTTGAACAAGACTTTTTATCTCTTGGGAAAGCTTCAAGAACAAAGTAATATTTTGGCTACAGGGGTCCTGGGACTGAATGAAACAGTAAACAAATTTACTGGAAATGGAAGGGACTTGACTCAAGTCTTTGTCTATGAACCAAAAGCCCCTGTAGCGGAAATAAAAGACTTTGTAGCTGAGCAGGGAAATAAACTTGACAAATCTGAGAAAGTGGAACAAGTGGAAGAGAAATATGAGGATCTGGAGGGAAAGGAAGGAGGAGTTATAATGTTGCAGAAGGTTAAGGAAGGCCAGAGGCCTGGCAGGAAGGTCACAAAGGAAAATAAGAACTGGATGATGAAGATTTGGCTTGAATTGGAGAAGGAAGAATGGAGAGACTTATTTAGATGGAGACCTGAAGACTTGTGGATTACAAATTTGATTAAGATGGATGTTCGAGCGCTTGGGACATTTAAATTCATGAATTTTTCCAAACATGGAGGCCTGGCCGGAAGAAATATGAACTTTTTTGGGACTGTGCTCCTCCGAGACTCGGGCCTCAATATGAAGGACTATCCAAAGAACCGGCAAAGAGGAACTGAGAGAGACTTCAAAGCCTCTGATGTGAGATCGCCAGGCTGATAGAATATGGACTGTTGGACATTGGTTTGGGGATCGAAACCGGGAAAGGGAGGGTGGGGTTTGATCAATCCAAAGGTTGTATAAATACTTTCTTTGATATTTCTTATTTTGTATTTTTGGTTTGCTATTGATATAAAATTGGGAAATTCGTGGAAGGGAATCTGGGTCGACCTTGGAAAAAAGGGTTTAAGTAGAAGGACTGATATAATAATGAAATAAGGTAAAAACTTAAGAACTTGTTGAACTAACATTTGGAATTGGAATACAAGAAGGGGAGGCGAGAGGAAGTCGTGGGAAATAAAGTATAAGAAAATAAGGACTGAAAGTATACTTGCTTTGTGTTTTTTCTGTCTTTTTGTGTATTTGTTTTATTTGAAACTTCAATAAATATTATATTTAAAAAAAAGAGAACACTGTCCAACCATCTCGTCCTCTGCTGTCCCCTTCTCCTTGTGCCCTCCATCTTTCCCAACATCAGGGTCTTTTCCAGGGAGTTTTCTCTTCTCATGAGGTGGCCAAAGTATTGGAGTCTCAGCTTCACAATCTGTCCTTCCAGTGAGCACTCAGGACTGATTTCCTTCAGAATGGATAGGTTTGATCTTCTTGCAGTCCATGGGACTCTCAAGAGTCTCCTCCAGCGCCACAATTCAAAAGCATCAATTCTTCGGCGATCAGCCTTCTTTATGGTCCAGCTCTCACTTCCATACATCACTACTGGGAAAACCATAGCTTTTAAAGCATAGGTGTATATTATTTCGAATTGAATATGCTGCAGATACCTCCAAAACTGTTCCATCCAATGTATGCAGCGGTTTCCAGGGATGGAAATAGACATGTATTAGCCTGTTCCCCGTTGCTGCTGTAAACTTCTGTAAGAAAGCAGTTCTTTCTTACTGCAGATTATTTATAGAAAATATAAATCTCATGTGGGTCCCCCCACCTTTCTATGTTTTCTCTGTAGGCATTTTTTCTGTTTCAACTTCCAGACCTCTCACCTTTGGCCGGCTTTTTGCTGTACCTTAACCTCTCATTTAACTACTTGTACTTCTTTCCTACTGAGGTAAGTGTGACTGTGGGACATAACAAACAAACAAACCAAATCCTGCCTTGTTTTTATGCAAATAGCAGGGAAGACATGGCTCCATGCATTACGTGGTGGTTTGACGGGAGATGGCAGCTATCTGAGAGGGTTCTAATCCCATCTTGGCTCATTTTCTGGCAGCAGCAGCAACAGGAGAGAAGCTATGTACCTGCAATTTTATCAACATGCCCCAGCATACTGAGCGTTCACAAAGAACCATAGTTTATTTGTGACATGCAACCCAAGGTTACTTATCTTTCCTCCTAACCTGTCTGTTCCCCTATCACTCTCAAAGTCTCTCAATACCTTTGCCCTCCACTTAGAAGATCAACCACCCAGCCTTGGCTTTGCCCCCAGTTTTCTTCATTTTATTGCATTTGCCCATTCAATTTTCTTTTTGATCCCACAGGTATTTTATCTTAAACACTTAGAAGTGCTAAAGCTCCGAAACAACCCCATCAAATTCATCCCAGAAGATATCTGCCGAATGAAGAATCTTAAATTATTGGTTATGTCCTTCAATTTGCTGACTACTCTTCCAGCTGGGTACAGTAGTAGTGCTTTTAATATCACAAAAAGCACAAAAATCACCTGAAAAATACAGCGGTGTGATTCATAAACACCAGCACACTTAGGGCACTCTGTGACATCACAGAGATTACTCCAGTAATTTTTAAAACTCTATGCTCCTTTTTTTTTTTTAATGATATTTATTGAGATTTCAAATAAAGACATATAAACACAAAAAAACAATAAAAACATACACAAACCAACAAAACAAAAACAAGTATAAATTCAAACCTTCTTTTCTATACCTAATTTCTCCGACCTCCTCACACCTCCCCCTTCTCTATGCTCCTTAACCCCTTCACATACTGACTCGCATTTGACTTCAAATCTCCCACACTAAAGTCCACTTCTTCACATGTAACCACGTGCATCAGTCTATTTGCACCTAAAGTAGACTATCGTCCACAAAAGCTTTCACCATAACAAAATTATTTGAGATGCCACCAGTCTCTTTGCTTTTGTTTACCGCTCCCCCACTTAAAAAAACAACAACTGCCCATTTCTAGGAACTATAATCTTTCTCACATTTTTTGTGTGCAAAACAATCCGTCTTTACAATAGTGACAAATTGGAGGACAAATAAAATAGTCTCTTGGTTTTATGAGGCTTTCTGTGGCAATTTTAGGCCTCCTGAATTACTCAGCATGTATTAGCAGCTGAATAGGTGAGTGATGTGCTGAGTTTCATATGCCTTTGATATGGTGTGTATTTGCTTTCTTTCTATAGGCTATTTTCATTGCCCAATCTGCAGGGCCTCGATGTTTCCTACAATGAACTTGAATGCATCCCTAATGAAATTGGAAAACTCAGGTATATATTTCAGTCTCCAACTGATTTCTACTGTTTTAGTGTCAACTGTCTGGGGTTTCCTGATCAGATTTTCAAAGCACAAACTCTTGTACCAGCTCTTATTGCAGTGGGACACATTCCATTCTGGGCAAAGCTCTAGGGGCCACATTCCTGTGGTGAGCAGAGCCAGAATCAAAAGTGGGTAGAGCAACAAATGTGACTTTTACCTTCGTACAGTAGGCTAGTTTTACCCTCACTCACATTGTCAGGGACTGGTTGGACTCAGAGGAATCAGCTGAGGATGCCAACTGCTTGGTAAAGTCGATGAGACATATGTAAGTGACCTGTGGGATGTCTTTTGGTCTGTGATCCTTTAGAAACCTAACATATCTGAACGTAGAAGGGAATCTACTGTACGTCTTGCCTTGCGGGCTGCTGAAGCTCAAGCTGAGCTGCCTTAAGGTGGAAAACAACTTCTTGCACGTCTACTTCTGGGATGAAATCTGCCGCCTTGAGCCACAACGACTCACTGACATGGCCGCCTTTTGTTTTGCCAAACACAACCTTTGGAGAGTGTATCGCAAGATCCCAAGGGACATTCACGAGATATTGCTCAAGTAAGTAAGGCGGGGACCTCCATCACAACCACAGGCTTTAAGGGAAACTTTAGATCAGTCAGTCCCCAACCCCTGCAATAACTATGTGACCAAAAAGGTTTCCTTATGGATTCCCACAGCCCTGTGCTGGAATAGCACCCACTGGTCCAAAAAGGTTGGCATCCCCTTTATAAAGTGGGGGTAAGGTACCTGCAATGTCTTGAACAGGTGCGCCAACTCCATGGGGATGAGGCCTCTACAGCCCCCCACAATGTCTGCCGGGACAGGACTCAGTCCCCCAAATCTTGAGGGGACAGAGGAGACCTGGCAGAATGTCACCCTGGGCAGTGCAGTCAGAAGACTCTACATGGACCATGCATGCCACGTGCAACATGTGTGACAACACGTGCATGCACATCGCACGTGTGGCGTCTGCCCCCTCAATGCCAGGCACGACTCAGTGTTTCTGAATGTTCAAGACCACAGGCACCATCTAAATGCTACTTATTAATAAAAGTAGAATATTTCTAATGGGTTTCAAGCGCAAGCTCTGCTCTATAGGTAGACAACATGTTTTGGACTACAATTCCCATCATCCTTGGTACCTTGCCATGCTGGCTAGAGCAGCTAGGGTTGTAGCCCCACATTGGCCAGTCCTACTGTACATTCTTTTCTCAGTAGGTTAAGTGTAAAGAACACCTAACATTTTTCTCTCTCTCTCTCTCTCTCTCCACATTTTAGCTTTAAAGCCTGCGATTGCTGCACGGGACCCTTGTATGGAAAAGGCCTTCAGTTCCCTCGCATTTTTAGGAATGTCTATGGGCTTAGGCTTCCTTATCTTTTTAGTGCCTGCTCGCCAACCTGCTATTCGAATTATGTTGCTGAAGCTGTGGCAGCTGCTGAAGCTGCTGCAGCTACAGATGCTGCAGCTTCAGCGTCATAGATGTCAATATTTTAACTGACTGAAGCTGAACTGGCAGTCTGTCGAATAAAGTGCCAAGCACTGAACTGTACACAGGTCTGTGTCCTGGCCTGATGATTCCTTTTTTGATTTAATTGTTTATACACTTTTCCATTTCCATTTCCACTTTATACGTCATAGGTTTTTTGTCTCACATTTTCCCATGTAGATTTCCCAACTTATCCCATATCGGCATTCAAGATTTGCCTGCAACTCATTTAGTTCCTCCCTACAATACTCCTATCATTTTTCTTCTTTTTCTTTCTTTTTTGTTAACTGTTGTTCAAAAATTCATCCCTACTTGCAAAGCAGTTTTAATGTCACATCTTTTAAAATATTCACGAAGATATTCCCACTCACCCTTTATTTTCCTCTCATCCAAATTTCTTATTTTAGCTGTCATAGTGGCAAGCTCTGAAAATTCTATCAATTTGTACAGCCATTGATCTTTTGTTGGGATGACCTCTTCTTTCCATTTTTTTTGCGTAATCTATTCCTGCAGTTGCTGTTGCATATAAAAACAGACTGTGAGTTTCCTTTGGTAACTCCTCACCTATAATAGCCAATAAAAATGCTTCAGGTTTTTTGGGAAATGTAAATTTAAACATTTTCTTAAGTTCTTCATAAATAATCTCCCAGTAATTTTTTGCCCATTTGCGATGCCACCACATGTGTATCGAGGATCCTTCCATTTCTGAACTGGACTCATGATTGCAATGTAGCTGCTTTGAATGCAAAAATTAGTTACAGAATAGCCTGTACTTTATCTTTCTGCACTAATGTTTCCAGTAAAAACTACTACACCATATTTTGCTTCATAATCCGGATGAATATTTACACTGGATACAGAGTGCTTTGCAGTTCACATTAACCACATAAAAACTGCAAATGCAACTGAACCGCACAGAGGAACAGTGTATGTTTTTAACCTTAGGAGAATCCATACTTCCATCATTAATGAGGGACACCATATCTACGTTTTTAACATCCTGATTCAAAGTACAATGGGGTAGTGAAAAAAGAGCTAAGAAGCTTACATTCTGTGTCTGACGTCAGCCCAGTTTAGTGGAAGGACATGTGTAAAACGGCAGTTGTTAAATAAAAGTGAATAAAGTTGAATGGTGCACAGTAAAACTGAGTGACGTGTATTCAGATTCTTGTTCAATGGCGTTATCTTGCAGCT
This sequence comes from Podarcis erhardii, assembly GCF_964252035.2. Taxonomy (NCBI): domain Eukaryota; kingdom Metazoa; phylum Chordata; class Lepidosauria; order Squamata; family Lacertidae; genus Podarcis; species Podarcis erhardii. Next base: position 8,832,100 of record NC_138507.1, on the reverse strand, counting down.
ACTTTTAGGCAGACTAAACTATGGGCAGCCAGCAGCTCTCTCACATGTATATACATAGAATCATGGATTTGTAGAGTTGGAAGGGATTTCGAGGGTCAGTTACTCCAATGCCCTGCAATGCACAAATCTCAACACGTGGTCCCCCATCCAGTTGGAAACCATGCCGCACCCTGCTTCGCTTTGCAAATGTGCTAGCAGTTTTATTGCTGTAGTAAATGTATGTTAAGCCACAGCCACCCTCACAAGGCTTCCCCAGCACTCTTACTGTGCCAGGGCATAGTTGTTTGTGTGCTGTCAGTGGGTATACTGAAGGTTACTTATTGTAGGATGACTATGATAGGACATCACGTATACGCAGCCCAGGATGAAGACTTACTGCTGGGGGAACAACCACATACAGTGGTACCTTGGGTTAAGAACTTAATTCGTTCCGGAGGTCCGTTCTTAACCTGAAACTGTTCTTAACCTGAAGCACCACTTTAGCTAATGGGGCCTCCTGCTGCTGCTGCGCCACCGGAGCACAATTTCTGTTCTCATCCTGAAGCAAAGTTCTTAACTTATTTCTGGGTTAGTGGAGTCTGTAACCTGAAGCGTATGTAACCTGAAGCGTATGTAACCCGAGGTACCACTGTAACTAGAAATGCTTTCAGCTCAGAATGGTAACTTTACAGCTATATTCCCAAACATGATTAAATTAATTCACATCAGACAAGGCATATTCCAAGTGTTTATTCTGAGGCATAAAATTAGGACTTCATTTCAATACACTGATTATTCACGTACTTTTTTGTTGTTAATTTCCACTGATTATCTTCCAATTGTTTTGAACTGTCAGGAGATACTCAAGCATTGAGGTATTTTGCGTGGTGCCTGATATGGTCGTTAATGAATGTTGCTATAAAGTAGTAACTGTGATCATAGCCCTGGGAAGGGGGAAAAGAAATCAAATGGTCAAATATGTAGCCAACATGTCTTCAAGAGCATTGTTTTTTACAGCGCTATTCAGAGGCAGCAGTACTCAAGAACGAAGTAGCTGGAAAATTCGCCTTGGGTTCAGCGTACGCATTCAGTGTAATAAATTATCTAACCATCATCTATCTTTCTGTTGACAGAGGAAGGTATCATCTACCTTTAAAGGAAACTTGCCAGAACAACTTAAGAACGTGCCCTTGTAGACCGACAGAGGGATATAAGTGTACATATTGCACAGTATTGCAATCCTTTGGTACATTAAAGGTAAAGGTAAAGGGACCCCTGACCATTAGGTCCAGTCGTGACCGACTCTGGGGTTGCAGCGCTCATCTCACTTTATTGGCCGAGGGAGCCGGCATACAGCTTCTGGGTCATGTGGCCAGCATGACTAAGCCGCTTCTGGCAAACCAGAGCAGCGCACAGAAACACCGTTTACCTTCCCGCCAGAGCGGTATCTATTTATCTACTTGCACTTTGATGTGTTTTCAAACTGCTAGGTTGGCAGGAGCAGGAACTGAACAATGGGAGCTCACCCTGTTGCGGAGATTTGAACCGCCAACCTTCTGATCGGCAAGTCCTAGGCTCTGTTGTTTAACCCACAGCGCCCACAATTCAAGAAAAAGGGTTCATCCTGTTCAGTAATGGCTGGCTGTAGCTCTCCAGGGCTTCAGATAAGGGAAGGTTCCCAACCCTACCTGGGGATTGAAATTGGGACCTTCTGCATGCAGAGCAGAACACAGGAACTCAGGAAGCTGCCTTATGCTGAGTTACATCACTGACCCATTTACAATGGCTGGCAGCAGCTCTCCGGGGTTTCAGAAATGGGATCATGCCAGGTTCAAGGTTCTTGTATTAATTTACAAAGCCCTGAGCAACTTAGGTCCAGGGTACCTCAGGGATTGGCTGAAACCTTGGTACCTCAGCTCAGTCAGAAGCATTGTTATTCATCTCCCAAGCTGGTGAGGCTCGTTGGAGGACAATGAGAAACCGAGCCTTTAATGCCATCAACCCAGTCCTATGAACACCCAGAGGGCTAGCCTAAACCGCTGAGCCTCTTGGGCTTGCTGATTGGAAGGCCAGCGGTTCGAATCCGCTTGACAGGTTGAGCTCCTGTTGCTCTGTCCCAGCTCCTGCCAACCTAGCAGCTCGAAAGCACACCAGTGCAAGTAGATAAATAGGTACTGCTGTGGCGGGAAGGTAAACGGCGTTTCATGTACTCTGGTTTCTGTCACGGTGTCCCATTGTGCCAGAAGCAGTTTAGTCATGCTGGCCACATGACCCAGAAAGCTGTCTGTGGACAAATGCCAGCTTCCTCAGCCTGAAAGCAAGATGAGCACCACAACCCCATAGTCGCCTTTGACAGGACTTAACTGTCCAGGGGTCCTTTACCTTTTTTTACCTATGAAAACCCACTCAAGGGAGATTCAGCAGGCACCTTCTTAGCCAACTATAAATGCCTGCTGAAAATGTTTCTATTACACAAGGCCTATGCAGATTCCCTTCAGGTTCTGATGGGGGCCTTTTGAACTACTGTTCATGGACTCTCTTCCATAAGGAAAAGCTGTTTTTATTTTGTCAAGCCGTCAGGAATTAACAAGTAGCATTTGTTTGTTTGTTTACTGTTTGCTCTTTATTTGTTTGAAAGTGTTTTGGGTTGTTTTGCTGATTTATTTTTAATTCTTTAAAAGAATGAATGTACTGTTCTTTAAATTGGTGTACTGGGGCTTTTTGGGATGTGTGTGAGTGAATGAGAGAGGGGATCAGGCAATATCTAAACAAACCTGTAAATGATAATAATGCTGCCTCAGGAGGCAAAGAGAAGCATCATCGACCTTTGCTACTGAAAATTTAACACAAGACACAAAACTTTTAGGACATTACCTGCTGCATTCTGAAGACCACTGGAATTTTGCGCTCTGTGCAGGCAGCAATGAAATTATCAGGCAGCAATTGCCCTGCTGTAAGGAACTGGTCGTCTTTGCCTTGATCAATCAGAATGTCCAAAGAGGGGCCTTTGTAGGATTTCACAATATGTGTAGCATCGTAAGCCTGCAACGGATATAGATACATTCACTTCTAAAAACTGCAGCATCCAGACAAGAGGTTATCGATATTGACCTTTCCTCCAGACTTTCCAGGCATAATCTGCATTTTAAAGCTCTGTGTCTGATTGCTCTCTGTAGGCTTCAGAGCTTTCCCTGCAAAAACCGCTCTTCAAAGCGAAAGCACAGCAAAGGGCAATCCACAGAAAATTCAAATTGCCGTTCATTGCACTCCAGCTTTTAAGGAGTGGGTTTTTGCATGAGCTTAAAGCATGAGTCGTGCAGCTCTCCCACGGCTTGCAGATAGCTTCCTGAAGCCTGCATTCGCCCCACAGGACACACACACATTTCCCCATCATTTTTGGAGGGGGAAAAGTGCGTCCTATAGGGCGAAAAATACGGTAAATCTGGATAAGCCCAAGATCTCACAATACGGGAAAAACAATGACCAACAGAAAGAATCACAATTCCTATCCAATTTACAGTCAATTCCAAATTAAAATGCAACGCTGACCAGGCTCACATTCAGTATTCATAACAAAATAAAATAAATCATATAAAACAAAAAAATAATAAAATCCTTCCAGTAGCACCTTAGAGACCAACTAAGTTAGTTATTGGTATGAGCTCATACCAATAACTAACTTAGTTGGTCTCCAAGGTACCAACACGGCTACCTGCCTGTATTCAGTATTCATATTACACACTGATTTATTTTGCAGTGGACATAACAAATAGAAAGTCAACAACAGATAAAATGATTTATGCTGATGGATGGAGTTTCGGAGATTCCTTGGTAACAATGACATCACTGTGAGAAAGAAAGTGGACTTTTAAGTGTAACAGCAGCAGCTAAAGAGGCAGATTTGATGTAGAATGAATGTGTTCAGGAGCCCGTTTGCCCTTCCCCGTGAAAACTTAACTCTGCCACTATTTCCTAGCCTGTCTTGGAAAATGTTCTGCACCAGAGATTGGGAGTAGCCAAGGAAAGTGACACAATTCTGGCTTGCTTGTTCTTTATGAGCTACCGCATTTTCTTATTTTTCAACTCCAACACGGGAGAATGCTGGAAACATTTCTGCCAAGAACCACCATTCCTCCTGCACTCCAGAAGGCTTTACAGTGTTACAACCACAAGAATAAAATGTACAGGAGTAAGCAATGCCAGCAAGGGCGCCACCTAGGGGGAGTTGGGGGGCTAAGCCCCCCCATATGTAAGGAAGGGGCCGGGCCCCCTCAAAATTCCATGGCGACCATGCACACATGCCACACAATGTGCTCACCTCACTTGCGCACACCATACGACATGCTTGCGTCATGCACACAAGCCACACCACGTTAAATAAATCATGGCGTGTACCTAATTTTAAGACCTGCTAAGGAACAGACTATCATTAATATGTCCTGATATGTAAAACCACAGAATCCAAAGAGAATGCACTTCCTTTTTCCCATGACTATATAATTTTATACCGCTTTTCGACTGCAACCAACCTGCCTTGCCTTTTTAAAAAATTCTATATTGATGAAGCAGTTTGATGGCGCTTCTGTGGTTATTCTACACCATGCTGATATTTCCAGTACATACCTCCCATTTGGTTACATCCGACCCCAGGTATCCACTAAAAGCTTTCTTCCCCCACGGGCACTGTATTGGGTTGCAGATTGGCGCAAAGGCTGAAACAGACTAGTCAGAAATGGAAGATTCAAGGAAAACAAAGCAACTGTGTTAATATCTGAATCTAGATTTCCCCCAGCAACTCTGAATTTTTAAAAACTGCATTTGTTAAGTTGTAGAAAACAGCATGGTTCTAGAAAACAGCTGCTTATTTTCACCTCTTGTCATGTGTAGGAAAGGACAGTACAAACCCATCTTGTCCTGGTGTACGGACATGTACAGACATAACACAATTTTTATTTACTTTATTTGTTTCTGTCCCCATTTATCAATATATCTTCATAGGATTGTGCCATACTTCAATTTGCACCGCCTATTAATTGTAAACATCCAGAATGCCAATCTACTATATACAGTGGTACCTCGGTTTTTTGAGCATCTCGGAAGCCGAACGTTTCGTTTTTCTAACGCCAAAAACCCGGAAGTAATTGCTTCCGTTTTCGAACACTTTTCGGAAGTTGAACAGCTTTCGCTGAGTTTTTCCCCAATTTCCCCCATTTAAATTGCAGGCTGCCCTTTGCGCCTCAGTTTTTGAACATTTTGGAAGTCGAACGATCTTCCAGAATGGATTACGTTTGAAAACGGAGGTACCACTGTATTTTGGAAAGTTGTTTGATATGTATTTGGACATCTCCTAAAATGGCATAACTAAATTTTACATGATGGTTCCTGATATCAAGGAGCAGGTTTTTGTCTATGTTTGAATACAATCAGACAGCATTTTGAATCAAGATGGTGCACTGAACCTTTCAAAACTGCACTGAATTTGACCATTGATTTAAAAACCGCACTGATAAATGTGAGTGCATCTCTTACTTTTTCAGGGTAAATTTTCTTAACATTATCTCTCTTTGCATCATTACCTAATTCCTTTACTTTATTCGATATACATTTAAAAATTCAGAATCTTACTTTGTATTTTCCGGGATTCTTCAGAGCGAGGATTAGAGCACCATGACCCCCCATTGAATGGCCGGAAATAGAAATCCTCCCAGAGTCAACTGGGAAATTGGCATTTATCAGATTAGGTAACTGGAAGACGTCAATGAGAAGGAAATAGATGTGAGTATATTAACATTTTGACCTACACAGGATAAAAATAAAATACAACTAGGGTCCATCTCTAGAGAGCAATGACTCTTGCCTTTGTCCAACACTTTATCAAACAGCAGCACACATGCTGCCCAGTAAGCTTTCTGTGGGATATGCTGGCTACAAAGAAACAGGGAAACTATCAGTAAACTACTCAACTTGGAGAGATTTTACTATAACAGTTTCAGGGGTCCTTGCAAGTATATGAAGGCAGAGCAAGTTTAAAGATGCAGTGCTACTGCCTGCATACTTAAAGAGACACCAGGCCTTTTGCTTGCCTTTGGTGATCTTGGGCAAAGTTAGGGAGGATGGTAAAAGTTCATAAGGAATTACTGGGTACCATATTACAGAATTTCTCAGAGCAGAACATTAGAACCTCAGAGCTTGAGTGCAGGTGAGAAAATGCAGGACAAATTTACAGGTGCCTTATTTTCTCAGAGATAAAGCACAAGTACCAACGCCAGATCTTGCCAATACGGACACAGTTGGGTGTCAGATTTTTCTCTCTGTGTCCAGAAGGATACTCATATGTATCCGACCATCAGACTTACAGTAGAAGGGATGGGGGAGAAAAAGTTGGGGAACCCACACCTTGTATTATATCCCATTCTATATTTACATCAAGAGAATTGTACACAGGCACAATTAACCAAGCCAAAAGTCACCTCATCCTTTATGTAAGAATACATGCGATAATTCGTTTTCCACGGATCTTCAGTGGCATCCACGTAAAAACCAGCTCCAGTGCCAAAATCCCAGCTCTCATCTTCTCCTTTAATATTGCACCCACCTACCATGGAAAGAAAGTCTACGCTGATAATCACCATTTACAGCAGAGGAGTGGCACTTTTCCTTTATGTTCAAGGGGCTTTATGTGAATGCCTCTCTTTGCTTGGCAAAGGGTTGCCAGGCAGAATAGTCTACCTGGTAAAGAGGAAAACCTTGCAGACGTGGATGGACTTTGTTAGATGAAGAGCTAAAAGCGAATGCAACTGTCTAGCCAATTGTGGGAAAATAAAAAGGCAGATCTTAAGTGTGTGCTGTTCCCCACCACCCAGGAGGAAGATGCTTTTACAGGAAAATCTGCTTATCAATACTGTATCTGTGCCGATCTGGCAACTACTGGAACTGCACAGGAAAACATCTGTTGATTAGGAAGGCCCAACAGAGACTCCATTTTCTCAGGGTCTTGCGAAAGAACCATGTTAAACAAAAATTGATGATCTCCTTTTACCAGGCGACCATAGAAAGTGTCCTTTCATAATGTATAACAGTGTGGTCCTCTGGTTTGAGAGCCAAGGACAGGAAGTCCACACAGAGGGTGGTGAATACAGCACATGACATAATGGGCTGTCCTCGGAGTTCGCTAGATGACATCGCGGGAGACCGCTGCCTCAGGAGAGCAAGGAAAATTCTTAGGGATAACTCACACCCTTGCCAGCACTTCTTTAATCTCCTACCTTCAGGCAGGAGATACAGAAATATAGTCAGCTGCACCAACAGGTTAAAGAACAGTTTTTATCCATGGGCTGTTGGGCTGCTGAATGGGGAAAAATAGTGGTGTACAGTGGTACCTCAGGTTAAGAACTTAATTCGTTCCGGAGGTCCATTCTTAACCTGAAACTGTTCTTAACCTGAAGCATCACTTTAGCTAACGGGGCCTCCTGCTGCCGCTGCGCCATCAGAGCACGATTTCTGTTCTCATCCTGAAGCAAAGTTCTTAGACCGAGGTACTATTCTGGGTTAGCAGAGTCTGTAACCTGAAGCGTCTATAACCTGAAGTGTATGTAACTCAAGGTACCACTGTAATTGATTTCCGACAAGCACACAGAGCGCAAACAAGATTGAGTGTATGGGGAGGGGCTCGTTTAATTTCACTGCACACAGGTGACAATAAAGGACAAATGGACAAGATTCTAGGTTTGTATACAAAGTTTGGCTTAACTTACTAGTAATACACACAGCTGCGTAACAGCAATAATTAAAAGCAATTAATTTGATATTCATTGGCCTAGCACTTACGTGGGCTGGTATCTGGGGCAACCACAACAAGGCCTTGTTCAGCTGCAGCTTGATGGAAACCTGCTTTCGTTATGAAATTTTGTTCTGTGCACGTTAATCCTGAAAAGACAGAAGAGCATTGTAATGGTAAGAGCACTGCCAATAGGGTTCTGGCTCAGCAGCTATCCAAGTGAGCGTATTTTAGCCCAAAAGTAAGAGGATGCACTTTCCACTTTGAACCATTGTTTATATCTTTTGATATTGTTGGGCCTAAGTGTCTAAATTGATTAGCCTCAAAGTATAACTTCAAAAAACTAATTCCCCCATCCTCCCAGTGATAGATGTTTATATAACAGGGCTTTTTGTTGTTATTCCAGGTTTTTTCTTTCAGAAAGATTCCAAACATTTTTTTGCCACTCATTTAGCTGTTCCCCTAGCTAAATGCCTCCCCTAGGAAGAACTGGAAAAGATAAGTAAACCTAGGAACAACAATAGTTTTAATTGGTGTTATACAACCAATTAAGGACAGCTTCCCCTTTAATTTTCAGAATTTCCCCCCATAAAGGGCCATAACTTGCCACTGTCAGCCTGTTTGTTTATAATCTGGACTCTCTTGTTTATAATCTGGACTCTCTTCTGTTCTTTCGGTGGAATATGATGGAATAAAATATCTGATTTTTAACAATTTATTTGTAATTCTGCCACCATGCAAAAGTTATTTAATTACTGTTTAATTGCAGGGTTGTTTAGTAAACATTTTCTTCATTACATTTTTATTAATGTACCAGTAGACAAAGAAAGCAAAAAAGACATTGTGTTGACAGTGAATATTTTTTTTATTACACATAAGGTCTCATTCATTGCTGAAGAGTAAAGAAAGTTCCACTAGACCTGAAATGCTACCATGTTTAAATTAATCCTAATAATACCAGTAGCAGGAAGCTAAGAATATCCACAGGCACATATAAGAAGGGAAAACAGATTTTTATGCAAAGTTCTTTCTTTGCAATCACACTGACCAATTTACTGCCAGTTTTTCTGACTGTGCTGTTTGCCAGTTTTTGGAGTGTCATCCATGAGTGGCAGATTTTTATCAATCTTCATAAGGGCAGTTCCTACCAAAAAGTAAGACATGACAAATAATGCTCTGAGGGCCGTTAGTTAGGGAGAGCAGTGTCAGAAGGACACTGACAAACTGGAACGTGTCCAGAGGAGGGCAACCAAAATGGTCAAAGGCCTGGAAACGATGCCTTATGAGGAACGGCTAAGGGAGCTGGGCATGTTTAGCCTGGAGAAGAGGAGGTTAAGGGGTGATATGATAGCCATGTTCAAATATATAAAAGGATGTCACATAGAGGAGGGAGAAAGGTTGTTTTCTGCTGCTCCAGAGAAGCGGACACGGAGCAATGGATCCAAACTACAAGAAAGAAGATTCCACCTAAACATTAGGAAGAACTTCCTGACAGTAAGAGCTGTTCGACAGTGGAGTTTGCTGCCAAGGAGTGTGGTGGAGTCTCCTTCTTTGGAGGTCTTTAAGCAGAGGCTTGACAACCATATGTCAGGAGTGCTCTGATGGTGTTTCCTGCTTGGCAGGGGGTTGGACTCGATGGCCCTTGTGGTCTCTTCCAACTCTATGATTCTATGATTCTAAGTTGGAACAGGGTGTGCGATCCATTGGACTATTACAAATATTCTGTCAAACATCTTAGACAGAATGAACATCTGGCACTAATGCACAATCCCACCACATATGGGTGAGTGACCGTCTATTCTTTGTTAATTATGTGGTGTATAAACACCTTAAAGGGCTATGTGACACCTCATTAGTTATACAACACCTTTCTCACTGGAGCAAGATGCCACCTGGGTGTGAACTTCAACACTGATTCTCTAAGTTCTGGCTGAAGCAGTTGTAAGGAAACTTTCTAATTTAACGCAAAAGCATCTTGCAGAAAGAGATGTGCCACAAATTATCTTATCTATAAGCCTTTATGGAAGCTCAGCTGACAGCAAAAGCAAGACAGTCTGGCTTTATCAGTGAATCACACATGTATCTAGATCAGGGCAGTCCAGCTTTTCATACCAAGTGGACCACAATAGAACTCAGACATGGAACCTGTGGATCACAAACTATTTTGCCACATGGAGCAAGGGGAGCAAGTCAAAACTGACACTCCGCTGCCAGTCCTTGTGCTGCCTCCCCCCCCCCCAAAAAAAAACAACGAATAAGCAAGGTGTTGGGCTTTGGGAAGGAGGTATGAGGCTATGGCAAGGGACGTGGGTGGCGATGTGGGTTAAACCACAGAGCCTAGGACTTGCCGATCAGAAGGTCGGCAGTTCGAATCCCCGTGACGGGGTGAGCTCCCATTGCTCGGTCCCTGCTCCTGCCAACCTAGCAGTTCGAAAGCACATCAAAGTGCAAGTAGATAAATAGGTACCGCTCCAGTGGGAAGGTAAACGGCGCTTCCGTGCGCTGCTCTGGTTCACCAGAAGCGGCTTAGTCATGCTGGCCACATAACCCGGAAGCTGTACACCAGCTCCCTCAGCCAATAAAACAAGATGAGCGCCGCAACCCCAGAGTCGGCCACGACTGGACCTAATGGTCAGGGGTCCCTTTACCTTTATGAGGCTCTGGCAGGGTCCCAGAGCCCTCCCACCTCCTTCCCAAAGCTGGGAAAGTGCTAACAAGGTTTTGGGAAGGAGACAGGAGGACTCTAGGACCCTCCCAGAGCCCTCAAACTTCTTTCCCAAAGCCCAGAGCCTTGCTTACCCAGGCACAAGGGCTGGAGGGGGGCATAAAATGGTGCAGAGGGCTGCCATAAAAGACACTGAGGGCTGCGAGTTGGACCAACCTGATCTAGATGATAATCTACAAAAACACTTTGCAATCTTGTCTGGGCTATCAGATTGGGGGGGGGGGACCTTCTTGCTGTCTCCCTGGTAGGTGCTGCTCCCTGTGTAGGGATGCAATATAAGGCTCCCTTGGTATGAAAACTCCCTTTTCCTAGTGGTACAGACAACATTTTGGGTAAGCTTCTGTCACTACCTCAATACACTTTTGTTTCCCCAGGCTTCAAACTTATGGTGGGCCCATTTAGCTTGCTGTGATCTATAGAGTTTTGACCCTGCCCTGTTTCGTAGAATTTATGTTTTCATTTCTTTTAAATATTTTTATTATTTTATTTGTTGTTTGATCTCTTCCTGGAAACCACTTTGTTATAATTTTTTGATGAAAAGTAGTATATGAATCTCTAAAATAACTATAAGAAGCCTACTGAAATCACACCTACAACATGTTTGAATTAATTTTAACCCCCTTTGGCAATATCTTTTTCAAGGGCCACTTCAGATTACTCACCTGAGAGCCAGTACAATACAGGGCATTTCTCAGTTTCTGCTTTGGGTGGCAGATAAACCCCAAACTTCATTTTGCATTTCAGATCAACGCTGTTGACAACAAAATGCAATTAACATGGACTAACGAAACTTGACAAAAATAATGTCGCTTATAAGAAACCGCAACCTCCAATCAGAGTTGCAAGAGGCTAACACTCAAGCCGCATGCTTTATTCAACTACTTAAGAGTGTTTTTGTTCCCCCATGGAAATCAGTGCAACTAATTCAGTCAAGGCAAGTAGAGACAGCAGACAATTGGAGCTGCCACAAGAAGGGACAGGATGCAGATTATCAAAGAGGGTCTACCTGAGCATCCAAGAATGCAAAAGGAGACACATGAGGGACTGAGCATAGAGACTGAAGGGACAGAGTGGAGTACAGTGGGGTGGGTGTGGCTAATCTGTGGCCCTCCAGATACTGGACTACAGCTCCCATCATCCCTGCCTATTGACCATGCTGGTTGAGGCTGATGGGAGCTGAGTTCCAACAGCATCTGGAGGGAGACAGGTTTCCCACCCCTGCAATGGACAACTGGACTTTCACTGAAAAAGCAAGGAAGATATAGTGATGGTTAAGCTACTAAAAACGTAATTAACATTGAAGAACAAAAAGATGTTTTCTCAGTACTTTGGTATGACACCAAAGCCTAAATATCAACAGAACTGCTATATGCAAATTTGCTGTCTGCCAAAAAAAAAAAAAAAAAACCATCAGAAAGGGGCAAAAATGAATATGCATTTGTTTAGTAATTAGCTGTTGTCTAGCCCCAAGCACATAGGGACAAATTTTCTAAACTTTGGTAGCTATGGGTTATAGATAGTGGGTAGGTTTCACCAAAGGCTTCTGCTGTGGCACAGGGCAGGTGCAGGAGGAGAGGGGGGGGAAACCCCCTTACACTAGTGCTAATCCTTGCACTAGCGTTTTTATTTAGCTGAATACTGCCCTGTGGGTATAGGCCTGCAGCATAAAGGTGCCATTCAATGTTATTCCTACTCAAAAATAGATCAATTCAAGTTAATGGACATGGCTAACTTAGGTTCATTCATTTCAATGGGTCTACTCAACTAAGTAGGACTTAGCTGAATACAACCCTAACCCCAGGGTTGTAAAATATCCTTTAAAAAAATTACATGAATAAAATATTTACCTGTCATGCTCAAACACTTTCTGAAAACCACCAAAGCATTTATTGCTAGAAATTTCTTTCAAGGCCATGATCTCTGCTGGAAACAAAGGGGAAAAACTGTTTTAGAGTTGTACTTATTTATTAAATTTGTAAAACACGCTTCACTACATCTTATGGTATTGAATTCCATAGCTGAATTTACAGCAGCCTCATAAAAAGAAGATAATTCAGGCTGAAAATATATACACTTACCTGGGAGTACCGTATTTTTCGCTCTATAAGACACACCAGACCACAAGACGCACCTAGTTTTTGGAGGAGGAAAACAAGACACCTGGCTTGAGAGCAGTACATGTGGTGACACCTGGCTTGAGAGCAGTACATGTGAAAAGGATCTAGGAGTCTTGGTTGACCACAAACTTGACATGAGCCAACAGTGTGACGCAGCAGCTAAAAAAGCCAATGCAATTCTGGGCTGCATCAATAGGAGTATAGCATCTAGATCAAGGGAAGTAATAGTGCCACTGTATTCTGCTCTGGTCAGACCTCACCTGGAGTACTGTGTCCAGTTCTGGGCACCACAGTTCAAGAAGGACACTGACAAACTGGAACGTGTCCAGAGGAGGGCAACCAAAATGGTCAAAGGTCTGGAAACGATGCCTTATGAGGAACGGCTAAGGGAGCTGGGCATGTTTAGCCTGGATAAGAGGAGGTTAAGGGGCAATATGATAGCCATGTTCAAATATATAAAAGGATGTCATATAGAGGAGGGAGAAAGGTTGTTTTCTGCTGCTCCAGAGAAGCGGACACGGAGCAATGGATCCAAACTACAAGAAAGAAGATTCTACCTATACATTAGGAAGAACTTCCTGATAGTAAGAGCTGTTCGACAGTGGAATTTGCTGCCAAGGAGTATGGTGGAGTCTCCTTCTTTGGAGGTCTTTAAGCAGAGGCTTGACAAGCATATGTCAGGAGTGCTCTGATGGTGTTTCCTGCTTGGCAGGGGGTTGGACTCGATGGCCCTTGTGGTCTCTTCCAACTCTATGATTCTATGATTCTATTCTAAGAAAAAGAAATCTGAATCTCAGAAGCCAGAAGATCAAGAGGGATCGCTACGCACTGAAAGCAGCAATCCCTCTTGCTGATCTGGCTTCTGGGATAGCTGCGCAGCCTGCATTCGCTCCATAAGACATTTCCCCTTACTTTTTAGGAGGGAAAAAGTGAGTCTTATAGAGCAAAAAATACGGTGAGTTGCATTAAACTTAGGAGGGCTTACGTAGGAGTAAGCATGCATGTAAATGCACCATAAAGCTTCTACAACAGATAAAGGATTTTTCCTACCAACCTACAGTTTTTCTTCACAATGCCATCACCCCTAGTTATTCACAACACACACAGAGAGACATTCTTCAATATAAAGATTCAGATTTCAGTAGGCAGAAAACTGAGACATAACTGTGTGCTGCATTTGAGAAGTTTGCCTTTGTTTTCCTGATTTTACAAGCCTGTTGGCAGAGCCTAGAAAACAGGGTTTCCTTTCTTGGTTCCCAAACTGCTGTCCAAGGACAGTGGTCAATTTGATCCAGTGAGATCTTTCTTCCTTAATCCAAGGTGCAGCTGGAGGTGGCTGTGCCACTGAAGAGAATGTATCCAGGACTCAACTTTTACTATTCTATCACATGTTAGTAGCATGGGAGGGGATCTGGAACAGAGCTTGCCAAAATCAAATTGTTCAATTAACCTTTAGCCAGGTTGGAAAAGATTTTGCAAGGACAGGAGTTGTAGTAAATCTGTTTGAGAAGTTGCTGCCAGGGAGTTGAAATCGTGCTGTTTGAGGGCAGGGGAGCATTTTACTGCTTGTGCTCTTTCACGCCCTTTTATTGCCACATATGGCCAGGGCTATCATTAGGCCAACCAGACAACCACCTAAGGGGCAAACCTCCTTTGAGGGGCACAGTTTTATACAGATTAGTTTATAAATTTCCGACAATATTTTATTTTTAGTTTTTTATTTTGAAGTTGTTTATCATTTCTACAAGATGTTCATTTTTGAAAATTGCAGTGAGCAATTTTTGGTGTGTGTGCAAATCGATAGCCTTGCCAAGGGCATAAAATAGCCTTGCAGTGGGCACTGGGTACGGTAATGTACTGTTAAACCTGTATTTTAAAATGTTTGTGATTTTTTTATTGTCCGTGGGTTTGGTTTTGTTTTGACTTTGGTTATAAATCCTTTCAGGGCTTCTTTTTTTAAAATAAATAATATTTATTAAAATTTTAAAGGTTACAAAAATAAAAACTAAAAACACCATAACAAACAAAAACAAAACAACGCATCACAATAAGGAAAAAGAAGAAAAAGAGGAAAGAAAAAAAAACAGCTAATCTTCCCATAACTTGTCTTTCATTTGCTTGTTTCCTTGACCTCCTCACACCTCCCTTCTTTGTATTCTAGTTCAGTTGACTATTTCAGCAAATCCTTTCCATCTTTTCCACTTTTTGTTCTGTAATTTATCTTAATATAATGTAACTTTACTTTCCCTCCTTTCACCAATTAACAGTCTATTTTTTCCTAAACCCTTATAACATTTCTGCTAAAACCACATAACTTCATTCCAACATCCTTCTAACATTCATTAATTTTACAATGTTTCTGTAGATAGTCTTTAAATTTCTTCCAATCTTCCTCCACCTATCCTTTCAGGGCTTCTTAGCCAGTGGGAATCAAAGAACCGCAGAGTTGGAAGGGCCCCCAAGGGTCATCCAGTCATTCAGGAATCTCAACTAAAGCATCTGTGACAGATGGATATTCATCCTCTGCTTTAAAACCTCCAAGGAAGAAGAACCCACTACCTTTTGAGGGAATCCACGCCACGGTTGAACAGCTCTTACTGTCAGAAAGTTATTGTTTAGTCGGAAGACCCGGGGTGTGTGCGTGTGGTGCTACGGGTCACTGTGTCTGGCTTCTTTTTTACATTTATCACATTTGTATACTGCTGTTCATGGCATAACAAAACAGAATACAGTGGATGCTCAGGTTGCGAACGTGATCCATGCGGGTAGCACATTCGCAACCCGCAGTGCCGCGTGTGCACACTCGAGGGTTGCGATTTGGCACTTCTGCACATGCCATAGCTGTCAACTTTTCCCTTTTCTTGCGAGGAATCCTATTCGGAATAAGGGAATTTCCCTTTTAAAAAGGGAAACGTTGACAGCTATGGCACATGCGCAAAGCGCGATTTAGTGTTTTTGCACATGCGCCAAAACCCGGAAGTAACCCGTTATGGTACTTCTGGGTTCGGCGCGGTGCGCAACCCGAAATTGCACAACCCGAAGCATCTGTAACCCGAGGTATGACTGTAGAAGCACAAAATATATAATAAAAAACGAGAACAAAAACCCGAAACGAACCAATACCACCCCCACTCCCACAAACCCAAAGGTCTGGTGGTTTGACACCCCCTTGGGGACAGCTGTGGGCAAAAGATTCCTGCATTTGCAAGGGGCTGGACTAGATGGCCCTTAGGGATCCCTTCCAACACTACAATTCTCTAAGAATAAAGGGGAGTGTAAATAGAATAAACCTAAACTTTGCAAACTGGTTCTGTTAAGTTGTGGGTGAACATATCAGACGACACAGCGATTCTTCAGACAGCACGTGTTTATTCACAGGCCAGAACAGAACTGAACTGAAGGGTTCAGCCAACCTGCTTATTATATAGAGCTCCACTACAATGCAACAGTAACAACTTTCTGTAACTATCCAATCACTGAATGTCACTTTCAATTCCTTATTTGCATATGTGGACCTGAGAGAAAACTATCTACAGAATTCCCCTGCTGGCCCAGGGTGAGAACTTCAGTACATAACAGGTTCCTTTATTAATTCCCCAAAACTGTTTATATTCTTTTTTCCTTTATATTCTTTTTTCTTTATATTCTTTTTCTTATTTATATTCTTTTATCTTTTTTCCTTTTTCTTTTCGTTTTCTTTTTTTCTTTTACTATTGTTAACTCTTTTTTTGTTACGTTTATGTATGAAAAATAATAAATATTATTGTGGGGGGGAGATTAAATAAATAAATAAATAAGAAAATGTACGATAAGAAAAGTTAGGAAATATGATTATGACTGTGATATGGCTTTATGAAATAATGATATTGGAAACGGCTATATATAATCACTAAGAAATTCAGATGGAAGAGACTAGAGGAAGTCAAGTAATATGTTTATGAAGACGGATTTTAATTAATTAAGTTTTAGTTTATGTAGTGATTTGATGTATTTTATGTTTTATATTCTTTTTTCTTTTCGTTTTATTCTTTTTTCTTAACTCTCTTTTTTTGTTATGTTTATGTATGAAAAATAATAAATATTATTGTGGGGGGGGGGGGAGGAGAATTAATTCCCCAAAACTGACCGACACACAACACAGACACACAAAAAGCATTATTTTTTAATGATTATTTTTTATTTTTTATGATTATTTTTTATTTTTTATGATTATTTTTTATTTTTTTAAAAAGATTATTTTTTATTTTGTTTTGACTATGGCAGGCCAACCCGGCTACCCATCTGTAACAAAAAGCAAGCTTTGCAAACCGCCTCAGCCACAGGCTGCGTCTGCCTGTCGAAGTGAAACCAGCACCAAGGGAAAGCAATGGCGGTGTGTGGGAAAGAGGGGCCTATCCTTTCCCTGGAGGCACTTACCGTCCTCCCCAGCTGCCTTCCTGAGCTCCGCGGGCGGGTCAAGCGACAACCAAACTCCCCTCAAAAACTTGGCCTTGCCTCTCTCGACGAGGGTGCCCGTTTGCTTTTACCTCACACGCGCGCGCGCGCTCTTTCTCTGGCGCCGCGGGGCTTCATGGGAATTGTAGTCCCTCCGCCGTGCCCTTCGCCTTGCTCCGAACGACGGGGGGACTCCAACTCCCAAGAAGCTTTGCTCGAGCTCAGGCGGGTCAAGCGACACCAAACTCCCCTCAAAAACTTGGCCTTGCCTCTCTCTCGACAAGGGTCCCGTTTGCTTTTCCACACGCGCGCTCGCGCGCTCTTTCTCTGGCGCCGCGGGGCTTCATGGGAATTGTAGTCCCTCCGCCGTGCCCTTCGCCTTGCTCCGAACGACGGGGGGACTCCAACTCCCAAGAAGCTTTGCTCCGTCCCGAACGTGCGCGCCTCGCTCGCTCGCTCTCGTGGCGGGGGGGGGGGGCGGCGGCTCGGCTCGCGCCCGCTGAGGCTCCTCCTCGATGGCCGCCCGCCGCTATCCCCGGCTCTGCCGCCTTTTGGCGGGCCTCGGAGGGGCCGCCTCGCTCGTGCTGCTGGTCAACCTGTACACGGCGGGGTCTGAGGTGCAGGTGGGTTGGCAGGTACAGAACGGCCCGCCCTCCGCTCCCGCGCCGCGTTGAGCAGGGTCCCTTGCAGGGTCACACAACAGCCCTGTGAGGTGGGCCAGGCTGAGGGAGTTTGGGGGTCCGAGCCAGAGGGGGGGGGCCAACCTTTCCCTTCACAAGCTGTGTGCTGTGTGAATATGCACACATCTGTGAGGAACTCATTCAAGGTTTCGCAAACCTGGGTCTCTAGCTGTTGTTGTTGTTTTGGACTACAACTCCCATCATCCCTAGCTATAATAATAATAATAATAATAATAATAATAATAATTTATTATTTGTACCCCACCCATCTGGCTGGGCTTCCCCAGCCACTCTGGGTGGTTTGTTTTGGACTACAACTCCCATCATCCCTTGCTATAATAATAATAATAATATAATTTATTATTTGTACCCCACTCTGGGCGGTTTGTTTTGGACTACAACTCCCATCATCCCTAGCTATTATAATAATAATAATAATAATAATAATAATATAATTTATTATTAGTACCCCACCCATCTGGCTGGGCTTCGCCAGCCACTCTGGGGGGTTTGTTTTGGACTACAACTCCCATCATCCCTAGCTATTATTATTATTATTATTATTATTATTATTATTATTATTTATTTGTACCCCACCCATCTGGCTGGGATTCCCCAGCTACTCTGGGCGGTTTGTTTTGGACTACAACTCCCATCATCCCTAGCTATAATAATAATAATAATATAATTTATTATTTGTACCCCACTCTGGGCGGTTTGTTTTGGACTACAACTCCCATCATCCCTAGCTATAATAATAATAATAATAATATAATTTATTATTTGTACCCCATCCATCTGGCTGGGCTTCCCCAGCCACTCTGGGGGGTTTGTTTTGGACTACAACTCCCATCATCCCTAGCAATAATAATAATAATATAATTTATTATTTGTACCCCGCCCATCTGGCTGGGTTGCCCCAGCCACTCTGGGCGGCTTCCACAGAGACCAAAAATACACTAAAATGTCACACGTTAAAAACTTCCCTGAACAGGGCTGCCTTAAGATGTCTTCTGAATGTCAGGTAGCTGTTTATTGCTTTGACATCTGCTGGAAGGGCGTTCCACAGGGCGGGGGCCACTACCGAGAAGGCCCTCTGCCTGGTTCCCTGTAGCTCTGCTTCTCGTAATGAGGGAACTGCCAGAAGGCCCTCGGCACTGGACCTCAGCGTCCGGGCAGAACGATGGGGGTGGAGACGCTCCTTCAGGTATACTGGGCCGAGGCCGTTTAGGGCTTTAAAGGTCAACACCAGCACTTTGAATTGTGCTCAGAAACGTACTGGGAGCCAATGTAGGTCTTTCAAGACCAGTGTTATGTGGCCTCGGCGGCCGCCCCCAGTCACCGATCTAGCTGCCGCATTCTGGATTAGATGTAGTTTCCGAGTCACCTTCAAAGGTAGCCCCACGTAGAGCGCATTGCAGTAGTCCAAGCGGGAGATAACTAGAGCATGCACCACTCTGGCGAGACAGTCCGCAGGCAGGTAGGGTCTCAGCCTGCGTACCAGATGGAGTTGGTAAACAGCTGCCCTGGACACAGATTTGACCTGTGCCTCCATGGACAGCTGTGAGTCCAAAATGACTCCCAGGCTGCGCACCTGGTCCTTCAGGGGCACAGTTACCCCATTCAGGACCAGGGAATCCTCCACACCTGCCCGCCTCCTGTCCCCCAAAAACAGTACTTCCGTCTTGTCAGGATTCAACCTCAAGCTGTTAGCCGCCATCCATCCTCCAACCGCCTCCAGACACTCACACAGGACCTTCACCGCCTTCACTGGTTCTGATTTAAAAGAGAGGTAGAGCTGGGTATCATCCGCATACTGATGAACACCCAGCCCAAACCTCCTGATGATCTCTCCCAGCGGCTGCATGTAAATGTTGAAAAGCATGGGGGAGAGGACAGAACCCTGAGGCACCCCACAAGTGAGGGCCCAGGGGTCTGAACACTCATCCCCCACCAGCACTTTCTGAACACGGCCCAGGAGGAAGGAAGGAAGGAAGCTAGCTAGCTAGCAAGACCATTGCTCAGGGATGATGGGAATTGTAGTCCAAAAACAGCTGGAGACCCAAGTTTGGGAAACCCTGTGACCTAATTGATTACGATTTCTTTAATGGGGAGGCAGCTTGGATGAAAAGTATTTGGGGTGTGAGATCGTATCACAGCTGTCCATGGAGGCGCAGGTTAATTCTGTGTCCAGGGCGGCTGTCTACCAGCTCCACCTGGTACGCAGGCTGAGACCCTCCCTGCCCGCGGACTGTCTTGCCAGAGTGGTGCATGCTCTAGTTATCTCCCGCTTGGACTACTGCAATGCGCTCTACGTGGGGCTACCTTTGAAGGTGATCTGGAAACTGCAATTAATCCAGAATACGGCAGCTAGACTGGTGACTGGGACTGGCCGCCGGGACCACATAACACCGGTCCTGAGAGATCTGCATTGGCTCCCAGTACATTTCCGAGCACAATTCAAAGTGTTGGTGCTGACTTTTAAAGCCCTAATCGGCCTCGGTCCTGTATACCTGAAGGAGCGTCTCCACCCCCATCGTTCTGCCTGGACACTGAGGTCCAGCGCCGAGGGCCTTCTGGCGGTTCCCTCATTGCGAGAAGTGAGGTTACAGGGAACCAGGCAGAGGACCTTTTCGGTGGTGGCGCCCGCCCTGTGGAACGCCCTACTTTCAGATGTGAAGGAAATAAGCTATCTTCTCTTTAAAAGACATCTGAAGGCAGCCCTGTTTAGGGAAGTTTTTAATATTTAATGCTGTATTGGTTTTAACACTTGATTGGAAGCCGCCCAGAGTGGCTGGGGAAACTCAGCCAGATGGGCGGGGTATAAATAATAAATTATTATTATTATTATTATCCAAGTCCATGGGAAAGCAAGCCATGTTTGGAGGATATTTGTTCTGTCTGAACCGGCCCTGAGACGAACCAGAAAAAGGGCATCTCAATCCCCACTAGGGAAGAAGGGGTGAGTGAAGATTTACAAGGGGCGGGGCATAAAGATCTACATTGGGATCTGTTCCCAGTGTGGATCCTGTCACCAAAGGCAATCACCTCACCTTGCCTCATGGGTGGGCTGGTCCTGTAGACTATACAATAGTCCGTATTACTGAAAAAATGTGTTATTTAGTTGGCTGTTAAATGATCAATCTGTGGGACGTAATACTTCATTATATGTATTAGTATTTATATCATTCCGCCCGCCCCCCCCCCCACATTACATGAGAACTGAACTGTGAGAATGGACTGTTGGTTTGGAAGGGGAATGAGGCTACCAAACGAAACTTGCAGTTTCTGAATTTGTAAATAAAAACAAAACTGAGGGGCTTAAAAAAAAAGCAGCTCTAAAAGGGCCTAACAAGAACCGATGAGTTTTCTGGAGGTATGGAAAGCTGCTTATGGCAGTTGAACTGAGAAAAAGAAACAGAAATTGTTTACTGTATCACACCTCAGCCATTAGGTTTGTATGGCTAAGAACAGTTGAAGGGTGGAATTTGGAGTGCTGGTTGAAAACAAAAGAAACTAGAAAGGAAAATGGAGGGTAGGGTGAAGAGAGGGGTTTGACCTACTCAAGTCTCTGACAGCTTAGCTGTTAAAATATTCATGTTTTGAACTGGCAGCCCTCTAATGCAGTATGGGCTATCAGAGGAGGGCTTGATGTAGGGGGAAGAAAAAAATATGTATTTTATCACTTCCCCATTCCTGAAACTTCTCCTTCCCTTTTGAGGCCAGGGGAGCATTGCCATCTACACAAAACCTGTAAATGAAATTATCTAGGGATTTGGAATGTGGTGTCGTCATCATCAGTACATTGGTGATGACCAGTTCTGCTTCTCTTCTTCATTAAATCTAGATGAAGCTATGGAACCAATGTCTGGAATCAATAATGGAGTGGGTAAGGGCCAGTAAACAGAAGATCAATCCAGGCAAGATGGAGGTTCTGTTGATGCATGGCAATGAGGTTTGCAGTTTGGAGTTTTACTTCTGACCTCACCTTTGGAGGCCTAAATGGTTTCTGTAGCTTGAAGCACATTTCACCAGCTTGACTGGTTTGCCAGCTGCAACCCACTCCTAACCACAGTAGCCTGGACATGATTATCCATGCTCCAAAGAACGCAAGTGCCCTGTTTAGTCCATCCTATTTCCCACAGTGGCCAACCATAGGCCTGTGAAAAGTCTACAAGCAACACATGCGCGCAGTCTCACTCCCCAGGGGCTGATGCTCAGGGGCATGGTGCCTCTGATCGCTGCTTGTCAGCCTAGCCTACCTCACAGGGTTGCGATGAGAGCAAAAATGGGAAAACCTCTGGCATGCAGTGCTTAGAACAAGGATGAGATAAAAAATGTGATGGATAAATGTTAAATACTGCTCTCTGGAGATGGCTCGTTTAACAGTATTTTTTTTGCCATTTATTTTTAAGGTGTTAAGTGAGTTGACTTTCTTCCCTCTCTGGAGAAGAGAGAAGCCACTCTACAAGCTTGATGTAAACTGGCCTTTGATTCCTTTTACTGGTCAGACGTTTTGTGTTGCTGTGGATGATGTCAATGGATTAGTATACGTGGGACAGGTAAGAAAAGACATTCTTCTGACCAGCAGAGTTGTCCAGTGTGTAGCTTCGATTGTTAGCAGTTCCTGTTTTTATAGCAACCAGACTAGGAACTCTTGCACAGAATACTGGGTGGAGGCTCATCCTTCAATGTCAGAAAAGTTCACATTTCTCTTTATATTTTTCCTTGCTGAATGCATGTGGATCTGTAAGGAAGCAGACATACTTTCCGGTGTTGAGGAGAGCTTTGTGAGGAACAGACATTTGCATGACTTTTTTCCAGTGTGGGTGAACTTTTCCCATACTGAAAAAAAATGCCAAAAGAAAAAGTGTAGTGGTAAGAGCTACCTAAAGGAGTAAATGAATGCTGTTGCTTCTTTCGCTATAAAATACCGTCTTTTCTTCAAAAAGTTCCATAACTTGGCATCCTATTTTAACATTCATATCATGTTTACTCTGGAGCTTAGAAGCCTAATGCTAGAATAGGGAGCCAATTGTCATTCCTCTCCTACATTTCCCCTTTACACTCTACTTTTCAGTCTTTGTGGTTGACTAAGATTGTTCATTATAACAGTGTCAGTGAAGAAAGCCACAATTATTTTAAGTAGATGACATCAGCAAGTCACTAGGATATCTCCATTAATGACCATTTTTTTTCCAGTGTAGGAAATGCTGGGCTGTGTCTTTGTAGTAGGAATTGTGCTTTTATTCTCATGGCATTATGTTTCCCAAAGCTTGGTTGGTCTAAATGGATTCAGAGGCCGAGAGTTCAGCTTTCCTTTTTCTGTAGATCAGGCTGCAAGATCAAGAAAGGAGGCTTTTAAATGTGCCACAGTTCCTCTATATTTGCCCTGCCTATCTGCTGCACATTAGTTCCATTCCATAAGGTGGCTGCTTTCTGTCAGACCCTTCCCTCTGCCTTTCTGCCAGTTCTTTGTTCAGTTTCTCACACCCAGACTCTGCTTGATCTCTTGTATCCCTGATCTTCCCAGAAACCTTCTCTTCTAGCCTGCATATCCTGTCTCTTTGCTTTCTTTTTAAAAAAGCAAAAAAACTCGCAGCATCTTTTCCTCACCAGTATCTTAGATCAGGGATTGCCAACCAGATTAGCCTGCAAAAGCCTTCATTGGTGCCCCCAGGGAGGGGCCCCAGACTCTGAGCTTTCATTTTTTAAAAATAAGTTTCTTGCCCTCTTAAAATGAAAACTCTGAAGCAAAATGGGAAGATAACTGTCTAAGTGATTTCTGTGAAATAACCAAGCCTGGCTCCTCCTGCCTGTCAGCGGTTTTAGCCAATAAGTGAAGTCAGAGCTGCAACTGATGAGTTGTTTGATGGGCAGGCAATAGGGTCCTAAAGAACTTCTGTTTCCCCTTGTCTTTAATGCACTTTTCTTTCTTGTGTCTTATTTTCCAGGCAGAATTTCAACAGGTTATGCCTTTTCTCGTATGGAAGTACAATTATGGGGATAGCTTCACTGTGATTGTACTCTGTCCACTTTTGTGTTATGCCATGGCCATCTAGGTTAAACACTTTTACTCCATTCTTTAGTCAAAAAGGCTATGAGAGTGGCTTTACAAAGATCTTTAGGCTTATAATCTACAATACATGGCAGACAAGGAAAAACAGATGGGGAAGGAGAGGAAGGAAATGAAGTCCATGCATCATTTCTTACAGTTCTTATAATGATCTTTGGGACAGAGGCAATTCACATAGCCTGATGGACTAACACCTTTTACTAGGTGACAGTTGAGGAAGAGCCAAAAGGTGACTGGTTTCTCAGCAAAAGCTGTGGAGTTGTTCTGTTTCTCTTTCTCCCTATTTTGCAGCCTGATAGAATGGCTGCTGCTTGGTGACAGTTGAGAGAGGGCTAAAGGCAGCGGTTTGGTTGCAGTATATGCCGAGGACAAAAATCCACTATCCTTTTGTACCTCTGCGTTAAGATTCAGTGAAAGGAAGCCACTGATCAGCTTTTTCCTTGCATGTGAACCAGACATAACAATACTTGGTGGAGCTAATAAGATTTGTGAGAATATATGCATTTGTATATGTATGTATAGGCAATAAGGAAACGTTATGAAAAAATTCTGGAATTTCATTCTGCAAGATCTGATTGGTTCTCTGTTATCTTAATACACTTTTACAGAGAGGTGATGAAAATGTGCCTAAGGTTGTAGTTTATACTGAGGATGGCTATTTCTTACAAGCATGGAATGCTTCCATTGAAATGCCTCATGGTATCTTTGTGCTGAACACACCCAATGCAACTTCAGTGTGGATCACAGATGTTGGAACTGGTATGTGGAATGATTATTACTAAATAACACTAGAAACAAAACAGTGTGCTTATGATGTTTTAAGTTAGACGTAAATTTTAGAGGCTGCCTTTCCACAAAAGAACTTGTCTCCATGCTGCCTCATGATATAAAACGTGAAAAAATAACACAACAGTCCATTCTAAGACCCAAAGGTGAAGCGATTGAAATAACCAGACCATTCATGTGCCTCTCCTTGCTTCCTTCAGCAGCTTGCTCTTGTATGTTCTTGGGCCTGATAATTCAATTTAACTACAGTACAGCCCACACAAAACTCCCAGTACCACCAGGCCATCATCCTAAAAGATACAGCTCTTCATCTGTGCAAATCTTGCAGTTTGTACAAGTTCAGGTGATTAAAAAAGGGAGGAAGATGTTTCTTCCTGGGCGTTCAGTAGGCTGAGGAACAAGAACAGGTTCATGGTGGAAGACCAAGGGCAGTGCACACAGCACAGAGGTTCCACACTTGGAGAACAGTAAATCCAGTTAATGTCCCCTCCAGTTTTTGCCCAATTCTTCACAACCTCACTCCTTTTAAAATTATGGTGTTCACAGAGAAAATGTGATCTTACTGAAAAATGTCTTATTTCCTTCTTCATATAGGCGAATATGGACACACCATTAAACAGTATACTCCTTCAGGTGAACTTCTTCAAGTCATAGGTACTGCAGGTACAGCAGGTTCTGGTACAAATCCCTTGCAGTTTGACCAGCCAGCAGAGATTTTTGTGGAAGAAAGCGGGGACATCTACATTGTAGATGGTGATGGAGGACTGAACAACCGCTTGGTCAAATTGACGCCAGGTAAGTGAATGGATGTGAATGGCCTAAACGTGCAACATTCAGAATTGCTTTGATGTACAGCAATAGGGAACCTCCAGCCACCAGGCCTAATCAGCCCCATCTTGTTTGGCCCCCCAGCCCATTTTCCACAAGCTCTCCCCACCTGCCATCACATGTGATGTCAGGTGTGTGGCACATAAAAGACACAGGTGCCAAGGAACAATTGGGAGTTTAAAATGCTCTCCCAGTTGTTCCTTGACAAGTGGGGCTTCGGAATAGCAAGTCCCTTTGAAGTCCATTTGCAGGTGTGGTTTGGATCCAAACCACACCTGCAAATTGACATATTTTCCTCTGTGGGACTGCAGAGCTAGTATGCAGAGGGGAAATGTCTTTTTGCAGGTACAATGCCTGCAAATGGGCCAAGCAAGGCCTGCCGTCAGTGCCAGTCAGCTGGGCAGCATGTTTGAAATTGTGAGCTGGTATCATAATGACATACTAGACAAGTAGGTGTCTCCACCCACATGTCAAAATAGCCTCCAGGGGGTGGGGAATTTCCCAGTGCCTGCACTAGTGGTTTGTTTTTGTTTCTGCTGTGTTCTCCTAATTTATGTGACTATCATTTCTGTATTTCTTGAGGTCTTTTGTCTCTCCCATATGGGTTTACGCTTTAAGGGCTCTGTTAATTGCAGCATTTGAAATTTCGGTAGAACTTCCACAGTCAGACTATGATAGAAGGAAATGTGTTTTTTTGTTTTTGTTTATTAAATGTAGGAGAAGGCCCAAATCCTTACTGGATAGTTTTTAGTTTTACAGTATTTAGAATATGTTCCCCCACTCTGTTTTTAGGAAGAGGACAGAAAGTTACCCTGTTTTTGAAATCACTAAAGAATTAGAAAGCTGTCAGCTGACCTTTAAAGCCCTATGCGGCCTAGGACCCTCGTACTTATGGGACTGTCTCTCCTGGTATGTCCCGCAGAGGACCCTAAGGTCCATGAATAATAATAGCTTAAAGGTCCCAGGCCCTAAGGAAGTCAAACTATCCTCCACCAGGGCCAGGGCTTTTTCAGTGACGGTTCCAACCTGGTGGAATGCTCTGTGCCCTACGAGACTAGGGCCCTGCAGGACTTGATCTCCTTCCGCAGGGCCTGTAAGACAGAGCTGTTCTGCCTGGCCTTCAGTTTGAATTAGCCTGATCCTCTATTCCCTTTTCCCTTTCCTCTTCTTTGAAGAAACCCTTTCTGGGACCCCACATTTAAATTCTTATCCACATACCTCCTTGCTGGCCCTAGTAGGACCAACTTGGCCAGTTAGCCCAGGTGATCATTCGATGTCTATTGACTGGGGGTTTTTTATGCCAAAAATGACCCCTGAATTTTTGAATTTTATTGATATTGATGCTGTATTTTATGCTGTATTCTGTGCTGTTTTATGCTGTTTTTAAAGTTGCATTGTAATCAATGTTTTATATTTGCTGTTAGCCGCCCTGAGCCCGGTTTTTAAACCGGGAAGGGCGTGGTATAAAAAAAATAAATTTATTTATCATGATGTAATGCAGATGTTTTATTATAAAATGCACAGCAATATATGGCGCTTCCTTTCTACCTGCAGACTTTAAGACTCTATGGCTGCATGGAGAAAATGGTTCTGGCACTGCACAGTTCAATATCCCACACAGTGTAACGGTGGATGCTGTCGGACGGGTAAAGTAGCCATGATCGCTGTAATATAGTTTTATAAATAGCCATCATGACCAGGGCTTGAAATTTTCTCACTTGAATTTAAACTTCCAGTAATTTACTTGCGTAGGGACGCGGATGGCACTGTGGGTTAAACCACAGAACCTAGGACTTGCCGATCAGAAGGTCGGTGGTTCGAATACCCACGACAGGGTGAGCTCCCTGCTCCTGCCAACCTAGGGTGAGTCCCTGCTCCTGCCAACCTAGGGAGGGTGAGTCCCTGCTCCTGCCAACCTAGCAGTTCGAAAGCATGTCAAAGTGCAAGTAGATAAATAGGTACCACTCCAGCGGGAAGGTAAAAGGCGTTTCCGTTCGCTGCTCTGGTTCGCCAGAAGTGACTTAGTCATGCTGGCCACATGACCCACATGCTGTACGCCGGCTCCCTCAGCTAGTAAAGCGAGATGAGCACCACAACCCCAGAGTCGGCCACGACTAGACCTAATGGTCAGGGGTCCCTTTACCTTTACCTTTAATTTACTTGCAGCTTTCAAGGAAGTGTTGAGGACTGGTGCTTTAAAGTTTTGGGGCTTTCTCCAATCTTTTATGGCATGTTTCTCTCCCCCACCCCTTCCTTGCCTGTGAATGAAACATTCCATGCTATTTTTCATCAACGAGTTTTAATTAAACCAAGAAACGAGTGATTCCATGTTAGTATATTTTTTAAAAATATTTTTTTATTGGAAATTTTTTTACAACATAACACAAACCCCCCCAACACAGAAATCCACCCCCATCAGACACAAGCATAACAAACAACAAGCATAATATACAACAATACAACCAAATAAAAGACTTCCTTTATCCTGTTTCTGGCATCCTTATTTACTTCTTATAAGCTGTTTCCTTTATGAATAATTATTAAGATTTTTCTAATTATACCTTAAATATCCACAAAGTCTCCTGCAGACGTTAATCAAAACAAGTCCAGGTATGATTTTTAGGGCACTGTTTTGTGAAGTATTTTCTGCATTTCCCCCGATTCCATGTTAGTATTGTAGGGATGTACTGGACCAACGTTTTAACTGAAAAACTTACATTTTTCATGTAGAAGGAAAACACATCTATGATTTTCCTTTGTTTTCTAAACTTAGAAACAAATAATCTGAAACAAACGTTGGCTTACTATGAACAAGCTCTGCCTGCCTCTGGGAGAAACAAACCACGAGGCTTGGCTTAATATTACCTGCAGACCCACATTAGTGGTTTTGCTGTTCTTCTTCCAACCGCAATCAAAAGCCGTGACATATAAGTATGTTTAGCAGGAAGCTAGGATTAAAGAGCACATGCTTTGCTGCAGGTATGGATTCTTCCCTAAAGAGAGTTCAGTAATGTTGGCGAGATCCTATACCAGCCTGCTCAGAATGGCAACATGTAGATCCCCATTTCATGTGATATTAAACATCATAGAGCATATGCAGGATCGCTGAGGTAGTATTTAAATATGGCTATGAACAGATTTTGTATTTTCAGTAGGTATGGGTTGCTGACAGAGCCAACTGGAGAATCCAGGCTTTTCAGAAAACCACAGGGGAGTGGTTGGGCTGTTGGAATAGCTGCTTTACACAAGATGGCCCTTCTTCTGTCAGGTATAGTATCTGTTGTTGTTGTTGTTGTTTAGTCATTTAGTTGTGTCCGACTCTTCATGACCCCCTGGACCAGAGCTTGCCAGGCCCTCCTGTCTTCCACTGCCTCCCGCAGTTTAGTCAAACTCATGCTGGTAGCTTCGAGAACACTGTCCAACCATCTCGTCCTCTGTCGTCCCCTTCTCCTTGTGCCCTCCATCTTTCCCAACATCAGGGTCTCTTCCAGAGAGTCTTCTCTTCTCATGAGGTGGCCAAAGTATTGGAGCCTCAGCTTCAGGATCTGTCCTTCCAGTGAGCACTCAGGGCTGATTTCCTTCAGAATGGAGAGGTTTGATCTTCTTGCAGTCCATGGGACTCTCAAGAGTCTCCTCCACACCATAATTCAAAAGCATCAATTCTTCGGCGATCAGCCTTCTTTATGGTCCAGCTCTCACTTCCATACATCACTCACTAGTATCTGTAGCTTGCACGCAAATCTGGGCGGTGGGTGGAAGGGGAGACTTTTCAGCTGAGCAGGGCTCATGTTGATTATGGAGAACTCCTTTGTTTGTAAGGTGATGAAGAGCTCCAGTGCCAGTGTTAGAGCCATTTTACGTGGCATAGTGGGTGTACCAGTGTTTGAGCTACTGTGTTCACTGAAGATATATCTCTGCCAAACAGTGAGATGAAAATGCCAGTATGTTTGGTGGTGCCATATAACTTTTACACTGGCTTTCCTTAATGTATCCATCTGGCTCGAAAGAGGAGAGGTGGCTCATTAGTGCATCCATGCAAATAATTTTGCATGTTGTATTTCCATAACTTTGTACAAATATCAGATGCTAGACAGATGGTAGATGTTGCCTTTTTTTGCGGCCCTTTTATTATCGGAAGGGTTATGGCATGCAAAAGCTTGATTCGGCTGCCAAAGCCTTAAATTAGGCTTCCTAATGGGTGCCTGACTTCTATTTGGATCAGATCCAGCAATTCTGTAAGTGGAATTCTGCTCAAGAAGCAGCAGCTCCCGGCATCTGCAAATAGAAGAGGAAAAGTGATTTTCACAGTACGCCTTGGAAATCTACTCTGCAGAGGAGTGGGTGCTGGCATTGTGCAGGGGGGTAGCTACGTGCAAGATGAGGAATACGCGAAAAATCATTATCATTTCTTAAATTTCTGTACCACCCTTCATCCAAGGATCACTGAGCACTTTAAAACCACAAAAAGACATACCATATAAAAACCACAAAATACAATATAAAAACCACAAAAATACATGCCATAGTAACAAACGAAAACAATACCCTCCACAGTTTAAAAGGCTATTGATTGATTAAGGCTTATGAGAAAAGGAATGTCCTCCCCACTTGCTCAACGGCCTTTCTGCGAACTGAAGGACTCCTTCCGTGAAAAGAAGGGCACCTTTAGATCCTGCTCATTGGGCATTTCCACCATATTTGAACGGTCTGCAGCCGTTCCAATTTTACCCCACACAAGCATAATATTGGTTCTGTTCACTTGCACTCGTAGCTGTGTGGAAGCTGCTTCCCCATGGGGTAATTCCATGCTACTTTGGAAATATAGGAATGAGGCTCTCACATGTGGGGTCTTTTCCTTTCATTCATTGGGATATGTGTTCATAGAAATGACTGCGGGTCTAATGAATTCTGATTAATGGTGGATTGTGCCCATCTAGTCTCTTGTGTAAAAGTCTTGTCTTGCAGGTTGTGCAAAAACATTTTTTGTTGTTAACTAAGAATGTTGAGATTAGAGTTTAGTGCCAAAGAACCTGATGAGTGGAAGGGGCTACCATTCATGGAGGGTGGGATTATGACAGTCCCCCCCTTTTTTTAAAAAAAAAAGTCTTAATAGGTTTTCAAGAAAAAATATGCTGATGCACTTCACAAACTACAGATAGGTAGCCGTGTTGGTCTGCCATGGTCAAAACAAAATAAAAAAATTCCTTCCAGTAGCACCTTAAAGACCAACTGAGTTAGTTCTAGGTATGAGCTTTCGTGTGCATGCACACTTCTTCAGATACCACACTATCTGAAGAAGTGTGCATGCACACGAAAGCTCATACCTAGAACTAACTCAGTTGGTCTTTAAGGTGCTACTGGAAGGATTTTTTTTATTTTGTTTTTCACAAACTACAGTTTCCCATTCTGTCTGAACCTTGCATCCCTGGCCAAAAACTGGCTTAGAAGGGTCACAAAATCCTCCAGATGACACCAATAGGATAAATTTGGGATTATCAGGAGACTCCCAGATCAACTTTTCAGGTGGCATGAGGGATGTGCAAACAGAAGATAACCCCCCCAAATGTGAGCAAAAGTGCATTATGTTCATACTGCAGGATTTTAAATAGGATTTAGAGGATTCTCTTTAAATAGTCTCTCTCTCCCCTTCTCTCTCTCTCCCCGCCTTCCTCCTGTAGATTAACTCCAGATCAAAGGTATATGATCGTCGCACATATAAATATTGACAGGGTGTCAATCTTGGCTGCCCCACCAGTAGGATCAATTGAGGACTGTGTTGTGATGGACACAATTCAGCTTGCAAGCGAAGTTAAGCCCCATCTTGTGGATGTCAGCAAGAAAACTGGAGCAATTTATGTAGCAGAGATTGGAGCCCAGCAAGTACAGAAGTATGTGCCTTTATACTGACAGCATCTTTCACACGGCACAAGGGACTTCCAGAATATTTCCTCTGTTGGATTGCTGTCGGCTGTGTAGCACAAGAACTTTTGGATTAACTTTGTTCATTTGAAGTGCACATTTGTTTCACTTTCTGTGCCTATCTCAGGGATTTTAAGTGGTGGCAATTTTTGTGTTAGCTGGTTTTTATAGACTTGTTTGTTTTTTAAGTCAGTGTCACCAGCACTGCTAATTTTAAATCATTCAAGAGTAAATTTACTGCCACACAAACTGCTAGAAATACTAGTTTAATGCAGCTTACATGAATCATCCCATGATTGGGAAAAATTACTTCTTCATGGAGTCAGAATTTTCCGTTTATTTGTAGCAGATTATCTCAGCTAAGGAGCCTGATTGCTTCTTTCCTGTGAATGTAGAAAAAGAGGCTGGTCTGGTCTGTATGGGAAGATCCTATAAGATGACTGTGCTGCAAAACAGTCTTGGCTATGCTTATCTCGGGAAATGTCTCCTCCAAGTATGAAAATGCAAGGTCTTTTAGCAATGCTCTTCTCTAGGGAACCTCAATTAGCTTTCCACCAGAGTGGTATCTTTTAAAACTCTCTTGGGACTTCTGGAGCTTTGTGAATGACCGAGAAATTCAAGTTTGTTTACTCTTAAAGGAAACTGTCATGTTGTGACTAATTGTTTGGGGTATTATTTACATTCCCAGTTTTGTGTGTACGCTTTGTTGTGTGAGCCCGGTTTTGGCCGGGGAGGGTGGGGTATAAATAAAAATTTATTATTATTATTACTTACGAAATTTGCAGAATCTAAAAATACCTTTCTTCCATTTCCCTGGAATTGTTTTTTATTATTTGTAAAGCACCCAGTTCAGACTGGTGCTGTAAACATTTGAAGAGGTCCCTCTGCATTTTAAGAGCTGCTTCATCCTCTATTCAAAGTCTTTGGTGTCCCACCTAAAGGCTATTCCTCAAAAGGTTATGTGAATGCATATATCAACTGGAGAACAGAGATTTGACTGCACCACCTTGTTTCCTCCCCCCCCCCCTTTTCTGCCTTAGGCCCACTTCAATTATATGGCAGAAAAAGTGGGATTGGTAGCAAATGTGTACATGGAACTTCAGTTTAACCTCTGCATAGGTTGCCTGAGCCTGTGGACTGCCCTCAACCCTATTGGCTAATGTTGCCCCACTTTTGAGATCCTACATTTAACAGAGCAAGTTGGACTTACCGTGAAGTGTTCTTCTGGTTAGCGGAGAGTGGTGCATGCAGGAAAAAGTTAACTCCGCCTGGAGGTAGAGTTAGCACCGATTGACATGATTTGGTTGTGCTGAGCATCAGGAAGGAGAACTAATGTCCTTGCAACCGATCCAACACACAGTATTAACAATACTGAGAACAGTTCTGTTACAGTAGGACTGAACTGGCCCCAGACATTGAGGAACTTAACGTAACAGAGAGAATGAGGGAGGTCTCTGGGAGTTCCTGTTCTAGGCTGATCAGAGGAACAAGAGCCAAGGAGCTTTAAGGTCTGATCTGGGTGGAGCTGCTTGCTACACTACCCCGTTCATCCTGAGTGGGTACCGACTTAGGCTACTCCATCCGAAGGCTGCATTGGCAGAGGCATATTTGTTCATCTTTAGTGTCAATGTGGAAGGGAATCCTTCTCTAGGGATGCACTTCTGTGGACCGCAGTATAGTGGCTGCCCCTTGATGGAGTGGGCAGCGATACTCCTTGGGGGAACTCTAGCTTTGCCTCTATAAGCTCTTGACTGCAGATTCCCATAGATAGTGGCTCTGGCCACTTGCTGGCTACATGCATCTGGTTAAGTAAGCAGGTCAGGTCCTGCTTACTTGCCACTTCTTTCCCTTGAAGTGTCTGGGACGAGGGCAGAAACTCGGGAACAACTATGTCCTGGGAACGGTGGAAGGAGGAGAGAAAGCTGGGGTCAGGTCATTTTATCTGTCTGAAAGATGCAGCATTCCTCATTGAGACCATATAACACCGGTCTTGAAAGACCTACACTGGCTCCAAGTACGTTTCCGAGCACAATTCAAAGTGTTGGTGCTGACCTTTAAAGCCCTAAACAGCTTCGGTCCAATAGACCTGAAGGAGCGTCTCCACCTCCACCTTCACCTTCTGGCGGTTCCCTCGCTGCGAGAAGCCGTTACAGGGAACCAGGCAGAGGGCCTTCTCAGTAGTGGAGCCCGCCCTGCGGAACGCCCTCCCACCAGATGTCAAAGAGAAAAATAACTACCAAACTTTTAGAAGACAGCCCTGTTTAGGGAAGCTTTTAATGTTTAATAGGTTATGGTATTTTAGTGTTTTGTTGGAAGCTGCCCAGAGTGGCTGGGGGGACCCAGCCAGATGGGTGGGGTACAAATAATAAATTATTATTATTATTATTATTATTATTATTATTATTAATGGAGAGACCCCCTGGCTCAAGGTTGACGTCACCATTGACAGGAATACAGTGGTACCACGGGTTAAGAACTTAATTTGTTCTGGAGGTCCGTCTTAACCTGAAACTGTTCTTAACCACTTTAGCTAATGGGGCCTCCCGATGCCACCGTCACACAATTTCTGTTCTCATCCTGTTCGCACCCGAGGTACTATTTCTGGGTTAGTGGAGTCTGTAACCTGAAGCGTTTGTAACCCGAGGTACTACTGCACAAGTCTTGAAGGAGAGGTCCTTGAGCAGGATGCATCCTCTCCTTTGCTGTCAGGCTTTCAGGCAGCCGCAGATCAGCATGAAGATGGCAAACCTCTCATGTATGGGGCCTTGTGGGAGTTCTTGGAACATGTCACTTTTCCAGAAAATGAATGTTATTCAATGTCATTCCTACCCCATTTGGTTTGGCAGCCTTTGCAAATGGATATCCTACTTTCAAGGTACAGGCTGACATTTACACTCATCCTGTAAAGCCACAGCTATGAAAGATAGATGAAGAGGAGTATATAAATTTAGTAAGTAATAATAAAAAATAAAGGAGGGAGGGAAACTCAACCAGACGGCTGAAGTATCATAGAGAAGACATTTATTTACAGATTCTAAAATACAAACGATATCGTACATTTCATATTATATTACAAAGATGAATATTAAAATAAACAATACAGCACAATACGTCAATAAGTACCTAGCTATTAGTAACAAAAGTTGGAAGATGTTTGTCATAATATTCTACTGTGCCACACCCACAATTCTCACTGGACAGAACTGTCTCTTTCCTGCCCTTCATAGAACGTCCCTATCTAAAAGGCTACATACGCTGAGTAAAATATTGCATTTTGGTAAGAAACTTGGAAAAACATTGAGGTTAATAAAATGTATATAGGTGTGGAAAGGCCATTAATAAAACATGAGAACACGTGTACACAGATTATATAAAATACTGGGAAAAATGGCCCTTTAGTCCATTAGGGTTTTTGTTTTCGTTTAAAACGTGGTATAATACTGAAATTTGTATGATCTAGAGCAGAGCAAAACAAAAGAGAAGTGCAAGGATTATTAGTCGCAATTGCTCTGCTCCACAGCGATTTTCTGCGAGTGGCTCATCGCCCAAAGCAGTAATGAAAGAAGTGGTCTCGAAACAAAACTATCCAAGTAAACAAAGAAGGACTTGTCCTCTGTTGCTATTTCTTGGTCTTGTGCGACATCGAGCCGCACTCTCTGTGCCAAGGAGAATGAAGACCTTGCAGCAGCGATGCCCGCATCTCCCTTTCACATGAAAACTACCAGAGCGGAAGCAAGTCGCTTGCATTTCCTTTGTTGCTACTTTTGATGAACATCTGAAGCTGTGCAGCGAAAGAAGGAAACAAGAAGCAGGAGAGGACATGCTGGTCTTTGTTGCTTCTCTGTGGAGTGAATGCAATGAATCAAGAAGACGAGAGCGTAAAAAAGCATGCCTGAAGAGGAAGTGTATATAAATGGGGTCTGTGGGTGCTGTGCTTTGAGGTATGTGTGCATGAATTAACATGGAGGAAGAGGGAGCTGAACAGGCAATCTGTGAGCATTTCCATCTGTGAATGAAGAGAAACCTATGTTGCATAGGTGTGATACCGTGTGAGAAGAAGGTGCACGCCAAATGTACACTTTACAAAATGTTTGCAATAGAGTAACGCCCCTTTTTTGCATCGTGGAATTGTGATGGTGGGATGGAACTATGCTCAATTCTCCCCACCGGCGTGCCAAAAAAGACTCTACTCACGACCATAATCCGTTCCTGAGCATAGCTCAGGATGGTGGGATGGAACTATGCTCAATTCTCCCCACCGGCGTGCCAAAAAAGACTCTACTCACGACCATAATCCGTTCCTGAGCATAGCTGTCAACTTACAGATTTGAAAATAAGGGACCAGCAGTCTCGAAAATAAGGGATCAGCAGCCAAAATAAGGGATTTTCAGGGCACAGGTATGTTCAACTTCTGAGCCCCTCCGAGCCAAAGGCAGAAAGCCCAGCCAGCAGCCAAGTGAAGCCTCAAGCGGTGGTTCCCACAGCGCAGCAACCCGACAAAGGGGATGC
Organism: Podarcis erhardii; assembly: GCF_964252035.2. Classification (NCBI taxonomy): domain Eukaryota; kingdom Metazoa; phylum Chordata; class Lepidosauria; order Squamata; family Lacertidae; genus Podarcis; species Podarcis erhardii. The sequence continues at coordinate 8,796,270 of NC_138507.1, read as the reverse complement.
AGCAAGGAAAACCACCATCACCTCTCCGCTGGGAAGCGCTGAAGCCCAGGCAACGTGGACGATTTGATTGGCACAAGGCATGCAAGCTCCACCCCCCCATTCTTAGACTCCTTATTGCGTGAGCAACGCAGCCAAGCAACACAGTTGGAGCCTCCCTCCTCCCTGGCCGGGAAACCTGGGAAATTTAAGGGACATCATCAATAAGGAACAGCAGCGGGATAAGGGAGTTTCCCGTCAAATAAGGGACGGTTGACAGCTATGTTCCTGAGGCCCGTCTGGAAGTTGAAACGGGTCGCTGGGAGAGGCGCCGTTGTGCACGGGTGGCGATTGCCCGCTTCTGCGCATGCGCAAACGGCAGCAAACCTGCCGGTTAGTTCCGGATTTGCCGCGGACGTTGCACAAAATGGACATGAGCAGAGGCGGATGTAAGAAGAGGTTTGACTGTACACACAAATACCTGTAAAAACATATGCAATGTGTACTTTGGCCATATTTCTGCAGGTTATGTGAAAGTAAAGGAGCGAGTTAGCATGTGCATTTGTGAAAGGAGAGAAATGACTTGATGCTTTTTTTTTTTTTTTAATAACGAAGAAAACCCCTTGGCTGCTTTGCCTGAGTATCAGAGCCTTCCGCAGTGAGCTGCTACTACAAACTGCTTAATGGTACGCAGACAGGCAAATGAGTCCAATTGGCTGGAGTCTGGTACATTGTGAAAAAAAATCTCCACATAATCTGCAGTTAGGTGCCGTGTGAAGGAAAAAGTGTCTGTGCAAAAGTAGGCAGATGTGCTTTACAGGAGTCACGTAACAAGTTTCATAGTTAAAGTTCACAAAATTAAAACTCTGCATCAGATTGGCTAATACTTTTAAGGCCTCAAAATAGATGCCATCCACACACACACAAGGCAGGTGCTGTAGCTGTGAGCCGACGTGGCTGATCACGTCAGAGAAATCTGGTTACTCACACCGTGAGAGTAACAAAACCGTGAAGAAATGCCCCCTTTATGTCCAATCCCCTGTCATGTTAAATAATATTTTATAAGGCTACATCCTTGTCTTCCAGCATGTAGTTTTTTTCAACCCTTTCAACTGAAGCACTGCTTAAAAACCCTTAATTTCCTCCTCCCTACACACAAGAAAGTGAATGCTTCCTGCATTTTCTACTACACCACAATAGGCTAGGAATAAAGTGGTTAAGAGCATAAGCTCTATGAAATTCCTGGTTTATACCCCTAAGTTACAGAGAACTCCACTGTTCATTCAGTGTCAAACGTCACTGACTCTTGTTCATACTGATCTGGCTACAGTGCAGAACAGATTGCACCTTTCCAAGAAAGGCTTGCATGCACATTTATTTTCCTCTCTCTCTCCCCCCCACCCCCCCACTCCAAATCCCTCAACTGGTTCTCTTTGTGCTGCGTCTTTCTGGTCTCAGTAAGGGTACTGTTTCTGCTTCTTGCCAGAGAAGCAGGCTAGCCAAGTGCAGATCAACATTGCAGCAGCAGCTCCTCCTCCAGTACAATAGTAAGCCCAGCCAATTTCACAGGTGCCTACAGGTAAACAAAAGACAAAGGACAATATTAGATGGGTTCCACCATTATTATTTTTCTCCCCCCCCCCCCTTTAAATTAAAAATGCAAACTGCAATTAATTCAAGGAAACCCTGCAAAGAACAAATAAAGAGGTGCATTTTTGTTACGAGGCATGTCATTATTTTGGGTGCGCGAATATTAAAACGGGACTTTTCTATCCCAATAACGTCAAGATGGAGAACTATGCGTAACTTCCCATTTCAGTGTGGGGGACTTGGGTGCCTCGCTTGGGCTGCAATGTCTGCATTGTGTACAAGCTGGTGTCTTGTCACTAGGGATGACCCAAAAGCTTGAATCGCCAGATGATGAATGCTAGTTTTAGGGAAAAGACGCTATGTATTCCTTAGAAATAGGGATGCGGGTGGCACTGTGGGTTAAACCACAAAGCTTAGGACTTGCCGATCAGAAGGTTGACGATTCGAATCCCCGCGACGGGGTGAGCTCCTATTGTTCGGTCCCTGCTCCTGCCAACCTAGCAGTTCGAAAGCACGTCAAAGTGCAAGTAGATTAATAGGTACCGCTCCGGCGGGAAGGTAAACGGCGTTTCTGTGCACTGCTCTGGTTCGCCAGAAGCGGCTTAGTCATGCTGGCCACATGACCCGGAAGCTGTACGCCGGCTCCCTCGGCCAATAAAGCAAGATGAGCGCCGCAACCCCAGAGTCGTCCGTGACTGGACCTAACGGTCAGGGGTCCCTTTACCTTTAAGGAGTCTCAAAGCAGCTAACAATCTCCTTCCCTTCCTCCCCCACAACAAACACTCTGTGAGGTGAGTGAGGCTGAGAGACTTCAGAGAAGTGTGACTGGCCCAAGGTCACCCAGCAGCTGCATGTGGAGGAACAGGGAAGCAAACCCGGTTCACTAGAATACAAGTCCGCTGCTCTTAACCACTACACCACACTGGCTCTCAACAACTCTGGGCAATCTCACACCCCCCAAAAAGAAAAAAGCTCAACAACTTTGGGCAATTTCCCCCTAAATTTTTTTTTGCAGTCCCAAAAAATCGGGGTCGTCTTCTACATGGGGGCATGTTATACACGGAAAAATACGGTACTTCTGGCCCAGTAGTGTTTGCTTAGGATCTTCAGATAAGAGATCCCAGTTGCTCATTAGCTCACCTGTCCCCCCAAACCCCTTTGGGCACATGTAGTAAATGTGTCCCCCAACCGCTTGCCCCTCCCTTGCCTGTCTCTGCTCTCCGGCCACACCAGGCTTCCTAGGGCAGGGTCGGCAGGTACATTACTTTTTGCAAAACAGAACAAAAATGACCCGGTAGGGCTGCCACCACTCCCTCTGTTCCAGGGGACCCAGAATCACAACCCAGGGAGAAGGCTGCGACCCGTTATCCTGGCTACCCCCCACTCCACAAGTTGTTTCCACAAACTTGCAGACAGAAATTCTACGGTATAGCGTAACCAAGCGTAAGGCTAGGACTTAGCTATTCCCCCGGGAAGGCACACAAAACTAAAACCAGTTTCTCTTTTAAAAGGTTTATTTTAAAATAACATAAAGAACATGCTAAAACAGCAGGCACTTCTTTTGAAAGACACAGATGAAAAAATAAAGACGTTGCATAGTATAGCTAACTTACATACTCACAAGCCTAACACAACTAGGATAGTTGAAGTTGCCTCCAGGCAACTCTCTGCTACTGGATTGCTTATTCATTCAACTGGGCAGGCTTCAGCCACCCTCTGTTGCTTTGCAGCACTTGGGAGAGCAACAAGGAGAGAGCCACCGTGACTCCAATTCATGAGCTCGAGAGTTTAAGTGACACAAACGTCCCACTCTGAAGCAGATGGAAGCATCAGGTCCCTGGATACAAAGCAGCAGGCAGATCCCTCTCCACCTCTTTCCCAAGCACTTTGCGCATGCCTCATGATGACAACTGGGAGACATGCTATACAGTCATACCTTGGGTTACAGCCGCTTCAGGTTGTGTTATTTTGGGTTGCGGACTGCTGAAACCCAGAAGTACCAGAACGGTTGGAAGAAATTCAAAGACTATTTGCAGAATAGACAATAGACAAGGGCCCTGCAGGACTTGACATCTTTCCGCAGGGCCTGCAAGACAGAGCTGTTCCACCTGGCCTTTGGTCAGGGCGCAGCCTGACTCCCTCCTTTGGCAATCTTTACAAAACTTTAGTTTATGGTTGCCATCAATTTTGATTTTAATTAATTTTTATAATGTTTTTATAATGTTGTACTGTTTTAGTGTTGTTAGCCGCCCTGAGCCCGGCTTCGGCTGGGGAGGGCAGGATATAAATAAAATTTATTATTATTATTATTATTATTATTATTATTATTATTATTATTATAAATATTGTAAAATTAAGGAATGTTAGAATGATGTTGGACAGAAATTAAGTGGTTTCCAGCTGTAATGCTTAAGAGATAAGGAAAATAAGGTTCTGAAATAAGTAAAAGACCGAATGGTGAGGATTTGCTGAAAAAATAATTTGAATTGGAATATAAGAAAGGGAGGTATGAGGTCTGGAAAGTAAGTTAAAAGACAATAAGTATATGGAAATTATATGTGTTTTTAAATTGTCTTTATTTCTGTAATTTTGTTTTCTTTCTCTTTTTGCTTTAATGTAATATTTTTTGAAAACTTTAATAAATATCTTATATAAAAAAAAACAGAAGTACCAGAACGGGTTACTTCCAGGTTTCGGCGATCGTGCTTTGCACATGAACAGAAGCGCCGAATTGCAACCCATGCATGCGCAGATGCCCAGATGCAGGTTTCGAACGCTGTGGGTTGCGAACGTGCATCCTGCACGGATCATGTCCGCAACCTGAGTGTCCACTGTATACAGCAGTACCTCAGGTTACAAACACCTCGGGTTACAAACACTTCAGGTTACAAACTGCGCTAACCCAGAAGTAGTACCTCGGGTTCAGAACTTTACCTCAGGATGAGAACAGAAATTGTGTGCCGGTGGCGCGGGAGGCCCCATTAGCAAAAGCGAACCTCAGGTTTAGAACAGTTTCAAGTTAAGAACAGATCTCCCGAATGAATTAAGTTCTTAACCCAAGGTACCACTGTACTACAATCCCAAATCACCCATCTGCAGCCTCCCAAGTTACTAGTGGGAGGAGACAGGTACCATACCACAAATCAAATACAATAAAATCCTGGCAGGTTCTCAAGAGTAGATAGCAGGCAGACCTTTTACTCTGTAACAGGAGGGCTGGTGGCAACCATAGCTGTCAACTTACAGATTTGAAAATAAGGGACCAGCAGCCAAAATAATGGATTTTAGTCAACCAGCTGAAATACGAAGAGACACCAGATAATTTGGGAGAGCAGCGCCAGTTTTTAGCCCTTCGTTTCCAGAGGTTGCTGCTCAAGACACCAGCTGATGAAACACTGCAATTAAATAACTACAAGCAGCAACCACATTTCACACAAAACGAAGTCCAAGCTACGAAAATGCTGCTGCAGTTCTGTATCTTTTCTCTCGTGCTCCATCTGCAGCTCTCAGCTCCATCAGGCGGGGCGGGAGGAGGGGGGGGGAATAGTGCCCGAAGTAAACCCGCAGATCAGACCATCTATGCTAGTCTACCACTACAAATCTATGGGAGAAGCGCTTGCGGTCCTTCCTCCGCTTTCCCCCTCTATGGTTAGCCCTTGGAACACCTGCCTCCTCCTCTCCTCTCTCTGAACTGCTTTCTCTATGGTTGCCCTCGCTCTCCTCTCAAGCCTCCTCAGTCCCGGCGGGGAGGGGCTCCCGGGGGCCGAGGCTGGTGACAGGAGGCCGGAGGCCGGAGGGGGGCGGGCCGGGCAGCCAAGCAACACAGTTGAAGCCTCCCTCCTCCCTGGCCGGCAGGGAGGGAGGGAGAGGAGCTGCTTCCTTTGAAACACGGGAAATTTAAGGGACATCATCAATAAGGGACAGCAGCAGGACACGGCGCTGGGATAAGGGACTTTCCCACCAAATAAGGGACGGTTGACAGCTATGGTGGCAACTGTCCTAACTTTGGTGGCAGCGGAATTTCAGAGGTCAGGGCGGCAGAAAGGCTTAAGCTGATCCTGCAAAATGCTTCAGCAGACTTAGTCAAAACCGTTAACTTTATTTAAACCATTGGTTTAAATTGGCAGCCACTTACTTACCCAGCTCAAACTGGTTGGAAAGGTAACCACAGGTCTGCCGGACTTCTTCACTGTCCCAGCCCAGAGGATAAAGAGCACAGCCAGAACCAATTAACAAGCCTGCAGACCAAAAAAAAATGGAGGTCAGGGAGAAAGAAGTAACAGGTCTTCAGAGAATTGCGAATCAGGGAAGTTAAGCCTTTAAAAGGCTGATTTTTCATAAACAGCAAGCTGAGTGGATACCTTGTTAGCTGCTCAACTTTGAAGAAGCCAGGTGGAGCTTCTGTTACAAATTATTCTAATTATTATTATCTTCTATCACTGTGCCATTGAGAGCGTGCTCACTTATGGCTTATGTGTGTGGCACGGAAGCTGTACTACCCAGGACAGGATGGGGTTGTGCAGAGTTGTGAAGGCAGCAGAGAGCATTGTTGGCTGCCCACTCTCCACCTTAGAGCAGATTTATGCCACAAGGTGCCAGAGGAAGGCACTGGACATAGTAAAAGATCCATCGCATCCTGGTCACTGTCTCTTTGAGCTCCTGCCGTCGGGACGGAGATACAGGACGATGAAGACAAGAACGAGCCGTCTCAAGAACAGCTTCTTCTCCAGAGCGATCTCGGCCCTGAATGGGAAACCTGGACTTTGAAAGTCATCTAATCTTCCTTGCTGTATTATACTGTATTGTTTTAATTAGTGTTTTTAGAGTTGTTTTGATTTTGTGTGGAGTGCCCTACCTGGGTGGATGGAGCAGCCAAGTAATCTCGTTGTCCCCGAAAGGGGGCAATGACAATAAAGATATTATTATTATTATTATTATTATTATTATTATTATTATTATTATTATTATTATCTATTGTATTTACAACTCTAGAGGTTCCAAGGGCAGTAAATGTTGCCCAGAGTATCATGTATTAAGTATACTAGGGTATGTTGTGCCAAAACAATAGAGTATAGCTTTTTTCAGTCCGTGGCAATAATGTTCAACCAGCCTGGAAGAGTACCAATTCATTTTTTGGCCAGTTCACTTGCAGATGTAGATTCTTTTCTGACTCAATGCATACATATATTATTTATACTCCACTCGCACAACTATGACGTGGCTTGCCCTTTAAGTCTTCAGCCAGGGCTTTGGAAAAACATGAGGAATGAGGTATGCTTCTGGATGTGACAGTAGGATTCCTGACTCTCTCCCTGCACAATTAGGAATAATCTGTTTACCAGGCTGGCCTTCCTTGTCAGTGCAATTATTTACAAGCTGGTGGATGTCTGCTCATGAAAGGCTCATAAATCACACAGGAACAGACTGGAAACACCAAGCACACATTTTGCTGGGAATAAGACAAAGGCAAGAAACAAAAATCCCTGAGGGCGTTCCTAAAGTCTGCTTCGGAGGAGGGAAGCGTTATTGGAATTTCATTTTTAGCTTAACCAAGCAAGATCTGGAAGGTAAAGGCACACATTTAGAATTAAAATAAGCAAAAACTTGGCATGTGTCACTCAAAGCGATGCATGTTTACTTGGAACTGAGCTTCACTGTTTTCAGCAGGGATCTATTCTCAAGTGTGTGCCTCACATACGAATGCTTAACACTGTGCCGGGCATTTGCTTAAATAGCAAGCTGCGTTACAACAATGGTCCCTTATTGAGGGGCCAAGGAAGGTAGACTGCTTGGATGGGTTTTCAAGGCGTAAGCTTAAAATGAGGGGAAAAACATATGCATTCCACTTTGATGAGATTTCCATGCACAATTCCTCACTGGAGATGGTTGCGCATAAGGAATGACCTTTAAAAATCTGGCAGTTCTAGGAATATTTCCCCCCCCCCCAAGCTCTTAGGCTTCCAAGCAAATTTGCAAGATACTTATATTTTGGGAGTGCTGCCTGGAAACTGCTCCCATCATGGTTCCAGCTGCTCAGTCCCACTCCTCTCACTCGGAGGAACTTGGAGGGAGCTGTTGTCTGGCAATGGCCTATGAGAAAACTTGAAGACAGTTCCCATCTTGTTTGGAATGAGATCCAGAAGCTCAGGCCTATTCCTTTGCCTCAGAAGAGTTTGGAGAGAGCTCTTGTCTTCCAACTAAGGACAGCAGAAAGAGCAGGAAATGCTGCCTGAATAATCCTAGGTCCCTGTGGGGACCACGGGTCGCACCCAACCAAGTCATCCTCTTCGCACAAGGACTTCCGTTTGCGCAACGGGACTTCCCGCCCCTCTCCTATCCTTGCGTGAGAGGCAGAGAGAGATTTTACTTTCTTGGGCTCCATGATCACTGCAGATGGTGACAGCAGTCACAAAATTAAAAGACGTCTGCTTCTTGGGAGAAAAGCAATGACAAACCTAGATAGCATCTTAAAAAGCAGAGACATCACCTTGCCAACAAAGGTCCGTATAGTTAAAGCTATGGTTTTCCCAGTAGTGATGTATAGAAGTGAGAGCTGGACCATCAAGAAGGCTGATTGTCGAAGAATTGATGCTTTTCAATTATGGTGCTGGAGGACTCTTGAGAGTCCCATGGACTGCAAGAAGATCAAACCTCTCCATTCTGAAGGAAATCAGCCCTGAGTGCTCACTAGAAGGACAGATCCTGAAGCTGAGGCTCCAATACTTTGGCCACCTCATGAGAAGACTCCCTGGAAAAGACCCTGATGTTGGGAAAGATTGAGGGCACAAGGAGAAGGGGACCACAGAGGACAAGATGGTTGGACAGTGTTCTTGAAGCTACCAGCATGAGTTTGACCAAACTGCGGGAGGCAGTGGAAGACAGGAGTGCCTGGCGTGTTCTGGTCCAGGGGGTCACGAAGAGTCGGACATGACTAAATGACTAAACAACAAACATCCTTGCGTCCCTCATCCAGCCCAACGCCCTGCAATGCAGGAATCACAGCTAAGGAATCTCTGGCAGATGACCACCCAACCTCTGCTTTAAAAATTATTTATTTAATTATGACTTGCTGATGTTTAATTTTAGTGTTTATTATTGGATTCTAATGGAGTATTGCGTATTGCTTTACTTGGTATAAGTTATTTTAAAGTTATTGTGACTTTTTATACAGGATCTGATTGTTACTATTAATACTTGATGTTTTATTATTACAGTGGTACCTCGGGTTCAGTACTTAATTCTTTCCGTTCTTAACCTGTTCGTAACCTGAAGCACCACTTTAGCTAATGGGGCCTCCTGCTGCTGCCGTGCCGCCAGAGCCCGATTTCTGTTCTTATCCTGAAGCAAAGTTCTTAACCTGAAGCACTATTTCTGGGTTAGCGGAGTCTGTAACCTGAAGCGTATGTAACCTGAAGCGTATGTAACCCGAGGTGCCACTGTATTTTGTGTGTGTGTTGGAAGCCGCCCAGAGTGGCTGGGGCAGCCCAGCCAGATGGGCAGGGTATAAATAAAAGTATAATCAATCAATCAATCATGAGGAGCAAGGTGATCTTCGGGGTGCCTTCCAACTCTGATTCTATGTTATATTTTTGGGAGGGTTGATTCGTGTCAATTACAGGATTTCGTGTGTGTTTTATAGTAAAATCTAATAAATAATTATAAATAAATAAAAAATCTGCTTTACTGGGTTGGGGGAAACTCCCAGAACATATTTGTGTGGGGAGGAGAGAGAGAGGGGTGATGTTTCATTGCACACACAGAGGTCCTTGAGTGAATGGGACGACTAACTTGGATGTGCCCACGGTGGATAAAAACCAATGATATATATGTAATTGGATTTCTTTGATTTAAATTGGGTTTTAAAAATAAAATGCTTTCAGAGGAAAAATCTTTCTAAAAGATAGTTTTCTATTTAAGTTACAACAATAGTCCAAAGGCTATTCATCAGGAAATAAGGATTTGTTTTAAGTTTTTCATGTGTGCTAAAACTCAGTCAAAGGGACGCGGGTGGCGCTGTGGGTTAAACCACAGAGCCTAGGACTTGCTGATCAGAAGGTTGGCAGTTCGAATCCCCGCGATGGGGTGAGCTCCCGTTGCTCAGTCCCTGCTCCTGCCAACCTAGCAGTTCGAAAGCACGTCAAAGTGCAAGTAGATAAATAGGTACCGCTCCGGCGGGAAGGTAAACGGCGTTTCCATGCGCTGCTCTGCTTTGCCACATGACCCGGAAGCTGTATGCCGGCTTCCTCAGCCAATAAAGCGAGATGAGCGCCGCAACCCCAGAGTCGGTCACGACTGGGCCTAATGGTCAGGAGTCCCTTTACCTTTACCTAAAACTCACTCTGAGGTGTGTGTTTTTTAAATAAATAAATCGTATAACCATATCAGTTAACAAACATGGATACATATGCTGTAATGTTATTGTTTTAGTTAAATAAATTGTTATTAATGAAATGATTATTTTTCTCCTTCCAATAAAGTACAGCAGAAAAGTTGTTAAGAATGTTTTTCCATCCCCTAAAATCGACCCCGCTCCCTTCCACGAGTTCCCCTCTTTAATGTGCAGAACAGATTAAAATAAAAGAAAATGGAACAAAGAATAAAATATAATTTAACACCCTTTGGATTCCAAATTTCCCTCCCCCCTTTCCCGGTTGCGTTCCCCAATGTCCATCAATGCCTGTTGTCATCCTGGAGATCCCACATCTAGGCCGAAATCCTTCACAAGTCCACTTTGCCGTCTTTTTAATAGTCTTTGCCGTCTTTTTGATCATCTTTAGTTTCAAGCGTCCAATCTTGGAAAAGCTCTATCTCAAAAAGGTCCATTTTTTCCATCCAGATCTCTGTATTTAAGAGTAAAAACTCCAATTTTGTTTCTTTAGACCTTTCAAATCTGGATGTCCCAAATGTTCCCACTTCCAGCTTTGTCCAATTCTTGTTGTTCATGTTGTTCTTATTATTCTCTCTCCTCACTTTCCTCTAGTTTCTTTTCCTGCTCTCCTGCAAAAATGTTCCAATTCCAAAAGCTTCTAAATCCCCTACAGAGGCTTTGTTATTCAGGAACAAAACTTTACGTCAAGTCCCTTCCATTCTTCAATAGATAAATCTATTGTCTCCTTTAGTGTAGAGACCTCTGTAGACAAAATAGTGTTCCATTTCTGCAGTTTCCCAGGAGATAAAAAGTCCAATTCAAATTCCATGCCAGCAATACTTGTAGTGTCCCACAGCCCCTCTAGAGGGATTATAGTAACTCAGTTTCCTTCCAGATCGCACCCAACAGTCAAAGTAACTTGTTATTCCTTGTTTTAAACAATTTATATCTAATTTGTAACAAATGTAACCGGCAAAGTCCTCATAACAAAGTTCTCTTTTTATTCTTCAGCTTTGACAGCTCCTTTGACAGCTGTCAAAGCCTCTGTTTCTCCTCTCCCGGCGCTCTCGCGGATCGCTCCCGGTTCCCGGGGGGGGGGGGTTGCATTTTAGCTCACGTTCTACTTTTCTCCTCCAGCCCAGTCTTATAATTTTCCATCATGAAATTAGTGACTTTATCAAAATAAGGTAGCACTCGATCTTAGTTGTTAAATCCTTTGCTTTAAATCCTCTACGACAGGGGGAGACTGACTTCCTTTTTGCACCTCCCCCGCTCGCTCCGAATTTAAATTTTTTTCCCCTTTTTAAGTCCAGTTTCCAATTACTCACGGGTTGTTCTTTTTTTTTCCCCCTTATTCTTTTTTATTAGTTATTTCCAAAAAAACACACAAGGTAACACACAAATACAAAGAAAATACACAGAAAAGAAAAATTAAAAATAATAAACAGCAATTATCATTTCCATATCATCCATATAACATAGTCGTCTCTTACGGGACTTCCTTCAGCCTGTCCGTAAATCATTCGAAGCAATAAATAAAATTACACGTTTCATTACTTATATTGTCATTATACCGATTCCTAATTCCTGTTTGCTTTGCACAATAACTCTTAGTCTTTCACAGTACGTCTCTAAATCCCTTTAGCGTTATTTGCCCTTCACTAATACATTCCAGATAATCTACATACTTTTCCCAATCTTTGGTGAACACTTGGTCTCTTATGTATCTAACTTTTCCTGTTAATCTATCCAACTCTGCGTAATCCGACAACTTAGATCTCCACTCCTCCACCGTTGGGGTTTCCCGTAGTTTCCACTTCTGGGCTAATACTACCCTTGCTGCCGTAACCGCATAGTATACCAATCTGCGATCTTCCTTTTTTATCTCTTGTCCTAATATCCCTAGAAGAAAGATTTCTGGTTTCTTTATGAACGTGTACTTTAATATCTTCTTCAATTCAGTGTGTACTTTCTCCCAAAATTGTTTCACCCTTCTGCACTCCCACCACATATGGTAGAAGGAGCCCTCTATGTCTTTACATCTCCAGCACTTATTATCCACCTTATACATTTTTGATAATTTCATGGGTGTCAAGTACCACCTATAAAACATCTTCATAACGTTTTCCCTTATCGAAGTACATGCCGTAAAGTTTACCCCCTCCTTCCAAAGTTTCTCCCAATCCTCAAACTGTATACTATGACCTATATCCCTTGACCAATGGATCATCACCGATTTGACTTCCTCGTCGCCTAAATTCCAGTCCAACAGCATCCTATATATCTTAGATATAATTTTCACTTTATTATTTATTATTTCTGTCTGGAATTTTGAGTCTTTATCTGCATAACCTCTTTCTTTGATATCTTTACTAAACATCTGATTCACCTGATGGTGATGTAGCCAATCGTAAACATGTTCCTTTGTTTGCTCATACGGTTTTAGCTTCCATTTCCCTTCAACCTTAGTTAGTAGCTGATCATAAGTTGCCCAATTGCTTCTCATATTAGTGGTTTTTATACTCATTACTTCGAGAGGTGAAAGCCAATGTGGTGTTTTCGGCTCTAACAGATTTTGATATCTTTCCCAAACTTCGATTAGCGGCCCTCTAAAAATGTGATTTGCAAACCCCTTGTGTACTTTCCTTTTGTTCTTCCATAAATACGCGTGCCACCCGAATCTATTATCGAAGCCCTCTAAGTCGAGCAGCTCCGTATTCACCAATTTTACCCATTCTTTTATCCAACATAAGCATGATGCCTCATAGTACAGTTTCAGATCCGGCAGGGCAAAGCCCCCTCTTTCCTTTACGTCTGTCAGTAATTTGAACTGAATTCTGGGTTTTTTGCCCTGCCATATAAATCTTGAGACTATCCTTTGCCATTCCTTAAAGATTTGACTCCCTTTGATTATAGGGATGGTCTGGAATAGAAACATCAACCTTGATAAGACATTCATCTTGATTACATTAATCCTTCCCCAGAATGACAATTTTAGCCCTCCCCATTTCTCTAAATCTTTATTTATTTCCTTCCACATCGGCTCATAATTATTTTTGAATGTCTATGTTTTTGGGTGTTAACCAGATGCCGAGATATTTGACTTTTTTGACCATCTCTATCTGCGATTGTTGTTGGATTGTTTCAATTATCTTTGGGTCCACGTTTTTTCCTATCATTTTCATTTTTGTCTTGTTTAATTTGAAGCCTGCCACTTCTCCAAATTGTTCTATTTCCTTTAATATTTCCCCTATTGCCGTTGCTGGTTCTTCTGTCATTATTACTAAGTCGTCGGCAAAGGCTTTGGTCTTATAAACATTCTGTCCTACTGATACTCCTTTTATATTCTCATTTTGTCTTATTGAGTTCATAAGGACCTCTAACACAGTTATAAATAGTAATGGAGAAAGCGGACATCCTTGTCTTGTTCCCTTCTGTATCCTTATCTCCTCCGTCACCATATTGTTTATGATCAATTTGGCCTTCTGCTCTGTGTATATTGCTTTTACCCCATTAAAGAAATCGTTACCCACATCCATGTGTTCTAAGTTCTTCAACATAAAGTTCCATATCACGTTATCAAATGCCTTCTCGGCATCTACAAACACCATTATAGCTTGTTTGTCAATCCTAACAGGTATTCTAGCATATTAATTATATTTCTTGTGTTGTCTCGCATCTGCCGACCTGGCAGGAATCCCGCCTGGTCCCTGTGAATAATTTCTGATAGCAAAATCTTCAGCCTTCTTGCCAGAATTCCTGCAAATATCTTATAATCTGTGTTTAGGAGTGAAATTGGTCTGTAATTTTTAACCTGGGTTGGATCTGCATCCTGTTTGGGGATAAACGTAATATATGCCTCTTTCCAGGTCTCTGGGGTTTCTCCTTTCTTTAAGATATTGTTCATAATCGTTTTTAGAGGTCCCACCAAAATAGATTTCATTTCTTTGTAGTAGCCGGCTGTAAATCCATCAGGGCCTGGTGCCTTACCCCTTCTTTTTAATCCGAATTTTCAATGGAAGAAGTCAGCGCTCTCCGCCAAATGGCATGCGGCTTCGCTCGGTAGGGGAAGCGGAGGACTCATAGCACCACACACACCCCCGGCACCCGCTCCGTAGCCTTTAAAAAGGCTCCTTCGCGGGTCGGGGGGGCGCAAACGGTGCCCGCCGAGTCACCATGCCCACGGGTTTCAGCGCCCATGGTCCCCGCGACGCCGACGCGGTAGAACCCAGCCCCTGCCGAGCAGACTCCCTCCGGAGCTCGGAGGGAGTCCGCCATTCGGCGATGGCGCCAACCCGGAAGTCCCAATGCATTTCTAATAGTATAACCAAATCAGTCATTTTTTATATAACTGTAAAAACTACTCTGAAAATTTAATATTCCAAAAATGAAACCTCCATCTGGTTGTAAATATTAAGATTATACCAGCAAGAATGGGTCTTTCTGTAAAACAAATAATGATCTAAATCAAGTCTTACTGACTAGTGATTTAAATAGTGATTTAAATCGTGATTTGTTTTAAATCAAATCAGCCTGGATGCGCCCCATGTAACTGGTTTTCCTGTACTGAAGACTGGGATGTGATTTCATTCTGAGAATCCTAAAAGCCACTTTGTGAGCTTCTTGGGGCTATAAAATGGGATATATAAGCGCACTAACTAGTCCGCTGAATAAATAAATATGAAACTCTGCAATCCAATGGTGAAATCTCTTTAACCAGCCCTGCCATCTTGGCTCCCTTACAGCCCAAGTCTGATTGGTCAGCATCATAGGCCACATGGTTGGAGCCAAGGCAGGGTAGGGAGGGGCAGCTGCCCCCCCCATCAATAAAAATCCATAAAAATCCATAGCAACTGAGGTTCTGCCCCCCCTAACAAAAATCATGGCTATGCCCATGGTAGGCCATATGCATTTCCCAGCATCAGGACCTCCTCCTTAGTCCCAAGAGACCTGTTTGTGCATCTGAGGTGACCTGTTCAACTATGACGTCTTTCCTTAATTGATAACGCTGGACGCCACTGTTTTGCAAGCCTGCAAAAGAGAACTGTCCTATTAGGCAAATTGCCCTAAGTCTCATGAAAAAACTAGCTACGTCTAGATGGGAAAGCGTCAAATTTTCGTGGAACTGCACACAATATATTTCGAAAAAATCCCTTGTCTGCGGAAAGAAGCGACCTATCTACTATCTGATCCTCTGCCTAGAAGCAGCCATAGGTATCAGATCACAACTCTTTATTATTGAATCAATTATTTCTGAACAGCAGGGAAGCAGGAATTAATTTAGTAATATACATTCATGGATTGCGAAGAACGCAAACAGCTCCATATGAGGATAAAAGGCCGTGCCAGTAACTGCTGAATTGATTTTTTTTAAGCCCCACTGGCACCAAAGCTACCATTAAATTGAGTTTTTCTTTCTGCAAAACGAATGTCAGGACTCTATAAAACCCTTTGCTTGTTGGATATCAAAGTGGTGATTAAAGGTTCTACAAACACTAATAATTGCTTCCCAAGTGACCATAGTTCATAAAGATGTCTTATAATGAGTATTCACTGCAGAGTGTTCAGTGCTCTAAATTCGTAATAAAGGTTACATTTAATACCCGGCTCTTCTCAAATTACATTCAAGAGTTGTTAATTAATACATCTCAAATGCAGTGAAAATGGACAAAAAGCCAACATTCCTCTGATAATATAACAGAACATTCAGAGCAGAGTCAAATCGTTAAAAGTATTTTAAAAGAAAAGGGGGGAAAAGGAAATCCTGAAACACTGGACTCCATAAGGAAACAATTCCACAAAATTACGGCTGCTAAAAAGAAGATCCCACTTCACATCCTAGGGCAGTCAGTATTTCTGGAACTTGTATCTCCAGCTGTTTTGGGACTAATCATAAATAATAATAATAAAATAAAATTTTATTTATATCCCGCCCTCCCCAGCTGAAGCTGGGCTCAGAGCGGCTAACAACTAAAATAATACAGCATTCCAAAATCATTTCATTATAAAATCAGTTCAAATCAAATTAATGGGAACCATTGGGCTAGAGTTCTGTGAGGATTACCAAAGTAGGGGGTCAGACTGTGCCTTGGCCAAAGGCCTGGTGGAATAGCTCTGCCTTGCAGGCCCTACGGAAAGATGTCAAGTCCCGCAGGGCCCTAGTCTCTTGTGACAGAGCGTTCCACCAGATCGGGGCCACAGCCGAAAAAGCCCTGGCTCTGGTTGAGGCCAGCCTAACCTCCCTGTGGCCCAGGATCTCCAAGATGTTTTTATTTGAAGACCGTAAGGTCCTCCATGGGACATACCAGGAGAGGTGGTCCCATAGGTACGAGGGTCCTAGGCCATATAGGGCTTCAAAAGTTAAAACCAGCACCTTAAACCTGATCCTGTACTCCACCGGGAGCCAGTGCAGCTGGTATAGCACTGGGTGAATGTGATCTCGCAGCGAAGACCCCGTAAGGAGTCTCGCTGCAGCATTCTGCACCCGCTGGAGTTTCTGGGTCAGTCTCAAGGGCAGCCCCACGTAGAGCGAGTTACAATAATCCAGTCTGGAGGTGACCGTCGCCTGGATCATAGTGGCTTGGTCAGGGCGAGAGAGGTAAGGAGCCAACTGCTTAGCTTGGTGGAGATGAAAAAATGCCGCCTTTGTTATAGCTGCAATCTGCGCCTCCATGGAGAGGGAGGTGTCGAAGATTACACCCAAACTCTTAACGAACAGTGCTGGCACTAACTGCGCCCCGTGAGAGATGGGAGTTGCCCCCCCATCCCATATCACCCCGACCCAGCCAAAGGACCTCTGTCTTTGAAGGATTTAACTTCAACCGCCTCCCATGTAACCATCCAGCCACAGCTTCCAAACATCTGATCAGTGTGTCTGGAGCCAAGTCAGGATGGCCATCCATCAACAGATAGAGTTGGGTGTCATCAGCATGACTACAACTCCCATCATCCCTAGCAAGCAAGATCAGTTGTCAGGGGATGATGGGAATTGTAGTCTGAAAACAGCTGGAGACCCAAGTTCAGGAAACAATGCCCTAGTACAAGGGTGGGGAACTGTCACGGAGAAATGGTGGGAGGAACCAGCTGTGTCAGTCTCAGAGGCCGGGGAGTGGTGGTGGGACAACAATGAATAGTCCGAGGGAGAAGACTGGGAAGAGGTATTGGAAGCTGAGGGGGCTAACAGGGATGAGTGGGCTTAGAGAAGTCTAGAGGCAGAAGCTGATGTAGGACGGTGGGAGGAACGAGGCCAAGAGGCAGAGACGAGTCAGGCTGGTGAAGAGACAAGGGTGTCTCCCCCTCCTGCTGCAACAAGGACCCATCCTCCCTGGTCTCCCAGAACCAGAAGAGGGATGAAAGGGGCTCCCAGTACGTTTCCGAGCACAATTCAAAGTGTTGGTGCTGACCTTTAAAGCCCTAAAAGGCCTCGGTCCAGTATACCTGAAGGAGCGCCTCCACCCCCATCGTTCTGCCCGGACACTGAGGTCCAGCGCCGAGGGCCTTCTGGTGGTTCCCTCGCTGCGAGAAGCCAAGTGACGCGGCAGCTTAAAAAGCCAATGCAATTCTGGGCTGCATCAATAGGAGTATAGCATCTAGATCAAGTGAAGTAATAGTGCCACTGTATTCTGCTCTGGTCAGACCTCACCTGGAGTACTGTGTCCAGTTCTGGGCACCACAGTTCAAGAAGGACACGGACAAACTGGAACGTGTCCAGAGGAGGGCAACCAAAATGGTCAAAGGCCTGGAAACAATGCCTTATGAGGAACGGCTAAGGGAGCTGGGCATGTTTAGCCTGGAGAAGAGGAGGTTAAGGGGTGATATGATAGCCATGTTCAAATATATAAAAGGGTGTCACATAGAGGAGGGAGAAAGGTTGTTTTCTGCTGCTCCAGAGAAGCGGACACGGAGCAATGGCTCCAAACTACAAGAAAGAAGATTCCACCTAAACATTAGGAAGAACTTCCTGACAGTAAGAGCTGTTCGACAGTGGAATTTGCTGCCAAGGAGTGTGGTGGAGTCTCCTTCTTTGGAGGTCTTTAAGCAGAGGCTTGACAACCATATGTCAGGAGTGCTCTGATGGTGTTTCCTGCTTGGCAGGGGGTTGGACTCGATGGCCCTTGGGGTCTCTTCCAACTCTAGGATTCTATGATTCTAAGTTACAGGGAACCAGGCAGAGGGCCTTCTAGGTAGTGGTACCCGCCCTGTGGAACTCCCTTCCAACAGATGTCAAAGAGAAAAACAGCTACCAAACTTTTAGAAGACATCTGAAGGCAGCCTTCTTTAGGGAAGCTGTTAATGTTTAATAGATTATTGTATTTTAATATTCTGTTGAAAACTGCCCAGAGTGGCTGGGGAAACCCAGCCAGATGAGTGGGGTATAAATAATAAATTATTATTATTATTATTATTTACTGCTGGCTTGCTCCTGACAGGAATGTTAGGCCCTGCAGATGTTGCTGGACTACAATTCCCATTATCCCTGACCACTGGCAATGCGGGCTGAGGCTGATGGGAGTCCCAACAACATCCAGAGGTCCACAGGCTGTCTTTCCACCCTGCCCTGGTACATGCAGACAGCGTTTGAAGCAGGCCCTCGTGGAACATTTTAATCAGAGTCAAGACATTCCTTGAGAGCACCAGATTCCAAGGCACTTTGGCTGTCATAGATCAACAGCAGCCCCTTGGGCCATGTCTGGAAGCCAGGTAGCCCGTGTCGTTGTTGTGTAACAGCTTTTATTTGCTCCTGCCAGCCCTCTCTCATCAGGACACGGGCCACTGCGTTCTGCGCTAGAACTCCTCAAGGGCAGAGTCATGTAGAGCTGATTGCATACATTCATCATGTGCAGCAGACAGATAAAACCCCATCACGCGAACAGAGAGAATGCCATTTCTGTTTCCTGACTCCTGGGCAGATGTGCGTGATTTCTGAAAGTATACGACTAGTACATTTTTTAAAAAAATTGCCACCATGCAATTCCCCCCACACAAGTGAATTTCGAGGAACAACAGACTGCTTTCCTTCCGTCAAAGAAACATCTAGCTCTGGCTGGCTCATGGCTTGCACGCCCGAGCAGCGCTCTCTGATGCTGATAGCATATGGACAGAATGCATGCGCAACGCTTGCCTGAGGCTGGCTTCAGTGGAAAAGCAGATTATTCTGATCCCCTGATACGAGTTCTGCTAGGATAGGAATCTCCTCTGTCAGCAGTTAGGCACAGTGGATGAATCCATGCGTGCAGAGTGATGTATCATTCATGCCCCATCCGTTAGGGAAAAAAAACACACACACACACACACACACAATTGTTAAATATGTCATTGCTTCTCAGGGAACTCACTGCATACTTGCAATATTCCTAGTCACATGCTAAGCACCACTGCCGAAGGACTTCCCTTCTGTCCACCGCTGATGGCTTCTCCCCACCTGACTTACTATAGGCTGGCTTTTAACTACCGTGTTTATTCGAAGGTAATGCACACCTTTTTTGCCAACTTACGTCACAAAAACCAGGGTGTGCATTAGATTCGATGGCGCATTACATTCGGGTAAATACGGTCACTCTGCAAAAACTTTTAACACTCTGCAAAAAGGGTGTTAGTTCTTTGGGATAAAGGAAAACATAATTGCCCTATGTGAAAAATGAGCTTCAGCAGCTGAGGTGTCTAAAATAACAAACAATACAGACCAGTATACTAGATAGCACTGTAATTCTTATTGCATAATATACATGATTTAGTAACAAAAACAAAACGTGTGCACTTGTAAATTCTCTAATATATTTGAAATCAACTGAGCACACGTCTGTCAATCTTTGAGAGTCCGCAGAAGTATTGACAGACATGTGCTCAATTGATTTCAAATATATTAGAGAATTTACAAGTGCACACATTTTGATTTTGTTACTAAATCATGTATATTACGCAATAAGAATTACAGTGCTATCTAGTATACTGGTCTGCGTGTTGCTTGTATTGTTTGTTGTGTTAAGTTTGCAACACAGGGGTTTGTTGTTCTGTAGTAGAGATGTCTAAAACGGCAAGCTTTGCACTACCCTGTGCCTTAGGGCAGTGTTTCCCAACCTTGGGTCTCCAGCTGCTGTTGGACTACAATTCCCATCATCCCTGACCATTGGTCTTGCTAGCAAGGGATGATGGCAGTTGTAGTCCAAAAACAGCTGGAGACCCAAGGTTGGGAAACACTGCCTTAGGGTTCACACTGACGTCCATGTGACCAGAGACACAAGTTTCATCTGCCCTCTCACACAGAGATTTAACTTCTAGACCAGCCTTCCCCAATCTTAGGAGTCTCTAGATGTTGATGGACTAGAACTTCCAACATCCCTGAACTTGCTGACTAGGGATGATGGGAGTTGTAGTCTAATGACATCTAGGGACTCAAAGGTGGGGATGCTGTTCTAGAGAGTCTGGGGAAGAAGGCTGAAACTTGAAGAACGGCAAACCCTAGCAATTAATAGCAACATTTTCAGGGCACCCCTGTAATCTCTCCCCAAGGTAAAATAAGGAGAGTATTTACCCAATATCATAAAATCAGGCCTGTAGCTCAAACAGAAACCACCGGAGGTAACGAAATTTAAGAACTTAAGGCAGTTATAGCATACCCTTCCTAGGTAATTGCCACAATGGCTGCTTAATGATATATCTGAAAGTGTAAATGGGAGACATGATAGAGCGAAGTCAAGCTGTTACACTTCAAAAAGGAAACACAGCTCACTTGTTCTTCCAGGTTATGTGCTTCCACATAACATACAAAATCAGCCAGGTGCAGAGCTTCAGAAATGTGGGGAAAATATGCACTTTTCCTTTAACACACTTTCTGCTGATCTTTTTTTGGCTCAGACCACAATCTGTAAAGGTAAAGGGACCCTTGACCACTAGGTCCAGTCGTGACCGACTCTGGGGTTGCAACGCTCACCTCGCTTTATTGGCCGAGGGAGCCGGGGTACAGCTTCCAGGTCATGTGGCCAGCATGACTAAGCCGCTTCTGGCGAACCAGAGCAGTGCACGGAAACGCCGTTTACCTTCCCGCCGGAGCGGTACCTATTTATCTACTTGCACTTTGACGTGCTTTCGAACTGCTAGGTTGGCAGGAGCAGGGACCGAGCAACAGGAGCTCACCTCGTCGCTGGGATTCGAACTGCCGACCTTCCGATCGGCAAGTCCTAGGCTCTGTGGTTTAACCCACAGCGCCACCACAATCTGTATCCAACCCCAAAGAGATCTGCATTGCATCTCTGACAACACAATATCCTCTGTGCATCACGGCACAGAACCTCCAAGTCTCCTGAGGTCTTCACCTTGCGAACGAGGCCCCCTCCCTCGATTCAGCCTCCCATCTGGGTTGTTTGCAAAGTGGCAGCTGTGTACGGTTGATTAGTGCCAAGAGGGTTACAGGCCTTCGTAAATCCTTTTATACACCTGTGAATGCGGGATGCCTCCTAGGGCAACTGGCAGCCATGGGAGCCACACCTGAGGCTGAGTTGATGCTTTGCAGCAAGAATCATAGAATCATAGAGTTGGAAGAGACCACAAGGGCCATCGAGTCCAACCCCCTGCCAAGCAGGAAACACCATCAGAGCACTCCTGACATATGGTTGTCAAGCCTCTGCTTAAAGACCTCCAAAGAAGGAGACTCCACCACACTCCTTGGCAGCAAATTCCACTGTCGAACAGAATCCAAGTATAAACTGTCAAGAGGGTAAGAAGGAAGAACAGCTTACATAAAGGTTCACCAACAGCTTCCTGGAATACATGTTCATAATCCCATAGCCTGGACCGAGACAACAAGCTGGAAAGTTATTTGGTATTCTGTCTTACAATCAAAGTTTAGAGAACCCAGGCTTGATCGTTTTATGATTTACAAACAAATCTGGGGGAACGGCACTCAGATGAGCCAAAAACATTTCTGAAATTGTGACAGCCTATGTTTACATCGACTTATGCTATAGGGGGAACATCTGATATTGTCTACACAGACTTCCATCATAATTAGCTAATCCACTGCAATTTGCTTACTGGAGGAAAAACAAGAGGACCATTAAGTACAGTGGTACCTCAGGTTACATACGCTTCAGGTTACAGACTCCGCTAACCCAGAAATAGTACCTTGGGTTATGAACTTTGCTTCAGGATGAGAACAGAAATTGGGCTCCGGCGGCGCGGCAGCAGCAGGAGGCCCCATTAGCTAAAGTGGTGCTTCAGGTTAAGAACAGTTTCAGGTTAAGAACGGACCTCCGGAACAAATTAAGTTCTTAACCTGATGTACCACTGTACACTTTTTCTAAAAAGGACTGACAATAAAAAATAAATACAAATTTAGGCAACATTTTCCGAGCTGCACACATAGCGTATTAAATAATACATATTTCATAAACTCGCATCTAATAGCTTCAAAAATTCAACTGGTGTAGTTTCACTGCCTTTCCATGTAGGAAACACTACAAGTTGAATATCTGCCAGGCAGCCATTAAAACCATTGCTGGAGAAACAGACGCTGAGCTAGAATTATACCACAGATCAGGGCCAAGATGCCGCCAGTGTGGTTAATGAGCAGAGTCAAGGAAGCTGTTAGTAGCAAGAAGTCTTGCTTTTAAAAATGAAAGCGTTGTCCAAATGATAATAAAAAGGAACATAAACTTTGGCAAGAGAAAGGCACAGAGCAATAAGGAATGGGAAAAAGAACGCATTGCTAAAACATTAAGACCCCCTCCCCAAAAAAACCCCTATTCAAATACATTAGCAGCCCGAGGTCAGCTAGGGAAGCTGACAAGGGACTCAAAGGTATGCTAGCAGAAGAAAATGGTTTTTCCAAGATGCTAAATCAGGGGTCAGCAAACTTTTACAGCAGGGGGCCAGTCCACTGTCCCT
This sequence comes from Podarcis erhardii, assembly GCF_964252035.2. Classification (NCBI taxonomy): domain Eukaryota; kingdom Metazoa; phylum Chordata; class Lepidosauria; order Squamata; family Lacertidae; genus Podarcis; species Podarcis erhardii. Next base: position 8,773,454 of record NC_138507.1, on the reverse strand, counting down.
CAGACCTTGTGGGGGACCGGACTATATTTTGAAGGGGGGGAAATGAACGATTTCCTATGCCCCACAAATAACCCAGAGATGCACTTCAAATAAAAGCACACATTCTACTCATGTAAAAACACCAGGCAGGCCCCACAAATAACCCGGAGATGCATTTTAAATAAAAGGGCACATTCTACTCATGTAAAAACAAGCTGATTCCCGGACCATCCGCGGGCCGGATTTAGAAGGCGATTGGGCCAGATCCGGCCCCCAGGCCTTAGTTTGCCTACCCGTACGCTAAATAAAATATTTGCATCTGTCTTCACAGCAGAAGATGTAGGGCCTGAACTAAATCTCACAAAAAGTGAGTCTGAGGAACTCAGGCAAATAGTAGTGACAGCAAGCAAAGTTCTAGGCCTTTTTGACAAAATAATGGGTCTGGATAACATCCACCAAGGAATTCTTAAATAACTCAAATGTGAAACTGCTGATCTACTAGCAAAAACATGCAATTTGTCCCTAAAATCGGCCTCTGTCTCTGAAAACAGGGGGGGGGGGTAGCCAATGTAAAACACCCCTTTTTTTTTTTTTAAAGGATTCAGAGAGGGGATCTGGGAGATTACAGGGAAGTGACCAGCTTAATGTCTTTTCTGGGAAACACTATTAAATATAGCAGATCAAGCCCTGCTGAAGCAGAACCAGGAAGGTTATTGCAGAGGTGTAAAAGGTTCAGAAAAGGGCAACCAAAATGACCAAGAATTTGCAGCAATTTGGGGGGGGGACAGACGACTGCCATATGTCCAGGTTTTCATTTTTGTTTGGGGGGCAAACTCATGGAAGTTGTGATTATCAATGACTGTGCTGCCACCAATTTACCTGTTCAACTTCTTTTTTTAGTTGCTATTTTGAAAATAATGTTTTATTTATCGTATTTTTTTTAATTTTAAAAAATATTTTAAATGGCTTGTGCTGCATTTGTGGTGTTCTGCTGTTTTTCAGTAGATTATGGTTACGGTATTTATTGTTTGTAAGCTGCTTTGAGATTCAGCTGATCAAAAAGAAGCATAGATATACAATAAATCCAATCAAATTTAGAGGCAGGGCTTTTCTTACATTCTTAAAAGCCGATTTCTCCTGTACACTGGGATACAGCTTTCCACATTCTACGTATGTGCCATACATCCCATAATAGATGCCAGGATCCCATGCAGAGACAATCTGGCCATTCTCACACCACTTCCAATCCCAGAAGATAAGTGGTGTTATTCTGCTGCAGCAAAAATAATGACGAGTCCTGTGGTGCTGGAAAGGTGCTACCCTGAGAATGGCAAGAACTGAGGGATGGGAGATAAATTCCTAAACAAAATAAAAAATGAAAGAGGCTAAAACATTTAGTATGGCATGAGCTTTTGTAGGCTAGAGACCCTACTTCATAGGTGGGGGTTAGATATGTAAATAAAGAGGCTGTAACTCATTCATGGCTAATAATAATAATAATAATAATTGCAGCAAGAAGACATGAACTGCACCCTAAAGTGGTTGAGGTACTCCAATGCTAGCCAGAATCCTGAAAATCTGTACACATGCATCTTCTGAAGTACACCAGATTACTAGGGAAGTTGGGGCATTTTTACATCTAGGATTCAACATTCATCCCACAAATTTTATCCGGCCCCATATTGTTGTTGTTGTCGTTTAGTCGTGTCCGACTCTTCGTGACCCCCTGGACCTGAGCACGCCAGGCACTTCTGTCTTCCACTGCCTCCTGCAGTTTGGTCAGACTCATGTTTGTAGCTTCAAAGACACTATCCAACCATCTCGTCCTCTGTCGTCCCCTTCTCCTTTTGCCCTCCATCTTTCCCAACATCAGGGTCTTTTCCAGGGAGTCTTCTCTTCTCATGAGGTGGCCAAAGTATTGGAGCCTCAGCATCAGGATCTGTCCTTCCAGTCAGCACTCAGGGCTGATTTCCTTCAGAATGGAGAGGTTTGATCTTCTTGCAGTCCATGGGACTCTCAAGAGTCTCCTCCAGCACCATAATTCAAAAGCATCAGTTCTTCGGTGATCAGCCTTCTTTATGGTCCAGCTCTCACTTCCATACATCACTACTGGCAAAACCATAGCTTTTACTATACGGACCTTTTTATCCGGCTCCATATATTATCAGCCAAAGAGTGAGAAGCTAGTGTAACTCATACACCACGTTGGCGACAAATCTTCACACAGAGGTTCAAAAATAATTTTACGCCACTTATCAAATATGTGAGAAAGAGACAATTACTTACAAAGCGCTATGAAAAATTACCAACTACCTAAAATCAAGTGAACTTGCAATATCACATTTTACTAGGTTCTCACGAATTCTTGACTCAGTTTTTCGTTTTTTCTTGTTTTTTAAATAAGTTCAAGAAGATTCAAGAAAAGGGTAAGTTCAACGTTGTTATTATATGAAGTAATAAAGAAGACGGGGTGTCAGCGTTCTATCCCTGTTTTGCCCTATTTGTCGCCAACCTGCTGTACGAGTTGCACCATCTTTATTAATGGCACAGATTGAATTTTTCTAGCAAAGAATGAGAAGCTGGCAGGAATATTCCTCTTCTGCCTGCTCCTTCCTCAAAATAACACTCTTCCAATGGCCAGTTGTCCTGCAAGCACAGAGGTGAAAGGAAGGTCCCATGCAGGAAAATTAGAAAAATTAGTTGCATATCCCTGCTTACGAATACAGTGGTGCCCCGCAAGACGAATGCCTCGCAAGACGGAAAACCCGCTAGACGAAAGGGTTTTCCATTTTGGAGGTGCTTCGCAAAACGAATTTCCTATGGGCTTGCTTCGCAAGACGAAAATGTCTTGCGAGTTCCTGCGGGTTTTTCCCCTTCCCCCCCTTTTTCTAAGCCGCTAAGCCGCTTATCTGCTTATCCGCTAAGCCGCTAAAAGCCGCTAATAGCGCTAATCCGCTAAGCCGTCAATGGGCTTGCTTCGCAAGACGAAAAAAACGCTAGACGAAGAGACTCGCGAAACGGATTAATTTCGTCTTGCGAGGCACCACTGTATATGAAACTGCCTTATACCAAATCAGATCAGGGAAGTTTTTAATGTGTGACATTTTAATGTACAGTGGTACCTCGGGTTACATACGCTTCAGGTTACAGACTCTGCTAACCCAGAAATAGTACCTCGGGTTAAGAACTTTGTTTCAGGATGAGAACAGAAATTGTGCTCCGGTGGCAATGGCAGCAATGGGAGGCCCCATTAGCTAAAGTGGTGCTTCAGGTTAAGAACAGTTTCAGGTTAAGAACGGACCTCCGGAACGAATTAAGTACTTAACCTGAGGTACCACTGTATTTTTAATCTTTGCTGGAAGCCGCCCAGAGTGGCTGGGGAAGCCCAGCCAGATGGGCGGGTTACAAATAATACATTTTTATTATATTATTATTATTATTGGTCCATCCTAGCCCAATGCTGTCTACTCTGACTGGCAGTCTCAGGCTATTTGCCCCATCAGCTCCTTCTCCTCCCTTTTATTTGGATATGCCAGGAATTGAACCTGGAAAAGCACGGGCTCCATTTGCGCCGAGCGGCAGTCCCTCCCCACCACACCTCTTTGTTCTGGCACTGACATGTTGATCTCCCTTTTCTTTCTTTTCGCTCCAGCTCCCTTCCCTTCCCCTTCTGTTGTCTTGTCTTTTTGAGTTTGTAAGCCTGAGGGCGGGGCCTCCTTCTTCTTTTCATTTATGTACCCTGCCTGTCTGGGCGCTGTGTGCTGAATTTTAATTGCGGCGAGATGCTTTGAGAGATGTGCTTTTTTTGTCTGAAAAGCAGAATAAAAATATAATAAGGGAGAGAGAGAGAGAGAGAGAGAGAGAAAGAAAGAAAGAAAGAAAGAAAGAAAGAAAGAAAGGGAGAGATGTCTCATAACAGAGGCAAACACTAGCAAACAAAACCACATATGGACGACACATTGGGTTGTGAGCGTTCCTCTGCCCTTCAGGCACTGTAATGAGCCTTCAGGGGATTTTCCAATATGTGCATCTACAATGCTTGCACAATAAAAAGCTGCTATTAGTAGCTTTGCTATGGAAAGCTATTCAGGGCTGGCTGGCTTGCTCATGTACTCCAAATGCCATGGAACAAGGGTAGGCAACCTAAGGCCCGTGGGCCGGTTCCAGCCCAATCGCCTTCTAAATCCGGCCCGTGGATGGTCTGGGAATCAGCGTGTTTTTACATGAGTAGAATGTGTGCTTTTATTTAAAATGCATCTCTGGGTTATTTGTGGGGCACAGGAATTCGTTCATTATTTATTTTCAGGCCCCCCACATGGTCTGAGGGACGGTGGACCGGCCCCCTGCTGAAAATGGTTGCTGACCCCTGGATTACAGCTTCACCTGATGAGACGCAGCCATGAAATTTGGCAGACGGGTAGCCGAAAGCGCTCCGACAATTAAAGAAATGTGTGCAAACTTTTAATAATAATAGTAAATTTTATTTATGCCCCGCCCTCCCCAGCCAAGACCGGACTCAGGGCAGCTAACACCAAATATAAAAACAATTGATTGAAAGACAACTTAAAAACAAGATTAAAACACAACACTAAAATGCAGCCTCATTTCAGTAGGAACTCAAATCAAAAACTTTTTGGGGGATGAAAACGTCAAGTCTTTTATTTGTTTTACACGAAGCACCCAACATTTGGGCCGTCTCCAATGGGGAGCAAGCAAATTGAAGCAAGATGTTTGGAGCCTAGGGTATTTGTGACCTCTTTTTGCCTTGAATTCGCAGGCGGAGGGGCGCTTCAAGTCTCCCTCCACACATGCAAAGCCTGCATTCTGCAAAGGCACTTGGGTTTGCCTCCTTTCCTCAAGCAAATCCTGAACTTTTTACAGAGGTACCTCGGGTTAAGTACTTAATTCGTTCCAGAGGTCTGTTCTTAACCTGAAACTGTTCTTAACCTGAAGCACCACTTAGCTAATGGGGCCTCCTGCTGCTGCCGCGCCACCGGAGCACGATTTCTGTTCTCATCCTGAAGCAAAGTTCTTAACCTGAAGCACTATTTCTGGGTTAGCAGAGTCTGTAACCTGAAACATATGTAACCTGAGGTACCACTGTATTGGGGTAGCCATGTGTTCCCCACGAGCTACAGCTCTGAAAATGCACATCAGAGAGTCCAAGACTATACCAACTCCTCCTTTCAGGTAGCCTTGAGGTGGGAGACATTTTGGGGAGAAAGGGATGGTGGATGGCACTAGGGGAGGAAAGTGTTTGGAAATAGGACGAAATTTTAGGAAGAGGGAAACTGGAAGGCACATTTGTTCACCAAAGAGAGGGAGGGATTAGCTCAGGGGTTAGCAAACCTTTTCAGCAGGGGGCCGGTCCACTGTCCCTCAGACCTTGTGGGGGGCTGGACTATTATTTTTAATAGTCTATTACTTAATAGACTATTATTAAATGAACAAATTCCTATGCCCCACAAATAACCCAGAGATGCATTTTAAATAAAAGCACACATTCTACTCATGCAAAAACACGCTGATTCCCGGACCATCCCCGGGCCGGATTGAGAAGGGGATTGGGCCGGATCCGGCCCCCGGGCCTTAGTTTGCCTACCCATGGATTAGTTGATATGCGAGAGAGATATGAAAAAGCCAATCTAGAGAATGAGGGAAAGGGAATGGAAAAGCTTGCTGGGGAGGCTTCATAAAGGAAACGACTTTTAAAGTCTCTCCTCTTACAACTTACTACGTGAGCAGTATCAAAAGCAGCAAGAGAGCTCTCCTGTTGCTTTGGCGCTCCAAATTTAGCAGTGCAGCAGCAGCCTGCACAGGAAATAGCATTTATACCCCCTTTCTCTCTCTCTGAACCCATCCTCCTCCCGGCCTCAGCCAACTTTACATCAGAGGCGTCCCTAAGTGACTCTCTCTGGTCTCAATATCAAGCCCTACAGTGAACTGCCTGTCCCACGCTAGGGAGGGCAGGGAGAGCAATGGCCCACGAGGGGCACGGACGTGGGTTGCCATGGGAGCAAGCCACCCCTGTTCTTTTTCATGCAGGTCGCAGCGCTGCCACCGCCGCACGTGTGAGCGTTGAGGAATGGCAGCGCAGCCAAGCAAATCTGCTCCACAAAATGGATCGGGTGCCTGGGTTTCCACCATCTTGTTTTCAAGCGAAACCAGCAACCTCTGGAATGCGTGAGCCCATGCAGAAGACAGCACACAGCCAAATATTTCCTTTTCACAATACCCAAGGGTCTAACTGCTCGCAGATTTTTATTCTCCAAATCTCTCACTTGATCCCAGAGTGTAGCCAACCAAGTATGGTTTTCACTTGCGAAACCACATGCCGTAATAAGTAAGTCTGTGTTACAGGCTCTTGATTTTTTAAATGTTATTTATTGTTGCTAATATTAAGTAATAATGCTATTCTTCTAGAAGCGGGCTGGTAGTTCGGAAGTTATTAATAAGGATTAGGCTAAATCCAGACGAAATAAAAAAACAACAACCTTAGGTTAAATATTTTAGAAGGAGCTTAAAGGAATGATTGTTGCATAACTATTTAAAGCATGCATTATATTTCAACATCAGAGGAACTGGAAGAGAAGAACTTCATTCTCCTATCTTAATGCCATTGTTTTTTCTCCTGTGTAGGTGCCTGCCTTTTCATGAGAAGCACAATTTCTCTTTCATGAGATGTTAAAGAGACCCTCCTAACTTTCCCCTCTCAATTTCCTCTTTTTAGATGTCATGTATGTATAATTGGACTTGTATGAGGTATGTATTTGGATACACATTTCTGAGCACTTCTCCTCGTTTCTGAAAATACGCAAGCATGGGGTAGCATTTAAACTCATGGTTCCCAAATTCTGCCATATGTTCCCCCATTCCACACCGCCCCCCCCACTGAGCTACAGGTTGAGAACATCAGGTAGCAGTGGCGTAGCGTGGGGCGTGCAGGGGGGGCCGGCCGCACCGGGCGCAACATCTGGGGGTTAGGGTTAGGGGGCGCAAATCCACGGGTTAGGGGGCACAAATCCACGGGTTAGGGGGCGCAAATTACTTGCCTTGCCCCGGGTGCTGACAACCCACGCTACGCCACTGTCAGGAAGGGAAGAGCATTTGCTCCCAATTCCCTGGGCATCGCCTAATGGATGGAGGTGCAAGGGGTTAAGCATCATTAACCAGGGTTGCCTTCCTCACAAGACTGTCTATTGATTGGTGCTTTTCATTCAGTGGTTGCCAGGGGTGTCGTCTGTGGATGATGTTTTGACTGGAGGGGGTGGTCTCTGGGTGGCCGCCATAGTTGCTGCAATTGTCATGCTTGTGGCATAGCTAGTCTTCGGACAAGGAAGCCTAGGATACTTGCCAATCTGCATAGGTGCAACTTCCACCTTAGTGTGCTGTAGAGTAGGGTTGCTTATCAATTTATCTTAGGGTTACCAGATGTTCCCGGATTTGCAAATCTGTCCCCGGACAAATTCCGTCCCCGGAATGTCCCCAGATTTACAAATTTGTCCCCGGGAAACATGGCAGCGGCAGCCTCAGCAGCCAGTTGGCTCTGGCTGGCTTCAGGATCTGCTTGCTGCCACCGCCACTGCCGAGGGGGAACCAGGGACATCCGTCGGCACAGATCTCCTGCCCCCTTCTCCCTTTGTTTTGACAGATCAGGGGAGGCTCGGGAGTCGCAGGCGGGCAGCCGTTGCCCAGGAGGGGCGCAAGGCGCGCAGTTTCTCTGCCAGGCAAGGTGCAAAGCCCTTCTTTCACACCCTGTGAAACATAAATGTGCAGAGTTTTTTAAAAACTGGGAAACCCTGCGACTCCCAAGATCAGTTTAAACAAAGGGGAAAGGGGGAAGGAGATCGGGGGAGGCTCGGGAGTCACGGGCGGGTGCCGTTCCCCATTTTTAAAAAAACTCAGAGCACTTATGTTTCACAGGGTGCGAAAGAAGGGCTTTGCACCTTTATACAATATGCATGTGTGCTTGGGCCCAGGGCCTTTTGCCTCACCATCCCCACTACTGACTCCCTGTTGCTAGTCAGCTTCAAAAAAAAAAAAAAGTGTCCCCGGATTCATAGAAAAAAAATCTGGTAATCATCTTTTAGCTACAAGAAGTAACCTAAATGGTGAAATGTGAAGAGATACCCATTATAACAGTGGGTGGCGGGTGGCGCTGTGGGTAAAACCTCAGCGCCTAGGGCTTGCCGATTGCATGGTCGGCGGTTCGAATCCCCGCGGCGGGGTGAGCTCCTGCCGTTCGGTCCCAGCTCCTGCCCACCTAGCAGTTCGAAAGCACCCTTAAGTGCAAGTAGATAAATAGGTACCGCTTTATAGCGGGAAGGTTAATGGCGTTTCCGTGCGCTGTGCTGGTGCTGGCTCGCCAGAGCAGCTTCGTCACGCTGGCCACGTGACCCGGAAAGTGTCTTCGGACAGCGCTGGCTCCCGGCCTCCTAAGCGAGATGAGCACGCAACCCCAGAGTCAGACACGACTGGCCCGTACGACGGGCAGGGGTACCTTTACCTTTACCCATTATAACATGCAGAAGCCCTAAAACAAACCGAACGGTTTGAGGTACATATCCTGAATTCATGTTGGACCTTTCAGCTAAACAGGCCTGCAGACCTCTCATTGCTAGAGATGCAAAACTAATTATATAACAAGATTATTTGGTGACAGATTTAAAGCACCGGGGTCCTGTAGCTTCTTTTGAATTTTAGTGCCTTAAAACACAGAAAGAGAGATTGAGAGAGAGAAAAAAGAGGAGAGGAGATGAATTTTCCTGTTCTTCCTGTTTGCCCAAATAAACTTCAAACTGCTAAGCTTCCACATGAGGGTACAGCGCTGCGTCCCTCTACTCTCCAAAAAACAGCATGCCTACAACAACATTCTGACTGTGTAACCATTGTGTGGGACAGGCTGAATGACAATCACAGGAATGCAAAGCATTGTTAAGATACTGTTAAATTAACAGAAAAAATTAACTGGCCACACATAGCCCAAGGCAAGGCAGTCTGGAAATCGGACTCTTTCGCAGCTTGCAGTCAAAACTCAGGACATGGAATTTATGTTCCAACTGAGGGCAATGCTCAGTGCAAGTAAAGCCATACACAAAACAGAATATTGAACCGTGGATGTGGCATTCATTGCCTCTTCACCAGTGAAAGGAGGCTCCTGGTGGATTTTTCCACTGCCCTAAATCGAAGAGAGATCTAATTTAACAGCCTTTTTCCAACTTAAATTTTGTAAACAAAGTTAAAAATGCATGCCGTCTTGAATTTTATATACTGCGTTAGTATCTGAAGCTTTACCCCAAAGCCAAAAGTAGCTGAACGGAAATACTGTGGGGGGGGGGGGTGTGCAATAAAATACACTCAGTGTGGATAGAATATTATGAAATTTGAAGATTGGCTTGGAAACTATTTTTAGAATTACTTGTAAATATTTCAAGACACAACAACTACCGTAATAGCACACACTTCCCTGACATTATTTAGATTTTAAGAGGGAAAGTGACAGCACTGAAAACCACTGCGGATAACTGTTGGAGAAGCTGTAGACATAAATATAGGTGCGTCCTCTAGACAGTTACCAAAAAAACTGCACTACAACTTTGATTTTAGATTTGATTAGTACTGCAACCATTCCAGTTGTCCATCTTGACTTATACCGTGTTCATTTTCTTAATGTCACTAAGGAAATGCTACAGCTATCTATCAGTGCATTTCTAAATAATAAAAAATAAAAAATGGGGGGATATTACAGAAAAATAGTAGTAGGGGGCATTATGCAGAAAATGTTCTGCCTCCACACACCCTATCACTACTTTGTGTACACTTTAATCAGGTTTGGATTGGTGAAGAAAATGAACCAGCAGTAGCAGCCAGAAACATGTCTCTGTACTTTTGAGAATGCAATTGTCATTTGTTAGCATTCTCTGGCCTTGTTCATCCCCTGCTCAAATTGCAACCCAGAGTTTTCCGCAAAGATAGGTATCTTCAAGAATGCTAGCTAAGGTGGAGGCAATGCAGCTGTTGGGAAGCCAAAATCACTCTTCTCCATTGCAGGATCACAAGTTTACCACAAAGACAAAGGCTACATCGTAAGAACAGGGGAAATTGGAGTTTTTGATCAAGTTTTTCCTTCCACAACAGCAGCTGCAGAGGTTGGAATTAGAAGCAGTTGTGGAGTGGAAGGAACACAAAGAAGTAGGGAGTGCTGTTGCCACAAAAAAGAGAGGAAAAGCTAAAATTAAAACCATATGGTCAGAAAGAGTAAAACTGAGTATTCAAGACACTTTTTTATATATAAAAAGGAGAGGGAAAATATGCAGGATTTACCTACAAAACATGATACGAGCTGCAATCCAATATGTGTTTACCAGTAAGGAAGTCTGCAACTCTACACATGAACCTGACTGAGAGCAAAAAGTCCTAATAAAACACAGAGGACCTTATTTCCCAGTAAAATGTGGATACAATCGTGCTGCTTGCTTGCCTCATTAAAATCAATAGGGCTTTCTTCCAAACAAACATTAGGACTGGGCGACCAGTCAAATACCCTTTTCCTGTACGTACTGTAATGGCAGAAAAAAGGAATCTGCTACTTCATGAGCCGTAGCTTAGGACTAGCTCTGAAACAGCTCCGTTCTTCCATATTGTCAAAAACACACACACACAAAAACCCCACAGTACTGTAAAAGCAGCGCACTCGCTCGTTTGAATGTTTAGAAATCGAGATGTGCTGAGAGCAGCCCTTCCCATTCCTAACCGAGTGCAAATGTCAGATCCGGCAGAAAATTTAACATACAAATATATTCAAGCCACAAAGACAATTCCGCAAGGAGAACAACATAGGCACTGTTTTCTGTACTGGCGGAAAGGCGGGTTCCATGGTCAAAAGTTCACTGGTTACTCACCACCTAAGAACTGGAGTCCTCCAGCCACCCTGCCCACAGTCCTGGAGATAAGCTCTGACACACAGCATCCCATGAGTGCCGTAAGGGCCACCAGGAGGAGGAGACCGCAGCCCAGACCCGTCACCACCGTGCAGATCCTCCACTCCACGCTTGGGATGGCCTGGAAGGATGCATAGCGTCCACACTGCTCCACCATCACCGTGATCTGGAGGTTCTCGTCTCGTACTGGATAGGAGCATCTCCGGAAAGTGCCAAAGGACACCGATTTCTCCAGCTGAGAGCCCAGCAGCCAGTAAGGCATGAAGAAGCCCACGCAGGAAACGCCGGCACAGAGGAAGGAGAAAAAAGCCCATACTACCCCAGTACAAGTAAGGCTAGACGCCATTTTCCCAGTCATTGCTCCCCGCCCCACACAGCCGTGTCAAAAAAAAGGAGGCCGGGGACACGATTTCGCCGTGCGCCGTGAGGGTTAGGAGGACATTTGCGCGGGTAACCCAAAGGCCTCTAGTCTCGGTAATGTTGCGGTCCAACAGAATCTTCCAGAACAGCCATCGTATTTGGTTCTTTTATCATCCAAAGTCACCTTCCTGGTGCGGTGGAAAGTTTTCTCACTCCTCTCAATGCGTTCTGCCCTATGTTAGCTGTGGTAGTTGTAATAAGAAGCAGTCAGGGAGGGGAGGGCGGGAAAAGGAAAGGACAAAGGAAAAAAATATTATCAGCAAATAACATCAACTTGCTCCTGCAAAAAAGGAATGGGGAAAGGGGGAAAGGATACTGGGATGGGAGTGGAATTTTTCGGCAGACAGAAGGCGAGAGGAAAGAGAACAAGGGGGGTTGGGTTAGGGTGGGGCAACCAATTCCAGTTCTGGGTGCTGCTGTTTTCAAAGCAGAGGGGTAGGGGGTAGTGTGAAGAATAATAATAATAAAATAAAATTTTATTTATATCCCAGCCGAAGCTGGGCTCAGAGCAGCTAACAACAGGAAAATAATACAACATTCTAAAATCATTTCATTATAAAATCAGTTCAAATCAAATTAATGGCAACCATTGGGCTAGAGTTCTGTGAGGACTGCCAAAGGAGGGGGTCAGAACAATAATAAAATTTTATTCATTTTATTTATTTTTATTTACAGAATCCATCAGCGGACATGACTCTCTGCCTGCTCTGCAACAGCTCAGTCAGCCGTCCATCCAGGGCAGCAAACTGACACACACACACACACACACACACACACACGGAGACCTGTGCTTTTGACAGCATTGTGATGTGCAGAAATCAGTAGGTGAAGCCTTTCACAGCAGGCAGACTTCATCACCTGCTAATATCTGCACATCTGGTGGCTGTGGAAGACAGAGTTAGGGAGGCCAGGTGAAAAGTTGGCAACCCCTCGCACTCGCCTCCTGTAAGACAGGGGTCAGAATCAGTGTTTAATTGCATGGGAATCAATGTATGAACAGCAAGGTGATGTCATTTCTCAGAGGATAACTGGAGTACTTAGAAAAGAAATCAAAAGAAAGTGGTCTATATGACTGCCTTTTCCCTGCTGCTCCTGGATGAGTAGAGGGCCAGGTGGAGCCTTTTTGGGTCCTAAACAAAAATCTGCCCTTGCTTTTCTTCACAAATGTAGAGAGGGGGAATCTGTTACCAGGGCAGAATAAACAAGAGGGGCTTAATTATATTGACTGTAGTTCAAAGTGGTGAAAAACAGGCAGGAGAATGAAAGGGTGGGCTTGATGGAATTTGGCAACCTTGTGGAGAAAACTTGGCTGATGCCCCTTCCCACAAAAGCGAAGCAAATTAAGACCCAAGGCATACAGTGGAGCCTTCTTTAAGCACGCCCAGATCTACCCCACGCCTCCTTTTGTTTTTGAAGCATCTACTTTGGTGGCTAGGGAAGCGGGTGGCGCTGTGGGTTAAACCACAGAGCCTAGGGCTTGCCGATCAGAAGGTCGGCGGTTCAAATCCCCGCGACGGGGTGAGCTCCTGTTGCTCGGTCCCTGCTCCTGCCAACCTAGCAGTTCGAAAGCACGTCAAAATGCAAGTAGATAAATAGGTACCACTCCGGCGGGAAGGTAAACGGTGTTTCCGTGCGCTGCTCTGGTTCGCCAGAAGCGGCTTCATCATGCTGGCCACATGACCCAGAAGCTGTACACCGGCTCCCTTGGCCAATAAAGCGAGATGAGAGCCACAACCCCAGAGTCGGCCACGACTGGACCTAATGGTCAGGGGTCCCTTTACCTTACTTTGATGGCTGCCTAATTTCAAAGAGGCTGTAATGGTCAGAAATCCCCAGGGCTTCCAGACAACCTGTTTATCCAGCATTCATCCAAACGGGTGCTTAGACGGTGCAGGATTTTTAAGGAGCATTCGTTGGCGGGGACTTTAGACGACGTCGCCTCCCAAGTTCCGCTGCGATCCCCCCCCCCCCGCCACTTTCCTTACGGCAAGAAATCCAATCTTCTTGGAAACTTCCCATTGCGCAACCCGACTTCGCCGGCACGCTTTCCAATCCCACCCCCAAAACTGGAAGCGCCCCTTTCTCGGAAGAATGCGGGAGGATAGACAACCAGAGCAGAGCCGCCTTTGGCAAAGCCTTCAAAGGAGGAGGGGGCGGTGGGGACACCCCCAAAGCCACCAAGCAGTGGCTTTTATCGCAACGCCAACGTGGGTGCAAGCAGCAGCAGCGCCCAGTGGCCAACTGGACTTGCTGGGAAGTTTGATCCCGCCTGTCCCGAGCACGTTAGGGAATGGATCCAGGGCCTGGGATTGAGGGGTGGGGATCGGGGTGGGGGGGGTGCGAGCCCGTGGGGTGGGGGTGATGGTCGGGAGCCCGCCCCCCCCTTTGGAAGAACCAGCAGCGCGCCCCCACCCAGCTTTACGCAGCAGCCCTTCTCCCGGGCCGCTGTGCGCGCTGCCAGCCCGAGGCGTTGGCGAGGGTCGTGGGGGGCTTTGGGGGGCTTTCCGTCTCCTGCCCGCCCCCCCACCACCAGGACAACGCGACTCGTCGCTAACCTCTGCAACACGGGCCCGCATGGACGCTGCCAAGTGCGGCCTTTCTGGGCACCCGAGGAGGAGGAGGAGGTGGAGGAAGCGGTGCCGCCGTCGCCGTTCCTCCGGCGATGCTGCTTTCGCTGGCGTCGCCGGGCAGGGCTCTAAGAGGCGTGGGCGGGCCGGGGCAGGGTCCCTAAATCCCGGAGCGCGGAGCTCCGCCCCTGCCATCCCGAGAGGGAGGGAGGGAGGGAGGGAGGGGGAGAGGGAGAAAGGGGAGGGGGAAGCCTGGCGCGCAGCCTTGTAAGGCGAAGAAGGACGGGGAAGCCAGGCGCGCCCTCGAGGAGGCGGGAAGGCAGGGGCGCATCTCCAGCAGCGCGCCAGCTTGGGGGGTGGGGTGGGGGGGAAATCGCGTTGAAAAATATTGGGGGGGGTGTCAATCACCACCAAAAAATAGTTACCCCGCCGAAAAAAGCGGCGGACGGACGGGGGGGTTTGAATGATGACCTTGCGATGGGTCGATGGTTACCCATTTTGCAGAAACGCATTGCGCGCTCCATCGTGGAATGAATGGCCGGGGGGCGTTGGGGTTGGGAAACGTTGATCCTGGCTGCTGCTGCTGCTGGCAAAGGGGTACCCAAAGATGGTGAGGGTGGGTGGGAAGGAATTCTGCCCACCTTTCCCCCCCTCCCACACCAACTTCATTAACAAGGGGACCCCAACATTGGGGACCCTCTCCAAAGCTGTGCCAGAGTTCCGCAGTCGTTTGGCAGCGCTCTGGGTCATGGAGGAATCAGACGCGGGGTTCGTAGTGGACACCCACAAATCGAACCTTGTCCATGTCGCTTCCAACCGGTGCCAAAGTTTGGCAGAGAAAACCTCATGTTTTGCTTTTTTAAAAAAATAATATTTATTAAGGTTTTACAGGTTACAAAAAGAGAAAACACCAAGTTAAACAAAAACTAAACAACACATCACAATATAGGAAAAAAAGAATAGAAAAAAGAAAAAAATATTATAAAAAACAGAAAAACCGAAAAGTAGAAACAATTAAAAAAAAACACGAGCCTTCCCATAACTTATCTTTCATTTGCTTGTTTCCTTGACCTCCTCGCACCTCCCTTTTTTGTATTCTAGTTTGGTTTGCTATTTCAGCAAATCCTTTCCATCTTTCCCAATTTTTATCCTATAATTTATCTTAATATAATGTAGCTTTACCTTTCCTCCTTTCATCTATTAACAGTCTATTTTTACTTAGTCCTTTATAATATTTCTGCTAAAGCCACATAACTTCATTCCAGCCTCCTTCTAACATTCCTTAATTTTACAATGTTTCTGTAAATAAGCTTTAAATTTCTTCCAATCTTCTTCCACCGACTCTTCTCCCTGGTCTTGGATTCTGCCAGTCATTTCCGCCAGTTCCATGTAGTCCATCACCTTCATCTGCCATTCTTCCCGGGTGGGTAAATCTTGTGTCTTCCGAAAACCTCATGTTTTGCAGCGACCTACACACTGAGTAATTGATAGCCTAAAACCCAACATTCTCCGATTTATTTCTGGACATGGGTGTAGCCAGGATATATGGGGGGGGGGTGCAGGACCAAGTTATTGGTCGTGCAATTGGTCAGTTAAGCATTTTTATTTATTTACTTTATGGAGAGCAGCTGCACCCCCTGGCTGTGCCCATGGATTCCCACACACACTTTTAGAAGTTGATGGTTTGAGAGATAGGTTAGTAACAATTAATAAAGCATTTTATATTAATTAAGTAAACAATGAAGGCACTGTGAAATTTTTCAACATACTCATTTAGGATGCCCAAAGAGCTGTGCGGATAAATATGTGTTTACTATAGATAACCACCTGGAAAAAAATGGAATTACAGCTTTGATTGTTCATTTAACATGGATGTTGTGTTCATTCCAGTTGTCATGTACTTACCTTGGAGACCAGGAATTGAATCCCACCACTCACTCAGCCGTGAAACTCACTGGGCGATCTTGGGCCGTCCACCATCTCTTAGCCTAACCTACCTCAAAGGGTTGTTGTGAGGAGGAAATGGAGAGGAGGAAAAGAACCTTGTTCACCAGCTTGAGCTCCTTGGAAGAAAAAACATGGTATATAAATGTAATAAATAAATAATAGTCAAAGCTAAAATATCATTCACATTTTTCAAGAGGACAGTCCATAGGAAGAACATATATTTATGTACCTCTAGCATGCTCAAATTGGTAGAGGTTTAGAGCGTCTTCCCATTTTTATTTTAAAGCAATGAAAGGGAAGTTCAGAGGGACACGGGTGGCGCTGTGGGTTAAACCACAGAGCCTAGGACTTGCCGATCAGAAGGTCAGCGGTTCGAATCCCCGTGATGGGGTGAGCTCCCGTTGCTTGGTCCCTGCTCCTGCCAACCTAGCAATTTGAAAGCATGTCAAAGTGCAAGTAGATAAATAGGTACTGCTCCGGCGGAAAGGTAAACGGCATTTCCGTGCGCTGCTCTGGTTCGCCAGAAGCGGCTTAGTCATGCTGTATGCCAGCTCCCTCAGCCAATAAAGCAAGATGAGCGCCACAACCCCTGAGTCGGTCACGATTGGACCTAATGGTCAGGGGTCCCTATACCTTTTTAAGAAGAAGAAGAAGAAGAGTTTGGATTTGATATCCCGCCTTTCACTCCCTTTAAGGAGTCTCAAAGCGGCTAACATTCTCCTTTCCCTTCCTCCCCCACAACAAAACAAATTCCTTCCAGTAGCACCTTAAAGACCAACTAAGTCAGTTCTTGGTATGAGCTTTCGTGTGCATGCACACTTCTTCAGATTTGTTTTGTTTTGTTTTGACTATGGCAGACCAACACGGCTACCTATCTGTAACTCCCCCACAACAAACACTCTGTGAGGTGAGTGGGGCTGAGAGACTTCACAGAAGTGTGACTGACCCAAGGTCACCCAGCAGCTGCATGTGGAGGAGCGGGGAAGCGAACCCGGTTCCCCAGATTATGAGTCTGCTGCTCTTAACCACTACACCACACTGGCTCCACACTTTAAGGGAAGTTCATGGTATTAGTTGTCACATCTTAAAATGTAAAATAAATTATGCCCAATAAAAAGTATGTCCAAGTACTGGTAATTATTAAAAATTGTTTGAAAATAACATATAAACCACATTAAGTATGCTTCCTATAAGTTGGTCCTAATTAAATATTTTAGTTCATCTACATTGGCTAATGGGGGGGGAGGGGTCAGAAATACTGCATATAAAATTAACATGGCACTTGTTTAGTTTTTAGTTTTGTTAGTTTATTAAAATTAAGTCAAGCATGCTACATCAGATCTCTCATCAATTTAGAGTGGAGATAAAAATTCCAGAAAAAAATATATCGGTTTCCTTTTTTTAATTCAAAATGTTTCAGGAAACACACACAGTGCCTCCCAGGCCAAGCAAAATGACAGGTCTGACCTGCCTCTTTGGCATCCCATGTGTAGGTTTGTTAGTTAACACAAAAACCCTGTTGAGCATGAAGCATGGATTCTGTGCGTGTTTCTACATGCCAAGTTTTAAAACAGGTGTAGGAGGGCACACTTGCACTTGAAACACTGTACAGTATGCTGCCTTGAATATGCATACCAACTTTTAAGTCTAATATCACTCTCAGCCTTCAAATCGCATTGTTTCATATTTTGACATCTTGCCTGGCCCCTTTTGGAAGTGGGTTTTGGGGATCACACCTTGAGAGAAGTCCAGCAGGCATGTTTACGTTTAAAACATCAACCTATGTTTTAGGTATGTATGGAAGTGAGAGCTGGACCATAAAGAAGGCTGATTGCCGGAGAATTGATGCTTTTGAATTCTGGTGCTGGAGGAGACTCTTGAGAGTCCCATGGACTGCAAGAAGATCAAACCTCTCCATTCTGAAGGAAATCAGCCCTGAGTGCTTACTGGAAGGACAGATCCTGATGCTGAGGCTCCAATACTTTGGCCACCTCATGAGAAGAGAAGACTCCCTGGAAAAGACCCTGATGTTGGGAAAGATGGAGGGCACAAGGAGAAGGGGACAACAGAGGACGAGATGGTTGGACAGTGTTCTCGAAGCTACCAGTGTGAGTTTGACCAAACTGCAGGAGGCAGTGGAAGACAGGAGTGCCTGGCGTGCTCTGGTCCATGGGGTCACGAAGCGTCGGACACGACTAAACAACAACCAGCTTGAATCCCAAATCCATTTTCAAAAACAGGAGAGAGAAATGTAAAACAGGTGGTAAATGCAGCAATTGAAGTGAGACTTCTTGGATAGTGTTTTTTCCTAGCACATTGAAGCACACGGTCCATGAGGCAGTTCTGCTGGCCAACCGCGCTGACATTTCATTGTGCCTGAGGTAAATTCTCAGCTGACAGCTACATTAAATGGGAGTCAAAACCTGCCACCTGAGCTGGTATTTTTTGACTTGTTTTGGGGTAAGATCATCTTTGACTTGGGATCAAATCTGGGGAGGGGTATATGCTGGGAGCTTTTTTTCAGTCGGAACTCTCCAGAACTCAGTTCCGGCATCTCTGAGATGGGTGCCATTGCCATTATAAGTGAACAAGGGTGAGTTCCAGCACTTCTTTTCTGGAAAAAAATAGCACTGGGAATATGAGACAACTGTGGAAGGGGTTCTGATCAAGTGCTCCTGCCTGCTGGCCTGGAAGACTCTCTGACTTGTCTATTTCTCTTTGAGCGCAAATGTACAAGTATCAGCTAGAAAAAGGAGCTCCTCAGGGCGTTACCACATTATGTATTTGCTGAGCATTCACCCTGATTTGTTTGCCGGAAGCTTAGGTGACTGTGGGCTATTTAATGAGCGATCCACCTGATTTGTTTGCTTGGGAGACTAAGCGAAAATGTGTAAAAGTGTTAGTCCATGCTTCGCACTGCATTTCCCTGATTGCAAAAAGCCTGGTCTTTTGTTTGTTGCACAAGAGTTCCCAATCAATTATAATTGTGCGACTTATAATTGTGCCCAAAAAATGGAAGCAAGAAGAGTTACCAACGATTGAAGAATGGAGGATGAAGTTAATGGACTATGCAGAATTAGATAAACTAACTGGAAGGATTCGAAACCGGCGAGACCAGAAATTCACGGAAGACTGGAGTAAATTTACGGACTATTTGAAAAGTAATTGTGAAGAACAAACGACATTTGTAGGGTTGCAAGAAGTTTTGTGAGGAGTATTATTAGAAGTATTGTAAAAATGGACAAGGGGGAGGAGGATGATTTGTTAAGAGATGTAAAGGCAATATAAAGTTAAGAAATGCATAAGAAGTGGTTAAAACGGTGGATCATCTGCTCAGATTAAAGAAGTCTTTAAAAATGACAAAAAGCTAGGGTTTCAGGTGGAGAAATCGAAATTGGAAACAGAATTGTTGGAACCAAAAACTAAGGTACTTTCAAGAATGTATAACTTGCTGTTAAAATGGAATACACAAGATGAAATGGTTAAATCAGCTATGATAAGGTGGGCACAGGACATTGGGTATAATATTATGTTTGAGGACTGGGAAAGGTTGTGGACCACTGGGCTGAACTTCACTGCATGTAATGCTTTGAAGGAAAATGTAATGAAGATGATATATAGATGGTACATGACCCCAGTTAAACTTGCCAAGATATACCATTTGTCTGATAATAAATGTTGGAAATGTAAAGAAAATGAAGGAACATTCTTTCACCTCTGGTGGACCTGCCCTAAGGTGAAGGCCTTCTGGGAAATGATATATAATGAGCTGAAAAAGGTATTTAAGTATACCTTTACCAAGAAACCAGAGGCCTTCCTCCTGGGTATTGTCGGCCAGAAGGTGTTAAAGAAGGACAGAACATTTTTTATGTATGCAACAACGGCAGCAAGGATACTCATCGCTAAGAATTGGAAAACCCAAGAACTACCCACACTGGAAGAGTGGCAGATGCAACTGATGGACTATATGGAACTAGCTGAGATGACTGGCAGAATCCGAGACCTGGGAGAGGAGAGGGTCGAAGAAGATTGGAAGAAATTCAAGATTTATTTAAAAAAATACTGTAATTTGGTTGAATGTTAAGAAAGGATGCTAGATCATAAATAATTGTGCACCACTAAAATAGAAGGAATTAAGATGATAAGTAAATTTGAGGAAAAATTATAAACCTATTGGAGAATTTATAGATTATATTTAAATGAATTTGACACAAGAGTGTAAACAAGATGATAAATTGCTGGCAAGAATTGAAAATGATGCAAATGAGAGCGGGAGGCGTGAGGGAGTCCATAGATGTCAAGAAAAGATGTTATGATATATGTTATGCTGTTTTTATTTTTGCATTTATGTTTAAAACCCAAATAAAATATATTTTTTTTAAAAAACGGTGGATCATCAGAGGTGCTGATGGAAGTCTAAAAAGATTGTATAAGTGATAAGTTTTGTGGTACATTTTATAATTTATATGTTAAAATTAATAAAAAATATTATTAAAAAATAATAATTGTGCGACTTGAAATTGCAGGAATATGTGATTGAATCCCACCTGAAAATAGCCATCCGTCTGGAAGCGGCCTCACATCCTTTTGCTAAAAAACAAAAACAAAACAGGACTAGGAGAAAGGAGAAAGATGCCTGCTGAAAATGTCAGTATCACTTTACCCGAATTGACAGGTTCTCATGCTTAGCCACTGGATACACACAGCTTTGTTTGCGGAGATCTCAATCATTCATCAGCCCAACAGATAGGTGGTCTTGTGTGTGTGATCATTCAAAAAAGCGAGTGAGTTTAGGAAAGCAAACATTTGAGAAACACTCCACTCTAAATGCGCTCTCACAAAGAAGTGTCAGGGGACTCATTTTCCGCATGGCAACGTTCACAATGTGAACTGCGGAAAGTAGTTCGTCCCATAATTTTTCTGCATGCCATCATCATTGTACACACACGCACACAAAAAACGCTTCCGGAAGAGAGACAACTTTGGTTGATTCCACACTCGAGCTTTCTGGAGCTCTTGAGGGACTGCTTTTCTACAATTAGAAAAGATGTGCTGTTCTTCAGTTCTTTGTGACGCCAAGGTGAGACATTTGCCATAAGGGTTGTTGGTGTGACTACACTCGCAAGTGTGACGAGATCATTAAAAGTGATGAGATAGGTGACACTTCTTTACACATCAGAGCTCACGAGAAAGCCTTTGAGCACGGATGTGAAAGGAACAATTATTTGAGGCTGAACAGATGTCTGCACAAATTATGTTGGTTGTTTATGCATACACCATTTTCTGGAGTTCTATAATCCACGCTGAAAGACATGATGATAAAGCAGCTTGCTTGAAGAATCAGGTTTTGCTAGTCAAAACTCTGTAGGTGGCCTGGTGTATTCTGATGAGGTGTCTCTTCAACTGGATGCAGAAGCAGTATTTTAAATTTGCCCTTTTAGTAGAGGAATTGTTCAGGAAGCAGCTATCGTTTTGCATTGCCATATTGTAGGTAGGCAGTTTCAAAGATTCTGTGAAACTCTCATGCTCAGCACCCACTAACATTGTTGTGCCTGACTGACAGTATTGAACTGCTAACTGTATGGATTATACTGTTTTTGATATGCATCTTTTGGGCAACAACTCTTGAATGCTCCTAACAGTACAAAGCAACATGGCTGATTCATAGCTCAGGATATGTGCATTATATGCGTGGTGACTGGAAGGCACCAAAGTGTGGTCAAGAATTAGGAAAATGTACAAGTGACCAGCTCTGAGAACACCTATGACGATGCTGATGAGAATTGGATCTGCCCTGCAGGTGAATAGTCACAGAAGCATGACGTATGATACTGACTTGAGCCAGCAAACCAAAGCCTAAGTTATTGTTAATTGTTTAAGATGTAAAGTTACCGGTACATACATATTGTCATGTTTTATGCTTATTGTGGCATTATTGGGGAAATGGCAACCTTACCCCCAATGTTTTTGGCTCTTTGTACATATGATAGTCAGGCAGGGACATGGGTGGTGCTGTGGTCTAAACAGCTTAGGGCTTGCCGATCAGAAGGTTGGCGGTTCGAATTCCCACAACAGGGTGAGCTCCCTGCTCCTGCCAACCTAGCAGTTCAAAAGCACGTCAAAGTGCAAGTAGATAAATAGGTACCACTCTGGCAGGAAGGTAAACGGCGTTTCCATGCACTGCTCTGGTTCACCAGAAGTGGCTTAGTCATGTTGGCCACATGACCTGGAAGCTGTCTGCGGACAAACGCTGACTTCCTCGGCCAGTAAAGCGAGATGAGCACCGCAACCCCAGAGTCGTTCGTGACTGGACCTAACAGTCAGGGGTCCCTTTACCTTTACCTTTACCTATGATGGTCATACCTCTACAGTAGACATTAACTGACAGAAAGCAATTGCCAAGTTGCTAATAGATTTCAAATTGTTACGGCTTAAACCGGGGCCAGCTCAATACATTTTTTTCCTTGAGGTGAACAACAAAACAGCTCTCTCTCACCGCCAGGTAAGAAGGGGTGAGTGAAGATGTACATCAGGATGAAGGAGTGGATAAATATCTCCATTGGGAACAGGAGTGGGGATCAAATCAATCTTAATCAATGGTTGACGTGGGAATCAAAGATTGTTGTGGGATTGAAAGGGGCCCATCCTGAATCACACTGGGTGAGGGCAAAGCCCAGGAGACCCCAGCAGTACCTCTTATTTCCTGAGAGGGCACTGTAGAGACAGCATGGATGCTGCTGAAAGGAGGTGTGAGATATGGCCTCGAAGGACAGCTCTACAGCTATCTGTGAAACTCTCATGCTCAGCACCCACTAACAATTTGAAATCCCTATTTTCACCAGAGAAATGTTGGAGGGTCCATAACTTTTAGTGTCACAAGCTGGTGTAAGTAACCAAGAGATTGATTAGGATGTCTCTGGTCTGAATTGTGCTTTTGGTATGAACTTATTAGGTAGCTTTAGGCAGGGCCCTCAAAACCCCATTCCCAGAGCAAGGATAATAATACAGATCTATTTCACAGGGTTACGGTAAGAATTACAATATAATACATGTGGAGTGCTTTGTATACTCCAGAGCACTATATAAATGCTAATTCTTCCAGAGAGGTAGCTATGTCAGTACACTGCAGTAGAAGCAAATCTTTGAGCACCGTAATAACTGGCAAATTTATGGTGGCAGAACCTTTCATGACCCACTTTGAGCCCACTTTGTCTAGGTTGAAACAAGTCTCTTAATTAAGACTTAATAAAAAACAGATATCACATAATGCACAACACATTAATATGTCACTACAAATAATATATAACCCACAGAAAATATTATACTATTAATACAGACACTTCCTAACAATTAATATACATATGTGTGTGTGTTCTGGTCAGGTTTATTTTAGTAATTACTGTTCCATAAAATGATGAAGAGTCTGTTTTTCTTTACATTTATTGGCCTGAGGACTGCAAATTATTGAATGCAAAGTATGTTAACTATGGAGACAGCAATTTATCAGATTTTTCTAATCTAATCTCTCAAATTCCAGGAAAATGCAACATCTCTCTTAACCGAGAGATGTTGTTTGCAGATGATGTGGCCTTGACAATGCACTCTGAGGAAGCTCTACTGAGACTCATCAACTGTCTTGCGCAAATTTGGCCTCGCCATTAGCCTGACAAAGATCAACATCCTGGGTCAGGACGTCATCAGAACTCCATGCATCAGCATTGGTGACAAGTCTATTGGCAAGGAAAATGTGATGCTAACCATCAATACAAAGATGAAGGTCTGATAAACATAACTGTACAGAACAATCTTAAATTTGCAGAGGAATATATCCTTTGGAATTATATACTCAAGACATGGAATCTAACAAAGGGACAATATGCATGGACTTTTCGTGTCCTTACTATGGCAAGAAGACGGGTATTGATGAACTGGGAAAATAAAAACACAACTCCCTTTAATGATTGGATTAAAGATATGGTATGTACAAACTCACTACACATGAACAAGTTGTGCACCAACATAGACTTGCCATGGACAAATTTAACAATTTTTGGAATTCATTTTTGTAAATACCATATTAGATTAAGGTCTGGTTAATTACAATAACAACTCCCCTTTTTGTAATGTACACAGTATCTTTTATTGTTCTGTTTTGTTTTCTACATGGGTACTATTTCTTCCATATGTGCTGTGTAAGAAAGATCTGGAGCGTTACATGGCAGGACAGCCTCGAACAAATATGTGTTCACCCAAGCCCACATTCCCAGCAAGTCCAGTCAAAGGCGATTATGGGGTGTGGTGCTCATCTCATTTTCAGGCTGAGGGAGCCGGTGTTTATCCAGAGACAGATTTCTGGCTCGTGTGGCCAGGATGACGAAACCGCTTCTGGCACAACCGAACACAGTGACAAGTGCCAGAGAGAACAGAAATGCCGTTTACCTTCCCGCTGCAGGGGTACCTATTTATCTACTTGCGCTAGTATGCTTTCAAGCTGCTAGGTTGGCAGAAGCTGGGACAGAGCAACAGGAGCTCACCCTATTGCGGGGATTTGAACTGCCGACATTCCAATTAGCAAGCCCAATTAGCAAACTTTTTCAGCAGGGGGCCTGTCCCCTGCCCCTCAGACCTTGGGGTGGACGACGAACTATATTTTTTTGGGGGGGAGGGAGAAATAATTCCTATGCCCCACAAATAACCCAGAGATGCATTTTAAATACTGTGGATGCTAGGGTTGCGAATGTGATCCGTGTGGGATGCATGTTCGCAACCCGCAGTGGCATGTCTGTGAACGCGCGTGTTGTGATTCGGCACTTCTGTGCACGCACAACCTCCGAAACCCGGAAGTAACCTGTTCCAGTACTTCCGGGTTTCAGTGGGTCCGTAACCTGAAAAAACGCAACCTGACTGTAAAAGGACACATTCAACTCATGTAAAAACACGCTGTTTGCTGGACTGTCTGCGGATCAGATTTAGAAGGCGATTGAGCCGATCCGGCCCCCGGGCCTTAGTTTGCCTACCCATACCCAAGAGGCTCAGTGCTTTAGACCACAGCGCCACCCGCCTCCCTCATACAGTGGTACCTCTAGATACGAACGGGATCCGTTCCGGAGCCCCGTTCACATCTAGAAGCAAACGCAACTACCGACGGCACGCCTGCGCACGCACGCGTCGCTTTTTGCTGCTTCTGTGCATGCGCGTGACATCATTTTGAGCGCCTGCGCATGCGCAAGCGGCGAAACCCGGATGTAACACGCTTCGTTACTTCCGGGTTGCCACGGAGCGCAACTTGAACGCGCTCAACTCGAAGTGTATTCAACCCGAGGTATGACTGTACAGTGGTACCTCGGGTTACATACGCTTCAGGTTACAGACTCTGCTAACCCAGAAATAGTGCTTCAGGTTAAGAACTTTGCTTCAGGATGAGAACAGAAATCGTGCTCCGGCAGCAGCCGGAGGCCCCATTAGCTAAAGTGGTGCTTCAGGTTAAGAACAGTTTCAGGTTAAGAACGGACCTCTGGAACGAATTAAGTGCTTCACCCGAGGTACCACTGTACCCAGCTTTCCTTGTTGGACTACAACTCCCAGCATCCTTAGCTAGCAGGACCTTTGGTCCAACAGCAGCGAGTTTGAGGAACAGTGCCGGGCGGAACTCTTTGTCTCCGGCCGCGGGGAGGGGGAGGGAAGCGGTGCAGCGACGCTCCCGGTCCGGGTGACGGCGCCGCCTCCGCCACGGCGGCCTCCGGGCAGGAGAGAGAGAGAGAGCCAAGATGGCGGCGGCGGCGGCTGAAGACCAGCAGCGGCCGCTGCAGCCGTTCGCGGCCGGGGCTGCTGCTTCGTCGGGGGGCGCTTCCTCCTCCTCCTCCTCCTCGCAAGGCTCGTCTGGAGGGCCCGGGTCCAACCCTCTCTGTCGCAAGCTCCGCAAAGTGCTGGAGACGCGCTTGGAGACGGACAAGGTGGGCGACCTGTTGCCGCGTCTGAGAAACCGGCACCGGCTTTGCGGATCAGAGCCGTAGGGAAGGCGTCGTTCGTGTGGCTTCTTTTCTCTAGGGTGGTTCTTTGCAAATGACTGGCTTAGTTGACGGATTCCCCTTTTCTTTTTCTTTTTTTCAAAAAAGATTTTTAATTAGGATTCTAAAGGTTACCAAAAAATAAGAGAAAATGCAAATGATCAAAAAAGAGGAAAGGGTAACAATGCATGGAATAAAAAGCACACATCATCATAAAAAAAAAGAAAATATAGAAAAAAGAAAGGGAAAATAAAACAAGACAAACCTTTACATCACTTATTTACATTCACTTATTTCCTTGGCCTCCTCACACCTCCCATTTTTGTATTCTAATTCAGTTAGATATTTCAGCAAATCCTTTCCAACTTTGTTTTTAACTTAATAGTTTATCTTAATATACTATAATATTGCATTCTCTTCTTTCACCAATTCATTTTTGCTTAATCCTTTATATCTTTTCTGCTAGAACCACATAAATTTTTTTTTCCCAACATCTTTCTAACATTCCTTAATTTTACAATATTTCTGAAGATAAACTTTAAATTTCTTCCACCGACTCTTCTCCTTGGTTTCGGATTCTGCCAGTCATCTCGGCCAGTTCCATATAGTCCATCACCTTCATCTGCCTTTCTTCCCGGGTGGGTAGATCTTGTGTTTTCCAATACTTTGTGATGAGTATTCTTGCTGCTGTTGTGGCGTACATAAAAAAAGTTCTATCCTCCTTTCGCACCAATTGGCCGACCCATAGGGAAGGCGTCGTTCGTGTGGTTTCTTTTCTCTAGGGTGGTTCTTTAAAAATGACTGGCTTAGTTGCCGGATTCCCCTTTTCTAGCTGGTTAGTGAACAACAGCGCAGCCCTAACCAGGTCTACTCAGAAGTAAGCCCCGTTGAGCTCAGCGGGGCTTACTCGCAGGCAATGAGGGGTTCAAATTATATTAAATTATAAATGAGACTTTTTTTTTTTTTAAGACTAGACATCACCATTGAAAAGGCAGGGAAATGTAATGAAGTAGAGAGGGATCCTTTTTCCCCACATGTGGTGGTCCTGTAAAGGAATCAGGGAATTCTGGGAAGTAATTTACAATGAATTAAAATGATTTAAAACAAAAAAAAAACCCCAGCCCAAGACAACCCTTTCGGGAACGGAAACAATAGAAGTCCCTAAAATACAAAAGCAAAATTATTATATGCCACCACTGTGGCTGGAATCTTATTGGCATGGAGAATGAATACGGTACCCACCAAGGAAGAGTGGCAGTTTAAAATGCTTGAATGAGCTGAATTGACAGGCGTTACTGAACTGACTGAATACATCGGGGTGTCCAAACTTTTTTCAAAGAGGGCCAGATTTGATGAAGTGAACATGTGACCAAAGTTGTTGACCTTTTTTAAAGGATTGAAGTTGTTGAGCTTTTTCATTTTTTATGATTTTACCCCAGGAAATAAACTGCCATGGGGCCAGGGGCAGGATTCAACCAACCCCTAGTTGAATGCAGCTCAAGCTGGACTGGTGCCCTAGAATTGGTCTTCACAATAGAGGACAGAGTTTAGCTTTACTTGCAAGTAATTAGTTGATTGAGTTGACTATGGAATAATTATATCAAGTTGATGTTTATATTCAAAAATATGTTGAGCATTTAATCTATATATTTGCTATTGTAAACTATATTGTAAAGATAGTTTAGCATTGTTAAAATGTGATTTATCTGGAAAACTGAAGATGTTTTCTGTGTCTTCTGATGTGTGTCTTTTTTTAAAAAGAAGTCCATTTTGTATATGAACTGTCAACATGATCTGTATATATTTTTATAGGAGATGTTAGAAGCGCTCAAGGCTCTTTCAGTCTTTTTTGTAGAAAATAGCCTGCGTACCAGAAGAAATTTACGCGGAGATATGGAACATCGTAGCTTAGCTATAAATGAAGAATTTGTCCACATCTTCAAGCAAGTGAAAGAGGTATGCCATTTTTATCCATTAATGCTCTAAATGTCCAACAGGAAGCTGATAGTCAAGGGCCACTGTAAACCCCTCTATATGTCCCTGAGGCAAATGACTGGCTGGTAATTCCATTGCTTGGTTCTCTTCCCCTCTACTGTACCTTCAAATCGGAACCAGTGAAGGTGGTGAAGGTCCTATGGTAGTGTCTGGAGGCGGTTGGAGGATGGATGGTGGCTAACAGATTGAGGTTGAATCATGACAAGACAGAAGTACTGTTTTTGGGGGACAGGGAGCGGGCAGGTGTTGAAGACTCCCTGGTCCTGAGTGGGGTAACTGTGCCCCTGAAGGACCAGGTGCGCAGCCTGGGAGTCATTCTGGACTCACAGCTGTCCATGGAGGCACAGGTTAATTCTGTGTCCAGGGCAGCTGTTTATCAGCTCCATCTGGTACGCAGGCTGAGACCCTACCTGCCCGCGGACTGTCTCGTCAGAGTGGTACATGCTCTGGTTATCTCTCGCTTGGACTACTGCAATGCGCTCTATGTGGGGCTACCTTTGAAGGTGACCTGGAAACTGCAATTAATCCAGAATGCGGCAACTAGACTGGTGACTTGGAGCGGCCACCGAGGCCATATAACACCAGTCTTGAAAGACCTACACTGGCTCCCAGTACGTTTCTGAGCACAATTCAAAGTGTTGGTGCTGACCTTGAAAGCCCTAAACGGCCTCGGTCCAGGATACTTGAAGGAGCGTCTCCACCTCCATCGTTCTGCCCGGACACTGAGGTCCAGCGCCGAGGGCCTTCTGGCGGTTCCCTCGCTGCGAGAAGCCAAGTTACAGGGAACCAGGCAGAGGGCCTTCTCGGTAGTGGTGCCCACCTTTGGAACGCCCTCTCACCAGTTGTCAAAGAGAAAAATAACTACCAAACTTTTAGAAGACGTCTAAAGGCAGCCCTGTTTAGGGAAGCTTTTAATGTTTAATAGGTTATTGTATTTTAGTGTTTTGTTGGAAACTGCCCAGAGTGGCTGGGGGGACCCAGCCAGATGGGTGGGGTATAAATAATAAATTATTATTATTATTATTACCTGGCTAATTTGTGGAGAGATAAAAGAAGCACACAAGATATCATGGGGAAACTGGATTAGACTTGGTTGTGGCTAAATATGTTTATGTTCAGAAAGCAAAAAACAACCACATTGGCCAAACAGGGAACTTGTTAAGACAATCTTGTTAAGAGTAAGATGAGAAGTAGAGTGTCTTGTTTCATGCATACACGTTGGGT
This sequence comes from Podarcis erhardii, assembly GCF_964252035.2. NCBI lineage: Eukaryota > Metazoa > Chordata > Lepidosauria > Squamata > Lacertidae > Podarcis > Podarcis erhardii. The sequence continues at coordinate 8,744,375 of NC_138507.1, read as the reverse complement.
TCTAGAAAAAATACTGACAGCTATCCTTTTCCTCCACTTTTCTCTATCAAGGGTTGCCTCTCTCACTGGGCACTCTCATTGGCCACAGTTCAACACCCGCTATGAGCATGTTCACAAAATCTATATAAAATACTACCAGATCTCCATTTGCCACCACAAAATTTCTTTAGATATTACTATTGCTGCCTGCTATCCTGTACTACAGACTTACATGGGAGACAGCTTCATTGAAGTCAATGAGTCTTACTCCTGAGTAGACGTGTATAGAGCAACACCATTAGTTGTATCTCTGGAACTATCCAGCACTTGTTGTTAAGCACGAATGCTAAAAGTGTGTACAGTGGTACCTCGGGTTACATATGCTTCAGGTTACATACGCTTCAGGTTACAGACTCTGCTTACCCAGAAATAGTACCTTGGGTTAAGAACTTTGCTTCAGGATGAGAACAGAAATTGCGCGGCAGCAGCAGGAGGCCCCATTAGCTAAAGTGGTGCTTCAGGTTAAGAACAGTTTTAGGTTAAGAACAAACCTCCAGAACGAATTAAGTTCTTAACCCGAGGTACCACTGTAATGCTTTCTTATACTGCTGCGCATCCAGTTTCTCCCAACGCTGAAAAACAAAATCTGGAGCTTCAGGGAGGAAGAATCATTGGATATTCTTATCAGTGACTGTATCATATAACAGTGAAGATTATGTTTGTTAGGGAAACTGTCTGATAGTTCTGGTGTTTCAGAAAATGGGGGGGGGGGGGAATGTGGAAAACGCAAATCTCAATATGAGTTCTAGTGTTTTAGGTTACTTGTCTGTTTCTGTGCTCTTTCAGGAACTTGAAAGCATAAATGAAGATGTGAAGTTTATGAGCAACTGCTGCCAGGACATGACCAATCACTTGAAGGTAAAGAATGGGTGTGTGTGCAGATGTGGTCATTTCTGGCACACTGGGACTTGGTAGTTTCAACAGCACAGTACTTTCCCCCTGTACAACACATAGAGATCACTTTTGATCCCAGTGTGAAGATTTCTTTTTTTACAGCCATAGGAATTCTAAGGCACAAAAGGATCCCCTGCATGAAAAGAGGTCCCCATTAATTTCTATGGCAAAAGAAGGTCTGTGTTTGGATCCCTTCACTGTTCAGGAATCTACTCCATCTAGTAAAATTAATAGGACATTTTGCATGCATAAGAGCTCTGTGTGCATGTTATTCTAAGCTTGTGTGTATGTAAATCACTCAGGTAACGTTTCTAAAACACTTTTCGTATGAATCATTATGATCAGTTTGATGGGATCATCAATATTGTTGTCAGGTTAACGGAGCGGATATGTTGTTGTTACATTTGCCACCTGTCATGAATGAGATTCCTACATTTCAGGGGGTTGGGCTAGATGACCACTGGCGTCCCTTCCAGCTGAACAACTCTATGATTTTTATCCCACCCTTCTTTAATGGGTTCCCTTTTTATTCACACAAGAATCCTGTGCGGTAGATTAGGCTCCGAAAGGGTGACTGATCCAAGTTCATGTCTTAACTGAAGAGTTGAACCTGCATCTCCACAAACCCAAACCAGCACTCTAGCACACTTGCTAGACTTCTGTATTGCACTGGGCCCTAGTTCTAGTATTAGGAAGACAGTACTAGGACTTGCCGATCAGAAGGTCGGCGGTTCGAATCCCCGCGACGGGGTGAGCTCCCGTTGTTTGGTCTCTGCTCCTGCCAACCTAGCAGTTCGAAAGCACGTCAAAGTGCAAGTAGATAAATAGGTACCGCTCCAGCGGGGAGGTAAATGGCATTTCTGTGCGCTGCTCTGGTTCGCCACATGACCCGGAAGCTGTACGCCAGCTCCCTCGGCCAATAAAGCAAGATGAGCGCCGCAACCCCAGAGTCGGCCATGACTGGACCTAATGGTCAGGGGTCCCTTTACCTTTACCTTACAGTAGACATGCAACTTAAGCACATTTACTTTGTGCACATTCACCTGCTTGGAAAAAAGGGGGTTAAGCAGGCATCCGGAAAAAGAAACTTTGACAATCCCACCTGCCATTGCACCCAGTGTGTTTTGACTATTCACCATTTTGCCTTTATGCACTATTTCTGGAATGAAACCACTGTGTATGTTGCGGGTCTACTGTATATAACAGGGGTCAGCAAACTTTTTCAGCAGGGGGCCAGTCCACTGTCCCTCAGACCTTGTGGGGGGCCGGACTATATTTTTTTTGGGGGGGGGAATGAACAAATTCCTGTGCCCCACAAATAAACCAGAGATGCATTTTAAATAAAAGGACACATTCTACTCATGTAAAAACACGCTGATTCCTGGACCTTCCGGATTTAGAAGGATTTAGAAGGTGATTGGGCCGGATCCGGCCCCCAGGCCTTAGTTTGCCTACCCATGGTATATAAATACAGAAAGTGCATCTATTGGGTTCTGCCTTTCTGCCAGGTTAAGAAAAATGTAGCTTTCTTTGTTTCTGAAACTTAACTGCCTTTCTGTTCACTGTTCTGCTGTGCTTAAATGACTTATAATTGGGTTGAAACAGAAAATGAAAAAGTAGAAATATACCTTAAGGCCTTAATGGGGTTTAACTGTAATTATTCTGGTCTGTACTCCAGGCAACCAAGGAGCAAACCCAGGATTTAATAGAAAAGACAACTAAGCTTCAAGCAGAGAAGTATGTATTTGCCCCTTTTGTTATATTTATGTCAAATTAGAATGCTTTTCTGGATTCTCCCACATTTGTGCAAAATGAAGTTACCTTAGGGCTACTTCCAGCAGTCATTTTTATTAAACTGTTCTTCAGATGTTTGCCACGGGATATGCATCTTTCCCTTTTTCTAACCACAGAAGTTTCAGAATGAGAGAATTTCGCATTAACTCACTTTGCATAATATTGTGCGAGCATTGAAAGGTCCTCCTAGTATAGTTTCTGAACTTTAAAGAAGTATGGTTCTTGGACTTTTCAGTTTCTCAATAAGAATGAATATCTGTTCATTACTATTTAAAGCAGACAAGATAAGTATCAGGCTATGTTCAGTAAACTCAGTTGCGCGATGTAATTTAAAACAAATTAGTTCAATAATTGAAATTGCCAAGAATGCAAAGAAGGGTAGCAAGTCATTTTTTTTGTTAGTGGCCCAACACCTAGCTTTTACTCACTGAGTACTGATATGTAAGTATAAAGCCGGTTAAATGACACTCAAGTAGCAGTTTCTTACAGATGCTTAATTTATTAAGTGGGTATTATTTTCCTGCTTGTTGTTATTGTTGGATGATTCAATGTGAATCACTGGGGCTACGTATTTAATACACTGAAGTGGCATAGATCGCTGGATGCCTTTCTTCAGTGGATTAAAATCCTATTTCCAGGGTGCTCTCTCCCCCCCCCCCGGTGTAAAAAGGTAAAGGACCCCTGACAGTTAAGTCCGGCCGCAAACGACTCTGGGGTTGCGGCGCTCATCTCGCTTTACTGGCTGAGGGAGCCAACGTTTGTCCTCAAACAGTTTTTTCTGGCCAGCATGACTAAGCCGCTTCTGGCGAAACCAGATGAATATTGTCTTCCCACCATCTTCCTGCAATGAAGAACCTCCATTGGATTATGGTGTCCTCTGTGGACAGACGTAGCTGTTCCTTTCACAGACTGGACGCTCTGGTTCCAACCCATTAATAAATTTCTTCTGATATTTCACTTCAAATATAGTTTCATTTACACTTCAACCTCTATTTTTTCTTTCTATCTATATATTCCGGGACGCGGGTGGCGCTGTGGGTTAAACCACAGAGCCTAGGACTTGCCGATCAGAAGGTCGGCGGTTCGAATCCCTGCGACGGGTGAGCTCCCGTTACTCGGTCCCTGCTCCTGCCAACCTAGCAGTTTGAAAGCACCTCAAAGTGCAAGTAGATAAATAGGTACCGCTCTGGTTTGAAGATAAACGGCGTTTCCGTGCGCTGCTCTGGTTCGCCAGAAGCGGCTTAGTCATGCTGGCCACATGACCCGGAAGCTGTACGCCGGCTCCCTCGGCCAATAAAGCGAGATGAGTGCCGCAACCCCAGAGTCGGCCACGACCGGACCTAATGGTCAGGGGTCCCTTTACCTTTACCTATCTATATATTCTATTTTGAAGTAGTGATGTATAAGGCTCATTCAAGACAATGGGAGTATGCCCCATAGAACTCATTGGGACTTACTTCCGAGTCGACACACATATATGACTGTGCTATAAGTACCCCATTTTCAAATTTCAACCTTTTAATTGCAGCCAAAGGTTAGAACTGAAAGCACAAATAGCAGGTGCTTTCATAGCAGAATTCCAGCTTTCTCCAGAAGAAATGAATGTCCTTCGAAGCACAAGAGATGGGCCTGTTACAGAGGTAAGTACTACATGCACAGCAATAATATTCTAGCTTTAGCACTTGAGATGGAATCATTCTATTCCACTTACCTTGTTCCTTTCATATTGTGCGTTTCCTATTTAAACCAAGACATTTTAAACCAAGACATTCACCAGCACTTTCATATTAAAACTCAATGGGCTAAGCATATTAATGCTGAAGTCTAAGTTAAGCATATTTGTTACTGAAGACTTGTGTTAATCAGTTATATATTGAAAAGGCCTGTCAAGCATTCTCTATATGCTAAGCCTTACTTCTTCGTTATGAGTTATAGGTTATGAGTTTTTAATTGCTTGTAGGTATATTTTTTGTGTTAGTCCCATAATTTTGTGTCTGCATGATTCCCTGTTCTACCGATAAAAAAATCAAAATACTATCATCCATTTACACACTCTTTCACACGTGCATGTTCACACACACACTCTTCTAGTCCTACAAATAAAAAGGAAGAAATAAATCTTCAAAAAGTGAAACTCCTGGCACACAATGGTTGTTGAGGTGTTTGACAAAGTTGTGGAGCTTTCTTTAGTTCTGCCCAAAGTTGTTGCACTTTTTTGGGGGTAAAATCTAAGAGAGAGAGGGGGGGGTGTGTGTGTGTTTCTGAGCTATTTTTAAATGAAATTTGTCAAAAATCTGGTCTATTGGCATGGGCTGCCATATGTCCGGTTTTCCTGGACATTTCAGTGATTTCCACCTGGACACTGTTTGCAAAGGCTGAGTACTGGCTGTGTTTGCGAAATTGCGGTTGTATGGCAAACCTGCTTCCTTGAAAGGATACAATATACTTAACTCATAGACCATGCCTAGTGGTTGTCTTTAAATGTAGGCAAAAACATACCTCGATGTGTATTTGGATAAATTATGTTTGGGATAGTGGGTGTGAAGTAAAACTCTTGTTTTAGTATTAATAATAGTATTGCATTGTTTAGCATTGAGATCTTGCCTATCCTTCCACTAGAAATTCCTTTAACTGCAAAGTTTGTGGCCTATAGTATAATGATCTGGCAATATTTCTGTGTGGACAGTTTGCTTTAATAAAATACCAGCGACTTTCAATCTTGCGTTTCCTAGGACTTTTTTAAGGTATTGGGGAGAGTAAAACAAATTCACAACGATGTCAAGATTCTTCTGCGCACAAACCAGCAGAGATCAGGGTGAGTTCTCACTGAACAACTACAAAACAATGGCTGAAGTAGTAGTCATCATTCAGTTTAAGCTGTATAAAGTGGGCTGTGAATATATTTGGAACGGGGAAATAGCTCTAAAGATTATTATGTGTTTAAAGATTTTTTTATTTTCATAAAACACTTTTTAAAAGCATTTACTTGTTTTCAATTTGCAGCCTAGAAATTATGGAACAGATGGCTTTGCTTCAAGAGACTGCTTATGAGCAGCTTTACCGATGGGCTCAAGGTACCTTAGTTTTTTGGGATAATGCTGTTTCTTGAAAAGATGCTTATTTAAAGAATGTTAGCAGTGCTTGATATTAACCACAAGGTGGCAGTCTTGGGACACCTACCAAATTCTATAGCCTCAAATTATTCATTACACTCATGTTTAATCCTGGGATTTTTTTTTTTTTTTGTTAATGTTTAAGATTAGCCAGTACTATTTGGTGCACCAAAATCATTATGGTTTATAGAAACATTTATTTTACTGTATTTATATATTGTTTTTCAGGAGGACCTTGCATGCATATAATTACATAGAATTATTAAAACAATAAGCACCAACAACTACACAATAAAACAAAACAGACAAATGGGAGGTCCTCGCTGCGGGATCACATTCACCCAGTGCTATACCAGCTGCACTGGCTCCCAGTGGAGTACAGGATCAGGTTTAAGGTGCTGGTTTTAACCTTTAAAGCCCAATATGGCCTAGGACCCTCGTACCTACAGGACCTGGTACGCCTCTCCTGGTACGCCCCACAGAGGACCTTACGGTCTTCAAACAAAAACATCCTGAAGGTCCCAGACCACAGAGAGGTTAGGCTGGCCTCAACCAGAGCCAGGGCTTTTTCAGCTGTGGCTCCAATCTGGTGGAACACTCTGTCACAAGAGACTAGGGACTTGACATCTTTCCTCAGGGCCTGCAAGACAGAGCTGTTCCACCAGGCCTTTGGCAATCCTCACAGAACTCTAGCCCAATGGTTGCCATTAATCTGATTTGAGCTGATTTTATAATGAAATGATTTTAGAATGTTGTATATTTTACTGTTACCCGCTCTGAGCCCGGCTTCGGCTGGGGAGGGCGGGATATAAATAAATAATAATAATAATAATAATAATAATAATAATTATTATTATTATTATTATTATTATTAAATGTTTGCAGTCAGCCAAGCAATGCCAACTGCACCGGTATTATCTCCTCTCGCCTATCTTTCAGCCACCCACCCCACCAAAGGAGTAGGTTAATTTTATAACAGGAATGTTTTAATAATAATAAAATTTATTACGGTCCCAGACCAGAGTCACATACCGTACTAAGCAAACATAAAACACAATAGAATTAAGTTTGAATTAACAATCGAATATGACAATAAACAATACGTATATGACAGCCATTAGAAATGTGGTTTAGGTCTTAGTTTCTAAAATATTATCTAGAGCTTGCATCTGAGGTCTTAGTCTTTGTAATAGCACAGCTTGTTTTATGGCAGCTGGAATGTTGGAATGTTTTAATGTTCTAATATTTTAAGCTCCCTTATTAGCCCCTAGGCATCCTGATCCAAGACCTGCTGATTTGGAAATAACCACTTATGTCTCAAAATGACAGCCCTGGGCAGGACTTAGGAGTTTAGTCTCCTAGGCCTTGAGATGACGAGTTTTTAAAACGCTGTATTTTTCGTCTATAAGACACACCCAACCATAAGACGCACCTAGTTTTAGAGGAGGAGAACAAGAAAAAAACATTCTCTCCCTCTTCAGCGAAGTGGCAGGAGAAACGGAAGGGGCTCTTCGCTGAAGGGGTGCTGCGCAGCTTTCCTTCTCTGCACAGCGCCCCTTCAGCGAAGCGGCAGGAGAAAAGGAGCCCTTTCCTCTTTGCTGAAGGGGCGCTGAGCAGCTTTCCCTCTCACACAGAGCCTTTTCAGCACTGAAGAGGTGCTGCGCAGAGAGGGAAAGCTGCACAGTGCCTCTCCAGCGGAGTGAAGCCAGAACAGCAAGAGGGATCGCTGCGCAGCGAAAGCAGTGATCCGTCTTGCTGTTCTGGCTTCTGGGATAGCCGTGCCAAGCCTCTTCAGGCTCTTTGCAATGCAAAGCCTCCTGAGCGCAGCGGGAGGAGCGCTCCTGCTGCGCTCAGGAGGCTTTGCGTGGCTATTGCTGAAGCCAGGAGAACAAGAGGGATCGGTGCACACCGATCCCTCTTGCTCTCCTGACTTCAGCGAAAGCTGCGCAGCCTGCACTCGCTCCATAAGACACACACACATTTCCCCTTACTTTTTAGGAGGGGAAAAGTGCGTCTTATAGAGCGAAAAATACGGTGAGCGTTTTAGTTACAAATAGGATTGCAACAACTTTCATTCATTATTTTTAGAACGCTGTAAAGATCAGAAACATTGCTTACTCTTGGCCTGATCTTTTCCTCTTTGCAGGCGAATGCAGAACTTTAACGCAAGAATCCTGTGACATTTCTCCAGTTCTAGCTCAAGCAATGGAAGCTTTGCAAGACAGGGCTGTTCTCTATAAGTATGTTGCCTATCTTCGTCGCAGAACATAATGTCACCAAGATTAATATTCTGGGGGCTTCATCCTTCTGACCACAAGCTAGCTTAAAAAGTTCATTCATTGTGGAATTGAATATTTCAAGGCATGGGACTTTCCACCACTCTACATCTTTTGTGCTAAAGATTTGGGATAACTACCTATCAAATCATAACAGGGAACTTCCTTATTGTTATGTTTATGTTATGTTATGTTATGTTATGTTATGTTATGTTATGTTATGACTTTCCTTTTTTCAGCAGCAGTTGACTAATTTTTAAGGAATGTTAGCAGTGCTTGATATTAACCAAAAGGTGGCAGCCTTGGAACACCTACCAAATTCTATAGTGGGCATAGGCAAACTCGGCCCTCCAGATGTTTTGGGACTACAACTCCCATCATCCCTAGCTAGCAGGACCAGTGGTCAGGGATGATGGGAGTTGTAGTCCCAAAACAGCTGGAGGGCCGAGTTTGCCTATGCCTGTTCTATAGCATCAACTTTCTTTTCGTTTAATGAAATGCCTTGCTGAAATACATCCTAATATTATTTCTACATTTTTATGTCTTTATAACACAAAGGCACAGTTCACATGTAACATCAGACTCTGATTTAGTGCTAGTTGGATGAACTTCAGCAAGATGAAGCAGAACATCAGATTCATGTACTCCGCTTGCCTTCTCTACCCCCCCTTGCCCCTGCCCCCCAAATAAAATAGCTGGGAGGAGAATCTCTGGAAAGTTAGGTTTCATTTTCAAGAATCTGAACTTAGCATTACATTCAAGGGATCCTGGTTTAAAGAATAATACAGTGGTGCCCCGCAAGACGAACACCTCGCAAGACGGAAAATCTGCTAGACGAAAGGGTTTTCCGTTTTGGAGGCGCTTCGCAAAACGAATTTCCCTATGGGCTTGCTTCGCAAGACGAAAATGTCTTGCGAGTTCCTGTGGGTTTTTTCCCCCTTTTCCCCCCTTTTCCTAAGCCGCTAAGCCGCTTATCAGCTGATCCGCAGATAAGCCGCTTAACAGCTGATCGCTAAATCCGCTAAACTGCTAATAGCGCTAATCCGCTAAGCTGTCAATGGGCTTGCTTCGCAAGACGAAAAAAACGCTATACGAAGAGCCTCACGGAACGGATTAATTTCGTCTTGCGAGGCACCACTGTACAGTGGTACCTCTGGTTACGTACTTAATTCGTTCCGGAGGTCCGTTCTTAACCTGAAACGGTTCTTAACCCCACTTTAGCTAATGGGGCCTCCTGCTGCTGCCGTGCCACCGGAGCACAATTTCTGTTCTCATCCTGATGCAAAGTTCTTAACCCGAGGTACTATTTCTGGGTTAGCGGAGTCTGTAACCTGAAGCGTCTGTAACCTGAAGCGTATGTAACCCGAGGTACCACTGTAGAATCGTAGCGCTGGAAGGGGCCCTGATGATTATCTGGTCCAACCCCCTGCAATGCAGGAATATGCAGCTTTCTGTTACGGGGATCAAACCTGCAACTTTGGCATTATCAGCACCACACCCTGACCAACTGCGCTATACCCCTGTTAGCAAACTTATTTTCATAATAAATCAGCTTCAAACCCATGGGTTTAAACAAGGATACCTGATAGAAACCTAATGCTAAACTGGTGTCAGGCAGGCTTAATTCGGCCCATGTGTTGCAGGCCCACCCCCTTAAAAAACCCTCTGCCACCAATATAATACAGTGGTACCTTGGTTTACGAATCCGTTCCGAAATTCCATTCTTAAACCAAAGCATTCTTAAACTAAGGCGTGTTTTCCTATAACAGCAGGGGACTCAATTTACAAATGGAACACACTCAACAGGAAGCGGAACATGTTCTGCTTCCAAGGCAAAGTTCACAAACCAAAACACCTACTTCTTGGTTTGCAGCGTTCTTAATTCGAGTTGTTCATAAACTAAGCTGTTCTTAAATCAAAGTACCACTGTAGTTGCTTATATTCCCGTATTTTCTAGCTTAGGTGGTCATTTCCCATCTGGAACCACAAATGATTAGCTCATCCACATAGAATTTATTCAGGGAACCTATTGTCTTTTGAAACAAACCACCAGATCCTGTGTTGGGAGGCTGAGGCATGGTACCGACCAATTTCACGCCGTGAAAAGTATTTTTGGAGCTCAAGTGGTGAATTATTCAGGCAGTTTATTTCTGTGCATAGCATACTTAACATTCCCATAAAGCAAGGCACCTTAATGACTGTAGTGGCAATATAAAGCACATGCATTTTAATAAAGCGCCTCTTCATTTCCACTGTAGATACACTCTTGATGAGTTTGCAACAGCCAGAAGAAGTGCTGTGGTCCGTGGTTTTATCGATGCTCTTACTAGAGGAGGTCCAGGAGGAACCCCCCGGCCTATCGAAATGCATTCCCACGATCCTCTGAGGTACGGCAGTCACGGAAGCGTACGTTGCATAGTGGTTTTGCTGCTAGAATAATCATTTAATGCAGCAGGATATTTTGGTTTTTGGTTTTAGATATGTAGGAGACATGTTGGCTTGGCTGCATCAGTCTACTGCTTCAGAAAAAGAGCATCTGGAAGCCCTGTTAAAACATATCACTACTGAAGGTATTGCTCAATTTCAGGAAATGTGTGTTTTAAATCAGTTTTTATTGGTTTTCATACATATATCATACATTATTCAACTTAACCGAACAATCGTTTTGTAAATTCCCCTCTCTCCCTTGACTTCCCTCCATTTCCATTTCTGGTTTGTTAAACCACTTGTTGCATTCTGCTGCTTATATATAGTAGTATTATCACATTGTTGTCTTTCTTGTTCTCTCTAATTACATTATGTATTTAAACCCTGCCAAAGAGTCCATACTTTTACATTGTTTCTGCAAACAAAAGGTTCCCATTCTTTTCCAAAGTCACTGTTATCTTTTTCACGCAGTTTATCTGTCAGTTTTGCTAATTCTGCATATTCCATCAACTTTTCATGCCATTGTTCTTTGAATGGTATTTCTCCCATCTTCCAGTTTTGTGCTATTAAAATTTTTGCTGCTGTTGTTGCATACATAAATACCATATTTTTCCGCTCCATAAGACGCACTTTCCCCCTCCTTAAAAGTAAGGGGAAATGTGTGTGCATCTTATGGAGCAAATTCAGGTGGGAGACTCTGCTCAGCGCTCCCTTTAAAGAGCCGCATGGAGTGTATGTGTGCGGTTCTTGGGGGCTTTTCCCCAGGAGGGAGGAGGGACTGACGGGCTGCCCTTCTCCCTCCTCGGGGAAATAATAAAATATGGGATGCATACAGGCTCTGCTCCCTTTAAAGAATTCCCCCCCCCCCGGCATTCCCCCTCTAAAAACTAGGTGCGTCTATGGAGCGAAAAATACGGTAGTGTCTTCAATTCTTTCCTCACATCTTGCCCTAAAATACCCAACAGAAAAGCTTCTGGTTTCTTTACAAATGTTATTTTAAACCTTTTTTTCAATTCGTTATACAGTAGATCATTTCCCAGTAATTTTTTACAATCTTACACTCCCACCACATAGGAAATGTGTGTTTGGAATCTCCAGGGAAAGATGTATGTGGCGATAAACACGTGCAATGTACTTTAGCAGATATTTGTTCTGTGTAATTGGGGTATGGGGGCATGGAGGGTTGTAAAAAAAGTGTTGGCAAGTCCAAGGTGTGCACAGAAAGATGTGGCAAGTAAGCAAGTTGGATTTGGGCGGTTTTACATACATAATCATTTTATTTGTGTACTGACTTTCCATAATTATAACCATCCTTAAGGCAGCTTATAGCACGAGGGGAAAATATACACAATTCTCACAGAATCTGTGACGTGTTCAAGTTGCCTAGATGTTCCTTTTTTCAAGGGAGTGTGTGGTTATGGGTAGCATGGTTGCTGAAATTCCTCTGAATAACTCTCACTATGTTTCCTTTCAGGAGTGGAAAAAAATATGCAAGAAGTGATTGGACACATCACAGAAGGCGTTTGCCGGCCTCTGAAGGTGGGTGGAGTGTGTTGGTTTATGTGTGCCCTTGGAATAGGTAAAGGTAAAGGGACCCCTGACCATTAGATCCAGTCGTGGCCGACTCTGCGGCTGCAGCACTCATCTCGCTTTATTGGCCAAGGGAGCCGGCGTACAGCTTCCGGGTCATGTGGCCAGCATGACTAAGCTGGTTCTGGTGAACCAGAGCAGCGCACGGAAACGCCGTTTACCTTCCCGCCGGAGCGGTACCTATTTATCTACTTGCACTTTGACGTGCTTTTGAACTGCTAGGTTGGCAGGAGTTGGGACCAAGCAACGGGAGCTCACCCCGTCGCGGGGATTCAAACCGCCGACCTTCTGGTTGGCAAGTCCTAGGCTCTGTGGTTTAACCCACAGCGCCACCTGCATCCCCATTGGAATAAGACTGCATTTATTAACAAGGTGCATTTTCCCATATAGTCCTATAAACAAAGAGTGGAAAAAGCAAGAAAAAGCAGGACAAAACTTGTTGGAAACTTGTCCGTTGTTCTCGTTAAATATTTCATCGAAACAATACTGGCTTCTTATTTCCCTAAATAATTTCGTCATGATGAATTTTCCAACCTCATTTGAAGCAAAACTTTTATCATTTCGTGCCTCAAGTTACTGGTCCCAGAAAAACAGCATGCTTAATGGGAGGGCCAAGACTGCAGCCCTGGCTTCCTGCTTCTGAATACTGGGATGGGGCAGGATGAGGGCATCAGCAGAACCAATCCAGCAGTTCTGCTGCCGCACCCATACCTCCCAACCCCCCAGCCCAGCCCTAATGTCTTACCTGCTTGAAGACAACATAGGTGTTGTCTTCATAATGGGATGTGAAAGAATTCTGCATAACTGATGTTTGTGTCAATCTGTTTTCTCAGGTTAGGATTGAACAGGTGATCGTAGCCGAACCAGGAGCAGTCCTGCTGTATAAAATTTCTAATCTTCTCAAATTTTACCACCACACCATCAGGTAAAGGGAAACAAAAGAGAAAAGCAAATTCCATGCTTTGCATTACAGTGTTTAGAATTTCAGAGCTGGTAGGGTTGGTTTTGCATTGAGCAGGAAAATAACAAATTCCTAGTACTGCTTTTAGTAAGTAAGAAATCTTTATTTTATTAAAAAGATAATCTCTGTACTATTTATAACTTGTATTTGGGAAAAAATATTCTGATATTATCACAACAATACCCTTTCGATGTGCTTTCAATTCACTTTGCTCCTTGTTTAAAATTACATCCCTGGACTCCTGGCCTCTTCAAGCAATGATCGTACCATTATGCTGAGCTTCCGAGGCAACTAGTCGGACCATAATTGGCCATTAGAAAAAGCATCCTTTTGCAAAACACTCAGCTTTGAAGTTGTCCTGCTTTTCCAGTTTTGCTGCAGAATTTCCAAAAGGAGAATAGAATCGCGTCAGTTCACTTTACTTCAAAGCCATGTATTCATTGATGAGAGCAAGTACATGTTCCACATTGTAAAGGACATTAAACCAGCTGTTCTACATAAGGGAAATAATTTATGGAACTCAATAATATCAGCATCTAGCAGAGCCATAGGAACCCTGGGCCCTCCATATGTTGTAAGATTGCAACTTCATTCAGCTCCAAGCGACATAGCCAGTAGTCAGGGATGATAGTAATAATCCAACAACATTTGGAAGGCTGCACGCTTCCCACTCCTCAGAGTTTGGTGGCCTCTTGCCTTTAAAGGTAAACTGGCCCCTGACCGTTAGGTCCAGTTGTGGATGACCCTGGGGTTGCGGTGCTCATCTCGCTTTATTGTCCGAGGGAGCCGACGTACAGCTTCCGTGTCAGGGAACTGACATCAGAGCGAGAGGTGAAGGCAAGGCTCCAAAACAATGCAGGAGAGGGGACCAGCAGGGGGGAAGGAATTCAGCGTAACACCAGTGGAGAAGAGAAGGAGATGGAGGATTTGTAGACAGGGCTCCAAGACCCTTCACCAGAGACTAGTGGGGAAAGCGCTGACACGCCTCTGCCTTCCCCTTACTTGCGCAGACGAGTTCCGCGCAGGGAAAGTAGGAGGAGACTTGGCGTCAAACAGCTCTTATGCTGGAAGAGGTTCAAGAAACGCCCACTGACGGATTCTGCAAGCGACTGACCGGTCACGGAGTGTGGGCTGTTAGCCAAGGCATGGTGAACCAAGCAATCTAACTGAAAATGAAGGCAACTTACGCACAAGTAACCCCTTACAACCATTACATTCCGGGTCATGTAGCCAGCATGACTAAGCTGCTTCTGGCGAACCAGAGCAGCACACGGAAACGCCGTTTACCTTCCCGCCGGAGCGGTACCTGTTTATCTACTTGCACTTTGACGTGCTTTTGAACTGCTAGGTTGGCAGGAGCAGGGACCGAGCAAGGGGAGCTCACCCCATCGCGGGGATTCGAACCACCAACCTTCAGATTGGCAAGCCCTAGGCTCTGGTTTAGACCACAGCGCCACCCGCGTCTCCTCTTGCCTTTAGAGAACACCTAAAAGCACCAGGCAATATATAGGTTTCTTATAGTTACTAGGTGCTACTTTTTCAGAAGGCATTTTGTAGCATTTTATTGGGCTAAATAGCTGGACTTTGATATTTGTCTGCTTTGGTTCTTGTGAAATTTCTTACTGCCTCTCTTTCTCTCTCCCAATTTCCAGTAATATTGTGGGGAACACCGCAGCCATGCTGTTAACTACAATGGAAGAGATGCATGTCTTGAGTAAAAAAATATTCTTCAACAGTTTGAGCCTCCATGCAAGCAAACTGATGGATAAGGTCTGTTTCAGTCAACTCCCCCTTCCCTACTTCTGCAGTTGTAGGTTCTGTAGCATTGTCAGCGGACCCTCTGTACAGTTATCAAGCTTGGAAGTCCAAATTCTGTACTATCGAAGTGATCGCCAACTTCACTGTTGGCTTTTGCATTTCATCTGTGCACCGTTGCCTTCTTAGCACCATGTGAAACTCCCTGGTCCTTCAGCGCCAAGTCTCGCCTATGCTGCTCACCAGACTTCTCTGCCCTTTCCTCGTTCTGCACCTTCCCCCTCCCACCGCCCAATGGCGTTTACTTCAGTGCCACCTCAAAACTGGCGCTTAAAGCCTTTTGCACTAAAAGAAGTGAAACGAGGCTACTGAGTGACAAACTTAGTATACTTTTCTAAGGAACACCTACCTGAAATGAACGCAGGTCAACAAATCAGTAAACTCACACCGCGTATATTTGCGTTGGGACGCTAAAGAGTAAAAGTTGCCAGTTATTCTCTAACTGCCACTACTTGGAGCTCATACCTTCTGGTGTAGTCTGTCACTGCTATGCCATGTTGACACTTGGGATCATAGTTGCTGTTACCACCATTGCTGATCCACAGTGGTCACTATGAAAATCCAGCAAGGTTTTTACAGCAGTGGTCTAGTGTGCAAGGTGTTTCTCAGTTCTGTCCTGGTGGTTCTGTCCTGGTGCGAGCACCAGAACTCAGGGCAGGAGGTAGGGAGAATCCTTTACCCTTTCGTAGTCCTCTGTTTTTGGCTCTGATACGCTAAAGAAATCTGAGTCGGTGTACTGGATTTCTTGCTACTTGCCCTCGTCCCTGCATGCACTCCCCGGCACCTGCTCCCTTTCTGAGGCATAACGACCATACTTTTCAATCCATAAGACACACCTGACCATAAGACACACCTAGTTTTTAGAGGAGGATAGGGGGAAAGCCCCGTTTTTGGGGGGATCAGCTCACAGTTGTGCAGCTTCTTTTGCAAAGGGGAAAAGCCCCGGTTTTTTGAGGATCAGCTCAAAGTTGTTGAGCTTACTTTGCAAAGGGAAAAAATCCTGTTTTTATGGGGTTCAACTCACAGTTCTGCATCTTTAGGAAAGGAAAGGGAGCTGTGTTTCCAGACAGATAATCAGCCAGTCACATGTCGCTGGGGAAACAAACAGCCTCCATCTGTAGAACATTCAACAGTGGAGGCCTGGGCAAGGGACCGGGGCCAGAAAGGGAGCCTGCAATTGACCACACATTCACTCCATAAGACACACAGACATTTCCCCTTTTTAGGAGGAAAAAAGTGTGTCTTATGGAGCGAAAAATAGGATATATTTAACTTGGTTCAGTTGTTAGTTGCTCCTTGTTGCTGAGGATCCTGGTGACCACCCACGAGCCTCTCAGAGTACAGTGTTTTCGTAGGGAGTCTCACGGCAGATCAGCCAATTTTAAGGAACGGTTTTCGGCTTGCAGTAGACACGTGTGTGGTGCACAATTCCACCAGGACAATTCCCCACATTAAAACATTGGCCAAGTGTGGCTCTTCACCAGTTCACGTGCATCTCCTCAGCTAAGAAATTCACACAGATTTTGTTGATGGACTGTTCAGGATAACAGAGCAGTTCTCATAGAATCATAGAATCATAGAATCATAGAATCATAGAATCCTAGAGTTGGAAGAGACCACAAGGGCCATCGAGTCCAACCCCCTGCCAAGCAGGAAACACCATCAGAGCACTCCTGACATATGGTTGTCAAGCCTCTGCTTAAAGACCTCCAAAGAAGGAGACTCCACCACACTCCTTGGCAGCAAATTCCACTGTCGAACAGCTCTTACTGTCAGGAAGTTCTTCCTAATGTTTAGGTGGAATCTTCTTTCTTGTAGTTTGGATCCATTGCTCCGTGTCCGCTTCTCTGGAGCAGCAGAAAACAACCTTTCTCCCTCCTCTATGTGACATCCTTTTATATATTTGAACATGGCTTCTCCAGGCTAAACATGCCCAGCTCCCTTAGCCGTTCCTCATAAGGCATCGTTTCCAGGCCTTTGACCATTTTGGTTGCCCTCCTCTGGACACGTTCCAGTTTGTCCGTGTCCTTCTTGAACTGTGGTGCCCAGAACTGGACACAGTACTCCAGGTGAGGTCTGACCAGAGCAGAATACAGTGGCACTATTACTTCCCTTGATCTAGATGCTATACTCCTATTGATGCAGCCCAGAATTGCATTGGCTTTTTTAGCTGCCGCGTCACACTGTTGGCTCATGTCAAGTTTGTGGTCAACCAAGACTCCTAGATCCTTTTCACATGTACTGCTCTCAAGCCAGGTGTCCCCCATCTTGTATTTGTGCCTCTCATTTTTTTTTGCCCAAGTGCAATACTTTACATTTCTCCCTGTTAAAATTCATCTTGTTTGTTTTGGCCCAGTTCTCTAATCTGTCAAGGTCGTTTTGAAGTGTGATCCTGTCCTCTGGGGTGTTAGCCACCCCTCCCAGTTTGGTGTCATCTGCAAATTTGATCAGGATGCCCTTGAGCCCATCATCCAAGTCGTTGATAAAGATGTTGAATAAGACCGGGCCCAAGACAGAACCCTGTGGCACCCCACTAGTCACTCTTCTCCAGGATAAAGAGGAACCATTGATGAGCACCCTTTGGGTTCGGTCAGTCAGCCAGTTACAAATCCACTGAGTGGTAGCATAGTCAAGACCGCATTTTACCAGCTTCTTTACAAGAATATCATGGGGCACCTTGTCAAATGCCTTGCTGAGATCAAGGTAGGCTACATCCACTGCGTTCCCTTCATCTACCAGGCTTGTAATTCTGTCAAAAAACGAGATCAGGTTAGTCTGACATGACTTATTGTACTCTCCCAGCATCTGAAAGTAAGGTTGAACAAACACCCTTTGAACAAACAAGACCCTTTTCTTGGCTGAAAAAAAGAAGAGGAAGATCTTTGCTGGTGGTAAACAATGCAAAGGGATTAGGTTGTAACAGAGCTGTGGGAGGCAGAGGGGCTGGATGTGGCTCTCGCCCCCTTGAAGGGATGCCACCATGGGATGGACAGACATCTGATACATGGTATAATTCACTGATGTGCTTCCTATATGTTGCCAGGCCCACAACATGCCTTTGAGTTTCCAAGCTCGTTACATAGCAGGATTCATGATGCTCATTTTAAATCAATCAATCAATCAATCAATCAATCATCTGTCCATCCAGTTAGGACTTTCATGTGCATGCACACTTCTTCAGATACACTGAAACAGAAGTCACCAGACCCTTATGTATTGTGGGACGGTGGGGTTGGGTTTTTCTCAGAAGGGTAGTACAGTGGTACCTCAAGTTAAGTACTTAATTCGTTCCGGAGGTCCGTTCTGAACCTGAAACTGTTCTTAACCTGAAGCACCACTTTAGCTAATGGGGCCTCCCACTGCCGCTGCGCCGCTGGAGCACGATTTCTGTTCTCATCCTGAAGCAAAGTTCTTAACCTGAAGCACTATTTCTGGGTTAGCAGAGTCTGTAACCTGAAGTGTATGTAACCTGAAGCGTATGTAACCTGAGGTACTACTGTAGGAGATTGGTTGATTGACTCAATGGGTATTGTAAACCTGTTGACAACTGTTAACGACTGCAATTAGTCCTACAGGAAAAAGCAGGGGATAATATGCAGATGACCAAAAATAGCTTTAGCATATGTAATGAGACAAGAATCCAATATCTCTATTCAGACCAGGTCTCTCCGTAGTTTTCAGTTTAGTAATAAGTTGTAATTTGTTTTGTAGGTTGAACTGCCGCCTGCAGATCTTGGCCCAAGCTCTGCACTGACTCAGACCCTTGCTCTGCTGCGGGAGGTTCTAGCATCGCACGACTCTTGCGTCATTCCTTTGGATACCCGCCAAGCTGACTTTGGGCAGGTAAAATTGGTTGAAATTGTATAGGAGGGAAGGGCTTTGGGGGGATGGGATGACAGAAACCGTGATTCAGACAATTAAGTTCCATGCTAGGTTTCCCAATGGAAAAAGAGGAGAAATGCTGCTGGATCCGTGGCAATTTCTAATTATAGCAGAAGTGGAATTATTTTGCGTTGATCAGGATCAAGAATAGCCAGTGGTGAGCAGCTCATGCAGTTGTGTCTGGGGCTCTTCTGTGAGAGAAAACATTGTTTTATGTTTGGCAGCAGAGATGTCTAACAGTGTCACATGGGTAGATCATGTGACCTAGCCCCCACCTCACCTCGTTGAGTGCTGAAGACTCCTCCTCTCTCAATTATTCTCTGTTTTTGCCCAGGGCAGGTTTCTTCTCCTTGCTGGCTATCCCTTGACCTCAGGCCTTACCTTTTCCTGTTTACCTCATTTTAAGCGCCATCTTCGCTGTTTCTCTTCTGTTTAAACAACAGCGATGAGCAGTCTCAGCTTTATTCTGTGGCCCTATGACGTGATCCTGAGCTTGGATGTCCACTACGCAAGGCACCCTAGACAGTTGCTTGTTGCATGTTGCATTGAAAACCTCCAAGAGAGGGAGCTGCAGCCTGCTCTGTTGCTGTGCTGCTCCTGATAGGAAGCTGTTGGAACGTTTTTATTTAAATGTCCAGCCTCCTTGTAATTCGAACCTGCCTTTTTCTCAGAGCAAGGTTTGGACATCATAAGCAAGCATCACCAATTGCCTAAGCTGTTGCGTCTGCATTGGGCTTGCAGTGACTTGCGCAACTTCCCTGCGCAACATCCTTTTCAGACTTTTAACAAGCCAGCTGACTGTGCGGTAGACAGCGCAAGTGGCTGGCAATGCTTCTTTGTAGCACCTGAAGCTCCTTTCGGAGGCAAATGCCATCCCCCCCGTTTCATAGAATCATAGAATCATTTCAGCATCAATCCTCCGCTTTGGGAGATGTAGAGAAAGGGGAACGGACAAGAATTCTCACCAGTTACAGCATTTTTTGCATGCTCTTTTCCCCGTTAGGTTCTCTCTTGTGTGCTGGATCCCCTGTTGCAGATGTGTACCGTGTCTGCCAGTAACTTGGGGTCTGCTGACATGGCAACCTTCATGGTGAATTCGCTTCATATGATGAAGACAACGCTGGCTCTCTTTGAATTCACAGATAAACGTCTAGAAATGTTACAGTACCAGGTAAACGTCCAGTCAACCTCCCGATGTTTTCTTTGCTATCAAACATTAACAGGGAATGCCGTATGTTTCTGTGTATTAGACAAGGTTTTTTGACTCAAAGATCATGTCAAAAAACTGGGGTTGTCCAATACAGTGGTACCTCAGGTTACATACGCTTCAGGTTACAGACTCCGCTAACCCAGGAATAGTGCTTCAGGTTAAGAACTTTGCTTCAGGATGAGAACAGAAATCATGCGGCGGTGCTATTGATGCAGCGGGAGGCCCCATTAGCTAAAGTGGTTCTTCAGGTTAAGAACAGTTTCAGGTTAAGTACGGACCTCCGGAACGAATTAAGTACTTAACCTGAGGTACCACTGTACACGGATAGTGGCAGGAGCGCAACTTACCCCGATGCCGCAGCGAGCGGGAAACACTCCCTAGATCATTTCCCACACGCAGCGGCATGGAGGAAGTTGCGCTCTCACCAACTGGCTGGCTGGGGGGAGCGCAACTTCCCCTGACCTAGGCAGTGTTTCCTGCCTGCGGGGGGGGGGGGGCGGGGAAAAGCTCAACAACTTTGGTCCATCTCCCCTCATTTTCTTAAAACTGAGTTGCTAAAAATAGGGGGGGGGGGCTTATACATGGGAGCGTCTTATAGATGGAAAAATGCGGTAAATGTGAAACAAGCTCCTCAAAATGTGTGTATCTTCATAGCTTTGTATGTAAAGTCAACATACAGATGTGTACAACCACAGAAATGTAATTTACGGAAAGCTAAGACAAAACAGAGGGACGTGGGTGGCGCTATGGTCTAAACCACTGAGCCTTGGGCTTGCCGATCAGAAGGTCGGCGGTTCGAATCCCCGCAACGGGGTGAGCTCCTGTTGCTTGGTCCCTGCTCCTGCCAACCTAGCAGTTCGAAAGCACGTCAGAGTGCAAGTAGCTAAATAGGTACTGCTCTGGCGGGAAGGTAAACGGCGTTTCCGTGTGCTGCTCTGGTTCGCAAGAAGTGGCTTAGTCATGCTAGCCACATGACCCGGAAGTTGTACGCCGGCTCCCTCGGCCAATAAAGCGAGATGAGTGCCGCAACCCCAGAGTCGGTCACGACTGGACCTAATGGTCAGGGGTCCCTTTACCTTTTAAGACAAAACAGCAGTAGTGAAGCAGGTAATTGCTTCACCCATGCCCTGCATCACGAACTATTTTTTTTTCCTTACACAAAGGAAAGAAACACATACAAACTACGTATATTTTTCCTCTGTGTTAGAATCTTTATTTTTAAATGTCCTCCCTCTTAATGTTAGGGTTAGCTGATTTTTTGCATTTCCTAGGTTTTTCTAATAAAGTCCTGATGAGGCACGGATCCAGTGGAGCTTAGCAAAATGATAGACAGGTACAATTATCGTATTTTTCGCTCCATAAGACGCACCTTTCCCCTCCTAAAAAGTAAGGGGAAATGTGTGTGCGTCTTATGGGGCGAATGCAGGAGGGAGACAGGCGGGAAAAGCCCCCAAGAGCCGCACACACGCTCTGCACAGCTTTTGCGGGCTTCCCCCACCTCGTAGAAAAGCCCGCAAGAGCCGTGCTCCCTTTAAAGAGTGTGCGGCTCTTGCAGGCTTTTGCAGGAGGTGGAGGAATTCCCATCACCACATAGAAAAGCCTGCAAGAGCCATGTGCTCTTTAAAGAGCCTAGCGTGTGTGCGGCTCTTGGGCTTTTCTCCGAGGAGGGAGAAGGGACTGACACGGCCAGTCAGTCCCTTCTCCCTCCTCAGGGAAAAGCCCCCAAGAGTTGCGCACCCCTTAAAGAGCACGCAGCTCTTGCTTGCTTTTGTGGGAGGTGGGGGAAAGGACAGAGGGCAGCCCCTCAGTCCCTTCCCCCAGCTCCCGGAAAAGCCCCCAAGAGCCGCACTCCCTTTCCCGAGCCGCATGGAGCGTGTGTGTGGCTCTTGGGGGCTTCCCCCCCGAGGAGGCAGAAGGGCAGCTTGTCAGTGAAGGGCTGCCCTTCTTCCTCCTCAGGGAAAAGCCCCCAAGAGCCACACACACACTCCACGCAGCTCGGGAAAGGGAGCACTGAGCAGAGCTTGGGATGCATACAGGCTGTGCTCAGCGCTCCCTTAAAAAAATTTTTTTTGCTTGCATTCCCCCTCTAAAAGCTAGGTGCATCTTATGGCCAGGTGCGTCTTATGGAGTGAAAAATACGGTAGGCATCATCGTTCAGGGCTGAGAAGTGATGCTTGAGTTGCAGAGTTCACCAGACTATCTTCGCCAAATCCTATTTATAGCAGCTGCCCCTGCTGGAGCCTTGATACGCTTTGTTTCAATGGTCAATGCATGTTATGGATGAACAAACGGAGTGAGACGCCGTTAACCAAATGCACCCTTATTGTGAAAGTGGATTGGATGGATTAGTCTCAGTACTGTTCCCAAATTCCATCCTTTTTGGGAGATGATACTCCTGTTCAAAATCTGAGTGAGGTTATTTTTATTTATTTCATTAAATTCGTAGTACAGCACTTGATTGTAAAAAACAAACAAATCTCAAAAGCAGTTTACAAAAGATAAAACAAGAAAATCAAGAAATATTTACTATCGTACTAAAATGCGAAAACAGATCAAAATTATCAAATGGGTATGTATGGTTCTGGAGGTGGATTATGCCCATACAGGGGGGGAAAGGTGATGTATGTGCCAGTCCTCTATCTGTTTGCAGCTCATCACAAAATAAATCCTATTTGGCCTACTTTGCATATAACTGTAAGCCAAAACATGGCTTAGCAGCAAGGGTCAGCAAACCTTTTCAGCAGGGGCCGGTCCACTGTCCCTCAGACCTTTTGAAACAGAAAAATGACCAAATTCCTGTTCTCCACATATAACCAAGAGATGCATTTTAAATAAAAGCACATATTCTACTCATGTAAAAACACGCTGATTCCCGGACTGTCCACAGGCCGGATTTAGAAGGCAATTGGGCCGGATCCAGCCCCCGGGCCTTAGTTTGCCTACCCATGGCTTAGCACAACAATCATGGGCTCCAACTGAGGAGATTGCAGCTTCTTTAACTCCTCCCTGGTCATTTTGAAACCATGCTACACCGAGCCTAAACCATTGGATTTTCATCCAGATCTGGGCTCATGGCTTGACTCTTTCCAGACAAACCGTGAGCTGTAGCCAAGCTTTACCATATGGTTGACAACCTGTGGTTTGTCCGGGAGAGCTGAACCATGAGTCGGGGGGGGGGGTTGTTTGGCTTTTTGCCTTGGGGGCAATCCAGACCCCTGGCCAGCAGTGGCAGAACTTAATGGAGCATCACAGCCCTACCACTTGCACTAACCAGGTTGGGAGGGCAGGGGTGTGTGGCAACGCATTTTTACTACGTTTGTTTCAGATCCAGGACCTTTCTTTTTCCACCCCATTTTTCCTCCAGCAGTAGCTCCCATCCACCTCTCGGTTGTGAATATGTATTGGAGCATTCACTGCTCTGACTCCCCAGTGGGCAGCAGCCACTCACACCAGCCAATGAAAGCTGGTTCATCTGTTTAGGGGCAGATGGAGGGAAACCTCTGTTTCTTCCAAATCTTTAGCATGGTGGATCAAGTTACAGTGGACCCTCCGGACAGCGGCGTAGCGTGGGTTGTCAGCACCCGGGGCATGGCAAGTAATTTGCGCCCCCTAACCCGGGGCAAGGCAAGTAATTTGCGCCCCCTAACCCCTAACCTGCCGCCGCTGCCAGCTTCTTCTTGCTGCTGCCTGGGCTGCTGCCCTGGGGCTCTGCTACAGCCTGCGCCCAAGGCTCTTCGGCGACTCCGGAGGCAGCAAGCGCGCCCCCCCAGATGTTGCGCCCGGTGCAGCCGGTCCCCCCTGCACCCCCCACGCTACGCCACTGCCTCCGGATACAAACTTAATTCATTCCGAGAGTCCTTGCGTACCCCGAAAAGTCCGCAACATGAGGCGCCGCTTCTGCGCATGTGCGCGGCGTGACAGAGCCCTTCTGTGCGCAGCACGCAGAGTGCTTCTGTGCATGCATGCACGGCGAAACCCGGAAGTATACACATTTCCGGGTTTGACGCATTCACATCCCAAAAGTTTTGTTATCTGAAGGTAACATAACCAAGGGACTACTGTATTATTATTATTATTATTGGCCCATAAGTAATGCGCTTTAAATGCACTTAATTTCGTAACATAGTCAAAATGCTTCCGTTGCTTCAGTGACTTTTCTTCCTTATTGCTTTTGCTGACAAGCCGTTTCTTCAGTTATCATTCCGATAAGTAAGAAATGTCTTCCTTCCATCTTTTAGATTGAAGCGCACTTGGATACCCTTATAAATGAGCAAGCTTCCTATGTATTGAATAGAGTGGGCCTGAGTTACATCTATAACATTGTACAGCAGCACAAACCAGAGCAGGTAAGCAATAATTTTGGGGAGAAATGAATATAGTCCACTTCTGTTCCAAACTGTGAGTAAATAAAACTGTTGTGGTGCAACGGAGCCCAATTTGAGAAGAGCGTTTACCATGGCCCGTTTCCATTCTATACCCACGGCCTTCCGGCAGGGGATTTATTCTAAGACCCCTATTACTCAGCGTCTATGTCCGTGCACAATGAATGAAGTAGAGGACTTCATACATTTCTTTTTCTACTGCCCTATTTATGAGCTAATAAGAACTAAGCTCCTCCTCTTGATCCCGTCCACCATCACATCTAAGGAAGACTGTTTGAAATCGCTTTTTGTGGACGCAAATCCCCAAGTTTCACGTGGGGTGTCAATCTTTATAGTGCAGGCCTTGAAACTCAGGGCTACTCTGACTGGGTAGTGTGTCCTAGACCTGGACCCAGTGGCGTAGCGTGGGGGGTGCAAGGGGTGCCAGCCGCACCGGGCGCAACATTTTTGGGGGCGCACTCGGAGCTCTCTGCCCCTACCTGGTCCTGGTGGCTCACTCTCTCTCTCACAGTGCTGGCTGCGATGGAAAGGACGAGGCTGCGCGCTCCCCAGCCCAGGCGCCGCCTTCTGCGCGCACACTCGCTTGCAGCTAGAAGCCCTGCAGAAAAGGCCGTCGGGTGCAGGAGCGGCGCCTACATCGCGCTTCCCGGAGGGGGCGCGTCGCCCGCCCGGCATTGGCGCGCGTTTGGGCGGGCTGCGGAGGGCGCGAGCGCTGCGTGCGCCCCAGGAGGCCGGCGAGGGTGGGAAAGCGGGCGGCTCGCTCCTCCCGCGCGCCCGAAGGGGCTTTTTTGGCGGTTCCCCCGCTGCTACGAAGTCCTAAGCAACGAGAAGGAAAGCGCCTCATGAGCATAGCACTGGAGGGTGAGTCTCAACTTTTCTGGACGAGCACTCAATGTGTTGCAGATATTAAGCATAACTTTAAAGCCCTAAAAAAAGAAGAAGCAGCAAAAAAAAAAACCACCCCACACGGGGGGCGTGTTCTAATTCCCTTCTAACTCCGGGTTAGAGCGCAGCACGTGGAGGATGGGTGGGGAAAGAGAGAGGAGGCGGGCGGGCGCGCTGATAGAACGCCAGGCGCGGTGGCCGCCAGGGAGAGCCAGCGCGCGCCCCACCCCAGACGCTCGCGGCCACCGCCATCCCTCCCTCCCAGGGAAGGCGGGATTAGAGCAAGCGCCCGGGCAGCAAGAAGCGCGCGCGCACGCCGGCCCTGCCCTGGATCCCTCAGAACAGCCAGTCTCTGGGAAAGTGGGCGTGGCTTTAGAACTCTCAGGCAGCAGAGGCCGCCGCCCGGCAAGGCTTCCCATTGGGAGGCGCGAAGGCTTTAGTGGGTGGGGATTGGCGCAAATGTAAGCAGGGCGGGCTAAGAGGAGGAGCCGCTGCCGAGGAGCAGCGGCACCAGCAGCGTTTCCTCTCCCCCCCTCCCCTCCCGTGTCAACAAGCGGGGCGCCTGCGCCGGGGGTTTGCGCATCTTTTCCTCTCATGCGCGGTATTTGCTTCCCGAGTCGGGCCCGGGGTTTGGCCTAGAGCCAGCGGCGGGCAGAGGGCGCAGAGCGATCGGGCGCAGCTCTCCGGCCGCAGCGGCTCCGGGCGGGCGAGCGATCGGTCGGTCCGCTGGCTCAGGATGGCGGACGACTCCGCAGTGGCGTAGCGTGGGGGGTGCAGGGGGGGGCGCAACATCTGGGGGTTAGGGTTAGGGGGCGCAAATCCACGGGTTAGGGGGCGCAAATCACTTGCCTTGCCCCGGGTGCTGACAACCCACGCTACGCCACTGCCTGGACCTGTTTTAATTCTTTTATTACCTTTTTAACCTAATGTGCTGAGCCTATTTTGGGGCCATTATATGCTTTATATACATCCGCATTCTAGATTCCCGGCGCCGGCAACTAAATCTTTACATTATTGTCTTAGGGTAATTTAAATGTCATAACCCCAGTAATATCGCTTTGAATTTTGTTTGGTTGCTTGTCTCTA
The DNA here is from genome assembly GCF_964252035.2 of Podarcis erhardii. NCBI lineage: Eukaryota > Metazoa > Chordata > Lepidosauria > Squamata > Lacertidae > Podarcis > Podarcis erhardii. The sequence continues at coordinate 8,718,021 of NC_138507.1, read as the reverse complement.
GCATTTTTGTTTTATCCTGCTATGGCTGTATGCTAATGCAATAAAGGTTTGATTGACTGTTGTGGTGCAGTTAAGATGTAATCTGACTTATGTGTCAAGGGTAGTGATGTTAAATTCTCAAGAATAATCTTTTGGAGAATATTCACGATTAATGAGAATATTAGAGAAATTTCATGTAAAATGTTCAGATGGCAACTAAAAACGGTACAGATACTTTTATTCAATGGGGCAATGCAGTGAATTCAGATCTTTGATTTTTTGCACCAAACTTGAAATTGAAAATTCGACGTGAATGACTCACGTTAATCACTAAGCCTGCCACTAACTGTATATTTACCATCAACTTTGAATTCTAACTACATTATGTATGTATGAGATGTAGCTTTTAAAGGAATGTAAAAAAAACCCCTCAGGTCCGCTACATGAGTACGTTCTTCAATAAGCATATCTACAATGAGAATAAGGTCACACCAAAATAGAAAAAAAAGGCTATTACATATACAGTGGTACCTCAGGTTACATACGCTTCAGGTTACATACGCTTCAGGTTACAGACTCCCCTAACCCAGAAATAGTACCTCAGGTTAAGAACTTTGCTTCAGGATGAGAACAGAAATCGTGCTCTGGCAGCAGCAGGAGGCCCCATTAGCTAAAGTGGTGCTTCAGGTTAAGAACAGTTTCAGGTTAAGAACGGACCTCCGGAACAAATTAAGTACTTAACCCGAGGTACCACTGTGGTTGAAATACATACGTATTCAAATGTTCATCAAATTAAATGAATAGCATTTTTAAAACTTTTTTTTAAAAAGTTTCATTTCAGAACTCCCAATGGTGAATGACACAATGCCCAGTAATGTAACTGGATCAAAAAACTCATTATTCATTACTTACACTGGCAATATCACAGCTTGACTTATTATTTACTAGATTTTTAAAATGTGGGTTGTAAAACTGATTCTTACATTAGAATTTACAGTTTGTGGAGAGAATTCTTTTTTTTTTTTTTAATAATATTTATTCAAAATTTTAAAGGTTACAAAAAGAAAAAAGAGAAAAAAGAAAAATAAAAAAGACAGAAAAATACAATCAGTTAAAAAAAAGAACAAATCGAACCTTTACATAGCTTTCTTTCCTTTACTTATTTCCTTGACCTCCTCACACCTCCCGTTTTTGTATTCTAATTCAAATTGTTATTTCAGCAAATCCTTCCAACCTTGTTTTTATCTTAATAATTTGTCTTAATATACTATAATTTTACATTCTCTCCTTCACCAACTCATTTTTACTTAATTCTTTATGTCATTTCTACTAAAACCACGTAATTTTCTTTCCCAACATCTTTCTAACAATCCTTAATTTTGCAATATTTTTGAAGATAAACTGTAAATTTTTTCCAATCTTCTTCCACCGACTCTTCTTCTTGTGGAGAAGAATTCTCCGGAGAATTTTCTAGCAGAAAATATTCTCGAGAATATTCTCGTGCTTAATTTTTAGGGAGAGAGAGTGTGTCAAACGTATGTAATCCTGAACACTCATGCACACAAAATCAGTACAAGATACATCACATGGGTTCTCTGATCAACTGATCAAATATATGTTGTTATTTAGCCTCAATAGCAACCCCCTAGTGGTCCCGGGCCCTAAGGAAGTTAGATTGGCTTCAACCAGAGCCAGGGCCTTTTCAACACTGGCTGGTGGAACTCTCTGCCTCATGAGACCAGGGCCCTGCAGGATCTGATTTCTTTCCGCAGGGCCTGTAAGACAGAGTTGTTCCGCCTGGCCTTTGGCTTGGAGCCAATTTGATTCCCTCCCTCCCTCCCTTTCCCCCCCTTTTTTCCTTTCCTTCTCCTCCTGCGATGAGGCTACATTTTAATATTTTAATGTTCCATTATTTTAATGTTGTATTTTATTTTTGTTTTTAAGTTGTAATCATTCATCTTGTTTTTATTTTGCTTGTAAGCCGCTCTGAGCCCGGCCTTGGCTGGGGAGGGCGGGGTATAAATAAAAAATTATTATAATTATTATATTGAATTGCAAATACACATTTACTGTATCTGGATGAGAACCGAAGTGCTACTTTGGGCCTTTGGGCATCATTTTCCTCCCCTAGCCCTTTGAACACCAGAAAAGCTACTATTGAAAGCTCCCTCAGTTTCAAAAGGGGCTTTCTGTGTGACACAGAGGTGCCTTCTTTTTGAGATACACAAACCAACGGCGCTCCTTAACAGTGATGGTTAAATATTTATTTATTTGCTTATCATTGCTGTGTTTTTAGGGTCCCTTGGCAAATGTACCCAGTATGGATTCCATGTCATTAAAAGCTGCAATGGTAAGATACTAGCAATGTACCCTTTTTTCCAATGACATGTGCTTTGGCTCTCTTCTAGCTGTTCCACTCCAAAGCAATAAATGGGACTGTGAATGAACCTTGAAGTATGCCCTCATTATTATTTTTTGCAAAAGTTGAGCCAAATTGTGCATTTGCTTTGGTATTATTTTGATGTTTTTCAGAACAATATTTTCATTGTGCTAAGAGGCCTGATACACAGCTACATTGCATGAAAATTAAACCATCCCCTAAAGTTTTAATGAGACACCACGTTGGTGCAGATAACCGAAAAGAATGTTGGCTGTTTATTTGTGTAGTCTTTTTGACACAAACCCTTAGCACAGAAAATTGCTTTGACTAAAGCGAGCATATTCAGTGGTATCTTATGTATCTTATGTAAGGCCATGTAAGAAAGATACTCAGCAAATTCGATTCTGGTGCAAAGTTCTGTTGTATCGTTTTGAAATATGTCCAAAAGTTGTTTCTAGTAATTGATAACGGTGGTGTTGGTTTAATTTGAGCAGCTGAAATAGATCAGGCTTCCTCAACCTCAGCCCTCCAGATGTTGTAGCCCAAAAATGATCTCTAGATAGCAGAACCAGTGGTCAGGGATGATGGGAATTGTAGTCTCAAAACATCTGGAGGGCCGAGGTTGAGGAAGCCTGAAATAGATGATAGACTTGCACACACAGGCATTAAGAGTTAGGGTTAAGGAGCAGAGGAGAAGCAGACACAAGGAAGAGGGGCTCCTGACAGGGAGGACAGGCTAGGATACACAACCCTGCTTCCCATTCTCTTGTGCATGAACAGTGCTCAAACTCAGACCTCCACCATAGATGGAAATCAAGTGGAGCAGGTAGCCGTCTCCAGCTGCCCATAGTCCCATCCTCTTGCTTCCCTGCTCTTTCGGTGCCAGATTTAGACACGGAGCTAAACGCATCACTCTGAAACACATCAGGGCTTCCCCCAACCCCAGTAAATAAAGGTATGTGGTGGGGTCTGATTTTCATAAGGATCACAGCAGGCAGGGAGGAGAAGCGGACACGGAGCAATGGTTCCAAACTACAAGAAAGAAGATTCCACCTAAACATTAGGAAGAACTTCCTGACAGTAAGAGCTGTTCGACAGTGGAACTTGCTGCCAAGGAGTGTGGTGGAGTCTCCTTCTTTGGAGGTCTTTAAGCAGAGGCTTGACAACCATATGTCAGGAGTGCTCTGATGGTGTTTCCTGCTTGGCAGGGGGTTGGACTCGATGGCCCTTGTGGTCTCTTCCAACTCTAGGATTCTATGATTCACCCTAGCCACAGCCATTCGTTCCACCATGAAGCTTCTCTCTTGATTCCAGAGAAATTGGATGAGATGCTTAGTGCCTAATGCCTGTTCTTCTTCTGTTTGCGTTAGGTCCAGTTTGATCGTTATTTGTCGGCTCCCGATGGACTGCTAATGCCACAGATAAACTTTCTTCTAAGTGCTACTGTGAAGTAAGCGTTTTGGCTTTGTGTTTGATTCTTCGGTTGTAGATTCTGATCCAAATCAGAATTCATCATTCCATGTAATAATAATAATAATAAATTTTTATTTATACCCTGCTCTCCCCTGCCAGAGCCGGGCTCAGGGCAACTAACACCAGTAAAATTACAATAAAAACATAATGGGGGGGGGGGACAATTTAAAATACAGGTTAAAAATACAATTTAAAATGCAGCCTCATTTTAATAGTATCCCATAGATCAAAACCAGAAGGGGAGAGAAACGTAAGGGTCAGACTGAGTCCAAACCAAAGGCCAGGAGGAACAGCTCTGTCTAGCAGGCCCTGCGGAAAGATGTCAAGTCCCGCAGGGCCCTAGTCAGGGCCACCAAGTTGGGGCCAGTACTGAAAAGGCCCTGGCCCTAGTTGAGACCAATCTAAGCACCTTGCGACTTGGGACCTCCAAAGTGTTATCATTTGTGGACCTTAAGGTCCTCTGCAGCGCATACCAGGAGAGGCGGTCCCGTAGGTACGTGGGTCCTAGGCCGCATGGGGCTTTAAAGGTCAAAACCAGCCCTTAAACATCTTTATAAGCCACAGTTTGGCAGTGGGCATGCACAGACCCAGACTGGCAGTGTCTTTAGAGTTTTGACCAAAGTCCTCTTGCCCCTGTTCTCTCCAACACTGGGTGACAATTGCATCCGAGGATGGCAGCAGGAGGTTCTTGGAAGGACCTTTGTCTCAGGACTGCTTGGCCCAAAGTCCTTCCATTGCAGTTAATGTTCATTATCCATTATTGAGCTGGTTGTAACCATCATTTTGTTTGCCCACCTCCCTATCCTCCTCCTGCAACTAATCAACTGTTTGCCCGCATCATCCCCATACCCCTTTTGCTGGGAATTCTGTACTGTGACTATGTGGAGACGTAGAGGAGTTGATTTCACCATCACACCAAGGGGTTTAGCTTTAAAGATTTCAAGTGCTGATGCAATTGCCACCTTTGGTGTGGAAAAAGCGTGCCAGAATTTTGGTGCTTTGAGACGCTTTTTCCTTTGCATATTTCTGACGGGCTCCCCATGACCCTGTTGACTGAAAAATAAGGCCGAGGTATTTAAAGTCTTTTAAATTGTTCTATCAACTGATTGTCCATATAGTTTCTTGAAAACACCATGACTTTAGTTTTCTTGTAATTCACAGCCAGCTGCTCTCTTTGGCAGTATCCTGAGAATGCTCTCATCAATCTTTTTAGGCCCACTTTTGTTTGAGATAGAAGTACCGCATCATCTATGGATAATAATTGGCTTTTGTGGCCAATTTAGGGGCATGATACTCTTGGGATGTTAAACTCTGGACAATATCATTTATATATAAATTAAACAGTGCGGGAGCCAGGATACAACCTTGCTTTGTGGTTGGTACGGATCCTGTGAGCTGCCCTTTTGTAGAGCAATGCGCTTTCAGCACAGTGTTTTTATACAGACATTTAATCAAGAACAATGATCTTTTATCTATACTGGAAGAGTTCAACTTATCCCACCGCCTTACTCGAGAGATTGAATCGAATGCAGCTTTCAGGTCAATGAAATATAGCACAGCACACAGTTTCTTAACATACTTAAAACGGGCTAGTACAAAGCAATCATATCAATTAACGGCTGAAAACTTGAAGCCCAAATTCCTTTTTTCCCCCTTCTTTTTCTTTCAATAGATTCTTATTAAGATTTTAAAGGTTACAAAGAGAGAAATAGAAAAATAGAAAAATTTCCATTTAAAAAAAAAACCCCAATACATAAGAACAAGCATCCTCACAGAAAACAAAAGACAAAAAAACCCAAACAAATCAAACCTTTACATAACTTTCTTTACTTTACTTATTTCCTTGACCTCCTCACATCTCCCTTTTTTGTATTCTAGTTCAGTTAGATATTTCAGCAAATCCTTTCCAGCTTTGTTTTTATCCTAATATTTTATCTTAATATACTGTAATTTTACATTCTCATCTTTCACCAATTAACAATCCATTTTTACTTAATCCTTTATATCATTTCTGCTAAAACCACATTACTTCATTCCAACATCCTTCTAACATTCCTTAATTTTACAATATTTCTGTAGATAAACTTTAAATTTCTTCCAGTCTTCTTCCACCAACTCTTCTCCCTGGTCTCGGATTCTGCCAGTCATTTCCGCCAGTTCCATATAATCCATCACCTTCATCTGCCATTATTCCTGGGTTAAAACTTGAAGCCCAAATTCCATCCCTGTGATTTTAAAAAATGGAGAGCTATGAAAATCCATTGGGGTGGGAGATGATTTTGCTTTCTTTCCAATGGCAATCAGCAGTGCTTTGCAGCTGAAATAAAGCAATTGGGCTCAAGAGAGTTTGTGGGTCTCCCAGTTCTCCCTCCTTCCTGCACTTTCCTCCCTCACTGCAGTCTGCCCTCTGATTCCCAGGTCTGCCAGAGAAGCCCCCTTGCTCAGAGTTCTCCCACAGTAGCTTTTGGGGAGGAAAGGGCACTGGCACTTTCTTACCCAAACCTTGGTTGTTGAACATAATCTGTTCCAGAAGCCCGTTCAGCTTCCAAAATGTTCGACAACCGAGGCACGGCTTCCAATTGGTTACAGGAGCTTCCTGCACACCAGACATTCAGCTTCCGAAAAACATTCAAAAACCGGAACACTTACTTCCAGGTTTGCGGGATTGGGGATCCAAAACGTTCCAAAATGGAGGCGTTCAGGATTTGAGGTTTGACTGTACTAATTTCTGCAAAGGTTCAGAAGTACAGTGGTGCCTCGCAAGACGAAATTAATTCATTCCGCGAGTCTCTTCGTCTAGCGGTTTTTTCGTCTTGCGAAGCACAGCTATTAGCGACTTAGCAGATTAGCGCTATTAGCGGCTTAGAAAAAGGGGGGGAAGAAAAAAACTCGCAAGAACTCGCAAGACGTTTTCGCAAGCCCATAGGGAAATTCGTCTTGCGAAGCACCTCAAAAACGGAAAACTCTTTCGTCTAGCGAGTTATTCGTCTTGCGAGGCTTTCGTCTTGCGGGGCACTACTGTATGCAAAGAGATATTTTGTTCTCAACACTGTGTTTTTGTTTTGTTTTAGACAGCAGATAATAAAACTGTCCACGGAACTAGTCTGCAGAGCCTATAGCGAAGTATATTCAGCTGTAATGAATCCAGACAATGGCTATAAAGATCCAGAAATGATATTGCCCAGGTCTCCTCACCAGGTTCAAGCACTTCTCTCCTAACCTTAGCCAAAATGGAGTTTCTCACTGTTTAAGGTCAGAATATTTTCATGCAAGTACAAGATAGGCAATGGCTATTTCTTTCTGTTTTTGAAATCTTGGTGGAAGTTTGGGTGGATGTATGCTTGGGCTACAGCTATGTACAAAGTTCGTCTGATGAGATCCCATTGACTTGAACGGGATTTCTGCTGCCTTATTATGTGCAGTACTGTAGAGATATTGGTAGACAGAGGCAAGAGGAATTTTCAGATACTAAATTATTTTCATGTTGTTATAAACATGAAAAGGGCTTCTTTGGGAAAGAAAGAAAATCCCCGTTAATTTTTTTTTATGATTAATCGTGTACACCCAAAAAGCTTCCAAGTTCTAGTGATTTAGTCAATACTGGGTTTTGTTCCACCATTCTTCCACTAACAGTTTGGAGGAAGAGATATCAGCGTTGCGAACAAAAGGAGACGGTTTGGATTGGATAAGGGACAAATGTGTGGATGCTTCGATGCGTTGCCTTCTGTCATGGATAATCGTAGCAAAAATAAAAACCCAAGTCTAATCTTTGAAGATCTAATTTATATCACTGGCTAAATACTATTAGGTTTTTGCCATGTATCCGTTACCCAGTTGATGGTTGCCTGGGAGTAAGTCCTGTTGAACGCAGTAGAACTCAATGCACTGTTAATAATGTAAGCAAGCCGTGCTCCCATCAGATCCACATTGGTCTGTGACACCTCATGATATCCACATCGGCGACTATTGCATCGTGGAGAATCAGGAAGGTGTGTATACAAACCTGACTTTAAGAAACCTGAAAGTTAACCGGCCTGGCAAATACCATTCCTCTGAGGGTACGTGTCTTTTTAGTTTGGTGTTTGTACTGATTGGAAAAAGTGAATAAAAACAACAACACCATTCCCCTGAGGGTCTTCCATTGATCATTTTATAGAATCATAGTTTTGTAGAGTCGGAAGGGACCCCGAGAGTAATCTAGTCCAGTGTTTCTCAACCTTGGGTCTCCAGCTGTTTTTGGACTACAACTCCCATCATACTTAGCGAGCAAGACCAGTGGTTAGGGATGATGGGAAGTGTAGTCCAAAAACAGCTAGAGACCAAAGGTTGGGAAACACTGATCTAGTCCAACCCCCTGCAATAATGACCCTTGATCCTCTTGGTTGTAGTCAGAGCCGTCTTTCTCATAGGGCTTAGTGGTGCATTGCGCCAGGGCGCTGGCCTCTCAGGGGCACTCCAGCCAGTGGGGGAGCTGCGCAGCTTTGCCGGCGGCTTCCCCTTTCCCTGCATGCATGCCAGCTGCGCCCCGTCAACCATATGGCTGGCAAGCATGCAACTTGCCTCCCAAGCCTCAGCAGGAGGAGAGCGATCCCCGCAGAGGCTTAGGATGGAAGCTGGGCCCTGCCAACTATATGACTGGCAGGCACGCAATTTCCCTCCCAAGCCTCTGTGGGGATCGCTCTCCCAAGCGGCATGGGGAAGAGTTGTGGCCCCCCCATGGCCGGCAGTGTGCAGCTTCGCCCCCCCCATCAGTGGTAATTTGGGGCGCTGGGTGGATATTTGTACCCAGGCGCCTCATCTGCTAAAGATGAAAGATAGCCTTAGTTGCAGTCCTGTACACAATTACCTGGGGTATGTTCCTGTTGAACTCATTGGGGCTTGCTTCATGCATAGAATTGTACTGTTAATATCAATTACGTTTCTAGGGTTGTTGAACACAGAGAAATCTGCAGTCGGTATTTTAATTTAATTTATGGGTTGGGTACTTCCAATTGTCTTTAAACCTGATCAAATGAACTAACAAATGTTTCATGCACCGGATCAACGATTAAAGTAAATAAAACACATAACTGTGTGTCTAATATGTCTGGAAAAACTATTAAAAAATCTTAGGAAGGTAACCTGGTAAGTGCTAGTTTAGGCACCTGTGGGAAAACACACATGGGTAGCTACAAAATTTAGAATGTCAGGAAATTCACTTTAATAAGTAATACTACTTAAAAGTAAAAAATATACCATATTTTTCGCTCTATAACACGCACCAGACCATAACACGCACATAGTTTTTAGAGGAGGAAAACAAGAAAAAAAATATTGTAAATGAAATAGTGGATATATGATTTTTGTGGTTCATGCTGTGGCCACAGACATGTGATCTGACAGTGAGTTTGGAGTAGCCCAATGCAAAAATCCTGAGGATCCATGTGGATCCATGCTTTGTAACCATGGAGGAGGGAAGGAAGAGGAACCATGGATCCTCTGCTCACGACTGCAGCAGATCCCCCCCCCCCGCCACCCGCAGGCATTCGCTCCATAACATGCACAAACATTTCCCTTTACTTTCTAGGAGGAAAAAAGTGAGTGTTATGGTGCAAAATATACGGTAATTTCTTCCACTTGTTGCTGGTACACCTAGAGCTGGTTGGTTCCAATGATTTGTTCCGAAAGGGATATGAACATGTGCTGCTTCATGGAATCCATTCCAATTTTTAAAAAATTATTTTCGATCGGGGTGAACTCCCTTAGCTCTTACTGCTCCCAGGATTAGCTCACAAGGAATAGGGTGCATTTCCACCATCAAAACACAACTGTGGGGTTATGTGGACACTGTTTTATGTTAATAGTGCCATCCAACTGGCATCAATGCACCGTTTGGGTACTGTCGCCACAACTGCTAATTCGTTGGATCTTTCCGCTCATTTTGCAGTGCACAGAGTACCAGTTTAATTTAGCATCAGTGTCGTAGACCTGATCAGCTTCACTTTCGTAAGCCAATGAATAGCTTTTAATCTGGGGAGGTCAGGAGGATGATAATAACGATGACGATAAAATTAATAATAGGCTTCAGGGGAAATAAAGAATGTTTTCCCCACTTTCTTTGGCTTAGATGTGTTTCTGTACAGAGCCTCCCAGCTGTTGGAACAGTGGAAGTTTTGCCTTTGTCCGCTGTAGGATGTAGTAAATAAAATGTTTTTCTGAACTTTGAATACCAGCAGTGGGCATAACCAATTTCTAAAGAGGCACTGACGTTATTGGAAGCAGATTTGGCACTACTAGTGCAAAGCTTATCAGCGTTCAAGGGGCCCTCTAAATACATTTGTAAATGACTAGCATATATGGAAGTGAGCAATTTCCTGTAAATCAATGTACTTTGCTTTAGACTTTGACTTCACAACACGACTACCCTTGAAAACAAACGACACACTCATTATTTTTGACCTCAGCATGAAGAATCGTATGCCGCTCTCCCCTCTCCCATCTTGTACTAAGAGGAAATTTCAATTAAACTTCAATTAGACTAAATAAATGGTATAAATGGAAGACCTGAAAATATAAGCCCTGGACAAAACAAATCTTTGGATGCCTTAATTAATAGCTAAAGAACAAATGCTTTTAAAGGTAAGTCGGAAATTAAGAGTTGTATGGTTGCTTTTGACTCTTCTGTTCCACTCCTGCTCTTTGAGTTTCAACAGGGGCTTATTCTGTCCATTAGGGGAAGGAAAATGCAGTCAGCATACGGCTATAAACATCCAGCAACAAAATGAAGAGCCAAAGCCTATTAGCTTTCCTGAGAGCAGGCTAGGGTTCTTTTCCGGTAGAAGTACACTGCTAGATACCGTTCCCATATAGTTCAGGAAGTCAATGGTTACGTCAACTTGCTTGCATAACAGGAGTTCAAATAAAGACCCCGGCCTTTTTCATCCATTTAATTTGTTTATTTTAATGCCATCCCAGAAGGCTGGGGCTGGCGAATGGAAAAAGCATTTAAACCTGCGAACAATATAAACAAAATCAGTTTTCAGGCACTAAAATTACATGACAATTCATCAGCTTATCCCTGACCCACACAAGCCAGCACAAAGAGATAAGCTTCTGAAATATGCTCTCGCTTGGAAAGCAGCCAGTTTTCCTGGAAGTGGGTGTTCCATAAACAGAAGATACTTCTCGGTGCATTTTAGCTGTTTGAACATGGAATCGTTACAGGGGCAGCTTTGATCACCCTGGGATTGTGAAGTAGCCTAGGTAATGGTCCCGAAAGTGTCTAGACTGTTTTAGGGCTTTAGAAGATCAACAACAGAGCCTTGAATTGGATAAGAAATTCAACAGGAGCACATGTGTAATATGCTCTCAGCATCCCTCCCATTTTAGGAGACAAAGAACCTCACTGTGCACTGGTTGAAGCTTCTAAGCTGCCTATGATGACCAGATAACAAATCTTAAAATGACCAGATGCATGGCTTTAAGTTGCCAGGTGCCACGTCTGACCAAAAAATGGTAGCCTACGCAGGAGATTGAAGTCAGAGAAAGATGCTTCAGGGCATCACCCAACCCAGGCATTGCGAATTCGGCAATTAATCTTGGAGCTAAAAGGTAAAGGGACCCCTGACCATTCGGTCCAGTCGTGGCCGACTCTGGGGTTGCGGCGCTCATCTCGCTTTATTGGCCAAGGGAGCCGGCGTACAGCTTCCAGGTCATGTGGCCAGCATGACTAAGCTGCTTCTGGCGAACCAGAGCAGCGCACGGAAACGCCGTTTACCTTCCCGCCAGAGCGGTACCTATTTATCTACTTGCACTTTGATGTGCTTTCGAACTGCTAGGTTGGCAGGAGAATCTTGGAGCTGGCCGAGACTATTGGCTTGAGTGACCAGAGGTGACTGGATGCTATCAATCACCGCCATCCCAACCACGCCACACACACACGTCGTCTGTCAGTCATCATGACTCTGTGTCTGCAAGCACCTGCTGTCGGGTCACACTTACCCAGCTTTCAACTATGACCAGCAAGTAAGATAAAGAGCATGCTGTTCACATGACATTTATTTGTGAGGGAATGCCCAATTAAAAAAAATAAAATAAAGATTTTCTTGGTTTACAAAACTACATGCCTTGTCGCTCTTTTCAAGCTGTACAGTGTTTTCTACAGATCAGTTACATTTTTTATGAGACATTAGTGTTGAGTATACAGACGCGGGTGGCGCTGTGGGTTAAACCACAGAGACTAGGACTTGCTGATCAGAAGGTCAGCGGTTCGAATCCCCGTGACGGGGTGAGCTCCCGTTGCTCGGTCCCTTTACCTTTTATACAGTGTAAGGTCAGGATGAAGAGGGGGGCAAAGGAAGGGTGGTAGTGAAATTTATATTTTTTGCAGCATGTGGGGGGGGGGTTGTGTCAGCGTCAACTAGATAGGTTCTTTTTCTGTTTGCATGTTCCGTTTCCTTGGTAGTGAGAGAGGTTGGGGGCCCAGGGTGTGGTTGGTTGGTTGTGTTTGGCTACAATGAGGTTTGTTGGGTCTTGTTGAGGCTTGTTGGGTCAGGTAAGCCAGATGGATTCGTATGCTGTCGGTGGGTTCTTGTTGTCTTGTTGGGCTATGTATGTGATAAATGGGAGCCATATTGGGGTGAAGGCGTCCTCTTCTATTTGTCCCCATGTCAATTTATTGGTTACTGTCAGGGGAACTGCCATCAGCTCAGAGGCGAGAGGTGGAAAGGCAGTTGGGTTACAGGGAGCCTCCAAAGATCGTGAGAAGCAGCACTTCCTCCGCGGAGGAGCGAAGCCACGCCTCCAGTGGGGAAGGGGTGCAGGGCTCGGAGGATGCAAGGGGGAGCCACAGCACCGAACATGAACAAAGCAGGGGGGAGGCAGGTCCCCCTTTGCCCACGCCCTCTCTGCACAGTAGGTTTACGCACAGAGAGGGAAGGCGTAGGATGGGGGTCAAGAGACTACTCTGCTGGGGAAAGTTTAAGGACCGCCCACTCCCAGATTCTGCTAGTGACTGAGCAAGACATGGAATTGAGACGCCCTGCATTGTGGATGTTTTTGCACCGATAATAAAACCTTTGAAAAGACCAGTGGGGGTCTAGCCTGTTCGCTCTCAAGCAACCACGCCGGTGCACATAACGGTTAGCTTTTCTACTAAGGTGGTTTCCCAAACAATTTGGTACCACTGGTCCATGTTCATCCCTGAAAGGTCTGGCTGTGAGGCTTCTGGCTGCTGAGAGGAGGGGAGGGAATGCCTAATTAAAATACATGCTGATGGGGATAGATGAATCCGTTTTGGTTTCTCTCACCTTTCTTGTTCCATTCACAAGTTCACCACCTGCCCACATTGGATTGCAGTTTCAGTTTTAGAAAGTCTCCACAGAAATTCATCCGCATTTTAGTGTGAATTTCTCCAAATCGACGCTTTTATTTGCCTGCAATTTCCCCTAATGTATTTCTATGTGACTTTCATTATAGTAGACATTCTACACACTCTTTCCCCTAATATCCACATTTTTGCCCCCCCCCCCCTTTTGTTGTGGAACTGCATCACAAAATTCAGAGGAGTCCGAATTTCAAAGGAGAGCTGCGTTTCAGATTACGTATTGCATTAGGAGTTGCAAATCAGGCAGGTTAACATTAAAATGAAAACTATTCACATTAAAATGCAAACCAGAAATGCAAGGTGCATTTCTGCCCCATCCCTTGGTGGTAACTGCTTTGCTTTTTAAAAAAACCAACAACAACCAGTTGACTGACACAATAGTCCATCTTATTACCAGTTTTTAACCTAACTAGGTCGGTGTTAGGTCTGGTTAATACCTAAATGAGATGCATTACATATAACAGGTAGGAATCAGCTAACAAGGCCTGCTATTGGAAGCCTGTGCAAGGACTTCTGCTAGCACAACAGGGCTTCCCCCCCCCTTCTCGAGCTCCCCCCCCCCATTGGATTTGGGAGAGTCAGGAGAATCTTCAGAACAGCTGGGAGGAAAAGGGGGTATTCCATGTGTCATCTGTCATGCTGAAATGCTTGGCTAATGGAATGATTGCCTAGTGCTATGGCAAATTATTTCCCCCATATTCCTATAGCAACTCTCAGTTCTGACTGCTGGTTTGGATGCCCATGGTTGGAAAAGTTTGCTTTCAGACCTCTCTTGCCCTCGTGATCCTGGCAAGGAAAGCACACCGCTGTTGGCTCACCCTCCTGATAACTTTCCCCCTTGTTCTCGAGCAGCCAAGAAGAGAAGGAACTTTAAATTGCTGGGTGTTTGCTTCCGTCTCCTCCTCAACGTCTTGGCTGCTTTCCCCTGCTACTGACTTTGCAGGTGGGGATATGTGGAATTGCAGCGAGGGTGGGGTGTGCCCTTGATTTGGGGCATGGAAATTGTGTGCAATCAGCAAAGCAGAATGAGAATCTCTCCAAGTAGCATTCATCATCACTTTGTTAGAGTCTGAATGATTTCCTTGGGGGAGAATCACGGAATTCCCCAGCTTTGCACAGCTGCTGTTTACAGCAGCCCAGAGAACAACCATCTATTTAATTTCAACCATATTGGATTAAGAATGTCCGCCTGTCTTCACCCTGAAGTGTGGTAGAAGTCGATTTGACACGCTCTCGCTGCCTTCCAAGTCATTTGTTTCCAGAGTTTTGTGTAGGGGTTGGGTGGGAGACATTCTGCTCCAATCCTGAATTTCTGTCTTTGTCTCTTACCATTATTGATCCGTACTAATGTTTTGTCGCTATGCCATACGTAAAGGCACCAACATCACCATTTCATTGCAGAGAAAATACAGTTCATGATCTGGCTGCATATACTGTATATAATTGCCGTGATTTCTACAATCATGTAATTTGAGCTTTGTCAAGAAATCACTTCAGTGGGGAACCTTATGCCCTCCAGATTTTGCTAAACTATCGCTACACAGGACCTCCATGCACACCGCCCAGGCTTATGCCCCAGAAAGATCACTTCGGCACTGCTAACACAGCACAAACAATGCAGGAAGCAGCAGTTACGAGTTACCAGTCTCTACAGCCACAGCAGGCATTGTGATTCTCCAGCGGCTGGACTTTGTTCCATTGTCTCTTGAGACAGATGGACTTTGCTCCTGACTTTGCTCCATTGTCTCTTGAGACAGATGGATGCCAACAACCAGGAGTCATCATTCCTAGCAAGCGTGGCCAACTGTCAGAGTTTATGAGAGTTGTAGTTCAACAACATCGGAAGAGCCACATGTTCCCCACTCCGGCCATGACACATCAGAGAAATGTAGCTAAATTACATCATCATCTCACCCAAAGAACAACCGAGAGGGAAAAGAAAAAACCTCAAACTTAACAAAAGCATAGCAATATGTTAAAGATAACCTGTGCTAAGATATTCCCAGTGCTGTTTACAAATGGATCATCAGTAAATTCAGTTTCCCGCAGCATTTGCATCTACCAAAACTTGACTCCACCCTGCTGAGTTTAGCAAAGGCTACTTTGGCTGGAGAGAGATCGGCCGTACAAGAGAGCTATCTGCTTACCCAGCTACAACCAGAAGTAGCTCTCCAATCACAATCTTCAAACACTCTTTCCTTATCTCTACATGGAGCTGGATATTTGTCACCACCCCGTGAAAAGTTCTTGTGTATCTTACTCCATGAAGATTGTGTTGCCTTCGGAAAGTTGCACGGTGGTGTCTCAGATCAGCCCTGTACCGGATGTTTGGCCGTGTTTGTCAACCAGGTGAGTAGGGTGATCATTTTCAGAACAAAAATCATTCAGAGTAGCTGTACTCGTCCATATGTGTCACAGAGTTGAAGTGGTTTGAGGAACAGTTAGTCTTACTTTCAGCCTGTCACTAGATGGTGCCAAAAATCCGTATTGGAACCAAGTATGTCAGATTTCAGCTGTGCATCAACTCTAACTGCGTGGAAAAGGCCTGTCCCCCAGGAGATAGCTGCAGAAGGCATTAATCTCCCTATTCTTTGCAATGTGGTCGGTTCTCCAGATCTGGAAAAGAATTGCCTGAGTTCTGTCTCAGCCAACGTGTTCTGTCTGCACCTTCTCTGGCTTTCATCACAAGTTCTAACTGTAACATGGGAACTTGAGAATACTCTACTGACTGTACTATAGTAAAATCGGGTGGGACCACTAGTGAGTGGGGTGCTTTCTCAATTTGTTACCAGGAGGGGTGAAGTTTACACATAAGAGAATCCACCCTCCTTTCTACCTCAATAATTTGGATTATATTCTTCCATTTTCTGCCCTTAAAGCCCACCAACTTCCACCTGTTGAAAGCTAGACTTCTTTCATTGCTGCAGTGATATTTTCTAAGTAACAGCCTTAATCTGGCAACATGCCCTTTGTGGATTCAGCTTTTCTCTCTTTTTTTGGTATTATATCTCCAGGGTCAGATAGAATCAGGATGTCTGGAATGTCTGTGCCTGTTGCCACAAGTTTCCTTCCTTATTTCCCCAAAGCAGCCAGCCTTCCAATGATTCCCTGCTTTGCCCTGCTGTTTGTATGTGGCTGAAGGAATTAGAGCAGTGTTTCTGAAACCTGTGTTTCCAACTTTTTTCAGACTACAATTCCCATCATCCCTGACCACCGATCTTGCTAGCTAGGGGTGATGGGAGTTGTAGTCCAAAAACAGGCAGAGACCCAAGTTTGGGAAACACTGGATTGGGCCAATGCTGTCCTGACAAAGGAACAAATCTCATTTCCATGCACTGCTGTCTACAGAGTGCTGTCATGGATGGCTGAGGGGTGGACATGTTTTTCACCTTTCTTGGACTAATGCTTCTTGAATTAATGAAAACATCTTGGTGTCTATTTGCATGAAGTAGCCATCGCAACTTTACAGTGATGTGGCGTGGAGGGAGGAGGGAGGCATCTGTGTGAACCACATCAGCACGAAGGCCAGAGACCCTCTTCAGAATTGCAATAAGAAGCCAAGCAATATGGCACCTGATGACATGTGCTGGGTTCCGCCCAACTTTTGAGGGGCTCAGCACATGCATGTGACATACTTCCGAGTAGGATTGAAAATAAGTGTGGATCAATTTGGGGCTCCCACAACCAGCTTTACACAAGGCTTTCAAATAATTGGGCAGCCTTCTCTACAAAGTGTTTGGACTTCTGAAAGTTCATGTCAGTTACTGTATTTTTCGCTCTATAAGACGCATCAGACCACAAGACACACCTAGTTTTTGGAGGAGGAAAACAAGAAAACAAATATTCCGAATCCCAGAAGCCAGAACAGTAAGAGGGATCGCTGCACAGCGATTCCTCTTGCTGTTCTGGCTTCAGCGATAGCTGCACAGCCTGCATTTGCCCCATAAGACGCACACACATTTCCCCTTACTTTTTAGGAGGGGAAAAGTGTGTCTTATAGAGCGAAAAATACGGTATGTTCTGCCTTTCAAACTATGCCAGGCCCATAAAGCGGATCACAGAGTCACCGCCGAAAACGCAATGAAATTAGCAATGTTAAAATTCGTTCGTCACAGACAGTTAAGGAGGGCAGGATACAAACGTAAGCCATAAAATAAATACATGTATAAGATTTACATGTGATCCTCGGTTAGGCAATCAAACAGCTTTAAGCAGTCCTGGCAAACACATTGCATTCAGCAGCAGATGTCATGCTTTAAATGCAATGTGTAGAAAAAGCAGAGTCTAGCCTGTTCCATCCTGCAAGCAGGGGAGAGATACAGGCATGGGGTTCCATGCAGTAACCACACAGCCTGTTAATGTATTTCTGATATGATTGCAACTCAAATAACTTCGCAGTCGAGCAAGAAGCAAGTCACACCCACAACTCTAGTATAAACAAATCCTCAGGGGACAAACGTATGTTGTATTTAAACAGGAATTCAAGGGGCAGGAGACCTAAACTTTGATCCTGCAATGTTGAGCAACGCGGGTTTGGAATGCTCCCTCCCCGCGCCCCCATTCTGTTTCAATTTGTTTTTGAAGCTGATCTCCGTTTCTTGAAGGCCGCCGTGTCCCGAAGGCACGCCGTAAAGGCACCCAGAAGAAGGAGGTAGCAGCTTAGGCGCAAGCAGTGGGAATATGTTGCAGAAATGCAATGCAAAGCGAGGCAACGAGCGGCTAGCGAGAAAAGCAAACAATATGTTTTGGCAATGTGTTGCAGCCTCCCTGCTTAAGACACTGGAAAAAAGGTCACAAGTGCTTTTTTTTTTTTAGCCATTGTGCAAAAGCGACGATCCAGTGAAAATTGCCTGTTACCATGTGACGTTGGAGAGGGCAGCACTGCTGCTATTGGGCCATTTAAAGTTTTGCAACAAGATAAATATCTGGCTTTCCTTGGAGCGCCCTGCTCCTTCTCAGGAATGGTACGGCAGGGCAGGGCAGCGCCTCCAAATTCTTAAAATGAAACACTAAATTAACAAGATTTGCAGAAATCAGAACAGGCGTGGAGGCGTTAATTGAATTGCAACGAAAAGCCCGTTTTTGCCTTTGGTTCCTGTTCAGCCACGTCCTATACAGCAGCCGTGTTTACAGTATAATGTAAGGACAGAATATTGTATTCAGCTGTGCAGATCAGAGTTTTACATTATTTGTGGAAGACAGGCTGTTCCTTCCTATGCAAATAGCCATAGACTGAGCAGTGCAGGATCTCACTGATCATATGCAAGGAGTATTTACATTTCGTAAAGCTAGTTGACAGTTCGCGGTTTCATCATCTTCCTCTGCAGAATGTCAACAAATCTGGAGTCTGAGTAATCTGGAATCTATGTGCTGCCGCCTGGTCAGGGGCCAGGATACCACAAGGCCTGCCTTTTCCAATATAAGAACTAGGTCATCTTCTGGGGCCCTCTGCCATCTGAGGGCACCACAGGTCAGGGCCTTTTCTAGGTTGGCACCTAAGTTGCAGTATTCTCTTCCTAGGGAAATGTTCTTAGCTCCTCTCAGCAAAGGAGTTCAGGCTCCTTTGTTGTTGTTTAGTCGTTTAGTCATGTCCAACTCTTCGTGACCTCCTGGACCAGAGCATGCCAGGCACTCCTGTCTTACACTGCCTCCCGCAGTTTGGTCAGACCCATGTTTGTAGCTTCGAGAACACTGTCCCACAATCTCGTCCTCTGTCGTCCCCTTCTCCTTGTGCCCTCCATCTTTCCCAACATCAGGGTCTTTTCCAGGGAGTCTTCTCTTCTCATGAGGTGGCCAAAGTATTGGAGCCTCAGCTTCAGGATCTGTCCTTCCAGTGAACACTCAGGGCTGATTTCCTTAAGAATGGGTAGGTTTGATCTTCTTGCAGCCCAGGGGACTCTCAAAAGTCTCCTCCAGCACCATAATTCAAAAGCATCAATTCTTCGGCGATCAGCCTTCTTTATGGTCCTTCTTTATGGAATGAGAGCTGGACCATAAAGGCTGCAGATTAAGGTCCTGCTATTTCAAAGCACATTCGGAAGCAACACGCCATCGTTTTTCCTGATGCTGTGCCTGGCTTTGACATATTTAAGTGTTCTGTTTGATTTTTAATTGTATTGTAGAGCCTAGTGGAATTGCAGTACAGAAATACAGGTGTCTCCCCCCACTTACACGCGATAGACTCATGCGCAACTGCTTATCTGCGTGGAGCTGGAAAAATAAATAATTTAATTCAGCCCCAGAAATGGCGAGAGAGAGCTGCAGCCTCTTCCCTCCGTGTCCTTCGGCCTCCATTAGGCCCCAGAGTTCCAACTCCAGATATTTTGGTCTGGATTGGGGAGAATGTGGGAGAGAGAGCTAGAGAGCAGGAAAAAAACACGGGTGTTTGAAGGCTTTTTAGAGGGTGTTCCCCACTTTTCACAATTTCAGTTATGCATGTGGGCGCCCAGGACGTAACCCCCCTTGTACTTCAATTTTTAAAATAAAATGCATTAGATTTTTAAAAATGCATTTTAAAATGCATTAGTTATATCTCCGCCAGTAGCACACTATGGTCTGGATACAGGAAGGGATCGGACCTATATATGTTTAAATCAGAGTAGATGGAATACTATGGCTAATGTCAGCTGGCAATTTTTATTGTTGCTCCTTCCTTCCTTCCTTCCTTCCTTCCTTCCTTCCTTCCTTCCTTCCTTCTCTTTTCTTCCAATAAAAAATTGAGGGGGAAATCAGACCAGGCTGGAACCTTTTTTCGGTTCCATGGCTCAAACCTGAAACATGGGCCTTGCTTCACCATTGCAGAACCACTTTGCGAAAGGACATCCATTGAAAGTCAGTCCTATCAATTTTTATAAAACCTCCCCTTGAGGCCAGACGCATTTCTTTTTAGAAACTGACTTTATTAAGGGCCTTGCCCTCAAGGTAACAGAGTGGGCGACTGTGACCTTGCCAGCCTGAACTTTTTTTGATCCTGTGACCCTTGTGTTGAAGTCATAGTTGATGGAAATGTTTCTGGCACATTCTAAATTCCTGGGTTGTTTGTAAATATTGCTGACTGTACCGGATCAAGTTGTTCTCAGAGTTTAGCCACATTTCCTAGTTTGTCTGGACTGGCTACTTTAGGTTAGCAGACTTGTTCCTTCACATTTCAATCGTAGTGTGCTTGTTGCCCATCTGAAATGCAGAGGTTTTCCTGCTTTGCTTCTGCACCACATAGAAGCACAAAACGAAACTGATTCTGTCAATTTTGGTTTCTCCCAGTTCAGTCTGCCCCACTTCTGTGTCAGTTTGCATTTTTAAAAAATCCACATGGAAGTTTATGAGAATTTTAGTGTGTGTTACCCACATTTAATGGGACTTGGGTGGCACTGTGGTCTAAACCTCTGAGCCTAGGGCTTGCCGATCAGAAGGTCGGCGGTTCGAATCACCGCAACAGGGTGAGCCCCCATTGATCGGTCCCAGCTCCTGCCAACCTAGCAGTTCAAAAGCATGTCAAAGTGCAAGTAGATAGATACCCCTCTGGCGGGAAGGTAAACGACATTTCCGTGTGCTGCTCTGGTTCACCATGCTGGCCACATGAGTGCCGCAACCCCAGGGTCGTCCACGACTGGACCTAATGGTCAGAGGTCCCTTTACCTTTACCTTTACCCACATTTTGTTATGAATTGCCTAATACATTTTTGCAAGCATTTCACCCCAGTATAATGTACTTTGTATGTTAATTTCCTACTAAACTACCAGATAGCTCAGTTGGTAGAACGATGTGACTCAGGGTCGTGGCTTTGAGCCCCACTTTGGGCAAAAGATTCTTACATATCGGGGGGGTTGGACTAGATCAGGCATGGGCAAACTTGGCCCTCCAGATGTTTTGGGACTACAACCCCCATGATCCCTAGCTACCAGGACCAGTGGTCAGGGAAGGATGGGAATTGTAGTCCCAAAACATCTGGAGGGCCGAGTTTGCCTATGCCTAGACTAGATGATTCTCTTGGTCCCCTTCAGCGCTATGATTCTATAAGCATCAGGAGCAACGTGACCAAGTCAGAAGCACTTATTTATTTACATAAGACAGCAAACTTCTTTCTGTGGTTTTCAGTACTTACTGGCAGTGGCAGCAAAGGTTAGATGGTTGAAACGACCACGGAGCTGAGCCCCTCTTTGAAAGATGCAATGTCTTTGTTTCTTTTGCATGATTTATAACCCATTTTTCATTAAAACCAATAATGGTTTATTTACACTGTAGCTCGCAACAAGCAGCAGATTCATGACCCAAGGATCTGGGAGTACCACACTGTAACAGAATAATATATGCACTTTTGGATTTCCTGAGAAAGTGGACGGCTCTGAAAATAGTCTAGCCCTATGTCTCTTTCAGGGACGCGGCTGGCGCTGTGGGTTAAACCACTGAGCCTAGGACTTGCCGATCAGAAGGTCGGTGGTTCGAATCTCCGCGAAGGGGTGAGCTCCCGTTGCTCAGTCCCTGCTCCTGCCAACCTAGCAGTTCGGAAGCATGTTAAAGTGCAAGTAGATAAATAGGTACCGCTCCGGCGGGAAGGTAAACTGCATTTCCGTGCGCTGCTCTGGTTCGCCAGAAGTGACTTAATCCTGCTGGCCACGTGACCCGGAAGCTGTACGCCGGCTCTCTCAGCCAGTAAAGCGAGATGAGTGCCGCAACCCCAGAGTCGGTCACGACTGGACTTAATGGTCAGGGGTCCCTTTACCTTTACCTTATGTCTTTTTCAGTGAATGAACTCAGAAGGCATCACTGTAGTGGCTGGATTTTTGGTTCTCAGATTTCAGTGGCGCACTCTGTGATATGCGCACGCACACACACCGCCGCCTCTTGTGCTCTGTTTTGCATCGTTGTTGTGGTGCCCCCTGTAGGGTCAGTGCTCAGAGCGGCCGAACCGGTCGCACTACCCTAAAACAGCCTCTGAAAGAGGAGGCCCTCTAATGTACAAATAAAAAATACGATAGTAGTTTCATTGGTAGGTATAAGCATTGCCACACAAATGACGTGACCATTAATGGCGAGAAGCAAATGTTTCTTTATTCCTAGCAAGGTAAACAAGGTGTTTCAAGACATCCTGCACCTGACCCACGTAGATAACAGCAGATAATAGATTAACCGATTACAGAAACACTGGTTGCAGCTTAGAATCATAGAATCATAGAATCATAGAGTTGGAAGAGACCACAAGGGCCATCGAGTCCAACCCCCTGCCAAGCAGGAAACACCATCAGAGCACTCCTGACATATGGTTGTCAAGCCTCTGCTTAAAGACCTCCAAAGAAGGAGACTCCACCACACTCCTTGTCAGCAAATTCCACTGTCGAACAGCTCTCACTGTCAGGAAGTTCCTCCTAATGTTTAGGTGGAATCTTTTTTCTTGTAGTTTGGAACCATTGCTCCGTGTCCGCTTCTCTGGAGCAGCAGAAAACAACCTTTCTCCCTCCTCTATGTGACATCCTTTTATATATTTGAACATGGCTATCATATCACCCCTTAACCTCCTCTTCTCCAGGCTAAACATGCCCAGCTCCCTTAGCCGTTCCTCATAAGGCATCGTTTCCAGGCCTTTGACCATTTTGGTTGCCCTCCTCTGGACCCGTTCCAGTTTGTCAGTGTCCTTCTTGAACTGTGGTGCCCAGAACTGGACACAGTACTCCAGGTGAGGTCTGACCAGAGCAGAATACAGTGGCACTATTACTTCCCTTGATCTAGATGCAATACTCCTATTGATGCAGCCCAGAATTGCATTGGCTTTTTTAGCTGCCGCGTCACACTGTTGGCTCATGTCAAGTTTGTGGTCAACCAAGACTCCTAGATCCTTTTCACATGTACTGCTCTCAAGCCAGGTGTCACCCATCTTGTACTTGTGCCTCTCATTTTTTTTGCCCAAGTGCAATACTTTACATTTCTCCCTATTACTTGTATAGGCCAGTACTCCCCTTGGCATTCACAGCAGAGGCAGTAAGGCTGCCATACGTCCGGATTTTCCCGGACATTACCAGGATTTCAAAGGTGGATTTGGCATCCGGGGGAATTTCCGAAACAATAATAACAATAATAACAATAACAACAATAACAACAACAACAATAATAATAATTTATACCCTGCCCATCTGGCTGAGTTTCCCCAGCCACTCTGGGCGGCTCCCAAACAAGTGTTAAAAGCAATACAGCATTAAATATTAAAAACTTCCCTAAACAGGGCTGCCTTCAGATGTCCTTTAAAGATAGGATAGCTGCTTATTTCCTTCACATCTGGTGGGAGGGCGTTCCACAGGGTGGGCGCCACTACTGAGAAGGCCCTCTGTCTGGTTCCCTGTAACCTCACTTCTTGCAGTGAGGGAACCACCAGAAGGCCCTTGGTGTTGGATCTCAGTGTCCAGGCAGAACGATGGGGGTGGAGACGCTCCTTCAGGTATACAGGACCGAAGCCGTTTAGGGCTTTAAAGGTCAGCACCAACACTTTGAATTGTGCTCGGAAACGTACTGGGAGCCAATGCAGATCTCTCAGAACCGGTGTTATGTGGTCCCGGCGGCCACTCCCAATCACCAGTAGCTGCTGCATTCTGGATTAATTGCAGTTTCTGGGTCACCTTCAAAGGTAGCACCACATAGAGCACATTGCAGTAAGGTGGTGGTGCTTTGTCCACAAGTCAATCAAAAGATCATGTTTTTGTAAAAAAACAGAAACACAAACAACAACAACTTTTTTAAAAACCTTCACAAATTTTGGTGGTTTCCATAAAGGAAGCTCAACAATTTTTGAAATATGGCAACCTTAAGAGGCAGGAACTTTTCAGCAACCAACTTAAATGAAGACTACAAGCCTGAAGCACAACTACCTCAGAAGGATCATTCCCTATTGGTTCATCCTGGATGACTGTTTCTCAGACAGTGAGTCAGACTCCATCAGTGGTCCTTGGACCACTTTCAGGTTATCCTCAGTGCCCTAGCCTGCCCCCTGCCTCCTCCCTTTCCTGCCACTCCCCACAGACATGCCATAGACTTTTGGGCTGGACAGATGCCAAGACCAGCAACTCCTTGCATGCTGAGTAAAGGTGGCTGGAAGAGGAGTAAGCAGGGGAGGCCGGCAAGCAGGAAATCTGAAAGTGAGTAGTATGAATAATAAGCTGTTCTATAAACTGGGAATAGAAAGGAAGGGAATGTGAGAGGAATGTTAGAGAAAGAAGTGAGTTAAAAGGAGAGATGAAAATGGCAATGTGAGGGGGAATGGTACAAGGTCAGAGTGAAAGGAGAAGGGGAGAAGGAATTACAGGTGATGGGTAAAAAAACAACAACAGTGGTACCTCGGGTTACATACGCTTCAGGTTACAGACTCCGCTAACCCAGAAAGTAGCTCAGGTTAAGAACTTTGCTTCAGAATGAGAACAGAAATCGTGCTCCGGCGACGTGGCGGCAGCAGGAGGCCCCATTAGCTAAAGTGGTGCTTCAGGTTAAGAACAGTTTCAGGTTAAGAACAGACTTCCAGAATGAATTAAGTTCTTAACCTGAGGTACCACTGTATTGGCATGGGCAGGACTCAAGGCATTACAGTGGTACTTCGGGTTACAGACGCTCCAGGTTATGTACGCTTCAGGTTACAGACTCCGCTAACCCAGAAATATTACCTCGGGTTAAGAACTTTGCTTCAGGATGAGAACAGAAATCGTGCAGCCGCGGTGCAGCGGCAGCAGAAAGCCCCATTAGCGAAAGTGGTGCTTCAGGTTAAGAGCAGTTTCAGGTTAAGAACGGACCTCTGGAACGAATTAAGTTCTTAACCCGAGGTACCACTGTACTTGTGGGAGGCATGTCAGGGTGGGAAGGGAGAATATAGAAGAAAACGCTTTCTCCACTTTGGACCAGCAAATTCTGCTTGAAGTGGGGTAGGGGGCTATTGCAATGCCTTCCCAAAAAGGTCTGTCGTTAGCTTAAGGAAAACACTGTGCCACAAGGGAAATGCTGTGACAAGGACTTTAACCATTTCCAAAGCTGGATTAGTTAGAAGTAGAAGATGATAACTGCCAGCTGATTACGCCAAAATGCCCCTGTTAAGTTGTGGGTGAACATATCAGACGACACAGCGATTCTTCAAACAGCTCTTGTTTATTCACAGGCCAGAACAGAACTGAACGGAAGGGTTCAGCCAGCCTGCTTATATAGAGCTCCACTACAACACAACAGTAACCACTTTCTGTAACTATCCAATCACTGAACGTCACTTTCAATCCCTGATTTGCAAATGTGGACCTGAGTGAAAACTATCTACAGTATCCCCCTGCTGGCCCAGGGTGAGAACTTCAGTACATAACACCCCTATCTGCCTCCATTTTGTGGTTAGCTCTTCCTCTGCACCAACGTTTTGTGACTGGCGGGCTGTAGTAATTTTCAGCTGACTCAAGTGAACCCTGAGGGAAGAAAGCTAGGGAACCCTTGTCCTAGAAGAACTAATTTGTGATTTACAGGTGGTACTTGACACCAGTCAAGCTTGCAAAAATTTATCATTTGTCCGATAATAAATGTTGGAAATGTAAAGAGATTGAAGGTACATTCTTTCACCTTTGGTGGACATGCCCAAAGATTAAGACCTTCTGGGAGATGATCTATAACGAAATGAAAAAGGTATTTAAATATACCTTCCAGAAGAAACTAGAGGCCTTTCTCTTGGGCATGGTCGGCCAATTGGTGTCAAAGAAGGATAGAACTTTTTTTATGTACGCTACAACAGCAGCAAGAATACTCATTGCAAAGTATTGGAAAACACAAGATCTACCCACCCGGGAAGAATGGCAGATGAAGGTGATGGAATACATGGAACTGGCTGAGATGACTGGCAGAATCTGGGACCAAGGAGAAGAGTTGGTGGAAGAAGATTGGAAAAAATTTAAAGTATCTTCAAAAATATTGTAAAATTAAGGACTGTTAGAAAGATGTTGGGAAAAGAAAATTATGAGGTTTTAGTAAAAATGACATAAAGGATTAAGTAAAAACTAATTGGTGAAAGAGAGATTGTTATATTATAGGATATTAAGACAAACTATTAAGATAAAAACAAGGTTAGAAGGATTTGCTGAAACAACAAATTGAACTAGAATACAAAAAATGGGAGGTGTGAGGAGGTCAAGGAAATAAGCAAAGGAAAGAAAGCTCTGTAAAGGTTTGATCTGGGTTTTTTTTTGTTTTTTTTAAATTGTACTTTTTTCTGTCTTTTTGTCTTTCGCTTGTTCTTTTCTTTTTTCTTTTTGTAATCTTTAAAATTCGAATAAATATTATTATTTTTTTAAAAGAAGAAGAACTAATTTGAAGCCTCCGTTGATGAATGGTTAGAAGAATAGCCCTTATTCCTAACCTTTAACAAATCATCAACTCTATAATGTGCAACTAGACCTAGTCTAGGTGGCATCAGAAAAGGGGTGTTTGTTTCCTATTTGCCTTTAACAGATCTCTTGAGACCTGGTTATTTTAGGCTGTCCCTGGGGTTATATTCCTTCAGTTCTATGTGACCACAGTTATGGGTGTGTGAAAAGGAAGAGGGGGTGAAGAGTAATAATAATAATAATAATAATAATAATAATAATAATAATAATAATAATAATTTATTATTTGTACCCCACCCATCTGGTTGGGTTTCCCCAGCCACTCTGGGCGGCTTCCAACAAAGATGAAAAATACACGAAAATGTCACATATTAAAAACTTCCCTGAACAGGGCTGCCTTCAGATGTCTTCTGAATGTCAGGTAGTTGTTTATCGCTTTGACATCTGATGGGAGGGCGTTCCACAGGGCGGGCGCCACTACCGAGAAGGCCCTCTGCTTGGTTCCCTGTAACTTGGCCTCTCGCAGTGAGGGAACTGCCAGAAGGCCCTCGGAGCTGGACCTCAGTGTCCGGGCAGAACGATGGGGGAGGAGACGCTCCTTCAGATATACTGGACCAAGGCCGTTTAGGGCTTTAAAGGCGAGCACCAACACTTTGAATTGTGCTCGGAAACGTACTGGGAGCCAATGTAGGGGAAGATGAAAGTCATTTGGGTTTGTAACCTGTTTCTAAATATATTAGCACCGTTGTTTGTTGTTAAAGATTGCTAACAGTGACGTAGCCAAGGAAGTAAATTAATGCAAAATGCAAAGGCAGTTGCAGTGAATACGGACCACAGTGTTTCTGCTTATGACTGAACCAAAGGCTAAAACCAGCATTAGCCTTCCTATGAATTTTGCTATTTGAGACTAAAATTCAGTTAATTCATAAGTCACCATGTAGCTAGTCAGTCATCAGAATCAAGGAGTGTACCAGTTCTGTTCTCTAAAGATTTCCCTATTGAGGGGAGAACCTGTTTGGGTGGGAAGACTTTAGGCTTGAGCAGGGATAGGAATTGGAACTTGCATCAGTTCCACCCAACCTGGCCAGTGGCCAGAGATTATGGGTTGCTGTTGTTGTTTAGTCATTTAGTCGTGTCCGACTCTTCGTGACCCCCTGGACCAGAGCACGCCAGGCACTCCTGTCTTCCACTACCTCCCGCAGTTTGGTCAGACTCATGTTTGTAACTTTGAGAACACTGTCCAACCATCTCGTCCTCCGTCATCCCCTTCTCCTTGTGCCCTCCATCTTTCCCAACATCAGGGTCTTTTCCAGGGAGTCTTCTCTTCTCCTGAGGTGGCCAAAGTATTGGAGCCTCAGCTTCAGGATCTGTCCTTCCAGTGAGCACTCAGGGCTGATTTCCTTCAGAATGGATAGGTTTGTTCTTCTTGCAGTCCATGGGACTCTCAAAAGTCTCCTCCAGCACCATAATTCAAAAGCATCAATTCTTCGGCGATCAGCCTTCTTTATGGTCCAGATGGAGTCTAATAACATCTCTGGACAGCCACAGGTCTACAGGCAGCCTTGATTGGGTGTTGTGGTTGTTACTAGGACTAACCCTGAGGACCAACAACCAGAACCAGATGTAAAATGGTGACTCAGCCTGGCAGATTCACACTTAGAATTAAGCAACAGGTTGCCTGTGAGTGTATTCACAGCCTGGAAATATGTTTTCACTACCAGCAATTTTGATTTTTTTTTTTAAAAAAATCTCATAAAAATTAATTAGCATTTTAGTGTAGATTTCTTCTAACAAATACATTTTTGTATGCAGTTTTGACACATTTTTGAAAGTCATTTTCCTTAATATAATGCATTTTTTATTGTTATTTAAAGCAATATATTCATTTTTATGCACGCTTTCCCCTGATGTATGCATTTTTGTAACCACTACTTGGTTCAGTAACAACACCTCAAAATTCAGGTAATTGTGAATTTTGAAAGATGGCTGTGCTTTGGTTCTTATGTTGTTTTGGAAAATCTGACACTGATTTAAAAGTTAACTGAAATTTAAATGTGAACTGAATTGAATGTGTGTCCCCCCACTCCTGCTGTCTCCCCAAACTTTCTTCATTTCCACTGTCCAATTTAGCAAGAAAAAGAAGAAGACACTTTGCTATTTCTGTTGTCAAAACAGCTGAGATCCAGATTCCCCTGGGCATCCCCTGCTAATCACCCAGAGATCTATCCGTAGAGTCTGATCTTCATTTTGCTCAATGCTGTTGCAGATCCCGAAAAGCAGATTTTTGTGGAAGACAGAAATTGGCTCAGTCTCTGTTCCTTTTTTTTAATTACTTTTTTATTCAAAATTAAAACAAAACATATTATCCAGAAACCTATCATCCTTATTTCCCCCCCTTTTCCCTCCCTGCCTCCCCCCACAGAACCCACCCACCCCACCCCCAACTTCCCTCAGTTCCAGTCTTTGATTTCTCTAAAAATGCTGTTTTCTGCATGCTACACAGTTGTATAGATCCTCAAACTATTTAGCTGATTATTATCAATAAAAAGTTTGTGAATGTTTATTCAAAACCAGCCAAGGAGTCCAGTTCGCTTTGTTGCGTCTTCAGATACTTTGTAAAGGGTTCCCATTCATCTTTAAAGTCACAGTTATCCTTGTCCTGTAGCTTGTATGTCAGTTTTGCCAGTTCTGCATAGTCCATCAATTTTTCTTGCCATGATTCTTTAGTTGGGGTTTCTTCAGTCTTCCATCCTTGTGCTATTAAAACTCTTGCGGCCATTGTCGCATACATGAAGATGTTTTTCAGCTTTTTTGGCAGATCTTTCCCTACAATCCCTAATAAAAATGCTTCAGTTTTTGTGATGGCCTGGGATTCCGATTCAGAGGCTGAACCAGAGGAATCCCAGCCTGCACAGGAGTCCCCGCCTCCAGGGCCGGCTGAACTGGAGCAGGGCCTTGATTCTGAAGCGCCTGCACCTGTGCCGGATCCTCAGGAGCAGGCACCAGGTGATCCCACTCTGGCTCCAGAGGTAGTTGAGGACTCAGT
This sequence comes from Podarcis erhardii, assembly GCF_964252035.2. Taxonomy (NCBI): domain Eukaryota; kingdom Metazoa; phylum Chordata; class Lepidosauria; order Squamata; family Lacertidae; genus Podarcis; species Podarcis erhardii. The sequence continues at coordinate 8,688,453 of NC_138507.1, read as the reverse complement.
GCCCGCAGGTGAGTCTCCCCCTGGGCCCAGTAACCCTTCAGCCTCTCCTGAACTGCAGAGGCTCAGGGCAGAGAGGCGAAGGGAACTGGTTTCTCCCAGGAGGAGTGCTCGCCTTAAGGCCAAGAGAGGCGGGTCTCCTGGGGGCCGGGACCGCCCCTGGCCTCAGAACAGATAAAGGCCAGTCGGCCCGGTCCCAGGTTGTGGGAGCAACGTCGTTGAGTACCTGTTCCAGCCCGGACCCAGACCTGACTCCCCAGTGCTCCTGTCCCCGCCCGGCTTCCTGCTTCAGACCTCGCCCCGCTCCTTGTGGACTGATTCCAGGCTAGTGACCCAGGACCGGACTTTGACTATGCCAACGGTAACCTTCCCCCCGGGATCAGCACAGGTTTTTAAACAAAAGCTAAATGGAACATTTTCTTCAATTTGTTATATATCATTTCCCAAAAATTTTTAATTACCTTACAATCCCACCACATATGATAAAATGTCTCCACCTTTTCTTTACACTTCCAACATATATTTGAACTAGTTTTGTACATTTTCCCTAACGGCACTGGTGTTATATACCATCTGTACATCATCTTCATGTAATTCTCCTTCAATAGGGAACAATCTGTAAATTTTAAATCAGTTCTCCATAATTCTTCCCAATCTTCCTAATGGCCATTTTTGTGCATTTACAAAAGCTTGAAATGTTCTAGAGGAGGGAAGGAGACATGATGGTTGGAGGGCCCTTGACTTCTGCTGTTGATGGGGCTTTGGAGAAAAGGAACGCACATAATAGCCTGCCATTGCAAACAGAATCTCTCCCAGTGTGACCTCCTTGAGCAAACAGATTATAAACAGAATCAAAACTTTTGAGGTCAACCATAAACCTGAAGCCGATGCAGAGATACATCAGGTCCTTTAAAAATAAAGAAAGAAAATAATAAACTAGGGACTGGCTATTTTCTATCTAAAATAGATCCATTATAGGCAAAGAAAGCAAAATGGACAAGCTTTTAGCTCACTAACTCTCCTGGAAATTGACTGCTAATATAATTTCCTAGCAGTAGCAGCAAGAGTAAATGGCTGACTAAAGCCACAGCATTATGTTTGCTAAGTATAATGTATTAATTTAAATAAAATCCGGCAGCCATCGCACAGTGAAGTTCAACCGTCCTTATCATTAAAAGTGACAACTCCCCTCATAATAGATTGTGCTAATTTTCTAGGAGATCACGGATGGAATTTAGAAACAAGACTTGAGACAAGAATAGCTCCTCCGCTGAGCTTTATAAGAAATGCAGAGATTTTGACCCCTGACATCTCTAACAAAGTCTTTATCTAAATATTATTATGAATATTGTCTCATCCAGTAAATCAACATATCAACAATTTCATAATTGTTTCCTAATTCTTTGGTTTAGGGAAATAGATTGCATATAATTTCTGGCTTCTTTAAAAAGAATGTAAGGGTTACTTTTAAACTTGCGATGTCCTGTGTTGGTTTTTATACCTTAACAATAAAAAAGAAGTGACCATTCATTTCAGTGGTTGTTGTATTTAAAACATCATCAACAACCACAACAACTTACTGTTGTGATTGTGGTGCACACAATGCAACCACAATAAAAAAGTAAACAAAAATATCTCTAAAATAACACTTCACACCTTATAAGAAAGATATATACATAAATGCCACCAAGCACCCTAAGCCGCAGGTGTGCTGCTCTGGTTTGCCAGAAGCGGCTTAGTCATGTTGGCCATGAGGGAGCTGTACGCCGGCTCCCTCGGCCAGTAAAACGAGATGAGCGCTGCAACCCCAGAGTCGGTCACGATTGGACCCAATGGTCAGGGGTCCCTTTACCTTTACCTTTACAACATCCAAAACAAAACAACATCTTCTGCAGGCAAGGGGTGACATAACTGGGCTCCTGAGCCCCACAGGGATGCCGCAGAAAGAATGTACCGGTAGTTGGTCAAGGGAGCCGTGGACTCAAAAATGTTGAAAACCTCTGCATTTGGGGGGAACTTGCTTTGCCAAAATGTGTAGATTGCTAAAAACGGCATACAGAAATGTGCTTATTAAAATAAATTGGCACCAAAATGCTGATGAAATTTCAGATTGACGGATTGCAAAGTTCTGCGGAAATGTGGAGAACTGCATTTAAGCCTGAGAAAATAAGTAGCAAAGAGAAGGAAAAACTGACAGATTCATCCACCTTTGTTCACTGGTTTCCACTCCCTTTTTGTCTTGGTTTCTTCGACTTTGCCCTGTTTTGCATGACCATTGCGTCTTGCCCAGCCATGGAAGGGTTAGTGAACACTGTCATGTTCAGCATATTAGTAAAGAAGTAGAACTGTGCCGGTGTTTTGAGTTGAAATAACTAAATCTGTGTTATTAAATACAACAAATTATTAAACCTCTGCTAGCAAACAGGTGTTGCATGACCAATTCTGCTTTGACCCAAAGTAACCTGAATTAAGCTCCTTTGGTTAGGAGATTTATATCCCCAAATGTATCCATTCTCTTATTTAACATAAGAGTCAGTCTAAAGGTACTGTATATGGCAACAGGGCTAGTTTTGAGGAAAATAACATTGATGAAAACACGGTGGCGTGTTTTTGACACATTCTTCCCATAGTTATATGGGACTTTGAGGGAATAATAAACACATTTTTGCTTTTGTTAAGGCATTGCCCAAAACACAATAACCCTGGATTGTTGAGTCTACATAAGACTGTAAACATACCCTATTAGCAAACAATACATTGAATAACTGTCTTTGAGCGACCTTCAGAAAGTAACACAATGGCTCAGATTACTTATTATCATTGTGTGACCCTCGTGGCTGCCATTCACATCAAGAGGCATTGACTTGCTGAAGCAAAAACTTCAAATGCACATCTACTTCCATTGCAGAATCTAAAAAAGGAAAGGCAACAGACCTTGCGGTACTATCAATGAAGCCAGAGACGGTATACAGTGGTGCCTCGCAAGACGAAATTAATCCGTTCCGTGAGGCTCTTCGTATAGCAGTTTTTTCGTCTTGCGAAGCAAACCCATTGACAGCTTAGCAGATTAGCGCTATTAGCGGTTTAGCGGCTTTTAGCGGATCAGCTGATAAGTGGCTTATCAGTGGATCAGCTGATAAGCGGCTTAGCGGCTTAGGAAAAGGGGGGGAAAGGGGGGGAAACCCCGCAGGAACTCGCAAGACATTTTCGTCTTGCAAAGCAAGCCCATAGGGAAATTCGTTTTGCGAAGCGCCTCCAAAACGGAAAACCCTTTCGTCTAGCGGGTTTTCCGTCTTGCGAGGCGTTCGTCTTGCGGGGCACCACTGTATATATATCTGTTCCCTATACCCTGGCAGGTATCACTCAAGATGTGCTTTGATTGTGAATTCTACTGGCAAATTTAACCATCTCTGCCCTGAGATCTACAGATGTATGGTGGTATACAAATTAATAACAATAACAAGGGTACAGTGGTACCTCGGCTTAAGAACTTAATTCGTTCTGGAGGTCCGTTCTTAACCTGAAACTGTTCTTAACCTGAGATACCACTTTAGCTAATGGGGCCTCCCGCTGCCGCTGCGCAATTTCTGTTCTCATCCTGAAGCGACTGTAACCTGAAGCGTCTGTAACCCGAGGTACCACTGTAATGATAATAATAATTGCTCCACTCTATTTCTTATACCTTACTTGCATTGGTGAGAGGTGTGACTGACATGAATGACCCAACCCCATCATCCTGAATGCCTATGTGAATAGGAATATGTCCTGTTTCCATTCTGTGTGTAGAAGTCCCTAAGGTACCCTTGGTCCAAGGGTTCCCTGATAGAGCAGGGGTGAGGGGCCTGTGTCCCTCCAGATGTTGCTGAACTACAACTCCCATCAGCCCCAGCAAGCTTGGCCAATGAGCAGGGATGTTAGTTGTAGTTCGGCAACCTCTGAAGAGCCAAAGATTCCCCACCCCTGAGATGGAAAGACTTTCCCAGCCTTATATGGAGATGCCAGAGACTGAAGTTGGGACCTTTTGCATGAGAAACAGGACCTCCACCATTGAGCTCAGGCCCTTTGGGTTAAACCACAGAGCCTAGGACTTACCGATCAGAAGGTTGGCAGTTCGAATCCCCGCGACGGGGTGAGCTCCCATTGCTCGGTCCCAGCTCCTGCCAACCTAGCAGTCTGAAAGCATGTCAAAGTGCAAGTAGATAAATAGGTACCACTCCGGCGGGAAGGTAAACGGTGTTTCTGTGCGCTGCTCTGGTTCGCCAGAAGCGGCTTAGTCATGCTGGCCACATGACCCGGAAGCTGTACACCGGCTCCCTCGGCCAATAAAGCGAGATGAGCGCCACAACCCCAGAGTCGACCACGACTGGACCTAATGGTCAGGGGTCCCTTTACCTTTACCTTTACATCAGCTACACCCAGGGTGGTGTAACTTACAAGATCCATGGGTTTGTTCAGGGTGTTTTGGTTGTCTTGGTTGTAGCTGTGCAGGTACTCTCTGGGTGACCCCTTCAGACAGGACTTCAGTAAAATAGAAGACGTAGCTCTGATCTGGAAGGCATTTGGTGGGCAAAGGGAATAAAGTGAAACCTACTTCAGCTAAGGCTGGGATCCCTTGGTGAATCACCTTGTCCTGTCTTGGAACTGCCTTGCGGGCCTTATTATGGACTCAATAAGCTCTTAATTAAAATGTAACCGCACTTAATTAAAAAGAAAAACCCTGTTGAAATCTTGACAGGGTTGGCACTTGTGTATGGGCCTGGTTAGGCTTTGTTGCTCCAGCCTGTGATAACGTACCGTTTGCATCATTTTCCAAAAACCTCTCCGGGGCAAAACCTGAGAAGCATTACGAGGAGAATAGTTGGTTTCTGGAGAAATGTATCTTAAGTTAGTAAGAAATACACACCAAAATCAGAATGCTTTCAAATTCTGAGAACTAGGTGTTTAAAATCCTTGAAGTATCCTAGAAGCAAGCGTCAGAGCAATAAAAAAGATTAATGTATTACTTTCCCTGGAGGTTTGCTTCTTGGCTTGTAACTGCTGCTCTCTAGATAAGTGGGAGGGAAGAGAAGGAACTCTATTAATCAGCCTGAAGTTGCAGTAAGTTCTCCAGAGCCAAAGTAGTTGGCAAAGGAGAGTGCCAGACTTTTATGCTTCTCCGGTGCAATTCAGGTCTCGCAAGGCCATTGTGCCTGTTCCAAACCTGGCTGAATTAAGACAAAAGAAAAGCTTAGGAACCCTAGAATCGCCACTAAGAACTGTCCGGAGTGACAAACATGTTGCAGTCAGTAGCGGACAGCATACCAGGAAGTAAAGGAGAAGGGGCATGGCTAGCACAGTGCACACACGCCTGTAGGAAGGCCAGATTGGTGCGGTGCAAACATATAGGCAGAGCCAAACTCACTGCTGCCTCAGTGAATAGGATTTCCCTTAAAAAAAGGGAAAAGTTGACAGCTTTGCTCCTGCCCCGCTCAGCAATATATACCACAGCTTCTTTGGCTACATATAGTAAGGGTATTTAAAATGAGAGTTGTCACAGCATCCTCTTTTTTTACTCTTCAAAATATTGCAGCCCTCACCATAAGCAACATGGCAAGGGAATCAAATAAGAGCAACTAAAAATGGCAGCAGGATACAGATTAGCAGAGCAAAGCAAATCTGCCCAATAGGCCAAATATCTGGTGTGTTTTTTTTAATTGCCTATTGGCTGAAGAAAGCCATCAACAAGGAATCTAGGGAAGCCTCCTTTGCATAGCTGTCAAGTGTCCCTTATTTGAAGGGACAGTCCCTTATTCCAGCGCCATGTCCCGCTGCTGTCCCTTATTGATGGATGTCCCTTAAATGATGTCCCTTAAATTTCAAAGGAAGCAGCTCCTCTCCCTCCCTCCCTCCCTACCTGCCGGCCAGGGAGGAGGGAGGCTCCAACTGTGCTGCTTGGCTGTGTTGCTCACCCAATAAGAAGTCTAAGAACGACTGGGGGGGTGGAGCTTTCATGCCTTGTGTGTGGCTAGTTAATGCAAGCTGAGGGGGTTTTTGAATGCTGGACGCCATTTTGTTGCACGTGCTGCTGCAAACTTTGCAGTACAAAGCCAGGCCGGGGAGCCATCTTAAGTTGAGGCTGCATAGGCCTTGTGGTGCATGTGATTCAGATTCTATTCAGTTGAACCTCTGGTTACAAAGTTGGTTGGACAGTGTTCTTGAAGCTACCAGCATGAGTTTGACCAGACTGCAAGAGGACAGGAAGACTGGAGTGCCTGGAACAGGTGAGGCTGCAGGTCCCTTATTTTGGCTGCTGGTCCCTTATTTTCAAGGCTGCTGGTCCCTTATTTTCAAATCTGTAAGTTGACAGCTATGCTCCTTTGGCAGGGAGTTCCAAAGTCTGGACCCAGCCACTGAGGAGGCCCTTTGAGTCAGAGCTGAGCTGATGTCATAATGAGCGATGGAAGGAATTTTCCTCCAGGTCTGATAAACTGATGAACTCATGGATTTTTTCCCTATGACGGGCGACAGATAGCATGCAACTCATTTGCTTCAGGCACTAGAGGAGTGGGACAACAAGCTTGTTCTCAGTTATTACAATAGAAAGTGAGTTATGAAGTTTAAGAACGCAGGACTTTTATGGACTTTCCCCCCTGCTTTATAAATGTGCAGTTGTTTGTCATTTATTGCAAGGAATCCTGACGTCCTCTACTTCTGTTCCAAGGAAATGGCTGCTCCCCATTATTCAAAATACATTATGTTACTACGGAAGTGTTAAGGATTTGATATAGGAAAGCCTATGGAGGTTATAAAATGACCCACAATGTCAATAGTAGAGTGATCTAAGGATGAAGACATACATAATATTGTTATGAGCTTGGGCGGGGGGGGGGTGTCAGTCTGGGTCCCTTCCAGTGGCGGACCTTGGGGTCTCAAAATTCAGCAGAACCCTATGCGACGCCAGAATTTGGTACGTCCCTGTCTCTCGCCTTCACTTACAGTGGTACCTGGGTTACATACGCTTCAGGTTACAGACTCCGCTAACCCAGAAATATTACCTCGGGTTAAGAACTTTGCTTCAGGATGAGAACAGAAATCATGCTCTGGCGGCGTGGCAGCAGCAGGAGGCCCCAGTAAAGTGGCACTTCAGGTTAAGAACAGTTTCAGGTTAAGAACAGACCTCTGGAACGAATTGAGTACTTAACCCGAGGTACCACTGTATACCTCATGGTTGCAGTACTGCCAAGACTCCATGCAGAGATAATAAATGGAAAACCAGGTCGGAGTAGTTTGAGTAGAGTGCAGAGATCAGAAGCAAAACTGATGAGGATCAGTGAAATATGAGGCCTTGGAAAAGGAGAATCTGCTCCAGAACTTTAAGGAAGTTAAAAAGATAGAATCACAGTAGTTAGCAAGAGATTAAAGATGCGTGGTGCTCGTTGGAACAGCACCCGAGGGCCAGAGTAGCTGCAGAGAGGTTTTCCATGCTCATTTGGGGAAATATAGTTACATGAAGGGACGCGGGTGGCACTGTGGGTTAAACCACAGAGCCTAGGACTTGCCAATCAGAAGGTCAGCAGTTCGAATCCCCGTGACAGGGTGAGCTCCCGTTGCTCGGTCCCTGCTCCTGCCAACCTAGCAGTTCGAAAGCACGTCAAAGTGCAAGTAGATAAATCTGGTGGGAAGGTAAACGACATTTCCGTGCGCTGCTCTGGTTCACCAGCGGCTTAGTCATGCTGGCCACATGACCCGGAAGCTGTATGCCAGCTCCCTCGGCCAATAAAGCGAGATGAGCGCCGCAACCCCAGAGTCGGCCACAACTGGACCTAATGGTCAGGGGTCCCTTTACCTTACCTAGTTACATGAAAGGCGATTTGGCAGCAAGTGGCAAAACCCTTACTCAGGTAAATGAAGCAAACAAGCAAAAGGCTCTAGTAAGCAACCTTTAGCATGGGTAAGCAACACCATGAGCATGGTGTGGCCGAAGACTGTGTGCAGATTCATACTTTAGTTGTGGACAAAGACGTTGAGCTTCTATGTAAGGCAGAACTGCTCCCCCCCCCAGCTGTTTTGGACTACAACTCCCATCAGCCCCCAAGCTAGCAGAGCCATGCTGGCTGAAGCTGATGCAAGTGGTAATATAAAACAGCTGGAGGGTAGCAAATTGGAGAAGGCTGAGATAAAGGCTCAAGCTGATGGCTGCTTGCACTCCGGTGTGAAGGCCACATCACAGCCAAAAGGGTTTCCCTGCCCCTGCTCAGGATTAAGTTCCAGACCTATGGGCTCAGAAAGCCAGTTTGTAGGACAAGACCGCTGTCCCAGGGATCCTGGGCTGTCATTTTCATGTGCAAACAAACAATGTGTATAGACATTTGGCCTTGGTTACACGAACAGAATGCAGTTTTATGCATGATATAGAAAGATATGACGAGGCCTAAATGTTTTCTTTCCTTAAGAACAAGCAACAGCCTTGGGAGGAAGCTGTTGTGGGCAGAAGTGAGGCTGAGGAAGGCGTGGCTTTGCTTGACCCTCTGCTCCTCTGGTGTTTTCTTTTTTTTTAAAAAAATGATATTTATTAAAGTTTTAAATGAACACATATAGACACAAAAACCAACATAAACATAAACCAACAAAACAAACAGATCAAAAACAAGTATAAATTCAAACCTTATTTTCTAAACCTAATTTCACCGACCTCCTCACACCTCCCCCTTCTGTATTCTAATCTCATTTATCTTATCAGCAAATCCATTCCCATATTTCCCATAGTTTTTATTAATTCTATTCTTTTTCCTTAATCAACGCCCCTGCAAACCACTAATTTTTAAACCCATATCTTTTTAGCCTTCATTAATTTTATAATGTTTATTAAGATAGTCTTTGAACTTCTTCCAATCTTCTTCCACTGTCTCTTTGTCCTGGTCTCGGATTCTGCCAGTCATCTCTGCCAGTCCCATATAGTCTGTCATCTTCATCTGCCATTCTTCCAGAGTGGGTAGATCTGGTGTCTTCCAATACTTTGGTGTTTTCCTACTCCAAATCTCATCTGCTCCCAGCTGATTTCTGCTCCAGGCTGGGTTGGTGCATAGCTGTCAACTTGCAGATTTGAAAATAAGGGATCAGCAGCCAAAATAAGGGATTTTCAGAGCACAGGTATGTTCGACTTCTGAGCCCCTCCGAGCCAAAGGCAGAAAGCCCAGCCAGCAGCCAAACGAAGCCTCAAGCGGTGGTTCCAACAGCACAGCAACCCGGCAAAGGGGATGCAGCAAGAAAAACCAGTGCCACCTCTCCGCTGGGAAGCGCTGAGCAAAGGCGAGTCCCCAGGCAATGTAGCCGATTTGATCGGCACAAGGCATGCAAGCTCCACCCCCTAGTCGTTCTTAGACTCCTTATTGGGTGAGCAACGCAGCCAAGCAACACAGTTGGAGCCTCCTTGGCCGGCAGGGAGGGAGGGAGAGGAGCTGCTTCCTTTGAAACCCAGGAAATTTGAAGGACATCATCAATAAGGGACAGCAGCGGGGGACAGCGCTGGGATAAGGGACTGTCCCGCCTAATAAGGGACGGTTGACAGCTATGGGTTGGTGTGCAGAGCAGCTTTGGTGGGGTGATTTGAAGTGGGAACACAGCTGGCAGGGAAAGGGTGAAACACCCTTCTCCCCAACCACTCCTCTTGCAAACCCTCCACCTCCTGAAAGTGCTTTTCCTTACAGAGAGAGAGAGAAAAGACTCTTGTGGCTTCCTTATATCCATGTGCTCTCCTTCTTGGAGCTGACAAACATAGCAAGCATGACATTCGCAAGTTGGCAAGTAGCACAGAAAAAGCCTTTCCTGGCGGAATACCCTCCTTCTATTCAGTGTTTTGTCGTGCCCTCAGTGGAGAGGGGCCTGCTGAGGCACGCCTGGATAATACTGGCTCCCTTGGAAGTAAACAAATGTGCTTATTCTTATATCTTACACAGCTTAAAAGCCAATTATGCAGCAGCTCAGCTGGTACCAACACCTTCATTTTCTCTTGAGATTACATTTTTATCCGGACTTTGCTGCACTTAGCCCTTGTCAGTGACCCATAGATGCTCCTGATGGTAGGCAAGGCGTAAATCCGCTTTCTCAGGGTCTACCCTAACGTCTGGCAAGACTGCTTAATACTGTGATTGAATGTTGTTGTTGTTTAGTCGTTTAGTCGTGTCCGACTCTTCGTGACTCCATGGACCAGAGCACGCCAGGCACTCCTGACTTCCACTGCCTCCCGCAGTTTGGTCAAACTCATGCTGGTAGCTTCGAGAACACTGTCCAACCATCTCACCCTCTGTCGTCCCCTTCTCCTTGTGCCCTCAATCTTTCCCAACATCAGGGTCTTTTCCAGGGAGTCTCCTTCCAACTCTAAAATTCTGTAATTCTGTAATTCTCATGAGGTGGCCAAAGTATTGGAGCCTCAGCTTCAGGATCTGTCCTTCCAGTGAGCCCTCAGGGCTGATTTCCTTCAGAATGGATAGGTTTGATCTTCTTGCAGTCCATGGGACTCTCAAGAGTCTCCCCCAGCACCATAATTCAAAAGCATCAATTCTTCGGCGATCAGCCTTCTTTATGGTCCAGCTCTCACTTCCATACATCACTACTGGGAAAACCATAGCTTTAAGTATACGGACCTTTGTTACCTTTTAGCAGACGAATATTATTTGTTTTGTGAACTCAGCAGCTGCACAGAAAGGGTTCAGTCAGCCTGCTTATATAGAGCTCCAGTACAATGTAACTGTAACAATTTTCCAAAACTATCCAATCACTGAATGTCACTTTCGATCCCTTATTTGCATAACTATCTACAGTATCCCCCTGCTGGCCCAGGGTGAGAACTTCCGTACATAACAAATTCATTCTAAAATCAATTCAAAATCAAATTAATGGCAACCGTTGGGCTAGAGTTTCCTAGAGTTTCCTTATTTCCTATAAGTGTAGACATATTTACTTTATTTCATGAAATTTAGAATTGTTGAGTTGGAAAGGGCCACAAGCGCCATCTAGTCCAGCCCCCTGCAACACACAGTGGCGTAGCGTGGGGGGTGCAGGGGGGCCCGGACGCACCGGGCGCAACATCTGGGGGGGCGCGCTCGCACTCGCAGCTCTTTGCCCCTACCTGGCTCCACGAGTTAGGGGGCGCAAATTACTTGCCTTGCCCCGGGTGCTGACAACCCACGCTACGCCACTGGCAACGCAGGAAACTTTTGCCCAAGGTGGGGATCAAACCTGTTGTGTATTGAGTCAAAGGATTTTATATCTGTATTATTATTGTCTGTATTTGCATTAGGGTAAAGTAACTGCCTTTTGGTTCCAGAGGGTACAGCTACTATTGGTTCATTTAAGCTGCTGTATTTGGATCCTCTGTCTTATTGGTTTCCTCCAAAAGGCAGGACTGTGATTGCCTGATATTGTTCCCTCCAAAATGTATCCTTTCTAGCTAGTTCCCTGTCCCTATAAATGTAGCTCTCCCGTCCTCAGGTCTCAGTCTTGTTGCTTTAATAAAGAAGTGTTACTAGAGAACCGTCTCCAGCATATTATGTCAAGAGAGCTGAAATCACAAACCCCACGTCACAACAAAACCCACGTCCCTGAGATTGAGTCTCATGCTCTACCGACTGAGCCATTTATACACTGCCTGATTGTAAAAAAAAGCAAAGCGGTTTACAAAAGATGAAGCAGTAAAATCGAGAAGAACAAAATACTGCTTTAAAACCTATGAAAGATGCTAAAACAGATTAAAAGGACCTAAGGTTTCTAAGCATCTGGGTAGGCTTGTTTAAAAAGGAATGTTTTAAAAAGGAGGATAGGGAAACACCTGCTTGATCTCAATAGGCAGGGAGCTCCAGAGAGTAGACCGTGCCACACTAAACCGTTGAGTTCTTAAAAATGTGGAACAGGCATTATGCGGCAACTGTAGTAATTCCAGTTCCGCCAATTGAAGTGGTTGCGTGGGCACACGTATAGGGTAAGGCAGTCTCACAGGCAAATTGATCCCAACTTATAAGGAATTTATATACCACACTGGAGAGATACCACATCTGGGGAACCGGGTTCACGTCTCCGCTCCTCCACATGCAGCTGCTGGGTGACCTTGGGCCAGTCACACTTCTCTGAAGTCTCTCAGCCCCACTCATCTCACAGAGTGTTTGTTGTGGGGGAGGAAGGGAAAGGAGAATGTTAGCCGCTTTGAGACTCCTTAAAGGGAGTCCAAACTCCTCTTCTTCTTCTTCAATAGTAATACCTTGGACCTGGCTCAGTAGCAAATCGGCAACCAGTTCAGAGCAAGAACGAGGGAAACCCGACATAGAGCACATTGCAGGAATCCAGTCTTGATGTTTTGCCTATTTTCTCATTGTGTATATATGTGCGTCTGAGCATCACCTGTTTTATGTGAAATGGGTATTTTGTGGTGCCCCTGACAGTTTATTATATTTCCAAATGTGTCCCTAGGCCTGGAAAAAGATGGGGAAGCCCTGACCTATGGCCCGCCAGCCAAATCCAGCCTGCAACCAGGAGGAAACAGAACGGGGTGAGTGGAATTGGGACTGAGAGAAACAATGGAGAGGGAGGGAATATATAAAAATAGATGTGTCAATAAATATATAGATATGATTCTGCACAGACAGTTGACTGTGGAGTATTGCTCAGCTTGTTTGTTCTTTGCTCTTTTAGCAAAGCACCATTTCACGGTTGCTTGGCGCCTTCGTCTTCTATCCTTTAGTAATGGGGACGGATTAATTTGGAATCATGGGCCACTGAGCTGAGAGCTCAGGTGTGTCAGAAATCGCAGGTGGCTGGTGCTGACTAGACAGCAACTGAATGCACAATTCTTCGATTAGGCTCCCGGGAATGGAGTAATTAGCAGCGATGAATATACCACAGCTTGCCTTCTACTGCCTCATTAGCTGCGACACCAATGTTACTTTTAAAAGCTTCAGGGAGCGAGGGGGCAAGTGTAACTTCTCACCCAAGCTATTGGAAAGTTGAAGTTCATAAGGGGAAGAGTGCTGGCGTAAGCATTTTCGGATTTCACCAAACGGGCCTTCGTGGCCGCTGGCATTAGTTGCTACGTAGTGCCTAGGAAGCTCTAAAGCAGGAGTCCGTAAACTTTTTCAGCAGGGGGCCGGTCTACTGTCCCCCAGACCTTGTGGGGGGCCGGACTATATTTTGAAGAAAAAAACGAACGAATTCCTATGCCCCACAAATAACCCAGAGATGCATTTGAAATAAAAACACACATTCTACTCATGTAAAAACACCAGGCAGGCCCCACAAATAACCCAGAGATGCATTTTAAATAAAAGGACACATTCTACTCATGTAAAAACATGCTGATTCCTGAACTGTCCGCGGGCCAGATTTAGAAGGCAATTGGGCTGGATTCGACCCCCGGGCCTTAGTTTGCCTTCCCATGCTCTAAAGATAGCTGCGAGCCTCACGATGGCAGACTTTGGTTGGGCTATTAAAAGGATTTAAATGGTAGATAAAGATGTATACTTTAAAAAGTACAGTGGTACCTCGGGTCAAGTACTTAATTTGTTCCGGAGGTCCGTTCTTAACCTGAAACTGTTCTTAACCTGAAGCACCACTTTAGCTAATGGGGCTTCTTGCTGCCGCTGTGCCACCGGAGCACAATTTCTGTTCTCATCCTGAAGCAAAATTCTTAACCTGAAGCACTATTTCTGGGTTAGCGGAGTCTGTAACCTGAAGCGTATGTAACCCGAGGTACCACTGTAATGGACTTTAAACATTGAAATCAAAATCAAAACGTTCTTGTATTGCCATTGCCATTGTAGTAAACGTGTTCCCCTAATGTGCATGTGTTAAAACACAAAGCCTGCACTTATCATTTCTTACAATGGAATTAATGACCTTGGGCCCAGCGCATTGGCCAAAATCCGACGCTGGGAAATGTGTGGGCAAAGGGGGAGTTCATTTTCCCCAGGGTTGGAAAGTCTGGACTGGGAGACTGCCTGCCACTCATACGTCACTTATTCAGATGAGAGAGGGAAATGGAAGGTTTTATTTAGGCCTCTCCTCCCACGCCCACCCCCCAAAACCAACCCCAAACAGATAGATAGTTCTGTTCAAAACAATCTAAATGTGGTACATGATGGCATTGGACTTTTCAGCCTGGGAAATTCATGTGCAGACCTCAATACACAGGTCTCCCGCTTGGATTGGAGGAAGCGAGTTAAAACTTTTATATGTAAGGCAAGATCAGGAATTATAGATATGTCACAAAACATCATGTGCTCTCTCTATATTTCTGGCCTTGATATTGGGAACCAAGGACAGACATGATACAATTATGCTGTCCCGCAGGCTTCTTAGTTTGACACTGTGAGGATGTTGAGCTAGATGGACCGTTGACCTGAGCAAGTAGGCAGTCCTTATGTTCTTAAATTCTTAGTATAATCCACTGAAGACACCTGGGATGATCTCATTCTCCCATTCTATGCTCTCCGACTACTCAAATGCTGCAGTTTGCTCACAGCAAAAACTCTCGCGTTATGGATGTTTTTCTTGAAAGGATCACCCAGTCTTGCTTAGAAATATTAAATGGGTCTTACCGAATAGCAAGTTTCCCTAGGGTTGCAACTTCAGCCTGTAATTAAACAGCCTTGCCCACATACACACAGAGAGAAACATCAACGTATTGTTTGAAATTAAAATAGAGTGCGTTGTTGATGTTCTTTCAACCTGAATTTGTCCCCCTAGATATTTAAATTCACCAGTGGAAGCAAAAAGGAAAAAGAAGGCAGGGCTCCTGTCTCTTTGATAGCTGTGTGGAAGAGCAATTTCAGCAAGTTTCACCTGCTGAAAGAATTCTCTCTATGAAAGATCCTGGAGTAATGTCTATTTTTCACTTGGGGATTAATGCCAATATTGAGAGGATTTTAATCAGGACTATGGTGAGGTATGTGGTCTAACCTGCAGCTTTTTTGGGGGGGAGGGGGGAGCTCTACACATGTTAAATGCATTCACATATTTGCCATTAAAAATTACTATTATTATTAATTATTATGTATACCCTGCCCAGCTGGCTGGGTTTCTCCAGCCTCTCTGGGTGGTTTCCAACAAAGTATTAAAATACAGTGGTCTGTTAAACATTAAAAGCTTCCCTAAACAGGGCTGCCTTCAGATGTCTTCTAAAAGTCGGGTGGGAGGGCGTTCCACAGGGTGGGTGCCACTACCGAGAAGGCCCTCTGTCTGGTTCCCTGTAACTTGGCTTCTCGCAGCGAGGGAACCGCCAGAAGGCCCTCGGCGCTGGACCTCAGTGTCCGGGTAGAATGATGGAGGTGGAGATGCTCCTTCAGGTATACTGGATCGAGGCTGTTTAGGGCTTTAAAGGTTAGCACCAACACATTGAATTGTGCTCGGAAACGTACATGTAGTTTTCTTCTGAGAGCTCTGTCAAGGGAAGACTATATGACCCCATTACCAACGCATTCTGGAGCCTGAATCCAGAACATCAGAGTTCTCCACCCAACACACAGACTTCTTCTACTTTCCCTCTCTGAGGTCCACTGAAACCCTCTTAACCACAAGTGGCTGGGGCAACCCAGCCAGATGGGTGGGCTATAAATAATAAAATTATTATTAATTGCTATTATAAGAGACAGAGTCTGACCTAACTGGAGCCCGTCACAACCTGAAGCAACCATAAAATAATCATCTCAACTCAACCCATTCCGACTCCGTAAAACAAAAAGGAAGAAAGCTCTCGCCCACCTCTCAGCTTGTTCTTCCCGACAGCCCCCCAACCTGTCAGCACCCTTAGGCACCCGTCTCTGGGCAGAAAGATCCTTCTGCAAGTCTCCTGGGCCCAGAGGAGCTGGTATAGCTGTGTTATCCCCTTGGCTGCCCGCCAGAGTAAACCGAAAAGTGCCCATCAGCAGCATGAGAAGCCGCTGTTACAGCTGCAGCCTTTGAGCTGCTGTGAGCCTGGGCATGTTTACTCAGAAGCAAGCTCCGCGGAGTTCAGCGGAACCCACTTCCAAGCAAGGGAGTGCACACCTCTAGCCTTGGAGGCGATGGCGGCCTATCTCCAAAACAGCTGTTCCCATGGTATACTGCATTCCCTTAATCATTCTCAGAAACAGCAGCACTCTGCTTCGACTAGAGACAAGGTGGAATTTTATTTGGTAAGGACTGTGAGTAAAATTAACCAAGATAATTACGGGGTTGCAGTTGAAGGCCAAGCCACCACTCATAGCACACAGAAATGTAACGCAGCCACCACAAGCCCCGGGATCACGTGAATCAGCACTAAGGGATCCTTGTTCGCTTAGCACACGCTTGCCAACCTCAGTAGAAGGTTTAGAGCATAAGGGAGGGAATGTGTGTGAATCTAGCAATTGTCTTTGTTTGCCCCAGCTGTTGTGGCTTCTGCAGGCACCTATATTTTTATATTTCCGCCAGCAGTTGTTAATCTCTCCTCAGTTCCTGAGCAGGAAAAAGCTTTTTTAGGCTTCCCCACCCCTAAATCGGGTTCTGGTGATGAAAAGAGCTCTATAATCTGAAAGAGAGGCTTTGCATTGCAGGTATCTTAGCGAAGCAAAACCGGGTCTCTTGCAAAATGTTGCTTAGACACAGCTTGCTTTTGTTTAATTATAGCTTGCTAACTTTTAAGATCTCATGTCTGAGTTTCCGATTTTTTTCCTTTTTTTAAATCCAAGACAAGCTGCAGAACAAGATAAATATCTCCACTTAAAGGGCTTGTTGAAAAGGGAAGGCCTTCGCTAGGCACAAAAAAAAACAATAAATACCAAAGGCTTTTTTGATCCTAGAATGCCTTTTGGAGTAGCTGTATAGGACACCCCTCCAATAAACTATCAGTAAACACTGGTCAATCCTTGGACAATATTCCTCCTGCATTTCATAGTATTGTGAGTTGTGATGGGGAAGAAGTAGGCTGTATGTGAGATCCTTCTTAACCCCTGGATCCAGCAAGTGTTAAAATATAATCCAGACTAGCTTCCTTTGCTGAGATGATACATATTGTTATCTGGCCAAATTCTCCAAATTTTGCAATGCAGTTCTTCAACCAAAAACTGTATGTGTGTGTGTGCGTGCACACACACAAAAATGACATATTTATCCATTATATATTTTGTTATCCAAAAACTTGATAAGTAAACAATTTAGACTGAGCATTCTAGCTACACTGCCTTAGTTAATATCAGCCTTCTGCCTTCATTCCTTTCCTATCACGGCCACCTGAGGTCCGTGGCTATCTTGCTTGGTTTAACAGGCCCACAGCTTTTTAAGTCTTGTATAAGCCATAATAAACTAGCATTTTGGCATGCCTGGAATGCCGCAGAAGAGTACGGATGCCAGATAAACAGGATAATGTACTCTCACTGCCCCCACCCCAGATGAAGAATCAAGCATCAGTGAGATTTTCAAAGCGTCTGGCATCAAGTAGATGCTAGATAAGAGTCATTGGGTTGTGAAGGGGACAGTGGTATTTCACAGGGAACCAGCTAAACACCATTCTCTAAAGCAGGGATCAGCAAACTTTTTCAGCAGGGGGCCTGTCCACTGTCCCTCAGACCTTGTGGGGGGGCTGGACTATTGGGAGGGGGGGATGAACAAATTCCTATGCCCCACAAATAACCCAGAGATGCATTTTAAATGAAAGGACACATTCTACTCATGTAAAAACACGCTGATTCCCGGACTGTCCGTGGGCCAGATTTAGAAGGCGATTGGGCCGGATCCGCTTAGTTTTCCTACCCATGCTCTAAATAAAGAGACAGCGAAGAGCCACAGGATAAAAGTTGTCACCCTTTAGTTCCTAAGAAATATCTGTCACCCTTTCCCCCTAATAAATATTGTTTCCCCTGTTATGTACTGAAGTTCTCACCCTGGGCCAGCAGGGGGATATTGTAGATAGTTCAGGTCCTCATATGCAAATAAGGGATCAAAAGTGATGTTCAGTGATTGGATAGTTACAGAAAGTTGTTACAGTTACGTTGTACTGGAGCTCTATATAAGCAGGCTGACTGAACCCTTCAGTTCAGTTCTGTTCTGGCCTGTGAATAAACAAGAGCTGTTTGAAGAATCGCTATGTCGTCTGATATGTTCACCCACAATTTAACATCCCCTTTTACACTCTGCACTGGTGGCAGACATTAAATAGTGTTGTTTTCTTCTTCTTGTACAGCCAATGACCATTTTGCAGGGAGTTGTGTTCTGGCAGAGCACATACAAGCCCATTTCACCTCCTTTTCTGGGGGGCATGGTCACGTGCCAATTGGACTTGCCTATAACGGTTGTTGCCTGCAGTGATGGGGGCACTGAACCCATTCAGTGTCTGCCCTGCCTCTCTTGCAGGTATAAAACTTCTATAAGGAAAATATATCTTAGCTGTACTAAAACGATTATCATTTTTGTTCAACTGAATATTAGTGAGCTGGTGTTGCACTGAAAGTGGTGTCAATAGCATTCTGCTCTGTTTGCTGTTTGATTTTCACACACTCCTTGGCTGATTCGCCTCCCGAGTTACTGTAAGCTATGTGCTTTAAGCTGCGCTAATTACCCGCTTTGAAATGTGTGTTCCTTTTCCACCTCTGCAAACTACTTAACTGCTTTTAGGTACTGTTTACATTTTGAGTACTGTATCCTCTTAGTTAAGTAGCTTATTAAGCTATCATTTTTTCCAAAGACCATCTCTTCATTTAGGCTCTGCTGATTTCACTTTCTTTGCCAGGTTAATTTTAGCTGTCCACTTTGTTCTGGTATATTGGGAGAGAGGCAGTTGCTGATTTGGAGAAACCTACTAAATTAGGAGGGACTTCACATCTTTATGGTTCCTGCACATTGATTACATTTGCCACTGAAGTGGCATTGGCTCCCAGTACGTTTCCGAGCACAATTCAAAGTGCTGGTGTTGACCTTTAAAGCCCTAAATGGCCTCGGCCCAGTATACCTGAAGGAGCGTCTCCACCCCCATCATTCTGCCCGGACGCTGAGGTCCAATGCCGAGGGCCTTCTGGCGGTTCCCTCATTGCGAGAAGCAAAGCTACAGGGAACCAGGCAGAGGGCCTTCTCGGTAGTGGCGCCCACCCTGTGGAACGCCCTCCCATCAGATGTCAAAGCGATAAATAACTACCTGACATTCAGAAGACATCTTAAGGCAGCCCTGTTCAGGGAAGTTTTTAATCTGTGATATTTTAGTGTATTTTTGGTTTTTATGGAAGCCGCCCAGAGTGGCTGGGGAAACCCAGCCAGATGGGCGGGGTACAAATAATAGATGATGATGATGATGATGATTATGAAGTAAGAAGTAACCACAGAAGTAACTATCCATCATAGCCCCATGAGCATTTCTTTGATGAGGGAGGCACCAGGGCCTGCCCAAGACATTTTGGCACCTGAGGCGAACCACAAAATGGTGCCCCTACCCGCCAGGGAAGAAGGGGTGAGTGAAGATCTACATCAGTAACAAGGGAGGAAAATAAAGATCTACATTAGGAACAAAGATGGCAGACCAGCAGCACCTCCTGTTGGCCAAGAGGTCACTATAGAGGAGGCCTGGGCAGGGGACTGCCAAGGCGGTGGCATATCCATGATGGAGAAAACAATAATTTCATAAAATTGCATCATTTTGATGATCCATTTTCTTTTGAGCCTATGGCCTAGCTAGCTAAACTGAAAAGGCCTGTGCCTGCCTACCTTTTATGGTACTGAACTAGCTTCTATTAGGTACTGTATGTGGCAAATGTTCATTCCAGAACACTGGAAAGAATAAACTGTTAGAATCTATGGTGGCCATTGTATCCCTGGAAAGAGAATCGGTTGGGCATGGCAATTGTGATTAATCTTGAATTGTTCTGTAGGCAGATGAAAGAGGATACAGTGCTACCTCGGGTTACATACGCTTCAGGTTACAGACTCCGCTAACCCAGAAATAGTGCTTCAGGTTAAGAACTTTGCTTCAGGATGAGAACAGAAATCGTGCTCCGGCGGCGCGGTGGCAGCAGGAGGCCCCATTAGCTAAAGTGGTGCTTCAGGTTAAGAACAGTTTCAGGTTAAAAACGGACCTCCAGAACGAATTAAGTACTTAACCCAAGGTACCACTGTATGGGAAGGCATTTGATGATTAGGGAAATCAAAGTCTTAATAAGGAAAGAAACTGAAAAATGGTTATATGTAATCACATGGTATTATAATGAGGGCTGATCTGAAGATCCAATTTTTTTATTGGTTCAGGATGATGGCATCTTATTAAGATTGCTGTGCATGGTGAATAGAAATCACGTGTTCAGTCTGGAAGCATATAAAAAACATTGCTTCAGGTGTGGTTCTTTGCAGTCTCCTCTTTATTTTTGAGGTTGTCCCTATAAGCATTTGTATTTCAACAAGGGCCTCTTAACTTGGAGCCTGCATCCTTTTGGGTTCCTGGGAATCTAGGAACCTTTTTAATTTCCCCCATTGCTTCTGGCAATGCCACCCCTGTGGATCTTGCCCCCAAAGCAGTTACTTCACCTTGCCGCCTCCTCCCCTCATGGGTGGGCCGGCCCTGGGAGGCCCTCTCATCTCCACATATTCCAGGGATTTTTATTCATTATATTCAAAATGTATATGATGCTTATTCAAACAAAAGGGGGTATTCTACTAGATAGCTCTGCTTGCAATAGGACTTTTGTCTGTGCAAATGGGAACTTCCCTTCCCTCCGTTGGTTGTCTCCTAAATTTGTTCTGGGTTTTCCTTCAACTCTCTTTCCAACTGTGTTTTCTTACTCTACTAAGTTTGTATTATTATCTCACGTTGTACAGTGGTGCCCCGCAAGACGAATGCCTTGCAAGACGAAAAACTTGCTAGACGAAAGAGTTTTCCGTTTTTGAGGTGCTTCGCAAGACAAATTTCCCTATGGGCTTGCTTCGCAAGACGAAACGTCTTGCGAGTTCTTGCGAGTTTTTTCCCCTCCCCCCCTTTTTCTAAGCCGCTAATAGCCGCTAATAGCCGCTAAGCCGCTAATAGCCGCTAAGCCGCTAATAGCCGCTAATAGCGCTAATCTGCTAATCCACTAATAGCTGTGCTTCGCAAGACGAAGAGACTCGCGGAACGAATTAATTTCGTCTTGCGAGGCACCACTGTAATAACTACTGCTGAGTTAGATTTGGGGAGCAGATTTGGGGAGAGGGCAGGGAGCCACATAGGAAGAGCAGAGGGAGGGGAACTTTCAAAGCACAAGCAAAATCCTTGCATTATTGGGTTTATTTAGTTTGATGTAGTCTAAGATCTCCAAGCAAAATACCATGCAATTCATTAAAAAAAAAATACACAATTCATTTTTTAAAAAACCAATAAAAGCAAGCATTAAAGACAGGCTACATACAAAATACAACATAAAACTTATCTGTTTAAAAACAATACTAAAATCACATGTTAAACTTGTATGCTAAGAATAAATGCCTGAGAGTTCTTGACAAGTTCCAGGATCCAGCATTAGGCTTCCCTATAAGATTTGATTTTTATTTTTATTTACAGTGGTGCCCCGCAAGACGAACGCCTCGCAAGATGGAAAACCCGCTAGACGAAAGGGTTTTCCGTTTTGGAGGCGCTTCGCAAAACGAATTTCCCTATGGGCTTGCTTCGCAAGACGAAATGTCTTGCGAGTTCCTGCGGGTTCCCCCTCCTTTTTCCCCCTTTTCTTAAGCTGCTAAGCCGCTTAACAGCTGATCGCTAAAAGCCGCTAAACCGCTAATAGCGCTAATCCGCTAAGCTGTCAATGGGCTTGCTTCGCAAGACGAAAAAACCGCTATACGAAGACCCTCACGGAACGGATTAATTTCGTCTTGCGAGGCACCACTGTATATAATGCTTTTGAAGGTAGAAAACTTTGCTTGTTGTGTTTACAGACACAATGCAATTCATTTCTTTATATAAAAAAAACCCACACACCCAGCAAACCAGCATTTAAACATTCACTTGTGTGCAGCCAAGTCTCACAGTCAATTTCACTAAATTGCAGCCTATAAACTTGGCTCTGAGCCATTGGTCTGCCTCCAGTTTTGTCCGATCTTGCAACTGTTTTTGAGAAGTACAGGCAAGCTAGTAAGGAAACGTGACAGCTCTGCCCGGATGCCGCCTCCTCCAAGTATACAGTTACAGTCAGTGAGAGTTTAAGCAGTGCCGTAGCGTGGGGGGTGCGGGGGGGGGCCGGCCGCACCGGGCGCAACATCGGGGGGGGGGCGCGCGCTCGCCGCCTCCGGAGTCGCCGAAGAGCCTCGGGCGCAGGCTGTAGAAGAGCCCCATGTCTCGCGGAACCGACGAGCTGTGCGCGCGTCCGGGCTGAAGGCGTCCGGCAGGCAGTGGCTCTCAGTGCTCGCCGCGGCCCCCGCGCGTCAGGCAGCCCCTCCTCACAGCCCCACCGCCGCCGCCGCTGCTGCTGCAGCTGCTGGGCCATGTTGCATTTTCCTCGCCTCTCTGCCCTCCTCCTCCTCCGGGCAAGCGGGGTCGTTTGGGTCGCAGCGCCAGCGGCAACCCGCCTCAGATCACCTGACATGGACCTGCAGCCGCCGCCGTGGCTACCTTACCGTAAATACCCCAGCCCAGGCAGCAGCAAGAAGAAGCTGGCAGCGGCGGCAGGTTAGGGGTTAGGAGCGCAAATTACTTGCCTTGCCCCGGGTTAGGGGGCGCAAATTACTTGCCTTGCCCTGGGTGCTGACAACCCACGCTACGCCGCTGAGTTTAAGCCTTCCACAAGACTGTTAGGTGCTCTCATTGCCTTGGAGAATGATGGTGCTTTTGAGTGGGATTCAATCGTATACAGTGGTGCCTCGCAAGACGAAATTAATTCGTTCCGCAAGTCTCTTCGTCTTGCGAGTTTTTCGTCTTGCGATGCACGGTTTTCCATAGGAATGCATTGAAAATCAATTAATGCGTTCCTATGGAAACCGCCTTCCCCTGACCTCTTCTGGCGGGCGGCATTTTAAAATCGCCCGGGACAGCGGAGGACTTCTCCGCTGTCCGGGCGATTTAAAAGCCCCTGGGAAGGCAAGCAGGGGGGACAAAGACTTTTGCCCCCCGCCTGCCTTCAGAAGAGGTCCAGGACAGGCTTCGCGGACCTCTCCGCAAGCAGCGGGAGCGCTCCTTGCGGAGAGTTGCCAGCGCGCCCAGGCTTCGCGGTCCCGCCGCCCGGCTTCGGGACATCGTTCCGATGCCAGGCGGCGGGGGGAGGCTTTCTCGCCCCGCCGCCCGGCATCGGGACGATGCCCCGAAGCCGGGCGGCGGGGGGAGGCTTTCCCGCCCCGAAGCCGGGCGGCGGGGGGAGGCTTTCCCGCCCCGAAGCCGGGCGGCGGGGGGAGACTTTCCCGCCCCGCCGCCCGGCTTCGGGACATCGTTCCGATGCCGGGCGGCGGGGGGAGGCGTTCCCGCCTCGCCGCCCGGCATCGGGGCATCCTTCCGAAGCCCGGCGGCGGGAGGAGGTGTCCCCGCCCCGCCGCCAGGCTTCGGAGGAGGTCCGAGGATAGCGGGGAAGACGAGCTGCGCTTCCCCACTGTCCCGGAGATTTCCCTATGGGCTGTCGTCTTGCGAAGCAAGCCCATAGGGAAATTCATCTTGCGAAGCGCCTCCAAAACGGAAAACCCTTTCGTCTAGCGGGTTTTCCGTCTTGCGAGGCGTTCGTCTTGCGGGGCACCACTGTACTGGCAAATTCAGCTTGTGCGATTATATAGGATTTGGAGGTCTTGTACAATGAGCTCACTTACCATAAAGATAAGAATCTAAAGACAGGACACTATATAATAGATTATATGGAAAAATATTACAGCAAGAAAATAATCGTAACAGGCTGACAAAAAATACTCAGCAGTAGATATTACAAAGTGAGATAATAATATAAGGTAATGAAAACAACTTAGTAAAGTAAGAAAACGCAGTTGGAAAGAGAGTAAGGTAAAGGTAAAGGGACCCCTGACCATTAGGTCCAGTCGTGACTGACTCTGGGGTTGCGACGCTCATCTCGCTTTATTGGCTGAGGGAGCCGGTGTACAGCTTCTGGGTCATGTGGCCAGCATGACTAAGCCGCTTCTGGCGAACCAGAGCAGTGCACGGAAACGCCGTTTCCCTTCCCGCCAGAGCGGTACCTATTTATCTACTTGCCTAGAACATGGGTTGGCAAACTAAGGCCCGGGGGGGCCGGATCCGGCCCAATCACCTCCTCCGGGACACGGAAACGCCATTTACCTTCCCGCCGGAGCGGTACCTATTTATCTACTTGCACTTTGACGTGCTTTTGAACTGCTAGGTTGGCAGGAGTTGCGACTGAGCAACGGGAGCTCACCCTGTCGTGGGGATTTGAACCGCCGACCTTCTGATTGGCAAGTCCTAGGCTCTGTTGTTTAACCCACAGCGCCACCCATGTCCCTGATGGAGGAATAGTGGCTGCCATAAGTTCAGCTTTAAAAGCTAGGAACTTTAATGTTTTTTTAGATGTGTAGAACTCACTACACAAGTGTTCCAAGATCCAGTTACCTGGATTATCTGAAATACCCCCAAATTTGGCGGTCAAGTGTGTAGAGCTGCTGTGCATTAAGAAAATGTTAGCCCCCCAGATCGTAAAGTGTGAATGTAGCATCTGCCCACCTAGAAGCCAGTTCCCCAAATCCATCCCATTCTAACATGACCCCCAAACCCTAGACACACTATACATACGCAGACAGGTTTGGCTTAGCGCTCCGTAGATCCCTACTGAGTTATGCAGGACAAAGTAGAAGGCCTCCAACCAGTGGGGAAATTTATTTTGTGCTGTAAATGGCCACCCATTCATTTCTGTGAGAAAGGGGTAAAACATTGCACTTGGGGGCAACAGGGTGGCAGTCATCTTCACTGGAGAACGGTCATGCTGCTTAAGAAACCCTGCTGCAAGCATGGAACTGTGTTCACCTGTCAAAATTGGCCCATGGTGTGTTGGGGATGAAGGCTCTGACCAACAGGCTAGTTCCCCACCACTGAGATACACGCTTCTACCACCTTGTGCAGAGTCTCAACATCAACAGGCCGTCATGCACACGTCTTTAGGTTGGGTTGTCCTTGCCTTCCCCTGCCCGATAGATGTTTGATTTTCTCTTGTCTTGTACTGATGCTCTCCATTGGAGGATATAAGGTAAAGGTACCATTAGGTCCAGTCATGACCGACTCTGGGGTTGCAGCGCTTATCTCGCTTTATTGGCTGAGGGAGCTGGCATACAGCTTCCGGGTCATGTGGCCAGCATGACTAAGCCGCTTCTGGCGAACCAGAGCAGTGCACGGAAACACCATTTACCTTCCCGCCGGAGCGGTACCTATTTATCTACCGTACTTTTCGGACCATAACACGCAGTTTTCCCTCCCTAAAAGATAAAGGGAAATGTGTGTGCGTGTTATGGAGCGAATGCAGGCAGGAGGAGCCGCTCTTGCTGCCTTTTCGGCAGCCTCTCCTCTCCTCCTCCGTCGCTGGGAGGGAAGCCGGCACAGCTGAGCACAGCCTGTCTGCCTGCTTGCTGGCTTGTCTACTCTATGGCTTTTCGGCAGCCTCTCCTCTCCTCCTCCGTCGCTGGGAGGGAAGCCGGCACAGCTGAGCACAGCCTGTCTGCCTGCTTGCTGGCTTGTCTACTCTATGGCTTTTCGGCAGCCTCTCCTCTCCTCCTCCGTCGCTGGGAGGGAAGCCGGCACAGCTGAGCACAGCCTGTCTGCCTGCTTGCTGGCTTGTCTACTCTATGGCTTTTCGGCAGCCTCTCCTCTCCTCCTCCGTCGCTGGGAGGGAAGCCGGCACAGCTGAGCACAGCCTGTCTGCCTGCTTGCTGGCTTGTCTACTCTATGGCTTTTCGGCAGCCTCTCCTCTCCTCCTCCGTCGCTGGGAGGGAAGCCGGCACAGCTGAGCACAGCCTGTCTGCCTGCTTGCTGGCTTGTCTACTCTATGGCTTTTCGGCAGCCTCTCCTCTCCTCCTCCGTCGCTGGGAGGGAAGCCGGCACAGCTGAGCACAGCCTGTCTGCCTGCTTGCTGGCTTGTCTACTCTATGGCTTTTCGGCAGCCTCTCCTCTCCTCCTCCGTCGCTGGGAGGGAAGCCGGCAACAGCTGAGCGCATTCAGATTCTCAGTGTCTGCCTGCTCTATGGTTCTCCCTTACACACATGTAAGCGGCTCTGCTTTCTTTACAATGAGCTGGAAGGAGGGACAAAGAGGGCATCCCCTTCCGTCCATCCCCCAGCACCTCACCGGTAAATTCAAACAAAGCGGCTTACAAGGCTCGTGTCCCTGTGTCTCCTCCTCCTCTTTTTGCTCCCGTTCGAGGCAAGGCAGCTGCACAAATGTGAGTTCCCCCTCTCTCTTCCTTCCCTCCCTCCCTTCCTCTTCCAACTTAAAACAATATTGGGGGGCAGCCAGGTAAGCCCCACCTCACATACCACAATGGGGGGTGGGGGATGACTCCCTCAAATATTTAATGGGGTGAAAACATAATGGCACTTGGTGAAGGAGGAAATCGTTGCACAGTCATTCAAAAAATGTGGCATTAGCAATGGTTTGGATGCAAAAGAAGATGAGATTTTATATGAAGATGGCGAAGAAAGTGATGCCAGTGATTGTGAGCAGCTGAACTTCATAGATTCTGACTCTAGCACTGATGAGTTCTTGGGGTTCACAGAAGACTAGAAGAGTACTCGAACCTAAAATTCTCTCTTCATTTGTTAATGACAGTGATGATGGTTCTTAATGCCACTGTTGACTGCTGTTCACTTTACATGGTTGTAATATGATTCTGATATACCGGTTGTTTATTAAATAGTTTAGTACAACATTTGATTCAGAATATTTTTTTTCCTGTTTTCCTCCTCTAAAAACTATGTGCGTGTTATGGTCAGGTGCGTGTTATAGAGCGAAAAATACGGTACTTGCACTTTGACGTGCTTTCAAACTGCTAGGTTGGCAGGAGCAGGGACCGAGCAACGGGAGCTCACCCAGTTGCGGGGATTCGAACCACTGACCTTCCAATCAGCAAGTCCTAGGCTCTGTGGTTTAACCCATAGCGCCACCCGCGTCCCGGAGGATATAATAAAGTTAAAATCGCAATAAAGGTCAAAAGAAAGTGCTGCCCCGTTATCTCACCAGGGTTGACACACACAGACCAAAGAAAGTGATCAAAAGAAACAGAATAATGAAGCCAGGCAAATGGCCTAGAACATGGGTTGGCAAACTAAGGCCCGGGGGGGCCGGATCCGGCCCAATCACCTTCTAAATCCAGCCTGCGGACGGTCCGGGAATCAGTGTGTTTTTACATGAGTAGAATGTGTGCTTTTATTTAAAATGCATCTCTGGGTTATTTGTGGGGCATAGGAATTTGTTCATTCTCCCCCCCCCCCAAAAAAAAATATAGTCCGGGCCCCCGCAAGGTCTGAGGGACAGTGGACCAGCCCCCTGCTAAAAAAGTTTGCTAATCCCTGGCCTAGAAGCTGTGTAGAACAAAAAACTGCCCCAAACACAGCCAGGATATTCTGAAATGTCACAAGTCTAGATCCATTGCAACACAATGATTTTTGTACCTTCTGGAATATATATTTGCAATTCATGCATTTTCTAATAATAATAATAATAATAATAATAATAATAATAATCTTTTTTAAAAAAAGAAAATTATAAGAAAATTTAAGTAGCCTACCTATCTATTTTAATTTGTTATGATTAGGTTTACTATGGAATTTCTCTTGACTGGTTTAGAAGAGGAAAGGGTGTGGAAATATGAGGACTGCTGCTGTGCCTCCAATGTTTTTTTTGACCTGCAAATCTTTTATTTTCCTTTTCATCACGCTGCGTCCATAGATATGCATCAGATATGACCCATTTACTTATCATACCAGAGAGACCTGGTATCTTTAAACGCAGACTAAGCCCACATTTGTTTTTTTCTCTTCCGGCATAGCACAAATGTTAGCATTTTAAAAGTTAACAGCATAGGTCCCGCCCCCTCAGTGGCTGCTCTGCAGTTTGCAGACATCGTTACAGCCCAAGGAGCCAACGTGTTTGTGAAGGACAAATCCCAGAAGCATCAGGAATTCTTTGCCAGTATAAAACCATTGCCCTCCTTCCTCCAATAATAAATGCCTTCCCATTTACACAGACACTGGCAAGCAATGCCACAGTTGTTGATGCAGGTGCTCAGACGTAGGATAGCAAATCTAAGCTTTCCACATCAGTCCTTAAAGTAGCAGCTGGTGGGGTGGTGCAGGTATATTATTATTATTATTTATACCCCGCCCATCTTGCTGGGTTTCCCCAGCAACTCTGGGCAGCTTCAAACAGAACACCAAAATACAAAAACCTATTAAACATTAAAAGCTTCCCTAAAGAGGGCCTGCCTTCAGATGTCTTCTAAAAGTTTGGTAGTTATTTTTCTCTTTGACATCTGGTGGGAGGGCGTTCCACAGGGCAGGCGCCACTACTGAGAAGGCCCTCTGTCTGGTTCCCTGTAACCTCACTTCTTGCAGTGAGGGAACCACCAGAAGGCCCTTGGTGCTGGATCTCAGTGTCCGGGCAGAACGATGGGGGTGGAGACGCTCCTTCAGGTATACAGGACCGAGGCCATTTAGGGCTATAAAGGTCACCACCAACACTTTGAATTGTGCTCAGAAACATACTGGGAGCCAGTGTAGGTCTTTCAAGGCTGGTGTTATATGGTCTCAGCGGCCACTCCCAGTCACCAGTCTAGCTGCCGCATTCTGGATTAGTTGTAGTTTCCGGGTCACCTTCAAAGGTAGCCCCACACAGAGCGCATTGCAGTAGTCCAAGCAAGAGATAACTAGAGCATGCACCAC
The DNA here is from genome assembly GCF_964252035.2 of Podarcis erhardii. Taxonomy (NCBI): domain Eukaryota; kingdom Metazoa; phylum Chordata; class Lepidosauria; order Squamata; family Lacertidae; genus Podarcis; species Podarcis erhardii. Next base: position 8,659,662 of record NC_138507.1, on the reverse strand, counting down.
TCTGGTGAGACAGCCTGCGGGCAGGTAGGGTCTCAGCCTGCGTACCAGATAGACCTGATAAACATCTGCCCTGCACACAGGTAGGCCAATAATGGTCATCTGTCTTCCAAACACCAAGCATTACTGCCAGTTCCTGAGTGGGAGGGGTGGAAAGGCGGGTGAGTACTGCCACACTACTTTAAAAGGCTTGTGAAAAGGAATATATTCAGTAGGTGCCGAAAAAGCGGCAGAAACGGGACTTATCTATTATTTAACGAAAAGGAATTTCAAAGGGTAGGGGCCACAACTCTAATGGCCCTGCCCCGCATTGTGTGGAACACACCTCCTGATAAGATGGCGTCTGCAGGAGCCCTCTCACACATAGTGCTATAGAATGGTAGAATTGTAGAGTTGAAGTGGACCCTGAGGGTCAACCCCCTGCAATGTGCAACAATTGCAATGCTCAAACCCACCACCCCTAGATGAAGAGTCTCATGCTTTACCAACTGAGCTATCCTGAGGTCCATAATGACTGATTAGGTATATAAAGGGTGAGATGATCTCTTAGCTATCCTGATCCCAAGCTGTATTTGCCTTTTGATGTTTCATCTATCAAAAGCATGTGTTTATATACATATATTTCACTTAGGTTTGTGACTGGGGGGTCAAGAACAGGCCTAGTTCTTGAAGCACAACCGCTAGCTTCCAAAGGCAGTGCAGAAGAATCCATTGGGGTGACTTCTCAAGCTTTGGTTGTATTCCTCCTGCTATCTATGTTCTGCAATTAAAGGTAAAGGGACCCCTGACCATTAGGTCCAGTCATGACCGACTCTGGGGTTGCGGCGCTCATCTCGCTTTATTGGCCGAGGGAGCCGGCATACAGCTTCCGGGTCATGTGGCCAGCATGACTAAGCCGCTTCTGGCAAACCAGAGCAGCGCACAGAAACACTGTTTACCTTCCTGCCGGAGTGGTACCTATTTATCTACTTGCACTTTGACATGCTTTCAGACTGCTAGGTTGGCAGGAGCTGGGACCGAGCAACGGGAGCTCACCCCGTCGCGGGGATTCGAACCACCGACCTTCTGATTGGCAAGTCCTAGGCTCTGTGGTTTAACCCACAGCGCCACCCGTGTTCTGCAATTAGCTCCAAGCAATAACCCAAATTATGAATATTTTTTACAGCTTCCAGTGGCCAGACAACATGAACATTCATTTTCCATTTTGAGGGAGGGAGGCAGAAACCCACACTATTCAACAAAGCAAAAATGTGTTAAAGGGTCTGCACTAGCTGACCATTAGCTATCAAGTCAAGTTCAAGGTTTTGATACTGACATTTAAAAACCAGACAGCTTGGGAGCAGAACACCTAACAGACTGTTTCAGACTACCCCAGCACATACCTAGCAGGTCTTTTAAGATCTTCAGATGAGACCGTGCTGGTCATTCCTTGACCAGCGAATTGTGACTTGGTGATGATGTGGAAACCTGCTAGGACTATCTGGACTACAACAACATCATTATGATGGGAGATATGAATGGGGTCGTATCGACAAACATGGATAAGTCACAAAATCAAAATGTTACAAAAGACGGCAGACTGCCAAAGACCTTTTTTGAAATGGCTGACAATATGGACTGGATTGACATTTGGAGAACTAAGAACCCCCTGGGAAGAGAGGGAACATTCTTCTCTGAAGCCCAACTGACTTGGACAAGAATCGACCAAATATGGATATCTAGAGGTCTGGCACCCAAGGTCAGAAAAGTGGAAATCTGCCCAAAGACCTGCTCCGACCATAATGCGCTGAAGATGGATATGACATTTTTGCCAACCGGCTCCTTTAGATGGAAGATGAATGATAGCTTGTTTAGAGATCAGGAGATTGTCAAGAAGGCCCAAAAAACTCTAAAGGATTATTTTGAAATAAATATGAACACTACGGTGGAAAAAAGAACTATCTGGGACGCAAGCAAAGCTGTGATGAGGGGGTTCTTGATACAACAGAACACTGTAAAGAAAAGAACACAAAATGAAAGGAAGGATAAGATTTTGCAGAAAATCAAAGAATTGGAGAAGAAATTAAGATCAAATCCGAAGTCACAGCCGATTCTGAGAGAAATTAAACTGTATCAAGCTCAATATTCCAAATTGATAAACCAAGAAATAGAATGGAAGATTAAATTAATGAAACAAAAAACTTTTGAATCGGCAAATAAATGTGGGAAACTGCTAGCCTGGCAGTTGAAGAAGAGACAGAAACTAAATACAGTTACAAACCTAGAAATTGAAGGAAGAAATATCCAGAACCCCATGGAAATTAGAAAGTGCTTCCAGAGATACTTTAAAAAATTATACACTCAAGGGCCGCAAGATGAGGTTGAGATTAAACAATTTTTGGAAAGAAATGGACTAACAAAGTTGTCACAAAAAAACAGATTAATCCTGAACAACAAAATAACACAGCAAGAGATTGAACAAGCTATCCAGAACATGCAATTGGGCAAATCTCCAGGGCCAGACGGTCTGACCTCCAAGTATTATAAGACACTAAAAGACTATCTGATCCAACCATTGATGGAGGTCTGTAATGAAATTATGGAAGGGAAGAAGGCGCCGGAATCGTGGAAGGAAGCTTTTATCACATTGATACCAAAATCTGAAGCTGAAAAGACACAACTTAAAAACTATCGTCCCATCTCCCTTCTGAATGTGGATTACAAAATATTTGCAGACATTTTGGCAAGTAGATTTAAAAGAGTTCTTAATGAAGTAATTCATAAAGACCAGGCAGGCTTTCTCCCAGGCAGACATATGTTTGCAAATACTAGGAACATTATTGACGTTTTGGAACTTTTGCAAACAGATATAAATACAAAAGCAGTGTTAATTTTTATAGACGCGGAGAAGGCCTTTGACAATATTTCTTGGAAATTTATGAAGGGAAATTTGAATGAAATGGGAGTGGGACGGGGGTTTGAGAATGGGATTGACGCAATATATTCAGAACAAAAGGCTAAACTAATAGTTAACAATGTGGTCACAGAAGAGTTCAAAATTGAAAAAGGAACACGACAAGGCTGCCCGATTTCCCCTTTGTTATTTATTTCGGTTCTGGAGGTGCTCTTGAACTTGATCAGAGGGGACCGGTTGGTGGAAGGGATTCAGGTCGGAGCGAAACAATACAAATTGAAAGCTTTTGCAGATGACCTAGTTTTGACTCTGCAGGAGCCAGAATCTAGTACGAAAAGAGTATTACAACTGATACAGGATTTTGGTCGGGTGGCAGGATTTAAATTAAATAAACAGAAAACTAAAGTGTTGGGAAAAAATTTGACAGATATAGAGTCGGAAAGGTTTCAGAGAGAAACAGAACTAACTATGGTTAAAAAAGTAAAATACCTAGGGGTAAACATAACAGCAAAAAACCTGAGTCTATTTAAGGATAATTATGAAAAATGTTGGTCTGAAATTAAGAGAGACTTGGATAGTTGGACAAAATTGAAGCTTTCTTTGTTAGGCCGAATTGCTGCTATCAAGATGAATGTATTGCCAAAAATGTTGTTTTTGTTTCAAACATTACAGATCGTGGACAAAACGGAGTGCTTCCGGAAGTGGCAGAAAGATATATCCAGATTTGTCTGGCAGGGCAAAAAGCCCAGAATTAAGTTTAAGATATTAACAGATGCGAAAGAAAGAGGGGGCTTTGCCCTGCCAGACTTAAAGTTGTACTATGAAGCCGCAGCTTTTTGCTGGCTAAAAGACTGGCTACTTCTCGAAGACACTGACGTGTTGGACTTGGAAGGTTTTAACAATGCTTTTGGTTGGCATGCATACCTATGGTATGACAAAGTTAAGATCAATAAGGCCTTTAAGAACCATATTGTCAGGAAAGCAGTGTTTAATGTCTGGACAAAATACAAAGACTTACTGGAAAATAAAACTCCAAGGTGGCTCTCACCTCTGGAGGCTAAGGCCCTAAAAAGACCCAATATGGAGGCTAAATGGCCAAAATATTGGGAAATATTAGAAAAAGATGGAGACAATTGGAAATTGCAGAGTTTAGAGAAAATGAAGGATAAGGTGCGAGACTGGTTACATTATGCTCAGATTAAAGAAGTTTTTAAAAATGATAAAAAGTTAGGGTTCCAGGTGGAGAAATCGAAGTTAGAAACTGAATTGTTAGAACCAAAGACTAAGGTATTATCTAGAATGTATAACTTGCTGTTAAAATGGAATACACAAGACGAAATGGTTAAATCGGTTATGATAAAATGGGCACAGGACATTGGGCATAACATTATGTTTGAGGACTGGGAAAGGTTGTGGACCACTGGGCTGAACTTCACCGCATGTAATGCTCTGAAGGAAAATGTAATGAAAATGATATATAGATGGTACATGACCCCAGTTAAACTTGCCAAAATATACCATTCGTCTGATAATAAATGTTGGAAATGTAAAGAAAACGAAGGAACATTCTTTCACCTCTGGTGGACATGCCCTAAGGTGAAGGTCTTCTGGGAAATGATATATAATGAGCTGAAAAAGGTATTTAAGTATACCTTCACTAAGAAACCAGAGGCCTTCCTTCTGGGTATTGTCGGCCAGAAGGTGTTAAAGAAGGACCGAACATTCTTTATGTATGCAACAACGGCAGCAAGGATACTCATCGCAAAAAACTGGAAAACTCAAGATCTACCCACACTGGAAGAGTGGCAGATGCAACTGATGGACTATATGCAACTGGCCGAGATGACAGGCAGAATCCGTAACCTGGGAGAAGAGAAGATGGAGGAAGACTGGGAGAAATTCAAGAAGTATCTACAAAAACATTGTAATTTGGTTGAATGCTAAGAAGGATGCTAGATTATAAAAAACTGGCCACCACTAAATTAGATTTGAAATTTGATGATAAGTGAGACTAAAGAAAATATAAAATTTTTTGGAAGAAGTGCTAGATTATATTTGAATGAGTGGACATGAGATTGTAAACAAGTTGATAATTTGTTTGGAAAAAACTTTTAACGATGTAAATGGGAGCGGGAGACGTGAGGAAGTCCAAAGAAGTGATGAAATTATGTCTGTGATAGAAGTAAGACTGTTTATTATTTGTGCATTTATATTTAAAAACTTTAATAAATATTTATAAAAAAAAAAAAAAAAGAAACCTGCTAGGCAAAAGTGCCCACTCTGTGGAATGCCCTTCTTTGGGTAAATTCATGAGCTGGAGACAGTAGAGACCTTTAAATGCTTATTAAAAACATATATGTTTACCCAATCTTTCCTGGACCCTCGCCTCTTAATTTTCAATTCTCAGTTTTATTTGTGATAGCATACTTTTGTTTTGTTTATTACCTTGTTTTTATCCAGTTTTTAGGATCACTATGGTTGTATTTTATTTTTTTAGTATTGAATTTTGTCCATATAACCCAGTAACAGAATAGAACTTGGTAAGACAAACATATAATAAACTAAACTGAACCAAATCATGGGAAGTTACCTTGAAGAAATGATAAAGTTGTCCGCCCCCCTCCCCCCCGTAAACTGTCTGAATATTTTAATTATCATTATGGTATAAATGCTTTAATAAATCAATAAATATTAAGTTCTGGGCTTTTGCCTTGGAAGCTAATTTGCTCATGGTCTTTGCATGTGTTTGGAGCAGGGCAAAGAGAAATCTGTATTTTGAAACAGAAATGAAATTTATAAGTTGTTGTGGGTGTAATTATTCCCCAACTGCCACTCTGATATAATCTGACACATTTTCTAAACAAAGAATAATTTATTGTTATGTTTTTAAGTGTGCTCTTTTTTAAAAGAAAAAAATCTTTTAGGTAGCAAGAAGGCTCTATTTAGTGTGCTCGATGAAGTCATTGGTGTGCAAGGTGCTTTATGAAATTTCTGGTGTACAAACAGTGCCTTGTTTTAACTCGGTTGGTTTTTGCTTGGTGGTTTAAATCAGTGGTTTTCACGTGATATTCAGTAGGGCAGTGGAGTTCCAATGAAGCCCATCAGGAGCCACTTGAAGAAAATTAGTGCGCTTAGACCAGTGCATGAGTTCTGCTAACATTTCAAATACACAAGAATAACCTGGTATTACCTTTGGCCTTTTCCACACTTTCCCCCAACAGAATCCCCAACAGTGGTATGCGCATGTGTGCACACACACACACAAAACAACACTTTGAATTTGATGCCATACACAGTCAGCTGTTGGCATGGTGAAGCATCTTCTGGGGTCCTCTTGCAACACAAGGTATAGTGCTAACTAGGCCCATTTATACTCTCAGTGCAGATTCAAGGTACACAAAGGTGTTACCTTTTGTTGTTGTTGTTGTTTAGTCGTGTCTGACTCTTCGTGACACCCTGGACCAGAGCATGCCAGGCACTCCTGTCTTCCACTGCCTCCCAGTTTGGTCAAACTCATGCTGGTAGCTTCGAGAACACTGTCCCACCATCTCGTCCTCTGTCATCCCCTTCTCCTTGTGCCCTCCATCTTTTCCAACATAAGGGTCTTTTCCAGGGAGTCTTCTCTTCTCAGGAGGTGGCCAAAGTATTGGAGCCTCAGCTTCAGGATCTGTCCTTCCAGTGAGCCCTCAGGGCTGATTTCCTTCAGAATGGATAGGTTTGATCTTCTTGCAGTCCATGGGACTCTCAAAAGTCTCCTCCAGCACCAGAATTCAAAAGCATCAATTCTTCGGCGATCAGCCTTCTTTATGATCCAGCTCTCACTTCCATACATCACTACTGGGAAAACCATACCTTTAACTATACGGACCTTTGTTACCTTTTAGCAGATCAGTATTATTTGTTTTGTAAACTCAGCAGCTACACAGAAATTATTCATCAGGCCCGAGTAGAACAGCACATCGTTTCCCCCCGATAATGTCAATGGGACACCAGTTAAACGTTCTCTTTTTCGGGGTTTGCTATCTGGACAATTAATAAACACCTAGCTGGCCTGGTGTTTGTAGATTCTGGGCACGCACAGGAAGCTTTTTCTATAAAAGAGTCCACTGTCTGAACATAATGGGATTTTGAAAGCGGTGAAAAACACTAGAATGGATTGTGGTGTAGAAAAAAAATGACTTGGAATAAAGGTCCGAAATATTGTATGGCTTTGAAAAAGAATCTTTGCTCAATTGTGCTGCTTTGCCTCAGACTCAGTGCTTTGTTCTCTGCACTTTTGACACAACCAGCTGCCTTGGGAAGTTCTATTAAAAGCTGCACAGGCTTCCAGGCTGTAACAGGCACCAAAGTCCATTTCTGTTGACAAGTCACATCGCTTGAATGAGTCTGTGAGTCTGAAGAAAAAGTTCCTTCCTAACATTCTTCACTTCCTTACAGCCCAGTTGTGTGGGGCCGGTGGTGGGGCGGCAGGAGACGTTTGTGGAGGACCTCTCAACTGCCAAAACACTGTTTGTGGCTCTCTACGTATTCCTTTCCATGATAGGGATGCTGCTGAATCACTGTGGAGCTTTGGCTGTCGATTCAATCGCATACACATTCCTGGTCGGTGCAGCAGAAACGCTGCCAGCATCGTTGGGACTAAAGAGGTCACAGTCTGCGTGAGGCTCACACAAATGTAGCAAGAATTTGTTATGAATGTGATTTAAGAATGTGAGCAAGAGATGCAAACTAACCAGAGGGAAAAGCAAGGGAGGGAGGAATAGCTGAACTGTGGCCTGGGCTGCCTGAAAGTAAGGTTACCATAATTTTTTTCAAAGAATCCGGGGACACTTTTTTTTTTAAGAGAGAGAAAAAAGTTATATTTTTAAAAATTAAGAAGTAATATCTTCTCTTCTGTGGTCTCCTCTGTCGCGCTGCCTTCCTCTTGGCCCTGGCTTCTCTCTTGGAGCGCTAGCCGCCATGGAGTAGGCTCAGGTCGGGCCTGGACTTGGGCATGTGTCCTTGCCCTCCTAGTCCTCTCCTACCTCTCCTTCTCAGCAGCGGCGCAGCAAGGCTCCCTCTTTTTTCTCCTTTCTCTTTCTCTTCCTTCTCCTTCTCCTCTCCTCCTTCTCCCTTCGTTGGCTCTGGGGTTTTCCTCCCTTGGAGCGCCACTGGGCAGTTGGCCAAGTGGCCAGGTGCGCTTGATCCCGGCTCGATTTGGGTCGAGGGGGGGTGTCAGCGGTTTCCCCAGTTGACGCGCCGGGTGTCCCCGGTTCCCCTCCGGCAGCAGCAGCCCGGAGCCAGCCTGGTAGCGCAGTTGGCTCTGGCTGGCTTCAGGAGCTGCTCTCTGCCGTGGCGCCTGCCATTTTGCCTTGCCTGAAGTCCTCACGTGATGTGTCTTGTGCCATTGAGCCAATCACGCAACATTCATTCCCTAGTAATCAATCTACAACACTTAAAAGATAATTCCGGGGACATTAAATGAAATCTGGGGACAGATTTGTAAATCCGGGGACTGTCCCCAGGAAACAGGGACATCTGGTAACCATATCTTAAAGAGCCTAGATGGAGTCAAGAGGGAGCAAGTCTTTCCTTCAGTCTGCATGCATGAACCCCCCCAGATCACCCCCCAGATCACCCCCAAGATCACCCCCAAGACATTGCATGGACACTGCTCCAACCATTCAGGAGCTAAGGCTGCTCTCCATAGATGGCCATGGAATGGTAGCCAGTTGGGAACTGATGTTCCTGACCGTGGAAGCCATTTGCACGCTTGAAATGCCAGGCTTTGTGGAGCAGCATCTGTGCAGTTGGGGGGCGCAACTGGACATTAGGAGACATGGTGCTGGCACATCGCTCTTGCAATGTGGCCTCTGCTGTCTTCCCCTCACAAATTGTGCTCACGGCACATTTAAAAGGGCCTCAGATGCCAGTTAGACATTATCCATCTCTGAAGTATATTTTCTGCTGTTACAGAGAGGATGAAGAAGCCAGTCTAGGTTTACGTGCTTCAAGATTTCTGATCGAGAGTGACTGCCTTTTAAGATCTAGGCAAAATTCAGAGCCGTTCCCATCGCTGCAGTTGTTGCTGGCTTTTTGGTTGTGGTGAGCAGTCAGGCAGAGGTAAATACTCAAGAGGAATGAGGAGGTGAAGGAGGAACTTCGAAAAAGTCACCGTAGGGTGTTTTCTCCCCCCCCCCCGGCGCGCTCTCTCTGTCATCTTCTCTCGATGTGGAAAACATATGTGAGTCGCTTCCGCACAACACGGTAGACTGAAAGCTCTGAGGTCACCATGTTTTCTACTTCACTAGCATAGGAAAAGGTGTGTAATGGCAGATTATACTGAAACAGCTTTCCTCTAAATCTTTCTGTGGCCGTTTGTAGAGAAGAGGTCACATGGGGATCACTGTCTCCTCGCTCCTGCTACTACTTCATCAGGCTGTTGGTAAACAAAATAGATGCAACATATAAGTAGAAATGGATGAATCTGTCGTTTTCGGTCTCTCGTTTTTCTAATAACATTTTTTCACCTCCACGTTTTCACATCAGCTTACAATTCCTTTTGGTTTTCAAAGGACTCGTGAAAACCCATCAGTGAATTTCTTCGGATAGACTTGTTTTCATATGTAATTTTGCCTATTATTCAGTTTCCTCATATATAATGCATTTTGTATGAAAATATTTATATGGACCCTTTATTCTTGTGCTTGTTAATTGACTGGAGAACTGCGCTGCAAAATTTGGAGAAATGCTGATTTCAAAGGATGTCTGTTTCGTTTTTCTTACTGTTTCAGAAAGTGTGATTTAAGTACCATATTTTTCGCTCTATAGGACGCACCAAACCACAAGATGTACCTAGTTTTCAGAGAGGGAAATCTAGAAAAAAAAATGTGTTTAAATGCAATCTGAAACAAATTTCTCCCTCCAATCCTATATACAATCAGCAGATAAATTGTAATAGGATTCTACCCAGCATGCACATGGCCCAAGAAGTACTAAAGGTCTTATATCTACAAGGGAGCCCAAAGGCTAGGCTGATTGGTAAGACAAAGATCAGGGAGAAGGAGGGGCGCTGTGACTCAGTGTTAGAACATCTGCCTTGCATGTGGAGGGTCCCAGGTTCAAATCCTGGCATCTCTAGGGTTGGGAGAGACTGCTGCCTAAAACTGTGGAGTGCCACTGCCAACCAGGGCAGACAATACAGAACTAAATGGACCATTGTTCTCACTCATAGTAAGGCATGTTCCCATGACAGCAACACTGGCTTCTTGCAGCCCCCACCACTGCCTTTCTAGGCAGCAAGGGTGTGTCTAATCTGCACAATTCCTGCCACACCTCCAACAGATGCTGTGAATTAATTAATCCATTTCCCGCAGAGCATAGTGTGTTAATTACTGTTGGAATTGGATCTCATACAAGTTTCCCCATTAAGGGCATGCACCGTTGATGTTCTGGAATATTATTCCTGACAAAGTTCCAAGATTTCGATGTTATCCTAAGATGTGTGTATCTCTGGCCTTATTTTGGATCTGGAAGCCTGCCAGAAAAAACAGTGGCAGATGCACTTTTGAAGTCAGACAACACATATCCACCCCCATAATGGGGGGGAGGAAGCCTAGGGGGAGGAAGCTGCAGACCTCCCCACTCCGGGCTTGGAGGGAGGGAGGAAAACACAAAACAAGAGGCTGGTCCCTCTCTTCAGCATGGCAGAGCCCTGAGAAGTCACATCCATTTGGGCAATAAAAAGGTAAAGGTAAAGGGACCCCAAACCATTAGGTCCAGTTGTGGCCGACTCTGGGGTTGCGGCGCTCATCTCGCTTTATTAGCCGAGGGAGCCGGTATTTGTCTGCAGACAGCTTCCGGGTCATGTGGCCAGCATGACTAAGCCGCTTCTGGCGAACCAGAGCAGCGCACAGAAACGCCGTTTACCTTCCCGCCGGTGCGATTCCTATTTATCTACTTGCACTTTGACATGCTTTTGAACTGCTAGGTTGGCAGGAGCAGGGACCGAGCAATGGGAGCTCACCCCGTCGCGGGGATTCGAACTGCTGACCTTCTGATCAACAAGTCCTAGTCTCTGTGGTTTAACCCACAGCACCACCTGCGTCCCTATTTGGGCAATAGAAGGGGGTTAAAATGTCCCACCCACGGCCACATAGAATTGAAAACAGCTACAACACAGCTTTTTTCATTCCTTCGTGCATCGCAATGGCAAGGACTAGATTCCTGTTCTATCACCAATGATAGGGCTAGATTCCTATTATATCACCAATATATTATAACCAATGGCTGAAATAAATGGTTTCTCTCAAGCCTAATTTCAGCAGGTGGGGGGGGGAGAGCGGGAGAGATGGGGTGCTGCAGGTGATCATGGAAGCCTCTGTGGGTGAATGTGTGCCCACAAGCACCATGTTGGTGACCCATGGCGTAAGGCAGTTTCATGCCTTCCAAAGACTGTTGTGAAGAATATTGAGATAGGGCTGAGTTTTGGACTTAATGAACTTAGGGATTCCATGGTTCTTGGTTCTGGGAGACAGGACTAATGTCCTGATACCTGCTGGGCAATCTAGGTGGTAGATGGTTTTAGATGCCACTTGTTAAAGGTAACGGGACCCCTGACCATTAGGTCCAGTCGTGGCCGACTCTGGGGTTGCAGTGCTCATCTCGCTTTCTTGGCCAAGGGAGCCGGCGTAAAGCTTCCGGGTCATGTGGCCAGCATGACTAAGCCACTTCTGGCAAACAAGAGCAGCGCACGGAAACGCCGTTTACCTTCCCGCCAGAGCGGTACCTATTTATCTACTTGCACTTTGAGGTGCTTTCAAACTGCTAGGTTGGCAGGAGCAGGGAATGAGCAACGGGAGCTCACCCCATCACGGGGATTCGAACTGCCGACCTTCTGATCGGCAAGTCCTAGGCTCTCTGGTTTAACCCACAGTGCCACTCGCATATGCCACTTGTTAGAGCATTTTAATTTGAGCTACACGAAAATGTGTAGAGAATTCTTCTGGAAGTGGTCATGTGTTTCTTCCACCTCGCCTTGCAGTGCAGGATATGAGTCATCAAAGAGGTTTTGATGATGATTTAGATTCAGGTGGTGCAGACTGAGGGCCAGAGAGCTAGCTGGAGCTCTTGAAGATTTCAGGCTGTCTTTTGAGGTGTTAAATTGTGAGCCTGTAAATAAATGCAAATATTACAAAATGTCGGTCCCCTTGTTCCAAAAGAGACCAAATCCGTGTTGCCGGGGGTGTTGCTACATACTTAAAACATCTGAGGCACAGAGATGTAATTTACATAAAATAGGCATATGCTAATTTATACATGCAGCTGCAGATTTACAATTTAAATGTCACAGGCGACAAGCCAACTCATTTTGCATCCAAATTGGCCCAGATCAATCCTTCATAACACTTTTCACTCCACCCTAGGTCATCCCAAATCTGTTCTTCAGTTAATTTTCCAGTAATTTATCTGCCAGCATATCCTGCTCCAAATCAATTAAATTCGCCTTTAATTACCCCATTCATTTGCTCCCAGATTATCTCTAGGTAAAGTAATCTTAAATAAATTTATTTCCCCAAATTAATATCTCACTCAGATAGTTCCCCCTGTTCAATTATCCCTGAATTCATTACTCAACTAGAAACATGTGGGACAGTTAGAAAAGAATTTCCAGGGCCCACACCTCATCTGGGTAACTATCTGCAGCACTTCAAGTTTCAGGGTGCACAAAACAATATAACGCCTCCTGTCCCCCAATAAGTTGGTCTTGCTGTCACACAGACCCAGTTCAAGAGGCAACATCTGTGGGAAATAGGCAATGAAGTTATTTTTAATCTGTCAAATTCAATCAGTTTTCTGAAATCCAAAATGTTATGTACTGAAGTTCTCAGCCTGGGCCAGCAGGGGGATGCTGTAGATAGTTTTCACTCAGGTCCACATATGCAAATAAGGGATTGAAAGTGACGTTTAGTGATTGGATAGTTACAGAAAGTGGTTACAGTTGCATTGTAGTGGAACTCTATATAAGCAGGCTGGCTGAACCCTTCAGTTCTGTTCTGGCCTGTGAATAAACAAGAGCTGTTTGAAGAATCGCTGTGTCGTCTGATATGTTCACCCACAACTTAACACAAAAATTATTTTATATGAGCTGCCTTTAAAACAACTAGTAAGGTGTAGCTGTGAACCACTGAATGTAACATGGATTCCTGTGGCTTATTTAAAAAGAGAGAGCATATTCCAGCAAACATGTTTTTTGTTTTGCCTTTACTGATGGTGTCCAGCTTCAAATTGACTGAAAATGAGGGATTCTCAAATGACCTTCAGTGTTTGGGGGACTTAAAGTGTATGCTGATCTGAATCAGCTTTGCACCAGCCTAAAGCAAAGTCATTTTGAGGAACTATAACGTGTTGGCAAGTTTCTAAAGCATCACTGCCAGTAACAGAAACCAGCCAGCTGCAGCTGCCGGGGGGGGGGGGTCAGACTCTGTGCCCAGTTACATCACTGTGTGGAGAGCAGCTGCCAATCAAACTACTGCAGAAACATGAACAAGGTCTCAGGTCTGGCCTACACATGTGCAACAGCAAAACGAGAGGGTAGAATGTCCTCTACCCCTTTAGGCTTTGTGACGTTACCTTTCTAAATGCTTGCCTTCATTTAAACATACACTCCTTATAAACAGGAGGTTGGTTGCAGGTGAGGAGAAGGCCCTCACTTCTTTGGGATGCTGTCAGATATTGTTACCCTGGCCGGGTGCTCAGTAACAGCAGCCTAATATCCGCATTTTTGCAAAACACATTCCCCTAATATAACACATTTTTGAATGCTATCTTCCCTAATACGTGAATTTTAATGCACTCTTTACTCTAGTGTGTATAGTCTGTTGAAAAGGTTGGGTGCCACCCCCACTCCCTGCTGAACAATAGCAAGATCCCAGGGGGTTCCAGGCACTCATCTGGGGTCTGTGTTCCTTTGGAGAATTGAGACATGGTGGAGATTGTTGTAGCCTAAAAGAAATATGGTTTCTTCACCTATTTACACCTTCACTCTGCATGGAGGGAGTCCAGATCTTACAGCATGACCATTTCAAGAAGGGCTTGTCCCCCACAGCAATGCAGCCATGGAATCCAAGGCATCTCACCCAGCCAACCTTCAGCCAGTCTGCCCAAGATGGAGCTCAATCTTTTCTTTCCCTTCTTCTTCCCAGAATGTCTTGCTCAAAAGCTCTCTTCTCCTGTTCCTTCAAACACCGCCCCCCATCACCTTGGCAACATCTGTCTCCCCAGGCCAAAGGATTTGTCTGATGTCCCATTGACACCTTTTGTCATGTTAACAGATTTGCTCTTCACCAGGCCAGCCAGGCTGGTTTGCATAAGTCAGTCCTGGGATTCCCTGTCTGGCACAGCTCTGCAGCTGGTATTTTCATCCATATCTCAATCAGAATCCTACCATTTGTTAATTGCTAGGGTTAGGGGGTTTCCCGCCCCCCACAGCTTTTTGATGGGGAAGAAAAGTTTCTTTCCTAGGACTAAACAGCAGCTTTGGGACAGGGTGGGGCAAGGGGAGCAATTTTCATGACACAATTTTCTGTCTCATACTTGAAGAAGGCAGACTGCTTAAAAAAATAAATAAGATCAAATAAAAATCAAAGTCAATCCTATTGCATTCTTTTTATTGGCCTGAGTTTCTGCTCGTGGTTCAGTCTCTCTGTAAGCCTAGACTTTGCCTTTTCTCGTTTTCTGCAGAAGTGTGGTTTGAGTTTCACAACCACTTGTATGAGGAAACGCAGTTTCTGTTTCCCCTTCCCCCAACCCTCCTCCATCTCCCAAGGCTCTGTCATAGGCTGTCATTTCTGGCTGCAAAAAATTAACCGGTAGAATTAATTTCTGATGCACACTGGACAGGAAAACAGATACCACTATGACCAGCTCCCCATTCCACCCATAATGGCAACCGCTGACATTCCATTCTTCTCGGCCCTGAACAAGATAGACCTGGACAATGGTGTGAATGGGTCAGCCCAGAGACTTCCTTCAGTGAGCCCTCACAACAGTAATGGGGGAATCTGCAGCCCTCCAGATTTCGCTGGGCTCCCCCACCACTCCCCTCAGCACCAGCAAGCACCAATGTTCATAAACCACTGGGAGCCACAGCTTCCCCATCTTTCTTATGAGGAGCAGGGAGGGGTAGCCACAACCCACAGACCTTGGTTATTAGGTAATGGAGGCCTGTTGTGAAACCCCACCAATCAATCTGGAGGAGCATGAATTTAATGAAGCATACATACAGAAGAGGGACGCAGGTGGCGCTGTGGGTTAAACCACAGAGCCTAGGACTTGCTGATCAGAAGGTCGGCGGTTCGAATCCCCGCGATGGGGTGAGCTCCTGTCGCTCAGTCCCTGCTCCTGCTAACATAGCAGTTCGAAAGCATGTCAAAGTGAAAGTAGATAAATAGGTACCACTAAGGCGGGAAGGTAAACGATGTTTCCGTGCACTGCTCTGGTTCGCCAGAAGCGGCTTAGTCATGCTGGCCACATGACCCGGAAGCTGTACGCCGGCTCCCTTGGCCAATAATGCAAGATGAGCGCTGCAACCGCAGAGTCGGCCACAACTGGACCTAATTGTCAGGGGTCCCTTTACCTTTTTACATACATACATAAGAATTGCAGACTCAGGAGTAACCCCCCCCCCCTTCTTTCTCTTCTCTCCTTTCCTCTCTGCTTCTGTTTTTTTCAATAGCTTGCCTGAGAACCTTTGGAGAACTTGAAAACTTTCTCATGGCTTTATGACATATTAGTTCCTCCTAATAATGGCATTATAACACTGTGGCTTTGAGATTTTCCTCCTCCTTATGGGCCATCATGTCTTCCTCCTCCTTTTTTTTTGATGAATCCCATTTTGTGTCTTTTTAAATATATTTTTATTAAACAATTTTAACAAAACAAATTATCAATATAACCAATTACAGTCCCCCTTTTTTTATTCCCTCCCACCACCCCCTCTACCACCCACCAAGGACTTCCCTCAGCTCCCCTTTCTGATTTGTTTACACATATTATTCTCTGCATGTTATTAAATTGAACATATCATTGCCTTATCTATCATATATTCTACTAATAAATTTGTGGATATTTATTCAAAACCTGCCAAGGAGTCCAAATCATTTTGTTGTCTTTTTAGATACAGTAGTTTGTAAAAAGTTCCCATTCCTCATTGAAATCACGGTTGTCCTTCTCACATACAGTGATACCTCGGGTTAAGAACTTAATTTGTTCTGGAGCTCCGTTCTTAACCTGAAACTGTTCTTAACTTGAGGTACCACTTTAGCTAATGGGGCCTCCCGCTGCCGCCAGACGATTTCTGTTCTCATCCTGAATGAAAGTTCTTAACCCGAGGTACTATTTCTGCATTAGCGGAGTCTGTAACCTGAAGCGTCTGTAACCCGAGGTACCACTGTAATTTATATGTCAACTTTGCCAATTCCGCATAGCTCATCAGTTTTTCTTGCCGTTGTTCTTTCGTTCATGAATCCCATCTTGGCATTTGAAGTATGGTGAGAGGACATTCCAAAACTATGCCCCCCCCCCCGCTACCAGATTCATCCCTCAGCCTCTGAAAATGGAAACCTAAGGTCTAACAGAGAATTCTTCACATAGCTGAATGCACTTGGAATCCAGGATTCCCTTCCATGGAGAAGATTTTGAGGACATCCAACCAAATGTAAAAAGGACCTCGCTTCTTCCTTTCCTGTTCAATGCGGCAAGTTTGTGGGGGCATTGGGGGGGGGGACTGATAGGAACACTGGAGGGGCGCACCTGGCATGCCACAGCCCGTCATAGTTCATTCCCACATGCATTCTTCAAACTCTTGAATAGAACTATGGTCAAAGTCAAAACAAAATAAAAAAATTCCTTCCAGTAGCACCTTAAAGACCAACTAAGTTAGTTCTTGGTATGAGCTTTCGTGTGCATGCACACTTCTTCAGATACACTGAAACAGAAGTCACCAGACCCTTCTATATAGTGAGAAGGTGGGGAGGGGTATTACTCAGAAGGGTGGTGGGATTGGGTGATTGGCAGATAGCTGAGATGAGCCTGTTGACGACTCTTAACGACTGCATTGGATTCTTATCTCATTATACATGACAAAGCCATTTTTCACCTTCTCACCCCTTGCTTTTTCCTGTAAGACCTATTGCAGTCGTTAAGAGTCGTCAACAGGCTCATCACAGCTATCTGCCAATCACCCATTCCCACCACCCTTCTGAGTAATACCCCTCCCCACCTTCTCACTATATAGAAGGGTCTGGTGACTTCTGTTTCAGTGTATCTGAAGAAGTGTGCATGCACACGAAAGCTCATACCAAGAACTAACTTAGTTGGTCTTTAAGGTGCTACTGGAAGGATTTTTTTTATTTTGTTTTGACTATGGCAGACCAACACGGCTACCTATGGTCAAAGTGTTAGCAACCATAAAAATGGAGGCCTGGGATGTGATTCAAAACACTTGCAAGGGGGCTTTTCACTTCTCTGTTCCCGATAAAAGTGCCTGCCTTTGCATTGGAGGATATTTCTAAAGCTGTGTATGTGTTTTGCGTGGGGAGGATGTTGGCTGGCAAAAGTTGCTGACAAAAGGAGAAGACTCAAAAGCCCCAGTCCATATGCAAATTTCAATGTGCAGCCGCATGTTGAGATACCCTTTATTGGTTCAAATGGAGGTGGGGGGGGGATGTTGAGCAGGCTTTCAGATATTCTTGAAAATGAAGGTTGGGATGGGGTGAGATTCTTTCGGTTTGAATTTTAACGTGAACCTACTGATTCATACTTCCTTTGAAAGCCACGCTTTGAATTGCGTGACACAATTCTCCAACCAAAGGGGAAAAAAGCAAAGCAAAAATTAGGGGAAGCGCATACAAAAATGCATTGCATTAGATAAAACTGACTGCAAAAAATGTGTACATGAGATGAATGTGGTTGCAAACATGTGCCCATTCAGAAACATGTGCAGAAACACACTTTTTGTGCTGACTTTTAAAAAAGAATTATCTCAGCAAACAGGTGCAGAAATCAGCCAAGCAGAATTTAAGACTAGGGAAAGCAAGTGAAACCAAAATTTGTTCTAGTTTTTACTGCCTGCTTTTTATTGCACCGGGGCGGGGGGCGGTTCTGAATTCTAAAATCTCCTCATGTTTCGATCTCCCTTTGGGTTGTTGGTGGTTGTTCTTTGTGTTGTTTGTGTGTGCATATTCCCTAACTACAGTGTGCTAACGGTCAACTGAAAAAAAAATCTGGTTTTTCAGTGTATACTTACCGATAAAATGAGGTCTCTAATTTGCATGTGTGATTGTAGGAGTCAAACATGCAAATATTCAGGTGACTATTCAGTTCTGCCACAGTCCTGTAACTGTTTTCCTGCCCTGGTGCTTGGTATATAAAACAAAGCACTTAAGCAGTATTAAGGAACAATTACCGGTAACTCTGAGCTTGACTATGCTGTAAAGGTAAAGGGACCCCTGACCATTAGGTTCAGTCGTGGACGACTCTGGGGTTGCAGCGCTCATCTCGCTTTACTGGCCAAGGAAGCCGGCGTTTGTCTGCAGACAGCTTCCAGGTCATTACAGTTTCCGGGTCATGTGGCCAGCATGACTAAGCCGCTTCTGGCGAACCAGAGCAGCGCACGGAAATGCCATTTATCTTCCCACCGCAGCGGTACCTATTTATCTACTTGCACTTTGACGTGCTTTCAAACTGCTAGGTTGGCAGGAGCAGGGACCGAACAACAGGAGCTCACCCCGTCGCTGGGATTCAAACCGCCGACCTTCTGATCGGCAAGCCCTATGCTCTGTGGTTTAACCCACAGCGCCACCCGAGTCCTGACTGAAGTTAAAGTCCCCTTCCCGGAGCACCATGTGTGTGTAATCCTTCATTATTCCCAATCAACTAAAATTTATAAAGCAGGAGCTGAGTGTGCCTCGCGTAGTTTACACAGCAGCAGTTGCATTTCCTGCAGCAAATGCCTAAATGTGAACAACAGGTGTACCACAATGCGTCCAATCGTGGCTTTGTGCTAGGTATTGCACCTCCTCAGGCAAGGCTCTCAATTTCCACCTCTTCCTTCTACCTAACAATAGTCTTCCACATCATATTTTGTAGTGTTTTGGAGGGATCCAGAGGGCTGCAGTGGGTAGGTTGGATCAGCAAAAGAAAAATTTGGTGCGCCACTTTGTGAGAGCCAAAGTATTTTCCACTACTGTAGTGCAAAGCCATTATGGGATGCAACACTGTTTGTTTGTTTGCTTGCTTGCTTGCTTGCTTGCTTGCTTGCTTGCTTGCTTGTTTATCACCCCACACATTCATCTTGGGGTGTCATAGAATTCCGATGAAAACAGGAGCGAGAATTGCTGGTGTTTGCTTGTAAGTCCCATATCTGGAACGGAAATCAGTCTAGTGACTACAATCAGTATTTGCTGCTGCTGTTATTTTCAGTCCACAAATGATACATCACATTAATGATGTGTCTGTCCACCCCCGTCCCAAAAAATGTTTTCTTAAGCTTCCAGAACACCCCCCCCCAAAAAAAACACCTGCTGTCACCCCTTGGAGAAAATACAGGATTTATTTCCACTGCAGAAGGGGAAGGTGTCTGACTGAGCTATTTCATACTCATAGCTCTGTTAGGGAGAATTTTGCTTTTCTGATTGCTATGCTAGCCCACATGGAAGTGAGAGCTGGACCATCAAGAAGGCTGATCACCGAAGAATTGATGCTTTTGAATTCTGGTGCTGGAGGAGACTCTTGAGAGTCCCATGGACTGCAAGAAGATCAAACATATCCATTCTTAAGGAAATCAGCCCTGAGTGCTCCCTGGAAGGACAGATCGTGAAGCTGAGGCTCCAATACTTTGGCCACCTCATGAGAAGACTCCCTGGAAAAGACCCTGATGTTGGGAAAGATGGAGGGCAGAAGGAGAAGGGGATGACAGAGGACAAGATGGTTGGACAGTGTTCTCAAAGCTACCAGCATGAGTTTGACCAAGCTGCGGGAGGCAGTGGAAGACAGAAGTGCCTGGCGTGCTCTGGTCCAGGGGGTCACGAAGAGGCGGACACGGCTAAACAACTAAACAACAACAAATGCTAGCCCACACTTATCTCATCATTGGCTTTGAGTTACTCCGAAACAGTCGTGATCTCCCTTCCCGTCGTCCTGCTCCATTGATCACTGCACATATTGTGTGGGGTCAACCTCTCCTTTTTCAACTTCCCCCCACTGCTGTCATTGCCCCCCACTGGTCCGCAGTTCAGTTGGGTGGCTGCTTAGCTCGGTATCTTTCTCCTTTCTTAACAAACGTTTATGAATTTGTCAGGTTCCACATGAGTTAATATTTAGCCACGGTGGAATGGTTTTGACACATCACTGTGACTAACTGTATGGGAAATGAGCAATAAGGCGATTTGCTTGCTGCTAGAAAAGCATGCTATATCCAGCCACCCTCATTGTATTCTAAAGTGGTTAAAGACTGGAAAATTTGCATGCATACTATTAGCAATCATTTCTCAAGATCCAAAGCAAAACATACCAGAGAAGATATTGGTGTTGGCATCAGAGATCAGGGATGTGAACGGCACTAAGCTATTACTTCAAAAATAGCCAGAAAGCTTTTTAGTGTGCATCATTTTTTGGAAGTAGCCGTACTGAGTTCAGTGAGGCATAAAATTGCTTTGAGTACTCTTGGGACTTAACTTCCAAGTACAGGTGAAACTCGGAAAATTAGAATATTGAGACCCTTATGGAGGGTCTCAATGATGGCTTTTTGCACACCTGTCAGGTCAGCAGCCTTCCCCATGATTGTTCTTCCTACTGAACCAGACTGAGAGACAATTTAAAGGCTCAGGAAGCCATTGCAGGTGTTATGGATTGACTAGCTACAGCACCTTTTCACAATATTCTAATTTTCTGAGATTGTTAATTTGGGGTTTTCATCAAATGTACCCCATAATCATCACAATTATAACAAATGAAGGCTTGACATATCTCGCTTTGCATGTCATGAGTCTATCTCATATATTAGTTTCACCTTTTACGTTGAATTACTGAAATAAATGAACTTTTCCACGATATTCTAATTTTCCGAGTTTCACCTGTAAGCAGGCGTAAGATCAAGTTGTTAATGTTATTCAGGCTATCACAGTGATGCGGTGACCATCTATTAGAGGCTGTGTGCACATCATGCATTTAAAGTACACCCCTGCCCAAAGAATCCTTGGAACTGTGCTTTGTTAAGGGTGCTGGAAATTGTAGCTTTATGGGGGTAAATTACAGTTTCCAAGATTCTTGGAGGGAGGATATCTAAATATGCTTTAAACAATTCAATAACCAGCTTCCAAGGAATTTGCCATGGTGTAAATGGTTAAACCACAGAGCCTAGGACTTGCTGATCAGAAGGTTGACGGTTCAAATCCCTGCGATGGGGTGAGCTCCCGTTGCTCGGTCCCTGCTCCTGCCAACCTAGCAGTTCAAAGGCACGTCAAAGTGCAAGTAGATAAATAGGTACCACTCCGTCGAGAAGGTAAACGGTGTTTCCGTGCACTGCTCTGGTTCACCAGAAGTGGCTTAGTCATGCTGGCCACATGACCTGGAAGCTGTCTGCAGACAAACGCTAGCTCCCTCGGCCAATAAAACGAGATGAACGCTGCAACCCCAGAGTCGGTCACGACTTGACCTAATGGTCAGGGGTCCTTTTACCTTTATCTCAAATATATGGGCTACATAGCTTCTTTTCACTCTGATACTATATATAGAAAAATAAGATATATACGTAACCAAAACGTATATGAAGAATAAACCAGACAAATGTGTGTAGAAGCGTTATGTTTTCGTCATTTATTCCAGTTACAAAAATCCTTCAGGGTGCACCATTTTTGGGATTTGTTGCCAGTGTAGTATGAATCTTCCAGGGTACGTTGGAAAGCTCTCTCCCCTCTAAATGTGAGGGAAAACAAAGGCAGGCAGACACAAAGCTGACTGGAGACTAAGCCACTTAGGAGCAGGCAGTGGCGTAGCGTGGGGGGTGCAGGGGGGGCCGGCCGCACCGGGCGCAACATCTGGGGGTTAGGGTTAGGGGGCACAAATCCACGGGTTAGGGGGCGCAAATTACTTGCCTTGCCCCGGGTGCTGACAACCCACGCTACGCCACTGGGAGCAGGTTACCAAAGGGAGCAGCTCACTCTGTGTTTTTCTGCTTGGCAACTGTGCATCTCAGATGAGGCACTGCTGAAGGTACCACATGCCCAAGAGGTGTGCTTAATTTGTACATGAAACCAGGCTTTCAGTGTTGCCATACCAGCCCTCTGGAATCAGCTGTTAGCTAGACGGGTGCCTGGCATCATTATATTTTGTTGCCTCCTGAAGATGCTTTTGTTTGAGAAGGTTTTACCAAAGGTGTGACCCAGTCGTTTATGGAATATTACCTGTACATCTCTAGGAATGGTTTTCGGTTGTTTTTTTAAGAGTTTTCCTGCATGCTTTTATTTGCTTTGGAGTTTGTAGGAATTCATTTTGTCTCTTGTGTGCTCCTTTCAGGGCCTAAGGCTGGGAAGCAGTTTATATATTTTTAAGATAAATAAATGCCAGCAAACCAAACTCCTCCAAATGTTTTGCAAGATACGGCTAGATTACATCTAAGATTTCCCCCTGCAAGTTAACTAGAGATAGATATTTGTTTGTTAAGAGAGAGAAATAAATAAAAGCAAAACATGAGTTGATAGCAACTTCTCCAGATTCTCTTCTTACTGTGCTTTGGCACAATATCAGCCCTGCCAATTTCTAGCGTGCTTCAGAGTTTTATTCTAAAACCTGAATTTCTCACCCAAATCTTCTCCGTGCTTTCACACTCCGCTGCCACCCCCCAGCTCTACCTGGGTCACTGCAAAAAGTTCATAATTGTAGATTTTAAAAAAATTGAACCTTCCCAATAGCTTTAAAAGAAGAAAGGTTGTTTCCTTTCGCCATGTGTCAGCAGAGCATGTAGTTAAGTCACCTAAGATTATAATGAGAGAGGATATATTAAGCAATTACAGTAATAGCAACCTTGTTAAGAATGAGTTACCTGATATGAGATGGAAGCAATAACAGTGCGCTACTGGATACATGTGCAGGCTTGTGTTGTTCCAGAGTCGAGCACCCACAGGATTAACCCACTGAGTCCCAGGAGATGCCCAAGTGGCATGTTTTTCCCCCATGAGTTTGTGACTAATTCAGAGCAAAAAAGTTGTGCAATGGTAAGCACCTCTAGAGGTACCACATTTCCTTTTTTATATACCGTATTTTTGCTCTATAAGACTCACTTTTTCCCTCCTAAAAAGTAAGGGAAAATGTGGATGCGTCTTATGGAGCGAATGCAAGCTGCGCAGCTATCCCAGGAGCCAGAACAGCAAGAGGGATTGCTGCTTTCACTGCACAGCGATCCCTCTTGCTATTCTGGCTTCTGAGATTCAGAATATTTTTTTTCTTGTTTTCCTCCTCCAAAAACTAGGTGCGTCTGGTGGTCTGGTGCGTCTTATAGAGCGAAAAATACGGTATATATAATTTTTTACTAGTTTTTTAACATATCATTTTCAACAGTAATTAAACATACTTTTACATCTTATTCAATTTTTTTGACTTCCGTCAGTCCTGTCTGAAAATTTTCCAATCTAATCTCTTAGTATGCATTTCTTATTTTCCCTATTACATTTCAAACTCATAACCACTATCTCTGTCTTTTTCTACTTTGTAATACTTCGTATATTTCTCCTTACAAAACTTCTTGTAGTCCTACTAGCGTAATTTGTTAATTACAGTTGCTCTTCACATAATTCATATACTTCTTCCAATCTTCTGTAAATCTCTGGTCCCACAGGTTTCGATTCCTTCCTGTCATTTTGTCCAATTCTGCATAGTCCATTAATTTCATCTGCCATTCTTCTTTCATCTGAATTTCTTCTTGCTTCCATTTCTGGGCTAACAATACCCTTGCCGCTGTTGTTGCATATAAGAACAGTTTGACATCTTGTCTTGGCCTATAATACCAAGTAAAAATGCTTCTGGTTTTTTAAAGAATGTATATTTCAACATCTTTTTCATCTCATTATATATCATTTCCCAGAAGTTCTTTACTTTCTTACATTCCCACCACATGTGATAAAATGTTCCTTCTTTTTCTTTACATTTCCAACATTTATTATTTGTCTTATACTTTTTAGCTAATTTCACTGGTGTAATATATCATCATATTCTCTTTCAAAGCATCACAGGCTGTAAATTTTATCCTTTCATTCCACAATCTTTCCCATTCTTTAAGCTGTATATTATATCCAAAGTCTTTTGCCCAGTGTATCATTACCAGGAGCTACCAGCACGTGTTCAGTAGGGCATCGGGTTCAGGCCCCTTTCCTATTTCCTCCAATCCATTTATTTATGAAAAGAGCCTAGAGCAAGAGTATCAAACATGGTGGTCTCTAGATGTTGTGAGACCCCAACCCACATCAGCCCCAGCCACCAAAGCCAACAATCAAGGGTGATAGAAGTGGTCCATTGGCCACCCCTTGGTCTGTCAAAACTCGGCCCTACAGATGTTTTGGGACTACAGTTCCCATCATCCCTAGCTAGCAGGACCAGTGGTCAGGGATGATGGAAGTTGTAGTCCCAAAACATCTGTAGGGCTGAGTTTGCCTATGCCCAGTCAAGACCATCACTTGTTACAGGGGTGGGGAAACTGGTGTCCTTCCGGAGAGGACAACAGCCATCCCATCTACAATGGTTGCTCTTGAAAAACGTTGCTTTGGGTGCACGATTCAATCTTGTTGGCAGTGTACTCTCCCCAGGTTAACTTACCTTTTCATACACTTGAAAACTGATTCTTAAGTACAGTGGTACCTCGGGTTAAGTACTTAATTCGTTCCGGAGGTCCGTTCTTAACCTGAAACTGATCTTAACCTGAAGCACCACTTAGCTAATGGGGCCTCCTGCTGCCACCGCGCTGCTGGAGCACGATTTCTGTTCTCATCCTGAAGCAAAGTTCTTAACCTGAAGCACTATTTCTGGGTTAGCGGAGTCTGTAATCTGAAGCGTATGTAACCTGAGGTACCACTCTATGTAAAATCATCATCATCATCATCAACCAGACCTCCTAGAGATCTGTCTACAATGCCACACACAGGTAGCTCCTTTTTTAAACCGAATACCCCCAATACTTGGGGCTCTTGCTCTTTGCAGTACACTGCTACCTTGGGTTAAGAACTTAATTCGTTCTGGAGGTCCATTCTTAACCTGAAACTGTTCTTAACCTGAGGTACCACTTTAGCTAATGGGGCCTCCCGCTGCTGCCACACAATTTCTCTTCTCATCCTGAAGCAAAGTTCTAAACCCGAGATACTATTTCTGGGTTAGTGGAGTCTGTAACCTGAAGCGTATGTAACCTGAAGCGTCTGTAACCCGAGGTACCACTGTACATCCTTTGAAGCCCCTTCACTGCTGGCAGTACTGTTAGTCACCATATACCCAGGAGGAGGGAGCAAATTTAGGGGGAACCAGAGTACAACTTTGTCAGCATAGAGATGGGATGGGAAATGGCTATCCAGAGCTTGTTGGACTCCTGCTCCTATCAGCCTCAGCCAGCATGGTCAGGGATGAAGGGATCTGTAGTCCAGCAATATCTGGTAGGCTACAGGTTCCCCATGCTGGCATACAGGATGAAAAAGCCACAAATTTCCCAGGAAGGAAGATCCATTCAGGTGACAGAAGGGAAGTCACTCTGAAAAGGAAGAGTAGCAAGGAGAGACCCAGAAGGGAAGAAGAGACTGGAGAGAGACTGATGAACCACATCTGTATGGGAGATTAGCAGCCAAACCTAACAAATGAATATTCTTGGTAGTTAGCATGAGAAGGGGCTTAAGTCCACAGAGCTGTCTTGCTTTATAGGCAGATACTCAGACCGTAGAAATACAGTTGGTAGAGAGGGCTCTGTGTGATGTCATTTCCCCTCCTATCCTGGAGAGGAAGGAGCATATATTACTTCCTATAGAATCATAGAATCATAGAGTTGGAAGAGACCACAAGGGCCATCGAGTCCACCCCCCTGCCAAGCAGGAAACAACATCAGAGCACTCCTGACATATGGTTGTCAAGCCTCTGCTTAAAGACCTCCAAAGAAGGAGACTCCACCACACTCCTTGGCAGCAAATTCCACTGTCGAACAGCTCTTACTGTCAGGAAGTTCTTCCTACTGTTTAGGTGGAATCTTCTTTCTTGTAGTTTGGAACCATTGCTCCGTGTCCGCTTCTCTGGAGCAGCAGAAAACAACCTTTCTCCCTCCTCTATGTGACATCCTTTTATATATTTGAACATGGCTATCATATCACCCCTTAACCTCCTCTTCTCCAGGCTAAACATGCCCAGCTCCCTTAGCCGTTCCTCATAAGGCATCGTTTCCAGGCCTTTGACCATTTTGGTTGCCCTCCTCTGGACACGTTCCAGTTTGTCAGTGTCCTCCTTGAACTGTGGTGCCCAGAACTGGATACAGTACTCCAGGTGAGGTCTGACCAGAGCAGAATACAGTGGCACTATTACTTCCCTTGATCTAGATGCTATACTCCTATTGATGCAGCCCAGAATTGCATTGGCTTTTTTAGCTGCCGCTTCACACTGCTGGCTCATGTCAAGTTTGTGGTCAACCAAGACTCCTAGATCCTTTTCACATGTACTGCTCTCAAGCCAGGTGTCACCCATCTTGTATTTGTGCCTCTCATTTTTTTTGCCCAAGTGCAATACTTTACATTTCTCCCTGTTAAAATTCATCTTGTTTGTTTTGGCCCAGTTCTCTAATCTGTCAAGGTTGTTTTGAAGTGTGATCCTGTCCTCTGGGGTGTTAGCCACCCCTCCCAGTTTGGTGTCATCTGCAAATTTGATCAGGATGCCCTTGAGTCCATCATCCAAGTCATTGATAAAGATGTTGAATAAGACCGGGCCCAAGACAGAACCCTGTGGCACCCCACTAGTCACTCTTCTCCAGGATGAAGAGGAACCATTGATGAGCACCCTTCTTTTCAGAAGTGTTGGGTGCAGACATGCCTCCTCTTGCTCCAGTCTGAAGCTGGTTATACCATAAATAGAAGTATTTTGCCTGCATAGTTTTTACTGCTATTGTTGCTGTGAACCAATGCATGATTATAAAGTAAGCAAATATTTTAAAACCTAGCCTGATTCTTTGTTAAGTGGGGTAAAAAGCAGGAAGGCAGCTTACTCAAAATTTATATTTTATAGCCTAATTCTAGTGCTTTTAATTTTGCTGCCAAGCATGGCCTTTTGAAACTCTGTTGAACCCACACATGTGGGTGGCTTGGAGGGATAAAATGCAATTAATTTAGCAATGGGGAGTGGAACTGGGGGGAATGGAACATCCTGACAAATGAAAATGGAGACTATGACTGCATGGAACTTCCCAGAGATCCACTCCCCAAGGAGAAGGGGAAGAAAGCACGAAAGACTTCAACAAGGGACAAGAAAGTGTCGCATTACAAACAGGAGCAAGAAAATCAGCAGAGGTGGCATCGAAGTGACTTGAGAGTCTCAGACATTAGAACACCAGATTGAAAATTAAGATTAAAGGGGAAAAAGGACGGACGTAACCTGAAACCAGGAAGAAAGGGACGATGGACAAAACTAGAAGGGAACTCTCTTTTATATATTTGGCTATTTCTGAGTAACATTAATGAAATAATAGATTGTGGCGGAAAGGAAATAATTGGCTTTAGTAGAAAGATTTGAAGGTAATAAGTATAAATATAATTTAAATTCTAAATTTTAAGGTATATGGTTTGGAAAGTAAAGATAAAGTTAAAGACAATATTGATAAATTTGAGATAGATTGTTAAGATAAACTATTCTTTTTTTTTTTTGATAAATATGGGAAGAATTTGCTGAAACAATGATTAAATTGGAACACAAAAAGGGAGGTATGAGGAGGTCTAAGACACAAGATAATGAAATGAAGCTATTTTGAATTTGTACACTTTTTTCTCTTTTTTTCTTTTTTCTTTTTTCTTTTTTTTTATTTATGTTTTAAATGTTTTTGTATCTTGAAAATTTGAATAAATATTATTAAAAAAATAAAATAAAATGCAATTAATATATCCTCTCCTAACACATCAAAACCTACCCTACAATCTGCCCCATGGGTCAGATGCCCCCTTCCTGCCCTAAAAGATTGGGTTTGCAACTTGGATGTGTCAGGCGATGTACGTTTAACACGGAAGGCCCAATTGGTTTACGTGGCACAGGACGACTTACTTCAGCTGGTGCAAGTACCACAGGCTGTCTTCGGCAGAGGTCACAGTTATCCATGCTCCAAATTCTATTGCTGCAGGGTGCTGCTTGGAAGATTGTTTAGAAGTGTAGTTAGTCCAAATGCAGCTGCAAGGAGACTCTCTGGAACTAATTGGTGGGAATAGTAAAAGGGACCCCTGACCATTAGGTCCAGTCGTGACCAACTCTAGGGTTGCTGTGCTCATCTCGCTTTATTGGCCGAGGGAGCCGGCGTACAGCTTCCGGGTCATGTGGCCAGCATGACTAAGCCGCTTCTGGCGAACCAGAGCAGCACACGGAAATGCCGTTTACCTTCCCGTCGAAGTGGTACCTATTTATCTACTTGCACTTGATGTGCTTTTGAACTGCTAGGTTGGCAGGAGCAGGGACCGAGCAACGGGAGCTCACCCCGTTGCGGGGATTCGAACCGCCAACCTTCTGATTGGCAAGTCCTAGGCTCTGTGGTTTAACCCACCCGCATCCCATTGGTGGGAATACATCTCACCAAATTTAACCTGGCAGCTGGTCCATTTCCAAGCTGACCTGGGCCCATCTTGCTACTGCTTTGTACTCAAGAACAGGTGAAGAGGCAGCAATAGCAAGGGGAAAATCTGGAGGCCTCTGGAGTTCATCAATGGACCCGTGGGTGCAACATGGACTTTGGGAAGTGCCCAACTCTGGTGGCTCCTGACAAGTGGCCCTGTTTTCACCATATTCTCCATGTTCCTCCTCTACAAAAGGTCTGGAGCATGGCTATATGAAAATTGGCCTTTTCTGTGGTGGCTCCCGTTCATGGAATGCTCTCCCCCAGGGAGACTCACCTGGTGCCTTCATTACATATCTTTAGGCACCAGGCGAAAACGTTTCTCTTCCACCAGTTGGTTGGCAGGTTAACATTCTATGACTTTTAAAATGTGTTTGTGGAAGGATTATTGGTTTTGTTTTGTTTTTTATAATGTATTTTGTATTCTCATTCTCTATTTTTTTGTTGTGAACTGCCCTGTGATCTTCAGAACACAAATGGTGGTAATAATAATAATAATAATAATAATAATAATAATATAACAACAACAACACTTTACAGTATAATATTTATACATCTCATAAGATACACGCACATATACATAAATCAGCAGAGTGTTTGTTTTAATCAGAATCTCTTTGGCACAAAGTATGACATTCCCTTTTGCTAGCCTTATTATCTCTTCCCTTGGGCTTAGTCCAGGCTTCACAAATTGGCAGCCTTCGTACTTTCATCAAACCACGACTGCCAGATCATCTCAGTCCCAGGGCTTTGATCCTAAGCAGGCATCCTTGAAAAGTAAGTCTCACTTGCAGTCAGTGGGACTTAACGGTTGATGAGTAAATGTGTTAAGCATTCTGGTTGTGAATCAGCACTTCTTGAGTAAGGGAGAAGGAATGAACCCACCTGAAGCGATGGCTGGGCACAGAGAGAGACTGAATCTATGAGGCAAATGCTATCCTGTCCCCTTCAGAACAGAAATAAAGTAACCAAATTCTAATTAAGCACAACCGAATCGAAGAGCAGTGACGAACGTGTGGCATAGGAAATATGAATGATGCTGCTGGAGTAAAATTCCTAATACTTCTCCCAGAAATTAAACCCCAAACAGGAAAGTACCAACTCCATAAAATGTACATCCTGAGACCCAAGTGAAAGGGTGAAGAGAAGAATTTGAAACAGCATAAGCCCATTTTTTAAAAGTAACATTTATAACGAAGTGCTGCAGATGTTGAATATTCATCTGCTATCCTGACCTACATACCAAAGCTAATGCGTCAGCGTTTTGCTGGATCCATGTGAGCAGACTGGTTATTCAGGAAATACAGTGTGTTTTTCCATAGCGTATATACAGTACAGTCGTTTCATATTACCTTCCAACCCTCCACATCCTATGCG
The DNA here is from genome assembly GCF_964252035.2 of Podarcis erhardii. Classification (NCBI taxonomy): domain Eukaryota; kingdom Metazoa; phylum Chordata; class Lepidosauria; order Squamata; family Lacertidae; genus Podarcis; species Podarcis erhardii. Next base: position 8,629,537 of record NC_138507.1, on the reverse strand, counting down.
ACAAAAATGTGCAAGAAGCGAATTCGGTCAGAGAACAACCCAAGAAATGGGCTTCAAAACAAAACAAAAATCACTTAGCAGTCCTAAGGCAAACTGTCTCTCGACTTGCTGGCACATGTCTTTGATCACTCAGGCAAGCGCCTGGGAAAACAATTTCCCAGGAGCAGATTCTTATGTGCACTATGCTGATGACACATTGGCACACGCACCGCGGTGTGTGCATTGCTGTGTAGCTTCCCTCACACACTCAGGAAAAATGCGGCTAAAGGCTGGTAAGCACAATTTAAGGCTGGTTCATGTTGGAGCAACGTTCCTGCACAAACACTTCTGTCTGCAATCAAGCCTGGCTCCTTGCTCTGTTTCTCTAGCTGATGAACGCAGATGGACATCACGCTGTGGGTCAGAGGGGCAGAATCTTTTTCAGCCTGAGGGCCAGATTTCCCTCTGAGCAACCTTCTGGGGGCCACATGCAAAAGTCGGCAGATGTCCCAGGGCCGCACAGTAATCGCACAGCTCAACGTTGGAGTTAACTCTACATTAACAAAAACACAATCTCCACAGACTTGGCTGATACATTTCAGACTGTGATATACCGTATTTTTTGCTCTATAAGAGACTGACTTTTCCCCTCCTAAAAAGTAAGGGGAAATGTGTGTGCGTCTTATGGAGCGAATGCAGGCTGCGCAGTTTTTGCTGAAGCCAGGAGAGCAAGAGGGATCGGTGCGCACCGATCCTTCTTGCTCCCCTGGCTTCACTTCGCAGGAGAGGCACTGTGCAGCTTTCCCTCTCTGCTCAGCGCCCCTTCAGCGAAGCGGGAGGAGAAATGGAAGGGGCTCCGTTTCTCCTGCCGCTTTGCTGGAGAGGCGCTGAGCAGAGAGGGAGAGAATATTTTTTTTCTTGTTCTCCTCCTCTAAAACTCGGTGCGTCTTATAGAGCAAAAAATGCGGTATCCGTGTATTTAGCTACTGATATATCACAATGTTGAAAACCAGATACCGCCCAACCCCAACAAGCAGAGGCAGGCAGCTTGCCAGGGCCAGCCCTACCATTAGGCAGAGTGAGGTAGCAACCTCAGGCAGCAGGTGTCAGGGCAGCAGCAGGCCTCTTCCTCCCCCCTGGGTCACTTAAACCTGTCCTATGCCTTTCATGCTAGCCTGATGCCTTCATGTATAGTGGAGGATGTTGCTCCCCACCTGGGCGGATGCTGTATGTGGAATGGGGAGGGTGTTACCTTGTCTGTCACCTCAGGCAGCTAAACGTCTTGGGCTGGCCCAGGGGCTTGCCATGTGATTAGACTCCAGTGAGAATTGAGCATTATTACGGGACATAAATTTCTGACTGACTATTTGGGTGGGGGAAAGTGTTTGTGTTTTGGAGATGGAAAACAATGGAACATCCTAAAAGTTATGGCTGGCTGGAACCCTGAACAGGGGCGCTCTACACTTTATCATCACTATTATTATTGTAAAAATAAATACAAAATATTATTGTAAGAATATGAACGGTGTGGGAAGAGGAGAAGGGGAAAGAACACAATTTCCTCTGTCGTCGTAGCATATGGGGTCACATAATGAGGCTGATCTCTGCTTGCATTCAGGAGAGGCCAAAGAAAGTCCTTCGTTATACAGCGTACAATTAAACCTGTCGAATTTGCTGTCACAAGATGCGGCGACAGCCTTTGGCTTAGATGGCTTTAAAACTGGATTAATCTTTATCCTCCATGGATTTGTGTCGGGCGACAGGTATTCGTTATGGCATCTATGTGGAATGTTCCTGTACAGGAGGGGAATTGGCTCTGAAGAATACTGGCGTATGTTGGGGACAGAGAGAGATCAGAAGGTGGTCATCACCTTCAGGTTCTGCTCATGAGCTTCCCAGACGCATCAGACAGGTCACTGTAGATATCAGAAGGCTGGACTGGACCAGAAAGGCAGCCATCATCCTCCTGAACTGCCATATCAAAGCACTGCAGCCTCATAAGCCTTGAGAAAAGGCAGCCAGACCAAACAAGGCAGCTTTTGGCAGTTTAATTTTACAGTATATCATTCCTGTTGATATAATTCACTGAGCAATCCACCAAAAAGGCAAGGTATTGCAACCCACAAATGTAAGCTCCCCAAAATAGCCCGTTTGTTCCTGATAACCAAGAAAAGGAGGGCAGAATATAGCGGGACTCGAGAGATAAAGAAATCTCCTCTTCTGGAACTGATGTTGAAGAGTAAATATATTCTCTCACGGTTGCGGATGTCCAGGAACCACCCGGCTGAGATCTTGCATGTCTGGCACGTCTAAACAAAACAAAATAAAAAAATTCCTGTATCTGAAGAAGTGTGCATGCACACGAAAGCTCATACCTAGAACTAACTTAGTTGGTCTTTAAGGTGCTACTGGAAGGAATTTTTTTATTTTGTTTTGACTATGGCAGACCAACACGGCTACCTATCTGTAACGTCTAAACAAAACACTACCATTCCGAGCCACTTTCTCCCTGCCACCCACTCTAAATAGCAAATGAAAGTCGATTTTGGAGCCTGGAAAATGGTGCCGCTTCTGGTGTCTGGAGTTCATGTTGCTTCGTGGTAATGCTGCGGTCGCTTGCAGACAAGTTGTTTGTTGAGCATCCATGCTGATGAGTTCGAGTTTGATGTTGCCTACCTATTGAGCGGGTGGCGCTGTGGGTTAAACCACAGAGCCTAGGACTTGCCGATCAGAAGGTCGATGGTTCGAATCCCCGCAACGGGGTGAACTCCCGTTGCTCGGTCCCTGTTCCTGCCAACCTAGCAGTTCGAAAGCACATCAAAGTGCAAGTAGATAAATAGGTACCGCTCCGGCAGGAAGGTAAACGGCGTTTCCGTGCGCTGCTCTGGTTTGCCAGAAGCGGCTTAGTCATGCTGGCCACATGACCCGGAAGCTGTACGCCGGCTCCCTCGGCCAATAAAGCAAGATGAGTGCTGCAACCCCAGAGTTGGTCACGACTGGACCTAATTGTTCCGATTTGTTTGGGTGGGGGGGTTAGGTGGTCATGCATCAAGGCAAGTGCTATTTTGTGTATTGCGGAATACACAAAAAAGTATACACTTGCTGCAAAGAGACACAAAATTGAAGTTTGCTTCAGTGACGCCAGTTTTTTTTTATTGCTGACCTTCACCTGAAACCAGCTCCTGACAGCTGATTGGCAATGGTCTCTCTCAGTCTCCCTAGAGATGGCACTTCCGTGGGCCGGACTGGCGCAGCGCGACACCAGAAATCGTGTCTGCGCATGTCTGCGGCGCCGGAAATTGTTTCTGGGCATTCCCAGACGTCGAAAATCGCGCCTACGCAGAAGCGATTTTCGGCGTCTGGACATGCGCGGATGCAATTTCTGGTATCTGTGCAGATGTGATTTCCGGTGCCACTCAGCGAGTCCCCGCCGGTTTAGCGCAGTGCGTGGGGGACTCGCCAAGCAAGTGGCTCAGTTCAGGGACAGCTCATGGGCCGGCAAAACGGACTTCGTGGGCCACATCCAACCCATGGGCCGCACGTTGCCGACCCCTGACCTGGGCCCTTCTGCATGCAAGGCAGCTGCTGTACCACTGTTCTACAACTGGAATACAACTGGATCCCCTTCCATGTTGTGCCCAGGGTTTCCCTACCTGGCACTGATGACAAATAATAAACCTGTTTTTTTCTTGCTTCATGAAAGCTGACTTCATCCGCCAGCGAGGAAGTGGTTAAAGTAAAACCAGGAAAGCTGTGACCCATTGGAAGGGAATTTTCTGATGCCTGAGGGCCTCAGGGGCAGGGCCTGTGATTCAGGGCTAATCATACCAAAGCCAGCACAGCTTTGCGTTCTATTTCTGTGCCTTCCATGCAGCGCCGAAAAGGTTTCCGCATTCAGAAACGAGATACGAAATCATAAGTGCACTTTTTCAAAATGTGCTCTGACTGTACGTTTGACACTAGGATTTCCTCCTGACTACAATAGAGCTATCCCAATGCAACCCTTGCGTGTCCGTGTTTGTGTTCCTGTGGAAAGTAGTTGTAGCATGAGCCATATTTGGCGAGGGAGAGAACGAAAAGGTGGAGTTGCTCAAAGTGTAACTCTTGGGAAGAGAGGCAGAAGTAGGCAGTGCATCTCCTAAAGGAGGGGAGCTGTCCCGAGTCTTGTCGCAAGGGAATTCTTCTCCATTGCTCCAAACGGGAAGGTTGTTGTTCTTTAGTCGTGTCCGATTCTTCGTGACCCCATGGACCAGAGCACGCCAGGCACTCCTGTCTTCCACTGCCTCCCACAGTTTGGTCAAACTCATGCTGGTAGCTTCGAGAACACTGTCCCACCATTTCGTCCTCTGTCGTCCCCTTCTCCTTGTGACCTCTTTCCCAGCATCAGGGTCTTTTCCATGGAATGTTCTCTTCTCATGAGGTGGCCAGAGTATTGGAGCCTCAGCTTCAGGATCTGTCCTTCCAGTGAGCACTCAGGGCTGATTTCCTTCAGAATGGATAGGTTTGATCTTCTTGCAGTCCACGGGACTCTCAAGAGTCTCCTCCTGCACCAGAATTCAAAAGCATCCATTCTTCGGCAATCAACCTTCTTTATGGTCCAGCTCTCACTTCCATACATCACTACTGGGGGAAAACGGGAAGGGTGACAACATTAAAGTCCTCTGGTGTGCTTTAAGTAGTGATGGACAAAATTGTTCACTCCTGTTTCTCCACATTTCCACATAGGTTTTGGGCTGCTTGTTTTTAGAGCCTTACTGAAAATTCATCAGCATTGTAGTGTGATTTTTTTCTCCTGATATACACAAAAGTATGCAATTTTGATAGTTATATACATTTCCACAATATTCATATTTTCCCAATATTCATATTTTCCCAAATATTTATTTCCCCCCACAAATAATATGCATTTTTACACACACTTTGCCTTATGACAGGCAACAACCACTTGCTGCAGAAGTTGCCTTCCTTCAAGCAGGGGACCTGAACTCAGCTGTCATTTGTTTAAAAAAGTCGAGCAGACATTGTAAAGAAAGTTGGAAAGCAGATTTAATTTATAATATTAAACGATAAAGCAAAATTAATTTATAATAATAACAAAGCAAACTGTGTAGGCAATGTTCTAAGGCTTATTAGGCAGATATGGAGGTGCTGCTGGTTCAAAGGACATTTAGTCATTTCATCACTGTTGGTAATTAATCAGAAAGAACACATGTGAAGAATTTCCTGTATCTTCCCTGCTCTCTTCCAACAGGAGCAGCTTGCAGTGAGAGAAACAGGGACAAAGCAAATAAACACATTCTGCTTTTAACACCTAGGTGACTGGCACAAATTAAAAAGGACAAGCATTTTCTAGTACGAAAAGACAATTATGGTGGAAGCATCACCTGCTGATATTCTGTATGTCCGACATCTTATTACTGGCGTGTGGCCCTGATTTACTTTTGGATCCTACACTTCAGCTCGACAGCTTGCAACATTCTAAATGCTGGTTATTCTTATTACTATTTTACCAAGGACAAACTTTTTATGATCTAAAAAAGTTCATCTTGTTTTGTGAAAGGAGAAACGTGAACTGGAATGGTTTTATTTTAGGACAGGATGGACTTGAACTTGTTCCTTTAAAAAATTGACTTTTCAAGCATTGTGGTTATTATTTCTTCCAGCCCCACCAACCAGTGGCTGCAACCCTAGACTTTGTGGAGAGGAAAAGTAGCATATAAGTACAATGAAGTACAGAAACCCTTCTGTAAACCCTTCTGAACACAGTGGGGCTTAATTCTGAATAAACATTCCTAAGATGGAACATTAGCATGCTTTCTGAAGCTCTGTATAAATGTTATAAATATTATTTATAAAAGTTATAAAAGACAACTGAAGGTAGCCCTCCTTAGGGACGTTTTTAATGTCTGATGCTGTATTGTTCTTAATATTCAGTTGGAAGCCGCCCAGAGTGGCTGGGGAAACCCAGCCAGATAGGCGGGGTATAAATAATAAATTATTATTATTATTGTGCAAAGCACTGTTAGAGCACACACCTGTTCAGAAGCCATGTTTATTAAAAGACAGCCAGTTCTTGAAAGAATGAGAACATATTTGTATATGTCGCAAAGCCAGTACAGTAACAGAGCAACCAAGTTCTATGGTTTTATTTTATGACTCGCTATTTATTCAGCCCTAAAGAAACTGTGTGCACATTTCTGGAACTCTTGCTCAACAAAAATAATGAGTTTCATTCCTTGCACAATCCTTTGGTGCATCTTATTTTATGTCTTTATCTGCATTTTGACCTTCATATTCTAAGGTTCTAGGAAAGCCTATTTCATACACACACACGTAATTTGGATGCCGCCAATCTACAATTCAGATCATGCTCAAGGCAGCTGGCAACATAGAAAAAATTATATGTAACTACAGCATAACAAATTGTGGCGATCACACAGGGTCCCTGGAGTTTCACCATCTATTGATCCCTGTGCCACCTCTTTATTTCTCGCTGCCACCACCCAGGCCCTACCTGGTGCAATACTGAGCCCAGTCCGGTTTAAATTGGAACATAAACTTCTGTTTATTTATTGCAGTTTAACAAGCATGTGGTTTCATAAACGGTATCGGTCGATTACAATCATGGGCTGCCTATCCAGATCTATAACTTCCGCTACCTGCTCTCACTCACTAAACCACCTCTCAGATATTTCCTTGTCTTCCTAGCTCCTCACTGTTCCTGACTCAGCTTATTTCACTACCCTAACTCAACCTACCGACAAACTATCCCAATTCACTCCCACTCCAACCACCCACCCAACTCCCAACGAACTCCTCCCTTTGCTCCTCCCAGAGTTGGTTTTATAGTCCCTCTGACTCCACCCCCCAGGTTCTGATTGGGTAACTTGTTTAACTATTTCATCTCCAGCACTCTCATATGTTAACGTCACACAAATGTAGTCATAAACAATGAATAAAGCATTGAAAAATACACAACCAAAGCAAACAGTTTCCATTATAAACCACAAGATCTAAAATAAAGATACAAAACAACACCACCACCACAAACCCAACAACCAGCGGCAATCCCCCACAACAAACCATCCCAAATACTGCAGTCTAAGAGTCTGCTCAGCAGCCTGAGCTTTTGTAGTTGGAGTCAGTCAGGGCCCTTCCCTCCCAGGCCAGGTGGGAAAAGGCAGGGAACAGGTGTGGGGTAGAACAGAGGTAACCAGCCTAGTGGGTGCAGACACTGGTGGACCACATGTCCCATCATCACTACGTAAACTATGCTAACGGTATAAGCCTAGGAATAGATTGTCCCATTGTGCTCAATGGTGTGTACTCCCTATAAATGTGGTTGGGATTATAGCCTAAATGGCAAAAACAAAACAAAACTGAGATGCGGTAGGCAGGCTAAACAATGAAGACTGGAGAGTAGAGGCATCTATCGTAATCTACACTTTTTTGCAAGCAGTTTCCCCCAATATTGTGTGTTTTTGTACCTTATTTTTACAAGTATTTGCATTTTAACATGCACTTTCTCCTAATAGTGAGAGATGGGAGAAGGTGTTTGTCTTGCCCAGGTGAGCGATTGGGAGGAAATGATGGAAGGGTGGTTTGTTTGTTTTTTTGCCTTTTCACTTGTTGGATTTGATTTAATTGTTGTTTAATGTTCCAGAGCTTTGCTGAAGTGATAATTTTACGGATGAAGAGGCATGCTGAGTGCTGAATGAGTGGGTGTGTCTTCAGGGTGGCTCCTTTTTTTTTGTAATATTCCTGTGACTTATTTGCATCCGAACCTTCTTGGCTCCGTGAGCCAGATCCAAAGTTGACTGGTTGGCGGGGCCTGGTACCTACTGCAGTACACAGTCATACCTCGGGTTACAGACACTTTGAGTTGCGTTTTTTCGGGTTACAGACTGTTGAAACCCAGAAGTACCGGAACGGGTTACTTCCGGGTTTTGGCGTCATGCATGCGCAGACGCGCCGCTGCGGGTTGTGAACGTGCATCCCGCACGGATCACATTCGCAACCCGAGCGTCCACTGTACTAAACTGATTAAGAGGCGACAGCTCTTGTCCAGTAGCCTGAGATGGAAAGATTTGGAGGAAGCAGCGACAAACTTTCTCACGTAGCAAAATGGCAACAGCGAAGAAGTTCATTTGGCTGTAGTCAAATCTATGCTGCATTATATATATATATGTTGTTGTTGTTTAGTCGTTTAGTCGTGTCCGAGTCTTTGTGACCCCCTGGACCAGAGCACGCCAGGCACTCCTGTCTTCCACTGCCTCCCGCACTTTGGTCAAACTCATGCTGGTAGCTTCGAGAACACTGTCCAGCCATCTCGTCCTCTGTCGTCCCCTTCTCCTTGTGCCCTCCATCTTTCCCAACATCAGGGTCTTTTCCAGGGAGTCTTCTCTTCTCATGAGGTGGCCAAAGTATTGGAGCCTCAGCTTCAGGATCTGTCCTTTCAGTGAGCACTCAGGGCTGATTTCCTTCAGAATGGAGAGGTTTGATCTTGCAGTCCATGGGACTCTCAAGAGTCTCCTCCAGCACCATAATTCAAAGGCACACACACACACACACACACACACACACAATATTTATACGTGGGGTGTATGGGGTCTTAGAGGTGGTACCTTGTGTGGAGAACAAATTGTGCTCCTTCTGGGGTAGTTTGCCCACCCTAGTGGCTCCTAGAAGCTGTCAGCATGCAACCACAGCCACATCCTGGGAATGGCTTCAACTGACTGAGTAAACCAGGTGAGGATAGCCAATGGGTCTCAACCTCAAGGAGTTAGGGACTTCCTTTGCATACAAAGACAGGCTCTGGCGGATTGAGTGAATGAGACCAATAGTTCAAGAAGGCGGTTTCTGCACGCACTGTAGATGGAAGTGAGGGGCAGCTGGGGCTTGTCAACCTGCGAAGGTAGCCTATCTAGGAGAAGGAGCAAGGCCGCATTTAGGTTTGATGAGGCCCTAAGCTGGCGCTGTGGGTTAAACCACAGAGCCTAGGACTTGCCGATCAGAAGGCCGGCGGTTCGAATCCCCGCGACGGGGTGAGCTCCCGTTGCTCAGTCCCTGCTCCTGCCAAAGTAGCAGTTCGAAAGCACACCAGTGCAAGCAGATAAATAGGTACCAGTCCAGCGGGAAGGTAAACGGCGTTTCCGTGCGCTGCTCTGGTTCGCCAGAAGTGCCTTAGTCATGCTGGCCAAATGACCTGGAAGCTGTATGCCGGCTCCCTTGGCTAATAAAGCGAGATGAGCACCGCAACCCCAGAGTTGGCCACGACTGGACCTAATGGTCAGGGGTCCCTTTACCTTTAAGCTACTGAAGATAATGGGGCCCTTTATACGTCCAGCTGTCCTTTGTCAACAACAAATTGTTGCTGTTTTTAGTGTTGAGTATTTTAGGGAGCAGGCTAGCAGGCCTTACTTACATCATAGAATTCTTGTGACAGAGCGTTCCACCAAATGGGGCCAGTACTGAAAAGGCCCTGGCCCTACTTGAGACCAATCTAACCACTTTGTGACCTGGGATCTCCAAAATATTGTCATTTGTGGACCTTAAGGTCCTCCGTGGGGCATACCAGGAGAGGTGGTCCCATAGGTACGTGGGTCCTAGGCAGCATCTCTGAGTTATTTGTGGGGCATTTTTATTTTTATTTTCAAAATATAGTCCGCCCCCACAAAGGTCTGAGGGACAGTGGACCGGCCCCCTGCTGAAAAAGTTTGCTGACCCCTGGGTTTGACTTTATCCCAGAGGTACACTCCATTGTCTCTCAAGTTTGAATTGTTGTGAGTTTGGGGCGAGGGCAGGTTATGCTGCTTGTTTGTAAAGGTAAAGGTAAAGGTAAAGGGACCCCTGACCATTAGGTCCAGTTGTGGCCGACTCTTGGGTTGCGGTGCTCATCTTGCTTTATTGGCCGAGGGATTCGGCGTACAGCTTCCAGGTCATGTGGCCAGCATGACTAAGCCACTTCTGGTGAACCAGAGCAGCGCACGGAAACGCCGTTTACCATCCTGCCGGAGCGCTACCTATTTATCTACTTGCACTTTGACGTGCTTTTGAACTGTTAGGTGGGCAGGAGCAGGGACTGAGTAACGGGAGCTCACCCCGTCATGGGGATTCAAACCGCCGACCTTCTGATCGGCAAGTCCTAGGCTCTGTGGTTTAACCCACAGCGCTGCCCGCATCCCTTTATCCCAGAGGTACACTCCATTGTCTCTCAAGTTTGAATTGTTGTAAGTTTGGGGCAGGTTAGGCTGCTTGTTTGAGTCCCTTCTAATTCCTGGATCCTCGGGGTGTAAGACTGTAGCCTTAGTACCTGCTGATAGACCAGTTGTGAGGAACCTTTCCGCCTGCAGATGTGGCTAAACTACAGCTCCCACCTCCTCCAGCAAGCAGGGCCTGTGGCCAGGGATGATGGGAACTGTAGTTCAGTGCCATGAAGGAGGCCAGAAATTCCCCACACTTGATATACACACACACACACTTACACAACCTAACAGTGATCTCGCAATAGACTGGAATAGTAACCTACTTTCCATGACCTGGCTACACCTAAGGGTGGAATGCGCAGAAGAAAACAAACCCCTAAAATAGCAGAAAAGCAAATCAAGCACTGTGTTGGGTCATTCTCCTTTTAACCGCTAGCTGATGGGCACAAAATAAGGGTGATTAAATAAGGAGAAAAGACTTTGCTTTTTACCACTGCACGCCTTTCGAAGAAGCAAGGGTTATTAAAAAATGATAGCAGTTGTGAGTAGAGAACCAGGGTGTGGCAGCGATTCCAAGCACATTCAACTCCAAGGTTGTGATATGCCAGGGGAAAAACAACACAATATTCCAAACATAGCAGAATTTATTGTTATTTATTAAGGATTATAAATGATTTGAGGGGGTATCTATCTTTCTTTAACCGGCCCTTTGGAAGACACAATTAAAAGTAATAGTAGTAGAAATACCTAATTATAATCATTATTAGTTTATTTAATATATTTGCTATTGTTAAGGTTTTCAGATTGGCTAATCTTGCTCACATGCATATTTTTAAAAAGTACGGATATAATATGGAAAGAATGGCAGGGGGAGGAAGCCTGTACATTGTGACCCACACACTTAGGCCATAAAACAAGACGGTTAAAATTAACATGGAAATCAAACGGTATTTATAAAACCATTAACAGCACAGTTTGTGCTGTACAAGGGAGCAGCTAGGGTAGCCAAATGCGGAAGAGGCCAGGACTCTAGCAGCTTTAATATAGTTGTATGACAAGCTGTACCTACAGAAATTCCTGCTTTTACACAGCTATTAAAGATGTGGGTGCCCTAATGATATCCCTCCCAAGCAGTGCTGCAATAATAATAATAATAATAATAATAATAATAATAATAATAATAATAATAATAATAATTTATTTATTTATACCCCGCCCATCTAGCTGGGCTTCCCCAGCAACTCTGGGCAGCTTCCAACCAAATATTAAAATACACTAATACATCAAACATTAAAAGCTTCCCTAAACAGGGCTGCCTTCAGATGTCTTCTAAAAGTTTGGTAATTGTTGTTCTCTTTAACATCTGGTGGGTGCCACTACCGAGAAGGCCCTCTGCCTGGCTCCCTGTGCTAGCTTGGCTTTCCCCCAACATGCATGGATGTTGATCCCATTAGCCGCCTTACCTGCAGTCTGATATGAAGAGGGTTGCCTCCTCCTCTCCTGTAACCTCTACTTACAACCATAATCCGTTCCAGAGGTCTGGTCATAACTAAAGGTAAAGGGGACCCTGACTGTTAGGTCCAGTCGTGGCCGACTCTGGGGTTGCGGTGCTCATCTCGCTTTATTGGCCGAGGGAGCCGGCGTACAGCTTCCGGGTCATGTGGCCAGCATGACTAAGGCACTTCTGGCGAACCAGAGCAGCACATGGAAGTGCCGTTTACCTTCCCACCGGAGCAGTACCTATATATCTACTTGCACTTTGACGCGCTTTTGAACTGCTAGGTTGGCAGGAGCAGGGACCGAGCAACGGGAGCTCACCCCATCGCGGGGATTCGAACCGGTGACCTTCTGATCGGCAAGTCCTAGGCTCTGTGGTTTAACCCACAGCGCCACCCACGTCCCTTTTAAAGTGCATTACTTCCCCCCAAAGAATCCTGGGGACCATAGTTTGTTTAGGGTGTTGGGAATTGTAGTGGGATGAACTGCTGTTCCCAGCAGTAGCAGCCTGTACAGCAGCATAGATGCATCACTGCTGCTCTTGAGGCACGGGGAGCTCAGGACTGGGCTGTGCAGTCAATCCGACATCCCAGCTATTAGATACCTAGGCTGCCCCCGCCTCTCCCCTCTCCTTCCAGTGAGCACCAGCAATGTACTGTGGGAGATCAGCAATACCCCACCTTTGCCGCCACCTCTGCCGCCCAGGATTCTTGGGCTAGATGGATGCTTTGAATGTGCATCATCAAATGTATTGTATGTTTGCAGCATGAGTGTCTTCATCAGGGGAAACTCTGCAATTCTATGATACGAGGGTAAAGCGTGAGACTCTTAATTTCAAGGTGAAAAATTCCTGCATCGCAGGGGGTTGGAATAGATGATCCTCATGGCCCCTTCCAACACTGCAGTTCTATGATCTACGCTTGTCATTCATTGTTGTTGTTGTTTAGTCGTGTCCGACTCTTCGTGACCCCCTGGACCAGAGCACGCCAGGCACTCCTGTCTTCCACTGCCTCCCGCAGTTTGGTCAAACTCATGCTGGTAGCTTCGAGAACACTGTCCAACCCTCTCGTCCTCTGTTGTCTCCTTCTCCTTGTGCCCTCCATCTTTCCCAACATCAGGATCTTTTCCAGGGAGTCTTCTCTTCTCATGAGGTGGCCAAAGTATTGGAGCCTCAGCTTCAGGATCTGTCCTTCCAGTCAGCACTCAGGGCTGATTTCCTTAAGGATGGATAGGATTGATCTTCCTGCAGTCCATGGGACTCTCAAGAGTCTCCTCCTGCACCAGAATTCAAAAGCATCCATTCTTCGGCAATCAACCTTCTTTATGGTCCAGCTCTCACTTCCATACATCACTACTGGGAAAACTATGGCTTTAAGAACCACAATTAAGAGCAGAACTTGCACATCAACTAAACAGTGCAGGGGCAATTCTAAGTGGGCAACCTCCTCAGGCCCAGTGGAGTTAAAAACTCACAACTCCAGATCAGCTTTAGGGAACCAGAATGTTGTTGAAAATGTGATTGCCCAGAAAATAAAAAAGAGGGTCACATTTTGTAATAAAAGCAATGCCTTCCCTCGGGGGGGCGGGGGGCGGGGGGCGGATTTTATTCAGCTCCCATGAAAAATAAAGTGCAGTCAAAAATAGATCAAAGCGAGAGTCTCCAGGAGTTGCATACTTTGCAGATTGGTCATAGCTCTGCTCTTCCCAAATCAACAGCCAATTGGATTGTGGTTGCTTGAGACTGACCAAATTGCTTAGCCACACCAGGCATGCTTGTTTGGGGGGTGGGGGTGAGATCAAAATTCAAAACATCTCGCCACAAAAGCTTAAGTGAGAACCCGACAGCGGCAGAGAGACGTTATGTGTAGAACATCTGTTTCCACGTAATGTTTAACGCAGCCCCAAGACACTCTGGCGTGGACTGCAGCCTCCCTCTCTGGTATGGAATGCTTAATAGTTGGGGCTGCCTGCCTGCTTTCTGCAGTTCTTGCATGCAAACTGATCTATTTTGCAGCAGTTTTGATCCGCGCAAACAACTTGCTTTCCCTTTCTAAAAGGGGGAAGTTGCTCAGAAAAATTCTAAAGATTGCCCGGCCAACCAGAGCTGCGCCTACCCTGCCTGGCATCAGGCAGCCATCCAGGTCTGGGTGGCGTTTCTGCCCCCAGGAGGGGGCTCAATGGGGCCATTGTTTTTGCCCAAGCAGCTGCCCTCCAGCTTACCGAATTGGCTACCCACTGTCCGCCAAAGGCAGGCACTGCTGTGCGAGCTCTGAAGGGCAAGGACACAAAAGACTCTTTGGTCGAGGCTGTCTAAATGGCCAGGAAGGAATCTTTATTCACAGGAAAACCTTGCTGCAGCCTGAACGCAGGAGAGGCTAATGTAACTGACTGGCCGTCCCCTGCTTTAACTCTGTTTAAAACACCTTTGTGGCTATTAGATACCTAATAGCTGGTATACTCAGGATCTTTCCTCCTGCAGTCTAGCTCCTTCTCCCTTTCCCCCTTATTTTCTTGTTCAATTCCCTTCCCTCCCCCCCCCCAACCTCCAAAACAAACCCCGCTTGATCTTTTCCCCACATTCCTTCCTTGGAATGGCGAAACTCTGAGCGTTTAGTGTGCCCAGAAAATGTACCACCTAGCGCAACAATGAAGCTCCTTTCAGAATGCAAGCTGCCATTCATAGAATCATAGAACTGTCGTGTTGGAAGGGACCCCAAGGGTCATCTAGTCCAACTCCCTGCAATGCAGGAATCTCAACTAAAGCATCCATGACAAATGGCCATCCAACCTCTGCTTAAAAACCTCCAAGGAAGGGGAGTCTACAACCTCTCATGGGAGCCTGTTCCTCTGTTGAACAGCTCTTACCATTAAAAAATTCTTCCTGATGGTTAGTCAGAATTTCCTTCCTTCCTTGTAACTTAAACCATTGGTTCGAGTCCTAGCCTCTGGAGCAGGAAAAAACAAGCTTGCTCCATCTGCCGTTGGACAGCCCTTTAAATATTGGAAGATGGCTATCACGTCTCCGTATAGTTAAAGCCATGGTTTTCCCAGTAGTGATGTATGGAAGTGAGAGCTGGACCACAAAGAAGGCTGATCACCGAAGAATGGATGCTTTTGAATTGTGGTGCTGGAGGAGACTCTTGAGAGTCCCATGGACTGCAAGAAGATCAAAACTCTCCATTCTTAAGGAAATCAGCCCTGAGTGCTCACTGAAAGGACAGATCCTGAAGCTGAGGCTCCAATACTTTGGCCCCCTCATGAGAAGAGAAGACTCCCTGGAAAAGACCCTGATGTTTGGAAAGAGGGAGGGCAGAAGGAGAAGGGGACAACAGAGGACGAGATGGTTGGACAGTGTTCTCGAAGCTACAAACATGAGTCTGACCAAATTGCGGGAGGCAGTGGAAGACAGGAGTGCCTGGCGTGCTCTGGTCCAGGGGGTCACGAAGAGTCGGACACGACTAAACGACTAAACAACAACATCATGTCTCCTCGCATTCTTCTCTTTTCCAGGCTAAACATACTCAATTCCCTCAACCGTTCCTCATAAGGCTTGGTTTCCAGACCCTTTTATCATCTTGGTTGCCCTCCTCTGCACACATTCCCGCTTGTCAATATCCTTCTTAAATTGTGGCGCCCAGAACTGGACACAGTTTTCCAGGTGTGGTCCGACCAAGGCAGAATAGAACAGTACTATTGCTACCCTTGATCTGGACACTTTACTTCTGTTGATACAGCCTAGAATAGCATTAGACTTTTTGGCTGCTGCATCACACCGTTGACTCATGTTAAGCTTGTGGTCCACTAAGATCCCTAGATTCTTTTCACAGGTACTGCTGGCAATCCAGGTGTCTCCCATCTAATTATATTATATAACCAGTGCTGTGATTATGAGCTTCTGTTATTTTGCGGTTGTTGCTCTTTATTGTTCATAAGCTGCTATAGGTTTCACTTGAATGTAAAGTGGCATAGAAATGCAATCCAGCAGTAATTGCTGTGTGTGGCAAAAGAGGACAGATTACAGCAATAGTTCCTGAACTGGACAGTACCACTCTTGGGGGGGGGGCGGAATAGAGGTAAGCGGGCAGCAGGGGGGGATTGCAGATGAGCAATGCATTGATCACTTATTTACAATTGACCGTGTTAGAGTCTGGGACGCGGGTGGCACTGTGGTCTAAACCACTGAGCCTAGGGCTTGCCAATCAGAAGGTCGGCGGTTCGAATCCCCGTGACGGGGTGAGCTCCTGTTGCTCGGTCCCTGCTCCTGCCAACCTAGCAGTTCAAAAGCACAAAGTGCAAGTAGATAAATAGGTAAGGTAAAGCGGGAAGGTAAACGGCGTTTCCGTGTGCTGCTCTGGTTCGCCAGAAGCGGCTTAGTCATGCTGGCCACATGACCCGGAAGCTGTATTCCGGCTCCCTCGGCCAATAAAGCAAGATGAGCGCTGGAACCCCAGAGTCGGCCACGACTGGACCTAATAGTCAGGGGTTCCTTTACCTTTAGTTTATGTTAGAGTCTAGATCAAAATACTTCCCTCGCTTCATATTTAAAGTTTTGCTGCTTTTATCACTTTTAAAGCTATTTCTGTTGGTCGCTTTTGTTTGTATTTTTGATCCTGTGTTCTCACAAGTCACAAGATAGCCGATTATTGATAATAGCTGTTGATTTTATTATAAATTAGTTACCGAACATCTGTGGTAGTTGAAGGGATAGGTGCAATTACTGTGAAATCAATGGTTGCTGTTTTGAATTTTACTGTGTTGTGATTTTCCTTAGTGGGTCGTACAAACTGCTGTTCTGGATAGTCCTTTTTTAGGGTAGGGCGGGGGGGGGGCACTGAGGATGAATTTACGGACCCAAGTGAGTGGTGGCTCAAAAAGGTTTGGGAACCACTGAATTACATTGTCTGCCACGCTTCTTCCACTTTGCATCCTTATTAAGGACCTCACTTAGGATACCACCTAAAATTCACCTCCAACTATGCTAATTTTAAAATTTGCCATGTTTCTCTTTCTTGCTGGTTTCTGACTTAAGGAACCAAAGTGTTTCGCTGAAGGCTGGTGGGAGATGTAGAGAACTGCTGGCTTTTATTTTATTTTAAAATAGGTGATCAGCCTTTTTGTGTTCCATCATCCTGGTAAAGCAGGAAGCTATAGGTTTAATGGCGTGCCTGGCGTGCTCTGGTCCATGGGGTCACAAAGAGTCGGACACGACTAAACGACTAAACAACAACAATAGGTTTAATTCTATTAAAACAAAACAGGCAAGATAATGAGATACATTTCTGAGAAATCAGTAAGAAGTCCTGATGCACAGTTAACTAATAAAGCCACATTCCTAAATAACAAAAGAAAACAATGGCTGATATATTTTGCGTTATGAACTTAAGGGGCCTGAAACTGAGATACATAATAGATGTGTTCTAAAACTAACCTAGAGGAGGCTGTGAGCTGCCAGAAGTAGACTCACTCACTGGACACTGGCAAGGTGTGAAAGCCAAAGCTTGTTATTTAATTTAGCCAACGAACTTTGGAGTCGAGATCGAAGCAAAGATTTCCCGGTTGCCCCAGATGGGTCATGTGCGTGGCTCATGAGTCATCGCCGTGACAGTAGTGCTGACTCACTTGCAAGAAAACAAAGGTCTTTAAGTTAAAAGGGTGCTTAGATAGGAGGTGGCATTTCCCTCCCCCTCCCCCCACACTTTCTGGCCCTGATCCTGTGATTTAGCAGGTGAATCATCTTTTATTTCTATCTGAGGAAAGACTTCACCAGCTAGCTAACTGTTCAGCAAAAAAAGGGGCAACCCTAGAAGCTAAAGGGGGGCTACTCAGTCTAACGATCTGACAAATGGTTCCGTTCATCATAATAGCCACTAGGGTTGAGTGGCGGTGGTGAAGAGACCATGGAGAAAGATGGAAGAGCCTAGGTGTTCAGAGAGAGGCAGCTGTATATTGACAATTTTTAATCATGGAGACGGAAGTCAGAAAGATAGGGTGAAGGGTCAAGACAGGGAAAGAAGCAGTGAGAATATGCTTCTGTGTCAGTGTTTCCTAAACTTGGGTCTCCAACTACATTTCCCATCATCCTTGACCACCGCTTCTGCTAGCTAGGGGGGACGGGAGCTGTCATCCAGGAACAGCTGGAGACCCAAGTCTGGGAAACACTGATCTATGTGAACCAAGGGGGTAGGGAACATGGCCCTCCAGATATTGCTGGACTACAACAGCCATCATTCCTGACCATTGGTCATTTGGCTAGAGATGAGGGGAGCCAGGGTCCAATAGCGTCAGGAGGGCCTCTGCTTCCATCCCCATGATGGAAACCATTAGGACCTTTCAATATAGCAGTTCTGTGTATCCTTTTTGGGAGGATTTGAGGGGAAAACAAGGTAACCTGCTAGCCTATAAGACAGGGGGCCACATGGTCTGTGGGACTCCTTCCAAACCTAGGATTCTGTGCCCATAGCTAATTGATACAGTGAATTGGTCCTATTCTGTGTGTGAGACCCATCGAGGCAAAAGCAGCCCATCGGCTAGCTGTTATGTGACTTGCCAGGCAGTTGTCAATCCCCCGTCCTGGTTTTGCTCTCCCAGACAGACTGCAGAAACCAGGTGGGCCATCAGACATGGCTGGTGTGATACAGATTGTATATGTTTGCATTTAATGCACACCCCAGGACTTGCCGAGCTCTGTAAACAGCTCTTTTAGTGCAGCAGAGGGTGTGAGTTGAGAAATGAGATCATTGTTCCTTTAAACCTCATGAAAACAAAAGTCACTTTGAGATGATACCAGCCGGCTGTTGAGATGGTGAGCACCCATCATGCTTTTCGGCTGAAAGGTAAAACTAAGGTCAACTCACTAGGTCCCTTGCCTATTGTTGTTTCCTCCCCTCTGCTCCGGAGTGCAGTTCTTTGCCCCTTCTGGCTCTCTCTTCACCTTGAAAGTGTCTTAATTTAAATACACATGCAGTAAAAATGGAAAAGCGGGAAACGGAAAAGTTTCTCCCTCCTCAGCCCTGCAGGCAGGAACAAATGGCCGAAACAAAACGTAGAATGCCCAAGTTTGCCGAACGCATTGTCCATGAAAGCTGGCCACATGCTGGGTCCCTTGCAGAACCAACTACATGTGGATATTAGGTAAAGGTAAAGGGACCCCTGACCATTAGGTCCAGTCATGGCTGACTCTGGGGTTGTGGCACTTGCTTTATTGGCCGAGGGAGCTGGCGTACAGCTTCCAGGTCATGTGGCCAGCATGACTAAGCCGCTTCTGGCAAACCAGAGCAGCGCATGGAAATGCTGTTTACCTTCCCGCCGAAGCGGTACCTATTTATCTACCTGCACTTTGTCGTGCTTTCGAACTGCTAGGTTGGCAGGAGCAGGGACAAAACAACGGGAGCTCACTCCGTCGCGGGGATTTGAACCACTGACCTTCTGATTGGCATGTCCTAGGCTCTGTGGTTTAACCCACAGCGCCACCCATGTTCCTAGCGCCACCCGCGTCCCTATCCATACCCACATCCATATCCGCGTAATGTGGAGATATTACCTTGGAATTATTTTTATAAATATTTATCAGAGATTATAGTTAGATACAGAGGTGTAGCGGGGGGGGGGGTGCCCCAAGTGCAGTTTTTGGGGGGACGACGCTTTCCTCACAATGCCCTGCTCTGCTGTGAGCTGTTGCATGCTTCTCACACTGCTCTCCAGCTGGTGGGTATCTTAAGAAATCGACGCAATAGCTCATGGCACTCGTCGAGCCCTGTGCCATTTTTTGCAAGCCTTGCAAAGCAGTGTTGGGCTCGCAGTGCACTGCGAGTGCACCTCTCAAAGTAGGGCAGTGCCGGCCAGTGTCGGCTGGCTGGACTCCTCACTACGTGGCCGGGCAAGTGGCGCAGCATGGCCCCGCTTAGCTCCAGTGGACGGGAGTCACTCTGGTGGTTTTTCCTGTCCCGGGCGCCAGCAGAGAACGCTCTGCCACTGGTTAGATAAAAATGCTCAGAAGAATCCACCTCTACAAGCGAAAGAATGGATAACAGCCACACCCAGAGATCAAACAAAATAGCAAGGTACGGACAATGGTCCAGTTTGCCTGCCACCTTGTTGATTATTTCTTAAAACCGTAATTTAAAAAGCACTGTGGTTTAACATGAATATTCAGCATGCCACTTACGTGCTGTAGAAAAGTTCTGCTCCTCCTTTCTTACTAATGCTGAATTGTCGGGAAACAAGTCCCTGACGTGTGGCAACATTCAAATTTGAGCTTGTGGTTTCTCTCCAGACCACAAGTCCAGGGTTGAACGTCATGACAAGCCATACTCTAGCTTATTTCTGAGCAGTGTGGCAGGAACAGGAAGAATGGAGCAGTAACTTTTGAGCAGTATGCACTAGCATCCTGTTTGTTCACATTAAACCATAGCTTGTTTTAAACTATGGTTTAATGTGATGTGTGACCAGGAAGTGGTTGCTGCCTTGTACTTTGTGGTCTGATTTGCAGGACATGGTAGGCCCAAGTATGACTTGCAGGGACCACACAGACCTTGGCTCATAGCTTAGCCCTCTCCTTGCTAATGACAAGCTGCAGCGTAGAACTTTTAAGTTCCCATTCTTAGAGCACTATACATGTGCAAGCCTTATCAGGCTTTTTGGTCAGATTTTGTCTGTTTTTTGCATGTGCAGTATTTACTGAAGGGAGAAAAGGGGGTGCTTCTGAGCAACCTGTGCATTTGTAACTTTTTAAAGCTGTTCTTATTCGATTTTGTGTGTCGCCTTGGGATGGATGTGAAAGGGACTTAATAAATAATAACACAGAGAATTGGGGGGATCTTGCCAGTTCTAGATGGAGTTGTCCTCTGAGGGAACACGTAGGCAGCTTAGTTGTGCTATTGAAAACCTATTTGTCCATGGAAGCCATTCCACTGTCCTCAGATAGCTGGAGTGAAGGAGAGATTTAATGCACAAAACTACTGAAAGATTGAACACATTTCAGTTCAAGGGCCCCAGCTGCTTTTTCTTTGAATTCAAAATATCCTGCTTAAGAATGCCATTTTGTAAGTGTGAACTTCATCATCACCTGTAGCACGCTTGACAATGAGATAGGCAAATCTCAGGGAAGGGGAGGTGGAAGAGCTAGAAGTATAGGGGGAAATGTATGAAGGAAAGGCATAGAGGCAGTGGGTTAGAGAAAGATGCATAGAGGTGCCTTGTGTAATCACAACCTACTAAGAGTGAATTTTGGGGGACGCGGGTGGCGCTGTGGGCAAAACTTCAGCGCCTAGGACTTGCCGATCGCATGGTCGGCGGTTCGAATCCCCGCGGCGGGGTGAGCTCCCGTCGTTCGGTCCCAGCTCCTGCCCACCTAGCAGTTCGAAAGCATCCTTAAGTACAAGTAGATAAATAGGTACCGCTTTATAGCGGGAAGGTAAACGGCGTTTCCGTGTGCTGCTCTGGTGCCGGTTCGCCAGAGCAGCTTCGTCACGCTGGCCACGTGACCCGGAAGTGTCTGCGGACAGCGCTGGCTCCCGGCCTCTAGAGTGAGATGAGCGCACAACCCTAGAGTCTGTCAAGACTGGCCCGTACGGGCAGGGGTACCTTTACCTTTAAGAGTGAATTTAATAAGAGATTCTTCACCACCCTGAAGAATAGTATTTCCTTGTTAAATTCTTATTTAGTGCTCATTACACAGAGCTTTTGTAGGTGGCAGAATGCTTGTTGGAAAAGTATAGTCAATTCACCCCTTAGCAGTTTATAAAATATCCTCTCGCACACAGTAAACTCCTATGTGGGCCTAAAACATGGGTAGGCAAACTAAGGCCCAGGGACCAGATCTGGCCCAATCGCCTTCTAAATCTGGCCTGTGGACGGTCCGGGAATCAGCGTGTTTCACACGAGTAGAATGTGTCCTTTTATTTAAAATGCATCTCTAGGTTATTTGTGGGGCATAGGAATTTGTTCACCCCCCCCCAAAAAAAATAGTCTGCCCCCCCCAAGGCCTGAGGGACAGTGGACCAGCCCCCTGCTGAAAAAGTTTGCTGACCCCTGGCCTAAAATCACTGCATTCCTGCCTATTTTACAGAATATGTAGTTTTTGCATTTCTTTAAGGGGATCATTCAGATTGAGAACGGCTGGCTGATGTTCTCTTTTATTAAGCTAAGCAGCGTGCCAAAGAGCGTAACATAGCACATAATCTTGTTCCCCAGAATTGGCTGGTCTGTAAATGGGGACTTGAAGCTTTGTGTTGTTTCGTTCCGCATTTTCCTGTTCAAGGCACGTTTGTGTGTGTCACACTTGCGATTGAAAGGTTTTCACTTAGTCTGCTGTAAGAAAGAAAAAAAAGGCTCTCACTACTGGACTTTCCATTTTTATTGGGGTGGTTTCAGTTTGAGAAGCTTTAGCCGCACAGAGAGCTCCTCTTCAGACAAAGATTAAGCACAGTAGTTGAAGTTGAAGTGAGCTACTATTTTGTCAGGCTGAAGCTGAATGCGGGGGGGGGGGGGGCTTGAAATCGAAGCGCTCTTCAAGAGGAAAGTTTGCCTTTTATTAATGAAGCAAAGGTTACTCTGTTAGAGCAGGGAGCCTGTTGGCAACCACTGCTGAACTCAGCTATCGGGTAGGTACACTAAAAACGACTGTATTTGCTCCTGGAAAACAAGGATCTTGTCTCTGTCAGGCATCCCAGCAATGGCTAGGCTGGACAACTATAACATTACACAGGCTGTTCAACAGCTTGGTTGGTGCAGAATTCCTTAGTCCTTTCCCTGACAGAAATATCAAAACACTCTTTCAACAGCTGCACAGGCTTTTTTCATGCCTGAAGATGCTGCTTTAAAACCATGCAGAGACTGGGACATGCACACTGCGGAGAATCTTCTCTGTGGATCTCTCTTTCTTTAAACTGGCAAGGGGGGATCCCATAAGGTAGATCAGCTGCAGTACAGATCAGAACATTTCCATTGCTGCTTGGCTGTTGTGGAATGAGCTCCCCAGGATGCACATACCTTCAGGTTTTAAACTAAGGTGCAGACCTCTTTTTAAAGTTAGCTTTTGAGGATTAGGGCTGATTCTGTAGTGTTCAGTAATCTCTTTTAAAATGTCAAAATGAGATGGTTGTATTCAGTTTCTAAGCTACCTGAGCTCAAAGAATACACAAACGGACACATTTAAATGCAAGGCAATAGTTGAGTCATCTCAGATTTCAAGCTGTCAAGGAACACTATTATATACTTTTCATACTCATAAAAAGGGAGCTTCCCATTCCATCGAATTTGTGTCGGCAAGTGTGGCTTGTGTCTCTGCTCAGTTTAGCTGTCTGCTTGCTACCCCACTGCACGCACGCAGCTGGTTTCCCTTTGTGAAAACGCCAGCCGTGTGGAATCACCCAAACCTGCTCCTACCTAGCTTGATTCCCCAATACCTCAACATGAATAGCAGCAAAACACTATTCTGAAGAACAGAATCCAGAATTCTCTAACTTGAGAGGTACTGAACCATATGGCCTTGTTGTTGCCATAACAAACTACTCCCAACCACCATATTTTGCACACTATCAAATTATCACAAGCTCGGCTGCCTCCAACTTCTCTCCTCGTCTTTATACAGAGACTTCCTAGTTTCTTAAACTCTAATGCAGGCGTAGGCAAACTCGGCCCTCCAGATGTTTTGGGACTACAGCTCCCATCATCCCTGACCACTGGTCCTGTTAGCTAGAGATGATGGGAGTTGTAGTCCCAAAACATCTGGAGGGCCGAGTTTGCCTGTGCCTGCTATAATTTAAGCAGATTTTTAATAGTGGATGTCATAGGAAACTGGTTTAAGAAGTGAGGTAGTCTCCTCTGCAGCCAAACACACAAAAGGAGCAGGGAAGGAGCTATAGCTTGTGGCACGTTCATATGCAAACTGTGGTATGTTGGAGTGGCTGGTTGCATCTGAATTGCGTGGCTTGTTTCTCTTTAGTGATTTCATTTTTCTAAGTCCAACAATAGTTCCTGCTGGCTTGAGTGGTGGAGCTTTCTGAAATAAAGGCATGCAAAAACAATGCATATCTAGATTCCACATTCGGAATACATCATGCCAGCTGAGCTAACTGACTGTGGCACAGTTGTACTGTTTTAAATCTAGATTTCTACAGATTTCCAGACCTTTGCATTGGGGTACTAAATGTCTCATATAGAGAAAAAGGAAAGAAGTGTGGAGGGTCGCGAGAGAAAGAGGAACACGAACGATCTTAAGTTTGGTTCAGTGAATGCAATGTTGGATTGAAATGTGGGAGATCTGGGCTGAAAAATAGAGTAGCTATTGACTTACTGCATAGCCTTTAGCAAGTCCCTTCAGATACACATATATAAACAAAAATATGAATTACCTATGTCTTTATAAAATAAATTAGGTCACTTTGCCAATGAAAGATGCCCAAGACACCATACAAAAATAAGCCACCTCACAGGATTGCAGTAGAGATAAATTAGAAGGGTTTGCACAAGTAACAAAGAAGCAGAATCCTTTATCAGCATGCAACTCTTCATATGAAAGACAACACAATTAAAGCAATTTATATACACATTTATGGCTTTGTACAAAGGATTATTTTATGTTTTTCCAAACATCAGGCACTTCCCCCCCCCACAAATATCCAAACGAAATTCTGCAGCATATAGCAGTGAGAATCCTCCATGTTCTTACAATTCACACAAACAGCATGCAAGTATTTTCATGTCAGCAGTGCTGCTTATTGTAAAAAGTGGGGGAGAGCAGAACAAGGGAGATGCCCCTCTATAACAAAAGTCCCGTTTTAATGCAGTTACATATTTATTTTTTGCTTGCATGAACCACAGTATTACTTTTAGTAATTATAAAATACAAAAGAAAAATTACCTTACTTAAAAATTAATTTTAAATTAACAAGCCTGAACATTTCATAATGCGAACTGGAAATATTTTAACAAAATAACACCAATCCAGTTATTGATCAAGTGCAAACTTAAGGTTGCAATCCTCACACACACCGCCATGGAAGTAAGTCCCAAAGACGTACCTCCAAGCAGATTTGTGCAGAACTGTGCTGTAAGACTGTAAAAGAACTGGTCCACTTTAATCATCTTTTCTCCTTTTCCTTAGGGATGCTCTGTTGAACTGTCAGCATTCAAGAATACATCTGATTACCATTTTAGTCAACTTTGTCAGTTTATCTAAGCCGAGGTCTCAGTAATGCAGGTAATTAATATAACACACAAACAATATATTACAGAATTAGAGCAGTTCTGTTGCAGAATACATTTCTCACAGACTAACAGAGGTGTGAAAAGCCCCAAACAAGGCTGCTTGGTATATATTAAAGATCCACACAGTCCACAAAGCCATCATTTACATTTTTAAATCTAAAGTACTATAGAAATTAAGATCTATGGAGAAGCAGTTACATGATTTGTTGCATTATGTTTTGATTCCCTAGAAACTACTTAGCAGATTTACTAGGCCACGTAATTGGGAATCGCAAGTGTGGGGATAGCACTGTTGCACCCAGGTCCCACTTTCAGGCTTCTCATAAACAACTGGTTGGCCACTGAGAGAAAAGGATGCTGAGTTATTTGAGCCACTGGCCTGATTCAGCAGACTTTTAGCATTTTGGGTGTCAAAGTACAGTACAGCCTTTCTGCTTTCAGGGATATGCTAAACTGTGTGTACGGAAAACTGAGCTGAAGACTGGATGAGACGGATGAATGTTTAACTAAGCTCAGGAATGTCTTTTTCTTTGACCTCCCCGCTCCCCTCCTAGGTATATATTATATGATATATTAAATGTTTTGAAGGGACACTAAGTCTCACTGGCGTTCCTTGGGAAAGAGAAGCTGAGAGAGGCTAAGGGCAAGGAAACGCATGCTTCCTGGCCAAAAGCAGGGTTTTGACCACCAAAGGGACCCCTGACCATTAGGTCCAGAACGTGACCAACTCTGGGGTTGCGGCGCTCATCTCGCTTTATTGGCCGAGGGAGCTGGTGTACAGCTTCCGGGTCATGTGGCCAGCATGACTAAGCTGCTTCTGGTGAACCAGAGCAGCGCACGGAAATGCTGTTTACCTTCCCGCCGGAGCAGTACCTATTTATCTACTTGCACTTTGACATGCTTTCGAACTGCTAGGTTGGCAGGAGCAGGGACAGAGCAACAGGAGCTCACCCCGTTGCGGGGATTCGAACCGCCGACCTTCTGATCGGCAAGCCCTAGGCTCTGTGGTTTAACCCACAGTGCCACCCAGTAAACATGTTGAAAGGCACCTTGGGGACTGTACCCTAACCTCCACATGGATGGTTTATGGCACATGCTCATCACCCCTCACTCTCTTAAAAAACATCAAAGTATTCCACAAAACTTATCTAATTCTGAAACAGGGACACAGTGGCTGCTAGGTGTTACAGGGCTCCAGCTCCCATCTTCTCTGACCAACAAAAGGCGGTTGATACCCAATGACGTTGTTATGCCAAGGAGCCACCAAAACAATAGCTCACAATTTTTATATTCTATATAATTACTTGTCTCTATGTTGTAAACTTGCTCTCCTAAACCCCCTTCAAAGAGAGTAAACTGTGAGGGCTCTGAGGAAACACCACCTAAAGCGATTGTTATTTCTATGATTTGAGACTGCAAAGTTAGTCGCTGAGGTTCTTTCCTGCAAGATGTGGTCTTATACCATAATGTAATATAAAGCCACTTCTGGCTCTTTGAATAAATAAGAAGAGGAGGCAATGGAAAAAGAAATGGCAGACCCTACAATTAAGAACAAGTGAAACTAAAAATGGATTGCTAGAGCGACGTTAAGCTGAGAAGTTTTTGCTCCTGGAGTTACAAACATTATAAAACTCTAGTAAAATAAATACAAAAATGAGTATATGAATATACAAACCATTTAACAACACTTAACACTTTGGGGTAGTCAGTGTTAATATAAGAAAAAGTTTTCTGTATTTATAGACCAAGAGACCACCTTTGTGCCAGGAAACCACCTCCCACCAAAAATTACACCTAAATGTCTTCTCTTTAGAAATCTTACACAGTGCTAATATAAATCCCCCCTAATCTAGTTAAAATACTGTATACAAAATGTTATGAATGTTATTAGGCATCTTGGATTCTGCAAGTTTTTAAGGAGCTCATATAACAAAGTAGAGATGTAAGAAAAATATCTATATGCCTATTACAAAAATTCAAGTTGATCAATAAAATTGAAATCAATCAGGAAGTCAGCCCCACAATAAATCTACATAATCAAACACATAGGCGACAAAGCAAAGCTTTCAATCTGCTCTCTGATTTGGAAGTCCAAATGGCCAACAACTTTGGTTAGATCATATTCCACGATGTGTTCTCATACAAAATGTACAATTTTAATACACTTAAGGCAGTTAATCCGGCTGTCTGCAGCTCTCTGAGTTCATCAGATCAAAAGATATATGGGATGAAAGTTATGAAGGTTTAAAACTATCACAGTATTAAAAGCTTTAACCTTTTCTTGGGTCAATGCAAAACATGATGCACAAGTATTTTCTTCGTTCCTACGACACTGTAGTGAGTTTGGCACTTCCAAATAAAGACATTTCCAATGGCACATTTCTTACCAATAGCAGCAAATAATATGCAAGTATCTTGCAAACATCCTGTAGAGGAAAAATGTATCTGCTGCCAAGTCTGACAAGAGAAAATAAAATACAAAAAGAAAAAGCAAAGAGGTTGAAGGACATCTTTGGACTTCCTTGTTCACTTCCTGCGGTCAGAGATGTCTGAAGTACTTTAAATTGCAGCCTAGGATAATGGAAAGAAAATACACGATGATGGAAAGCAAAGAAAAACATTCAGCATGCACGACAAGAATGCATATAGTGGTATCCAAATACCTAAGAAACAAAGAGTCCACTGCTTTATGGAACACATCAGTGTTTTTTATAAATGTGAGCCAATTTCAGTATAATATTGGCAAATCCATGTTAAATAAAATGTTGTAGAATTTGTTGGTCTTTCAAAGGACTTTCCTGGAAAGGACCATTCCTGGGCGAATACCTTAATGCATGACTGCAGGCACATTTGCAAGCTTTTAATTCCCATATGATAGTCCATGCATGTCTTAGCTTTGAGCATCTTTACATTTCAACGCCCTTGTTAAGCTACACTTCATACTTCTCATTTATACTCTACTGATATAAAGCATGACTCAGTTGTAAATTGAGGTGCTTTGGGGTCACAAACTTTAATTGAGAACATTGAGGAATTCATACCTCAGAGGGATTGGGTGTAAGTTCACTCTTAGCATAATAGTCTCAGCAGATTTTAAAGAGCACAAATTTAAACTGAGTTACATGACAATTTGCCACCTGATAACTATATGATGCCCTTTGAAAAACCTCCTCCTTTGACATAGTGACCAGCCTCACAAATCGTAGTTTATCTCTTGGACACCTACAAACTGTGGGGTTCGACCTAAGGTGGTAGCTTGTTCTACACAACCTGATTTCATGAATCAGCTTGTGTAGAACAGCCCATTTCATTTTTTCATTTTTAAAAAGTTAAGAATAAAGAGCAAGACACTGTAATCTAAATAAGACCTTTGCCTTCACAACTCTACTATGGCTATCTCTGATTTCCAGTTTCAATTAACTTCCCTGAATCTTTTTTATTATATCACATGAATCAGCATTTCATCTCTTAATTACTCTTCAAAAACACCTTTCTTCGTTTTATAAAATCATACCCCATCTTTCAACAACAAGGTAAAGTACTGTGTCAAACTTTCCCTTCTAGAACTTATCCCTAACACTACAAATTATTGCTTATTATCATTGGTGTATATTATCTTCCCATTTCATTCCAATTTTGAATTGGAAATGTTTCTTCTATGGCAGTTAGGGTAATTCAGACTGGAAATTTGTCAGTTTGCAGAGAATTTTTCTGATACCTTAGAGATGTAGCATGTTTATTTTACTTCTGTTTAGTAAATGAAAACGAAGGTTTTGACACTACCAATCTTGCCACCCGCTTACTGTTACTAATGAACTCATGAAAAGGATTTTTTCCCCATGGAAAGAAATAGCACTAGAAAACTTCTCATTCCGCCTCACTGCACCTTCATGACAAAGAAGGGTACAGTATGCATAAAAGGTAAAGGTACCCCTGCCCGTACGGGCCAGTCATGACCGACTCTAGGGTTGCGCGCTCATCTCGCTCTAGAGGCCGGGAGCCAGCGCTGTCCGCAGACACTTCCGGGTCACGTGGCCAGCGTGACAAAGCTGCTCTGGCGAACCGGCACCAGCGCCGCACACGGAAACGCCGTTTACCTTCCCGCTATAAAGCGGTACCTATTTATCTACTTGCACTTAAGGGTGCTTTCGAACTGCTAGGTGGGCAGGAGCTGGGACCGAACGACGGGAGCTCACCCCGCCGCGGGGATTCGAACCGCCGACCTTACGATCAGCAAGTCCTAGGCACTGAGGTTTTACCCACAGCGCCACTCACGTCCTTTTACAGTATGCAGTATGCTTCTCCCATTAGCACAATATTATAACGGAAGAAGTCACACCTCCTGAATTCTGTCCTGCCATACACCTGCTGAAGGTACAGGAGCATCCTTTTAGAGTCAGGAACTGATAACCATGCATGTATAAATAAAAGAGAACCAACCTTCCAACCTTATCCAGAAACCCAGCTGTGTGTTGTTGTCTTTACGCCATGCGACAAGCTTTGGTTAGGCAACACACTGTCAAAGTTAAAATCTAATGTTTCCCCATCCATGAGCTCATTCCGAATTATTGACTCCATATCACAGTCCAATCGTTCAATCGACATGTCATCTAAGTCACTGGGAAGCTTCTCCTGATGGAAAGAGACAATTCCCAGTCTTCCATAGCCATTGCAGCTGTTCACAGTGGTGTAAGGGTTTATGCTGTTCACCTGCATTGGGTGGCTCATAGGCACTTGGACTGAGTTTTTCGCGGCGGAGGAACGATTTAAACTCGATGCGTGAGACACAGTGCTAAGTGTGAGAGACAAGGTGTGGCTGTTAACTGCTGGTGTTTGTTGGACATGTCCCTGGTGTGGGTGGGCACTGGGGGAAATTAGTTTGTTATGGGCCTGTTGGCTGCCATAGGGGGATATTGCCGAGTTAGTGGCCATCAATACATTCTGTCCCAGCACTCGGCCACTAGGCTGGGAAACATGAGTATCTACAGATGCCAAGATCTCATTGTGCGGAGGTGAGTCAGAAGTAAGCAACTCCTTCAGAAGTCCTACAGGGCAGTTATATTGGCTGAGGTTTCCATAGCTTGGTTTACTATCTTGAAGAGCTTGCATAGGTATCTGCGACAAGGAGTTCATGCTAGGCTGAGCATAACTGTATTTCCTGTAGTCGGCACTGGGCGAAGCTATACTTGTGTTGGATGAAGTATATGAATAACCGGGAGACTGCTGCATCATGGTAGTGGGTGGAGACTGGGTTGATCCGGTCAGGGAGGTGTTAGGAGATAAAAGATTGAGGTTATCCAGGAGGTTCTCCATGTTTTCTGAGCTACTCATCTCAGAAAGGCTTGGGAGAGTTGAAGCCATTTTGGTTGTGGATGGAGGGTAGACCATGGCGTGTACATCTGCTTCTCCAAGATCATCTTGTTCTGGAACAATTGGAGAAAGCCTCCCACTGATTGTACTAGCATTAGAGCTGGTTCTAGGTCTAAAAGTGCTCCAGTTATTATCAAAGTCATCATTACTGTGAGAGCTGGGGCTTGCGGGCCATTTTGAGAACTGTGCGCCTGGACTGTCACAATTTCCCTCTTGACCGGCCTGAAGAGCTGCTTTTTTCTTTGCAGCTCTACCTCTGCTTTTGGCAAACTTGCTGCTGTTGTCCATGGATGCGGCCCTTCTCCTGGGCGACTTGCCACTTTTGCCTCCTTCTGGATTGAGCATCCACCAAGAGCTTTTTCCTGTTCCTTCGTTCTGTACTCTGATAAACTTGCTGTGCAGTGAGAGGTTGTGACGAATTGAATTCTGGGAAGGAGAAAAAAGTTGCAAGAAAAAAGGTGAGTCACGCTTATCTCTGGTATTTTTCTTCAATTAGAAAGCCTTTTCATCAAATGCATGAAAACTATTGAAATCCCATTTCCCAATGCAACAGTTCACTTATCGCCACGTAGTAGACACAATCGCTCTTTTGGGGCGGTATTCTACTAATAAGTCCAGTCAATGCAAGAATTTCTGCTTGTACAATGGGTTTCCACCCTTCTTCCCCAATTGTGCTCTCCAAATCTGAAGTAGAATAGGTTGGGGGCATCAGGGGGAGGAGAGTGTTCCATTGTACAAGGAAACACCTTTGCACTGCCGGAATGATTGCCTTTAGTAGTACATTGGGATTCCACCCATTTTTTAAAAAAATAATAATAATCTTTATTTAATTTAAATTACAATCTCATACAGTGGTGCCTCGCAAGGCGAAAAGAATCTGTTCCGCGATTCTCTTCGTCTAGCGGTTTTTTCGTCTTGTGAAGCAAGCCCATTGACGGCTTAGCGGATTAGCGCTATTAGCGGTTTTTAGCGGCTTATTGGCTTAGCGGATAAGCAGATAAGCGGCTTAGAAAAAGCGGGGGAAAGGGGGGGAAGTCGGAAAAACTCGCAAGACATTTTCGTCTTGCGAAGCAAGCCCATAGGAAATTCGTTTTGCGAAGCACCTCCAAAACGGAAAACCCTTTCGTCTAGCGGGTTTTCCGTCTTGCGAGGCATTCGTCTTGCGGGGGCACCACTGTACTACAAAAAGAAAATTAAAGAAAAAACAAATTTACGTACATAAAAAACACTTAATATTCCTAATTAATACCCATTGTTTTTAAGTAAAATGGGGAAAGACTTCGACATCTCTGCTGTGAACCGTTCCCTGTTTAAGGAAGGCTTGTACGCATAGAAATGTTTTCATAGAATTGTAGAGTTGGAAGGGACCCCCCAGGGTCTTCTGTTTTTCAACCTCATTAGTTGCTTCTATCTATCCTTGGAATTTGAATGCCTAACAACTTATATTTTCTTTGTGCCAGGATCCAGTATTGTGGAAATGTGTATCTACCATTGCCAAAATGGACTTTTAAAGAAAGTTACCTGTTCTTTACCTTGAAATATAATTCAAGGAAAGGTGTTCTATTTACCACTGCTGTTTTGTTCTTAAAAGGTTTTAAAACCCTAACCTCGAAGCCACCTCAAGAAAAATCTGTAATCCAATAATAATATCTGTCCAATCATCCCTGGCTGTTCCCAGAGCAAACCAAAGTCTGAGCATGCACACCATTTCATTATTTTGTTCAGAGAGCTTAAAGTGCTAAATGTTGGCCCAACAAACAGTAACCCCTTTATCCAAGCCATTATTCTCAAAAGTCATAGTGTACAAGTAAGCAATAAATTTCAGAGCAAGTGCCGCAGAAAAACTGCTGCAAAGCACACAGTATGAGTGAATTTACTAACACCTTATATGAACAATGAACTTTACACAAATTATAATCATAGAACTCTATAGAGTTGCAAGGGACCCCCATAAGTTTTTTAAAAAACCACCTCAATGCATTATATATAAAGATAACCAAATGGCCTTTAAAAAGGATCCTTAATTTGCAGCTCCACTGATCAAGGTTTCCCCTACCAATTAAACGGGATTCCAAACAATGTCAAAAAAGTAAATTTTCAGTTGATTAAAATAGACAACAAACAAGGACGGAGTCAGTATACTGCTACCCAAGGAATAAGTGTTGAGATTGCTAACCAAGAGTAGCAGTGAAACATGCCCCAATCCTTTGCTTTCCAAGAGAGAAAATTAGCATTGGAACAACAGAGTTTAGAAAAACTGAATTTGTGGTTTATTACCAAAAATATACAGATCATTTGGAATTGTCTGGCAATTGTTCAGTCGGGTCAATAAAGAGGACAGGAAGGAGATGAGGATGGCTGAGAGATAGAGCAGAATGTGAAAGATCAACGAAAGCTGGAGAGAGGAGCTAGTGAAATATAAGAATATGGGACAATTGTAGATGGCAGACAGACATGCAGACAAACACTGGGTTAGAGAAGGGAGTCAAATACAAGTAATGTTTTGCCTGAAATTGTGTAGCTAACTTGCTTGGCAAGTTAAGAGAGGCAAGAAAGGAAGCAGAACTAGAGATAGGAACCAAAGCACAAATACAACCTTTCCCAAGGCAAAGGGGGCAGATTGTGCCTCTTCCGTAGGGGCCCGATTTGAATCTGGACTGCCGTCCTTTGCACCAGGACCACAGAGGTGTTTGGATTGTTCTTTATAGACACGCTGGCTCTTAGATAACAAGGTGTAGATTGTCAAAAAGGTTGTATTTGTCAAAAAGCGCACACAAAAAAAGCAGTGAAGGGGGATGAAGGGAAGACCAAGGTCCCCTCCTGAGCCTTGCATCATGCAAAATATTCCCGGGTGAATGCAGTGAAACAGGAAACACAAGCATTGACAAGCTACAAACTCCCTTGGAATCCTTTCAAAACCAATGAAAAATAACACACATTGAGGAGGTGAGGGGAAACTGGGGGAGGAGAGAGTTCTAGCTGGAGATTCCTGTTCTAGCCTCGGCAATATGTGGGAGGATATTTCCCCCTAAAACAAAGGAAGGAAAATGAATTGACAGTGCTAGGGCAACTTTCTCATTCCTGCCATGGGAACCAAGTGCAAAGATGCGTGAACACCCTTTGGGAGGAAGTTCTTTACCTTAATGAGTGCAAGGGCCAGTGGATTTGGTGTTTTCCTTCTTTAGGTCTTGGTGAAGCCAAGCAGTACGTTTGCCAGGAAGCTTAATCTCATTATTATATCGTTAAAAGCTTGGTGGGGTGTGCATGCATTCCAGAGGCCCCTGGCCGGCCTGCTGAACTGAGTGTTGGGAACTTCTCCTGTGGTGTGTGTTAATGGAGGACAGACAATGTGTATTGCAGCCATCTTTGCCCTGTTTGATAAGCCTCTGCTTAGTATACCTATTTCCAGAAAATTTGTATTTCTCCTCTACACTGCCTACAAAATCACCAAGACGACAGCTGTACTTAACCCTCAGTATCAACATGAAAAAATGGATAAGAACACTAATCACTAGACCCACAATGTTGCAAGGAGTCCATGCAACTATAGCCCTGGCCTGAAGACCCAAGCTCACACCTGTCTGGTAGCTTTTCAAGGTACCCACATTAGCCCTAAACAACCTCGGCCCCAAATCTCATTGTAATATGCTGAAGACACACCTCTTTGCCCTGGCCTTTGGCATCAGAGATTTTTTAAGGACCCACCCTATTCTTCCTATTGTAAATTGTGTTATTTGTTTATTTACCATTATTGTTATTTATTCTTCAAAGGCAGCGTGTACCATGAAACCACCAAGTGATGAATAGAGAAAGAAGAAGTAATACAGGAAGAACATAAAGGGACATCCTTGCAATATAAAAGGAACTGCTGAAATGAAAGCAAGGCAGCTGTAAAGCAAGGACAACACAACAAGCATGGAAGCAGATTCCCATGAGAAATAGGTTGAAGACCTCACAGTGCCTCTAAACTGGGAGTCCAAGACACAAGAGCATTGATGGCAAAAACCATCTATTGCATATACCTCAGCAAAAAGCACCTGCATTAAGCAGCAATAGTATATCCCAAAGGAGCAGCCAGTGAATACAAGATTTAACTACCACTGAAAAACAGCACAAGTATCCAAGAGTCTGGGCATCAAGCTCTTCATCAATAGACACTGCTGGCCAAACACTCATCTTGCATGAGCATAGTTGGAGAACAAGCTCTGTCTGCTTCAAAAAGTACTAGTGGCAAAAACCACTAGTGGAGGACTATATATATGCTTGTACAGGATCATGATGATCGCATCCAGCAGGTGCTCCCCTGAATAATCCACCTGCTGGAAGTCAACCCATCCAGGAAGAAGACTAGGCATATGTGACATTAAGAGGTAGAGAAGGATACTGAGTTAGAGGTGTTCGCTCCCAAGCAAAAGCAGTGAAGCAAGCATCCAGTGTTCTCAAAGGTAAAATAGACTTTTACATCTTAAGCCACATCTGCTCTGATTCAATGACACTTTTTTGGCCCAAAAACGTGCCGGGCCCAACCTCTAGAAGCAACTGACAGCATAGGATCAGGTTACCTAAAGGATCACCTCCTCCTGGACCTACTAACCCAGATTTGAGATCTTCTTTGGAAGCCATTCTTCAGGTTTCCCCGCCTAATGAGGTTCAGCAGATGGCTACAAAGAAGTGAGCCTTTCCAGTAATGGCACTCCAGTTATGGACTGCTCTCCCTCAAGAGACTCACCTGACACTTTCGTGTTTATAGAGCCGGGTGAAAACATTTTTATTTTTGAAGCTTATAAACTTTAAAAGATATTAAGGATAATTATGTTTTTAGTGTCCAACATTGGAAAGTTTTGATGCTGCTATGTTTTATTTTTGGTGCTTTTTATTCTGCATTTAAAATATTATGGTTATGCATGGTTTTTTCTATAATTGTGTTTCTCTGCCTATAAGCAGCTAGAGAAAACTTTTGTTTATGAAATGTATATCCTGTCTGATAACAAAAACAAACAAACAGTACCTTTGTTTTTACTAAAGTGCAAACTGCAAAACACATAGGTTAAGGATCAAAATAGATGGGTATCTTAAGCGTGTTTGCATATGAAGCAGGTATGTGTGTGGAGGTGCATGCTTTGCCCACAAAAAGGAGTTCCCTGGGAAGGGGAGCAACCCCAACCCCCCTTTCCTACCTTCCTCCAACTACAGTTAGTTGCTTTAAGCAGTTTTCTTATTGCTGTCTTTGGAGCTCAGTCGGGGGAAATCTGATTAAAAGCAACAGAGCACAGCAAGGTAAGGAAGAGAGAGGGATCGGGTTTCAGTTCACATGACAACATGCTCCTTCATGTGTGAGAAATGCACACACCCATTATTGCTTTACAGTGGTGCCTCGCAAGACGAAAAGAATCCGTTCCGCGAGTCTCTTCGTCTTCCGTTTTTTTCGTCTTGCGAAGCAAGCCCATTAGCGGCTTAGCGGCTTAGCGCTATTAGCAGCTTAGCAGATCAGCTGTTAAGCAGCTTAGCGGATCAGCTGTTAAGCGGCTTAGCGGATCAGCTGATAAGCGGCTTAGCGGCTTAGAAAAGGGGGGGGAGGAAAAAAACCCCGCAGGAACTCGCAAGACATTTTCGTCTTGCGAAGCAAGCCCATAGGAAATTCGTTTTGCGAAGCACCTCCAAAACGGAAAACCCTTTCGTCTAGCGGGTTTTCCGTCTTGCGAGGCATTCATCTTGCGGGGCACCACTGTATATGCAAAGGTGCAAACATGTTCTTAAGATGTGCAGATTGCTCAACATGTCTAGTTTGTTCCTTAGAAAAGGAGCAGCTGACCTGGAGTCCAGATGCTGTTGAACTCCAACACCCATCAGCTCTAGGCAGCATGGCCAGAAGGCAGGAATGATGGGAACTGTAGTCTAAAACACCTGAAGGAGCCACGGATTAGGTAACTGCTGTAGAATATCCAGGATGCATATAGCATGCAGCCTGGAAAACTCTTTGGAATGTAACGTTTTATCTTGCTGTTTGCTCAGAATTAAGGCCACTGCTATTCTACCCTAAAAGAATTCACAAGTGTCAGAGCTGCCCTTAGGTCCCAGCTCACAGAGGACCAACGCCAGGCTGTCGTTATGTACAAAAGTCTTTATTGAAGTTCAGTTTCCATTTCAAGGCCGCAGCGCGTAGCTCTACGTCTTAAACCCTAGACCGGCGAAGCTCCGTCTGAATCTCCTCCCCTTCCGCACCAGTTTAAGACTCTAGCCTTGCTCCACCTCTTCCTTAGCTCCTTCCTCCTCTGGGCCCTCCTGCCCGCTGGGGTTTCACCCTTTCTGGACTCTTCTGACGCTGACTCCCCTGATTCTTGCCCCTCCCTCCGGCGGGCTTTAGGACCTGGTTCCCTATCCGGGCTACCTGCTGTGCCGCTCGCCTGTACATTTGAACTTGGCGCGTGTGCCCAGCCGGCAACCTTCCTCTTGACCGTTCCCTCGCTCTCCGATGGAGGCGTGGTCAACCCTAACTCATCTTCTCTCCCTCCTGGAGGAGACGCTGTCCCTGATACCTGGGATTCTTCCCCCCCACTGCGCTCTGGTGGGGAAGCTGGTCCTGATCTCCAGCCGCTGCTCAGGGAGTCCCCGCTGGCCCCTTGCTTCTGGCGCGTCCCCCCTGGGACCCCCCTTGCCCTGGCCATCGGCGCCTCCCTCTGGGAATCATCTGATTCGCTGTGTTTCTGGAGTGTCCCCCTTGGGGTCCCCCTTGCCCTGGCCACCGGCGCCCCCTTCTGTGAATCTTCCGATACGCTGGAGAGGCTCATGGAATCTCTCGGGCTACTGTCATCTTCTCCTACGCTGCCCTCGGATTGCTCCCCCTCGCTCTCCATCTCCTCCCTTCCCTGTGCTCCCGCTCTTGAGTCCCTGACAACAAGAAAGCAGTAAAACCCACTGATTAAAAATAAATAAGAGTGCTGTTTTAAAATTTTGCATACTTACTCCAGTGTTTAAGTGTTTATGATGAAAACAAGAGTTCTCGTGCGCATACTTGTCTATACAGAACTTCAAACCTATCTGTTCATGGAAGCGTTTAGGATTTTACAGAAAGAAGCTTCAGACTTCCTTAGTCATCAGAAAAGTTAGTCTAGTATTCTTATACCGAGGACATTCAAGGTCACTCATGGAGTAGCAAAGCCATCTCCAAATTCTGCCAACGACAACAACAAAGTTCCAAACAGGAAAAGGTTTGTAGCAGAGTGCCTGTTACATAAATTCCTGTTTTTCACGCAGCCAGGAGAGATTAAAGTAAGGATAATTTACTACTTTGCGGGGGGGGGGGGAGTGTGAAAGATGGGGTAAATATTGAAAAAAAATTGTAGCATAGTCAAACATGTTGTGTCTATTAAGCTTTGCCAAAAGCGGACAACATGACAACACTACACTGTAAAACACTGAAACTCAACAGTGGGACAAGTGAGTACAGTCACAGGATTTAGAGGCCGCCATTTGTCAGCTGCTTTGTGTCTAGAAAGATTCTGCTCATAGTGACTAGTGCTGGATTTTAAACATTTAACTGCCTATTCTGAAAATAAGTTCAAGTTTTACTTCAAGGAGGGGGGGGAAAGACTCAAAGAGCTGTTTCAGATGCAACACTAAGCCACTGTTTAGCACAGGAATGGCTAATCTGTGACCCTCCAGATTTTGCTGGGCTGCAGCTTCCACCATCCTTGGTCCCCTGGCCATTCTGGCTGGTGCCAACAACACCTAGGAGACCATTTTGCTGTAGCATTACAAGAATGAACCTAGGGCAAGCCTCAGGCTCGCCCTCCGCTCCTCAGTAAGGAAGGGGCTGAAAGCATACCTCAGCTGTTGCTTATGAAGCTGGCTTGTTTCAAACTGTAGCTAAGATGAACTACAGTTTGGGATTCGGACACAACCCCAAACTGCAGCTAATCTAAAATGGAAGCAAGAGTTTCCTATCTCTGTCCCTCATCCAGGGGAGTTGCTGGGGCATGGCCAAGCCATGGGTCTTTTGCACTGAAGCCCAGATCTCCTGCCATCCACCACCTTAGATGTCTACCCAAAGACATCTGTACATATACATTAGCGGATGTGTCATGGCCCTGTGCCCAGAGTCCTTTAAGTACCTAGCACTGTCCTAGGCTCATCCTTGCAATGCTAAACCATAGTTTGAATTTACTTGTGAATCTCACGACTAATTCCATTGGCCAGTGTCTTCTTTCCAGTGTGTATAACAACTTCATCCATTTTTTAAAAAAAGCTTTGCAGTGGTTAGTAATTTAGGATCCAAATTTTGTGAACTTCAGCTGGAAATGCTTTGGCAGGTGCACACATTGGTTCCATGTGGCTCCAGGATCCAAATGCTATTATCCGCTGCCCCAGGCATCCTAATCTCTCCAGACTTATCTGTCCAACCACACAGCCGCCAAAAGAATTTCCCTGCTACCCCAAAACATGTAAGCAGGCAACTGTGTATTAGACAGAGAACTTGGGGTGGTATTCGAGTAAGTTCTACTCAAGAGTAGACCTACTGAAATCAATGAATATGGGCTCATCCATAATTCCACTTGTGACATAACTAGAAAGCATGGATCCAAGTGGTTTTCACCTTGCCCCATTCCTTTCCAAGGGAAAATCTGCTTTTTAGATTGGAACAAGTGGCAATCCGGGGAAAAGAGTGGGACAAGACAACATGTGGACAAACACCTCATCAAGTTCATTAATTTCAAGGGGTCTACTCTGAGTAAAAGTTACTTGAATTTTAATTGTATAATTTTGTGCACAGAATACACTTATAGTATGAACAATGGCTTCATTTTTACTGTAATTTTACTTTACTTTCAAGTCTTAAGGAAACCAGTAGCTAATCTACTTATTTCATGGACTAGTGATTTTTTTTTTTTTAAATATGATCACCAGTTATCAAAATATTCCAACAGCCAAGAAGAAGCTTATTCCCCAGACACAGTTATAGGACAGATAAATCAATAAGGCACAGTGTCCTCAACCTTTCCATTTACCTCAGACACAAAGTCAAACATTATAAGGAATACTCCAATATGTCATTTCAAGTAGAGAAGAGGGCATTCGGCTTAACCTAAGCAGTGCAATGCCTTTGGATGGGAGTTAAGTGCATTTTCTTTGGCCTCAATGTGGCTCAGTGGGCAACTACACAACCAGGGGAGAGAAAACTCAGTCTTACCTTACCATAAATCACTTTTGGCCAAACTACACATTACGTAAAAAAAACCTGGCTG
Organism: Podarcis erhardii; assembly: GCF_964252035.2. Classification (NCBI taxonomy): domain Eukaryota; kingdom Metazoa; phylum Chordata; class Lepidosauria; order Squamata; family Lacertidae; genus Podarcis; species Podarcis erhardii. The sequence continues at coordinate 8,590,035 of NC_138507.1, read as the reverse complement.
CCACCACTTCATGTCTCCTGGTAATGTTTGGTAAAAGCAGACAGATGAAGTGACGTATCTGTTGCACCTCTCCCGCTTGGTGAGCCACAAGCAAAGAGGGCAAGAGTATTGTGTTCCTCATATAGACGGAGGTGGCAGCTGTCATAGCTCTCTGTGGGTGTAATGTTGCCTTCCCGTCCCAAAATCAGCACTTTCTCATGTCAGGCTCCTGCGCCAAGGGCGTGTAGGCAGTTGGGAAGAAAGACACACTGAAGAAATGAAATGAACAAATGTTGCTCCAAAAACAGAAAAGAAATACAGTGGTGCCTCGCAAGACGAAAAGAATCCGTTCCGCGATTCTCTTCGTCTAGCGGTTTTTTCGTCTTGCGAAGCAAGCCCATTGACGGCTTAGCGGATTAGCGCTATTAGCGGTTTAGCGGCTTAGAAAAAGGGGGGGAGGGGAAAAAAGTCGGAAAAACTCGCAAGACATTTTCGTCTTGCGAAGCAAGGCCATAGGGAAATTCGTCTTGCGAAGCGCCTCCAAAACGGAAAACCCTTTCGTCTAGCGGGTTTTTCGTCTTGCGAGGCATTCGTCTTGCGGGGCACCACTGTATATGAAAAAAAGATATGGCCTACAGCTGCAGCAAACTACTACAGATTGCTGCAGAGAAGGTTCTGCTATTGCTAATGCAGCAATGAGAAAGGTAGGAAATCACCTTGGAAGATATGGGATTAACGACAATTCGAGAAGGGAGAGGCAACCTCTGGCCCTCCAGATGTGCTGCATTCCAAATCTCTTCATCCCTAGCCAGATAACCAGCGGCCCAAACCGACTGACTGCTGTAGTCTAGCAACATCTGGAATGTTATGAAGTTCTCCATCTCTGCGATATGTTGTCATTAAATGTGGATCTTAAAAGGGATAATAGGACTTCAGCTGTTCAATATATACACTATCAAGTACAAAGCTTGATACTAGCATTTATGTTCAAATAATGTATCAAAGAAGGACTGTGAGTCATTTTTAAAGTGGTGGAAGTCATCCAGCTAACAGTAAGTTTTAATGTCTGAGAAGGCAGGCATACTCATTCTCCATTTTAGTCATCCTTTTGTATTGTTTTGGAATAATTCTAATTGACAAACTGAACCACAGGCTTTGTTGTCAGTTTTGTTAATTCCGGGTTATACTGGATATACTGACTTTGAAACACACATTTTACAAACTTTCTGTTTCTTTATAGCACTATATGCCAAGATTTTGTAAGTAATTTTCTTTCGCTTTGTTATTTACTATATATAGGGCACAGTAAAAAGTTTTCAGAAAGGTACTCCAAAGTTAAGAAAATTAAGATTTTGGACACAGGTGGTCTCCAAGAATGCCTTTAAAAGAGCACCCTCTAATTAGTCTAATACTTCTAAAGTCAGTTATGAACTGCATCTCTGATTAGTTGAACGCCTGCCTCATTCTTTATTATTCTGTCCTATTTATCACAGTATTTGGAGCAATTAGAAATTACAAGAGAATAGAACTGTAGGGAGGTTTGTTTATTCTACATCTATACTGCACATTGCATTGTCAAGAGAGGTTCTACAGGAGAGCTTTCCAAACTGTGTGTGGCGACATGTTAATGTGTCGGCTGCGGTGCGCAGGTGTGTCACAAGAACAATCCCTGCTCTCCTCCCGGGGCTGGAAAGGAGTTAGTAAAACTGAATTACTGTGAAATGATGCATGTCTACAAAGTGTGTCACCAATATGAAAAGTTTTGAAAGCTCTGTTCTACAGTTTTTATTTTATTTTTAAAATGTCTCCAGTGATTTTTCTACCCAGGCACTTCAAATGAAAATGAAACGTAAAATAGATTTAAAATAAAGCAAAAGGCCTTGGAGAATTAAAAAGCAGCAATGGAAATGTATTCAATACCAGGAAGTAGCTAAGGTTGCCATTTCTAAACCAACTTACTTGGGAGAAAAACACATTGAGCTCAATGGGACTTACTTCCAATTATACATTTATTGGATTGCATTGCAAAAGTTTTTTTTTTTACCAAAGCTCAAGCTGTATAACATAAAAAGGCTTTTAAAAAAAGACTAAAAGCAAACAAAACTAAAAATTGAAAGCTCAGCAGTACTGAAGTTTTATAACTTGGTGTGGAATGAGAGAGGAAAGTGGCCCATTGCTCAGAGGTAGCACACGGTTCCAAGTTCAATCCCTGGCATCTCCAGACAGGGCTGGGAAAGTCTCTTGCTCAACAACAATCAACAACCTGGTGTTGTCCAGGTGTTTTGGACAGCAACTCCAACCTGCCCTTGCTTGCTGTGCTGGTCCCGAGGTTTAACTGTGCAGCAAGGTCCGAGTCCAGTCCGAGGTTGAGGGTGCGGTATGGAGGCTGTCCGTCAAAGCTGAAGTGGGGTCCAAGGCAGGGAGTCGGGTGAAGTCAGGAACTCTGGCAGAAGAGCAGGACAGGGTGCCGGCAGGAACAGGCTACCAACAATGTTGCTCCCGCAACCTGGGACTGGCACTGGCCAGCTTTTATCTGCCCCGAGGCAATAGGGCGGCCCCGGTCCACAGGTGACTCGCCTCTCCTGGCCTGGAGGCGAGCACTCCTCCTGCGGGAACTTAGTTCCCTCCGCCTCTCTGCCCTGAGCCTCTGCAGCTCAGGAGAGGCTGGAGGGTTACCAGACCCAGAGGCAACCTCAGCTTCCTCTGATGGGGCTGAGAGTGGAGCACCTGCAGGCAACGGGTCCTCCATCACCTCAGGAGCCAGAGCAGACTCAGCTGGTGCCTGCACCTGAGGATCCAGCACAGGTGAGGACCCTCCAGGCTCAAGCCCCAGCCCCAGCTCAGCTGGTTCTGGAGGCGCAGACTCCTGTGCAGGCTGGGATTCCTCAGGTTCAGCCTCCGAGTCCGAATCCCAGCCATCACACTTGCATAGTCAATGGTTAGGATTCATGGCAGTGGCTGCCCAAAACTTCTAGAGAGTACCAGGTTGGGGGATGAATGTTGGTGTAGAGAATACCAATGGCCTGCAAAACGTGCAAAACAGTTATCTACACTCCCAGAGATAATTTGTAAGTGGGCCTCTTGGTAGAACAGCTTCCTCTGGAAAAATCAAACTCTGCACCACACAATATTTTCACCTCCTGCAAAAAGTGGAACACTGGAAAGTGCAACATGCTACCCAGAGGTTATCAAGCATGGGGAGGCTCAAATGACCCAAGCCATTTAGAAAGAAAATCATACCTGGAATTGAATGGTATAAAATATTGTAACAAACCCACTGTGACTGTTCTCAGTAAGTAACACAGCAATGTTAGTTCACTTTTCTTTTTTAAGAAAAAGAACTATTTAAAGCAACTCAGTCTGATGGTAAAGGTAAAGGGATCCCTGACCATTAGGTCCAGTCGTGACTGACTCTGGGGTTCAAGTGCTCATCTCGCTTTATTGGCCGAGGGAGCCGGCGTACAGCTTCCGGGTCATGCGGCCAGCATGACTAAGCCGCTTCTGGCGAACCAGAGCAGCGCACGGAAACGCCATTTACCTTCCCACCAGAGCGGTATCTATTTATCTACTTGCACTTTGATGTGCTTTCGAACTGCTAAGTTGGCAGGAGCAGGGATGGAGCAATGGGAGCTCACCCCGTCGCGGGGATTCGAACCACCGACCTTTTGATCAGCAAGTCCTAGGCTCTGTGGTTTAACCCACAGCGCCACCCACGTCCCTTATGTTACCCCTGATTAATTGGGCAACATATATATCTTAAAAAGGGATTCTCCATCCTCTCCCACATGAGGAAATGTTATTCTAAGGTGATACCTACTATATACACTTGCGAGTATAGTTTTTGCTTTAGAATTTTTTTTACTCATATGCCAAATTAACAGACTGATCAACTAAACTCGTATGATTCACAGATCTCCTTACAGTGATTTCTCGCAAGACGAAAAGAATCCGTTCCGCGAGTCTCTTCGTCTAGCGGTTTTTTCGTCTTGCGAAGCCGTTTTGACAGCTTAGCGGATTAGCGCTATTAGCGGCTTAGCAGATAAGCGGCTTAGCGGCTTAGAAAAAGGGGGGGGAGGAGAAAAAAAGTCGGAAAAACTCGCAAGACATTTTCGTCTTGCGAAGCAAGCCCATAGGAAATTCGTTTTGCGAAGCACCTCCAAAACGGAAAACCCTTTCGTCTAGCGGGTTTTCCGTCTTGCGAGGCATTCGTCTTGCAGGGCACCACTGTACTTAACTCTATCCAGTAGCTAAACACCACCCACAACTCTAAGGTGCTTCTGGAAGATACAGGATTTCTATGCAAAGGGAATTGCACAATTACCCACTACGACATGCTCTTATTATTCAGACAAGCAATACAGAGAGCAGCCAATAAAGTGGTGTCAACTGATTTTATCAATGGCCTTTTCTTTTTTGGGGTGGGAGATCTCTGGGCTATCACAGATTTTATAGGTGAAACACAGTCACTTCCAAACTTGCCTGAAAAAGGACAGGAAGCTAGGGCAGCTTGTGAAATACTGTACATCACCCGCTCTATAACACACCCCTCACCAGTTTACACACTAAACACACAAACCAAGTTTACCTTTTTATAATATTTACGTTTACAATGAGCAGCATACTAAAACTGCAGGTATTAAGAGGATCAGGGATCAAGGAAGCCATTGGTTACACAGGGCTACAGAAGCTTGGTGTCTGATTATCATCCTAGCCTATGTAAACACTTTGAAAATGCCACTTGTAGAAGAACTCTATCCTTTCTAACGTTGACAAATAAAGCATCTTAGACTACTTTAGCCCAGACTTTGTTGCTATTCAGTATTTCCTGCAACGCCAGAGTCATAAAACAGGAATGCAGCAGTCCTTTCTGATGGGCCATGGGCCAAGAACCTCCATTGTTTTCAATGGAGGCACGCTAGAACTGGCATGACACACTGGAAATGAGACTGGAAGAGGCACCCTTTTTCACACTAACTCCCCCGTCGTCCCTTCCCGTCACAGGATGAGTTGTTCTCAAAAAATTCCAGTACTGTACTACTAACACTGGGGGGGGGGGGAGACACACACACACACACACACAAACACACACACACACTACACATACTATAATGAGAAAGACAGTGTCTGCTTCATTTTTATCCCACCCATCCTCCACGGAGCTCAGAGCTGACTTTGAAGGCTTCCTGCAGTACCACAAAAACTAGCTTAAAGTATATGAATGGGATAGGCAGCAACTAAGATCAAAAGGCTTGCAAGTTGCCTCTAGGAATTTATCAATGCAGTGTATACAAGACTATATAATTCTATACAGCATTAGTAGTTTCTAACTTATTTTACACAAAGCGTTTCTTTCATTGCTGATAAAACAGCGCATTATGAATACTTTTAACCTGCTTACTTTAAAATATGACACCCCACCAGTGCATCAAGCTTTAAGAGTACAATTCTGCTTTTTAAAAAGTTATTTGTGGCCTTTTTCATTTTTTTTAAAAAAAGATTTCCTCCAGTTTTCACTTCTTTATAATAATAAAAAAATCATTTGGCAGGCAATACATTTTCTGCTTCAAAATGTTTATTTTTGTTCCTTCAAGTTATTGTCTGCCTAGCCACAATTTCTTTCCAGGCAGCCAAAAGGAAATTAGTAGTATCAATTTTTTCCACTGGGGTGGACAGAAGGCAGACTGCAGCCCACAGTAGACCAGCTAAGATCCTGGTGGGATTTCAAGTAAACAATATTAGACTAGGATCTAACCCTTAGTTATAAAGCAAGAGCACAGACAAAGGCTTCAATCCTAAGCACATCTACACACAAGTAAAGGCTGTGCTAACAGGTTAGTTATAGTCAACCAGTGCTTTTTTTTTCTTTTAAAAAAATGTTTAGGGGTACTCTCATTTTGACTCAAGAAATCACCGTTTTATAGTTTGAATCAGGAAAAATAAGTACAGTAAATGGACAAAAGTAGAAAGATTCACAAAATGTTTAGGGGTATGCATCCCCCTGCATCCCCGCCGAAAAAAGCACTGGTCTCAACCAATGGAGAGATCCTTAGCAGGAACTCTTGCTTTGTAATCTAATACACCTCAGTGGACATGAAAGATTCTAGAGCAGGCATAGGCAACCTCGGCCCTCCAGATGTTTTCGGACTACAACTCCCATGATCCATAGCTAACAGGACCAGTGGTCAGGGGTGATGGGAATTGTAGTCCCAAAACATCTGGAGGGCTGAGGTTGCCTATGCCTGTTCTAGAGAACTCACAAGTTATTAGCCTGACTCTAGCCCAGGGGTCAGCAAACTTTTTCAGCCGGGGGCCGGTCCAATGTCCCTCAGACCTTGTGAGGGGCCAGACTATATTGGGGGGGGGGGGAATGAACAAATTCCTATGCCCCACAAATAACCCGGAGATGCATTTTAAATAAAAGGACACATTCTACTCATGTAAAAACACACTGATTCCCAGACCATCCGCGGGCCGGATTTAGAAGGTGACTGAGCCGGATCCGGCCCCCAGGCCTTAGTTTGCCTTCCCATGCTCTAGCCCAATGCTCTAATCAGTAGTGACCATGTCCAAATTTTCTGAGCACAGTACAGTGTCTTTTATTGCCTGTAGTTGACTCCCAGCACCGAGCAGATTTGAGCCCATGTTGCTCACAAATATCTTAACCGATCTAGGAATATCAGCTGTTTTCCATGAGTTTTTCTGCAAATTGATCAACAGCACCAACAATCACTGCTAGTAGCTGTAGTGATATCCATAAGTTGTGTCAACAACACAATAAGACAATTTAATACTTTATGTATGATAAACTGGATACTATCAGGTTTTAGTACCATATGAGAAAGTACAATCAAACTTTGGGAAAACAGAAAAACTATACCAGGACACAGGAACAGTCATGGTCACAAAACATTTGTGAACTAGTATTACCTACCAATTTTGCATGGCCAAGGAGTTGGAAAGATGAACAGCTTTTTCCAAATTAGGAGGAATATGGAGACACTGTTTGAAATCCAAGTTCAGTCACTGACTGATGGGTTTTGCCTTGGCCATTTTCTAAAAATGAAGTTCTTCAGAGGATGAAAAGAAATAGACTTTGAAGTTGCTGATATTAAGCTAACATGTAGGCTCAGTAGTCACACTAGAAGTTCAGGTGGTCTGTGCCCTTTAAAAAGGAGGTAACAGTACACCAGAAGTGCAAGCCGTCGAAACCAGCTTATTTTTCTATTAAAAGTACTGCATGTTTGTCAACAGGAAAAGGTGCTCTAAACCTCTTTCACTGGGAGTCTTCCTAAAGTAAGATTAAACATGTGGAGCACTCTTACTATGTAAGAGAGACACACAAAATATCTTGCCAGGCAGAGGCTCCTCTGGTCCATGGGCAAGTGAAGGAAACATAGTTTGGAAAACCCTGCATAGTCTAGAGCAGGGTTTCCCAAACCTGGGTCTCCAGCTGTTTTTGGACTACAACTCCCACTATCCCTAGCTAGCAGGGCCAGTAGTTAGAGATGATGGGAACTGTAGTCCAAAAACAGCTGGAGACCCAAGTTTGGGAAACCCTGGTCTAGGAGGAGGAGCGGGCAACCTTTTTGAAGATGATGGCAGTCTCCAAAAGTGGGCAGGGGCAAAGCAGGTCAGAGCACCTCTACAAAAAAAGGTAAGATACAGGCAGCTTGCAAAAGCAGAGCTTAAGCCTGCAATAATTCAGATTTATTTGGTTTTTTTAAAAATAAACCACAGTTTGTAACATTAGCAGCTAGTTTCAGATCTTTCGACATCTGACCTGAAAACAGAAGTCTCATGAAGTGACCAAGGGCCCTGGCACTATCCATCCCCACTCACAGACACTTTATTTATTTCTCTTTCTGAGAGGTGATTGAAAGCTCTTCATCTCCTAGAACAGGCAGATACAGTGGTGCCTCGCAAGACGAAAAGAATCCGTTCCGCGAGTCTCTTCGTCTAGCGGTTTTTTTGTCTTGCGAAGCATCCCTATTAGCGGCTTAGCGGATTAGCGCTATTAGCGGCTTAGTGGCTATTAGCGGCTTAGAAAAAGGGGGGGAGGGGAAAAACTCGCAAGACGTTTTTGTCTTGTGAAGCAAGCCCATAGGGAAATTCGTCTTGCGAAGCGCCTCGAAAAACGGAAAACCCTTTCGTCTAGCGGGTTTTTTGTCTTGCGAGGCATTTGTCTTGCAGGGCACCACTGTAAATGTGCAGGATTAGGGGCCAAACTACAGCAACCAGAGAGTTATTCCGAAGGACACAATGCACTGCATTTTATGGTTGAGTCTTTGAGCTCACACATGCACCAGCCGGCATGCCAGCACCTCTTCTTTTTGCAAAGGTGGCACTAGATCAAAATGAAGGTGCAAGAGGTGCCAGGGGGCACCTTGTGCTACACTGAGGAAAGCCAAGGGTGGCAGGTAGCTGGCTGGTTGCCTACCTTTGGACTAGAGAGTTACTTCACTGATAACCAGTACAAAATAGCTGACTTCAAGGACACCATTTCCCTTTTCGCACCAACAAAGTGCAGGATGTGTTGCGTGTTCTGCCATCCATCTGTCTCCAGAGACAATAAAGTCAAAACCATTGGAGAATTACAACGCCGGCTGTGGCTGTAGAGACCGATAGGGGAGAGAAATGTTTTACTGCAGGTGAGACAGATAAAGGCACCCGATTTTGCTGCTACAGGTGCACCATAATGTTTATTTTCTCTACGCTCCTCCCAGTGGTCAAGGTTAAGGACAGATGCCATCTTTTATCCTACTGACAGAGGTGATCACAGGAGCCACGAAGCAGGTAGGGCATCAACCAGTGGGTTTCTCCACTATTTTAAGAAAAAATGAAAGCACTATTTGAGTACTTGTTTCCACTAAATTTGTAAACTTCAGATAAAACAGCAAACCACTTAATTCTGCCATCACACTCTCTCTCTCTCTCTCTCTCTCTCTCTCTCTCTCACACACACACACACACACACACACACACAGAGCGTTATGGCAACAATGAGATCTGTGGCAATCTGTACAAAATAGGTTTAAAATTAGGAAAACAGGTGTTCCAAAGTCAGTCACCCTTTAAACAGGCCATTAATTATCTTCCATCTGCTTCCTGTTCCATGTCAAAGACCCCAACGTTCACCTTGTTCAGTCAACCATGTATATTACTCTTGCATATATAATATAAGCAAATAACAGACCTATAGTCTCGTGAATTGTACTAGTATCCCCCCTACAGAAGCTAACATTTTAGCTTTCAAAGTTACCATTACCGATTTCTTGAACTATTTTTTTCCATTGTATTTTCTTTGCCTGTTCTTTTGAGTCTTAAGAACAATAACACACTGAATTTCAAACCATGAGGAATACAGTCCTTAAAAAAATTATAATAACCTACATGTAATACGAAGTTGCAAGCAGGAGAAAGTAGAGCAAAAAATAGGTTTATCTGACCAGTCAAACATTACAAGGTCTTTTAGAACAAAGAGAGATCAATTACAATAATTATATGGATGAGGGTTCCTAAGTATGTGCAGAGTTTTTCCAAGCTTAATGAAATTTTTCAAAAATGGACTCAAGGGCAGTGTTGTGTCCCTGAGCATATACAGAACATATTTCCTTCGTGAATTGCATGCTTTCTGCAATGCAGTTGGTTTCTGCTCCTAAATGATATGTCCCCTTAATGTCACTCACAAGCTGCTTCAGGACTAAGGAACAGAAGGCCCTCCTACCAGCTTAACAAAAGGCTAAACTTGGCCCTCCAGCTGTTTTGGGACTACAACTCCCATCATCCCTAGCTAACAGGACCAGTGGTCAGGGGGGTGATGGGAACTGTAGTCCCAAAACAGCTGGAGGGCCAAGTTTGGCCATCACATAGATAGTGAATTGGTTTTTGGGTTTTTTAACATGAGGGAAGCATTTAACTAGGCAATCCTCCTTCTGCATTCCTACATGACCTTTCTAAATGTCTTCATTAGCTTCGAAATTAACCTCCTAAAAAATTCCCTAAAACTTGAGTGTACAAAAGTCAGAAAAGATAACACGGAACTGCTTTAGCAAAGATAGTCATCTGACTGTTCATGCTCAGTCTAGAAAGTTACTTGGGAGGGGGAAATGCTAGGCCTTAAATTTAAAAATATATTTTGATGAGTGAGGTAAAAAATGGGAAAGGAGGAGAGATGGAGGGGCCTGGGCAAAAAAAATAAAAATAAAATAAAAATAAAAATGGAAAATGGAAGATTTCAGGGGAGGAAATTTCGTTTTTAAGGACTTTTCTCAAATGAAAATTAGAAATTTGGAGGAACAAAAAAACCCTCTTGTGAGTTACTCTTTTAGAATAAATGCAATGATTTAAAATATTTGTTTTTGTAAGGTAATCCATAGCATTAGAGAATGATAATTCTGACGTATACAACCCACAAATTCAAGATGCATTTCTGTACCCTGAGGGTCCTGCCTTCTTCATGAGGGGAGCATACAGAGCCTCCACGGACTGTGAATTACAGTGGTACCTCGGGTTAAGTACTTGATTCGTTCCGGAGGTCCGTTCTTAACCTGAAATTGTTCTTAACCTGAAGCACCACTTTAGCTAATGGGGCCTCCCGCTGCTGCCGCGCAATTTCTGTTCTCATCCTGAAGCAACGTTCTTAACCCGAGGTACTATTTCTGGGTTAGCGGAGTCTGTAACCTGAAGCGTCTGTAACCTGAAGCGTATGTAACCCGAGGTACCACTGTACTGCTCAGTAGATAAAAAGCAGCCTGCATCTGTTCTGCTTTGAGCTGGCCCCTCCCTTGTGATTTATATTTTCACTTCTTCCCCCAAGTGATTGTGACAGAGACACCCTGAGAAACAGCAACTCATTACTACCCTGCCTTGCTGGAAGATAAAAAGGTGGTCTAAACCTAGGGTTGCTACATTTCAAAAATTAAAATTCCTGGCACCCCCAAAGTTTTGGGAAACCACCAAAATTGTTGACCTTTTTTTTAAAACAACAAGAAAAATGAACAAAAATTGTTAAGCAATTGAATTGCTTTTTGGGTGCAAACCTGATTTTTTGCTGTTTTTTTCCATAACGTTGCCATACATCCAGGGTTTCCCTGACAGTTTGACAAAAATCCCATTTCTGCACCTGAAAACCAGGACATGTCAGGAATTTTCCTGACATAAGGCAAGCCTACCTAACTCTGAAAAAAAATATGTTCTGGGTGCAAAAGCCTCTGAGGAACAATCTGAAAGCTCTAACCAAGACCCACAGGGGAACTGTGCTTATAAAACTATGGCATTTATGGGTTTAAATTTCAGAAATATGTGAAAGAATATCACTTTATATTCTTACTAAGCTGTAAATGATGTATTTTATGTGTCAAAGTAGAAATATCAGTTAAGGTTTGATGCAAAGTAAGTACTGTACTGTATATATTACAATTTCAATGGGATTTACTAATGAGTCAACCTACATAGGATTGTGATGTTAGTTTTGTAGCAGAACATCTGCGTCACAGTCATTTGAGGGAAGAGATGAACAGGTCAACCAGAAGGGAGTGGTTCTCAACCTGTGGTTCCCCAGATGTTGTTGGACTACAACTCCCATCATTCCTAGCCAGCATGACCAGTGGTCAGGGATAATGGGAGTTGTAGTCCAACAACATCCCACAGGTTGAGAACCACTGAGTTAGGACAGCAGGCGTATTATACTTGCTTCTTCTGGTATCTCCAAACTAGACCAAAGGTCATCAGAAGAAGGCAAGAAGCAATTCGTAAGCAATGAAAGCCCTTTGTGCTTTTCTCATGGAGATGGCAACACTCTCAAGGTGCAGAAATGTACCTTGGATTTGTCATATATGTCCACAGAATACACCAGAATTATCATTCTAGTGCCACATAATGTCTTACATTCAAGTCTTCACACCTGAGTAAAACTAGGTCATAAAAGTCATTCTACTCTTTCCAAGTATATTTTCAACTACTGTTCTGATCCTGGGCATCAATGGTAGGACAAAAGGAAGTTATGCAGATTTCCTTTTATATTCATGTAAACTGGGGGGGGGGGGGGTCAGCTCATTTTTCCCAAACCATGCCCACCTGCCAGACAGCTGACATTACTCTGATGGACAGATGACATTAGTTGATAGGTGGGGTTCAATTTTGTGTTGTCTGCACCCACAGGTTCACAACAGGGAGTTGGCGTGTGAAGCCAAAGCAACAGGATTTCACCCTGCTCATCAGCTTATCCTTATAAAACCTCCACTCATCAGCTGATAGGAGAGTTCAATCCTTCTGGATGCTATTTCACCCTGCAGCAGATGTCAGCAGAATATAATGGGAAATTTCATATAACGGGAAATTTCTTAGTTTCAACTTCCTTTCCTTCTATCCTAGATGCTCAGGGCTAATTCACATTATATTACCTTATCTTGATGATAAAAGTATGAGGTAGGCTAGTTCAAGAGATAGCATCAACTTTATAGTTTCTCAACTTGGTGCCCACCAGATGTTTTGGACTTCAGCTCCCATGAAATATGGCCAACGGTATGGAATGATGGGAACTGAGATGGGAATTGAGCCTTCATCTGCAGAACCCAAACTTATACTACTAATGCTATCCATTCTACCAAACTGCAGTATAAAGAAAGACAGAAGTGTGTTTGTGTTCACAGAATCTGACAGGAGTAAAGATGTTTCTTCCTGAAAACCAGCTTTGAACTTGTTGCTTGCTCCCAAAGCTTCCATAGTGGAAATCAGCAGCAATTGTTAACACTTAATGAGAAAGAAAACAAAGCTGAGCTTTCTTTGGCTAGAATTTTAGGTTAATTTTAGAAGTCAGTCGGTAATTACTCAATGAAAGTTTGGCCAGAACACTAAAGTCAATCCTCCAATTCTTGCAGGATTTTTCCAAGGCTACTGAGACAACCTCCTGTTGAATAAATAAGGCATCCTGCTCCATTTCCTCAGACACAGATTGAAAAGACTGTAGTGATCGTATATATTTACTGTCTCTATTTCATGCATATTTTATTACCCTTGGTGCAGCAGAAAATATTATAAAGGACCTGAACCACAAAGCAATTGACAAGTTATATTTTTATTTTGAGCGCTCACTGCAGCTCAAGTACATAAGAACAGCCCTAAATAAATTGGTAAAGGTAAAGGGACCCCTGACCATTAGGTCCAGTCATGACCAACTCTGGGATTGTGGCGCTCATCTCATTTTATTGGCTGAGGGAGCCGGCGTACAGCTTCCAGGTCATGTGGCCAGCATGACTAAGCCGCTTCTGGTGAACCAGAGCAGCACACAGAAACGCTGTTTACCTTCCCGCCGGAGCAGTTCCTATTTATCTACTTGCACTTTTTGAGGTGCTTTCGAACTGCTAGGTTGGCAGGAGCAGGGACCGAGCAACGGGAGCTCACCCCGTCGCGGGGATTCGAACCGCTGACCTTCTTAACGGCAAGTCCTAGGCTCTGTGGTTTAACCCACAGTGCCACCTGTGTCCTCTAAATAAATTAAGGCAGCATAAATTACCCCTGTTCAGGAGCGTGGCTACTGCCAGCTGAGCAGGCCTAAGCCTGGCATAAAGAAAACAAGGCTTTAAGATAAAGGCAAGTTCTGCCAGGTTGGCAAGTCACATGACTGCGCTGAAAGGAACTGCGATTCAGCACAAGTCCTCCCTGCCTAACCCCTTCCCTGGACTGCTGATTTTTCAAGGATTACACCATTGTTCTGGGCTCACCCAGATGAGCCCTGGTTTAGCTGGGATGTGGTACTTAAGTTGGCATAGTCTGGTTCTGCTGGGATCTGGACAGCTGAGCCAGAGATCTGCCACATCCTAACTCACTCATCCTGCAGCATCTTGGGTTTGGACTGTTCCCTTAAAGTGGTACCTGATTAAACCAGCAGAGTGATTATAACTAGGCTTCCCAGAAGCTCCTCCACTATTACATACATTTCCCTAGTCTGATTCTTTGTCTTCTCAGCAAATTACCTTAAGCCCTTTTTCAAGAACCAATACATTTTAATGAAGTCCCTGCCTATCTATAGTACTGTAAATCTGCACAGAGGTCATTTAATTTGATGATCAGGACAATCTTTCAGAAATCAGAAATATCTTGTTTGTAGCCCACTACAAGCAGCAGGTAACCCCTCACTTGGCACCCAAGTTGCTGTTCTAGTATCCCCTATTATTTTGCTTTTAAAGGCCTGAGGGTCAAAAGGTTCCCAGCAAGTCAGAGCTGAAATAATAAATGGCTTATTTTCCATCCTGGTAGAGGAAATACATCACGACCCATTGTGGTGCACTCACAGATGCTGTTTTTACAGGAAAGTGTAAAAATAACTGAATCAGTTTGCCTTGCTACTTGTATTCAAACAAAGACCCTTACTTCAATTCATACTGGCAAAGAAAAGCATGTTTTCAACACATTCAATGAACTTAAAAAGGAAGCTATCTTAAGAAGGGAAAACATTAGCATGCTAATTATTTTAAAAGTGGAAGAAACTTTGCAAAACATGCTTTGCCAGGGCTGCACGAGCCCATTGCTATAAAGCACCTTGTCCCTTATGTCTAAGAGAAAGCTTGGGTGTAGGGCCTTTTAGGGTCGCTGAGCTTTTGCTGTTCCTCTATCTGCAAGAAGCACAATCAAAGGTGCAATCCTATATCCACCTGCTGCATTAACTCTGATAATTGTTTCAGCTGACATATAAAGATCTACACTGAAAAACTGGTTCCACATAGCCCTTAATATGCTACTATATTGTCCAGCAATGTGCTTCCCCACTTCCAAGAGCCTTCTATAATGTTTAAAAATCAGTCCTGATCTGGAAAGTTCCCCTGCACTGCAAATTTAAAGGTGTCCCCCTGCAAATTCTGTCAGTTTTATTTATTTCTGTTCAACAAAGATGGAATAATAGCAATTAATAGCCCATTAGTCAGCTTCTGTTCCCTCTTGGAAGGGTTTAATTGCTGGCTTTCTTATATTATTATTTTCTTTTAGAGTGAAATCATGCTATTTGCTTTTAAATCAATTAAAAAACACAAGGAAATCAGTGCTGTACTTAACCCCACCCCCAAGTAGGCTAATTAATCAGCAATCAATCACTATTTCCCTAGCCAGGCTGAGCAGGAAGCAATAGAACTGGCAGACCTGCAAGCCAAAAGCTTTAATTAAAGGTACAGTAACTCTCAAAGCTCCTGCGCTGCTTTGTTTGTCCAGAATGAGTTTATTGTTTGTTTGCTTGTTTTTCTAAAAAAGCTACTACAAATCGGTTTGTGGGGAAACAAAGCACTGGAATGCACAGCCACACCATGATGCTGTCAGGGCAGATAAGGAGGGGAGAAAAGAACAATACACTCAATAAAGTAGAAAAGCAGCAAAAATGCAGAACGTAAGAACACAACAGAACTGAAAGCCTCCTCTTATGTGTGGGTTGTGCTACATAAGGATCCAGACTTGGAAAATTTGCAGGTCAAGTGCAGAGCAACACACACACACACACACACACACACACACACAGGCAGTACTCCTGAGCTCACTGATGCCCGGCCTGGTGTGCCTCCTGTTCCTTGAGGCCTTTGACAATGCAAGGTGTATTCAACCAGTGCTCCAACCATCTTTCACTGTATCCTTGCTGCAAAGCTGAGAAAGGAATGCCTGGGGACACCGCCAGTTAAGCAGGTAGGGAGAGATTTGCAGGGACGGGCAGCACAGCAGATGCAGAGGGCAGGAGAGCAGGACAGAACCGGAGACAAAGCTGGATCTCCTGGACCACAGTGGAAAGGAGCAGTGTGGGGTCTCCAACTCTGGATTGTCCAGGAATCTGTGGGCTGTACTCCCTGTTACAACCACTCACCAATTTTGTCTGCAGTGCTTTGCCTCCATGCTGGAGCCTCCCGCTAGAGAGATATTGCTTGAAAGGTGGCGATTTTCCTCCACGAGCCTCCTGCTGAGGTTGCTTTTAACCTGCACCTTGTTGCCAGTGTTCGAAACTCCCATTGTTCTAGGCGCATTTTGCAACAGGGAATTTCCCTAGCGCAAGCAGTTTCTGAGCACTGTGTGCAATACTGCGCCTAAGATTTCAGATTAAAACTGAGGAGTGGTAGGAAAAGAGGACTTTTTTCTGCCTCCTCACTTCCAGCTACTCTCTGAAGACTGGAGAAGAGACCCCCTTAAGAATATTAGGGGGGTGGGCAGGGAAAGGACTAGACTGTGTAAAAAATGAACACACTATTTTAGCTGCAGTTCATTCATTTTCAGTTTTGTATTCTTGTTATTAAAAAAAGCATGCCTAGACATTCCCTTGTTGCGCCCATAACCTCAGTTTAAGGTGCCATTCAGCTCCTAGCTTTCATATCTGAGTTTCTAACACTGCTTGTTGCTGTCCATGTCTGAGTACCAGCCAAGATTGTGGAGGAATAGTGGGTATAGTGCTTTCCAGCTTTGCAGTTGTACTTAAGGAATCTACCTCTTATTTGGCTAGGATTCCTTCAAAGTGGAACTCTGATGAAGGCTACATATTTTCAACATTTTCAAAAAGAAATGGGCTTTACTTACAATCACAAAAATATTCATGAGCGAGCTCTAGCATTTAAGCTTTAGCATGACACTTTTAATCTGCTGTTCAATGTCAAAAGTTTTGGATAATTTTCTTATTGTGTTTTGGGGTAATTTGTTCATTTTATGTATATGATAATTACTCATTTTGAATTTTGGGAGCTTTGAATTTAATGAAGCAAATAAATTCGGAACAGAAATCCCCCAAACCACTATGGAGGCATAGTGAGACATTAGGCAAGGTTATTTTCCAGCCAAACAAATGGACACAGTAAGATTGTTAATATCTGCTTGGTGTGGGTTCCAATGCAAGCGCTCCTTTTGCTTTTGGATTTTTTCATTCTTGTTTCTATCCATATGTACACATTTATTTTTGCCACTACCTAGGACTAGCAGGTTTGGGACTTTTCAATTTGTTTATTTTAAAATCATGTTAATATCACAATTGCAAGCACCCACCCACTAATATAAGACACAGTGTGCTATAGCAGGGTAACTTTAACGAGAAATTGTGAATATCAGGTCCTCTGGATCATTAAGTGGTCAGATCTAGCTTCTGCTTACAGCCCATACATACAACCCACAAGCCACAATGAGCCAGTGGTCAACTTCTGTTGAAACCTCTCCCTTCTGATTCTGTCCCCCATGCCATTTGAAGGCTCCTTCGCTGTTCCCAACATTATGAACTTGTCAGCAGGGAGGCATGGAGCAATCTCGGTGCCAAAGGGAAGGGATCCTTAAATCTCCCATGTACCAAGATGGGGGTGGGAAAACAAGTGGATAGTTTTTTTAGGGGGTGCACAAGAGATAATTGAGGGGGGCAAGAGAAGGAGCTCACGTTCTGCCCACACTGGCTGCCAACCCCGCCCCCCACTGCCAGCACGTGCCTCTTGCTTACCCCCACCTCCTCCGGAGCAAAGAAGTTGTCCACCCTTGGCTTACAGAGACAAATGTACTAAAATAATCAGTTAATAAAGGAAACAATGGCGAAGAAAAGGAGGTATTTCCATCCAGACGAATGGCAGAAATACCTCATTAATGAGGCGCAGCATTTTCAGCATGAAACCGGAAATGGTGGTGAATTGTGAGCTAATCAGAACAAAGATTGGCAGGTCTCAGGATGCGGTGCAGACTGAGCTGCCTTCTTATGAGACACACCCTGTGTAGCTCAAAGATAAGGAACAGGGCCTAGTTAAAAGAGCAAGATATTCATTGCCTAAGCAAACTGTGACATTTTCAGGTGCAAACCAGCAGCGTCTGATAGTGCCTTTCAATACTGTTGAACATCACAGTTTGTGGAAACACATAAAATATATTCAACACTATCCTTGGTGGTTTCTCCCTAGAACTGGAAGTGCCTATCAACAACTACTCTTTAAAACCATTACTGTCACAATGGGTATGTAGAATCAACACATTCTTGCAATTGTAGGCAACAACAAACTAGGCAGTTCTGCTTGGGTAAAACCTTGCAAAGAATATGCTTTCCTAGAAATCTAAGGTTTGGATTTCATTCTTTTTATCTAACTTTTATGACTGCAGGGGAAAATCTGAAGAAGTGTGAGCAGCATCTGCTGAGGACCAAGGATAACTCTGTACTACTTTTCCTGATACCACTCTTCTTTTTGCCCTCTGCTATTCCTGACTGTGACAAAATGATCCAAATTTTTAAAATAGTGGCACAAAATTGAGTAATGGTATAAAAGTGGAAGCATGGAAAGAGCAGCTCCTTCCCCCACAAGCAAAAATTATTGTCTTTTTCCATGTGTAAGACAATGCTTTTTGCTTTTAGAAATTAGGCAAATATTGGATGTCTTCTTATACACAGATAGTGAATGCAGAGGGGTGGGTGATGTGCAATTAATGACAGCAGCAAGCAGGAGATGGCAGCTGTGATTGGGCAAGTGATTGGTGGCTGTGGCAAGGCCTGCTGGCGATTGGCTGCGGCTGGGGCAAGTGGGTGGGCGGGCTGTTGGTGGCAGCGAGTGGGCAGACAATTGGCGGCTGCGGTGAGGTGTGCAATCAGCAGTGGCTGTGCCAAGCGATCAGCAGTGGCGGAAGTTACCTCCCCCCCCCCAAAAAAAAAGCTAAACAACTTAATTTCTTAATTTTGGGTTAAAAAAAATAGGGGTCATCGTATACATGGAAAAATACGGTGCATGGCGTAGAAGACCTCATGCCAACACTGCATCCTTTCCCAACACTTCTAAATAACTGTAACTTTCCTGGCACTAGCACAAACTAAGGGCAGAAGCACTGTGATTTGTAGATACAGAGAGTTTTGGAAAAGCACACCTGCTCTATGGCATGTGCCCTGTGCAGATATTCTCATCACAAGCCCTATGGAAACCATCTCTTTGCATGCAATTAATATTACATTGACTTAATCCTGGGAATGCAGTAAGAGAATCAGAGAAAGAATAAAGCAAAAGTATGTTCTATTATCCAACGTCCCCAGATCACCCCAAAATCATGCACTCCCGCTGCTTGCGGAGAGGTCCGCGAAGCCTGGAGAGCGAGAGGGGTCGTTGCGCACCGACCCCTCTCGCTCTCCAGGCTTCAGCGAAAGCCTGCATTCGCCCCATAGGACGCACCCACATTTCCCCTTCATTTTTGGAGGGGGAAAAGTACGTCCTATAGGGCGAAAAATACAGTATTTTACTAACTGTACCTGCACGACGACTATTCCTGGACCAGGAGAGCTTGACCACTGTGGTTCAGGCACTGGCAACTTCAGGACTGGATTACCGCATAGTTGCAATACCCTCCTTAAGTGGCTTCTCTTGTGCTTGACCCAGAAACAGCAGTTAGTGCAGGGTGCTGTAGCACGATGGCTGACAGGATGAGACCTTGCCAACATATAACACCTCTACTAAGAGATCTGCACCGGTTGCTGATTTGTATCAATTCATTTTTATTTTCTGCATTTTGGTTCCTGATTTGTTACCGCGCAAAGTTCAAGGTGTTATTAACAGTGTGGGGCCGGCTTACTTGTCTTAGTCCCTACGTGCCCATTCAACTGCTTCAATCTGTGGAAGAGGAATTTCTACAGGTGCCACGTAATACATGTTTGCAGTTGTAAGATCAAACTTTTAGTCTGGCAGCAACAAGACTTTGGAACTCCCTGCCTACTGACATAGGTCTTTTCAGCGCCTGCTTAAAGCATTTTCAAAAGGCAACCCTATCCAGATGCATAGTTTCTGACATGTTTTAATCTCTCCAATTTTTAATGCTCTCCACATATTTTTAATAGTTTTCATTAATATTCTTAACACATATCGTAAACCGCTTAGAGGTGTTATTACAATCAACTGGTATGTAATACATTGTGTTAATAAAATTAATTAAGTTACCCTTTTAGGGCTACAATTCCGTAAGTTGTATAACAGTCAATCCTTCTTTCCAGGAATCTATAAGAATTGTAGTTCTGTGAGGAAAATGCATGTTTCATTACTACTCTCAGCACCCTCACCAAACCACAGAATTCTTTGGGGGAAGCCATGACAGTTAAAGTAGCACAATAGTGCTTTAAACATGTAGCGTGGATGTGGTCCACTTCTCTGTGTAGTTATCAAGATCTTCTACCACTCAAACTAGGAGGCTCCTATTTGTTAAAAGGTTACCCCTAATGATAAGCTATGTGAAATTGCAGAGTGAAGAAAAACAGGCAGTGTGTCCCCCTAAGAGCTCTATCCAACACAGACAACTTATTGGTTCTCCTTAATTGTACCAGCCAGATTCTACATCTATCTGTCTAGCCTTTCTCTATCTAGACTGGTCTCTTAGAAGACCAGTCAGCCCAGCCATCTATCCTTTGGTTTCCCTACTTGTTTTCCTCCCAGACTTCCAGTTTCCTTGTCTGCCTGGCTCCTTGCTGCTCCCATGAATGTCTCTTCCAGATGGGCACCCCAGCTTGAACCTTTGTATACCATTTTGTGTTATATTTGTGGCCCTGCTTCCATTTCTGTTTGAGTCCTCCTGTTGGATCTTCACCAGTGCTCCATATGTCTATAGCCCTGTGCCAACATCAATTAAAATCACAAATTTCAAAATAAATCTATGTCAAGTCTTTACTTTGCATTTAACCTGGTTATTAGGGAGGAGCAAAATGAATGGGAGTGTTCTACATTGATTAGTTTCCTTGTAGCACCGCTTAATTGCACTGAGGAAATGTTTTAAATGTCATGAGGAGTTTCTGTACTAGAACTCTTCAGTGAAGCTGAGGAGTTGCTTTTCTAAAATTACCTGGATGTGGAATTTAAATGGAGGGTTCACACAGCATTTAAGATGCTGTTACATCACCAACCAAGGCTCTTCTCCTAGCCAAGGCCCGTCTATAATGTCTACTCATAAGTAAGTTCCAGTCCACAAAGGTCCCTTCTAATCTCATTGAAAGGTGCAGCCAGTTTTACTGCTTCTTGATGATTCAGATCAGATAAGTAACAAATAGCCTCTGATTTGACCCTTGAAAAGGCCTATATAATTATCTCAATATCAGTTTCTTTTCCCGTGGAGGTGAGGGCAGGTGATTTCCTCTCATTATTTTACCATTAAAATATGCCGTAATTAGAGGTAGATCAATAACGCTCCCCACCATGCCAAAGAAGAAATACGGACATCTGGGGATCTGAGAAGCTATTCAAGGGTCAAATCAGAATATATTTGTCAGTAAATCCCCCAGCCCAGAACAGGAGACACACACCCCCAAAAAACCCCCATAAAAAGCAGGCTGTGATCTTGTAAAGAAATGCGCAGTAGGGATATCAGATTTGCAGGATTTCTTTAGCATGGCTGGTTAAAGTACAGGGGTGCCTCGCAAGACGAAATTAATCCGTTCCGCGAGTCTCTTCATCTTGCGGTTTTTTCGTCTTGCGAAGCACGGCTATTAGCGGCTTAGCGGCTATTAATGGCTTAGCGGCTATTAACGGCTTAGCGGCTCTTAGTGGCTTAGAAGGGGGGGGGAGGGAAAATACTCGCAAGAACTCGCAAGACGTTCCGTCTTGCGAAGCAAGCCCATAGGGAAATTCGTCTTGCGAAGCACCTCAAAAAACGGAAAACTCTTTCGTCTAGCGAGTTTTTCGTCTTGCGAGGCATTCGTCTTGCGGGGCACCACTGTACAAAATTTAACCTTATTTAAATAATCCACTTTAACAACTGTGCATTTACCAGCCCTTTCAAGGAAAGCAGCCAAGTGGCACAATGCATTTTCTTCTCTCTCTCCCCACACCCAGCAATACCTGAATGCCCATCTTGACCCTTCTTCCTATTCAGAGAAGCAGTGCTATTGCCACCATGTGCTCAACAAGTGCCTGGGCTCTGACACTCTGTAGATATCTAGAGCCAGGAGAGGGAAACCACATGCCGTTGTCACAGAACTGCAATATATCCCGCTAGAAACAGTGCAGTGGAACTATCCTGAATGGCTCTAAACTTCTGAGCAGGCACATAAAGGTAGCATCGCTACAGTAGTAGGTAGCAAGTGGGAAATGAGGAACAGTCAGAGGAAATAGAATGGGGAAGGTGGAGGCAGAATCAGGAAATGGTCTGAGGCCAGAGAATGCAGCCATCTTACTTAAGCTAAGCAAGTTTGGGTCTGGATGAGAGACAACCCCAAAATCCCATGTATGCCATCTTGAGTTCTGT
Organism: Podarcis erhardii; assembly: GCF_964252035.2. Classification (NCBI taxonomy): domain Eukaryota; kingdom Metazoa; phylum Chordata; class Lepidosauria; order Squamata; family Lacertidae; genus Podarcis; species Podarcis erhardii. Next base: position 8,567,874 of record NC_138507.1, on the reverse strand, counting down.
GATGGAGGAAAGGCAGAACTTAAGCCTACTAAATTGCTCAAATAAAAAAGAAAACAGCTTAAAAATTGCCTCTGAACAATTATTGGATGCTGACGTTACGTATTTATTCCAGTTCACAACCTCTTCAGTTTTTGTGCGTGTATAAAATAGTGCTCGCCTTTGCAATTGCATCAGTACTGCATAACTGGCTGAAGAGCTCTGCAAGAACCTATGGGGCAAAACCAGAAAGATGTCATACAGAACAAGATCACCATGAACTGGAATTGATTAGATCATTGCCAGAAGGCTGACGCAGTCCATCCCCTCACAAACCACTGTTATTTATTTGTTGACCACGTGTTCGAAAACTTTCCTACAACATGTTCAGGAAGGTACACACAAGATTCTCTCATTTCGCCCCCAACATTACCCTGCAAGACATATCAGGCAGTGATTTGCTCAAGGCCACCCACCTAACTGCTGTAGCACAAGAGGACATATAGAAGTGAACAGCCAGTGTCACAGGAATATTTAGGACCATAAAGATAAGCAGAAAACACCATGCAAGATTTTCTCTACAGTTTAGACTGATAAAAGTTTTAAACCCTCTTCTACAGAAAGCTGGGAGATAATTCAGGAAAGAAATTAGCAGGGGGAAAATTCTAAGGTCTCTTGAACGTATTGAACTACGTTGTCCCCATTTAAGGCCCCTGAATTGTGTTGTTGACTTCAGTTCAACCCATTATGACACAGAATGAAAGCTACTATTAGCACTGCAGCTTTTCAAGTTGTGCAGCAGCAGACAGGTGTCAAAATCACATTTGTGTCCTCATTCTAATTAACACCCTCCATCATGATTTCCAGATAAAGAGCAGTTTCCTAAACAAGACTGCAACTAACTTGTCGGTCTTATTCTTCAACACGACAGCAAATAATACAGAAACACTATCCTATTATTATTATTATTATTATTATTAATTATTATTAAAGTTGAAAATATTCCTCTATTTCCTAGCTTTAGACCTATTCAATCTTCTGTGGTTTTTACTACATCGATAAAGAGGATGTAAAGTAACTTTGGAAAGCAGTCTAAGAAAATTAAACTCTAGAGATGTACAACTGACATTAAAATGAAGAAACATCACACTGTTACTTGTTTCTGAAATCAGAAACAAACACTTCTTTGCTTTTCATCTGTTTTTCATATCTAGAAGGAAAGTGGGTATTTAATAGCACATTCCTTATTCCAGCCTTGTGCGTAAGCCAGCATTAGCCTTGTAGCCACAGGCAACCAAGAACTGCCTGTGCAGGGAAGTGCAGGGAATTCCACGCAGTAAGAGGGTTGGTGGGAAGACTGGCAGAGCAGTCTATTCCTCCATTGTGCACGCTCACAAGCATGCACAGAAATCAAACAAGCTGCCAACAGAGGGCTAAGCAATTTACAAGAACATTCTTACTAAACTCTTCAAACTGACTAAGATTCTGCTTTTAAATCTTGAAACTCCCTACAAGACTACCCCCTCCTCTTGGCGCTATCTTTGTACTAAATCCTACACTATAAATATCCCACCTCAATGTAATGTGGGGAGACCAAGTTCCTTAAATTTTGGTTGGCCTTGGTTGTGAGTCATTTTGTAGTCACCACCAATGGCAACCACACGAGTAAGAACGTAAGAAGAGCCTGCTGATCGTGCCAAAGGCCCATCTAAGTCCAGAATCCCTAGACTAGGACTATGGAAGCCCAGAATCTGTGCACAACAGCATTCTTCCTACCTAGGGAATTCAGATTGTGGTATCCAGCCTCCAACGGTGGAGACAGAACACAGCCATCCTGTCTAGTTTCCACAGACAGTCTTATCCTTGATGTATTTTGTGTACAGCAATCCTCTTTTAAAGCTATCCACACGGGCAGCAATAGTGGGAGCAAATTCCATAATTTAAGTACGTCCCTTGTGAAAAAAAGGACTTGTTCTCTCCCACTCTGGAGGCTAGAACCCAAACCGATGGATTCAAGTTACTGTACAAGAAAGGAGATTCTGGCTAAGCATCAGGAATAACTTTCTGACAGTAAGAGCTGTTCAACTGTGGAACTGACTCCCACAAGAGGTGGCACACTCACCTCCCTTGGAGGTTTTTAAGAAAGAGGTTGGGTGGCCACCTGTCATGTATGATCTAACTGAGATTCCTGCAATGCAGGGGGTTGGACTAGATGACCCTCGGGTCCCTTTCCAACTCTACAATTCTATGATTCTATACTTTTCTTTGTCCTGAAATTTCCAACATTCAGCTTCACCAGATGTCCCCAAGTTCTAGTGTTTTGAGACAGGGAGAACAATTTTTCTCTGTCCACTTCCTCCACAATTTTATACACCTCTCTTCGGTCTCTTTGCCTTTTCTCTAAACATTAAATCCCCAAATGTTGTTAAAACTTTCCTCTTAGCAGAGTTCCTTCATCCCCTTGTTCATTTTGGTTGCCCTTTCCAGAACCTCCTCTTTCCAAAGCCTTCTAGATGCAGAGATGGAAAAAGCAGGGTGCCCTATGCCCTCCTCTTTCTAAATTAATTTGTCATCCTCCATCAGTTTCTCCAAGAGCAGCATGTGCACAGCACATCTCCGTGCAAGTTAAAGGAGTACAAGGCACCTGCCTTCAGTCAATATCTTGCTTGCAAGTGGCGGGGGGGGGGGGGGAGAGAGACAAAGGAGGCAGCCTTTGCCACAACCTGGGGTATGACTTGTCTGATACATCTTCTACTGCTGTATAGTTTATTTCGAATGTGACTATGCAATGAGCACTTGGCAAAACGTGTTCACTTGACATCTGCATATCCTGTTATGCAATTGCTCTATCTGCATCTTAATAAACCATAGAGGAAGGTGTGGTGGAGCTGTACCACGCACCTGACCTCCCTCCAGCCGAGTTGCTGCTATATACTGGGACAGAGTGCAGGAGAGGCAAAATAAATAAAGTGGTGAGGTCAGTGTGGTGCAAGCATGCTGGTGAAGCCAGTCTGGCACTTCTGCCCCTGTATTCGCATTGTGCCAACCACACTGACACAGTTGGGTGTGAGCAGCACAGCCCCACCACAACTTCTGCTAATGTTAATAGCACAGGTGTACTGTGCAATTGTAAAGGGACGCAGGTGGCGCTGTGGGTTGAACCACAGAGCCTAGGACTTGCTGATCAGAAGGTCGGCGGTTCGAATCCCCACGATGGGGTGAGCTCCTGTTGCTCGGTCCCAGTTCCTGCCAACCTAGCAGTTCGAAAGCACATCAAAGTGTAAGTAGATAAATAGGTACCGCTCTGGCGGGAAGGTAAACGCTGTTTCTGTGTGCTGCTCTGGTTTGCCAGAAGCGGCTTAGTGATGCTGGCCACATGACCCGGAAGCTGTACGCTGGCTCCCTAGGCCAATAAAGTGAGATGAGCACCGCAACCCCAGAGTCGGTCATGACTGGACCTAATGGTCAGGGGTCCCTTTACCTTTATGTGCAATTGTATTTCACTAGTACAGATAAAGTAGATATCAGTTATTCAAATCTTAATTAGAAACCTGCTATCAATCTCAGCCCCTCTCAGGAGGCTGAAACGCAGGGACCACTAACGGACTACAATTCAAGGTTCTTGTAAACTACTCACTCTCTCAACACCTCCTCCCACTAGCCAAGCCTGCAATATGGAGATAACAATGAACTATGCCCAACCTACAACACTGACAGTATCTCTAAGCCTCACCCTCATCTTCAATATAGGAATAACAACCCTGGGCAGCTTACTTTTCTGTTCCTAGTACAAGACGTCTTTACACAGCAATTTTTAAAGAAACAACAACAACAACAACAACAACAACAACAAATGTTTTCCCATACAAGAAGACAGTTTGAAGGAGTATAAATTTATTCCTTTGATTCTACTTTGGGGTGGAGAAAACAATGCTGCCAAATCACTGCCAAGTCCTTGTTTCCTGTGAGCAGCTGTCACTTCTTCCACTCTAATGAGAGATATAGGCAAAGCGTCAAAAAAGCAACCGGGAAACCCAGTTTGCAGACAAAGGGATTATCAGCAGAGCACTTTCTTATGTATATGCCTCTGGCATGTGCAGAAAAACATGCAGATGAGAAAAGGGATTCATTGCTCACTTCACACTGGGATTTAAAGACACTTGGAATCAATGAAAGATCCTCAGCACTTTGAGGTGTCTCCAAAGCCTGATGTGAAGCAAGAGACTGACTCCTCCCTTCCTGCAAGTTCTCCATAAAACCTATTAAATAAATAAAAATAGTTTGTCAGAATATTCGCGGGACAAGAAGGGTCTGTGTCTCCTGTCCAGTAGAAAGTGAGAGATTCTTCTGCCTTTTAAAGTTATTTGCCGTGTGTATGTGGGGAGAGAGACACAGAGAACGGAAGAGGACTCTCACTTTGTGTTGGGCAACCAGAGACAGCTGGCTCAGTTAAGATTTATGGCTAGCACCTGCCAAACACATTTATGGACTCCCAAAACAGCACTGCTGCCAGGGTGGCAGCAACCATATTGCCATTAAAAATAATAATAACCAGGGCGGTGTCTGTTCTAGCAATGGGACCTTTTTCTTTTCAAATAGTGGTTATGAAAAAGGGTAGCTTTTCCTGATGTTTACCCCCTTTAAAAAAATAATAATAGAGAAATGTCAGTGTGCTTAAGAGTCACCAAAGAAGAGAACTCGGCCTCTAATGTTGTGGGGAGGGGAGGATCATACTGTCCACTAAACACTGAGAAAATGGAAATTTTTGGGCAACAGAATCAATTCCTTAAGGGTGATGTCAGGAGCCCTCATTACTGGAGAGTAACTGATTTTATTGCACAACCTCCCATTTAGAGAAAAAAATATATGAAATACCTAAAACTAATATTCAGGTATTGATATTCCTGTTTTGACAACCAGTTATAATCCTGCCTCATTTTTCCGTCCACAGAAACAAGTAAAACTAGATTCCTAGGATTTACTTAACCAGAATTCACATAAATGCCACTAGGAATGGAGAATTGTTTTTGACTAATGGTAAAAGACATAATAAATTTAAAAAATTGTCCAGTAGCACCTTAGAGACCAACTAAGTTAGTTCTGGGTATAAGCGTTCATGTTCATGCACACTTCTTCAGATACTCAAGCACAGAGGATTGCTAAGACTAGATTTAGTAAGTAAAATCACCTGACAAGATTCAACTGGTGCAGATAATTCACAAACAGTATGACAGTATAAGCAGACAGTTCTCATTGGGATGTGTTATTGTTTTTGGGCTCTGGCCCACAGAAGTTTATCCCATCTACTGTATTAACTTTTAAAGATGCCACAAAATATACTGTATAACCAAATGTGTTTTAGCATTCCTTTCTCCACCTCCCTTTACAACTGCAGAACTTAACAAAAAAGTATACAAAATCTTCTTAAAATAATTGTGGGGAACTGCTTAACAGAAATCTAAAACAAATGCAAATTTAAAATGTTAACTTCCGGGGGGGGGTGTCACATTAAGGTATGGGTTGGTGCCTGCTTACAGGTATATAAGGCAGATGGTTAGGGGGGCACCTGCCATCAATAGAAAAATAACCGAGGCAAGTTCAACTGATGACACCACAGGTGATACAATAAAACTGCAAGCAGCTGATGGAAGCGACAGGGCAGTGCTCTCATTAGAAAAGCAATCCTGTACATGACTAATCAAAAATCATAAAAGGGGCAAATTCTACTCTGACTTATTAAGGAATGCAACCATCTCAATGACTACTCCAGGTCAAATATGAGACAATACGTACTACAAAGCTTAAGGACATCTACTTTGCTGAAAGCGTATCAGTGTAGGAAGAAATTTAAAGATTATCTAACTAAATACTGTAATATAAGCTAATTAGAAGGTACTTGAAAGTATCAAATAGGCCTAGGATTAGAATAAGAATGTCGTATAGTAATATGGATTTTAGCCAATAAGGAAAGAGATGAAGATAGTAAATTGAAGGAGTTAATTTTATTAGAAAGATGATCTTGGAGAACGGTTATAAAGGAGTCACAATGAAATTCAGTTAGGGGGGATTTGAGGAAGTCAGATAACAATGAAAGTTAATTTGGATTTTAGAAGTAAGAAGTGTTTTTTATTTTTCTTTCTTTTTTCTTCTGGTATTGTAATGTGTTTTGTTTTGTGTCTTTTATATATTTTTTATAAATGTGGAAAATCAATTAAAAAATTTAGGGGGAAAAGTGTGTATCAGTGTAGAAAACAATTGCTGTTTATGATCATGCAAACACGTGCACTGTATCTTAGCATCAAGCAGAGCTCCTGTGAACTAAGTTAGTAGGAGGTTCATTATGCTTGTAAGCAATAGAAAAACTACAAAGTATTTTTATATCCGTCTAGTAAAGTTTCATAGCTTCCTAAGACTCCCATTTTTCATTAAAATAAACAGGCATTTATAGCTCCCAGAGAGAAGCTCTCAAGAGAAGCCACAAATCTTTCTTTCTTTTATTTTGAATGCATCATTATTTCTAAATCTGTACAATACAACAATTTGTCGAAGGCAGGTTTCACATTAAGGATGAAAATGGCAGAATGCAAATTGTGTAGAATCAGCCCAAGTCCAGCTTTAGTTTGGCATCAATAAAGTGTGTGGCCATTACTTGTGCCTAATTAGACGCAGTCTACCAGCACAGGAAGCACTGACTTATGTAGCAATCAGCAGCAAATGCCTTGCTTAGCTTTACCATATGACAGTATTTACATGGGTAAACACCTACATTTTATCCTAAGCCAGTAAAAACTATTTTTTCCACAAGGGAAAATTTGTGTATACCAACCTGGCTATCAAATACATGCAGCATTGTTATGTGATCATAGAAGGTAAATAACAGGTGAATAAATTAAATTTGGGGCTCTGCACATAAAAAAATTAAACCGCAGAAGTGTTGATATTTGTAGCTTAATATTGACCCCTGAATATCCACTTGTGAACTCTCTCAAAGCTTCCCTATTCCCTCTTACTGAAACAGAAAATCTCCGGCAGGATTTATTGTATTTCTAAGTACTGTTGCTGGAGTTGCAGTCCAACCAGCAGCTCAACAGAAAAAGATGTACATCATACGCAGTTAGCTTATCTGAAAATGGAAACTTGATTTCTAAAACTTAGCTAACACACTGCTAAACAGTTGTGGCATTAACTCAGCCAATAATTAATTTCATATGTGGGGTATCAAGTGAAAAGCACCTCATTAGCAACTGGGTTTTTGTTTTGTTTTTCCTCTGAAAGAGTGGGGGAGGGGTGGAAAGTCCAATACTTCATTTCCCTCTTCCAAATGAAATGCTACCAAATCTCATTGCCCAAAATGCAGCTTACTCTTTTCTTCTGGGCTTGGAAAGTGAAAGGATCACACAGCACAACCAAAGAGCAGATTGGCACAGAGATTGCCAATTACTTATCCTTAGCATATTGGGTCAGTTATATTTTTATTTACCGTTATCTGACATCTATTGCCAATCTCCAGTAATTTTGCTTAGTGTATTAATTTAGATTGTCCTATTTTGGCAATAAATAAATGCCAGAGAAAACCACTTAACTACCTGTGCTCTGTTCAAAAATATTTTCCCTAAGAAACCCCTTATTAGATCCCTCACTAGCCAATGAGCAGTTCAGGGCCCAACAGATGCTATCCAGCCACAAAGGAAGATAAAAAGGTTAAGTATCCCAACGTGTTTTACGTTATACCAGGTGATATCTACACAGAGATACATTACTGTATTAGTAAATGAGTGTATGGCAACTCTTTCCTTAGTAAAGTAAGTTTAGACTTTTTCAGACAGAAATTGTTCTATTCATTTCTACTACTGTGTAGTCTCTCAAAGCTAGCTGTGCAGAAATTAACATGCATTTCCTGGAAATGGCTACCATCAGAACAGAATTCAGGAAAGGAGCATATGAATCTGTCTTGGCGAGACCAACTTAATAATGTGGGTGTGGAGAGTGTTTATATATAAATGTAGCAGTACTTTGTTTATCTTTTGGTTGCTGTATTATTAACCCTGTTAATATTGTTTTATAGATTATAAATGCCGTATTGATTTGTTAATCATGTGCTATGACTTTTGCTTTAATTTTGATGTTTAGCTTTAGTTTTGTTAACAGCTTTTTGTAGACTGCAATTGTTAATTATTCTATATGATTTATGCTGTATTTGTGATGTTCTATCATGTTGTTGTTGTTGTTTGGAAGCCGCTTTGGTGTTCATTTGAATGAAAAGCAGCACAGAGTTATAACAAATCAATCAAAAGCAGGGTACCAACCTCGAATTTGTTCACACATCACACATTCAATCTGCTATCTATGGCTTTAGCCCAACAGAGCAATAAGCTGCCTCCCCAAACTCTACCCTAAGTAGGATCGAATCACCGTCACTTTTAAGGGCCTCTCAAATCTGCCAGAGGAAATGACACAGCTCGAACTTGCAGCCAGCTGTGCGCCGAGTTACACATCCAGCTCGGCCAACTTTGACAAAGGCAGGAAGGCACAGAACTATCTGGGGACCGGCCGTCTACTCGGATACACCGAGTGCTTAGCATTCTCCCACGTCCCAGAGCCAGGGGGTGGGTGGCGGGTTCAGAACAGAGATCGAAAACACGGGCAAAAACCAACCCCCTCGGCCTGGGCATGCCCTAAGCGCTGTGGCGTAGCGGGGGGGGGGTGCAGGGGGGGCCGGCCTCACCGGGCGCAACATCTGGGGGGGCGCGCTTGCTGCCTCTGGAGTCGCCGAAGAGCCTCGGGCGCAGGCTGTAGCAGAGCCCCAGGGCAGCAGCCCAGGCAGCAGCAAGAAGAAGCTGGCAGCGGTGGCAGGTTAGGGGTTAGGGGTTAGGGGGCGCAAATTACTTGCCTTGCCCCGGGTTAGGGGGCGCAAATTACTTGCCTTGCCCCGGGTTAGGGGGCGCAAATTACTTGCCTTGCCCCGGGTTAGGGGGCGCAAATTACTTGCCTTGCCCCAGGTTAGGGGGCGCAAATTACTTGCCTTGCCCCAGGTTAGGGGGCGCAAATTACTTGCCTTGCCCCAGGTTAGGGGGCGCAAATTACTTGCCTTGCCCCGGGTTACGGGGTGCAAATTACTTGCCTTGCCCCGGGTTAGGGGGCGCAAATTACTTGCCTTGCCCCGGGTGCTGACAACCCACGCTACGCCACTGCCTAAGCGTCGGGATGCAAGTGGCGCAGAGGGAAAAGGCGACGCAGGCGGACCAGCCGGCAATTCCCCCCCCCCCCCGCTGCTTCGGCGGGTCTGCTGGGGTGGCGAGGAAAAGGGGGAGGCAAAAACCCTGCTGCAATACCTTCACCTTCACCCTCCCCTTTGCTGCCCTATCAACGCGGGCCGTCGAGGAGGGAGGAGGCAGAGCTTGCAGAGCCCGGCCACTTTCCCTTGCTTGCACGCCAAAGCAAACTTTGCAAACTTTTTTTTTTTTTTTGCAAAAAAATAAATAAAATCAGTGGCGTAGCGTGGGGGGTGCAGGGGGGGCCGGCCGCACCGGGCAACATCTGGCGGTTAGGGGGTGCAAATCCACGGGTTAGGGGGTGCCAATCCACGGGTTAGGGGGCGCCAATCCACGGGTTAGGGGCGCAAATTACTTGCCTTGCCCCGGGTGCTGACAACCCACGCTACGCCACTGGGGAGGCAGAGCTTGCAGAGCCCGGCCACTTTCGCTGCTTGCACGCCAAAGCAAACTTTGCAAACTTTTTTTTTTTTTTTTTTTTGCAAAAAAATTTAATAAAATCGCCCCGTTCTCCCCCCCCCACCCCTGCTGACCTTCCAGCCGGCGGAGCTGTTGCTGTCGCCCTTGTCCTTGAAGTAGGGCACGTTCTTGACCATCCACTCGTAGATCTGGGACAGCGTGAGCCGCTTCTCCGGGGCGCTCTCGATGGCTTTGGTGATGAGGTCGGCGTAGGACAAGTTGCCCCAGGCGTTGCGCCGGGACGAGCTGCTCTTGCGGGGCCCCGACGGCTGCGGGTGCTGCGGCGGCGGCGGCGGCGGGTGCTGGAGGCACGGGAAGTCCCCGCAGAGGCAGCCTCCCGGGGTGCCGAGGTCGGCGGCGGCGGCCGCCTCGAAGCCCTCTCCGCCGCCGCCGCCGCCGCCAGCCTCCAGCAGGCTGAGCAGGTCCCCTCCGGGCGAGGCGCCCAGGGCCGCGGCCACCGGCCTCCCGCAGCGGGGCGGAGAAGCGGCCCTGGCCGGGGTGGGAGCCGGGGTCTGCCCCGGGCTGGGCGGCGCGAGCTCCGGGCGGGGCAGCGGCCAAGTGCAGGAGCGCGGGCGAGGCAGCGGCTGGAAGTCGGGGTCCGTCTCCACGGGCTGAGGAGCCTCGGCCATGGCGGGGAACGAAGGCGGCGGCGACGACGACGACGACGGAGAAGGAGGTGAGGCGGCGGCGGCGGCGGCGTCTTCCCTCGCTCGGCCTCGGCGCGGAAAAGCAGCTCCCTCAGAAGCCGCGCTCGCCTGACTAGCGGGCCGGCGGCGCTGACACAACAAGCGCCCTCCTCACTCCCGGGGCCGCCCCTTTGGCCCCCAGGCGAGGGACGCGGCCTCCGGGGCGGCCCGAAACGCCCCTGGAGGCGCTGCTCTGAGGCGGAGCCTGAGGGAGGCCGGGCGGGCCAGCTCTTTCCCGCTCCCGGGAGGGGAAGCGCGCGTCGGTTTTGCTGAGGGGAAGGGCGGAGAGAGGCGGGGAACCAAACCGCTTGCTTGCTTTCTTCCCCGGCCGCTGCTCCGACGGGTGTCGCTTTCCTACCCCTCGAGGAAGCGGGGTGGGGGGGGGAGTACACGTGTGTGCGTTAACGTCGGTAGCGTGTGTGGTTAGGATGTGGTTGCTGCGGCCGTGGAAGCGAGCGAGATTTCGGCAGGCAGGATGCGAGAGGGCGGAGGGCGCAGCGGAATCCTGAGGGAAGAAGGCGCGCTAGGGCGGGGTCCCCGACTTCAGTTACCTATGCTTCGTTTGTACTTGTGTTTACCCACGTCTGACTTCTTTCTTTCCCCCCCAATTTTTTTTTAAATTGGTTTTCACAAAAATATAAACAAACACATAAAACAAACAAACATAAATCATAACCTTATTAAAAATCACACTTATTAGCATTGTTAAGTGACTTCCTCGCTTCCCCTTGGTTGAATTTCTTTCTTCTTTTTTTTAATTGATTTTAATTCATTTTGCTACATCAAACATTAAAACAAACGAAAGGAACATACATAAGCACAAAAAAAGAAATACATTCTACATTCTAGAGAAAGTGACTTCCTCGCTTCCCCTTGGTTGAATTTCTTTCTTTCTTTTTTTTAATTGATTTTAATTCATTTTGCTACATCAAACATTAAAACAAACGAAAGGAACATACATAATACATACGCACAAAAAAGAAATACATAAAAAAGAGAAATAATAAAAAAAACAAAAGAGAAAAAAACATCTCCTAACATAAGATACCGACAAATTAACTTACATTTACTAAATAACACACAACACTAATTGACACTAATTGGTTGAATTTCAATGCATATCCTTTTAACGGTTTTCCAAATCACAGTTCTTATAAAATTTAACTTGAATATTAACACCCTTAGATCTTTTCATTTTGAAATTAAACATTAATTCATCACTTAACATAAATAAAATCCTAAGCCAATTAAGGATCTGCAAGCTGTTTCTAATTAATTTAACTTGACATATTTAACTAAATAATCATTAAATTTAGTCCACTCTTCCTGGTACTCCTCCTCCTCCTGGTTGCGGACTCTTCCGGTTAGGCTGGCTAGCTCCGAAAAATCCATCATCTTCATCTGCCATTCTTCTTACCCACGTCGTGACTTCTATACCACCCATCTTCATAGCTCCTTGGGTAGTTTACAGATGGTATAAACAAATCTTCTTTTTTTACTTTACTTATTTATTGCATTTATATTCCACCTTTCCATCCGGGGAGTTCAAGGTGGTGTGCTTGGCCCCCCCCCCATTTAATCCTAACAACAACCCTGTAGGTAGGCACGGCGGAGAGGCCATGAACAGCCCTTCATCACCTAGTGAGCATGGCCAAGTAGGGATTGGACCCCAGGTCTCAGCTTGACGCTAACCACTATACCACACTGCTCTTGACCAGTGCTGTTTTTCTAGAGAAAGAGTTGCCGGAATTCACCGTGATCACCTCTCTCGTTCTCTTAGAATGGCAGTGGCGCCCACCTGAGAGGTGCCGGAACTACGTTCTGGTGCATTCCAGCTGGGGAAAACCCTTGCTCTTGACATATGGTGAAATAAAACTGCTGGCACATTTGCAAAGCTAAGCAACATCCGGTTTGGTTTCAAATTGGATGGGGGAATGTGTGTTGAGATTCCTGCATTGCAGGGGGTTGGCTTAGACTTAGAGGACCCTCATTTTCCCTTCCAACTCTGATTCTATCATTCTAAAACATTATTAAAAATTAACAGTGCAACCAACACAACCAATGCAAACGAACTAAAAGCACACTAAAAAAATGTAACTAAAAATAAAAAGGGGGAAATTTTAAAAAGCTCTTTAACTAGGGCCCAAAAGTCCGCAATCTGAGTGCTATACAACCCTCTCTGGGGAGGGCTTTTCACAGGTGAGGTGCTACCACTGAAAAGGCCCCGTTCCCTAGTAACCACCTGCCTCACCTTATTTGGTGAGTGACCACATTTTCCACTCTGAAGTTTCCAGACCGTCTTCACAACCTCCCTGAGCACACATTACAATAGTATCAGAGGTCAAGGTGAGAATGACAGCAGGAAGATTACTATCTTCCGCGGTGGATGTAACTGGCTCACAGTAACCCTGTGTGACAGGTTAGGCTGAGAGAGAAATAGACAAGTGGCCTAGTGAGCTTCTTGGTTGTGTAAAGATTTCAACTATATTTTCTTCCCCTTGCTTCATTTTTAAAAAAGAATTGAGTGTTCCACCATATAAATGTAAGGCTATGCACACTTAGCAGGATGCAAGAACCACTGAACTCAGGTTAACAGTGCAGCAGGTTGTGTTGCCATTGTGTCACTTTCCACAAAGGAAAAAAACACACACAAGTTTACACAAAAGAATGGCAGTTCCCTGGTTCCAAGCTTATAAGTTGCTGTATGTGCTGAATAAATAGGGAGGCAGGGGAGAAATCCAGTATTTTAAATGGCATCGATTGAACAGTTAATGGAAGCCTGTCCCCCCTGAATGTTACGTGTTCAGTGGCTTGGGGATGGAACCATCATTTGATACTGAAACTATTTAGTAGAGTTGGGCTAGATCCTTTTGGTGGTCCTCTCTTGGAAATTGGCAGGCAACTGGAACCTGGATGGGTATGAAAACATGCCTGAGTTTACAGCTGCTGACATACGGAAGTCCTCTCTGTCAGATGGCGTCAAGCAAGCGGGAGACAGACAGTGGCGTAGCGTGGGGGTGCAGGGGGGCCGGCCGCACCGGGCGCAACATCGGGGGGGGGCGCTCGCACTCGCAGCTCTCTACCCCGACCTGGCTCTCTCTCTCTCACTGCTGTGCAGGCGTGCGGGTTAGGGGGCGCAAATTACTTGCCTTGCCCCGGGTGCTGACAACCCACGCTACGCCACTGGAGACAGAACAGTTCTGGCACCCAAAATCTTTTTTATTTCTTTGTCTAAAACATTTATAGGCAGCTTTCCCGACTTTCAAAATGGCATACAACACTCAAAAAGAACACAATAATAAAAAAGCAACAACTATATAAACAGCCCCCAAATTATTAACTCTGCAATCCCGTAACTATTTTCCTGGGTGAAAGCCCCCATGAACTTGCTTCTGAGCAGATATGTATAGGATTGTGCTGTAAACAAACCAAATGCCTGCCAATTATGTCTTTTAACCTGCATGGAAAACAGCAAGACAGAGTCTTCCTCTCATGTAAAGACAAGCCGTTCCACAACTAGGGTCACTTCCCAGTGACTTATTGCCAGATATCCAACACAGTCTTATTGATCCCCTTGCCCTATGTATCTACATGCTGCCCACATTGGGACTGTAATACAGAAGCAGATGCTGTTGTTCTTCAGTCGTTTAGTCGTGTCCGACTCTTCGTGACCCCCTGGACCAGAGCACGCCAGGCACTCCTGTCTTCCACTGCCTCCCGCAGTTTGGTCAAACTCATGCTGGTAGCTTCGAGAACACTGTCCAACCATCTCGTCCTCTGTCGTCCCCTTCTCCTTCTGCCCCCCATCTTTCCCAGCATCAGGGTCTTTTCCAGGGAGTCTTCTCTTCTCTTCTCCTGAGGTGGCCAAAGTATTGGAGCCTCAGCTTCACGATCTGTCCTTCCAGTGAGCACTCAGGGCTGATTTCCTTCAGAATGGAGAGGTTTGATCTTCTTGCAGTCCATGGGACTCTCAAGAGTCTCTTCCAGCACCATAATTCAAAAGCACCAACAGTGGCGTAGCGTGAGGGGTGCCGGCCGCACCGGGCGCAACATCTGGGGGGGCGCGAGTCCAGAGGGAAGGGACAAGTTCCTTCCTCCGCCGGGCTCCCCGCCGCCACCGGCAGCCTTGCGCCCTAGCGCGCGCGCGCCCCCCGCCACCGCCGCTGCGGCTGCGCTCCACTCACTGCTCGCAGGAGGAGCAGCCGCTGCAGCAGCGCCGACGCCGCCACCAACGCCTGGCCGGGCACCCTGCCGCCGCCGCCATCCCCTCGGCCCAGCCATAGGCGGCGGCTGCTTCTGCCGACTGGGAGGGAGGAGAGCTCCGAGGGGCCTCGCCGCGCCCTGCGCTCCCCAAAACCCTCCGAGAGGAAGCCGGCGGGCGGGCGAGGGTCTCCCGGTGGAAGGGGGCGCCGCTGGCTCCGGCTCTCAGCGCAAGTCTCAGCCGCAGGGGGGGGGGGTCGGGCGAGGACGGAGCGCGGCTGGAAGCCCCCGGACCAGGCCGGGGGGAGGAGAGGCGCTCGCCAAGCCCGGATCTGGAGCGCTTCGGAGTGCGGGCTCCACCTACAGCCCAAGGAGAGGAGGGGGCGGGGAGGCGCCCGAGGGGAGGGGGCTTCGGCTGCCTCGACCCGCGGGGGCTCCGCAAATAATAAATTTAATAAATTCCTGCTGAGCCTTAAGGGGGGGGTCCTTGGCTCCTTCGCTCGCCCGCAGCCCCAGTGGCCTAGCGTGGGGGGGTGCAGGGGGGCCGGCCGCAACATCTGGGGGGGCGCGCTCGCACTCGAGTGCTAAAATCCAGGGGTTAGGGGGCGCAAATTACTTGCCTTGCCCCGGGTGCTGACAACCCACGCTACGCCACTGAGCACCAATTCTTTGGCGATCAGCCTTCTTTATGGTCCAGCTCTCACTTCCATACATCACTACTGGGAAAACCACAGCTTTAACTATACGGACCTTTGTTGGCAAGGTGATGTCTCTGCTTTTAAGATGCTGTCTAGGTTTGTTGAAGCAGGTGTAGCCAGCACCAATTATGGGAGCAGCCAACTAATTCCAGTTTTGTCCCCATCCTCCTCCCTGCTGAATTCTGCAACAACACAACACTGAGAGTCATTAGGAGGGAGCTAGCAGGCACTGCCACCCTGTGGACCGGTTGTATGAGGGCAGGCAGCAGGGCAGAGTGAAGTTGATGGGGCAGTGCTCTTTTTGCCCTAATGCACCAGCCTCCACGGGCAGTGAAACATTTGTGAACTTAAAAGTTAAAGGTAAAGGACCTCTGACAGTTAAGTCCAGCTGCAGACGACTCTGGGGTTGCTGCACTCATCTCACTTTATACGCTGAGGGAGCTGGTGTTTGTCCGCAGACAGTTTTTCTGGGTCATGTGGCCAGCATGACTAAGCCGCTTCTGGCAAAACCAGAGCAGCCATTTACCTTCCTGCCAGAGTGGTACCTATTTATCTACTTGCACTTTTTGGCATGCTTTTGAACAGCTAGGTTGGCAGGAGCTGGGACCAAGCAATGGGAGCTCACCCCGTTGTGGGGATTCGAAACGCCGACCTGATTGGCAAGCCCAAAAGGCTGAGTGGTTTAGACCACAGCGCCACCTCCATCCCTTTGTGAACTTAACTAATGGCCTAATAATAACTGCCTTAAATTCAGGCATGTCGCCGGATTGCGTTTCTACATCTTTTGCACAGTCATAAAGGTTTCATTTCTTCTTCTTCTTCACTAAGCTATTAACAGTACAGTGGTACCTCAGGTTACATACGCTTCAGGTTACAGACTCTACTAACCCAGAAATAGTACCTCAGGTTAAGAACTTTGCTTCAGGATGAGAACAGAAATCACGCAGCGGCAGCAGGAGGCCCCATTAGCTAAAGTGGTGCCTCAGGTTAAGAACAGTTTCAGGTTAAGAACGGACCTCCGGAACGAATTAAGTTCTTAACCAGAGGTACCACTGTATCATTCAACATTATGTGAATGACCTGAAGGAATGGAAGTGGCTCCTCATAAAATTTCACTCTGAAGGGTGAAAAAAGGTACTGTGACTTTCCAGGACAATTGGTATTTGTAGGGAATTAAACAAAACACCTGCAGAGAAGGCTAGGTCTTTTGGCCTCTTCATCTCCAGCCCACTATTTATCTCCCTTTAAAGAGGACAAGGTAGCCTTTTCCTCACTCTTTGCCTAAGACTCTTTATCCTTAGCTAATAAATACTTCAACACAACCTCAGCACATGGTGTTACCCTCCATGAGCAGTGGACCTTTGGCCTGTTGAGAGAAATACTACTATATTTCCCTTGCTGCAGAATATTATTATTCAAACCAAAGTACAAGTAGGAGTCCTTGGGTACCAAAGTAAGCATACAATGTGCACATAAATGTAAGCAAGCTCTACCACAGTTCTCCTAACTTTCCAAGTGTAATTCCTGTGGTGGTCCCAGCAGGCATTTATCTGTTTCATATATGAGAGCCAACAGCCTGCAAGATCCTTTTGCGAACGTTTAAATCACCCTGCTTCACTTCTTTAAAGACAGTCTTCTGAAAGGGGGAGGAGATGGCCAAGATGGCGGGCCTCCGTTATTTCTAAATATCTGGTGGAGTGGGGATTTATATTCTCCAGTTGCTGTCAACTCACAAAGGGAGACAAGCTCCAACCTTGCGGAAGGGCAGCAGGGCTTTTCCTGCTGTGTTTTGCCATCTTTTGCAGGGGAAAGCAAGTAGAAGAACAGGCCTGGGCTGTTTATAGCCTGGTGGGCTTCCAAACGGAAAGACCGGCCCAATAAATGTTGCTGCCTGAGGCAAATAACAGTAGGTCATCCGTCTCCATTCCATGTACCAATTAAAGTGGCAGTCAAATCTTAACTTCAGCACTGAAAACAGGACAGTGACCTTTACTGCACCTGTGAGATGGTGCTAGGAAAGGGGGTGAAATGTATACCAGGTGGCGCATACAGAGTTCTGTCCTTAAACAGGTCACTTCCAGTCCCAGTCCTCCAGCATCTATAATCTGGAGCAGCCACCTCCCTCTGTCTAATTATATGGCTGGCCCGCAGAAAAATCTACAGGGGAGAAACCCTAAGGAGGGAGATGCCACCACTGACACCCCCCAAAAAATACCCCAGCATCATAAAAACAAAGTGGCATGAAAGGTTTGCTTCTTTTTTTAACAATGCAAGAATGAAGAAAGCAATTGATCAATAATAAACAATATCCCAGAAGTCAAGGCAAAGAATGCATGGCAAAATGTCTCATCTTACATTAAAGGTAAAGGGACCCCTGATCGATAGGTCCAGTTGCGGCGCTCATCTCGCTTTACTGGCCGAGGGAGCCGGTGTACAGCTTCTGGGTCATGTGGCCAGCATGACTAAGCCGCTTCTGGCGAACCAGAGCAGCGCACGGGAATGCCGTTTACCTTCCCGCCGGAGTGGTACCTATTTATCTACTTGCATTTTGATGTGCTTTCGAACTGCTAGGTAGGCAGGAGCAGGGACCGAGCAATGGGAGCTCACCCTGTCACGGGGATTTGAACCAGTTGCATCCCCTGGTCATAACTAGAAATGTACATAAGTAGAGGCACGCCTTCCCATAGAAAGTAATGGGAAAGTGAATTGATGGGAAAGTGAATTGGTTTAACTCACAGCGCCATTACAGAAGGTTTAATTTAATGGTAGATCTCCTAAATCTGACCTGCCAAATAGGTAGAGTATGTGGATTGGTACAACTTGTTATAAATACAACAAACATCTACAAATAAATCCTGCTTCATTAAATTTTCTGGAGAATGTTTTGGTTATGTAAGCTTTTCTGCTTAAGATATATTTGAAATTATATTAAATTAAAGATATGAAGAATCTTCAAGCTCCCTTCTAATTTTTAGCAATTTCATGTCTGGCATATGCTAAGAAAAACGGAAGCAGATATCTGTGTATGACTTTGTCGCTCACATCCTCAATGATAGATAAAAGACAGATTGCCGAGTAATGTTAGATAACGTCCGGAACACTTGAAACCAATAAGGGTTAACTTGAGGGCAGTGCCACCACGTGTGAAGAAGAATACTTCTCTCACTACATCTCCTTCAGCAGAGTATCGTTTATCTAATGCCTCTGAACTGGAATCAGACACCATCTTTACATCACCTTAAGAACTCACTCCCTTAATAAAGTAGAGGCAGAGAAAGTTTTCCATGTCACATAGCATTCCGTTGCTCTTCACTAATTTCTATACCTAAATCAGTCTCTCTTCGACTTGGTCTATAGCTTCTTCCATAAAGAAGGCTGATCGCCAAAGAATTGGTGCTTTTGAATTATGGTGCTGGAGGAGACTCTTGAGAGTCCCATGGACTGCAAGAAGATCAAACCTATCCATTCTTAAGGAAATCAGCCCTGAGTGCTCACTGGAAGGACAGATCCTGAAGCTGAGGCTCCAATACTTTGGCCACCTCATGAGAAGAAAAGACTCCCTGGAAAAGACCCTGATGTTGGGAAAGATGGAGGGCACAAGGAGAAGGGGACGACAGAGGACGAGATGGTTGGACAGTGTTCTCGAAGCTACCAGCATGAGTTTGACCAAACTGCGGGAGGCAGGGGAAGACAGGAGTGCCTGGCGTGCTCTGGTCCATGGGGTCACGAAGAGTCGGACACGACTAAACGACTAAACAACAACAACATAGCTTTTGTCCAAAACAGAGTTCACAGTTTAATTCAAGCAACCAGCGGCTAACAGTTGCCTCAGTTTGAAATTGTCCAACAACTGAGAGAGAAAATACTTTTTGTGTGAATTAGGAGATTAATATATGGCTAGAGTAAGTTGGGACGCAGGTGGCGCTGTGGGTTAAACCACAGAGCCTAGGACTTGCCAATCAGAAGGTTGGTGGTTCAAATCCCCGTGATGGGGTGAGCTCCCGTTGCTCGGTCCCTGCTCCTGCCCACCTAGCAGTTTGAAAGCACGAAGTGCAAGTAGATAAATAGGTACCGCTCCGGTGGGAAGGTAAATGGTGTTTCCGTGCGCTGCTCTGGTTCACCAGAAGCGGCTTAGTCATGCTGGCCACATGAGCTGGACGCCGGCTCCCTCGGCCAATAAATAAAGCGAGATGAGCGCCGCAACCCCAGTCGGCCACGACTGGACCTAATGGTCAGGGGTCCCTTTACCTTAGAGTAAGTTGCTTGTCTCATAAGGACCCATTAACAAGAGTGTATAGGTAAACCTACTGGGGCCTAAATAGTGGTCTCAACTGCTGCAAAAGGGCATCTTGAAGCCACAGTTGTAGCCACACCCCTAGCATTTGAACAGCCCGTAGTCAATGCTCCAAAACCATAATTGTTAAGGAGTTTAGTGATGGAAGGTTTATGATGTCTGGAGACTTTCCTTCTCAATTAGGGACTCCACCTTTGCACATTTAATAACAGTGCTTAAACCGTTCACATTGCAGGACAATACTTTAAAGTTAGCCAGAAGAAATTACACTTGAAAGCTAAGGTTGGCATGTCTGACAACTCTGTACGAGAATATGGATGCCTGGAAAAGGTAAGAAATACAAAACACAAACAACAATACTAACAATAGCGAATACTCGCCACAAGCAAGGTAGCAGCCTCTATGTTTAAACCTGCATGGCCATTTTATTTCAGAGGGAATAGCCCCCAAGTGTGGTAACTGCCTCACCTCAATCAAACCAAAAGGAATCAACACCTCCAAACAGCCCAGACCTATGACTGAATATGTCAACCATGTGCCAGAGGCCCACAGAATACAGCTGTGCAATCCTTTCTTTTGCTGCACTTATACTAGACATTATGCAGTATTCAAGATGTAAAGCAAAACCACACAACCAGTTCTGTTTTTCTGGTTCTCTTATAATGGCAATGGTGCCCACCTGAGAGGTGCCAGAACTGAGTTCTGGCAAGTTCCATCTGAAAAAAGCCCTGCACACAACCAGGGCTCCTAAAACAGCCTGTTTTTCACATATTGGCAAAAACGTTCCAGAATGAGAATCAGAAACCTGAAATGGCATTCTTCACACAGCCAGCCTTGCTCACTGGGTATCTGTGAGTAGAAGTCTAAGTTATTGGATCTCTTAGAAATGAGAAAATTAAGACACGGGGGGATGGGGATATCTTCAGGGTTTGAAGCAGAGTTGTGAAAGGTATAACAGAACTGTAGGAGATGTGGCCATGGTGGAACTCCGCATATCAAGGTATAGGTGTTATGTACTGAGTTGAATAGGATCCCAAAAGCAGCAGTCTGATTGGTCCTAGAACAATAGGATTCAGAATGCAGCAGTCTGATTGGTCCGCAGGAGCCACCCAATCCAGCTCCAGGTGGAAGTGAATCCGCAACCTGATTGACCTACAGGAGGATCCCAGAATTAGCCAATCACGTGGGGCCCATTGTGTAAATAATGTATATAAAGCAGATATTTTGGGGGAACTTTCATTCCTCACTACTATGAGCTGAATAAAGAGCATGAAATCCGCACTCGACTCCGAGTATATTTCAATATGCCACTCTCTTTCAGATTGGGGTTGGGGGAAGAATTATCATTGTTATTAGAGCCTCTTCTCAGTTTCTTTTACAGTATAATCTGTTTGTTCTCAGAAATATCAGAAGATGTGTGTTCTGTGCTGTGCTGTTCTGTCCTCTCTTCACGCAATTGCGCTACCCACCCAAGAGGCTGGTAACAGACAGGAAACTTGACTCATACAACTAATGCTGTGGCCTGAAACTATTCCAAGCCCAGCTCTGGAATGTGGTGGCCCACAAAGGTACGATTTGTACGCTGTGTAGTCAGGGCTGAGTCAAAATGCAAGAGGGGCAGCCTCGCTACCATACAGAGTGTTAAGTTGTGGGTGAACATATCAGACGACACAGCGATTCTTCAAACAGCTCTTGTTTATTCACAGGCCAGAACAGAACTGAACTGAAGGGTTCAGCCAGCCTGCTTAAATAGAGCTCCACTACAACGCAACTGTAACCACTTTCTGTAACTATCCAATCACTGAACGTCACTTTCAACCCCTTATTTGCATATGTGGACCTGAGTGAAAACTATCTACAGTATCCCCCTGCTGGCCCAGGGTGAGAACTTCAGTACATAACCCCTCCATGCATTAATTAGACTTCAGCATGTTGGCTCTATGAGGTTGGTTATGCCACACATAATTTAACTGCTTCTGACAATGGTGTGCTGAAACTATTTTACTTTCTGGGAACTGGTTCTTGTAGGAATGCCTTTTCAGATTTCAGCATGGGGATGCTGAACATCATAAACCCCTCAAAGCAGTTTTTTAAAGCTATATTTGTTGTTATTGTAGTTACCTTTTTAAAAATAAAAAAAGCTCGTAACAAAATCACTTTTCTATTTTAAGCATACATACCCGGACTATCTCTGGATTCTTATTTGGTCTGCTTTGCAGTGAAACATAAGTTTATCTTATCACTGTACCACTTTAGTAAGTACTGATGCCTGACAGTAATAACTTACATTGGAAACTCTCAGTCTGACAGCTTTTATCCTTTTCTGGGTCATTCTGAATGTCATTTTCAGTATCCTGGATTCCAAAATAAATTGCTTAATCATAATCTGCAACTGTCTTTACTGGAATTTTGGACGGCATCACAAGACACAAACGCACAAATTTCTCAGAAGAGCGTTTTACTAAACGCCCAAGCATTTTACTATATGCCTTTTTGCCATTTTTACTTGAAAGTATCCAAGAACAGCCCTTTGAACTTGACTGTGAATCATGCCCCACCCACTGTGAAATTTGAAATGGTGTCCCTGAAGAACCATGAACTATGTGATCTTGTGATTGCTTCCTGCAGCAGTCATAGTAATGAGCTGATCTTTTGATTACTATGAATCAGATCCAGAACCTTTTGTTTATTTCACCAGCAGCAGCAGCAAGGGTGAACAGCTGGTGTGTTTTCGCAATGTGTTACTTTAAAGATGAAATCCACCAAGGGTAGTCGTCAGTTTTAGAACATGAATGGCATTCCAAGCTTTGTGAATCGAAACAGATAGTACATGGATGATGGAAAACTTTCGCAGAGGTTTAAGGATAAGATGATCAATGTGGCAGAACTATAGCAAAAGAACAGTGGGCTGAAGAACAGTCATTTGTTGTTTAGTCGTTTAGTCGTGTCCGACTCTTCGTGATCCCATGGACCAGAGCATGCCAGGCACTTCTGTCTTCCACTGCCTCCCGCAGTTTGGTCAAACTCATGCTGGTAGCTTCGAAAACACTATCCAACCATCTCGTCCTCTGTCCCCTTCTCCTTGTGCCCTCCATCTTTCCCAACATCAGGGTCTTTTCCAGGGAGTCTTCTCTTCTCATGAGGTGGCCAAAGTATTGGAGCCTCAGCTTCAGGAACTGTCCTTCCAGTGAGCACTCAGGGCTGATTTCCTTAAGAATGGATAGGTTTGATCTTCTTGCAGTCCATGGGACTCTCAAGAGTCTCCTCCAGCACCAAAATTCAAAAGCATCAATTCTTCGGCGGTCAGCCTTCTTTATAGTCCAGCTCTCTTTATAGTCATAGAATCATAGAATAGTAATTTTGGAAGGGACCACAAGGGTCATTTAGACCAACCCGCTGCAATGCAGGAACCCACAACCCATGGGCTACCGACTGAACTATTGTGTTTGAAGCTGTTAGAATTATGGGGGGAGCAGATTCATGCAAATAGTTTCCTGCCGAGTTCCTACTTCTAGCCCTAGGGGTAGCCAAATCTGACAATTTCAGTTTCTCTCGGTTTCTCATTTTTGCAGTCTTTAAGTTCTGGCTTCCACGTTTCCAGATCAGTTTGCCATTTCTTTAAAGAAGTCCTTGTGAAAATAAATTGGCATTTTAGGGCGAATTTCTCCTAAGATGCACAATTTTGTCTGCAAGACACCACTTTCAGTCTGCCAAAAAGCACAGAAGTGTGTTAAAAGGGGTGGCATGCTTATTATCATCGTGACTTATTATTATTATTATAATATTTGTTCATTGCTTTTTACAAAATGTCTCCAAATGTCGGACAAAATATTGCTACCCCCCCCCAAAAAAAAACCTCCAAGAGAGGTTCAAGTTACCTGAATCAGTGTGGGGTGTGTTATGTACTGAGTCGAATAGGATCCAAACTGCAGCAGTCTGATTGGTCCTAGAACAATAGGATCCAAAAGGCAGCAGTCTGATTGGTCCTAGAACAATAGGATTCAGAATGCAGCAGTCTGATTGGTCCTAGAACAATGCAGCAGTATGATTGGTTGGCAGGAACCACCCAATCATGCTCCAGATTGAAGTGAATCCACAACCTGATTGGCTTACAGTAGAATTCCGGAATTAGCCAATCATGTGCAGCCCATTGTGTAAATAATGTATATAAAGCAGATACTTTGAGGGGACTTTCATTCATTCCTCCTCACCACTATGAGCTGAATAAAGAGCATGAAATCACTTTGCGACTCTGAGTATATTTCAGGGTGATAGACAGGAAGGTTTCCCTTCTCTTTTAGTAACTACTTGTTGGAAAAGTAGATTACTTCCTTTCAGACGTTTACTTACTTCCTGCTTCCGCTTCAAATTTACTCAGCTCAAGCCAGTGCAAGAACAAGTTAGCATGTGCTAATGTTAACTTCTTGGCTGCATGTAAAAGCTATACTTTGAATGGCTTTGTTTGCTATGAGTAATAAACCTTAAGTTTTCTTTATCCTTTCAACCAGTAGGGTGTTTCAACCAGACTGTTTCTTTCTGCACACTTTTTGCAATATATTTACCAAACTACCACCGCTTTGAACTGAGCCCAGAAACCAGTTGGTAACCAATGCAGTCAGCCCAGAATTGGTCTTATATCCTCAAACTTGCTGCAATGCTTTTATTATAATACTTATTTGGTAGACATATTTAAACTGCAGGTATACAAGTACGCCGGCTCCCTTGGCCAATAAAGCGAGATGAGCACAGCAACCCCAGAGTCGGCCACGACTGGACCTAATGGTCAGGGATCCCTTTACCTTTACACAAGTATATGCAAAAGATGCAGAAAAGGGACACACGTCAATCTTCATGATGCACATTAATTATTTGAATTTTATTTTATTTTTTGGCACCATGGATGGATTTGCCCCTTGCACATACTATCATGTCATGTCAGAATTGCTCAAACCCATGGCCAAATCAGAGAGAATTATCAGTAACATGACTTATCTGACCCATTGCATATCACAATCATCTCATCCATGATCATTCTTAGCATACAACATCAAACCAATTGAATAATACATTTCAATAACAAATGCATGGTTTATTAATAGTTTTGGGGTTCTTGTTTTTTTAATGGGGAGCTTCGCAACCTTCTTCCAGAGGTTCACAGCACGTCTCGGTCACGGGTTTCACCCCCAACCCCTATCAAGTCAGATCGGCCGAAAGCCATTGCCATCTGGACACGGTAATCAAAACATCAGAAAACATCTTTCTGGGAATGCCACGCGAATAGTGTTTGAGCACATTATTTTTTGTTTGTTGTTCCAACACGCCGGGTATCTTTTGACCGAAACTCAGTAAGGCATTTCATAAATAGTGAATAAGACATTTTATTCAGAAAACCCGGTTCATCTGTTTTAGAGGTGCCATGTGTAGTCACAAGAGGTAAAGGTAGATCAAGTTGCAAAACAATTGGCATCATGTGGTTCGCCCATATGGAAAGGCGAAAACGCCAGAGAACACAACATTAATATCATGTGCATTTTCCAGGGTGTCATGTTGCTGTTTTGATGCACAGAAGATTCATTACAGTATGACCCCACCTAACACATTTTGAAGCACATTCATGATTTGTTTTTCTATTTAGTCATGCTGGAAAGTCAAAAAGGGACTCACTGTGCAAGGTGCCTTTGTAGATGGGAATAATTTTAATGTTTAAACAAGAAACTAGAAACAGTACATGTGATGACTGACTACGCCAATTCATTTCTCTTTTTTTAATGGAAAAACTTGCATTGTTGTTCAGCTTCGTAAGGGGGAATCTGCGGCAGTAATTCTATATGATGCATCACAGCTCTTTTATTTACTTTACTGATGTTTTCTTCCTGTTTTCTACATGGCCGATGCCTTTATGCATTTAAACATACGGTCAACCCTAAAAAAGTTCACAAGAGGCAAACATAGATCTAAAACCATGGGAAAGCAAGATGAATAACCTCCCAGTAGCTGAATTGCAGCCACCAAATGTGCAGTCTGGCAAAACTTAAGGTGGGGGCAGTGCGTAGGAACATATACCAGAAACATATCTGCCAACCCCTATTTATTTCAATTGGGCACTATTATTATTGGTAGTAGGACACTTGGTTTATTTAAAGTGTCACAGATACTTTGATCAATGTAGCTAGCATCTCCAATAATAATAAATAGTAATAGTAGTAGTAGTAGTTTATTATTTATACCCCGCCCATCTGGCTGGGTTTCCCCTTATCTCACTCATTCCACAGTCCTCACCATGAAGAATTTTAAAAATGTTTCACTGAGCTCAAGAGATACTTGCATGCCCAAGACTACCTGGTGAATTTATGGCTCAGCTGAACTTTCAAAGCAGAAATTCAAAACCTGTCCTTTTTCATGTTAAGTCTATCCTATCCATGGTCCCGGCATATCAAAACAGATTTGTTTGTGTGTGTGTGTTTCTTATTATTATTACCAGCCCGGCCTTCTGGCTGTTCCCTTACTACGAGAAGTGAAGTTACAGCGAACCAGGCAGAAGGCCTTCTCAGTAGTGGTGCCCGCCCTGTAGAACGCCCTCCCAGCAGATGTCAAGGAAATAAAGAACTGTCTGACTTTTAGAAGACATCTGAAAGCAGCTCTGTTCCGGGAAGTTTTTAATGGTTGGTGTTTTACTGTATTTTTAATATTTTGTTGGGAGCCGCCCAGAGTGGCTGGGCCTGGGGCAATGTAGTCAGATGGGTGGTATAGTATAATCATAATCATAATTATAATCATAATCATAATCATAGCAGCAGCATCTTGATTCTAAAGGTTGTGTGTCACCTGCTCCCAAAATGCAGGTACCAAATTTTTGCTGCTTTCTCTTACCTGCTGCACCTCGCCACAACACTATAGATCTACTGTGTTGTGTTTGATGCGAGCTCTTTGTGCACATGTAAGCACATACTGTATAACTTCATAAAATAGATTTGGTACAACAGGGGTTGTTTGTTTTTTTTTTTTTGCATTGAAGGCTGCCAGATATAAATCCAGAAACTTTAGAAATTAGTCAGGTTTACTTATTCTCTCTCTCTCTCTCTAACCCTCCTTGCTGTCTGCTTGCCTTTGTGTGTTTGGAAGGAAGGCAAGTGGGCAAAACTGCTTATGTTGCAATTTCATCACACATATAACTAGCGGTTCAGATTTTCAGTAAGGATGGCTGCATTTACCGCTCAGAGATGATGACTCGGTTGGAAAAAGTGCAGACGCAGCAAGTGTCTGTGAAGTCTCCTTCGTAACAACCTGAAAGATGTAGACCTTGCTGGAGGGAAAGAGAATCTGTGCTAAATCAGCATGCAAATATATTCTAACTACATGTGAAATTAATCTGAGTATTGAAAACAAAACTTTACAATAACGAAGTACTGTCGTATTACTCCTAAAGGTGTTTCTAAATGGAATTTAAGGATCACATTAATCTTTGTAAGGTGACTGCTGCCTCAGATATGGTGCCAATCATTTCCAGGCTTTTGTATGTGGAATCAGGAGGGGACATCATATTGTTTTTCACCTCAGGCAGCAAAATGTATTGGACTGTAAATTCTTTGTTGTACATCAATTAAACAACAACAACAAAGAAAAAATCCCTTTTGCACAGCAACTGCTTAGGGCCCAGCCTGAGCACCATGCAAGATGCTGTGAACACAATCCACTAATTGCAATATTAGGACCAAAAAAACCCCAAGTGACTGGAATTCAAGACCAGTTCTGCTGCACCTGTTGAAACCAAGCTGCCATTTGACAGAGGAAAGGGTCAGCCATACAAAAAAAAAAAAAAAAGGCTGCCACTACAATCACTGCTAGTTTTTTTTTTAATGATAGTTATTAGAAGTTTCAAAAATTACAAAAAAAACAAAAAAGAGAATAACAAAAAATTAACAAAACATACATAACAGTACATCAAAAAAGAAAAAAAACATAAAAACCAATACACCAATAACAATTAAAAAAACATACACACACATCCAATATTCCATATCTCCCTCCTTCATTTACTTGTTTCATCGACCTCCTCACACCTCCCTTTTTGTATTCTAGTTTAGTTATTTATTTCAGCAAATTCTTTCCATCTTTCTCAATTTTTATTGAATAATTTGTCTTAACATTCTAACCTATTAGTTAACTCAGCAAATCCTTTCCATCTTTCACTATATTCTGTCATTCAATTTACCTTAATTTATTTTAACCTTATCTTTCTATAAAATACCTTAAAGCTTAAAACTTAATATTTATTTGTACATAATTTCTTATATCATTTCTACTAAAGCCAAATATTTTCATTCCAACATTTTCCTAATGCTCATTAATTTTACACTAATTCCCAATATAATTTCTTCCAATCTTCCTCCAGCGTCTCTTCTTCCTGGTCTCGGGTTATGTCAGTCCTTACTGTCTGTTCCATCTAGTCCATCAACCTGGTAATCTTATGTCCGAGGCTCTTAAGTCTTTTCCATGTCCCTACAATCACTGCTAGTTTGCCCTCTGCATTAACACCAAAACTTTGTGAGCTCTCTAGCCTGTCTCAAGCCTAGCTCTTTTCTCAGTGAGAGATCCCCACATTTTGATGAATGGCTATGGCTGCCGACCCATATTTGGATCCCTCTTTCCCCCAAGTCATTCTGCTATATGCAGCATGGGGACCCCCTGTTGCTATTTCTCCCTCATTCAATGACTCGGCAATAATACAATGAAGCAGAGGCAGCGGTGAACAATCATTGAATATTGCCGGTAGGTGACGTATTGTGCCTCAGAGTCTCCACAGCATGGCCACGGCCCTACAGAAGTAGCAGAGGCCAGCAAAGGTGAGCGCTGAGAGCAGGTAGAGGCCAGTGTTGGCCAGTTTATTATTATTTTTATAATAATTTTTATTAAGTTTTCCATTTTAAGAATCCAATTGCATCACATTAATTATTCCAAATTATACCAATACATATTATAAAGTCCAAATATTTTGCCAAATTATAATTTTTTGTTGGGGCTTCCCATGCTTCGAGTTCAGTAGGGTCCAATCATCTCATATTTCTGCTGCTTTTAGTGTTCACCAGTCCCATCTTTCAATCTTCCTGTTATTATCCTTCTTCTTCTTAATAGCCTCTGAGTTATTTCCATAGGCGAGTTAAAGTAAACAATATTATGCTCTGTGTGAACTTTGTATGACTCTCCCCTTTTTTGAAGCTGGTAAGTCTTTTGTTTGCAATAAATCCTCATGAGCTGTTATTTAAGCTGAGTCCATCGAAAAGTCCTCCTCGTGTGGCAGACGCCATCTTTTTCAGTTCCGATGAAATAGAATCTGGGCGTTTGCTCATTAATTTTTCCATACAAGTTGCACCATACATTAACCTTTCCAGAGAAGATTTGCCAAGTCGAACTTAAAACACAAACATGATAACGGACTAATGGCTCGCCTCCCCCTATGGCTATTAATCTCTGCAACATAGTCTGCCTCATAATGGCGGATCCCGATTAAATACTGCGTCACAGGAGAGCCTTTTATTTCTTTCCAGATATTTCAAAAAACAAAGGCTTTGGGTGATATTTTTATTTCCACACAGTTTATTCTCCAATCTCACTTGCTATAGGTTCTATTGATGGTTCTTCGGGGGGGGGGGGTGTTAGGTAATATCATAATAAGAAAAGAGAAAGTTTTATCCCCCCCTTTCCATTCCGTTTCAACATACCGGCTTAGATGTTGTTCTTTGATGCTATCTTCTTTCCAATCTATTCCATCATTCTTACTTCTCAGTGGCAGCAGTGTTGGTCAGTTTAATAGATGTCTCTCCATGGACGTAGTCAGTTACTATTTGCCCAAGGCCCCAATGACCATAGAGTGTGAGAGTGGCAGCCAGAGAGTAGTCCGTAGCTGGTCCAGGATACAGGTAAGCTGCAGGCAGGAGCCCAAGCAGAAGGACACTGACGGCTCGCTCACCTGTCCAGTGCAGAGAGGCAGCCTTGGAACCAGCTAAACTCCTGGGGGATGTGTGGATTTTATATGCCAGAGGATGGCGCTTGTCAGTTGCAACACAAACAGCTGGTCTGGTGAAGACAATATTGTTCAGGAGAACGACTCCCCTGCCGTGGCGTCCGCCCAGCCCCACCCGTAGCAGCAGCAGCCCTGCCGCCATCTTGCACCGTTCGCCGCCCCCCTTCTGCCTATTTGTGCCCTCCCGCTCTAATGAGGGGAGGGATAAGGCCCAAGGGCACTCACTTCCCCGGACTTGGACTGGCCTTTTTAAAGATTATTGGAAGTCAATGGAGATTATTATTGTGCTGTGGCGCTGTGGGTTAAACCACAGAGCCTAGGACTTGCCGATTAGAAGGTCGGCGGTTCGAATCCCCGTGACAGGGTGAGCTCCCGTTGCTCGGTCCCTGCTCCTGCCAACCTAGCAGTTCGAAAGCACGTCAAAGTGAAAGTAGATAAATAGGTACCACTCCGGCGGGAAGGTAAACGCCGTTTCTGTGCACTGCTCTGGTTCGCCAGAAGCGGCTTAGTCATGCTGGCCACATGACCCAGAAGCTGTACGCTGGCTCCCTCGGCCAGTAAAGCGAGATGAGCGCCACAACCCAAGAGTCGGCCACGACTGGACCTAATGGTCAGGGGTCCCTTTATCTTTACCTATAGCCACCAGAGCTGTGTTGTTCCACTAACCGATGTCAAAGCCTATGTCGTCAGCCCCTATGGTTTCACCATCATTACTTGGGTATCTGATTCTGACACATCGTTGAACAATCCATAGCAGCTCCCTAAACAGATACCCAAGTAATGATGGTGAAACCATAGGGGCTAAACTGTGGTTTATTATCCTGGCTTGTTCTCTAAACCAACTGGAGTTCCCCAAGTTTGGATGCCATAAGGACTGCTGGTTGGCTTAAAAATAGGAACAGATACTTCCAATCTCCGTCTCAAGGCTGAGCCAGGGGGAAAGAAGGAAGGGGAAAGCACACAAACCAGAAGCTGTTGCATATAACATCAAACCAAACTTTTAATGATACGTCTGAACTGTGCCATTATGTTGTTTGGTGTGTAGCTGCCCCCTCCAACAAAATAGCTCATCACAAAATTTAATCATGAATTTTAATGGTTGTGGTTTACTTGTGTTGGGTTATTCATGCTTTTGAAAAAAAAAAGCATGCTCAGACTGGCTAGTTTTATTTTGAAAAAATAAAAAAGCATTTTTATGTCTCTAAACTGGCAGCACCCTCCATTCCTGTTTGTCCTCAAAGTGCTTTTTTATTCAAAACTGCAGGTATATTTTAGATCAAGGACCTGTGCATGACTAAGTGTGGGTCTCAGTCACAGAAATCTACTGTCTTGTCCTGAAATTTCCTGCTTTGTTTACTTAATTTCTGTTTTTTCCCCTCCTTATAACATGCGAGGGATATTGCAACAGAGGTAACTTGTTTAGTGCTTTTTCTTGTGCGTTAGAATAATATTTTGCCTGCTTTACTCTGTTGTTTCCTCAGTTATAATAGGTTTGTGATACTGTACAGACCCTTCAAGTGTCCCTATTTTCCAGGGACAGTTCTGGATCTACAGAAGCCGTCCCAGTTTCTGATTTGATCCCAGAATGTCCCACTTTTCCTTAGGACGTCCCTATTTTCATCAGAGAAATATTGGAGGGCATGGAGTTATGCGACCCCTGAGCCAATGAGATAAGTAACTAGACAACCTTTAGAAGACATCTGAAGGCAGCCCTGTGTTTTTTTTAATGTTCAATATTTTATTACGTTTTTACCCTAATTTTTACCCTATTTTACCATATATTTTTAAAGAAATCATGTATATTATTATACACAGAGAGAATCCCTACTGAAAAATTAATTAAACAAGGCTAAAGAATCTTACAGAATGCAAGAAGAATATACTGACAAGAGACAAAGTGTAATTTCTCAGGCAACAAACCTTATACTTATCAGAATCTCTACACTCCAAGGCCCTATTCAGGCACTCTCCTCCACAAGATGGTAATCGTATCCTGTAAAAAGAGCTCAATAAACCTGTAATCATTCTGTCTAAAGGAGGCTATAAGGAAGATTTTGAAATCCACAGCCATGCAGCAAATACTGAAAAGTCTCATCCCCCGCATTCAAATTCCTATTTTAAACTTAAGCATCTCCTCCTCTCAGATCTAGGGACATTACATAGCACAAGAGTATTTCTAACAGAGCTTGCAGAGTATCTGTGCTTATTCACAGCATGAAGCAGGGTCAGGTGGTTCAAAAGAAGTTTGATAACATTCCAAAAGTAAATTGCATGCTTGACCTGAACCAATTAGTGGTACCTCTGGATACGAACGGGATCCGTTCCGGAGCCCTGTTTGCATCCTGAAGCGGACACAACCCGCGTCTGCGTGTGCCGCGATTTATCGCTCCTGCGCATGCGTGTGACGTCATTTTGAGCATCTGCTCATGCGGCAAAACCTGGAAGTAACGTGCTCTGTTACTTCCGAGTCGCTGTGGAGCGCAACCCAGAATGCTCAACCCAAAGCTACTTCAACCCAAGAAGCAGAAGAAGAGAAGAGTTTGGATTTGATATCCCGCTTTATCACTACCCGAAGGAGTCTCAAAGCGGCTAACATTCTCCTTTCCCTTCCTCCCCCGCAACAAACACTCTGTGAGGTGAGTGGGGCTGAGAGACTTCAGAGAAGTGTGACTAGCCCAAGGTCACCCAGCAGCTGCATGTGGAGGAGCGGGGAAGCGAACCTGGTTCCCCAGATTACGAGTCCACCGCTCCTAACCACTACACCACACTGGCTATGACTATATCCCTGGCAAGAGGACGGTAATCAACTCACTCATCACTGAGGTTGTTTCCAGAAAGCAAAAACTATAGCTACGAAGATTTAAGACAATAATTCCCAAAATTCTCCCCTCTCTGCATAGACCCCTTGAATATTGCTGATGATCTTGGTGACCCACCTAATTATTTTTCTGCAGGTTGTAGCAATTGTCATATGCTGTGTGGTTTGTGCTTTTTATTGTATTTTACTGTACTGCAATTTGAATTCTATGGAAGGCAAATATGTAACAATTTGCCTTCCACAGAATTCAAATTGCAATATAATAAAATACAGTGTAAGATACTGAATATCGAAAATCAATAACAGTATTTAACACGGACACATTGCGGAGCAAATGAATGAATCTCATGGACCAGTTTTGGAACTCCTAATCTACGTAAGTTGTACAATAACAGACCCTGAAAATGCAATAATGTAATGTGGTCTGTGCTGAAAATGTTCACTGTGATGGTAAGCTGCTCCCCCAGGGTGTTTCAGAAATAGTCTAGTTAGGCTGTGAGGTGGGTTAAATACTCAGCCGCTACAGAAAACTGCCATTCACCCTGTGGTTTCCAGGAGAAATGGTGGCTCTCTGCTGTTTTGTCTTTATTCAGTTTTTGGCCACAGGCAAGGTATTTTAGACATGTATCTAAGTGTTCAAAGCATGATTATCCCTATCTTGCCAAGGCGCTGATCCCTTCATTTTAGATTTCTGAGCTGCTATGTTATCCAGCGCGCAGCAGAACCGTCATCTGAATATTAACAACTTGGCAACAGTTGATAAGTGTCCGTTTCTGCAGCCTATTCCCTTGTCAGAAGCACAGCTGCGCATTCTCAAAAACAATCCTACCAACTACCAACAGTCAGCAAGATAGCAAGTGCTGATAGCATACGCCTGTTATTTGCAGAGCGGTTCTAGTGGTGGGAATATAAATGAACATTTGCACTAGCAGGTTTCTGTTTGGTTTGCTGCTGAATTTGTTGCCACCAATGTTCCCTCCGGTCGGGCCAAGAAAGAAGGCATAAAGGAAGGCTTTCTATTTGCATATTTAATTAATTTATAGGGACACGGGTGGCGCTGTGGGTTAAACCAGAGCCTAGGACTTGCTAATCAGAAGGTCGGCGGTTCGAATCCCCCGACGGGGTGAGCTCCCGTTGCTCGGTCCCTGCTCCTGCCAACCTAGCAGTTTGAAAGCACGTCAAAGTGCAAGTAGATAAATAGGTACCACTCCGGCGGGAAGGTAAACGGTGTTTCCATGCACTGCTCTGGTTTGCCAGAAGTGGCGTAGTCATGCTGGCCACATGACCCAGAAGCTGTACGCCGGCTCCCTCGACCAATAAAGCGAGATGAGCGCCGCAACCCCAGAGTCGGCCACGACTGGACCTAATGGTCAGGGGTCCCTTTACCTTTACCTTTAATTAATTTATATCCTACACTTCTTCCTGAAGGAGCCTATCCCCACTCCTTTTAAAGTTTCCATACTAGCCCTTCCCAAGTTTTATTGTACTAAGAGGCTTTCTGGGCTGCCTGGATATACTCCCAATGTATTTCATCTTGCTTTGAAGAAAATGCTGCATTCAGAATTTAAGAGTTAAAAGCAGCTACCAAGGAACATGGCAGAGACTGGATTTTTTTGTCAGTCCCCCCCCCCCCGACTCATTTTGTAATAACAACATCTCTTGCAGGTTGTTGTTCGATTATCGCTAGGTTACTCTTCGTTAAAGTCTGAGCAGAGGAAGCCTACATCAAGCCTAGGAAAATAGATAAATGCTGACATCTTGTGGGAGAGAATACCATGATTCAACCCTTTTCTATTCCCCGATGAAAGGGGAACCTTCAGAAACTGATTCATCAAGCAGCAGTAAGATGTGGTCGAATTAAAGGAAGCGGTGCTGAGTTAATTCAGACGCTATCTGGATGTTTTGTTTTTTTTAAAGAAATAATTGGGGCAGAAGTTGCATTCACATCCTTCACAATTCATTTCTATCCCCTTATCTTCCTATATACATAAAAATGTAAGGCTATCATCACACAGCCCCATTGGAGGATTTGTAGGGCCACATCTGAGTCCTGGAATTGCATGAAGTCAGGTTGTGGGAGGGGAGCAAGAGGTTTTAAATTGGGCTGTTTGAACAACTGTGTTTCAAACAACAGGGATGAAGGGATACAGAGGGACTGTGAAGGCATACAGGGACTTGGAGTTGTGAGGGGATGGGACATTTTTGTGAGGTGTAAAGGGAGGAAGTGAGTTGGTATAGGGGGTTGGCAGAATTGGCAAGCAATGCCAGCATGGGCAGTAGCCCCTAGTTATTTTATACGGATATACATATGAGTGACATCACACAGCTCTATTTCTTATATCCATCAGACCCTGGAACAGCAAATTTTGATCAGAACCAGTTTTTGGCAAGGATGGTTAATTTGGATGAGGGTATTCAAGCCAAAGTTAAATCTAGGTGGTTTTACTAGAATTTTTCTGGGGGGAAAAGGAAAGTTGTTGTTTATGGCCTTCAAGATATGCATACCATTCATATCTCACTGGAAGAAGTTTTATCAGTCAGGTTTACGATCTGAATACAAGCTGGACCTTTTCTGTGATCCACTTCCATGTCAACTGCATCAAGGATTATGTTGAACAATCTGCAAAAAGAATTACCATATTTTTTGCTCTAGAAGACTCACTTTTCCCCTCCTAAAAAGTAAGGGGAAATGTGTATGCATCTTATGGAGCGAATGCAGGCTGCGCAGCTATCCCAGAAGCCAGAAGAGCAAGAGGGATTGCTGCTTTCACTGCGCAGCGATCCCTCTTGCTGTTCTGGTTTCTGAGATTCACAATATTTTTTTCCTTGTTTTCCTCCTCCAAAAACTATGTGCGTCTTGTGGTCTGGTGCGTCTTATAGAGCGAAAAATACGGTACGAAGTGGTTGCCCAATTTTGGTATTGATGAAATGCTGACCACCATCTTCTCCTAAAATAACAGCCATGACCAGCGGTTTTAATAATATTTTTTTATCAGTTCATCTATTTTCCACATCAGCTTCTGTAACTGTCCAATATGTATTTACATAAACGCATCATTTTCTTTGAGAAGTTTTCACTTCGACTGATTCTCCATTTGAAGCAAAACTTCCTTCCGATGTGCTTCTATTTCCTTCAGCAACTCTTCCTTTTCCTTGAAGTAATTCCGGAACCATGCTATATGTTCTACCTTTTCTTGAACGCTTAAGTATGGGTTTTTGGAAAGTCCACAGGTTACAAGTTCCATGAAATGGCGAATCGATTCCTCCTTGGGGAAGTCTTCCAAGTATTTATCCAGAAATATATGCTCATAAAATTCCGCATCGTCTTCAAGTCCTAACAAAGTCAACCACAATAACTGTCAGATCACTGCAAAATTAACAGTTAAGCTGTTAGCCAGAAAATGAAAACAGAAGAGATTTAGTGGAATTTATCTTCCATATATACCATCCCCTTCCTTGCCGCCATTATTTTGTCCCAGAAAATGTTGAAATTGCAAAATATGTATAAAGTGGGATCCAAACTTAGCCATACTTACAGTAAACTCACTGATCAATGGGGCTGAGTCATGACTACCATTAATTCCATTGATTTCAGTGGAGCTACTCCGATCCATTTTATTGAGTCATGTAATTTATTCCAGTCACAGAACTAATTTGCTTCACCAAGAATTAAAGATCCTCTGACCAAGTCATGATATGCCTATGAATTTTGTTTCGTTAAATCAATTTAGCAAAACACCAGAATTAGAAAATGCATCGCTAAATGGCTTAAAAGCTTAAGTGATCCATATTAATTGATATTCCTGAACTTTAACAAGCCAGCTTGATGTTTAAGTCTTTTAAAATGCAAAACAGCTTTAAAATTCAGTGTAACAACCGACTGGTTAGGGGGACGAAAGGCTTTTAAAGTATTTTGAGGCGAACCACTGCTCTGCTGCATTGCTCCTGGTAATTTAAATTTACTATGCTTCTACCAACTATAATAAGATTATGGCCCCGCTTGTGACTGAACTGCAAAGTGTATTTATTATTTGATAGGCCAGGCACGTCCAACAGGTAGATTGTGATCAACAGGTAGATTGTGGACATCTGTGGTAGATCACTGGCTCCCCCCACTGGTTCCCCAAAAATAAACTTTTTTCCTTGCAGTCCTAAAAAACAGGGCTTTCCTCCTCCCTAAAAACACTTTGACCTGAACCCCTCCATAAAAGTGCTGTCCTTCCTAAATAAAGCTCAACAACTTTGACTTTCTCACTGCCAGTTTTTAACTTTGTGAGTAGATCGCAGCTTCTTGGGAGCTGGCCACTCCTGTGATAGGCCATCCCTTGATGTGTGAACTGTGTTCATTTGGAAGTACTGTGTTTTGAGCTTCCTTCAAGGAATGGATAGAAGATATGTACAAACTTGCAACACATGAACCAGTTGCATACAAACATAGACTTGCCATGAAATGTTATGATATTTGGAATTCATTTTCATAAACACTGCATTAGGTTAAGTTTAGGTTAACTACAATAACCATCATGTAATGTTTATACCGTTTTTGTTTTGTTTTTTTACACGGGTGTTATTTTTTTATTCTCTTCTTTTCATGTCTTATTTTGCCTTGTACGCTTATAATTTTATACTTCATATTTTTCCATAAAGATTATAAAAACAAAACAAAACCTAGTATGAAACTTCCAAGAGCAATTCCTCACATCTTTTATAAATTAGTACAGCCTTCGCCATCCTGGTGCCCTCCACATATTTTCAACAACAACTTCCCCAAGCCCTGTGCTGGCTAAAGCTGATGGAGAGTTATAGTCCAAAATTTCTGAAGAAAATGCTGACGAAAGCAAAACCGGACAAGCCAAGAACTTTTCAAGGCACATACCAGCTTCGTTGTTGATTGGAAATTCCCATAGTTTCCCCTCCTTAGTCCACTGTATCATCTCCTCAAAGCCATTCTGAGGTCCTTGCTGACAGACAGCTTCAATTTCTTTAGCAAGCTCCAGATCCCAAAGTGTTGGTGGTGTCACTGTTGACAAAAGGAAACAAATAAGCCAACAAGCCAACATTTGCCATGCTATTGCTGCTGGCTGGAGATGACAAAAAACAATCAGGATTGCTAACTTTAACAAAACCCAGAAGAGCTGCAGTTTCAAAAGTCTGTAATAGCTGCTTCGTTGTGCTGCTGCAATATAAGCCCATTCAGTGCCAGAATTATGAAAACAAACTAATTCTCAGGTCATAATATTAAAAACAAGGAGTTGCCTTTTCAGCACATGGCTTTTTCTCTTCATTTTCCACACAGAGTTGCCTGTACTTTACTAGCCTCAAGACTGGTTGGATTAACAGAAATCACAATATTTTCAGAATTTGGCATGAAAGGGAATGGGTGTTTGCTTGATATCATTGTTACTATTATATGGAACAGGAGCACAATATAGAAAAAGTTGTCAGTCCCAATGAAAGGTCCCCATTTTCTCTGAATTAGGTCCACGGTATCTAGTTCAACATAAACGTCAAAGGACTTAATTACATGGAAACAAAATAATGTATCAGGAATTTCATCCTTCTCTCTTCTAAGAAAGTTGGGATACAATTGGGCAGTTCTAGTAATACAGATTTTGTGGATTGTGAATTCCACATGTAAGTACAGTGGTGCCCCGCAAGACGAATGCCTCACAAGACGGAAAACCTGCTAGACGAAAGGGTTTTCCATTTTGGAGGCGCTTCGCAAAACGAATTTCCCTATGGGCTTGCTTCGCAAGACGAAAATGTCTTGCGAGTTCCTGTGGGTTTTCCCCCCTTTCCCCCCCTTTTCCTAAGCCGCTAAGCCGCTTATCAGCTGATCCGCTGATAAGCCGCTTAACAGCTGATCGCTAAAAGCTGCTAAACCGCTAATAGCGCTAATCCACTAAGCCGTCAATGGGCTTGCTTCGCAAGACGAAAAAACCGCTAGACGAAGAGAATCGCGGAACGGATTCTTTTCGTCTTGCGAGGCACCACTGTAACTGAATGTATTCAAAAGTGTGAAAGAGCTTGAGGGAGGTTGATGAGAGGCCCCCAAGAACCGCCCCCCCCCAAATCCAATCTAACCCCAGAAACAAACCTTTACAACAACTTAGGATCAAATATTTGGATTCATAATAAATCATATATTTCTCCCTAATTCAGATTGGAGGAAAAACTAGTATTTAGCACTTCTAGACAAATTTTATACACATTGTGTTAATTGTGTGCAACTAATATAAGAAAATTGGCAGCTTTCTTTGGCACAATCTAGTAAATAGTAAAAAGTCCATTAAGTTCAATGAGCTCTATTTCTATTATGTACAGCCGGGATGGTGAACAACAGCTAACTAGTGGCCCAGATTCTGAGCTCCTGCATGTCCTGTGGACCAGGGTTTGATGAGGGTAAGACCACCCACCCAACAATCACCTGTCAATCATTATGTCAGGTGACCCAACTTCAAAGGAAAGCGTTGGACGCATGCTCTAAAGGTGCTTCCAATTCTTCCTTTGCAGCCAGGAATGTGCAGTGTGGACTGCAAACTCAGCTTTTTGTACCACATAGATGTGAAGCTTTAGGCTGGCCGCCCAAAACATACCAACGAAATCGCCACAAAGGTTGAGCTGCACACAAAGATTCACACACAATTATTAATTCTCTCCAGCATCAAAATTATTCGTGTTACAGCGAGGCAGCTTTGAGAATCAGATTCCATTAAGAAATTCATCTTTTCTAAGCTACGGAGACATAGCACACAAGCCAGTTCTCTAGGACAACACTGTATTGCCACAGGTTGAGTTTTGTTATATTAAACTATCTTGTTTGCTTTTTTGTTCCTACCGTTTTTCAACTCACCTGTTTGAAGTGCATCCTCGGTTTCAGAAGCAGGAGTAAAAATATCAAGTCTTTTCCCTGAAAACAGTCCTTTTCTAGGTAAAAAAAATAGGGGGGAAATCTATTAAAATAGCAATAATAGTGTAATAGTGTTCTGCCTAGGGTTCCACTGAGGATAGCACTGTGAATCTGTACTGCACAAACCGAGGTGGGTTTCTAAATATGATGCCAGAATATGCACTTACTGAACAGCCGGTTTATACTACTTTGTGTTCCTGTTCTTAATGAACAAAACAATTTCCTAACCCTTATGACTACAAAGATGCACTTGCAAGTATAGAGGCAATGAATGATGAAACTTCAAAAAACCAGAGGGCTTGTTGAATAAGAAGATTCCCAGTGGTTGAGGGCAGGATTCAACGGTCTGCATTGCTCTGTACTCTCCAAACAAATACAAGTAAAGTTATTTACCAAGACTGCTAACATTTCAAAAGTTGTTTATAAAATTGTTTTTAGGCCAAAACAGTGCTTCACTTCTCAGAGGTAGTGAGCCCAGAACTACATAGGAATTTGTTATTATATATTTTTATTACCTGCCCAGGACCCAGGGTAACTCACAACAATCCAAAATTCAGCATGAAATAAAGTTAAAGCAAACTAGTCACAGGAATAGGGTGGGTCCCCAAAACACATGTCTCATGTGTCAAAGGCCAAGTATTCATCATATGGTGGAAGGTATATAATGAAGGTGGCAGGTGTACCTCTGTAGGGAGAGAATTCGACAACAGAGGAGCTGCCACAGAGAATGCTTTCTCCTGGTCAACAACACCTAAACTTCTTAGGGCACAACCGCAGCAGGAATTTTGTTAGCGAAGAATTGGAAAACACAAGAAGTACCAACAGTGGAAGATTGGCAGATGAAGATGATGGACTTTTCGGAGCTAGCCGACCTGACTGGAAGAGTCCGGGACCAGAAGGAGGAGGAGTACCAGGAAGAATGGACGAAATTTAAAGACTATTTAGTTAAATATGTTAAAATAACTGAACTGGAAAAGCTTGCAAATATTAGATAGGCTTAGGATTAAAATATGTAAGGATAGGATTTAAGATGTTTAAAGCTAAATTAGAAAGAATGAAAGATGTTAAGTGTTCAAGCTAATTTTTTGAGAAAATTGATTTTGGAAAACTGTTAAAAGGATATATAATGAAATTCAACCCAGGGGATTTGAGGAAGTCACTTAATAATGTTACCAAGTGGATATATGTATGTATGTTTGTTTGTTTAACGTTTTTGGAAAATTAATAAAAACAGTTGAAAATAAATAACTAAACTTCTTAGGGCATTGGAACTCCCAAGAAGGCCCCTCTCTGCTGAACTTAACACCCAAGTGGGGCTGTAGGATAGGTCTTTCAGACTAAATGCTCTGGATGTCATCTGATCTCAAACACAGCACAGTCCCTCCTATTCAGCATCTTTCACTGAATGTGCCAACTGGCATTTGAACATCACCGTATAACCCCTTTTGAGTGTAACAAAGATGCTTTCTATCAGGAAGTAGAATATGCCAAGGAAAACTAGGAGAAGTACCTTCTCATTCTACCAGCAAGTGTTCTTTCATGCATAAAACCTTGTCCATCATCATCAAACCGAATTTGATTGGTTGGGCTAGCAGCATCCCTTGCCGGTGGATTTCTCCCAATCTTCATGTTTGCAACGATGTTGCTGAAATTAAGATCAGTATCTGTTAAGTAACATGCTCAGTACAGCCCAGCAATACTCTTTTCACATTATCTACCTTCCTGTGATATTCGGTTACGTTAAAAAACCCCACACACATCCTGTATCTCCCACCTGTTTCCCAGTTTAACAAAATAATTCTCAGTTTACAATATAATTAGGTAAAGGTAATTAGGTCCAGTCGTGGCCGACTTTGGGGCTGCGGTGCTCATCTCGCTTTATTGGCCGAGGGAGCCGGCGTACAGCTTCCAGGTCATGTGGCTGGCATGACTAAGCCGCTTCTGGTGAACCAGAGCAGCGCACGGAAACACCGTTTACCTTCCCGCCGGAGCGGTACCTATTTATCTACTTGCACTTTGAGGTGCTTTCAAACTGCTACGTTGGCAGGAGCAGGGACCGAGCAACGGGAGCTCACCCCGTCGCGGGGATTCGAACCGCCAACCTTCTGATTGGCAAGTCCTAAGCTCTGTGGTTTAACGCACAGCGCCACCCGCATCCCTACAATATAATTAGCCTGCAGTAGAATGCTTAACCCAAAGCAGCAATGTCACGGGGTGCTCCACTCCCTAAACATCTTACTAGAACTAGAAAATGGATTTCCTCCACATGTCAACTGAGACATATAGCTGTTACAAGGGCATGACTTCTAAAACGTTTGGACTGCTATAGAGAAAGCCTTGCTCTCCCCCCCCCCCCCGATGTTTTGTTTTCTAACAACAGATCTGAAAAGGTGGAGAAGGAAGAGAGCATTCATGGGAAGAATTCGTTTCCTAGATATGCAGATTGCAGACTTTGAAGGGCATTGTAGGTCAGTAAGAGTGTACAGTATTAGGAAGAATTCAGCATAGGGCTATGACAACCACAAACATTTAAGCTTGCCAGACAGAACAATACCCCCTTTCCTGCAACTGTGCCTTGTTCTGGAGATTCTCCCCAAACCCCAGAACCAAGGAGTGGCATAGGGAGGGGGGAGGAGAGGGGGAAAGCCTTATTGGACTAGCAAAAGCCCTTGCTAGCAGAACTTGTTAATTTAATCTTGTACACTGAATTGAGCATGGATGCCAACAGATAATCAGTGCAGCTATGCATGATTTTAGATGAAAGTTTCCTTTTATTCACTGTCATCAACTGTAAAGTCCTTTGGCTATATACAATCAAACTGACTCTCTCACCAGTGCAGCTACATCAACACAGTTTGACTATACACATACTTCCCAACTTCTGAGAAGAATTAAGAGCTTTACATCCTACTCGTGAAGGAAGCAGCACACAGAACACTTTGAAACAGCCAATTCTCGAGTATAGAAAGGGATCTAGGCTGTATGTAATGGCAAAGCTAGTCCTAAGCTCTAGTCAACACATTCTCAAGGGTCATAAAAGTAAAACTGCAGGAGTGACAAGCAGGCAGTGCCTCAGGCTTAGGCTCCACCTGGCTGGCTGGTAAGACCTGTAAATTACTTCCCCTCCAGGTGAAACAGTTCAGGTAGTTCACAGGCCCCTCATCACCCAGTTGTTTCCAGTCAACAACAGCTTGCTGACTGCAATGGCAGCAGAGAAGTGAACCACATTTGCCACTATCACCACCATATCAAAACCTTGCTAAAACACTGGCTCCCAGTACGTTTCCGAGCACAATTCAAAGTGTTGGTGCTGACCTTTAAAGCCCTAAATGGCTTCGGTCCAGTAAACCTGAAGGAGCATCTCCACCTCCATCGTTCTGACTGGACACTGAGGTCCAGCGCTGAGGGCCTTCTGGCGGTTCCCTCGCTGCGAGAAGCCAAGTTACAGGCAACCAGGCAGAGGGCCTTCTCGGTAGTGGCACCCACCCTGTGGAACGCCCTCCCACCAGATGTCATAGAGAAAAATAACTACCAAACTTTTAGAAGACATCTAAAGGCAACCCTATTTAGGGAAGATTTTAAAGTTTAATAAGTTATTGTATTTTAGTGTTTTGATGGAAGCCGCCCAGAGTGGCTGGGGAAACCCAGCCAGATGGACAGGGTATAAATAAATTATTATTATTATTATTATTATTATTATTATTATTATTATTATTATTGCTATGAGCTCTGCGGCACGATCTGTGAGTTTCAGTGCAATATTCTGTTGCTCCTGTTCAAGCCATTTACTTTCTCATCTCACAATGGTAAAATGGGTTTCTGTGTATGGATGTGCTAGAGGAGTGATGGGGGGGGGGAATAGGAGGCTCTGCACTTCCTTAATTCTTGCACAAAAATATAGGTGGCTGTGTAAAACATCCTACTAGTTCCCTCAGAACACATGTTTTCTCTGGCAGCAGACAGTAGCACACAAATGCAAGGCAGGATCAAGAATGAAGGGGAGATTTAATTGTGATGGCTGCCAAAAGTAAGCAGACAAGGACTGAAAAATGCCTCCTTGGTGGTCACTATTTGTAGGCCAAGGTGGTCACAAGGTAGAGAGAAGTGGGTTTGGAGGCAGGGTTTCCTTTGGCGTGTGGTTGCTAAACTACACACTGCATCTCTTCAGTGGGTATTTTGAGGGTGAAGGGGATACCTACTAATTTAAGGGCCAAATCTTCAACAGACAAGGAACAGTTGCCTCTTAACACATAGTTCAGACAACTGCAAGTGAGACTGTAGCAAAAGTGTAAAGATCACAATGATCTAAGGTGGTTTATGATGATCAAGAGCTGTCTAGAACATTGGCCAGCATAAGACAAGTACAGTGGTACCTCGGGTTACAGACGCTTCAGGATACATACGCTTCAGGTTACAGACTCCGCTAACCCAGAAATATTACCTCGGGTTAAGAACTTTGCTTCAGGATGAGAACAGAAATCGTGCTCTGGCGGCGTGGCGGCAGCAGGAGGCCCCATTAGCTAAAGTGGTGCTTCAGGTTAAGAACAGTTTCAGGTTAAGAATGGACCTCCGGAATGAATGAAGTACTTAACCCGAGGTACCACTGTATACAGGATTTAAATAAATACTTGGGCAAAGAGAATGGGTTGAGGCACAATAATTATTTTATCTCTGACAGTAAGCAGATTGAAAACCACCATCACTCTAAACATATACACACAAAAAGACTCTGATTTGAATATATTTGACTTAAAACAAAAATGTTCTTGGAAAATATTTAGAAAGAATACTTCTCCAGAAGTATCAGACTTGAATATCTAGATGGCAGCAAAAGCCAGGACAGCACAGCATGATGTCTGAATGTTTTCCTTACTCAACAATGAAATGAAATTCAATCATTTCATTAGATTCTGACTGTGGAAAAAAACAAGAGTGCTAGACTCTACTCTTGTTGTTGTCATCACTTGTGGTCAGTGTGATGACCAAATCAGGAAAAAAAAAATCACAGTTAAGTTGACCTGGCAAGGATGGTACAGTTTGCTTCCTTCATCATG
Source organism: Podarcis erhardii (assembly GCF_964252035.2). Taxonomy (NCBI): domain Eukaryota; kingdom Metazoa; phylum Chordata; class Lepidosauria; order Squamata; family Lacertidae; genus Podarcis; species Podarcis erhardii. The sequence continues at coordinate 8,523,486 of NC_138507.1, read as the reverse complement.
TAGCTATCCGTGCATCTTTCTTGGCAGCCATAGTAACAAGAAGAGCAAACTCCTTTGAAAGAAACTCTTCTTCTTTCCTCCAAGCAAAATGTTACTGCCTTGTAACATGTCTCACTTTCTGTGGACAGACTAAACTTCTGAGCTGGAAGTCAACAAGATACATGTTACATGGACAAGACCCAGATTTCTTGCTTGCGGGGGGTGGGGTGGGATTCATCAGATCTTTAAATCTGTCAAACTGGATCGTAAAGATCATAAATTTCTTGGAATAGTAACTATCACCTTTAATGTGACGGCTGGGACATTCAGGGTGTCTCCTAAATTCTAGATTTTGTTTGTAATGAAGCTCAACCCTTTGATGTTTTTGTAAAATGATGCCATAATTTCCACTCACTGAGAGAAACCTCATTCCTCCTCAAAATTCTGCACTGTTGTTATTTCCATTTAGCAAACATTCAGTGCTTCCTGTTCTGCAAAACAAACTGATGGATGAAGACTCTGTAAAGCAGCGACACCCACTGGTAATACATGGTACTACAAACGGAGAACAGCTTAGCTATGATTTACTGGCAGAAAGCTCCCTTTCCAAATGGTGTTTTTCGTTTGCTTTTTGTCCCAGCACTTTCCCTGGGAAAACCTGCATTTTACCACTGAAACAGAGCAAATGGCAAACCCTAGTGCCATTTGCTCTGATTCAGCAGTAAAACATGGGTTTTCCTAAGGAAAGTGCAAGCCAGGGACAAAAACCAAACCAAACGGCTCGGACACAGGGCTTTTAAGTGCAGACCTCTGCCTGGGAAGTGTAGCACAAAAGGAAGTTCTGAATGAGCCCATAATTAAGAAGGTACAGCAGTGATCCCCTTATTTATATTTGAAAAGGTAACTGACCCTTATGAAAGAGGGTTGTGCAATAGACCTAACCTACTTGGTACTTAAAATGGGATTGGTGGGTATTAACACAGCCACTGTTTTATTTGATAGGGAACTATAATGGAGAAGTGCCAAAAGTTTTTGCTAACAGGCAAATATTTAACTTGGAGAAGAGCAACCAGTAGTGCCCAGTAACAAAACCTTTTTTATGCATCATTCTTATTACTGACAGGAGGGAAATAAGAGAATTTTAATAAAATATGGGGATGTCATTGAGTTAGGAAACACTGCTATTATATCTTCCAAAGGCATAGCTTAAAAATTATGTTAGCCTTTTAGGTGCCACAAGGCACTGTTGTTCTTACTGCTAATATATAGTATCTGAACTGGAGATTAAAAGTAAAGGTAAAGGGACCCCTGACCATTAGGTCCAGTCGCGGACGACTCTGGGGTTGCGGCGCTCATCTCGCTTTATTGGCCGAGGGAGCCGGCGTACAGCTTCCAGGTCATGTGGCCAGCATGACTGAGCCGCTTCTGGTGAACCAGAGCAGCGCACGGAAACGCCGTTTACCTTCCCGCCAGAGCAGTACCTATTTATCTACTTGCACTTTGATGTGTTTTCAAACTGCTGTTGGCAGGAGCAGGGACCGAGCAACGGGAGCTCACCCCGTCACAGGGATTCGAACCGCCAACCTTTAGAGTAGCAAGCCCTAGGCTCTGGAGATTAGGCACTATTAAAGGGATTATATCAAACTGGAAAAATAGAAATGGAATGAAATTTCATAGCACAAGTGTGGTCCCCATGAGTATGGAGATAACATGGAGTCAGGAGGAAAGAGATCTTGTAGGAGTTGCTTATAACTAAGGGCTGTAAATCACGATTGTGATATGGCAGTTCACAAACATCATGCTTGCGACAGTTTCTCTTAAGTCAGGAAGCAGCCATGGTTTTGAAACACTGACAAAGCTACTCCATAAATTTGTGTTTAAATGTTGCTTCTCTTGAACAGATAAAACAAAAAATAAGATGTTTACTGTGTATTCAAAGCATTAGGGACAAAGGTGGTGGTGTAGTCTAAACCACCGAGCCTCTTGGGCTTGCCGATTGTAAGGTAAGCAGTTCAAATCTGCGTGATGGAATGAGCGCTTGTTGCTTTGTCCCAGCTCCTGCCAACCTAGCAGTTTGAAAGCATACCAGCGCAAGTAAATAAATAGGAACTGCTGCGGCGGGAAGGTAAACAGCATTTTTGTGCACTCTGGCACTCATCATGGTAGACTGTCGTGCCAGAAACGATTTAGTCATGCTGGCCACATGACCCAGAAAAGCTGTCAGTGGACAAACCAACTCCCTCGGCCTGAAAGTGGAGATGAGCGCTACTCCCCATAGTCAAATTTGACTGGATTTAACCACCCAGGGGTCCTTTACCTTAACGTATTCAAAGCATCATAATAAAACCAAAATTTCTATATATAAAGCCACTTCTAGTCCTTCATCTCCAAAAGCAGGGTGCACATTTTAAAGCAAAGCAAATATCAGCAACCTCCTTCACTTTGTTTTTTGACCAACAGTGTGACAAATATCACAATATACTATTGGGAACAGCATGTAGTTTGCAAACCTTATGTCAGTTACTTCTTCGCTTTTACGTGCATCAGTGACTTCCTTCTGCTTTTTCAGTAGTTGAACCAATTCTGAAACTGTCCTTTTCCTGTCAAAAGGGAGGGACGATGCAACAGCAGAGGCTGCTGCCACCAGCTCTGGATTGAGTGTTTCACTGCTGGAATAACAACAACAACAACAACAACAACAATTATTTATTTATTTATTCATTCATTCATTCATTCCCCACCCATTTGGCTGGGTTTCCCTAGCTACTCTGGGCAGCTCCCAACAGATTAAAAACAGAATAAAACATCAAATATTAAAAACTTCCTTAAAGAGACACCCTTCAAATGTCTTCTAAAAGTCAGATAGTTGTTTATTTCCTTGACATCTGGTGGGAGGGCGTTCCACAGGGCGGGCACCACCACCGAGAAGGCCCTCTGTCTGGTTCCCTGTAACCTCACATCTCGTAGTGAGGGAACCGCCAGAAGGCCCTCAGAGCTGGACCTCAGTGTCCGAGCTGAACGATGGGGGTGGAGACGCTCCTTCAGGTATACTGGGCCGAAACAGATTAAAAGAACAGGTGCTATTTTTTCTTTGCTCATTGTTTCCCACATTGTATTCCTATGAAAATAGACAGTTAGACAAGCGACTGTGTAATTACTACATGTTTTCTAATACCGCCTATTTTTATACGGCTAATAAAGTAGAAGAAAGCATGTTTTGTGGACTCAAATTTGTAACTATCTGCATGAAAATATCAACATGATCCCCCTAGGCCAGGAGTAGGGAACCTGCAACCTTCCAGATATTGTTGGACTGCAACACCTGGCATCCCTGACTATTGGCTATGCTGCCTGGGGTTGATGGATGCTGAGAATCCAACAACAGAAGAGATTAACTGGGATAGCTCCTTTCTGCACTGCTGAGGTAATGTGGGAGAAGCCCACTCTCTTAGCTTTTTCACACACCAGCATTGCCAATATCTAGGAGGATAGTAAGCCGGTAAGATACAATCTAAAACAAATCCCTTATGAATACACAGTGGAAGCGAGGAACAGGTTTAAGGATTTAGATTTGCTGGACAAAGTGCCTGAAGAACTATGGATGGAGGCTCGTAACATTATACAGGAGGCAGCAACGAAAACCATCCCAATGAAAAGGAAATGCAAGAAAGCAAAGTGGCTGTCCAACGAGGCCTTACAAATAGCAGGGGAGAGAAGGCAAGGAAAATGCGAGGGAGAAAGTGAAAGATACAGGAAATCGAATGCAGATTTACAAAAATAGCAAGGAGAGAAAAGAAGGCCTTCTTAAATGAGCAATGCAAAGAAATAGAGGAAAACAACAGAATGGGAAGAACCAGAGATCTGTTCAAGAAAACTGGAGATATGAAAGGAACATTTCGTACAAAGATTACCATAATAAAGGACAAAAGTGGTAAGGACCTAACAGAAGCAGAAGACATCAAGAAGACGAAGAGTCGGACATGACTAAGCAACTAAACAACAACAACAAAGGAGGATAGCTCATAATGTATTATCTAGGACCAATAAAGAAACAACTTTCTATAGAAAAACCAAAAAAGGGGGCATAAATGGAGGTCCCTCCTCCCAGCCTTTTACAAAAGTAGTTACTCTGTCTGAAACTCATGTCTACTGTTGCCCTTTTATCAAGCATTCCATATTTTTCTCTGGGAGTTGATAACATTCTTAGCTACACCTCCCAATGAATGTACTTTCCAAAATCCATGATACTTATGGACAAAGAGAATGATACACGCATATCCAGAGATTTACCTCTTAGCTTTGTCTTCTGTAGCTTTCTGGAACATGCTACTTGTACTCTCCATATTTTCTGGCAAGTTCGTTGTTTGATCCTTAATCTTCTGGGCTTTCAACATCTGGAACTTCTTCTTTGTACTGATTTCTACTTTCATTTCACTAATGATATTTAGCAAATTCTTCTTTGTGGTTGCTTGCTGTTTCCTCTCCTGGTTTGGTGAAGTCTCTGTATCTTTGATATTGACTGGAGGAGTAGGGTCATCTTCTTTGGTACACAAAACAGGGCTGGTGCCTAAGTACTTGTGTGTCTTACTAAAAATGATATGGAAAGTGGGGGGTTATTATTATTACTCATTTCTATACCACTTTAAATTTTTAATCTGAAAGGGTTTACAACCTAAATTAAAATATCAAATAAAGCAACACGGAATAAAACATTACTGAAGAAAGTCAAATATAAAGCAACACAATTAACACGAAATTAAAATATTTTATCTTGAATATTTCAAAATAAATCATTACAAAGCGGGTCAACAGCAGAACGCACATTTAAAACAGCATAATTAACAGGCAAATAAAATATTGGCCACTCAGAAATTCTGTTGTACAACCTAATTCCCATGGCAAATGAAGACATGGTAGCACCACGTACAACAAGACTGCAGTGCTTGAGGCCCAGATTCAACCAATCCAACACATTAGTAGTGGAAGGCAGTGCAAGACCTTCTCCACTAGTAGTAGAAGAAGAGGAGTTTGGATTTGATATCCCGCATTATTACTACCTGAAGGAGTACTGTACAGCGTTTCCCAAACTTGGATCTCCAGCTGTAGCTGGACTACAAATCCCACGATCACTATCTGGCAGTACCAGGGATGATGTGAACTGTAGTCCAAAGCAGATGGAGACTCGAGTTTGGGAAACACTGCCCTTGTACAACAACAACATCATCATCATCATCATCATCATCATCATCATTATTATTATTATTATTGGGACGCGGGTGGAGCTGTGGGTTAAACCACAGAGCCTAGGACTTGCCGATCAGAAGGTCGGTGGTTCAAATTCCCGCGATGGGGTGAGCTCCCATTGCTCAGTCCCTGCTCCTGCCAACCTAGCAGTTTGAAAGCACATCAAAGTGCAAGTAGATAGATAGGTACCACTCTAGCGGGAAGGTAAATGGCGTTTCCGTGCGCTGCTCTGGTTCGCCAGAAGCGGCTTAGTCATGCTGGCCACATGACCCAAAAGCTCCCTCGGCCAATAAAGCGAGATGAGCGCCGCAACCCCCAAGTCAGTCACGACTGGTCCTAATGGTCAGGAGTCCCTTTACCTAACTCTCTGAAGACCACCAGACATTTTACAGTGGTGGGCATGTTTGCTGCATTTCCCTCACCGAAAGTATGAAGCTGGGGGAGACATGTATCTGAATGCTTTACAGTGGTACCTCAGGTTAAGTACTTAATTCATTCCGGCGGTCCGTTCTTAACCTGAAACTGTTCTTAACCTGAAGTACCACTTTAGCTAATGAGGCCTCCTGCAGCTGACGCGATCCCAGAGCACGATTTCTGTTCTCATCCCAAAGCAAAGTTCTTAACCCAAGGTACTATTTCTGGGTTAGCGGAGTCTGTAACCTGAAGCGTATGTAACCTGAAGCGTATGTAACCCGAGGCACCACTGTAGTAGTGGAAGGCAGTGCAAGACCTTCTCCACTAGTAGTAGTAGAAGAAGAGTTTGGATTTGATATCCCGCTTTATCACTACCAGAAGGAGTACTGTACAGTGTTTCCCAAACTTGGATCTCCAGCTGTTGCTGGACTACAAATCCCACGATCACAAGACTGGAAGAAATTTAAAGACTACTTGCAGAAATATTGTAAAATTAATGTTAGAATGATGTTGGACAGAAATTAAGTGGTTTCATGCTGTAATGCTTAAGAGATATGGGGAAAAAAAGAGGTTTAGAAACAAGCAAAAACTAATGGTGAGGATTTGCTGAACTAACAATTTGAATTGGAATACAAGAAAGGGAGGTATGAGGAGGTCTGGAAAATAAGTTAAAAGAAAATAAGCAATGGAAATTGTATTTGTTTTTTAAATGTTTTTTATTTTTGTTATTTATTTTTCTTTTTATTTTTACATTGTATTATTTTCGAAAACTTTAATAAATATTCTATATATAAAAAAAATACAAATCCCACGATCACTACAGTACCAGGGATGATGGGAACTGTAGTCCAAAGCAGATGGGAGAACCGAGTTTGGGAAACGGTGCCCTAGTATAATAATAATAATAATAATAATAATAATAATAATAATAATAATAATACCCCACCCATCTGGCAGGGTTTCCCCAGTCACTCTGGGGCGCTTCCAGCAAAATATTAAAAAATATTAAAATACAATATTCAAAGCTTCCCTAAACAGGGCTTTCCTCCCTCCTCCAATTTCTGTGCGCTGCCCACCCCGCCCCCGAGGGTCAGGAGACCCTGCACATATCCTGAGGGAGAAATTTGGGTGTCCTTGGCAGAGGAGCGCGGAGTCTCAGCCTCCCCGGGCGGGGAGTCGCCTTCCCACCCTCCGCAGCCGTACCTGCCCCAAGGCACGGCCCTCTGCAGCCGGGCCCCCGGGCGAAGGCCGGCACAGAAGCTCCCGGGAAGGAGGACGCTCCTCCGCCACATTGTTCCCCACAGAAACGAGGAGGTCGACGGAGCAGCCCGCTTCCCCGTCACCACTTCCGGTCCGTTCCCGTTAACCGTCCCGCATTCTAAGGCACTTCCGGTGTGAAGCGTCGCCACGCTCTCATCCGTCCGGCCAGAACGCGCAAGCGCGGGTGTTTGGTTCCGTCGCTTAAATGAGCACCCCGCCGACTCCGCCGCCCGAGGGGACTTTTGGGCAGCGTTGTTTTTTTCCGTTTCCCCGAAATGGGCAAAAGTGGGCATTTTGGCTGGTACGCCTTCCAAGGAATCTATACAACGCAAGCCTTCAGGGAGTTGGCATCACAAGGAAGCAACGTGCAAATCATGCCCTAAAGAAGACCTAGAGCCAAGCGTCCTATAAATCCGTATTTGGCTATTTCGTCCTCCCGTCCTTATGGGCATTTTGTAAATAGGATGCTTTATGGATTCAGCACGCTTCCCCCTGGCGGCTAGGGGAGTACATTGAGGTAAGTCGACCCAGTTTCTCGTTGCAGGTCATAGGAGCAGAGGATTGTAGAGCTGGAAGGGACCTCCAGGGCATAGCTGTCAACTTACAGATTTGAAAATAAGGGACCAGCAGCCTCGAAAATAAGGGATCAGCAGCCAAAATAAGGGATTTTGCGAGCACAGGTATGTTCTGAGCCCCTCTGAGCCAAAGGCAGAAAGCCCAGCCAGCAGCCAAACGAAGCCTCAAGCGGTGGTTCCAATAGCGCAGCAACCCGGCGAAGGGGATGCAGCAAGGAAAACCAGTGCCACCTCTCCGCTGGGAAGCGCTGAGCAAAGGCGAGTCCCCAGGCAACGTGGCCGATTTGATTGGCACAAGGCATGCAAGCTCCATCCCCAGTCATTTTTAGACTCCTTATTGGGTGAGCAGCGCAGCCAAGCAACACAGTTGGAGTCTCCCTCCTACCTGGCCAGCAAGGAGGGAGGGAGAGGAGCGGCTTCCTTTGAAACCCGGGAAATTTAAGGGACATCATCAATAAGGGACAGCAGCGGGACACAGCGCTGGGATAAGGGACTTTCCCACCAAATAAGGGACGGTTGACAGCTATGCTCAAGGGTTATCTAGCCCAACCCCCTGCCATGCAGGAAGCTCAGCTAAAGCCTCCATGACAGATGGTCAGACAACCTCTGCTTAAAAACCGTTCCACTGTCGAACCGTTCTTACTGTCAGAGGTTTTCCACTCATCCTTCATGCATCTCTTTCTCCTTCCCCGTCCTCCTCTTTCCTTTCTCTCCATACTGACTTGCCCTTCACTTGTTTATTTCCTTCCTCCTTTTCCTATTTTTACTGTTCACTAAGGAGAGTTTGTTGAACGTACTTCTAAGAAAACCTGCTTGTGCTGCCAGTGGGCGCATTTGTCGAGCCATGACAAGTCAGCAAAATAAGGCTGGGATCTTAGACTGAGAGAAAGCTCAGTTGAAATGGGTGGGAACTCCAGGTGAGCAAGCATAGAATTGGTTTGCACCAGTATGGAAAAGCTGTGGCACAAGTTTGGGGAAATCCTAAGGGAGTGAAAATTCTGAATCTCATCTAGATTCTCCAGAACATTACAATTATAACCCATGGGGCAAGCCCCCTGGAATTCTGGGCACTGTAGTATAGCCCTCACAGAATTACAATTTGCAGTAACTCTTAAAAAACTACAGTGCCCAGAATTGGGGGGGGGGGGAGGAAACTGTGTTTGCACTGTGCTTTAAAGGCATGCTTTAGTATAAACACGGAAGACCTGCACAAAGCCGCTGCTGCTACCGTCAGTTTTCCTCGAGTTGCAGCGAGCGCAGGTGCCGTGAGTGTGTGTCGCTTTTTCCCAGCTGGGTCTGTTCAGTGCACCTGCGCGAGGCCCTGGGTATCCCCGCTTCCTCAAGTGAGGTGCTGCTGCTGCTTTTCTCACCGAGCACTGAGGTGAAGGCGGCGGCGGCGAGAGCGGCGCCTCTAGCCGTGCTTTTAAGGGAGCTCGAAGTGGTGTCTGTGGTTCTTTCCTCCCCCCTCCCTATTCTATCTGCACAGCAACTATATGACATAGGTCAGCCTGTGTTAAGTTGTGGGTGAACATATCAGACGACACAGCGATTCTTCAAACAGCTCTTGTTTATTCACAGGCCAGAACAGAACTGAACTGAAGGGTTCAGCCAGCCTGCTTATATAGAGCTCCACTACAATGCAACAGTAACCACTTTCTGTAACTATCCAATCACTGAATGTCACTGTCAATCCCTTATTTGCATATGTGAAAACTATCTACAGTATCCTCCTGCTGGCCCAGGGTGAGAACTTCAGTATTTAACAGGCTGAGAGGCAGTGACTGGGTCCCCCAGGTCGCAGCCAGTGAGCTTAATAGCTGAGTGGAGAATTTGCAGCTCTGAAGTTGCCCCAGCCCACTTGGAGACACACACCCTTCTTTGAACTGGCTTGCACTTCCTTCCATGCTAGTTTTCACAGCCATGGCAACAGAAGAGAAGCCAGATTCAGAATCAACCAAAACACAATCAACATCCTCCTCTTCAACCAATCAGGGCAAGCCTGCCCCTGTAAAACCAAACTATGACCTGAAATTCACGCTGGCAGGACACACAAAAGCTGTCTCATCAGTGAAATTCAGTCCCAATGGGGAGTGGCTGGCCAGTTCTTCGGCCGATACGCTTATAAAAATCTGGGGCGCCTATGATGGCAAATTTGAGAAAACCATATCTGGCCACAAGCTGGAAATCTCTGATGTTGCTTGGTCATCTGATTCAAACCTCCTTGTATCTGCCTCAGATGACAAAACTCTCAAAATTTGGGATGTGAGCTCGGGAAAATGTTTGAAAACCCTGCAGGGGCACAGCAACTATGCCTTCTGCTGCAATTTCAACCCACAGTCCAACCTTGTTGTCTCAGGATCCTTTGATGAGAGTGTGAGGATATGGGAAGTCAAAACCGGGAAGTGCCTAAAAACCTTGCCAGCCCATTCTGACCCAGTTTCAGCAGTGCATTTTAACCGTGATGGCTCCCTGATAGTTTCCAGCAGCTATGATGGCCTCTGCCGAATCTGGGATACAGCATCAGGACAGTGTTTGAAAACACTGGTTGATGATAACAACCCCCCTGTGTCTTTTGTGAAGTTCTCTCCCAATGGGAAATATATTTTAGCGGCAACGTTGGACAACACTCTTAAGCTTTGGGACTACAGCAAAGGAAAGTGCCTAAAGACCTACACAGGCCACAAGACCGAGAAGTACTGCATCTTTGCCAGCTTCTCCGTTACTGGTGGAAAGTGGATCGTGTCTGGTTCAGAGGACAATCTGGTTTACATCTGGAACCTCCAAACAAAAGAGATTGTACAGAAGCTGCAGGGGCATACAGATGTTGTGATCTCTACAGCTTGCCATCCAACGGAGAACATCATTGCCTCAGCAGCTCTAGAAAATGACAAAACAATTAAACTTTGGAAGAGTGACTGTTAAAGTGCTTTCAGCATCACTTCAGAGACTGCTGTGGGGTGTCTGTGTTTGTGTTTTTTGAAGACCCCTTTGCCAGGAAACAAAGCAACCTTAGAGAAGGTGATGTCTTTTAGTCTTGACCCAAATAACTTCTCTCTTCGGCTTGTCTCCAAACTGAGCAAATATAGGTTTTTTTTGGGTGGGGGGTAATAAAAAGGTTCAGTTTTCTTTGATGAATTGGTGGCTTTTCCTACTTGCAAGCCATTAACTACCGTATTTTTTGCTCCATAAGACTCACTTTTTCCCTCCTAAAAAGTAAGGGGAAATGTGTGTGCGTCTTATGGAGCGAGTGCAGGCTGCGCAGCTATCCCAGAAGCCAGAACAGCAAGAGGGATTGCTGCTTTCACTGCGCAGCGATCCCTCTTGCTGTTCTGGCTTCTAAGATTCAGAATATTTTTTTCTTGTTTTCCTCCTCCAAAAACTAGGCACGTCTTGTGGTCTGGTGCGTCTTATAGAGCGAAAAATACGGTATTCTCTCCTTGGGGAATAAGATGGCATTCTCATTGCTTGGAGGGAACTCTGTCTCCTAACAGCAACCACCGCCAAGTCAAAAACTTAGAAAGAATCTGGATATGTTAACATTTTTTAAGAAAAAGAAAAACGATCCAGGCAGGTAGGCCATAGTACATAAAACTTTAAATAGAAGAGCCATGGTGGCTCATTACTAAACGCAATTTTTTTAACGTGACCAAACAAGTGTTCTTTTGCCTTGCGCCTCTTCTCATTTCCCACCCATCCAAGTTTCCAGAACCTGTGATTAAATCACCCTTTCTTTGTCCTTCTATGTAATGCAACCTGTTCTTCATACTCTCCGGTAGAGGATACTTGACAGTAAAAGTCTTCTCACGCTTTTCACCCCACCCTCACCCCAAATTATCTGTTCAACCTTTGTCTTGCAAAGTCCTTGCTTGTGACTTTTTACTTAAAAAATATATTCTGGCAAATTTCACAAACTCTGTACGGTTATTTCAATGTAAAAAAACAAAACAAAAACACTTATTTTATCGTAGAAACCTCATTGTATGAACTTGCATTTGCTAATGGTATGGCTTTATTCTATCCCCCCCCCCTTCCACATTGGTATATCCCTTTTCTATTCTTTCTTCCCTTTTCTATGCGCTTATCAATATTTTACCATATGTACAATAAAAAAGTGGGATTCTTTTGTTAGGAAAAAAAGAAAGGAAAAGAAAACCTGCATTAAAAGGTTTGTGGGTTTTTTTGAGGCAGGTAGGGAAGGATTACAGGGACACGGGTGGCGCTGTGGGTTAAACCACAGAGCCTAGGACTTGCTGATCAGAAGGTCGGCGGTTTGAATCTCCGCGACGGGGTGAGCTCCCGTTGCTCGGTCCCTGCTCCTGCCAACCTAGCAGTTCGAAAGGACGTCAAAGTGCAAGTAGATAAATAGGTACCGCTCTGGCGGGAAGGTAAACGGCATTTCCGTGCGCTGCTCTGGTTCACCAGAAGTGGCTTAGTCATGCTGGCCACATGACCCCGGAAGCTGTATGCCGGCTCCCTCAGCCAAGAAAGCGAGATGAGCGCCACAACCCCAGAGTCGGTCACGACTGGACCTAATGGTCAGGGGTCCCTTTACCTTTACCTTAGGGAAGGATTATTTCCATATCCTGATCATGGTGAAAAATGCAACACCCCTCCTTTCTGCCTGTCACTGCTTCTTCCAGTTTGCATCAAACCAAAGAAATATCCCAACCGAAGGCAATTTTTGACACGTGGAGGCTGCACAATAATAACCAGATAGGAGGAGGAAAAGTGATAAAGGTCCACTTTGTAGAGTTGACCAGCACACTTGTGGGAATGATGGTCAGGGAACAAAGAAGCCTGGCCAAAATTTGGTAAAGCACAAAATTAAGCACAGGTGTGGAGGGATTATAAAGCTAGGAGCCAGCCTTCAAGAAAGCATGGTAACATGCTTTCCTTTTAAAAGAGTTGCCAGAGATACAAATAATTAATAATGTTTCTTTTAGTGGCAGTATAAGCTAGGGAAACTGTCCTAAACACCAACCAAATATGACTGGTGCACTGTGGGCATAGTCATATAAAAGTTTAGCAGCATAGAGGTAACCGCATGGATTTTTAGGACGAATGCTGTGACTACTCTTGTCCTATTCCTTGAGGGTGGCTTTTTTATTTTATTTTACTGTTTTCATTTTTCTATTTTCCGGAAAGCAATAAAAGATCATTTAAAAGTCAGATCAAGTGTATTTTAATGTTTCTCCTGAAGGACAAAAGCCTAGTCTTGTTGAATCATTATGAACTAGATTAGTACTCTGAAAACATTAAATTTTCTGTGAAGATCTTCACAAACAGAACCAGCTTTAAAGGTAAAGGGACCTCTGACCATTAGGTCCAGTTGTGGCCGACTCTGGGGTTGTGGCGCTCATCTCGCTTTACTGGCTGAGGGAGCCGGAGTACAGCTTCCGGGTCATGTGGCCAGAATTAATAAGCCGCTTCTAGCGAACCAGAGCAGTGCACGGAAACGCCATTTACCTTCCCGCCAGAGTGGTACCTGTTTATCTACTTGCACTTTGACGTGCTTTTGAACTGCTAGGTTGGCAGGAGCAGGGACCAAGCAACGGGAGTTCACCCCCTCACGGGGATTTGAACCACCAACCTTCTGATCGGCAAGTCCTAGGCTCTGTGGTTTAACCCACATAGTGTCTGTTAAATGCCTAAGGTTTTGAGGGTGGGTTCACATGCAAGTAGTTAAATAGATACCACTGCGGCGGGAAGGCAAATGGCATTTTCTGTGCACTCTGGATTCCATCACAGTCCTCCGTGCACCAGAAGCGGTATAGTCCTGCTGGCCACATAACCCAGAAAGCTGTCTGTGGACAAACACCAGCTCCCTCAGCCTGAAAGCAAGATGAATGCCGCAACTCCATAGTTGCCTTTGACTGGACTTAACCATCCAGGGGTCCTTTACCTTTCCCTCGCATGCTACAGTTAGAAAGTCAAACTGTTATGTATTCTGTTTCATTTCCAGTTCAGGTTCTTTAACATTTCCTCACCTCTCCAGTTTGGTCACAAGAGGGCAACTTAATTTCAAAATGCATGGTGTGGTGACTGTTTTCAAGCCCTTTGAAACTGGTCCAGATACATTGCACGAGCTGTTGCACTTGTAATGCAGTTCCTATAAACCCAGCAATAAATAGTGAAGGGAAAATGTTTATTTTTAAGCACGGAGTGAAAGAGCTGCACAACATACTTCTAGTACAATAGCAGTACAGTAGTTGTAACAAAGGCAGTGTAAGAACAATTAGAAAGGACACTTTTATTAGTTATATGCTTACATGACAAACACTGCATTCTTTACGTATGCCACTTATTTTGTATTTGTATGCAAGATATGGTAAAACTCTGATGGGAATTAAAATAGATTAATAGCAAAATGAAAAGGAGGGCTGTGCAAGAAGCTACTCTTATGGGAACACTTTTCTTCCTTCCTGGGGGCAGGTTTTGAAAGCTGAGACATTTGACGGATTGAAAGAACAAAAAACCCATTATGAAATGATGCATAATGAAATGGAAAAAAAGAGTCCTTTCTGTTGGGGATAATTCAGACTGAAATTCCCATGTGTCAAGAAAGGTTATTTATATATGCCACTACTGCGGCCCGTGTTTTGTCAGCCCCAAAATGGAAAACGAGCAAGGTCCCAACTTAAGAATGGCAACTTAAATTGACAGAATATGTGCAGCTCGCAGACTTAATATATAGAATAGGAGAACAAGAAGAACATATGTCCTTCAAATGTCAAAGAGAAAAATAACTGCCAAACTTTTAGAAGACATCTGAAGGCAGCCCTGTTTAGGGAAGCATTTAATGTTTAATAGGTTATTGTATTTTAGTGTTTTGTTGGAAGCCGCCCAGAGTGGCTGGGGAAACCCAGCCAGATGGGCATGCTATAAATAATAAATTATTATTATGATGATGTTTAGAGAAGATTGGAAAACCTTTATTGAATATATGGGAAATAACAGTGTACAGCTGAAAACGCTGGCAGCATTAAGATAAATTCAACAGTGTAATTAAGTTATATTGGATGTAATGTAATATTTAAAGCTGTACTGTTTTTAACACTTGATTGGGAGCCACCTAGAGTGGCTGGGGAAACTCAGCCAGATGGGCGGGGTATAAATAATAAATAAATAAATAAATAAATAAATAAATAATAATATAATGGAATACTGAATGGTATCGTTTTTGTAAAATACAGTGGTACCTTGGGTTACATATGCTTCAGGTTACAGATTCTGCTAACCCAGAAATAGTGCTTCAGGTTAAGAACTTTGCTTCAGGATGAGAACACAAATCAGATCCGAGACCTGGGAGAAGAAGCGGTGGAAGAGGACTGGAAGAAGTTTAAGGACTATCTGCAGAAACACTGCAAAGTTTATGAATGCTAAAATGATGTTGGATACAAAAATAATATGGCATTAGTGATACAGTGTTAAAAAGTATGCAAAAATGTAATAGAAAAAGGGTGAAAGACTAAAGTTATGTCAAAAGTAAATATGCTAAAGGTGTTTAAACATAAGGAGGAAAGATCGGAGACATAATAGAATTGATTTTAATAATTAGAAATGAGTTTCTAAAGAGGGTAAGGATTTGCTGTATCTGATTGGACAAAGAGGAACACAAAAAAGGGAGGCGCGAGAAAGTTTTGTAAACATGTATTTAAAAATTGGAGTTTTTATTTTTAATTTTTTCTTCTTTTTTGATGGATGGAATTTTCTTTTTTCTGTATTTTGCTTTTTTATCTGTTTTATATGCATTGGTGACTGTTTTTGTTGTTCTGTATTTTTCTGATGTTTCTTCTTTTTCTGTAAAAACAAATAAATATATATTTTTTTAAAAAAAAAAAAGAGAGAGAGAACACAAATCAGGCTCTGGCGACACGGCAGCAGCAGGAGGCCCCATTAGCTAAAGTGGTGCTTCAGGTTAAGAACAGTTTAATTCGACCTCCGGAACGAATTAAGTACTTAACCCGAGGTACCACTGTATGCAGGGATATGTAAAATGAACCATGGAAAGTGAAGAAGGGAAAGTCACTGATACCTTAAGGGTGTAAAAATGAGTACTTTAAAGTGTAAATCAGAAAATTTAAATATATACATATATACACACATATGTGTGTGTGTGTGTGTGTGTGTGTATATATGTGTGTGTGCGTGTGTATATATGTATATATGTATATATGTATATATGTATATGTATATGTATATGTATATGTATATGTATATGTATATGTATATGTATATGTATATGTATATGTATATATGCTTTCGTAGATTTTCACGGGTACAGGAATGCAGGTTTTGGTGTCCTCGGGTGTCTTCCCGTGTAAAAGTTGGGGTGTCTAGGCGACGTTTCGACGAGGTCTCACTCGTCATCTTCAGGCTGGTGCTTTCGGCTTCTTGTTACTGGAACAGAGCTCTTGTTACTGGAACAGAGCTCTGTTCCAGTAACAAGAAGCCGAAAGCACCAGCCTGAAGATGACGAGTGAGACCTCGTCGAAACGTCGCCTAGACACCCCAACTTTTACACGGGAAGACACCCGAGGACACCAAAACCTGCATATATATATATATGTATACACATATATGCACACACCCACACCCACACACACCCCCGAGTGGAGAGGTTATGGGGGGCCATCGCTTGGAGGGCAGCCTCGAAGGCCTCTTTCCCAGCCCGCCTCCCGGGCGTCCGTCCGCGGAGCCGCCGGCCAGCTTCGCCCCCTGGCGGGGCGGGCGTCGGGTTCCGCTTCCCAGCAGCTCCTCCTCCTCCTGCTGCTGCTGCTGCTGCTGCTTCTCTTTTGGCCGGGCGCGCGCCTCCCAAGCCGGCTGCTTTATAAAGGCCCCGCCGAGGGCACCCCGAGGGGTCCGGGGCAGGCGATGCGGGCGAGCCGGGGGCGAGGCGCAGCGGCTGCAGGTAAGGCGGCGAGGTGGGCGCGCTGCTGCAACAGGCGCCCACGTGGCGCAGCAGCCGGCCGAGCCGGGCGCCCCTTGGGGAGCAGCGGTGGCGAGAGGCGCCTCGGCGCATTTTCCGCCCGTGCGGAAGAAGCCCCGCTTGCGCCTCTGCGCCTCGCAAGGCCCCAGAACTGCTTTGGCAGCAGCAGGCGTCTCATTTTAGGGGATGCAACTTCATTTCCTGCAAATTTCTCCGGGGACGGGTCTTAAAAAAATGTGGTTTTGGGGGTGAGGGATTCACATCTGCTGTTACTGTATTTTGGGGGCTTGGCAAGGCTGCATTGGGTGAAGATGCACATAAAGCGCTTTAGGGAAACCAAGGATTTTAGTCTGACCTTCTGGCAATGCTAAACAATTATAATGTTAAATGATGATATCAAAATATATCTGCAAGAGAAAATACAAAAATGCAAAAACCAAAATTTAACATAAAATGAAAAAGTAAAAATAAAAACTGAAAATCCCTCTTTTATGATATCTTGCATTCATTGACTTATTTTCGTGACTTCCTCGCACCTCCCTTTTTTGTATTCTATTTTGTATTCCATTCTGTAACCTTTTTTTTGTTAAAAACTTAATAAATATTATTATTATTATATATATATATATCTGCAAGCACTCGGCAATCATTTTTAGCGATTTCTACGTCCAACCAGATGCCTATGGAAAGTTGGGCATGAGAGTGATAGATAGGGGAGATCACTGAAAATTGGGTGTGTCATCTTACTTGCATGAGCAAGAAGTGCTTTTCACTAGTTCAAATCCACCCATAGATATAGGAGATAGATAGATTCCATATCTTTTTGGTTTTGGTAGTTCATTGAGATTACAGTACAATAAGATTCCCATCCCCTCTAAAGAGATTGCTGAGTTGTTTTTCTGTTGGAATGGCAGCAACTTCCGAAACTGGGAGAGAGGCTAGAAATCAGTTTTTTTGTGACAGTATAAGTGGTTTATTTGTTAATAATAAAAAACAATAACATAATAAAATAAAAAAACAAAGTGGTTAATTGACTACATTAGCTTCCCCTTTCCGTCCAGACATAGGGCACTCCAGTCCTGTCACTGAACTGATGGTGTTGATGGGGATAAAGTTTTTTTTTAAAAAAAAAATAAATATTGAATGCTTAAGGATTGTACAACAATCTCTTTTTTTAAAAAAAAAAAGCTGTTCCCCGCCTGTGGCGTTACTGGAAAGGATGTTCAAGTTTTGTTTTTTTGTTTTGCAGGCTCACTTTGGTAAGGGTTGAAACAGTTGATGCATGAAAATGTTCCCCATTGTACTTTTAAATATGGCTTTGTCTGAATCATTTGATTTTGGCAATTCTTGCAGAACCAGCATGACTTACCTAGTACTTGTGTTTAAGTAGGTTGCATTAGGAATTCGAGGGATTGGAGGAAACACATGGGATTATAGGATAATGTTACTGCAGCACAGTTTAGTGTGTGCTAAATGCTTCCCTTTTATAGTGTGCTTTTTGTCTGTAATGTTCCTAATCTACCTAGATTGTTTATTTAATAAAAGGACCATACATTCTTACAGCCTTCTCCTGGTCCCTGAATCTTAATGTATTTTAAAATGTCATATCCATGCATATAATAATTTGTGTAAGTATGTACACACACTCATGACAGGCCTAGGTGTATGGGGATGACAACTGGATAAAGTTTTGAGTGTGTATGTGTGACACTGGTGGGTTGTTGATATTGGTAAGATTCTTACCCTCAGCAAGGTGGTGTTGTCTCCCTGCCTCCTGTTATGGAGGAATTTTGGCCCACAGTGTAATATGTCATGTGTTGTTGTTCACCTGAGGTTGTATTTACCTAATTTTAAGAGCTGCTAAGGAACAAATTTATTGTTATTATGTCCTGATGTGTAAAACTACAGAATTCAAAGAGGGTGTACTTTATTTTTCTCATAACTGTAAGTCTAAAATCTAAAACTATATCATACTCAAGTTTTTTTATGTTTGTTAATCCTTTCATTCTTTCATTCATTTGATGCTGTTCAATGTGCAGGCGCAATCATTTTCTTCTTTCCACCCTTTTAGAGGTACCCATCACATCTCCCTGTGGGCTGCAGCAAACCTGATGATTTAGAGCCACCACAAAACCAGTGGGAAACATGAAAACAAACCCTGTCATCCAAGCTGCCATTGACCTCACAGCAGGGGCTGTAGGTAAGTCTGAGGAAATCCTATTTTCGCAAGATCCTTTAGAAACTGATAGCCCTTCTCCAGGTGACAGCAATGTGGGTCCTGAGGGAGAGAACATGTTGACTTCACCATGCTTCTGTTGTGGTGCTTTCCTTCAGTGAAATCTTGGCTATTGCTGAAAGGTAAAAGTGTAAACGTGTCTGTCTTAATAGTTTTCCAGCTGTGGCTCTGAATTCATTTAGTGTTAGCTTTCATGAACATTTCAAAATACGTCACAAATAAAAGTTGAGCAATAAAGGCAACCAGAGACAGGATAAATTTGTTTTCTGTGTTTCACGTTATTGAACCAATACAGGATTAGTACACCAGTCAGTTGACCTCCTATTGGTCTGCAGACAAATATTCCAAGAGTACTCCTGTGTAAATAGCATCTTACTGGTTTTTTTATTTCATCAGGGTGTATTTTATTTTATATAAAAGTGTTTTGTTTAATATAAAAGTTTCTCCCACTGCCTGCCCACTGTAATTGCAGGCATCTCCAAGTCAGGAACCCAGCTGAGTGCCAGACTAGGAGCTTCAAGACCCGGGTTCAAATCATCACTAAGCCATGCAGCTTCTTAGATGATGATGAGTTACTGTCAGGCTAACCTCCTTCACAGTGCTGTGGTGAGGATAAAATAAATCACAGGGTTTTTTTTAAGGTAATAGCATTGTTTCACAAGAACAGCTGTTAATTTTTCTTTGAAAGTCAGCCTAAACATCAAACCTGCTGATGTTGCTTTTTTGTTGTTGTTGTATCTTCCCTTTCCTAGCAAAAAAAGAGGCAACTGTTCTTAGCAATAAGTTGGGCACGGTTGCTTTTCACAATTGCTAGCTGCTCAACAGCTCTCCAAGTTCAGAATGGCTGCCAAGAGCTGTGACTTCAGGCAGGGGCCTAGGAAGGTGGGCGGACCGTCCCAGGTGCCCTCACTGAGGCGGGTGACATTCGGTGCGCCCACAACTCCCAAGCTTCCCCCAAGCTGTTGGGGTAAGGGGGAAGCTGCGTCGCTTTGCTGGTGGTATTTCCCCCTTCATTTTGACAGCATGGGGGAGACTTGGGAGTTGCGGGCGGGCAGTGTGCCAAATGTTCGCCATGGGCGGCTTGCTCTAGTCCCATGGACGGTTCACTCCATCCCTGGCGGCAGGGCACACACTACACTCCGGGCACCCGAGCGCCCCGCCCCCCAGAAGTGCACCTGCCTTGGGCAGCACGGGCCTACGCTCCGCCATTGACTTCAGGACAAACACTTATTTTTGGTTAGGTACATAGCTTTGCTCTGGGGAGCCTCCATGAGGCATGGATTTGTTTAGGGTGTGGGGATCAAGTTTTTTGTGTGGGCCGGCTTGGGGGAGCATGGTTTCATGGGCCAGGAGTGAAGCCAGCACTATTTTCTCCAAATTCATCCACTCTGGGCCTTTGGCCTTAGGGAAACAGTGCCTCCACAATATAGGTCTCTATGCAGATGACACAACCTTGATGGCAGAAAGTGAGGATGAATTAAAGAACCTTTTAATGAGGGTGAAAGAGGAGAGCGCAAAATATGGTCTGAAGCTCAACATCAAAAAAACCAAGATCATGGCCATTGGTACCATCACCTCCTGGCAAATAGAAGGGGAAGAAATGGAGGCAGTGAGAGATTTTACTTCCTTGGGCTCCATGATCACTGCAGATGGTGTCAGCAGTCACAAAATTAAAAGACGCCTGCTTCTTTGGAGAAAGGCGATGACAAACCTAGACAGCATCTTAAAAAGAAGAGACATCACCTTGCCAACAAAGGTCCGTATAGTTAAAGCTATGGTTTTCCCAGTCGTGATGTACGGAAGTGAGAGCTGGACCATAAAGAAGGCTGATCGCTGAAGAATTGATGCTTTTGAATTATGGTGCTGGATGAGACTCTTGAGAGTCCCATGGACTGCAAGAAGATCAAACCTCTCCATTCTGAAGGAAATCAGCCCTGAGTGCTCACTGGAAGGACAGATCCTGAAGCTGAGGCTCCAATACTTTGGCCACCTCATGAGAAGAGAAGACTCCCTGGAAAAGCCCCTGATGTTGGGAAAGATTGAGGGCACAAGGAGAAGGGGACGACAGAGGACGAGATGGTTGGATAGTGTTCTTGAAGCTACCAGCATGAGTTTGACAAAACTGCGGGAGGCAGTGGAAGACAGGAGGGCCTGGCGTGCTCTGGTCCAGGGGGTCATGAAGAGTCGGACACGATTAAACGACTAAACAACAACAACAACAAGGCATTTTGCACCAATGTGTGTGCACACTGCGCACTGGAAGGGGGGGGGATGAGGATTAGGAAAATGTCAGGCTGTTGCTGCCCACTCTTTTTGCAAACAGTGTTCAGAAGAAGCCTCATAATATCAGGTTGTTATTATATTACATTTCTTACACGTGTCCCATCGTTTTTCCAAGGAGCTCAGGGCCTCATAGTGAGGCTATCCCATCCCTCTCCCCCACCCCCTGACAACGCTGAAGTACAGTTGTTCAGAGAGGATGTGGCTATTTAACTACAATGGAACCTCGGTTCCCAAATGCCTCCGTTGTACTCGAAAGCTGAAAACCCAGAAGTAAATGCTTCCGTTTTCGAATGATTTTTGCAACCCGAACGTGCGATGGGGCTTCCACTGAGTGCAAGAAGCTCTTGCAACCCATGGGAAGCCATACCTCAGTTTTCAAATGTTTCGGAAGCCGGGCTTCTGGAACGAATTTCGTTCAGGAACCGAGGTACCACTGTTCTGTTGGACTCAAGTCATTCTGGCTCTTGATATTACAGCTTTGCAGCACATGCATTTGTACTGAAAGGAAATTAACTGGTAGTATTCTGTGGAATGAAGTACAGTGCTACCTCGGGTTAAGTACTTAATTCATTCTGGAGGTCCGTTTTTAACCTGAAACTGTTCTTAACCTGAAGCACCACTTTAGCTAATGGGCGCCTCCTGCTGCCGCCGGAGCCTGATTTCTGTTCTCATCCTGAAGCAAAGTTCTTAACCCGAGGTAATATTTCTGGGTTAGCGGAGTGTGTAACCTGAAGCGTATGTAACCTGAAGCGTATGTAGCCTGAGGTACCACTGTAGTGCAGTGCCTATTCATTCTAGCAGTTGCTACTTTTAAGCATGACACATCACTTTTTCTCAATCATAATTTTTGCTCTCTCAGAAACTCGTTTCATTTTGGTTTATTTGCTTTGTTTCGTTTTTTGTTTTTTTTTAAACTGCCCTTCCTCTGTTAAGATTCCAGGATGGTTTACAAAATATAGCTGAAACAATATATTACTTAAGGAAGCTTATTTAAAACCTTAATCCATATTTTAATAAGGGGCATTGGTGAGTGAAGAGATTAAATTTGTATGGTCGCAGGGAGACTTCTCATGTTTGCAAATGATTGGGTTTTTTTGTCTGCAGGAGGCACTGCCTGTGTGATTACTGGCCAGCCTTTTGATACCGCCAAGGTGAAAATGCAGACATTCCCTGCCATGTACCGAGGGCTTGTGGACTGTTTTGTGAAGACTTACAAGCAAGTGGGGTTTCGAGGCTTCTACAAGGGCACCACCCCGGCTCTGGTCGCTAACATTGCTGAAAACGCAGTGCTTTTCATGTGTTACGGCTTTTGCCAAAACATTGTGAGGAGAATCGTTGGACTAGACAGGAAAGCTGAGTTGAGGTTGGTGACCGACTTTCCTTTTTTTAAAAAAAATAATATTTATTACTTTTAAAAGGAAAGAAGACAGAAGAGAAAAATAGAAGAAAAAAAGACAATACAGTACAATATATAAACAATACAAAACACAACCTAAACCCATTAAACTAAACACATTAAACGAAACGAAACTAAACCAAACACACTCCCTAACCCTAACCCTAAATAAAACAAAACAAAAACAATTTAATTTTTTTAAAAAAATACATCCCCCCTTTTCGATACTCTTTCTTTCATACCCTTGTTTCCTCGACCTCCTCTCACCTCCCTTTTTGTATTCCACTTCTACTAGTTATTTCAGAAAATCCTTTCCATCTTTCTCTATTCTCTATCATATTATAAATAACATATTTTTTTAACCTTATTTTAACATTAAAACTAAAATACTTATATATGCTTAACTCCTTATAACATTTCTGCTAAATCCATAAAATATCAATCCACCATTTTTCTATCACTCATTAACTTTGCAATATTTCTATATATAAACTTTAAATTTTCCAATCTTCTTCCCTCAACTCCTCTCCCTGGTTTCGGATTCTGCCAGTCCTTTCCGTCAATTCCATATAGTCCATCAACCTGGAGATCTTATGCCTGAGGCTCTTAACTCTTTTCCAGGTCCCTTCTGCAGATCTTCTTCATATTCTTTAATGCTAGAGAGCAAATCTCGAGAGAACTCCATCCTAACAATACTTTTATTCCTCCTGGACAGTTCAGCCAAATTTCCATAGTTGAAGCTAGGGTCTATAAAGTGTTTCAGGACATATTTCAAGATTCCTCCAAATCCAAAGGCCCCCAAAACTTCAGTCTCCTCCAAATCCAAGTCCATGTCCCAAAAGTCAATTAATCCCTGGATAGAGGGATCTTTCCAACTTTCCTTCTTCAGTCCAAGCCGGGATCCAATCCTCAAAATCTGTTTTTTTCTAGATTCAATCATAAAAGGCCTAAATTTATAGTCCTCAATTTGCTTCTGTAAAACTAAGGATCCCGCTTGTGTTATTTTAGGTTCAAAAACAACAACTTTCTCCTTTTCCTCCACCATTTGTTCTGCCAAAGTAGGTTCCTGTGCCAGGTCCTGAATTATTTCTGTGTTAGTGCTTGGTTTTTGTCTCAAATTAGTCACTTTCTGTTCCAAATTATCAATTTTAAAAGTCATGTCATCCGTCTTTTTATGAAGCTCTTCCAGCGAATAGTTTATCTTATATAATGAAGTCACAATAACTTCTCCTGTCAACATTTTGAATGGTCCAAGGTCAATCTCTGGTTCTCAGAATCCTTATCTTGCAGCTGAGACCTCCCAGTTACACTCCTATAACAGTTTCAAAAGCTCCCTCTAGAGGGAAACAGTCTCCACTTGTATCAGTTCTTTCAAGCACAACTCAAGCAATAAACATAGTTTTGATATTCAGTTACTTTTTCCTCCATTTTAAATGCAGAAGAGGACAATGGAAACAGTATCTTACTTTCCTATTCCCTCATATACCATTCTTGTCACTAAAGGTAAAGGTAAAGGGACCCCTGACCATTAGGTCCAGTCGTGACCTAATGGTCAGGGGTTGCGGCGCTCATCTTGCTTTATTGGCCAAGGGAGCTGGTGTACAGCTTCTGGGTCATGTGGCCAGCATGACTAAGAGCAGCGCCGTTTACCTTCCCGCCGGAGTGGTACCTATTTATCTACTTGCCAGCATGACTAAGCCGCTTCTGGTAAACCAGAGCAGTGCACGGAAACGCCGTTTACCTTCCCACCAGAGCGGTACCTATTTATCTACTTGCACTTGACGTGCTTTCAAACTGCTAGGTTGGCAGGAGCTGGGACCAAGCAATAGCAGCTCACCCCGTTGTGGGGATTTGACCGCCGACCTTCTGATCGGCAAATCCTAGGCTCTGTGGTTTAACCCACAGCGCCAACCGTGTCCCTTCTTGTCACTAGGAGATGCTAAAAATAAGTATCAAAACAGGCAGGGCTAGGAGCACAGTCCTTTTAGTAGCTGCACAATATATGACTTGATTATTTTATTTATTTTTTTAAACTACAATGCATAAGGGAAAGGGGGCGGGAATCATATAATACATTAATATTTTATATAACAGAACATTTATGGAAAAACAAAAGCAACATCAGCATACACCATATGAAGAAATATATTAACTGTATGTGGTTCTGTTCTCAAACATGTTTAACAGAGAAAGGACAATTAAAGGAGAGAGGATGTAAATGAAATTTTAATATAATTGAGTTGTATCCAATGTTTGTCAGAGTGGACCCACTGAAACTAATGGAAATGACTAATTTCGGTCCATTCATTTTAGTAGATCTGTTTTGAGTCTTAGTTGGAATCACCCCATTGTAGCTTTATGGAATAAGTTGCGTCTTGTGGCTGGGATATTCCTTACAAGTTTGCTAGAGGAGTTTGATAGGAAAGGCATCAACCAGTGATACAGTGGTGCCTCGCAAGACGAAATTAATCCATTCCATGAGTCTCTTCGTATAGCGGTTTTTTCGTCTTGCGAAGCAAGCCCATTGACAGCTTAGCCTTTTAGCGGCTTTTAGCAGCTTATCAGCTTAGCGGATCAGCTGATGAGCGGCTTAGCTGCTTAGAAAAGGGGGGGGAGGGGAAAAAGCCCGCAGGAACTCGCAAGACATTTTCATCTTGCAAAGCAAGCCCATAGGGAAATTCGTTTTGCGAAGCGCCTCCAAAACGGAAAACCCTTTCGTCTAGCGGGTTTCCCGTCTTGCGAGACGTTTGTCTTGCGGGGCACCACTGTACTTCAGTTAGACCATATCCTGCCTGACAGTTGGGATGAACTACTTGATTCAGTACAGCTCTTCCTATCCTGATTCTGCACTGGAAGCCAGATGCCCTGATCCTTGTACTAACAATGTCCCCTGCTTCTCTGTGTGGGACCACTCTGTTGTCCTAAGGTGCTCCTCTGCAAGGAGAACTGGAACTCTGCACGGCCACCGTTGTGTTGCAAGTCAAAGCTTCTGACTCCCGTGTGCCAAATACAATTTGTCTTTCTTGCAGTGACCTTCAAAATGCTGCTGCTGGCTCCTTTGCTTCTGCCTTTGCCACCTTGGTCCTCTGCCCCACAGAACTTGTGAAGTGTCGCCTGCAGGCCATGCATGAAATGCAGTTATCTGGGAAGATCGTGCACGGACACAAGTAAGTATTCTTTAGAACAGGGGTCAGCAACCTAAGGCCCATCGGCCATAAGCAGCCCATGGGGGTCGTTTAACCGGCCTATAGACCCCCACTGCCCGCTCGCTCGGTCGGTTGGCTCCCGTGTGCCACGCTAAACCGGCATTGAGCAGAGCGGGGACTACCTTCCGTAATGCTGGCCGGCTTCCCATTGGCTGCAAGAAACTCCTGCAGCCAATGGGAAGCTGCACAAACCTCCTCCGGAAATCATAGCTGTCAACCGTCCCTTATTTGGCAGGAAAGTCCCTTATCCCATTGCCGTGTCCCGCTGCTGTCCCTTATTGATGATGTCCCTTAAATTTCCCGGGTTTCAAAGGAAGCAGCTCCTATCCCTCCCTCCCTCCCTCCCTGCCGGCCAGGGAGGAGGGAGGCTCCAACTGTGTTGCTTGCCTGCGTTGCTCACCCAATAAGGAGTCTAAGAACGACTGGGGGGGTGGAGCTTGCATGCCTTGTGCTGATCAAATCGGCCACATTGCCTGGGGACTCGCCTTTGCTCAGCGCTTCCCAGCGGAGAGGTGACGGTGGTTTTCCTTGCTGCATCCCCTTTGCCGGGTTGCTGCGCTGTGGGAACCACCACTTGAGGCTTCGCTTGGCTGCTGGCTGGGCTTTCTGCCTTTGGCTCGGAGGGGCACAGAACATGCCTGTGCTTGGAAAATCCCTTATTTTGGCTGCTGATCCCTTATTTTCGAGGCTGCTGGTCCCTTATTTTCAAATCTGTAAGTTGACAGCTTTGTCGGAAATAGTGGTTGTGCGCGCGCACACTCTGGCCCACTGTGGCATCTGCGGGACTATGAACCAGCCCAAGCCACAAAAATTTTGCCGACCCCTGGTTTAGAAGCTCCTGTCCAGAACAATGCTTTGTGCTGTACTCAACAAAATCTATTAAGTGTGCATGCCTCAAAGCCATTAACAGTAATGCTTAACATTTCGGCACATTCCTTTTGAGCATTCAGACTGTTTCACATTTGTTGCCCTTTATGTCCGTATTCTCATCCCTCTCATGTTGCAGATGGCTAGGTTCAGGATAAGTGTGGCTACTTGCGCCGCAAGTTCGCGGGAGAGGCTAGATTAAACCAGAGACATACTGGTTTGTAGCTCTGTTTCTTAGCCAGCAGTTTACACCCGTTCTGACAGCTAATCCTTTGTACTGACAAGATGTCCCCGGCTTGTAGAGATGGTGCCCTTCCTGTTGCTGCAAGCTGCTACTTCCATTGGGCCTGCCTCAAAGACTCTTGTTGGTTCTTCCCCCTCTTAATATCCAGCCTTGCATATGCTTTGGCCCAATTCATCTCAGGCCTCACACCTGCTTATCCCCACCCCTTCCAGTAGCACTTTTCCCTCAAGGTAGGAGCCTTTTTTCCTCCTGGGTTTTTTGCAAATATATGTGTGGGCATAACTCTGCTACAATAAAGGTTGCAGCAACGCACAAAGCAGTCCTGGCTGAGCCGGATAGTCTAAAGGGGTGTTGTAAAACACAGAGGTCTTTTAATAGCAATGGTAAAGGTAAAGGGACCCCTGACCATTAGGTCCAGTCGTGACTGACTCTGGGGTTGCGCCGCTCATCTTGCTTTACTGGCTGAGGGAGCCGGCGTACAGCTTCCGGGTCATGTGGCCAGCATGACTAAGCCGCTTCTGGCGAACCAGAGCAGCGCACAGAAATGCCGTTTACCTTCCCGCCAGAGCAGTACCTATTTATCTACTTGCACTTTGATGTGTTTTCAAACTGCTAGGTTGGCAGGAGCAGGGACCGAGCAACGGAAGCTCACCCCGTCATGGGGATTCGAACCACCGACCTTCTGATCGGCAAGTCCTAGGCTCTGTGGTTTAACCCCCAGTGCCACTCGCGTCCCACAGCAGTGGTAAAGGGAGGGTTTAAATCAAGTGGGTGGCGAACTTATCTCCCCCACCACCCAAGGGCCAACTTTTGACGGGTGGAAGAAGCCCTGTGTCTCCTCCCCTCTCCTCAGCTTCAGTACGTAGATGGAAGCAGCTTGTCCCAGTTGAGCCTAGCTTGCAAAAGGATAATTGGGCGCTCAGTTTCAGCTCCAATGGTTCCTTGAAAGCAATAACCTCACCTGCCCCACACCCAGTTCCACCTACGATGTTGGGTGTGGTTGGACATCCAAGGTCCAAGGGACGCGGGTGGCGCTGTGGGTTAAACCACTTAGCCTAGGACTTGCCGATCAGAAGGTCGGCGGTTCGAATCCCCGCAATGGGGTGAGACTCCCGTTGCTCGGTCCCTGCTCCTGCCAACCTAGCAGTTCGAAAGCACGTCAAAGTGCAAGTAGATAAATCTGGTGGGAAGGTAAATGGCGTTTCTGTGCGCTGCTCTGGTTTGCCAGAAGCGGCTTAGTCATGCTGGCCACATGACCCGGAAGCTGTACGCCGGCTTCCTTGGCCAATAAAGCGAGATGAGCGCCGCAACCCCAGAGTCGGCCACGAATGGACCTAATGGTCAGGGATCCCTCTAACTGTACCTAACAAGGTCCATGGGCTAGAGATTCTGCTGCCATTGATGGCAAGCATCATCCTTCGGATAAAAGGCTGCCATGATTGCTGCCTGAAACAGAGTTTGAATTGCTGCCTCAGTCTTGGGGATGAGGCATCTTTGCTATAGCTGAATTGCAGGCAAAGGCATGGCAGAGAATAATAATAATAATAATAATAATAATAATAATAATAATAATAATAATAATAAATTTATACCCTGCCCATTTGGCTCGGTTTCCCCAGCCACTCTGGACAGCTTCCAACTGAATATTAAAAACAATACAGCATTAGACATTAAAAACTTCCCTAAACAGGGCTGCCTTCAGTTGTCTTTTAAAAGTAAAATAGTTGTTTATTGCCTTGACATCTGATGGGAGGGCGTTCCAAAGGGCAGGCGCCACTACCGAGAAGGCCCTCTGCCTGGTTCCCTGTAACCTCACTTCTCGCAATGAGGGAATCGCCAGAAGGCCCTCAGCGCTGGATCTCAGCGTCCAGGCAGAACGATGGGAGTGGAGACGCTCCTTCAGGTATACAGGACCGAGGCCGTTTAGGGCTTTAAAAGTCAGCAGCAGCACTTTGAATTGTGCTCGGAAACGTACTGGGAGAATTAAAGCTCGGAATTCCCCCCTGGCTGTTTGGCTTCTGCAATGGCAAGTGCTCAAGAATCTCCTGTATGGAAATGGAACTATTTTATATATACAGAGTTGCTGCCTGGCCTGCATAGGCCATATCCCAGTCCAGAAGGAGCAAAAGGCCCTGTCATAAGCTTGGGCAGTTGTGTGTGTGTATATCCCTGCCCAAACCACAAGAGATGGTGATTTCATAAAGATGGGGTGTTTATTCAAGGATCCCCATGCATCTATCCTAATTATGGCAAGTTTCTCCCTTCAACAGGAGGCTGTGATTCACTTATTCCTGTGGGGCAGTGTTTCCCAGACTTGGTTCTCCAGCTGTTTTGAGACTACAACTCCCATCATCTCTAGCTAGCAGGATGATGGTCAGGGATGATGGGAAACCCTGCTGTAGAGCTTGGCCTCAGATGTATCTAGAGCTCAGACTGCAATCCTGGGCATATCTTACAAGGGCTTTGGCAACTCAAGACGAAAATTTTCATCTGAGATAACCAGTGACTGGACATTTGCTTGTCTACATCGTACAAAACCACTGATGAAGCTGGACTTGATTCTTGAGGAAGGGAAACCTCCGATTTAATGTTCTGTGACTATTCCGTTATCTCACCATGTTCTATGACAGGAGCTTGACGTTCCTAATTGTGCTTCTGCCAGCCTTGTGCATAGAAGGTCTTGAGCAAATGGCCCCCCTCTTTCAAAAAATAATAATTCACAGTCAGTTTCTGTTTACATAACTGTTCTGACAGTCTTGTTCCTCTCTTAGTACAGTTTGGTCAGTAGTGAAAGGTGTTCTGAAAAAGGACGGTCCCTTTGGATTCTACCGTGGCTGGTCCAGCACTTTGCTGCGCGAAATCCCAGGCTATTTTTTGTTCTTTGGAGGCTATGAACTGAGCCGAACGTTTTTCGCATTTGGAAGGCCAAAAGAGGAATTAGGTATGTTGTTTGACTTGTTAAGGGTGTTTAAATGAGTCTAAACAGTTCTGATAGAGCAACCTTCCATAGGGTTTTTTACAGTGTTTCTAATGTTGGGAATGAAACTTTTCCAATCCTTCCATAAACGAATGTTTATGAAGTGCATCGACTTGGTTCTGCAGTCAGCCATGTTGTTTCAAAATACACTGATTGGCAATTGGACAATTTCTTATGAAACTGGATTACTGGAATATATTTTTACATGTAGCACTAGTGATGGGGTGTTAAGAGGATGCACATCCTACGTATATTATGGTTGTAGAGATGAATTCTACACCTGCTCTTTGACACTGCCACATCCTCCTCAGTTTTGCATTGGGTCTCACCTGCCCCAAAGCAAGAGCATTTGAGAGAGACAAGTGTTGTCCTCATTCCCCGCAATACAGCAGACACCAGTCATCTCAACAGCTGGCTAGCAGCACACACAGAGGCTCAGCTGAGAGCACATCCCAAGAAAGGCCAAAGGGACAATGAAGTAGGAATGGAAAGACAGGTATCATACGATTAAAATTAACTCCCCATGTGTCCAATCTACCGTATTTTTTGCTCTATAGGACACACTTTTCCCCCTCCAAAAATGAAGGGGAAATGTGTGTGCGTCCTATGGAGCGAATGCAGGCTTTCGCTGAAGCTTGGAGAGCGAAAGGGGTCGGTGCGCACCGACCCCTCTCACTCTCCAGGCTTCAGGAAGCTATCCGCAAGCCTTGGGAGCCCGGCGGGAGTTTCCGCCGGGCTCCCAAGGCTTGCGGATAGCAGCCTCCAAACCCGACCTGGTTTGGAGGCTGGCGGTGGGGAAAGCAGCGCTTCTCCCCACCTCCAGCCCCACAAGCTCAGGGGACAGCGGGGAGGCTGAGCGCCACCTTCCTGCTGTTCCCCGACCTGGTCTTTGGGGCTGGCGGAGGGGGAAAGCAGCGCTACCTCCCCCAGCCCCAAAGAGCAGGTCAAAAGGAACCCAAAGCCTCCGGAGGCTTCGGGTGAACGTACAGAACACACCTTGTTTTAGAGGGGGAGAACAAGGGAATTTTTTTTTTTCCTGTTCTCCCCCTCCTATGGTCCGGTGCGTCCCAATAGAGCGAAAAATACAGTATATCTGCCTGCTGACCTTCCCTCGGAGAATTACTGCATCTTGTAGTGTTTGTGCATGTCGTGGCCCAATCCCTGTTTGTGTGTGTGTGTGTGTAGAATTTGTTTTTACACTACTAGAGTGAGGGAAACGGATGGATGTTTTGCTTCAAGTGCCAAGAAGTTTTAGGCCACCTCTGCTTGGTTTTGTAGGTCCTGTGGCACTGATGATCAGCGGCGGTTTCGGTGGCATGTGTCTCTGGATTGCTGTATATCCCATTGACTGCGTCAAATCTAGAATTCAGGTTCTTTCCATGGCTGGAAAACAGGCAGGCTTCATGGTAACCTTCGCAAGTGTGCTCCGGAAAGAAGGTTAGAAAATGAAACCACAACTAGGGCTATGGGACAGGGGATATCAAGAAATCTGTACTGAAACAAATTGTGGACTATACCTAGAACTAAATGTCTTTTGTTCCATAGCCTTTATATATTTGTTTTTATTTATTTATATATTCTCTATTATCCACTATTCTATTATCTCTGCCTCTAATTCCTGCTAAGGCAGGCATAGGCAAACTCGGCCCTCCAGATGTTTTGGGACTACAGCTCCCATCATCCCTGACCACTGGTCCTGTTAGCTAGGGATGATGGGAGTTGTAGTCCCAAAACATCTGGAGGTCTGAGTTTGCCTGTGTTAAGGCAATCCTCACCATTAATGAATCCCATTTTGGTATTAAGAAGTATGGGTTGCATGCAACTAACTTTTACTCAGAGTAGAACCAGTGAAATTAATGGCTACAACTAACTTGGGTCCATTAATTTCAATGGATTTACTCTGAATAGCAGTATGTAAGCCCTCTGGGATAGCTAAGGCAGTAGAGCATGAGACTCTTAATCTCAGGGTCATGGGTAGTTTATACTATTCTATATATAAATAATGCCATTATTCCACGTTTTTAAAAATGCTATAGTTGCACCTAAGCTTTTAAGAAACAGGAGGGACAAGCAGCAGCTTTTGTTAACACTTTAACTCTTATTGACAGGTGTCTTTGCCTTGTATTCGGGACTGAAACCTACGATGATTCGAGCTTTCCCGGCCAATGGTGCATTGTTCCTTGCCTATGAGTACAGTCGGAAGCTGATGATGAACCAGTTTGATATGTAATATTTTTTATTGTAGACTTAAAATCATTGGAAACCTTTATAGGTCATGAGAGCTGCTGCAAGAACAAAAAAAAATCAAGTTTTAAAGATTCTGGGTTTTATTTTTTAAAGTATCATGTTTTAAATAAATATGTTGGGGGTTTTTTCTAAACTTTGTGTGGTTACTTGCGTTCAGTGCCTAGACAACTGCAGATAATAAGATCTCTTAAGAGAGCTTGGATGGTCAACTAATACAAGAGCTATACAAGCAGTGCTTTTTTTATTATTATTTTAAGCATGTTAAAGTATCACATTTAATTCTGTCAGGTTATAGTAACTTCCATGCCTTAAGAGCAGAGAAACAGCTGTCCA
Organism: Podarcis erhardii; assembly: GCF_964252035.2. Taxonomy (NCBI): domain Eukaryota; kingdom Metazoa; phylum Chordata; class Lepidosauria; order Squamata; family Lacertidae; genus Podarcis; species Podarcis erhardii. The sequence continues at coordinate 8,491,296 of NC_138507.1, read as the reverse complement.
GACTTAATCTGTTGGGAAGGCAAACAACGTTAAGAATTCTATACAACTGGCTTGGCCAATTTGCTTATGTGACTGACCAGCACTAAAAGGGCAAGGTAAAAGTAAAAAGGTAAAGGACACCTGGATGGTTAAGTCCAGTCAAAGGTGACTATGGGGTACTCGCTTTTCAGACCAAGGGAGCCTGAGCAATGGGAGCTCACCCCATCACATGGATTCAAACTGCCGGCCTTCCCACTGGCAAGGCCAAGAGGCTCAGTGATTTAGACCACAGCACCACCCGCATCTCCATAAACCAGCACTAAACAGTAGCTAATGCATGGAAGCAAATCTGCCCCATATATGCTACCACAATGTCACTGCTCTTATGTTGCTAGTGAAATCAAGAAAATGAATCTTGCAGTTAAGTGCAGTAGCTTATATTCACATCTGAGTTTTCTGTTTCACTACAGAGTTTTACAGAGCAGTTTTGCTCCATCTTTTGTGTGCACACTTCTCAGAATATCTTAAAGTAATGTTGCCATTTCCTTTAGGAAAAAACAAAATAAGGGAGAATTACTGGTGTGTAAAAGTGGCAGAGAAGGTTTATGTCTTTTTAAAGAAAGCAAATTTAATATGGCCTAAACTGCTGTAAAAGGATATGGGTGGCGTTGTGATCTAAACCAGTGAGCCTTGGGCTTGCTGATCGGAAGGTCAGCAGTTTGAATCCCCGCGATGGGGTGAGCTCCTGTTGTTCAGTCCCAGCTCCTGCCCACCTAGCAGTTCGAAAGCACGTCAAGTGCAAGTAGATAAATAGGTACCGCTCTGGTGGGAAGGTAAACTGTGTTTCCGTTTGCTGCTCTGGTTCGCCAGAAGCGGCTTAGTCCTGCTGGCCACATGACCCGGAAGCTGTCTGCGGTCAAACGCCGGCTCCCTCGACCTATAGAGCGAGATGAGCACCGCAACCCCCGAGTTGTCCGCGACTGGACCTAACGGTCAGGAGTCCCTTTACCTTTAAGGAGCCCACATAGTACTGTCAACCCCCCCCCTCAAATTTGCTATCCTTCAGGTCAACTCTAATCCCACGTGAGGTCTAGAATTCAGGAGTCTAGTTGGCTCCATGAGCCTCTTGAAGGATTGAGCAGAACGTTCCAATTTGACTGCTATTGCAATGGGTTGGATAGGATGACTGGGTTGTATTCTGTGCCATTAAATCAGGGATGAGGAACCTGCCGTCAAGCAATAGCTTCAGAGCCACAACACTAGTCACCTTCATTATTGCTGGACTCACGTTGTAGTTCCAACGTAATCTAGCAGGCCACCATCTCTGCTTTAGAGGTAACCTGTAACCTTTAATAATAATAATATCAAATTGCTGAAGTCAAGTCCTTGAGCCAAACCTCTGGAGGCCTATGTGCAAGTAGCTTACAAGGCTGAGCAAATAACCAAATAACAAGTCCAGGAAGGGAATCTGCTGTGCAAGTGAAGTGGTCAGTATAACAATATAATGGCCGCTGTATTCCGAGCCTCCCAGTTCCAGGAACATCCACGCCACATCAGCAGAAAAAGGGCACTAAAAGCATTCTTTTCACAATGCTGGGATATTGCATTCCAAGCTATGACTAACCCCAGCGAGCACAGCCAATGGTTAGGAATTATGAGAGTGCCAAAAATATCCAGTGAGCTGCAGACTCCCCTCTTATAAATGTTCAGTTTGATTAAATGAAAATTGCTGCTAGGATTAAATGGGTGAATCTTAACATAGCTAGTCAGATCTTGGTGACCGAAGCAACGTCTAATGGTCTCATTCAGAAGAAGACCATGCACTGTCCACATAACACAGAGTTTGTACTGAGATCAGCCACCTGAGAAGATGGGAAGGGGGTGGGTAGACTTTGAAACACTGGAAACTGTTTTTCACAGAGAGACACAAACAAGCTGACAAAATCAATTGTTTTAATCATTATAAGCAACACACACAAAATAGCTAGGCAAGCTCTGTGTTCAATATTCAGTTCTGCAATGTCCTATACAGACACAAATGAGATTTAGAAGGCAATACCATAGCGGTAGCAGATCATCATGATCCTGGGAAGGAAATGAAATAGGAACTCTTGTTTTAAAACTTGCCACTGTTCACTTCTGGTTAGCATTCACCAAAGTGCAACTCCACAGCAAAGTCTTCCCTGAAAGTCTTCCACATCCTCGGCTTGTGTAGGTTATCAATTTCATTTCTAGAAAGGTAAAGCCTGGGGAGGGAAGCATTAATGAAGAGAACACGTAAATCCATGCGCAGGGAATGGCACATGTTCAAGCATTTTCCTTCTGCGTTTGATCAGCCTATGGTGGAGGAGCTCCTCACACCATTCAGAACGCTGGAGAACTTGGGGTTCCACACCTCCCGTGGAACCTATGGCACAGAGAAGGGGCTCCCCCTTGCAGAAGTTACCATTCCCAACTCATGGGAAGTGATATCACAGAGCTCGTCCTTGCCACCAACCCACCAACCCCTGGCATGTTGATCTAACACAGAAACACAACACCTGAATAAGTCACACTGGAAATACAAAATGAAGTACCGTATTTTTTGCCCTATAGGGCGCACCTCTTTTTTTTGGGGGGGGGATAAATAAATAAAAATTTATTTATCCCCCCCCCAGGGGAAGGGGAAGCCAGAACAGGCTGCTATCTGCAAGCCTTGCGGACATCTGTGCAAAGCATGGGCGCGCTCCGGGGTGCGCCCCATGCTTTGGGCTGCAGGCTGTTGCCCGCAAGCCTTGCTCCCAAGGCTTACGGATAGCTTCCTGAAGCCTGGAGAGTGAGAGGGGTCGGTGTGCACCAACGCCTCTCGCTCTCCAGGCTTCAGGAAAGCCTGCATTCGCCCCATAGGAAGCACACACATTTCCCCTTCATTTTTGGAGTGGGAAAAGTGCGTCCTACAGGGCAAAAAATACGGTAGCTAGTGGCAGAACACGGGAGCATGTACTTCATCTGTAAATGCTGTCTCCATTTTTAACCACACAATCCATTTTTAGCACAAAAGCATGCCTGCCTCCCATTTGTTGGGGACTTGTCCTCAAGCTTGTGCTCAGTCATTCTCCTAGCGTTGATGAGCCACAGTAGTAGTTGCAGCTATGAGGAGCCATTTCTGTTCTGTCATCCATTTCTCACCTTCGTTTCCATTCCATTTCGTTATGCTATAGTTCACCTTTATAGCTCACCTCACTCTCTCCACTGTGGCCAAAACCAATGTAATGAATTATGTGATCAATGTCAATGAAAGGGACCCATCAGAAACCATGCAGATAATAACATCTGTGGACTAAGAACAACAATAGCAAATACCACTTATATTTGCATTGCATTGTTTCTGATCCTGACCTCAGATGAATGTGCAAGTTGTGGCCATTCCTACTGTTTCTGATGTCCCTTGTTGCACCCCAAAAAAGAGAATGTATAGCTCATTCTGCTTTACAAGTTAATAGTGGCTTTTAATTTGTTGTCAAGCTAGTGAAATTCTCCAAGCATTCTGACTCAGTAGACTCCCTCTGTCCCTTCATATATTACATATTGTAACGTAAAGGTAAAGGGGCCCCTGACCATTAGGTCCAGTCGTGGACGACTCTGGGGTTGCGGCGCTCATCTCGCTTTATTGGCCGAGGGAGGCGGCGTACAGCTTCCGGGTAATGTGGCCAGCATGACTAAGCCACTTCTGGCGAACCAGAGCAGCGCACGGAAACGCTGTTTACCTTCCCGCCAGAGCGGTACCTATTTATCTACTTGCACTTTGATGTGCTGTCGAACTGCTAGGTTGGCAGGAGCAGGGACCGAGCAACAGGAACTCACCCCGTCGCGGGGATTTGAACTGCCAACCTTCTGATTAGCAAGTCCTAGGCTCTGTGGTTTAACCCACAGCGCCACCCGCGTCCCTATTACATAACATGCTGGCCTGCAATTGGGGTAGATAATGATTCCTTTCCAATACAGGGCAAGTCTGATGACATGCACCTGGAGACAGATGAGCAAGTGTTCGTATTCCTGCTACTTAAAAGTAGCAACATGCCTGCTGAATCTTCAATTTCTCCTACATCGTGTTTATCAGCAGTAATGCTTCAGTAGTGAGCAATGAGGCCTCCATCCCGGAAAGGAAATGGATTTCTCAGTTCTTCACTCAACCAACTTCCTTTATTGGAGACTTGCCCAACAGTGCATTTCCATGTAAGAAAAACCTGCAGAGACTTGAACTCATGACCCCTTTCCCAACAAGGCAGAGACAGTATTTTTAAGCCTGTATCTTTCTGAAGAGTTAGGCTCAAGGCAAGTCCCCCGTAGCAAATGACAGGCTCTACTTTCTTCTGTGGGGTCATGTGAGGGGAAAGGGTTGTTGTTTACCTTTAAAAAAAATAACGCAGCCCTATGGAAGAAAGCAAAGCCTTTCTCTTGCTAACGGAGACTTGTATTGGGCCCATTTCTTCACACAGATAAAAGTTTGTCACACTCTGGTTCCCAAGCCAGCCAAAGTTTGAGGACATCTTAGCTTTTTGTCACAGGCCTCTGATGTCAGTCATTACAGCTTACCTGTTGTCCTCTACAAAGGCTGTGTGGAACCAAAAGAAGAAAGCGCAGTCATCGTAGCCTTTTGGTATAGCCTGTATTTTAAAAGGCAAAAAGACTGAATGTTTAATACCTACTAACCTGTGTATAGTGCTTTCCTATGTTCAAAATGTATCGCGTGAATTACCCCCGTCACAATCACAACACATCCCAGAAGGTAGTTCTCTCTATAAGCGCAGAATACAGCCTGGAGCATGTCACCTAAGTCTTCATTGTGAGTTCATGCTACATACAATATCCGAACCAGGGAGACAGACTTCACTCTGAGCCACTACAGCAGCTGTTTAATTTAAGATTTAATGTGATTTATTATATTTGGTGCTTGTCATTGCATCTGCCAAATAACTCATCCTCTGATACCTATGACTGGGCCTTTTCTGTGTCAAGCTAGTTTCCAATACAGTGGTACCTCGGGTCACATATGCTTCAGGTTACATACGCTTCAGGTTACAGACTCTGCTAACCCAGAAATAGTACCTTGGGTTAAGAACTTTGCTTCAGGATGAGAACAGAAATCGTGCTCCAGCGGCATGGCAGCAGAAGGCCCCATTAGCTAAAGTGGTGCTTCAGGTTAAGAACAGTTTCAGGTTAAGAACAGACCTCCGGAACAAATTAAGTACTTAACCCAAGGTACCACTGTATTAGTTGTTTTGTTTCCACAATAAACTGGGAATAAATCAAATCTTCCCTTCAATAACACCTCCTTTACTTTCTGAAATATCTCAAGTCACATTCCATGTCTCCAGGTGTTCCTGCGTCTTTAGTTTCATCATAGTTTTCAGGATTTAGATTCCACGGGGTCCAAAGGCAGGTTATAAAAACCAACAATTCCCTATCCACTTTTATAATTCTGAATGTTAAAGCAGGATTTAAATATATGAAATAAATAAAGGCCAGCAGGTGTGTTTAACGAAGCGAACCTTGTGTTTGAGATGGGTCAGCAATGGCTACAGAGGACACAACTGCTGTGTGAGCGAAATGCAAAAGATCCACAGTTCATTTACTTACAGATGAAGAAGATTCGAATCTGACTTTCACATCTTTGCTAACTATGGGACAGCATTCAAAAGCAATTACTACCCAGTCGTTTTCGCCATCGAAGAACAACTGAAAGTAGATGGGACATCTCATTCACGATGAAATATTCTGGTTACAAAATGCATGAACTTTTATCTACTGAATCAACTATAGCCTCCTACTGGGGCAGCTTGGCAAGAAAGGTCCCAGCAGCCCCCTCCCCAATGACCCAACTTAATTTGCCCTCTGAAAACTAATTTGCTCTGGTAACTTTCCTTTGGCCCCATTAAAACATAAAATTCTTGGCTACTCCTCAAATCGCCTAGCAACACTCCCTCCTGTTAATCTATTACTATTTAGGAGAACACAACTGGAAAGTAAGGCTCACAGGCATTGCTGTTGAGGGAAGATTTTAGAGCACCATATACTGCCAAATTCTGTTGAGCTAGAAGATGGACACCTTTTCTTCCATCCATGCTTTTCTTTTAAAATGTAAGGTATTTTAGGGGAAAAATTTCCTGCCTACTGCATTTCATCCTGTGTGTGTTATTCCTGTATGTCCCAATCTAACAAAGATGCTGTATTTATGTAATATATATTAACTGGGGGGCGGTGAAACCAACAGGTGGTCATTCCCCGCCCCTTGTTTTGTTTAAAAGGCTGCCAGTCATAACTCCAGTTGAGAAGAAGTGCTTAGCTTCTATAAAATGTGCAAAATGTGTTAAATGATGCAGGAATGACAGAGTAGCTGGGCTGCTTGCCAATAATCTCATCCCAAGAGCACCTGTGACATCCATGCAATTTATTCAGAATGTGACAGCTAGACTGGTGACTGGGAGTGGCCACCGAGACCACATAACACCGGTCCTGAAAGACCTACATTGGCTCCCAGTACGTTTCTGAGCACAATTCAAAGTGTTGGTGCTGACCTTTAAAGCCCTAAATGGCCTCAGCCCAGTATACCTGAAGGAGCCTCTCCACTCCCATCATTCAGCCTGGACACTGAGGTCCAGCTCTGAGGGCTTTCTGGAGGTTCACTCCCTGCAAGAAGTTACAGGGAACCAGGCAGAGGGCCTTATTGGTAGTGGCGCCCGTCCTGTGGAAAGCCCTCCCATCAGATGTCAAGGAAATACCGTATGTTTCGCTCTATAAGACGCACATTTCCCCCTCCAAAAATTAAGGGGAAATGTGTGTGCGTCCTATGGAGCGAATGCAGGCTCCTTGGCTTCAGCGATAGCAACACAAAGCCTCCGGAGCGCAGAGGCTTCGCGTTGCTTTCGCTGAAGCCTGGAGAGCGAGAGGGGTCGGTGCGCACTGACCCCTCTCGCTCTCCTGGCTTCAGGGATAGCCACTTGAAGCCTCCAGAGCGCAGCGGGAACTCGCACTGCACTCCGGAGGCTTCGGGTTCCTTTTGCTGAAGCCAGGAGAGCAATACTCTCCTGGCTTCAGCAGAGAGGGAGAGCTCTGCAGCGCCCCTTCAGCGAAGTGGGAGGAGAAATGGAAGGGGCTCCATTTCTCCTGCCGCTTCGCTGAAGGGGCACTGAGCAGAGAGGGGGAGATTATTTTTTTCTTGTTCTCCCCCTCTAAAACAAGGTGCGTCCTATGGTCGGGGGCGTCCTATAGAGCGAAAAATATGGTAAACAACTATCTGACGTTTAGAAGACATCTGAAGGCAGCCCTGTTTAGGGAAGTTTTTAATGTTTGAAGTTTTATTCTGTTTTTAATGTTCTGTTGAAAGCCCCCCAGAGTGGCTGGGGAAACCCAGCCTGATGGGCGGGGTAGAAATGATAAATTATGACTATGATTCCACACAATTATAAGAACAGCAGGAATGCAAGGGCCATTTGTGAGAAACACTGCATTTTCCACAGTTCTAGAATGCTTCACTTTTAGAATGCTCAATACATTAGCTCTCTTTGCATCAGAAGCATAACCCCAAAGCACGTCTAGCAAATTCACATTAATTATAGGGATTAAGAGATCCATCGCACAGAAAGAATCTTAAATATACCACCAGTTGCAAAAACTCTGGACAGATAACAATTTCTTACGCCAGCCACTCATGACAGGCTTTTAAAACTAACCCAGGCGTCCCTTACCTGGCAATTTTCTTGGGTTGCACAAACACAATGAAACACCACTTGCTTTTCCATTATTATCTTCACCCTCAAATCACTCCCATTGCCTTTCCCAACTCCTAAAAAAAAAGTTTTTTTTAAAAAAAGGTTAAATAGTGATAGCAGGACAATTATGAGGCTGAATTTCAAGGACTGAATGCTGAATTGTCTAGTGCAAACTCTTTAAAAAGTAAACTTGCATCACAACAGAGGAAACACTAGAAATCCTACAGCATTTTAGCAGCGCTTACCATGGATAGCGTAGAGCTTTATGCTTTTTATTTCAAGCGGTCTCTCTTTTGGGAGCTGCAGGTTGTACTTCCATTTCAAGGTTGCGTAATACTCAACGTACCTATTCTGCAAAGAAAATTTGAGCACGCCTTGAGAAATAAGTTGCAAACAAGCTGCAGCATTTTCAAAGCTAAAAGGAAATCTCCCAACTCAACCCTGAAGTAAGAGCAACCTTTGGGCTGCAAGAGAAGGTGACCTTCAAAGCCCATCACTGCAAGCCTTGCCTTACCCAAACGCTCCCAAATCCTGGACTCACCGTATGTAATATACAGGGGTCCCCAAACTAAGGCCCGTGAGCCAGATAAGGCCCAAGGGACTCGTTTATCTGGCTCACAGCGACCCCCGCCGCCGCCCACGACTGCCCACTTCCAGGTCGGAGGAGCACCAGAAATAGCTTGTGCGCATGTGCGTTATTTCCGGGGAACATCAGGTCAGAGGAGGCCCGTGCACATGCGCAGAAGCTATTTCCGGTGCTCCTCCGACCCAGAAGTGTGCCGGAAATAGCATGTGCGCACATGTATGGGCACATGCTCCCCTGCCCTGCCGCGCAATCGGCGCTGGAGACACCGGCCCAAGGAGCAGTAAGTTTGCTGACCCCTGTTATAACACCAGTGTTATAGGTTGTTCGCTGGACTGAAGGCACTCTAGGCGCCATCCAGAAATGCAGGGGTATGAGAAGGGTGGTGCAGGAAAAATGGTCAGTTATAGAGCTAAATTGTGACATTCTGCAAGTTGTGTTATAGAGCTAAATCGTGACATTCTGCAAGTTGGTACGATACTAGTTCCAGTGTCTTTAACCAAGATGTCATTGTAGACTCTTACCTGTGATGGAGTTTCAACACCCTGAAACTTGGAGCTTGTGCTTTCATCGGTTCTTCTTTTACCAAAGTACTGTAAACTTTCCTAAAAAAAGGAAGATGATAACAGGTGTCGCCATATCTTGTAGTGTTTAGTTTTAAACCAAGGCACTATAAAGTGTTATTTTAGAGACACAGGTTTGGAGGCCAGGTTTTCCCTCTGTTCACGTTAGAGTGGAGTGGATTCTGCCAACTTCTTCTTTCATCTGCCACCTTACACCTTATCCCCACACCATTCCCACGGTTCCTCCAAAAGCAGGTTTTCAAGGGAGACAAGAAGCTGCAGAGTTAAAAAGGGCTGGGAAAGTCCATGTCTGGTGAACGTGAAGTTTGCTCCTGCGTACAGATTGGCTATGTACACATTAGTGGCTTTTTACACCGCATTCCTCTCCAGAACCATTGGTTTTCTCTGATGGTACTGTTCTGTTTACAGAAAGATCTTCGATACATTAGAGTCATGGGGGAGATTATTTTGTTTCAATTGCTTGTTCCTAATGAAGCTCCTCTCCCACCATCTGCTATGCTGTTCAACGACCAGTATTACCGGGCTGGTTTTCCCTGCCTTGTCTCTTCCTGCGGAAATCCTCTTCATTTCAGTTGTACACACCTGGGATTTGCTGTGCATTGAGCAAGTGAAAAGGATCTAGGAGTCTTGGTTGACCACAAACTTGACATGAGCCAACAGTGTGACGCGGCAGCTAAAAAAGTCAATGCAATTCTGGGCTGCATCAATAGGAGTATTGCATCTAGATCAAGGGAAGTAATAGTGCCACTGTATTCTGCTCTGGTCAGACCTCACCTGGAGTACTGTGTCCAGTTCTGGGCACCACAGTTCAAGAAGGACACGGACAAACTGGAACGTGTCCAGAGGAGGGCAACCAAAATGGTCAAAGGCCTGGAAACGATGCCTTATGAAGAACAGCTAAGGGAGCTGGGCATGTTTAGCCTGGAGAAGAGGAGGTTAAGGGGTGATATGATAGCCATGTTCAAATATATAAAAGGATGTCACATAGAGGAGGGAGAAAGGTTGTTTTCTGCTGCTCCAGAGAAGCGGACACGGAGCAATGGTTCCAAACTACAAGAAAAAAGATTCCACCTAAACATTATGAAGAACTTCCTGACAGTAAGAGCTGTTCGACAGTGGAATTTGCTGCCAAGGAGTGTGGTGGAGTCTCCTTCTTTGGAGGTCTTTAAGCAGAGGCTTGACAACCATATGTCAGGAGTGCTCTGATGGTGTTTCCTGCTTGGCAGGGGGTTGGACTCGATGGCCCTTGTGGTCTCTTCCAACTCTATGATTCTATGATTCTATTCTAAGTCTACAGTGGGTGGTGCTGTGGGTTAAACCACAGAGCCTAGGACTTGCCGATCAGAAAGTCGGCGGTTTGAATCCCCGCGACGGGGTGAGCTCCCGTTGCTCGGTCCCTGCTCCTGCCAACCTAGCAGTTTGAAAGCACATCAAAGTGCAAGTAGATAAATAGGTAAACGGCATTTCCGTGCGCTGCTCTGGTTTGCCAGAAGCGGCTTAGTCATGCTGGTCACATGACCCGGAAGCTGTACATCGGCTCCCTCGCCCAATAAAGCGAGATGAGCGCTGCAACCCCAGAGTTGGTCACGACTGGACCTAATGGTCCGCGGTCCCTTTACCTTTACAGCTCCCAAACTGGAGCAAAGCTGGCCTGGGGAAAATCACATCAAAATGTGATACTTCAAAAGAAACTATGGAATGCCTGTAGTGTGTACATGGATTTATAAAAAATAGGAGTGGAAATTCACTGGAAGCAGAGTAAACTGTAATTTATGCACAGCCCTAGTATTCAAGCCACAGAAAACCTGCATTGTCAAAAGAAGTGACACCCCGTCCCCACCCCCAACAGATGATTTTCAAATTCTTCTCCAGAACCATTGGTTTTCTCTGATGGTCTTGTTCTGTTTACAGAAGGATCTTCGATACATTAGAGTCATGGGGGAGATTCTTTTGTGTCAATTGCTTGTTCCCTATGTAGTCCCTTTCCCACGATCTTCTATGCTGTTCAACGATCCCACAACACTCGGGGGGGGGATGGCAAAATCACCTCCTGCTTTTTCTCTTCTCCTAAAAAGACACTGCTGGAATTTTTCCAACAACAGCCCTGGGGTTAAGTAACACGTTTACCAGTCAAATTTCATCATTTTTCCCATCTGAGAGCTGCATTCCTTTCTGAGCAATCTTCCAGGAAGTCACATGGCAGTGGTAGGCAAGGCAGAGGCAAAAGTAGGTGGAGGAATCGATGCAAATTTTACCTTTGTACAGCAGGCTAATTTCTACGTACACAACTCTCAAAAATCCAGGCAAGCAAGAAAGGCCTGAAGGCTGTATTCAGAACCTGGGCCTAGGGCACTCCAGCTCTGGACTAGATCAAACATTTCCCTTGGAAGTGACAGAAAAAATTCCACATGGTGGTAGCAGTGTTTGCATACTGCTCACTATGTGGTTCAGCCAAATTGCATCGAGGGATGTGCCTTCACTCTGGGCATTTCTGGCAATAGGGGGATGGTGCTATAAACAAGGCGCACGCCTCCTGCAACTGAGCTGAACCATGTATATAAACTTCAGGTTGTCATGCCACTTAAATGAATCGCCACCCAGGTGGAAGACATTCTTCAGCATTCTCTGCACACAGAAAAAAGCCACTCTTTGGTCTTTGAGAGAATTAAAGCACACAAGTTCAAAGGGAAGATTTAACATGTACCATCGCTTTACGTACCTTTGCACTTTCAAACAGGCTGTTCTCAATAAGCCAGATGCAAATCATGGTGCCAGTTCTACCTGCATTTTTAAAAAAGGGTCAGGGAATCAAGACCAGAGGAAAGTCATCAGGGTTGGATTCGAGTTGTACTCAAGAAGGGAACCACTAGCGCATTCAGATTATGCTACATAAGAGATAGCTCAGTCAGTAGAGAGTGAGACTCTTAATAATAATAATAATAATAATAATAATAATAATAATAAATTTTATTTATATCCCGCCCTCCCCAGCCGAAGCTGGGCTCAGGGCGGCTTGAACTCATGACCCCAAGACTGAACCCCACATTGGACAAAAGATTCCTGTTTTGCAGAGGGCTGGACTAGATTATCCTTGCGGTCCCTTCCAACTCTATACAGTGGCACCTCGGGTTACATACACTTCAGGTTACACACTCCGCTAACCCAGAAATAGTGCTTCAGGTTAAGAACTTTGCTTCAGGATAAGAACAGAAATCGTGCTCCAGCGGCGCGGCGGCAGCAGGAGGCCCCATTAGCTAAAGTGGTGTCTCAGGTTAAGAACAGTTTCAGGTTAAGAACGGACCTCCGGAACGAATTAAGTACTTAACCCGAGGTACCACTGTAATTCTAGCATGTGAATTACAAAGAACGGTTGAGGGAGCTCGGGATGTTTAGCCTGGCAAAGAGGAGATATGATAGCCATCTTCAATATCTAAAGGGCTGTTGCGTGGAAGATGGAACAAGCTTGTTTTCTTCTACTCTAGAGGGTAGGGCCCTGTACCAATGGATTTAGGTTACATGATTAACTTAAGTATTAAGTTGCAGTTTTTATTCAAGAGTTCCAACTTTTGAAGTCTTCCAACCCACCTTCCTTTAAAATAGCAGCTTTTAAGTAGCAAAATACAACCAACTCTGAGTTCCTCAGTCCAAAATTTTGAAGAGGGACCAAGAGCTTTGGACCATAGCTCAGTGGAAGAGCACTGTCATCTCCAAACAGGGTTGTGAACTTGCCAGAAACCCTGGAGATTCAATTCAGACATATACTGAACTAGTTGAACCAACAAGTCTGACCTGGCAATAAGACAGTTTCTCACGTCATTCTGCCTCAACTCCCTATTTCAGAAAAATAACGGTGATAATTTAATACTGGAACACCAGAAGCTTTTGTAAACTAGCAAAACAGAAAATAAAACACCTTAAAAAAAAAAAAGTTCAACCTCCTTCAGCTCCATGTCAATGTTTCCACTAAAAAGGACTTACTTACCCTTGCCTCCTTTGCAATGTATTGCTATGACATTGTTTTCATCTTGTAACATCCATTCCATCACGCTATGCGTGAATTGGACCATCTCCCTTAAGGGCAGAAAGAGGAATCTCACTTAATTTTTCTTTTCTGAGATGTTCGGGGGGAGGGGCAGGGACCTAACACAAAATCATTTTATCAGAGCAATAATAAGCCCTTAGCAGCTTGGGATCAGTTTACCTAAAAGGTTGGCTTGTGTACGTGCTTGACCCCTTTTAGTCTGTGGAACTTGCAATATTACAAGTGCCAAACAACATTCACAAGCAGACTGATCTTTTGGGGTGGCAGCACCAGTGCTTTGGAACTTCCTAGTAAAGGTAAAGGGACCCCTGACCATTAGGTTCAGTCGTGGCTGACTCTGGGGTTGTGGCGCTCATCTCGCTCTATAGGCCGAGGGAGCCAGTGTACAGCTTCCGGGTCATGTGGCCAGCATGACTAAGCCACTTCTGGCAAACCAGAGCAGTGCACGGAAACGCCATTTACCTTCCCGCTGGAGCGGTACCTATTTATCTACTTGCACTTTGACGTGCTTTTGAACTGCTAGGTTGGCAGGAGCAGGGACCGAGCAACGGGAGCTCACCCCGTCGAGGGGATTCGAACTGCTGACCTTCTGATCGGCAAGCCCTAGGCTCTGTGGTTTAACCCACAGTGCCACCCGCGTCCCTTTGGAACTTCCTAGGCCCTCACTAAAACACTTTTAAGAAGTTGACTAAAAAACATTATTCCAGCAAGCCAGCTCAGACAATAATTTGTTTTCTGTGCATTATTGATAATTTTATAGTAATTTTTGGATATTGTTTAGAGATTTTTGAAAGTGATCCATACATAAATGAAATACATTAACCAAGCTAAATCTTGTCTGGGTTGGAAATATCTTGTTTCAATGCCATTTACAAAAAAACACTGGCACCGTGCTTTTTAATTTTCTCTGAACTGGTTTCTCATGAACTAATAATAATAATAATAATAATAAATTTTATTTATATCCCGCCCTCCCCAGCCGAAGCCGGGCTCAGGGCGGCTAACAATAATCAAATAATCAAACAATCAAATAATCACACCCTCTAAAAATATTTCATTATAAAAATTAATTAAAATCAAATTAATGGCAACCGATTAAGCAAAATTCTGTGCAGGTTGCCAGAGGAGGGAGTCAGGCTGCGCCCTGACCAAAGGCCTGGTGGAACAACTCTGTCTTGCAGGCCCTGCGGAAAGATGTCAGGTCCCGCAGGGCCCTAGTCTCTTGTGACAGAGCGTTCCACCAGATTGGAGCCGCAGCCGAGAAGGCCCTGGCTCTAGTTGAGGCCAGCCTAACCTCTCTGAGGCCTGGGACCTTGAGGATGTTATTATTTGCAGACCGTAGGTTTCTCTGTGGGGCATACCAGGAGAGGCGGTCCCGTAGGTACCAGGGTCCTAGGCCGTATAGGGCTTTAAAGGTTAAAGCCAGCACCTTAAACCTGATCCTGTACTCCACCGGGAGCCAGTGCAGCTGGTATAGTACCGGATGAATGTGATCTCGCAGCGAAGACCCCTTAAGGAGTCTCGCCGCGGCATTCTGCACCCGCTGGAGTTTCTGGGTCAGTCTCAAGGGCAGCCCCACGTAGAGCGAGTTACAATAATCCAGTCTGGAGGTGACCGTCGCATGGATCACAGTGGCTAGGTCAGGGCGAGAGAGATAAGGGGCCAACTGCTTAGCTTGGAGGAGATGAAAAAATGCCGCCTTTGTTATAGCTGTAATCTGCGCCTCCATAGAGAGGGAGGTATCGAAGATTACACCCAAACTCTTAACAGACGGTGCTGGCACTAATTGCACCCCCGCAAGAGATGGGAGTTGCCCCCTCAATCCCATATCGTCCCGCCCCAGCCAGAGGACCTCTGTCTTCGAAGAATTTAACTTCAACCGGCTCCCACGTAACCATCCAGCCACAGCTTCCAGACATCTCGCCAGTGTGTCTGGGGCCGAGTCAGGATGGCCATCCATCAACAGATAGAGTTGGGTGTCATCAGCATACTGATGGCAACCCAGCCCAAAACTCCGGACAAGCTGGGCGAGGGGGCGCATAAAGATGTTAAAAAGCATCGGGGAGAGAATCGCACCCTGAGGCACTCCACACACCAAGGAGTGGCGCGATGACAATTCCCCCCCAAGCGCCACCCTCTGTCCCCGACCAGAGAGAAACGAGCGCAGCCATTGAAGGACTGTGCCCTGGATCCCCGCGTCGGCAAGGCGGTGGTCCAGGAGTTCGTGATCGACCATGTCGAAGGCTGCTGACAGATCTAGAAGAATCAGCAGCCCCGACCCGCCTCGATCCAGCTGCCTGCGGAGATCATCTGTTAGGGCGACCAGAGCCGTCTCGGTCCCATGACCAGCGCGGAAGCCGGACTGGAATGGATCCAGAGCAGATGTTTCATCCAGAAACCTACCAAGCTGTTCAGCAACCGCTCTCTCAATCACCTTACCCAGGAATGGAAGATTCGAGACCGGGCGGTAATTGGATAGATCTAAGGGATCTAATGATGTTTTCTTTAAGAGCGGACGCACCACTGCCTCCTTCAGTTCCCCTGGGAATATCCCGGTGCCAAGGGACAAATTGATGATATCCCCCAGGGGGTCCCGCACCTCGTCTGGACACGCTCTAATCAGCCATGACGGGCACGGGTCAAGAGGACAGGTGGTGGGCTTTCCAGCTCGGAGGAGTCTGTCCACATCGGCTGGAGATATCTGGTCAAAGTGGTCCAATACTGGACCCGAGGACAGTCGAGGGGCCTCCAGTTCCTTTATTGTATCCAAATTGGCAGGGAGGTCATGGCGGAGCAACAGGACCTTCTCCGCAAAAAAGCTCGCAAATGCCTCACAGCTGTGTGTCAGATTGTTATTTAAATTTGGCTGTCAACTAGAGACATTTGCACTCTTCAGCTGCCCTGATGGGTCTTTTTCTTTAAATTTTCTCTCCTTATATGCACACAGAAGCACCTTGAAATTATACTTACTCTAGAGTGGGAACGTTATGGTCATCAATAAATATTCTCTCCACCCGGTAATGGAATATCTTTGGGTCATAGCCCTGTTCACCTGCAGGGGAGGGTATGTAAAATATTTTTATTTATTTTACAAAATTTATTCACTCTTTGATTGTAAATAGAACCACTAAGCAATTTACCAAAAAAAAAAGGCCAATAAAAGACCAAGCTAAAACCAGGTATTAAAAAAAATTCAAAATACAATTAAAATCAGCTAAGCTAAAAACAGATTAAAAACTCATGTCAGCTTCTACATGTCTGGATCTTGAACATTTAAATCAACCCCAAACAGCAGCTTTTTGTTCCAAAGTCTCAAGTGAATGCCTTGAGTGGGGTTAGAAAGACAAAACCACACCTGTCATAGTTGCCACTATGATGCATGGCATGAAGAAGTCATTTGAACAAATGAAACATTTAGTATAACCCAACTTTAAGCGATATGGAGATGGGGTGACATTTAAGAGGTCAAAATGTGAAAAAGAGGACACAGATTGAAATTTAAGGCCGTTATGGTATACGCTCAGAAGTAAGATGCCTCCTTTGCAAGTTTTATTCTATGCATAACTAAATTAAAAACGGTTTAAATAGGAGATGCTTACTGCAAAGGTTGTAGACTTTGTAGTGGCCTTCATGTTTCGTATCCAAAAACCTTGCAACTTCCTATAAAAGCAGGAGGAGATATTCAAAGGACGCCAGAAGCATTAGGACCCAATGATGCATTTGTGAAACCCATTTCAGAATTCATGGAAGCCAATTTAAGCAAAACTGAGATCTCCCCATGTGCAAAGAGGTCTTCAGTGCCAACATATTGCTGTAGATGTGGTTGGATTCCAGCAATGTGTTAGGCTTAGCCTCAGCGGGGAGATTAAATACACATTAAGAACCAATGAAAGCAGAGGAAGTCAATGTGGTGCATTCCTAATCTTGTTGGACACCCATAAGCCACTGCCAACATGGTCAATATTCAGAGATGTAGCCCAAACATGCTATGGACAGCACCATGTTGAGGAAGACTGGCATAGGTAGACATCTAGGCAAAATTTAAGTCTACTGTCACCTCTACACCATACATTTAAAGCATGTTCAAAGCACTCAACACTTTCCCCAAAGAATGCTGGGAACTGCAACAGTTTACCCCTCAAAGAGCCACAATTCCCAGCACCCTTCACTACAGTTCCCAGGATTATTTGTGGGAATCCATGTGTGTGTTAAAATGGATGGTGTGGATGCAACCAGACTTTTGAGTTGCTTAAAAAGGTAGTGTGGAGAAGAAAATGTTTAACGCCTGCAGCTTATTGGCTGATAATTCTAAGACATAGCACACCCATTTTTGAAGGCCCCAAACAAATCCTAACTCTGACCCTCTGATCATAGAGAAGAAATCAAGAACAATGTCAGGGAAGACACACAATGCCAACAGCCTGGCATTAGATCTGGCAAGGAAAGGAAGGAAAACAAATCGCCACCAATTAAGCAAATATTTTAGTTGTTTATCTAGTTTCTAAGTCAATTACAGCAATCAAGATGTAAGTAAATTATCATAACAAAAAATTCCTTCCAGTAGCACCTTAAAGACCAACTAAGTTAGTTCTAGGTATGAGCTTTCGTGTGCATGCACACTTCTTCAGATCTGTGTATCTGAAGAAGTGTGCATGCACACGAAAGCTCATACCTAGAACTAACTTAGTTGGTCTTTAAGGTGCTACTGGAAGGAATTTTTTGTTTTGACTATGGCAGACCAACACGGCTACCTATCTGTAACGTAAATTATCATGTTATCAACCCCTCAATGCAGGAACTTGAAGAAAGGGCGTAATTTCTCTTAAATTACAAGTGTGGAATAAAAAACAAAAAAACGTATCAATTAAAAAAGCAACATGCCATATTTATACAGTGAGAACTATTTGCACAGACTTTCAGAATTTATGCTACCTTTATAGGATTCCTGTACCAAGACTGCTTCCCAGAAGATGGAAAGGACATTGCTATAACACGAGCTGAGAGATAGAAACACACACACATAAAGGCTGTAATAAGTCTAATGAGACAGCAACACATTTGCTGGTTTATAACTTGCAGTATTTCAGTTCAAAGTATTTGTTTTCACAGAGATTAGACTTCAGACTTCTGACAGCTCAGGGATTCATCCTCATGGACAACTAGACTTTTGCAAGTAAGACAAACTAAGAAGCTTCTTCTGTGCTATCTCAATTTCCCCCTTTAAATCCAACTTTAAAATAGAGTAATCCCATGGACCATTTGTGCACACAGTTGTGTAAGAATTTTATCCAACTCTTATAACATGAAGGGCTAAAAACAGTCCTAAAGTAAAGGTAAAGGGACCCCTGACCATTAGGTCCAGTAGTGACCGACTCTGGAGTTGCGGCGCTCATCTCGCTTTATTGGCTGAGGGAGCCAGCGTACAGCTTCTGGGTCATGTGGCCAGCATGACTAAGCCGCTTCTGGCGAACCAGAGCAGCGCACGGAAACGCCGTTTACCTTCCCGCCACAGTGGTACCTATTTATCTACTTGCACTTTGACGTGCTTTTGAACTGCTAGGTTGGCAGGATCAGGGACCGAGCAACGGGAGCTCACCCCATTGCGGGGATTCGAACCGCCGACCTTCTGATCGGCAAGTCCTAGGCTCTGTGGTTTAACCCACAGCGCCACCCGCGTCTCTTCAAAAACAGTCCTAGTGGGGCTGATTTGTGTGGTGGTGAAGGACAGCATGGGGGAATTAAGCCCACCTGTTTGAATTCCTACCTAGGTGCCTTAAGCCCCTTAGACAACAGAGAGGCACACAGATGGAAGTATATACATTTAAACAGGTTTAAGGTTCTCCACTGATGGAGAAAGACAGGTTCTGGAATGCCTTTTCGGTGTTGGCTCCTTGTACACGGAACTCCCTTCCTCTTTGCTCATGGCCCAGCAGAGCGGAATCGGAACCCACAGCCTGCACACACAAGACCTAGACATTAGGGTAAGCCGACTACCATGTGACAGCAGTGAATGCTTTGTTTCACTCCTGTTGGACCAGCACTCTAGCCTCTGCCAGGACCACTGGTCCACAGCACCATTTCACATTTAAGCAAAGTCTCTACTGTGGGTGTTAGCGCCGCAAGTCTGTCTTGTCATTTAGATCAGCAGTCAAGAGATACCATATTTTTCGCTCCATAAGACGCACCTAGTTTTTAGAGGGGGAATACCAGGGAAAGAAAATATTCTTTAAAGGAAGCGCTGAGCAGAGCCTGTATGCATCCCAGGTTCTGCTCAGAGCTCCCTTTCACAAGCCGCATGGAGCATGTGTGCGGCGCTTGCAGGCTTTTCCCTGGGGAAAAGCCCCCAAGAGCCGCACACATGCTCTGCGTGGCTCTTTAAAGGGAGCACTGAGCAGAGCCTTCCATCTGCATTTGCTCCACAAGACGCACACACATTTCCCCTTACTTTTTAGGAGGGGGAAAAGTGCATCTTATGGAGCGAAAAACACAGTAATTCCAAGATGCAAAAGAGGAGAGATGTGAGCGCAACTCGTATGACCACAAGGTCAAAGCCTGTTCCATTGGCAGAGTGGCAAAAGCAGCGTTTACGTGCCTCTGAGTGCCTTGGCTGTATGTGGTTAGACTTTAACTGCCCAGGACCATCTGCCTAGGCACTTATTCACTTCCTTCAGAGAAGCGATAACCAAGCAAAGGTCACGCATTGCCATGTCTCCCCAGTTAGTAGCTGCCCCAGAAGCAAGGCCAGGAGAGGACAAGAGAAAAAGGAGGCAGTGGCAGACACGAACACACACTTAAGTTTTCTTCCACAATTCTTGGCTGCCCGGATCTCTCCAAGCTCCCATGAGAAAAGTTCATAATGATCAACTTCTTCCCTTTCACCAAGTTACTATACACACCAGTGACATACGTGAGGTCCAAATCAAAGCCATCTTTTGTGTAACGCCTTTTGTTTTCTGATACCTGCCAGCAACACACACAGAAGGAAATTAAAGAGGGAAGTTGGGAAACAAATAGGCTAGTTTAGTCTGACAGATGTCACTATTTCCAAGGCTGCCCATAACGGCTTAAAAAAAAAAATTAGAACAGCAGCCAAAGTCTTAAATATAAGGCGAGAAATCTGAATATCTGCACTCTGAATCATGCAAGTATGACTGATCTTGATTGTTCTACATTTTTAAAGCATTTCTATACTGCCTATTAATTAGAGTCCTTCAAGTCAACTTAAAATAGAAATACAACAATTAGATATTTTAATGTTGATATTGATTTGTTTATGTAAAACATATTGGGGATGTCTACTAAAGTGCAATACAAACTCTTGGACAGTGGTTTGTATTGTATTCGCAACCTCTGGCTGCGAACGGGATCCGTTCCGGAGCCCTGTTCTCAACATGAGCAGAATGCAACCCGCGTCTGCGCGTGCAAGTGTTGTGATTCGTCACTTCTGCGCATGCGTGTGACGTCAGTTTGAGCGTCTGCTCATGCGCAAGCAGCGAAACCCGGAAGTAAACCTTTCCAGTACTTCCGGGTCGCTGCAGAGCACAACCTGAAAATGCTCAGCCTGAAGCAAACACAACACGAGGTATGACTGTAATATAAAAAAGTCAAACAGAAACAGGAGCAGAAAGGCCAGCAGCCAAGATAACTACATGTGCCTCCCCCCAGGGAGAAAGACCTTGTGTCTCGCTCCCATAGTTGACAAGGCCCCGTGTTGCTTACTATCCTCCTTGTGAGCTTTTCCAGTCGTTCCTTCTCCGATGCCAGTCGAAATATTCGTATCAGAATTATAACCCTCAGGATACGAAAAATAATAACCGCTCTGGTGAAAAGGGAGAGAAAAAGTGGTCAGCATAACAAGGTGCCTGTTAGGGGGGCAATGTTTTTAAATTTATATTGATTTGTTAAATTTATATACCGCCCTTCACCAAAAGATCTGATTACATTAGCAGCCCCACTCAACATCCAGCACTTTTAAAAGCCAAATTACCCACATGCTTGTTTGCATTTTGCCTTCATCACCACAGATGAAAAACGGACATCTGTGAAAGGAAGGAGGGAGGAGGGAGAGAAGGAAGAATATTCTGCACTTTCCTTGCCTTGGAATGAGGCTTATTCCGCTGAAGTCAGAGACGGCATACACAAAATCGATCAGCAGCGTGACCCCGACAATGATAGCATCCAGAATATTTAGCTTGGATTCAAAGTACTTTTCGAAGCTGAAATGAAAAAGGGATGTGCAAAAGACAACTAGCAACAATGATTTAGCAGCAGCAGCTCACTTCGACAAGGACCTTGTAGGCCACCTAGGATTATTCAACATTTAGCATACGCAGGGGCTTAAGAAGTCAATTTTGCAAGGAGACATTGCTCCAAGTATCATGCTGCAGCGTATAAACCACGGTTAGTCCTGGAAAGCGCTGTTCAGCGGAGGCCACCTGCAGGGGTTAGCAACAGGGCACCCATGGGCACCAGTGTGCCCTCCAGAGCCTCTTATGGCGACTGCATAAGGTCTCTGCGATTAATGCACAATGCACACAAGACTGTTTGGTCTTCCTGTTCCTGTTTGCACTGGTTCAGCTTCTCCTACACTGAACACACTCAGTGGCCTTGCCTTTTCATGCTTTTTTAGATGTGACGGCCATTTTATGTTGTGCCACGCAGCCATTTTGTGAGTGTCACGCACAGCAAATTCCAAATGTGCCCCCTATCCCAGAAAGGCTGGGATAAAGCAAGGTCTGCTCATTCCCAGAACTGGGCCTGTACACAAGAGTTACGAGAAAATGCCAATATGAGCCATATGAGACTGAACGAGCCATACCACGGGTGCGCATCACATTGGGGGTAGGGCACCAAAAAGAACAGCTCAACAATGCGCGCTAACAGCCAGCTCAGATACTGCATTCTGACAGCGCAGGATTTCGGCCGGTGCGGGTGGTTCCTTTGCACAGTGCGCCAAGCTGAGGGGGTGCAAAATTGAGCAGGCCCATAATTTGGGGGCACAAAATATTGGCCTCACACAGGGCACTGTATTACAAAAGATTAACAACGTCCGCCCCGGCGTAGACAAAATGAGGCTAAGAAACAAGAGAAGGAATCCGTAAGCTTTGGGGAGGGATGTTTCCAGAAGTGCAAAAATTCTTAAAGGGAAAAAGACCTAAGGGGGCAAACCTCCACTCTCTCAAAAGAAAAAAACACCCCACTACCCATGACCAATTAATTAGGAATGAGCATGCTCAGTGGCTACAGAATATTGACTGCTGGGGAAGAAAAAAAATGGGGGGAGGGGACTGAATCAGGTGTGTGTGTGTGTGTGTGTGAGAGAGAGAGAGAGAGAGAGAGAGAGAGAGAGAGAGAGAGAGAGAGAGAATAGAACATAATATCTTGAAAAGAGGTGGTGGAATTCTGAACAGGAGCAGTAAGCACAATAGGCTTCACTTGTTTTTCCCGTTTCCTAAAGAACACTTTTTAAGCCTTTCTCCCTATTCCAGATGCAGTAAGAATACTGCTGCAAGGGGGTTTTATGGGGAACTTTAAGACCTCTCTGCTAGACCTCTGAATGTAAGGTCAATGCCTTATTTGAAAACTTATGCAGCTAAAAAAACAACTGTTTCACAGCAGCACAGATTTACAATGATTCCTGCTCTTACCCTTCAATGGACACTCGCAGGAGAACATCAAAGAGGAAGAAGAATGCTATGGCCAGAGAGATATTTCCAATCATGACATCAAGAGAGTGGTATTTGTGAGCAATCATTAGAGACAGAATCACAAGTGAGATGTCCACAAAAATAAGCACAATTCCAAAAAGCCTAAAACAAGAGAAGGGATGGGGAAGAAAAGAAGGAAAACGGTCACTTCAAGAATCATGCAAATAGAAATAAATAAAATTTTCCTTCGTTGTAGTGCAAATATTACTCCTGGAAAAGGGATAGACAAATATGCTTTTATGAAGATCTATTTAACACAGTAAAGAACTGCAGGGGCCAATCTTTGTCCACCAATTCAGCTTTGGTCTGTAGAGGAGTCCATGTGTTCAGCAGGTAGAAAGGTGTGGCAACCAATTTGCAGCTGTAACGCAGAGCAAAGCAACTTACTAATGCAAGTATCTTGGCTGATCTCAGGTTTCCAGAAAACTGATATCCCGTTATGTGTCGTACAACCAGGAAGCAGACTTGTGTGCAATACAGATTTGGGCAAATGTTACTCAGCTGGAAACATTCCATATTGCAAGCGTTTGATGTGCTTAGAAATTATGCTTAAGCCACCGAAAGTTGGTTGGCTGGGAGAACGAATGAATCAAAGTTGCTTTCCTTAAATGAGAGCAATTTCCATGTTTGCAATTCTGCAAGTAGAAAGCTGTAAGGTATCAAGTTTGCCAATCTACAATTGCCTTCCCATGCTTCACTGATGTTCATGTTGTAGTAATACATACCTGAATCCAAAAGACATCACAAACTGGGAGACTTTTTTCTTTATTAGGCTGGTTCAGGGGGAGAAAGGGAAATTATTATTATTATTAGGACCATGATCAGGTTTTCAAAGAAATAGTAACTGAAGAAATCAAGCCTACCAAGCAAAAAGGTACTTCACCCGAAATATTTCTATCCTGCCCTTCATTGTAAAACAATGCCAATAAAACATAAATCATATACATAAAGCAGAGGCATATAAAACAAGGCACATAAATCACAAGCAAACGTTTAATTGCAATGCAACAAAAAAGCCCTTCTCAAGTCCGTAAGTAGTGGCAGCTATTTTTATAGTGGTTAAAGTCAGCAATTTCTGTAGTTCAGCCATATGATTGTGGTAATATGGACACCTGTATACCTCCTGCATTCAAAGCTTTTCATTTTTAAAAACACTGCTTTTCCAGGGCTCCTGGTTCTAGGCTGCGATCCCATTACTGGCTTAAACTGCAACTAGGTCGTTCCTTTTCTCAATTTGGATCTAAGCTGGCTCAGGGAAAACACATCAGAATGCAGCATATTTCTCAAGGACAGATATGGATTGCGACAAACATCACAAACCACAGGGGTGCAAACTGGACGCCATGCGGTCATTGGGCAGAAAAAAAGGTAGAAACCGTTATGTACTGAAGTTCTCACCCTGGGCCAGCAGGGGGTTACTGTAGAGTTTTCACTCAGGTTCACATATGCAAATAAGGGATTGAAAGTGACGTTCAGTGATTGGATAGTTACAGAAAATGGTTACTGTTGCGTTCTAGTGGAGCTCTATATAAGCAGGCTGGCTGAACCCTTCAGTTCAGTTCTGTTCCAACTTACAAATAAAGAGCTGCTTTGGAGAAATTGCTGCATCGTCTACTATGTGTACCCACTATTTAACAGAAACCTCTGCTATATAGGATACCGTTAAGTTTCGTGAGGACCACAGTCGGAGCTGGCAAAATGAATACTGTCATTTCAGCAAGCTCAACTTAAAAAAGCAGAGAGAAGGCGATGAATCCATCACTCCTACTTGTCTGGCACATTTTCTCAAAGTTCTCAAACTCACTCTGTAGAAGAGTCTGATTCCGCTTCCTCTTTATCAGCACCATCGTCAAGATCCATTTCAATCTCCCTGATCCGACTTCTGCCATGGAATTAATTGGGGAAGCAGATATATTAGCAGAATTCCTTCTTGCGGCAAGAAATAAGAGCTAAAGAAATAAGAGCTAAACAAACTCACTTCCTCCCTGAAAGTTAACGGATTTCAGCAGGGAGCTTGTACCAGCCTGCTGTGAAAGCTTAATGGAAAGCAGTTGTGTCAGATTCTCATTTTTACTGAGTGGAAGGCTACCGCCACTTCACACCCATCTCTTTTCTCACAAGACTTCAAGCACTGGAAGCAGCAGATCAAGGTCAGGGATAGCAAGAGGCATGCGCAGAGAGGGCATTTATGGAGACCAGCCTTCTGCAGCATGTGACTTCTGCCGCAACCACACACTGCCCTCAGTGTTCGAAATTCACCAGGCGCGTTTTGTACCAGGCTATCGGCCACTTGCGACCAAATGAAGATGTCTGGGCATCAGGATGGTGCCTGACATCACCACCATCTGAAGGTGGGTGCCTGGGGATCCCGTGACTGTTTTCGCACACTAAAAAGGTAAAGGTAAAGGGACCCCTGACCATTAGGTTCAGTCGTGACCGACTCTGGGGTTGCGGCGCTCATCTCGCTTTATTGGCCGAGGGAGTCGGCATACAGCTTCCGGGTCATGTGGCCAGCATGACTAAGCCGCTTCTGGCAAACCAGAGCAGCGCACGGAAACACCGTTTACCTTCCTGCCGGAGAGGTACCTATTTATCTACTTGCACTTTAAGGTGCTTTCGAACTGCTAGGTTGGCAGGAGCTGGGACCGAGCAACGAGAGCTCACCCCGTTGCGGGGATTCGAACCGCCGACCTTCTCATCAGCAAGTCCTAGGCTCAAGCGCCACCCATGTCCCTTTTTCACACACTAGTACCGCATTATGTAGAATTCTCTCAGTTATATTTTATCTGCACCATCAGAATAAATTTCAGGAACCAAGATGTCATTTCTGTGCAGCCTGAGCAAGAGCAGCGAACGACGTTGTAGTTAATTGTTGTCGCTTGCCCTTCACTTACCCCACTTCACTGACCTGCTCACAGCTGTGAAGAATATCTCTACATTATGAATGGTCCATGTCCCCATTAAGAAATAGAGGTAGGAATAGGCCAACGTATATGCGGACAGCACCTGGGTCAAGTGCCTTTTCCTCTTCAACTTTTCCAAGTTCTTAACCTTGCTCAAGGTCGTCATCTAAACTAGCCAGATGTTTGACTGAGAATCAATCACAGTCAGTTCATCATCTGAAAAATAAGACTTTTTCTGCCTTGCCCAGAAATTTTGGTGACTGCAAACTTGGCTTAAGGAGCCATTTGGCAACTAGCTTATATATCTGAGTTTCTAACACTGGTTGCTCTGCCCAGGTGCCCACTTTTGTGCAAGGTTTACCTTCCCGCCGGAGCGGTACCTATTTATCTACTTGCACTTTGACGTGCTTTTGAACTGCTAGGTTGGCAGGAGCAGGGACCGAGCAATGGGAGCTCACCCCGTCGTGGGGATTCGAACCGCCGACCTTCTGATTGTCAAGTCCTAGGCTCTGTGGTTTAACCCACAGCGCCACCCGTGTCCTGTGTGCAAGGTAGGCAAGTGTTATCACAAATGGAATAGTATGCAAAGCCAAGTAAACTGCCAGCATACAAGAGTTTCCCTTCCCCTCAAGATTCATCAAAACAGAAGGTTCTGAGAGTTTCCAGGTGGTTCTTGGTACAAGATAGCTTTTGTCAGCCAAAGGCAGGCTGGTGTTCTTTATCTTCCCCACCTGGGGATTCAAGATGGGGCAGGTTCTGCTGTTTGGGTCTCTGGCTGCACATCTTCCCTTAGTGTGGTAATCACCAGAGCTAAGAGGTTGGACAGACTTTTAGGATACCAGCATGCAGTTCTCGTCAGTCACCTTAAGAGCAATAGCAATGCCACCAAATTAGGGTCGTTGGAAGAAGATTTAGGCTGCAATCCTGAAAGGGATTACTCGGGGGACTTACTTTTAAATATGGAGAAGTAAGGAGCACCAACAGGGGAAAAATAAGGTCAACAGCAGAAAAGACTTAAGTAGACGGATTTAAGAGGTGTGATTTATATAAACTTCATGAACCACATAAAAGGGTTGAAGGATCTATTTGTGTTCTCGCACTATGATACGGAGTCACTAGACACACTTCAGGGTCTTAACCCAGGGTTTTCTGGTTTCTGCACAGAAAACACACTCACTTCTACTGACCAGCAAACCTTTCCCATTATATCCCATTCAGGATAACTCACACTGGAGTGTCATGGGCCACCACATGTTGTCCATCTCTTTCGGTTTCCATTTTTCTCTTGTGGTTTTCGGAGCAAAACAAAACAGATGGTTTCCCTGTTGGGGCAAAATAGGATACCCCAGAAGTTGCTTTATATACACCAGGCTGAAACCCTAACCCCATGTAGGTAAAGGTAAAGGGACCCCTGACGGTTAAGTCCAGTTGTGAACGACTCTGGGGTTGCAGCGCTCATCTTGCTTTACTGGCCAAGGGAGCCAGCGTTTGTCCACAGACAGTTTTTCTGGGTCATGTGGCCAGCATGACTAAGCCACTTCTGGCGAACCAGAGCAACACACGGAAACTCCAGTTACCTTCCCGCTGGAGCGGTACCTATTTATCTGCTTGCACTTTGATGTGCTTTAGAACTGTTAGGCTGGCAGGAGCTGGGACGGAGCAATGGGAGCTCACCCTGTCGCAGGGATTCGAACCGCCAACCTTCCGATCAGCAAGTCCAAGCGGCACAGTGGTTTAGTCCACAGTGCCTGGGGGTTAAGTCTTACTTATTTTTTAAAATCAGATCAAAGCTGGTTGGGGGTGGGGTGGAATTCATCAAAATGCAGTATTTCTCAAGAAGCTACAGAACAGATGTGGATTGCAGCTAATGTTGTGCAGTGTACGAGGCTTCACAAACCAGAAGTGGAAGCATAGAGGACGCATAGTAAACAGGAGTGTGCACACAGCCTGAACTGCACTACACTTCGCTCCACAGAGCCTCATTCTTCAGAATAACAGGATTCACACAACACATTATGAATTGGATCAAAGAGCTTCGTATACATTTGCTCACCAACTCACACATCATCCCTGCAAAGCAGGTCAAACTCATGACCACCACAGTGCAAGCAATGAGGCCGAGACCCAGGAAGCAGTGGTTTGCTTAATGTCAGCCAAGCCTCCTGACCTGGTCAGTCTGTGCCTTGACCGCATCGCTTCAAGCAATGGGGGCAGGGGGAATGCTCTGGGGATTTAATAAGCCTCCATACAAAAAGGATTCTCTGCATATAGAAAACTAGAATGTCAGAGTTCCAGCCTAGATTCCTCCCCAATACAAGTATGTAAGGGAGAAGGGTTCAAGTTTAGATTATGCACTAGAAGGGTTCAAGCACTAGATATCTGGAAGGAGTGGGGTTCATACAGAAAGGTTGTTATGTACTGAGTCGAATAGGATCCAAACTGCAGCAGTCTGATTGGTCCTAGAACAATGCAGCAGTATGATTGGTTGGCAGGAACCACCCAATCATGCTCCAGGTATAAGTGAATCCACAACCTGATTGGCTTACAGTAGAATTCCGGAATTAGCCAATCATGTGCAGCCCATTGTGTAATTAATGTATATAAAGCAGATACTTTGAGGGGACATTCATTCATTCCTCCTCACCGCTATGAGCTGAATAAAGAGCATGAAATCACTTTGCGACTCTGAGTATATTTCAAAGGTATTCATGTTTCATTCAAGCAATTCCCAACCTGTGGCATAAAGAGTACAAGAACACTTCTTTCAACAAATGTTGGAAAGAATAAGAAAGTCCCTTGCAGCTAAATCCTGCTCAAGTTTACTTGGAATTAGGGTTGGGAGAGAAACACAGCAGCCCTTTGAAATTCACACTTCTCCCTATTTGGTGTTGCAGTTCTCCAACCAACAAACCAGTACAGAAATGTGTGCTTAGACGGCATTTGTACATTTCGCCGCATAACTTTCTAGGAGGGCTAGATACTTACTCCCCACCCCCTTTGTTTAAATGAAAGCTTTGGGGCACCTGTGAAAGCCTTTGTGGGCACAATGACACCAGGTTGGCAACCCCTAAACCACTGGGTAGCTCTAAACCAGGAGTAACATTGTGTAATTGTATTCAAAAGCCAGCAGTGGGAGCACACTGGGAGCAGAGTAAATGGTAATGTGTATTCAGCCTAGGTATGCACAGGACCTGCATCCTTAAGTTTTGTCGAAACCAATAAAAGGAGACTGCACTGTTACAGCAAGACACCTGATCTGCATTCAGTAGTCTTGAGAACATCTCCCAGTGTGTACAGACTGCATATTCCGTACAACAATTTCTGTCTTCTTGTGCTTGCAGAACCAGAGCCAAAGCCAAAGGAGATGTATGGAGCCATGCATAAAAGAGTTAACTTCAAAGTTTGCAGATGCACAAAATATATTTTGGGGGAAAGAAAGCCCCAAACATAACAACTCAATGGCACAGAATGTTAGCTGGCTGAGTTGGGAGGAGTAACAGACAACTGGTTGAGAGAGGCAGATAGAGTGTTAGCTGGCTGAAACAGGAGAGCAGAAACACATGCAAATATGCATATTTTTTTTTATTTAAAATAATAATAACCACCTCATTCTGGGCAGGTCACTTCCTGGATCTCACAGGAGAAAGCCAAATGAAAAATAACAAGCTGTAGTTGGGAGCAAGTGAGTCCATATACCCCACCCCCAAAAAATATAAGGGCAAATTTAGGGTTGTTGGGAAGGGGGAGAGAAACTCGGTAATTCCGAATTGGAAGAGGACCTGCTGATGCAACAGAAAATCCTAATACACTCTTTCTAAAAAACCAACCTGCTAAAGCAAATTACAAAGCAAAAGCAGTCTACTATCCCCAAATTGCTGGATGGGGCTGTTGCTGGAAGAGAGTAACTTACAGCAGCCCTGCAATGTAGTGGACACTGAATACTGCAGGTCAGGCTCCAACAACCTTTGGAAAGTATTGCAGCCCTGGGCATGTCTAAAGCTGAAAGAGTAGTTTACAACCACCACTGCTTCTCTCCCCACACTGCAGGTTAGGCTTACATTTTCAAGAATCCCTGCAGTATAGGGAACTGTCTTATCCCTATAGCAGGTAGGCAGGATGTGCTGAGAGAATAAGCTGACATGAACTGGGTCTTCAACTGGTGGGCGTGGGACCGCTACTATGTCACAGCCCGATCCAAGGTGGGTTGCAACAGCATACAAATCAGTGGCGTAGCGTGGGGGGTGCAGGGGGGGCCGGCCACACCGGGCGCAACATCTGGGGGTTAGGGTTAGGGGGCGCAAATCCACGGGTTAGGGGGCGCAAATCCATGGGCTAGGGGGTGCAAATTACTTGCCTTGCCCCGGGTGCTGACAACCCACGCTACGCCACTGATACAAATATTTGATTTGTTGTTATTGTTCTTTTAAAAAAACGAGTCTTCAACTGGGCACTTAGGTTAAATGTGGGTCCCATGTCTAATTGAAGACTACTGGCTTTTACAACAATCTTACAGCGCCTTTCACTCTTAATATTTCAAACCAGAGCCTATGCTCACTGCCCTTGCAACTTTGCTAAATAAAGCACTGAATTGCACCAGAGAAGCTTGCGGTGTTTGCACCGACTTGCATACAGGTGGCTGTAGTAGTTCATAGTGTTCAAAGCTTTTTAGGGGAGCCCCCCCCCCTTAATGACAATGGTGATAGATTTTGCACATGAACACAGACCCAAGTTAAGACTCTTCTCTTCCATGCCAACGTTTGCTTTGTCAAGGCTCCCCTAAAACCCACTCAGGACAGAGGAAAAACTGCAACCTTGTGGGTCGTCATTCTCCTACCCATGTCTTTGTGAGAACCAGCCCTTTATTCGTATATCCTCCCCCTTCAAGAAATCATTTCATTTGGACTTTCGGTCCATCTCCACCCCGATTACTCCTTGCCCTCGCGAAGGGATCATTTTCACAAGGTTTTTTTTTGGGGGGGGGCTGTCCGTGCTTCCAAACGCCTGAAAGTCACGACAGGGGCTTCTCCCCCCACCTGGTCAATTCTGCCTCTGCATAGTTAACGCAGGTTTGGTTTGCTTTCCCATCCCACCCCCCACCCCCCCGGGTCGAAGCAGAGCAATAAGTCATTTACCTCCGCAGGGGACAAGCTCAGCTCCAAAAATGAAACCCTTCCAAGGACGGGGGGACGGGGGGGGGGTCGAAACTCGTGACAAGCAGGTATGTGCTTGGGAGAGGGAGGGAGAAGGAAATGGGACCGGGGAAGGGAGGGAAGCGAGAGAAAAAGCTTTCCGCGTTTTTACGCACGCCTGAAAAGTTGCCAGAGCGCGTGTGGCCAGGAGACTAAAGGAGTCCTATTGTGGGTCGAGTGACCTAGAACTGGGAGAAAAGAAAGCGCGGGGGGACAAAAGCCCCTCTTTCAGCCGCCGGGGAGAAATCCCTGGGATCTCCTCCAACCGCACGGGCGCAAAACCAATGCGCAAAGAGGGGCCACTTTTGGAGAGGCCACTTTGGCGCGTCGCCTCACCTCTCGCCTCCCGCGCGTCTCTCCGGCGCAGCGCTAAAGGCTCCCTGCCCGTCGCCTCGGGGCTAAAGGAAACCCGCCGAGCGACCGGCGGCGGCGGCGGCGGCGGGGAGAGCCGGGCGTTGCCAAGCGCAGCTTCATGCCGGCCTGGCGGAGACTCCACCTGATCCAGATTCGCGCCTGATTTATGGGGCCGGGGCGGCGGCGCGGGCGCGGCCGGTCAGCCGGCGGGGGGCGCAGTCAACCGCG
The DNA here is from genome assembly GCF_964252035.2 of Podarcis erhardii. NCBI lineage: Eukaryota > Metazoa > Chordata > Lepidosauria > Squamata > Lacertidae > Podarcis > Podarcis erhardii. The sequence goes on along the minus strand of NC_138507.1, from coordinate 8,459,976 downwards.
CCTGGTTCCAGCCTGCCTGGCCCTGGAACGCCGTTGCCAGGGCCACCGAGAGGCCACCATTATCCCCGGGGCTGCTGGGGCTCCTTGGCGCGCGATAAGGCCGCGTCTGCATTGCAAAAGGGCCAGCGCTTTGGAAGGGGCCTCCTGGTCGCCTGGAGCAAAGCCTGCGCCCTGTAAATCAGGCTTTCTCAAACTTGGGTCTCCAGCTGTTGTTGGACTACGACTCCCATCGTCCCTAGCTAGCAGGACCAGCGGTCAGGGATGATGGGAAGTGGAGTCCAAAAAAACAGCTGGAAACCCAGTTTTGGGGAAACCCTGGTTGTCTGTAGTTGCCATTGTTTTTGCACGCCAATCCAGTCTCCCTGCCAGATTCCCAGGGTTCCAGGTGTGCTTAACCAGCGTCTGTTTCCTTTTGGAAAAGAGGCAGAGTTAAGACAAGACTGGAGTGTCTTTATGATAGATGGTTTGCTTGCACATACAGTGGTGCCTCCGGTTACAGATGCTTCAGGTCAGTGGCTTAGCGTGGGGGGTGCAGGGGGGCCGGCCGCACTGGGCGCAACATCTGGGGGTTAGGGTTAGGGGGCGCAAATCCACGGGTTAGGGGGCGCAAATTACTTGCCTTGCCCCGGGTGCTGACAACCCACGCTACGCCACTGCTTCAGGTTACAGATGCTTCAGGTTACAGACTCCGGTAACCCAGAAACAGTACTTCGGGTTAAGAACTTTGCTTCAGAATGAGAACAGAAATTGCATGGCAGCGGGAGGCCCCATTAGCTAAAGGGGTACCTCAGGTTAAGAACAGTTTCAGGTTAAGAACGGACCTCCGGAACGAATTAAGTTCTTAACCCGAGGTACCACTGTATATACAACCCAGACGTTTGAGGTATTGCCATCCTGAGCTGTTTAAGGCTTTATAGGTCAAAACCAGCACTTTGAATTGGGCCTGGAAACTTGATTGGCAGGCAGTGCAGTTGGGCCAGGTTCATTGTAATATGCTCCAGCCGTCTTGTCTCAGCCAACCTCCAGCTGCTTGGCTTTTTACTTATGTATTTACTGCCTGACAGCTTCCTCCTCTTTAGTCTCAGCGTCGCCCTTTTTAAAACTCAGCAGGCGTGGCAAAACCAGAATTGGTGGAACCAGGGGTGAAATTAGGCTTTCTTTTACCTGGGCCAAAGACCCAGTTTGGCACACACCCACCCCCGTGCATATTTGCATAAACACACACACACAGGCTGGGAGCCACAGTTACTACTGTGTAGGAAAACAGACCCTCCAAGTGTCCCTGTTTTCCAGGGGCAGTCTTGGATTTACAGAAGCTGTCCTGGTTTCTGATTTGTCCCGCTTTTCCTTGGGATGTCTCTATTTTCATCGGAGAAAGGTTGGAGGGTATGGAAAGATGCTCTTAAGTACTCAATCATTTGTGTTTGTGGCCCGTCCCCCCCCCCAATTTCTCCAATCAGATTTTGGGTGTGCATTATCAGCAGTTTCGTGTATTAGCCACGATAAGTCAAATGATATTAGCATTTCTCTATTTGCTTTGAATCAGTTCTCTCTGTCATTTTGTTTTTTAATTTTTTTAAAAAAAATATTATTAAAATAATTCAACATTCATACATACATGTTATGAATATACAAACATACATTTCATGCAGTCCTTAAAAATATTCATACATACCCACATTCAATCCCACAGATACTTCCTTTTCCCACCACCATCCCTCACTCTTCACCCCACCCTTGTGATAAACTTCCAATCTACTCAATTGCAATTTCTTTTCACTTCTATCACTTTCTTTCACATACTTTTAAACCAATTTTCTGCTTCTTTTTCTGTTACACATTGTTATCCATCTTATTTAGTATTTCAGTATTTATAATGGAACTTGTTTATTCTAATAGGAGTTCTGATTTTTCCAATATAATTTTGCAAGTATCCTTTAAACACCTTCCAGTCCCTGTCTATCTTCTCTTTTGAGATACTTCCAATTTCTCCCATTGTTTTGGATATATTGTAATACTCCAATAATTTGGCAAGCCACTCTGTTTTTGTCGGTATAATACCACTTTTCCAATTTTTCGCAATCAGTAGCCTTGCGGCTACTGTTGCATATAAATATAATGTCTTGTCTTCTTCTTTTAGATTTCCTGGTACTGTTCCCAATAGAAAACCTTCTGATGTTTTCCTAAATGAATATCTGAACATTTTTTTTCATTTCATTGTATATTGTTTCCCAAAATTGTTTGATGTTTAAACAGTTCCACCATATATGCATCATAGTACCTTTTTCAGTGTTGCAACGATGCAACACTCTGTCATTTTCACAGTAAGGGTTCTCTCAAGAAATCTGTTCCTCTGTGCCATATCAGTATTTTAAATTACTTTTCTGTTGTCACCATGAAAGAAATAATCTTCCTTCCTAACTTTTCAACTCAAGGACTCAGAAAATAAGAATGGTTTGGGTTTTTAAAATACTTTACAGTCAGCAGAGGGAGCTCCAAGTGTTCCTTTGTAGGTCTTTCAAGACATTTGGGGGGTTTTTTTAGGGATAGATTTTTCTGCAGTTACATTTTTTAAGTTGCCGTCTCTACTGAGGCTTAGAAAGCAAAATTCTTGTCATGCAGACCCAGACTCTCGGGTGCTTTGATGCATCTGACTATAACAACTGAGGTAAGTTTATATTTTTCGCTTTAAGCCTTCTGCTGCATTTTACACACATACACACACACACACACACACACACACACCCCTGCAACAATTCAGTATTAGTTTTAGCTCTTTAATGATTGCATTCTTTAGACATTAATGGAAGTGATGGGGGAAACACAAACCTGTACATTAAACAAGCTTTCCTGATTTTTTTTCCTGAATTTTTGTTGTTGTCACTACAGTGGTACCTCAGGTTAAGTACTTAATTCGTTCCGGAGGTCCGTTCTTAACCTGAAACTGTTCTTAACCTGAAGCACCACTTTAGCTAATGGGGTCTCCAACTGCTGCCGCACCACCGGAGCACGATTTCTGTTCTCATTCTGCAGCAAAGTTCTTAACCCGAGGTACTATTTCTGGGTTAGCAGAGTCTGTAACCTGAAGCTTATGTAACCTGAAGCGTATGTAACCTGAGGTACCACTGTATTAGGAAACCGGGGTGCAAGTTATCCTAAAACTGCTAGCTCGTTTACAAAGCTAAGTAGGCCTGGTCCAGTTTCAAGTTGGATGGGGTACTGTGTGTTGAAGTTCCAGCATTGCAGGGGGTCTGGCTAGATGACCCTCGAGGTCCCTTCCATCTGTACAATTCTCTGATTCTCTGATTCAACATGTATCCCTCTTGTAGCTATCCCTGAGGACCAAACTATACAGTCGGCAGCAGACCCAGCTCTGGCAGCCTTGATTTCTACTGAAGAGAGCTAAAGCAGTGACAGGCGAGAAGGACGTAATCTGTAGCAGAGAAGCAGCAGACAGGTATTTTACCTTTCCATCATCTGTTAATTCTCCCATTGCAACCCCCTCCCTCCCACAACTTTCTTCCCAGCCAAGGTTTGTTGCTTTAAATCTTGTTAAGCTTCACGTAGAAGTCAAACACTTGTTAAATGTGGCTCCCTCTATTAGGGTCCTGCACTGACATTATTTATGAGCCCCTTCAGACGAGTAGGTTTTCCCCGCCCCCGACATATTTTTGGAACTTGAAATTGACACTATGTTAGTGCTTTAGTGGTGGATTTATACAGAACCAACCATGCTGTTCTGCTTTATTCGTTGTTCTGTGACGCTTCCCCTGTGCTTTCCCATTCTTCCTATAGTGCAGGGGTAGACAAACTAAGGTCCAGGGGCTGGATGCGGCCCAGTCGCCTTCTCAATCTGGCCCGCGGACAGTCCAGGAATCAGCGTGTTTTTACAGAAGTAGAATGTGTCCTTTTGTTTAAAATGCATCTCTGGGTTATTTGTGGGGCCTGCCTGGTGTTTTTACATGAGTAGAATGTGTCCTTTTATTTAAAATGCATCTCTGGGTTATTTGTGGGGCATAGGAATTCGTTCATTCGCGCCACCCCCCACCCCCCAAATATATAGTCCGGCCCACCACATGGTCTGAGGGATGGTGGACCGGCCCACAGCTGAAAAAGGTTGCTATAGTGCAACAAAAGCATGTGTGGTGTAGATTCAGGTAGATAGTCTGACGCAGTCAAAATATATATAAAAAATTTTAAAATGTCCAGTAGCACCTTAGAGACCAACTAGATTTGTTCTTGGTATAAACTTTCGTGTGCATGCGTACTTCTTCAGATACACTGAAACAGAAGTCACCAGACCCTTATATAAGAGTGGAATATCTATGGTACGAAAAGTTACAGGATTTCTGCAGGAAGCTATGGGACATGGACCAATGAGGAATGGAGCTGTGTTGCTAGCCCAATGGTTTGCAAGCACAAGCAGTATTAAAAGCAGACCATCACAACATGTCCTCATGTATGCACAACAAAAAGGACATCTGGAGGGGCAAGTGCTTTATTTATTTAAGGCAGGCATAGGCAAACTCGGCCCTCCAGATGTTTTTGGACTACAACTCCCATCATCCCTAGGTAACAGGACTAGTGATCAGGGATGATGGGAGTTGTAGTCCAAAAACATCTGGAGGGCCGAGTTTGCCTATGCCTGATTTAGGGCGTTTATGCCCTTCCCCTTTAGCAAAAAAGGGCACTCAGAGCAAATTACAAACATCCCTGCCCTTACAATGGGAGGGAGGAAGAAAAAGACACAAAACGCTCTTGCACCAGAGCCCTTTCGAGATCTGTACTTTGAGAAATCTTCTAAACTGCTTTGAGAATTTGCTTCTGTCAGGAGGTGAGGCAAATGTCTCCCCTGTATCCTATTAGGGCATGGAGAAAATCCGCTTTTCATCTCAGCATTAAGCAATATGGCAATGACTAATGAGGTGCTGGAGGAGACTCTTGAGAGTCCCATGGACTGCAAGAAGATCAAACCTATCCATTCTTAAGGAAATCAGCCCTGAGTGCTCACTGGAAGGACAGATCATGAAGCTGAGACTGCAATACTTTGGCCACCTCATGAGAAGAGAAGACTCCCTGGAAAAGACCCTGATGTTGGGAAAGATGGAGGGCACAAGGAGAAGGGGACGACAGAGGACGAGATGGTTGGACAGTGTTCTCGAAGCTACCAGCTTGAGTTTGACCAAACTGCGGGAGGCAGTGGAAGACAGGAGTGCCTGGCGTGCTCTGGCCCATGGGGTCACGAAGAGTCGGACACGAGTAAACGACTAAACAACAACAATGAGGTGCTTGGAGTCTTAGGTCCATATCTAGGGTTGCCAACTTTTTTTGCTGGTGGGCTTCTCTCTGTGCCCTTTTTGTGTGCCAAGCAGGAATTCAACAGAGGTTAGGCTTCTCATTGCCCGTGATAGGAAAGGGTGCTAGGTTTCTGCCTGTACCTTTAGCTGTTGGAGGCAAGGAAGCTATGCCAGTGAAAGAAGCGGCAATCTAGCTTTCCCAAATGGTAGGGAAAGTGGTTTTTGAGCTCCCTCTCAAGGATATAAAAAGGTGGGGTTCCCCTTGGCCACATAGATGGCCAGCAGAGGGGTGTGGCTTATGCCCCCCAATATTTATTTGTGAGTCTCAAGTCAGTTTACATAAAAACAACAAAAAGTAGCTTTAAAAACAGCAGGGAAAAATGACTAAACTAAATATAAGTTTAAGAAACAATACAGAATAAACACTGGAGGCAGAGACATTTTCACCCAGATGGAAAAGCTTGTTTTTAAAAAGCCTTTAAATTGTTTCTGAAAAAGTACAAATAGTAGTTGTCTCTCAACAGAGGTGCTGTTTCACAATATAGATAGGTCTGTACGTGTACATGTTTTTTGCCACTGATGTTTTAGCTATCTAATTGTGGCCGAAAAACAGCCACGTTGAATACCAGACCTGCTTCGTGTCAAGAGGAATATTTTTACCACACTGAACTCAACCTTGATCCTGTAATATTTATTAAAAACATTTGTCAGGTGATAAAAGGAAAAAAACCAGGAATTACTGTCAGGCCTCACCAAAAGTCAGGTTCCTGGCAGTCAGATTCCGGGAGTCGGAGGAACTGGCTATCAGTCTAAGAGGACCAGAAGTGAGTGTGTGGTCCAAAATACCCAAGGCTCAAGATCCAAGGTGGAAGTAAACATGAGGGAGGGAGGATGAAATATAATCTGAGTCGAGAGTGGATTTCATGCTCTTTCTTCAGCTCATAGTGGTGAGGAGGAATGGCAGTTCCCCCAGAATGTCTGCCTTATATACATTATTTACACAATGGGCCCCACGTGATTGGCTAATTCCGGGATTCTCCTGTAGGCCAATCAGGTTGCAGATTCCCTTCCACCTGGAGCTGGATTGGGTGGTTCCTGTGGACCAATCAGACTGCTGCATTCTGGATCCTATTGTTCTAGGACCAATCAGACTGCTGCATTCTGAATCCTATTGTTCTAGGACCAATCAGACTGCTGCCTTTTGGATCCTATTCAACTCAGTACATGACAAAGGTGTTAGAGTAAGAATACTGGGATCTATAGTTTTAGATCCTCCGCATAGATCTATCAGAATTACTTAGTTAGGACTGTGGTTTAAGTCAATCAGGATGCTCCATATCTAAAACATCTGTGATAATTGTTTAGATTATATGTTCCCCCTGGACACCTTGTGTTATTGCCAAACTCCTCTAATCTCTAAATTAAGATACTTTGCCTAAATCCAAATTGGTTTAATTTACATCTTGCTTGATTTCCTTTTTATGTTATTTTAATTCATTGAAAACTACCGTCTGATGTTTTGTTGTTAAACTCATACCAAATAGCAGGCTGCTCCTTCCATATTTTACTATTTCCAACCTTCTAGACCTATTTATTTTTAGCAGAATCCAGAGAAGAGTGTCCTTTTAACTTCACACTCGGTTCTGAGGTCAGTGAAATTGCTGTTTTTCTGAAGCCTTCCCAGTTTTTAACCTCCCGAGCTGATGAGGCCTGGGTGTAGCCAGGGTTTTTGTTGGGGGGGGGGGAAGAACAGCCAAAGTTGTTTCACTATGGGGGGGGCAGACTTCCTGGGGGGGAGAGAATCTCAGTTAATTGAGTACTTTAAATGCTTTCCACTAACTTTTGTGGATCTTGGGGAGGGGCAACTGCCAGCCTGCCCCCACCCCAGGTACTCCCATGTGACTAGGACTTTTGATTAAAACTTTTTAATGGGGGGGGGACATATTTTATTAACCCACTTTGCAGCCAGAGGAATGAGTGTGAACGCTATAAGTTTTGTCCTAAACTAATTTATTATAAAATAGTTGGGAAGGAACTAGCAATAGAGGGAGTGTATTTGGCAGATGTTCAGTCCAGGGCTTCCAGAATCTCAGAGGCCCTTTCAAAAAGAACAAAATGTTCTTAGTTTGTTGTGACAACTGTGTTTTTTCTTTACAACAGAAAAAACTTCCTTCACTCTCTCCTTGTTGCCTTCACTTTCACCTCCGTCCTTGTAGGGCTATTTCCCACTTTACTTTTGCTGTACACCTAAAAATGTAGTGTGCATAGGACACACACACATTTGCAATCAAGTGTTAGATACTGATAATTTGCAGCCTAAGTGAAGTAAGTCTAAACAGAAGCAAGCCGTATTGAATTCAATTAGGCTTAGTAGGGATGCAATGATTTGTCAATTTTGGTTTCTCAGGGTTGGTTTTTTTTTTGGCAGCAGTTTACTTTTTTAAACAAAGAAAAATCCTCATGAAAACCATTTGCATTTTTGTCAGTTGAAATATACTCGGAGTCGAGAGTGGATTTCATGCTCTTTATTCAGCTCATAGTGGTGAGGAGGAATGGCAGTTCCCCCAGAATGTCTGCTTTATATACATTATTTACACAATGGGCCCCACATGATTGGCTAATACTGGGATTCTCCTGTGGGCCAATCTGGGTGCGGATTCACTTCCACCAGGAACTGGATTGGGTGGTTCCTGTGGACCAATCAGACTGCTGCATTCTGGGTCCTATTGTTCTAGGACCAATCAGACTGCTACATTTTGGATCCTATTCAACTCAGTCCATAACATCAGTTTTGAACAATATACACTTTTTGCTTAACATACCCCTTTTTGCAAGCGATTTCTCATAATATAATGCATTTCTTAACTGTTATTTTCACTAATACCTCTAATATACCTGTTTTTGTGTTGGGAATTCCAACACAAAATTTGGGTAGGTGTGCATTTTGAAGGATAGCTGTGTTTCAGTTCACATGTTGCTTCAGAAAAAAGTATAATGGCAGTAGGGAAGGGATAGATGACACATGATTGTCATAGCATAAAACAAGATGCCATTTTCCCCTCCAGCTCTGTAAAATGAATGCGATGATGATTCGGTGGCTGCTGCTGCTGCTACTCCTGAAACCCTTTTGTTCTCCTGCACCTCGGCTTCTGGTATGTTTATTTTTTTACTTATTAGAATATTGATATTGCACCTTCCAGGACAAAATCCATCGCAAGGCAGCATCCAGAAAAAGACGTACAAAACTTGTCAGATCAACACTTTTAAAATCTACAAAGGAGTGGTAAAAGACAGCAGCGAACGAAGATAAGGCCAAAATCAAAGCAAATCCTAAATAAACACTGTGAACTTGCCACTCTTCATGACAATATTTACAGCCATTGGGTTCATATCTTTTTTTTCTGGCTCTGGCTAGTTCACCAGCTACAGCTACTCGTGGACGTGAATAGCCTGGCCACAGTTATCCACACCTGTATTAACCTCATGACTGCAGTACTGCAATGCTATCTATGCAGGGATACCCTTGAAGACAGTGTAGAAGCTGCAGATGGTGTAAAATACAGCTGCCAGCCTTTTAATTTTAAGGCAGGATCGTATATGGCAGGTCCTTGGAGAGCCACACTGACTGCCTGTTTGTCGCTGGGACCAATTCAAGGAGTCGCTACTGGTATAAACCCAGCACCCTGGACCCTGTGTTGTGCAGTGAAATTTGGACTGCAAACTTTCTCCTTATAAGGAGGACAATCCTGAGAAATCTCCCCCCCCCCCCGAGAAATATACAGGAACAACTATAGAACACAACAACCAGGGGCGGATTTAGGTTTGATGAGGCCCTAGGCTACTGAAGGTAATGGGGCCCTTTATATGTCCAGCTGTCCTTTGTCAACAACAAATTGTCACTGTTTTTTGTGTTGAATATATGCTACAGTGGTACCTCGCAAAACGAATGCCTCGCAAGACGAAAAACTCGCTAGACGAAAGAGTTTTCAGTTTTTTGAGTCGTTCCACAAGACAAATTTCCCTATGGGCTTGCTTCGCAAGACGAAACGTCTTGCAAGTTCTTGCGAGTTTGTTTCCTTTTTCTTAAAGCTGCTAAGCCGCTAATAGCCGCTAATAGCCGCTAAGCCGCTAATAGCCGTGCTTCGCAAGGCGAAAAAACTGCAAGACGAAGAGACTTGCGGAACGGATTAATTTCGTCTTGCGAGGCACCACTGTATATGGTAATTTATGGACCTAATAGGTATCTAAAGCCATTTGCACATGCAGAATGTAGGCACCCTATATATAGAAATGAGCAAACCAGCGATATTTTAGGGAGCAGGCTAGCAGGTGGGGCCCATGACGTACATCATAGGCGCCTACACAACACAAAACACTGTTCCTGTATGTAGGTTTTATTTGTTTTTTATCTTATATTTTGGAAATATACATCGCTTTTTTCCCTTTAAATTTTTTGGGGCCCCCCCAAAAAAGTGGGGCCCTAAGCTGTAACTTGTTTAGTTTATACGGCACTGACAACAACCAATACCTTCCAACTTACCCTGACTGCAGTTGCATAAAAGGGAATGACAATCTCCTTCTCACTTTCAGGAAAGGGAGGACTGCCTGGTAGAAAACGGCAAACTACAGCAGAAGCTAAAAACACTCCAAGATTTATCCCAGCTATATGCACTACAGCTGAAAGACCTCCTGGGGAACAACTACCACAGGCAAAAGAGCAAGGTTTTCTCTGCCATGAGGACCACACAGCTGGACATGATTTTGCCCTCAACGAGTGGAAGTCTCTTAGTCTATAACCAAGGTAGGTAAAATCTGTGGCGAGGTCTGTTCTTCTGAAAGGCTTGAGTGTTTTCTTTAATCTTTGAGATTGTTGTTGTTTAGTCATTTAATCGTGTCCGACTCTTCGTGACCCCCTGGACCAGAGCATGCCAGGCACTCCTGTCTTCCACTGCCTCCCACAGTTTGGTCAAACTCATGTTTGTAGCTTCGAGAACATTGTCCAACCATCTCGTCCTCTGTCGTCCCCTTCTCCTTGTGCCCTCCATCTTTCCCAACATCAGGGTCTTTTCCAGGGAGTCTTCTCTTCTCATGAGGTGGCCAAAGTATTGGAGCCTCAGCTTCAGGATCTGTCCTTCCAGTGAGCACTCGGGGCTGATTTCCTTAAGAATGGATAGGAATCTTTGAGATAGACATGCTCTTTACGGCCAGTCCCCTTCTTGCGTTTGCATGTTTTCAGCCCTCAATTTGTTGCCATCCAACCTCTCCATCTTGCATTGCTTTGCTTAGATTGTGCAATGGTATTTAACAGCGGAAAGACGGAAAGTGGATACTACCGAATTAAGCCTAGAGCAGACAGAGAACCCTTCCTTGCCTTCTGTGACATGTCAGACGGAGGAGGGTGGACTGTGATCCAACGGCGCAGAAACGGAAAAGAGAATTTCTACAGGTGCGTCGCTGAGTGCAGTTAACAGCACACATAATGGTTTCCTTTTTAAATAATTTTTATTGAATTTTCTGTTTTACAATTTAAAATACTCATTTAAGCATCCTTAAAATATCCATGACTTCCCTTCTTCTCTTTCCATGGTACATTTTGCATATCATAAATCCCTGCATATTTTACAAAAACTCAACCATTCAGCATTCCATTATTGCATCCATCAAAACTTATTTACACGGTTGAATTTATCTTAAAGCTGCCAACATTTTCAGGTGCACACGGTTGTTTCCCATATACAGTGGTGCCCCGCAAGACGAACGCCTCACAAGACGGAAAACCCGCTAGACGAAAGGGTTTTCCGTTTTGGAGGCGCTTCGCTAAACGAATTTCCCTATGGGGTTGCTTCGCAAGACAAAAAAATCTTGCGAGTTCCCGTGGTTTTTTCCCGCTTTTTCCGCCCTTTTCCTAAGCCGCTAAGCCGCTTAACAGCTGATCCGCTGATAAGCCGCTTCTCAGCTGATTGCTAAAAGCCGCTAGACCGCTAATAGCGCTAATCCGCTAAGCTGTCAATGGGCTTGCTTCGCAAGACGAAAAAACCGCTAGACGAAGAGAATCGCGGAACGGATTCTTTTCGTCTTGCGAGGCACCACTGTATTCCAATCTATGTTCTTCTTGTTGTCTTATGTTAAGTCTGCAAGCTGCGCATATTCTGTCAACTTAAGTTGCCATTCTTCATTGGTTGGGACCTCGCTCGTTTTCCATTTTGGGGCTAGCAAAACACAGGCCGCAGTAGTAGCATACATAAATAACATTTTTTTTACACATGGGAATTTCAGTCTGAATTATCCCCAACAAAAAGGACTATGTGGTGTGTTTTTTTGGAAAAGTACTTTTAAACATTTTTTTTCAATTCATTATGGATTATTTCCCAATACTCTTTTACTCTTTTACAAGTCCACCACATGTGAAAGAAAGTTCCGTCCACCTCTTTGCATCTCCAGCACTTACCTGTCACTTACCTGTCACGTAACGGTTTCCTTATTGCTGAGAATAGGGGAGACCATGACCTACAAAATGGGATGATGCGCCATGTTAGGTCATACAGGCAGTGTCATACAGTTAGGTCATACAGGAAGTAACAACTTCATGGTGAGTGCCAGCACCTATTTTTCTAGGAAAAAAAGCACCGCGTACAGGTATGTGCGAATGTTTTGAGTTGAACCAAAGTCAATTTGTTGCCTCATAATGCTTTGTAACGCTTTGGAAAAGCACATTAGATAGCCAACCTGGCAGCCTCCAGTTACAGCTGAATAGCCAACCTTGACATGTGTGTCTCTTCTCCTTGCAGAAATTGGGATGATTACAAAGAAGGGTTTGGGCAGTTCCAGTGCAAGGGTGATGAGTATTGGCTGGGTAATGATAAAATACACGATCTGCTACTTGAAGGTAAGGATCCTCGTTCTGTCTAGATGCATCTTTATGGAGTAGCATATTTTTTGCTCTATAAGACTCACTTTTCCCCTCCTAAAAAGTAAGGGGAAATGTGTGTGCGTGTTATGGAATGAGTGCAGGCTGCGCAGCTATCCCAGAAGCCAGAACAGCAAGAGGGATTGCTGCTTTCACTGCGCAGCGATCCCTCTTGCTGTTCTGGCTTCTGAGATTCAGAATATTTTTTTTCTTGTTTTCCTCCTCCGAAAACTTGGTGTGTCTTGTGGTCTGGTGCGTCTTATAGAGCGAAAAATATGGCAATTTTAACCCTAATAAGCTAACTTCCCCTATCAGCCAATGAAGAGAGGAAGATCTTCCAATCTCTTCACTGCTTTCTTCCATCTTGATAGAGCCCAAAAGATTGCATTTGAGCTAGATGTGATGCTAGAGGTACGTTTAGTGTCTCTTGTTGGCTTTAAAACAAACAAAACAAAAAGGTTTTAGTGCAGCCATGTGGGCTCCAATTTTATTTTGAAGCATGGGATGGGGCAAAAGGGGTTCTTAATGCCTTCTCCTTGGACTGTTTTCCTGATTACGGTGAACCCAACACACTGTTTTTCTCTCCGCGTATAATTTGGTTACAATGATGTGACATGCATATAGCCTGAAGGCACCAATAAATCCTTGCATTTCATTCACAATACTGTGTGTTGGACCAGGGACGCGGGTGGCGCTGTGGTCTAAACCACAGAGCCTAGGACTTGCCGATCAGAATGTCAGCGGTTCGAATCCCCGCAACGGGGTGAGCTCCTGTTGCTCAGGCCCTGCTCCTGCCAACCTAGCAGTTTGAAAGCACGTCAAAGTGCAAGTGCAAAGTGCAAGTAGATAAATACTTCCGGCGGGAAGGTAAAAGGTGTTTCTGTGCGCTGCTCTGGTTCGCCAGAAGCGGCTTAGTCGTGCTGGCCACATGACACGGAAGCTGTACACCAGCTCCCTCGGCCAATAAAGCGAGATGAGCGCCACAACCCCAGAGTCATCCACAACTGGACCTAACGGTCAGGGGTCCCTTTACCTTTTACTGTGTGTTGGACCCAAGGGAGTTCATCATGACATTGCTTACGTTGCAGGAGAAAAATCATTGAAAATTGACCTGATGGACTGGAATGGGAAGAGACGATACGCAATTTATGATAATTTCCAGATCAAGAATGAGAGTGTGAGTCATTGGAGGATTAAATACGTTTATCATGTGGACAGTAAGCCCGCAACTTATGCGGGGTTTACAATCTAGGGATCAAACCCAGAGCCAAAATTGCGTATACAGTGGTACCTCGCAAGATGAATGCCTCGCAAGACGAAAAACTCGCAAAACGAAAGGGTTTTTCGTTTTTTGAGTTGCTTCACAAGACGGATTTCCCTATGGGCTTGCTTCGCAAGACGAAAACGTCTTGCAAGTTTGTTTCCTTTGTCTTGCGAGTTTGTTTCCTTTTTCTTAAAACCGTGCATTCACTTCGAGGAGCAACTCATAGCACGCGGTGTGGTAGCCTTTTTTGAGGTTTTTGAAGACTTTGGTGCTTTTTGAAGCTTTTCCAAAGTCCGTGCTTCGCAAGATGAAAAAATCGCAAGATGAAAAAACTCGCGGAACGAATTAATTTCGTCTTGCGAGGCACCACTGTAGTCAAAACACATTGGATTCAGTGGCTGGTGGGATTGGCAGAGTCTTTTCCCCCCAGTATGCCTGGCCCCTTTCCACCCCATTTTGAAATTTATTTTATTTGTGAAGTGCGTAGAGCTAAATGCTCACAAGTTAAATGCACGTAAGTTGATGGCAAGCAGGATAGAGGCTGGGGGAGAATATGCATATTTAAGTTAAAGATCTCGTGGATGTAAGAACCAGAAGATTTTAAGACAGCTTCACTCAGTTTTGGCTGCAAATCAGGGAGCTTGTACACATATGAAAACTAAAAGCAAGAGTCTTATTTATTAAGTCAACATCTATCATGTCCCCCACCCAATCCATCTATTGCATGCATTTACAAGTCTCCTGTTACCAGTCAACAAACATGATATCCAGCAACCACACATCAACACAATCTGTGCACAACTGGAAAAAAGGAAAATGCCATGTGTGCAGAGCACGTAACACCCGAAAATTAATCCAGCCACATGTGATATGCATTACACCATTATGTGCATTATATCATGAAGGCATTAACTGTGTAAAAGTTGTGCAGAAAACATCTGCCCATTTTAGAGATGGGAACATTAACACTTAAGAAACTAGAGGTGTAAAAAGGTTGTTGGGTTTTTTTAAAAGAAAAGCTGGAGAGATTATAACGCAGTCTCCTCTTTTTCTCCGAATCCCAGATGGAGGGGACAAACAACAGATAGGTTCTTTGAGACTTTCCTGGTGAAAAGATGAACAATTCTGCTGACTCACAGTTTGGGTTAACTGGCTACCTGTACCTGACACCTAATAACATTTGTTTCTGCGGCAGAATAATTACCAGATGAGCTTCGGCACCTTTTCTGGGACTGCTGGGGATGCTTTGTCCGGAGGGAGCAACTTTGAGAGCCAGTGGTCTGCGTCGCTCAATGGGATGCCCTTCTCAGCTCCTGATAGGGACAATGACAGATTCCTAACAGGGAGCTGTGCAGAAGAGAACAGATGTGGCTGGTGGTTTAACAGGTGAGTTGAGGGATGACTTAAGTAGCCCTGAAAACCCAAATGAAGACCTGCCACGTCTAAGCAGTTCTTCCTCTCTTGTGCATCTGCTCTGGATCTCCTCGGTCTGTCAGAGTCAGAGATAAATATGTGTATTACTAATTCTGGCAAGCCAGTACTGAGTTACAGTGGTGCCCCGCAAGACGAATGCCTCACAAGACGAAAAACCTGCTAGACGAAAGGGTTTTCCGTTTTTTGAGGCGCTTCGCAAGACGAATTTCCCTATGGGCTTGCTTCGCAAGACGGAAACGTCTTGCGAGTCTTGCGAGTTTTTCCCCTCCCCCCCCTTTTTCTAAGCCGCTAATAGCGCTAATCCGCTAAGCCGCTAATAGGGATGCTTCGCAAGACGAAAAAACCGCAAGACGAAGAGACTCGCGGAACGGATTATTTTCGTCTTGCGAGGCACCACTGTATATCAGGTTCAAATCCCCAACTCAGCTATGAAACCATCACTTTTCAGCCTAACCTACCTCACAGGGTTGTTTGTGAGAGTGTAATAGGTGGGGAAGTTGTATACCAACTTGAGTTTCTAGGGGGGGAAGCAAGAGACCAATACAATGAATAAATCCACACAAACCTTTACAGATGTCAACATCTTTAGAAAAAACGACTGCTACTTAAAGGGATGCAAATGTTAACAAATGTTATTCATGTTTAAAAAACTGTACAGTGGTACAGTAGGATAACTTGCACCCCGGTTTCCTAATACAGTGGTACCTCAGGTTACATACGCTTCAGGTTACATACTCTTCAGGTTACAGACTCCGCTAACCCAGAAATAGTGCTTCAGGTTAAGAACTTTGCTTCAGAATGAGAACAGAAATCGTGCTCCGGTGGCGCAGCGGCAGCAGGAGGCCCCATTAGCTAAAGTGCTTCAGGTTAAGAACAATTTCAGGTTAAGTACGGACCTCCGGGACGAATTAAGTACTTAACCTGAGGTACCACTGTACATGAGAATTGTACTTTCATCCAGTGCTTTTCTTCTAAAAAAATGTTTAGGGGCACTCTCATTTTCCTACTCATATTGAAATACTGCCCCTCAACGAGGCCAAACTTAGATTCACAAAATGTTTAGGGGAATGCGTACCCCTGCGTCCCCCCAGAAAAAAGCACTGCTTTCACCCTTCATTAAAACGGGGGGGGGGGTGTATGTGTGAACATGGCATTTGCTTCTCCTCCACTGAGATGAGCAGTGCTCTGGGTTACTTTTCCACCTTGCCCTCACCCAACTTTTTAGACTTTTAAATCACAGAATTGCAGATTTGTAGAGTTGGAAGGGACCGTGTGGGCTATCCAGTTCAACTCCTGGCAATGCATGAATCTTTTACCCAACATGGGAAATGCACCATGCTTTAACTAAATATCAATTAATAAACAGATACAGTAATTGCCAGTCGGTCTGTGACTTCTGCTTTGAACTTTTCACTGTTTCCCCTGCCAACTTGAACATAGATGTTTCTCTTAACTGGTAGAATGCCAGTGTTGTATGGTGATTAAGAGTGTTGGGCTACGACCAGGGAAACCAGGATTAAGATCCCCACTCACTCAGCCATGAAGATCATGGGATGACCTTGGACCAGTCACCATCTCTCAAACGTAATTTACCTTACAAAGCTGGTGTGAGGACAAAATGGAGATAGGAGACTATGTGTGCTGCTTTCAGATTCTTGGAGGAAAGAAGGCGTATACACGTAATGATCAAAATAAATGGGAAGAGCATCTGGTCAGGAAAATGCAAGCAGAGTCAGCACAAATATAAAAACAAAGCACATTTTATATAGTTGTTACAATGGGAGGAAATTGTGGGTTTTACATAAGAGGACAAGTTGAGTGGGGACTTCTATCATGTCAACGAAGTATTTAAAGTACATCATAAATTTAATTGGGTCTTAGCTCAGAAGAGCAGAAGGTATCTTAATTTCAGATTTCCATAATAAAGTCTTCTTAGCTTTATGCATTAGGGCCATTTTCTTGCACTTGATTAACAACCTCTCCTCTCCCCCCCCCCCCCGCCTTCCACTTCTGCAAGATGCCATGCAGCAAATCTCAACGGGCAATATCACAGAAATGGGAAATACTCTGGCCCCTTGGACAACGGAGTGGTTTGGTCAACATGGCGGGGGCTGTGGTATTCCCTGAAACACACAGCCATGAAAATCAGGCCTACGTCCTTTGTGGATGGAGAGAGTGGAGATGGAGAAGCCGACTAACACGCCCCAACTATGCATCTGAGGGAAATAAAAATATGACAGATTTGAGGGGTTTATATATACTGTCTTCAGCCTAAGTCACCTTATTCACAACAATAAACAAAGGTCTGTATAGTTAAAGCCATGGTTTTCCCAGTAGTGATGTATCGAAGTGAGAGCTGGACCATAAAGAAGGCTGATCGCTGAAGAATTGATGCTTTTGAATTATGGTGTGGAGGAGACTCTTGAGAGTCCCATGGACTGCAAGAAGATCAAACGCATCCATTCTGAAGGAAATCAGCCCTGAGTGCTCACTGGAAGGACAGATCCTGAAGCTGAGGCTCCAATACTTTGGCCACCTCATGAGAAGAGAAGACTCCCTGGAAAAGACCCTGATGCTGGGAAAGATGGAGGGCACAAGGAGAAGGGGACGACAGAGGACGAGATGGTTGGACAGTGTTCTCGAAGCTACTAACATGAGTCTGACCAAACTGCGGGAGGCAGTGGAAGACAGGAGTGCCTGGCGTGCTCTGGTCCAGGGGGTCACGAAGAGTCGGACACGACTAAATGACTAAACAACAACAACAACAACCAGGCAGAGGGCCTTCTCGGTAGTTGCACCTTCCCTGTCAAGCACCTTCCCTTCAGATGTCAACTATATCTGACTTTTAGAAGACATCTGAAGGCAGCCCTGTTTAGGGAAAATTTTAATGTTTGATGTTTTGTCGTGTTTTTACTCTACTGCTGGGAGCTGTCCAGAGTGGCTGGGGAAACCCAGCCAGATGGGTGGGATATAAATAATATTATTATTGTTGTTATAACAAGTGACAAGAGCTGGAACTTCTGCTGTTCTTCCAGCAAATAAGCCATGCTCGAAGGTGTGGTTTTCATGTTACATTTCTCCATGTTTAGAAATAAATACAGACTGAAGTGGATTGCTGAGAGATGGGAGGTATGGGTCAGTCTGGCCTAGGAAGGAAGGAAGGCTTCACTCCAGGAAAAAGGAGCCCCCTCACCTTGTTTTGAAAAGACTGGCAAACAGGTGAGATGCCTAGGTAGGGAGCATGTTAGGGACAACAACAGAATTCTGCAAGCCCTTTCTTTTACTTTCCATATTCATGTTTTTTCCTCTGTAACTCAAAACATTTGCAATATTCTGATTTACTGCAAAGAATGAACCATTTTGTGAAAAAGGGGTAATGGCAGAAAAGGGGTAGGAGGATAAAAGTTCAAACTTGCAAGAATGTAAGTCAATTTTTTGTTCACTGTATAAAGCCCACCAGAACATTTCCAGTGTATGGGAGAAGCTGAAGTTCTGTTATAATGGTGAAACCTTGTTCTTGTGTTGGCAGTAACTAGGCATAGCCTAACCTGCTCTGATTATAGTAGATTATAGATTATCCTCCTCTGATTATAGTATGCACATCCTGTTCATCTGTATTGTATTGGAGCCCACCTCTTAATTTGCCTTTTGTCTCCGATTTATTTCTCAAGGCGAGGGGAGGGGAGTGGTGAGCCTTGACTGATGCCTAATAAAGCAGAAGATTTGCTATACTATACATTTTCACATATAATTTTTTTATTATTGAGTAAATGAAAACGTGCTTTTACAATTCTAATAAAAGCCTGTGAGGCCACTGCGGGCTGAGTATAGTCTTGGGGCTAGCTGTCTAGGGCTTCTGCTAAAATGCCAAGACACAGTGAGAACAATTCCCAGTAAATGTGAAAGTGATTAACTGCTTTGCAGATTTTTTTGGGATGAAATGAAGGTGGAAAGATGTCACTGTAACAAAAGACAGCCTATCACATACGATGCAACAAAAATAAAACGCTGCTTTATTTCCATCCTTGTCTAAAGTTTGTATTAAAGCGTTAAAACCTTTTTGCTTCCGTGTATATTGTTAGGGCTCTCAGAAGGGAAAAACTTACAGTGGTGCCCGGCAAGACGAACGCCTCGCAAGACGGAAAACCTGCTAGATGAAAGGGTTTTCCGTTTTGGAGGCGCTTCGCAAAACGAATTTCCCTGTGGGCTTGCTTCGCAAGACGAAAATGTCTTGCGAGTTCCTGCGGGTTTTCCCCCCTTTCCTCCCCTTTTCCTAAGCCGCTAAACCGCTTATCAGCTGATCTGCTGATAAGCCGCTTATCAGCTGATCCGCTAAAAGCCGCTAAACCGCTAATAGTGCTAATCCGCTAAGCTGTCAATGGGCTTGCTTCGCAAGACGAAAAAAACGCTATACGAAGAGCCTCACGGAACGGATTAATTTCGTCTTGCGAGGCACCACTGTATAAGACACAAGGTGCGAAAGCAAGCCCAAAATTGTAAATCGGGTAGAAATGATGAAGCAGTAGCTTCTTTGGGTATGGAAATGATTCACCTCCTGAGAACCATGTTTTTAAAGGCCATTATTCCCTGAAGCAGAAGATCACTTTGTTACTAGGCATGGAAATTATGGCAGGCACCTTGCAAGATCTGAAAGCCTATCGGACAAGTATAGCTGCCATGATATAGTGCAGGGGTCAGCAAACCTTTTCAGCAGGGGGCCAGTCCACTGTCCCTCAGACCTTGTGAGGGGCTGGACTATATTTGGGGGCGGGGAATGAATGAATTCCTATGCCCCACAAATAACCCAGAGATGCATTTTAAATAAAAGTACACATTCTACTCGTGTAAAAACATGCTGATTCCTGACCATCCGCGGGCCGGATTCAGAAGGCGATTAGGTTGGATCCGGCCCTCAGGCCTTAGTTTGCCTACCCATGATATAGTGGTTTGTGTGGACCAGATCTCGCTAACCTCATGCCCTCCAGAAGTTTTGTAGTAATGGGAACTTAGGTAGGATGAGGGATGATATAGGCAATGCTGAATTAGATCAATCTACGGTCTGACTGGCAGCTTCCTAAAGAGATTCAAGTCTCATTTGATGGGCTTCAGAATACTATGATGCATGGATGTCACCTTACCAATGCCATGCATAGACCCTTCTGTGACGATTAACATATGAGAGAGTGCTGGAGATGAAATAGTTAAACAGGTTGCCCAGTCAGGACCCGGGAGGGGGGTGGAGTCAATTGGACTATAAAACCAGTTCTGGAAGGAGTTTGTTGGGAGTTGTTGGTTGGTTTTAGTAGGTTGGCTGGTGAGGAAAGGCAGTTGGAGAAGCAGTTGGTAGGCAGTTGGTAATAGAGAGACAGGGCAGTGGGTTCTTGAGTGTGGGGAGGTAGAAGAGATAGAGGAAAATAAGACTAAGAAAGTAAAGAGTAACAACATTTGGAATGCTGTAAAAGTTTGTGTCTGAAATAAAATACACTATTAATTGAGAACCTGACTGAGACTGAAGTGATTTTACCAGGGAGGACCTGGTTGGTGGCAGCGGATTAGTGGTGTACGGGTCAATAGCCTGTGAGATTAACGTACGAACGCCACACCTTCCCAGTCAACTAACAAGGTCTGTGGACAAATGAGAGGGTGGATTCCCAAGACAGTAGCTGCTACAATCATGAAGGAGGGGCTGGGTCAACTACTATTGGCAGCACAATTGTTCTAGAAAAAGAGGTGCCAGAGCTCACCATGAACACCTCCCTCATTCTCTTAGAATGGCAATGGCACCCACCTGAGAGGTGCCGGAGCTGAGTTCTGGCAAGTTCTGACTGGAAAAAAGCCCTGACTACTGTATTCTCACAACTCAGTCCTGTGAACAGCTGTGTCAGGGAAAAGGAGCAAGGAGAATCAGATCCTAAGTTTCGTTTTCGAGAAGGCTCTGAGGTACTTTGAACACGGAAGTCGAACTATGACTAGGTCCCGGAGGTCCTCAGTGCAGAATAATTTAGTGGAAACTTATTTATACATGTGGAGGCATCATTTCCTGCTTGCTGCTCTGAAGTGGTTGAGGAAGCAGGGGGAGAAATGCGAAACGAAACAACAGCTGGGCCTCATTCCCCTCCATGAGATGGAATTTGACCGGTGGTGCTTTTAGAAAGCCCATTTGTTTTATTTTTGGCCACCATTCATACCAGCCCACAGGTTCTGTCTTGCTGCAAGATGGCGGCAAGGCACTCAGAGCACCAAATGGTCAATGCTTAAGGTATTTATTCCACCACCTTCATCGGACGCAAAATACCCAGGGAGGTCAGTCGCTTGCTGTTCCAGTTCAGCCAGGCCGAACGAAGTGTTGTCATAGAAGTGGTATTCAGGATCAGATGGGAAGCTCTGGCACTTGCTCCTTCTGTACTGTGTAGGGCTCAGAGTACCTCCTCTTTGGTGCATATCTTTAAGAGCCACCACAGCACATTCGTTCTTCCAAGCATCCACGCGGCCCAGGGAAGGCCCTCTTACGTTTCTCTTCTGCTCTGATCTATCAACGCACAGTTCCTGGGTCACTGGTTGGCGTCTAGTGACTGAGTCTATTTTCTTCTCTGGGGATTCCCATTTATGGGGGTTGTGTGTCCCATAGGCCATTGATTCAGTGGTTAAAGGAGTACTATAATACAGCTCAAACTCTTCAATGCTCTCACTGGTGCTTTTAGATTTAGGCCGGTGCTCTCCTTCCGGGACACGACTCCACGTTCTGGCTCTGCCGCGGTAGAGGTGGGTCTGGCATGGTGTCAGGGTGGACATGCTTCTTTTCCGGAATGGCTTGGCTTTTCTGGTTTCGTGGAAGCTGGCTGTTCTTCTGAACTGCGAACTTCTTGGGCAGACCCTCTCTGATGGCTCTCCTTTGTTCTCGAGATATCTAGGGTGAGCTCTTCTAATGAGAGACTGACAAGGGCTCAAGGTAGGGCTGGCCTGAGGCAGCATAAAATCCGCCCTAGAACAGTGCCTGTCTCCTAAGGATATGGGGTGGCCAGGGGGCTGCTCCAGAAAAGGAGACTTGATTCTGAACTTGCTTCCAGCTGCTGCCTCCTGGTTCTCTGTGCTCAGAGAGCTGTTGAGCACCGTGTCTGTCAAAGGGTTCTGAGAAACGCGATAGACTTTTGTTGTTTCGGTGAGGCCTCTCTTCTTCATTTCCTTCAGCTGCTGTTGTGCAAGGCGGTAGCTGAAAATGGGGGGGATTATTTTCTGAGCTGTGGACTCAAAGCTTTCGCTAGCAGAAGCTCCTCCCCCTCCTCCTTCCGGAGCAAAATAAAGACTTCTCCTGGAGCTCAAGGGCATATCTGGAGGTTCTCCAGAAAGCGAACAAGCAACTTCTCCCTCAGAAAAGCTCTCTCGCTGCTGTCTCTCATCTTGGCAGAAGTTCTCCTCGTCGGAGTTCTTCCGGAAGCTGGGCGAGTGGGTGGAGTCGCAGCGCACAGGGGTGCTGCACTTCTGGGTCCTGCAAAGCTTCCTCCATAGGGCGATCAGGACAGTAGCAAAGATGATGGATAAACACAAAGATATGCCAGTGACGGTTACTAGATTATTACTGGCTTTCTGGCCGTCTTCAGAAGGGTGCAGTGGTGTGATGGGTACAGGTTTAGTGGCTGAAATGAAAGAAGTAACTTGCTGAACAGATATCAATTTACAAGGTATTTCCCCAAATACAAAACCCACGAAACAAAGAGCAAGAAACTGTTCTCCATCACTGCCAATAGTCAGTTGGGGCCTCTAATTGAAAAGACTGCCACTTCTAGAGCAGCAAATTGCAGGAGGGCAGGCCAGGGCTCCTGTAAATGCTACATATATAGATCCAATATTCTTATCACAAATGCCTTTATATTGGATCTATATGATCCGACACTCATACTTTGATTGGCTGAGATGCTGCCTATCATTTTGGTTGCTGCAGCTTGAGTTCATGTCTAGCCTTGATACCTTCCTCCCTTACTACTGCTTGGATTCAGCTCTGCCCAAACTCTGCTTAAACCCAACATCTCCCCAGCCTACTTTATTCATTTATTTGTTCACTCAGTTTGTTAACTGCCCTTGTTAACTGGTTAGTATCCAGGGCAGCGTACAAAAATGAATTTCAACGCAGAAGTTCAACAAAAGCGCTTCAGATCTTAATCAATACTTTAAATAGCAACCTGCCCATCACCTTAATGCAACCCTAAAAACTGAACTATACACATGAAGCAGTCCCAGAAGATAAAGATTTACTGGTACAGTGGTGCCCCGCAAGACGAACGCCTCGCAAGACGGAAAACCCGCAAGACGAAAGGGTTTTCCGTTTTGGAGGTGCTTCGCTAAACGAATTTCCCTATCTTGCGAGTTCCTGCGGTTTCCCCCCCCCCCGCTTTTCCCCCCCTTTCCTAATCCGCTAAACCGCTTATCAGCTGTTCCACTGATAAGCCACCTCTCCGCTGATCGCTAAGAGCCGCTAGACCGCTAATAGCGCTAATCCGCTAAGTTGTCAATGGGCTTGCTTCGCAAGACGAAAAAACCGCTAGACGAAGAGAATCGCGGAACGGATTCTTTTTGTCTTGCGAGGCACCACTGTATATTGCTGAACAGATAGCAATGCTCATCACCTTCCTAGGAAAAAGGTTCCTTGCACCTTCATTTTCTCTCTTTTGATCTGAGGAAGCTGCTGAACACAGTCCTTAAGAGTTTGGGGTAGAGGTAGCTTTAGGGTGGTGTGGGCACCCCACTGAAGGGAGCACCAAAACAATGCTTCAGAATAGCGTGCGAGAGGTGTGGGGGGTGAATTTTAGTGTTGCACAAAGCACCTCTGAAATTTGAGAGCCAAGAGTCTGCCAGGGTTTGGGGGCAAGGCACCATCAGGATACTGATGGCACTCAGCTCTATTTCTCCATAACATCTGAATCAAGGGTGTTTGTGCAGTCCTTAGCCCGGTTCCTGGATACAGTGGTGGGAGGGAGCCTGAATCCTGGCAAGACAGAAGGTGCTGTGGGTGAGTGGTTCCTGTGTTCAGGAAATGCGTCAACTGCCTGCTCTGAATGGGGTTGCCCTTTGCCCGAATCACTGGAGGCCCAGGTAGCCTCAATGGGTAAAGGTAAAGGTAAAGGGACCCCTGACTGTTAGGCCCAGTCGCGGACGACTCGGGTTGCGGCGCTCATCTCGCTTTATTGGCCAAGGGAGTCGGCGTACAGCTTCCGGGTCATGTGGCCAGCATGACTAAGCCGCTTCTGGCGAACAGAGCAGCGCACAGAAACACTGTTTACCTTCCCGCTGGAGTGGTACCTATTTATCTACTTACACTTCATGCTTTCGAACTGCTAGGTGGGCAGGAGAGCCTCAATGGGTACAGACACCTTTTACTAGCTGCATCCAGTACGGCAGTGTGGCGTTTGCCCTCCTAGGTGTGTGACATCATACTGGGTTCATAAGGAAATGGTTAACTAATTGTAAAATGACTAACCAATGGGAACCCAAGAGGCGGAGTTAATTGTGTATAAGGTTTAAGCACAGAGGGTTTTTGGAGGAGTAGGGGGTTAGAGTTAGGGTGGTTGAGAAGACGGTATGGAGTTAGAAGAGACAGAGGGTTGGGCTAGTCTGATGTGAGAGAGGGAGAGAATTTGTTAAGAGGAGTCAGTCAAACAGTTGAGATAACCAGTCAGAAGGTATTAGGAAGGTATAGGCTGGTAAAGAAACTAAAGTTAAGATACTGACAGGAATATTATCTGAGAAACCATAAACTTGTTAAGGCTTATAAAATAAACTTGTTTATTTGGTTCACTTTTAACAACTGTCTGGACTCAGTGTTTTACCCGAGAGTAACGGGTTGGTGGCAGCAGGGAAGCGAGCACAGTGGTGGCACAGGGATCAATAGACTGTTAAATGTCTGGGGACCCTGTGTGATCGCCACAGGCAATCACCCTTTCTGGACACGGAAAACTTAACCACAGTAGTTCAGGCATCGGCATTCTGCAGGTGTGTATGTCATTCTTAAATGACACCTTCATGTTGCGTGTCCGCCTATAAAACGTTTTAGCTCTACCCTTGGGTCTTCTTCCTTCACTTCTGCCTGTCCTGAGATTTCACAAAGACAATCGTCCCCACACAAAACACACTGGGATGGACAAAGCTTGTACAGTGGCGCCCCGCAAGACGAACGCCTCGCAAGACGGAAAACCCGCTAGACGAAAGGGTTTTCCGTTTTGGAGGCGCTTCGCAAAACGAATTTGCCTATGGGCTTGCTTCGCAAGACAAAATGTCTTGCGAGTTCCTGCGGGTTTTTTCCCCCTTTCCCCAAGCCGCTAAGCCACTTCTCAGCTGATCTGCTGATAAGCCGCTTATCAGCGGATCTGCTAAAAGCCGCTAAACCGCTAATAGCGCTAATCCGCTAAGCTGTCAATGGGCTTGCTTCGCAAGACGAGAAAACCGCTATACGAAGAGCCTCACAGAACGGATTAATTTCGTCTTGCGAGGCACCACTGTATTCACTGACACGAAGAGGTGAGGAGAATAATAATACTATTGCCGTCTTATTTATTGCTATCCTGCCCTTTCCCCAGACTCACTGTGAGTGAGAATGCGATCTCAACATAAAGACTACGTACTGGAGCATTCCTCCAAGGAGCAGAGAGATGTTTCTTGCTGTCTCCCAGCGCAGCCTTGCTTTATAGGGAACGGGAAAGACGCGGGACATTCTCGATAGCGCTCTCGGGTGCCGTCCCCACAGGTCACACTACAGGGGCTCCAGGCCTGCCAAAGCCCCCAGGATCCTGTGAATACACAAACTCTGCATTACTGGAGGGATACAGTCCATTAGAGAGACAGAAAATGGCTAGCCTTGAAAACGGGGACATTCAAATCTGACCCTCAGCAAATCCAGCCTTTCAATCTCTTACAGGGAGGAAGTTATCCTGTACGCAAACAGGACTGTAAAATGGGTGCTGGATACAGAAGGAAGCGGGGAAAGCAAAGGACCTGGGTGATTCGCCAAGATGCAGATAGCAGCCTTACACCAGGGATGGAGAACCTGCGGCTTTTCGTGGAATGAAATTTTTATGACCCTAGGGGAAATGTCTTAAGAGATTAAGTTCAATATATTAGTTTTAATGAGAAATAAGATTAAATAAAGTAAAAATGGATGATTAATTAGTGAAAGAAGAGAATGTTAAATTACAGTATATTAAGATAAATTATTAGGATAAAAGCAAAGATGAAGGATTTGCTGAAATATCCAACTGAACCAGAATACAAAGAGGGGAGGTGTGAGGAGGTCAAGGAAATAAGCTAAAGAAAGAAAGTTATGTAAAGGTTTGATTTGTTCCTTTTTTTTTATTCTATGCATCTTTTTTCTTTCTTGTCTGTTTTCCATTTTTTATCTTTTTTCTTTGATGTGACTTGTTTTTATGTTTTGCTTTCTTTTTTGGTTTAATTGGGTGTTTTCTTGTTGTTATTTTTTTATTATTACTTATGTAACCTTTAAAATTTTAATAAAAATCTTTTTTTAAAAAAAGAGAGAGAACCTGCGGCTTTTCAGATGTTGTTGGACTACAACACCCATCATGCCTGCCCAATTTGCCATGCTGGCAGGGGCTGATGGAAGTCGTAGTTTAACAACATTTGAACGGCCACACAGGTCCTCCATTGCCACTGTACCCAAACTAACTATGGGTGGTCACCTTCCAGGCTGAGCGGCCTTTTCTGAAAGTGTCTCTTTGCGGTGAGCTGACCATTCCACCTATCAAATATCACAGGCCTGGTTGCCAGGGGTAACAGCAATGCCTCTTCCAACATCTACCCTACACACAGTGTGGAAGACAGACGCGGTCAGCCATGTATTGGCAAGTTCCTAACTTTCGTAAGCAAATGAGACCAAAACACAATAAACAGAACTGTTATTGAACACAATACCTCTCAGAAAGTAGAGTGCTCATGAGGCACCAGGCACTCTGAGCAACAAACAACCCCCTGGAGAAGTAAGTTTTTGCCTTCGACCCCAGCTGCAGACGGTTTTCAGTATCCAGCGTGTGTTGCAATAGTCCTGGCTTGAAGATGTGAGGGCGTGACTGACACTGGGAACGTCTAAATTGGATAGAAGTCTCCACCTTGTGGGGAAATGAAGCATTCCGGTTGCAATTTGCCTTTCGGTCCAAGGACTAGTTCAGTTCTTCACTTACTGGTTACAGCATCAAGTGACAACATCCAAGTAGCAGCAGAGCAGTGACCTGGAAGCTGGCCACTGTTCTGTCTGTATTATGGGATGCCCTTCTGAACTCTGCCATACATAAAGCTGCAAACATCAGTTGCTTCGGACGTCTTGTAAAAACACATCTCGCCTTTTGCTTTCAGCCATTTCTTGTTGACTTTTTTTTATGCCCATAGGCCTATGCAGTTGTCTAAAATGTCCCTAAATTAGCCAGTCATTTTAATGATTGATATGCATTGCTTTTAAATGTTTTTTATGCTGTTGTACACTGCCCTGGTGTTTTGCAAGAGGGCAGACTATAAACATTTGTAACACATAACATCGGACCCTTTTCATTTGTCTGAATTATTGTTTCCATATGCCCTTGTACTACTCCTTCACAGGTTTTGTGCTGCTTTTGTTTTAATTCCCTTGTTTATGTTTTTCATGCAGATTTCAGAAATATTAAGTGGTATATAAACGCTTTAAAATAAATGAACAAATAAATAAATACATACATACATACAGTGGTGCCTCGCAAGACGAAATTAATCCATTCCGCGAGTCTCTTCGTCTAGCGGTTTTTCGTCTTGCGAAGCAAGCCCATTGACGGCTTAGCGGATTAGCACTATTAGCAGCTTTTAGCAGCTTATTGGCTTAGCGGATCAGCTGATCAGCGGCTTAGCTGCTTAGAAAAAGGGGGGAAAAGGGGGGAAAACCCCGCAGGAACTCGCAAGACATTTTCGTCTTGCGAAGCAAGCCCATAGGGAAATTCGTTTTGCGAAGCGCCTCCAAAACGGAAAACCCTTTCGTCTAGCGGGTTTTCCGTCTTGCGAGGCATTCGTCTTGCGGGGCACCACTGTACATACATACATACATACATACATACATACATACATAAGGGTGGGCCATAGCTCAGTGCTGAGCCTAAGTTTTGTGTGTATTCCAGGTTCAATCCTTGGCAATTCATGTTAGCAGTAAAATACCAAGCAGCAGCAGAGTGATCTCTTCCTGAGATCTTGGTAAGCCACTGCCAGTCAGAACAGACTGGATGTAAGGCAGATCTCTAGGAGCAATATTAACTAAATAACTGCGCAAGGATTACTGCTGCTACAATGGGAACTTCCCTGTCCCCCTCTGCATGTGCACCAAAGCTATTCCCAAATCTGAGCTGGAGGGTTGGGAGGTATCAGGGGGAGAACGTTTTCATAGAATCATAGAGTTGGAAGAGACCCCAAG
Organism: Podarcis erhardii; assembly: GCF_964252035.2. Taxonomy (NCBI): domain Eukaryota; kingdom Metazoa; phylum Chordata; class Lepidosauria; order Squamata; family Lacertidae; genus Podarcis; species Podarcis erhardii. The sequence continues at coordinate 8,431,645 of NC_138507.1, read as the reverse complement.
GGCCATCGAGTCCAACCCCCTGCCAAGCAGGAAACACCTTCAGAGGACTCCTGACATATGGTTGTCAAGCCTCTGCTTAAAGACCTCCAAAGAAGGAGACTCCACCACACTCCTGGGCAGCAAACTCCACTGTCGAACAGCTCTTACTGTCAGGAAGTTCTTCCTAATGTTTTGTTGCACAAGAGAAATCCTTGCTCTTATGGAACAAGCAACTTAGATCACTGTTGAATACAACCCTTGGTTCCTAAATTACATAAGCAAATGGGACCACAACACCACAGGTAGAAACTATTATCACCCAAAGTCAACTCAAACACAATACTTCTCAGGCAGCGCAGTTCACTCATTAAGCTTGCACATATCAAGTGTTAAGAAATTTCGAGTATGTACGTGTGGGAACCAGCCCCAAAGTCAGATGCTGTCTCAACCCTAGGTCAAAAGAGCTGCAGATCAACACTGCTTCAGCCTCATCTGGACTGAGTTTCATTTGGCCCATGTGCCACATTAGCACCGTGCTAAGATGCTACATAAGGGACACGGGTGGCACTGTGGGTTAAACCAGAGCCTAGGACTTGCTGATCAGAAGGTCGGCGGTTCGAATTCCCCGCAACGGGGTGAGCTCCCATTGCTCGGTCCCTGCTCCTGCCAACCCAGCAGTTCGAAAGCATGTCAAAGTGCAAGTAGATAAATAGGTACCACTCCGGCGGGAAGGTAAACGGCATTTCTGTGTGCTGCTCTGGTTCGCCAGAAGCGGCTTAGTCATGCTGGCCACATGTACGCCGGCTCCCTCGGCCAATAAAGCGAGATGAGCGCCGCAACCCCAGAGTCGTCCGCGACTGAACCTAATGGTCAGGGGTTCCTTTACCTTTACCTTTAAGATGCTACATAATAAAGATGCAGAGGAGAAAAATATGGAGGTCACAGCTGCGTTGAGGTCACCTGCACATCTGCAGATGACTCCATCCAGACAAAAAGGAACCTCTGAATCAGGGATGGGGAACCTGTGGTGCTCCATTTGTTGTTGTCCTCCAACATCCCAGGCAGTGTGGTCATTTGTCAAGCATGGTGGGCATTGTGGTCCAACAACACCTGGAGGTCCACTGGTAACCCCTCACAGCCCAAATGAAAGAACCACAGCCACCAGGATCCATTCTCTGGGACTGATGGGTGCAAGCAGAACACATTAGTGTAGACTCATAAACACACCTGTTGTGTTCCTCAGTAACACAGAGTCCTTAGTTATGCAACTGAAAGGTCTGAGATGCTGGCCAGTGAAAAGCCTGTTTAGGGAATCTTTTAATGTTTGATGCATTACTGTATTTTAATATTTTGTTGGAAGCCGCCCAGAGTGGTTGGGGAAGCCAATATATTATTATTATTGTTATCATCATCATTATTATTATTTTCCCCCTTCCCTGCTCAAGAAAAGCTGTACCTACAGCTTCTTCTTTCTGCTCATCTCATCACCCACCAAAACATTCATTTTCCTAAGCAGCAAATGAGAGCAGAAGGCAGGTGGCTGATGGGACCAAAGAGAAAACAGGTGTGGAAAAGGTGACCTCACTTTTAACAGGAGAAAATAAACAGGTGGATCTTTTTCTGACATGGAGATTAAAAAAGGGGTGTGTGTGTGTCAATTGAGGAACCTGTGAATCTCCAGATGTTTTTGGATTCCAACTCTCACCAGCCTCAGACAGCATAGCCAGGGGGAGGAGTGAATGGGAACTGTAGTCCAACATCTGGGAGGACCACACATTCCTCATCCCTGTTTTAACATGGAATGGTAGAATTGGAAGGGACCACACAAGGGTTATCTGGGCCAACTCCCTGCACTGCAAAGAATCTGCTTGCCATGCTGCTAAGAAGCACAGGGAAAAGATGAATATGAAAACATGGCACTCCTAGGCTGCACCCACTGCTAATAAATTAGGTGGATTCTCCCAGTGATGACGTGTCCTGTGCCTGAAGCTTCAAGGGATCTTGACATGCCCTTTTCAAAAGGAAGAGAAGCTGGAGATTAGGTAACAGGCAGCTACATAATCAGCGCCAGGAATGGTTTCTGGAGCAATTGCCAGCTAATGGCAGGGGTAAGACTGCCCTGCCCTTCTGAGAGGAGGCTTGAACAAGCCTGCAGCAAGCCACACCTTTCCCAGCTAATACTCAATCAGCTGGTTGGAATTGACATTTTCCCCAAAGTGCAACCGCTGCACTGATAGCAACTGAAGCATAGAAACATGGTAAAGCAGTGCCCCACATCCTGCGTTCGGGCTCTGTAGTCAATCTTATAGTGCCCAGTACATGTGGAATAAGGGACGCGGGTGGCGCTGTGGGTTAAACCACAAAGCCTAGGACTTGCTGATCAGAAGGTCGGCGGTTCAAATCCCCATGACGGGGTGAGCTCCCGTCGTTCGGTCCCAGCTCCTGCCAACCTAGCAGTTCGAAAGCATGAAGTGCAAGTAGATAAATAGATACCGCTCTGGTGGGAAGGTAAACGGCGTTTCCGTGCGCTGCTCTGGTTCGCCAGAAGCAGCTTTGTCATGCTGGCCACATGACCCGGAAGCTGTACGCCGGCTCCCTCGACCAATAAAGCGAGATGAGTGCTGCAACCCCTGAGTCGTCCATGACTGGACCTAATGGTCAGGGGTCCCTTTACCTTTACCTGTGGAATAAGAGTACAGGCAATGCAGTCCCCCATTCCTGTAGGCAAATGTGATCAAACATCTTCACAGCTGCCCCCTTATTACCAATTGCCTGGGTTACACATTATTAGAAGCGAAGAGCCTTGGAGTTCATTACCTCCCAAGAACTCTGCAGGGCGAGCTAAGCTGAGAACCAGACGGGCTTCAGACTTTACACTGCAAGTGCCCTACTTGTGGCTTGCTGCTATAAATTGTAAAGGGGAGGTGCATGTCTCCAAACACACTATGAGCACACACCAGGGAGTCTTCTGACATAGGAACAGAGGAAGCTGCTGTACACAGAGTCAGGCCACTGGTCCGTAGAGCTCAATATTGTTCACACTGTCCAGTAGCAGCTCTAAGAAGGTAATCACAGAATGACAGAGTTGGACTCATCTAGTCCAACACCCTGCAGTGCAAGAATATCCAGCTGTCCCTTAACGGGAATCGAACCTGCAACCTTAGCGTTATCAGTGCCTGAGCTATGGAGTCTTTCGCAGCCCTACCCTGGAGATGCCAGAGATTGGACCTGGGACCTTCTGCATGTGACCAGCGATGCTCTACCACTAAGTTACACCTTTCCCCCAAGCCCTTTTCTCTTAAGGGTTTGGGGACTGCCTTTCTGAGCTGCTCACAGTGTCTTGCCCAAGGCTATCTAGAATCCCTTTTGGCAAAGCAGGGAGATAATAATATAATATAATATAATATAATATAATATAATATAATATAATATAATATAATATAATATAATATAATAATAACATATTAATAATAATAATAATAATAATAATAATAATAATAATAATAATTTATTTGTACCCCGCCCATCTGGCTGGGTTTCCCCAGCCACTCTGGGCGGCTTCCACAGAAACCAAAAATACAGTAAAATCACACATTAAAAACTTCCCTGAACAGGGCTGCCTTCAGATGTCTTCTGAATGTCAGGTAGTTGTTTATTGCTTTGACATCTAATGGGAGGGCGTTTCACAGGGTGGGCGCCACTACCGAGAAGGCCCTCTGCCTGGTTCCCTGTAGCTTTGCTTCTCGCAATGAGGGAACCGCCAGAAGGCCCTCAGCACTGGGTCTCAGTGTCCAGGCAGAACGATGGGGGTGGAGACGCTCCTTCAGGTATACTGGGCCGAGGCCGTTTAGGGCTTTAAAGGTCAGCACCAACACTTTGAATTGTGCTCGGAAACGTACTGGAAGCCAATGTAGGTCTTTCAAGACCAGTGTTATATGGTCTCGGCGGCTACCCCCAGTCACCAGTCTAACTGCCTTCTTGGTAGTAGCACCCTCCCTGTGGAACACAGTCCCCCATCAGGTGTCAAGGAAACAAACAACTGTCTGACTTTTAGAAGACATCTGAAGGCAGTGCAGTTTAGGGAAGTTTTTAAGGATTTATATTTTTATTATGTTTTTAGATATGTTGTAAGCCGCTCAAAGTGGCTGGGGAAAGCCAGCCAGATGGGCAGGGTATAAATAATAAAATTCTTATTCTTATCAGAATGAGACACGGCATTTTAGAAAACGAGCAAAAAGCTGAAATTAAACCAATGGCCCAAGCCCTCCCCACTACAAGAGGGGTTTCCCATAAGGTATTACAAACCTCTTCCCTGTCATCGCCTCCCATCCTTGTCACCTGCCCGCCTTTGTCTGGTCTCCCTGCTGCTCGCCTAGTTAAGGGGCAGTGAAAGGGCTTTATCATCGTGTTTTATGGGGGTCCTATCCTGTGCTCACAGCTCTGCATTGGGGGTGGGTCACGCTGCAAATGCAATCATATTCCAGGCTCTACGATGCACAGATGCACGGCATGCAATCACAAAGACATCTCATAATCCTTTGGGTTTTCAAATGGAGGCTTTCTCAAAAGGTAATACAGACCAACATTCCTTTGGATTAGCGCACATTCCCTCGCTCTTGGTGGGGCATTGTCTCTGGGCAAAAGGCTAAATTCAAAGCAGTATTTGTTTGCGCCCTCGTCGAACAATGTGCAGTTGAATTCTATCTGGCCGTCCTTTGGATTCATGATACTTTCCTGCAGCCTTACCGCCCTCTGACCAGAAGGCCCAAGGTCTTTGAACACAGCAACGTTCCCACCAGGAGACGTGCAGGGAGGAGGAATGACAGAAACCACAACCGAAGACTCACATGTCATTTCTCCTGCCACGACCAGCTTGTATCCAAATCTGCGCACGAGATCAATAGGGCCTTCCGAAGCAATGACTGACTTGGTCTCTGCCAATTTCAGGAATACAGTCATGTAGGCTTCTTGGCCAACCAAGCGACAGTCAAGCGTCACCCACTGGGACCTGGCGAGAGAAAGCTCTTTGCTAGTTCTCAGTCCCACAGTCTCATTCGAGATCTGTTTTCCGAGTTCATAGAAGCGGCTGGTCAGTATAACATCCAGAGAAACCACCGTCTTATTCACTGGACACAAATATTCGTCGGTAAACAGCCTGAGCTGAAGGGAAGACTCAAAAGCTTCAGAAGTCCTCCTCAAATCAAAGTGGAATACAGGCCAGACCACACTCAGTGGGGTCTTCTCTCCGTTCCACTGGTTCTCAGGAGCCATTTTGAACCAGTAGTTCCCGGCACTCTTAAAATGGAAGCACTCAAAGACAACAATATCTTGGTCCTGGTTTTGCAGAAGCTGTTTTCTGGCGACAGTTTGATTGGTGCTGGCATCTATGAGCAGGATGGAACCATTTTTCAATGTCACGTTGCTGTCATAATAATTCTGGAAGCTAACCGACACAGTGCCGTTACTCAAGGCTACGTGAGTTGCTTGCTCCAAGAGGAGATACTCCACTGCTCCAAGAACTGAAAAGAAGGTATTTTACAAGGTCAATAGTTGAACAGAAAGAATCAACGCAAGGGGAAGGGGAGGAGATAGGGAGATTTAAGAGGTTTTTTTTATTTTTTTTGAGGAAATCCAATGTAACCTTCACACTCCCCACTAATAAGCACCTCCCAAAAACGTTCTCAATTTCAACCTGCTGGTGGTCAGTTACTCAGCAACAGGCAGATGCAGCTGGTTATAAGGGGCTTAGAAGCCTAAATTTGCCCAATTCATTACAGTGGTGCCTCGCAAGACGAAAATAATCCGTTCCGCGATTCTCTTCGTCTAGCGGTTTTTTCGTCTTGCAAAGCATGCCCATTGACAGCTTAGCGGATTAGCGCTATTAGCGGTCTAGCGGCTTTTAGCGATCAGCTGTTAAGCGGCTTATCAGCGGAACAGCTGATAAGCGGCTTAGCGGCTTAGGAAAGGGGGGGAGCGAAAAAAACCCGCGGGAACTCGCAAGATTTTTTCGTCTTGCGAAGCAACCCCATAGAGAAATTCGTTTAACGAAGCGCCTCCAAAACGGAAAACCCTTTCGTCTAGCGGGTTTTCCGTCTTGCGAGGCGTTCGTCTTGCGGGGCACCACTGTACATGCATGGCTCCAAGTTACTACCGAATCCACAGCAAAAATGACTCTGCACCCATAATGCTTTAGGTCCCAATGCCTATCTCAGAAGACTTCCACATAGATATGCAAACTTTTAAAACAATATCAAACTTCTAGACAACGCATCAAAATTTGCTTACGTGCAATTTTGTGAAGTATTAATAAAGGGAAATGTGTGAGAGAGCAGGGAGAAAACAATATTTTATTCAATCGTTTGAATTAAATGCAGTTTAGAAATGTTTAGAAATGCAGTAACACTTTATGAACCCCTTAGTATCTTACGGTCAGCTGTAAAGTTCAGCCTATCATGTTGGCCATGAATGGGAGGTGTTCATTTATCCCTATCAGCAAAATTTAACCTTTTCCAGCATTTCCCCTATGAACTCACCCCAGTATTTTTAGCGGAGAAAATATATTCAGTCAACGTTTTTTAAATATTTTGCTCCTCCCACAAACCTTACAAATTATCCCACATCTCCACCCCAACAATATTTCCCTTTAATATTCCCTAACAAGGATATGAAAGGAAGTTACAAGAGAACAGAGTTGACCTCTAACACTAAAATAGCCCTTAGTATTCAAAAGTCTTAAAACATAATACCATTTGGAAAGCTGGAAAGGCCTGAGGAACCTGGAGCATTTTCGCTGTAATAAAGGACCCTGAAGTCTGTGGGTGATGAGCTCACCTGTCATAGAATCATAGAATCATAGAATTGGAAGAGACCACAAGGGCCATCGAGTCCAACCCCCTGCCAAGCAGGAAACACCATCAGAGCACTCCTGACATATGGTTGTCAAGCCTCTGCTTAAAGACCTCCAAAGAAGGAGACTCCACCACACTCCTTGGCAGCAAATTCCACTGTCGAACAGCTCTTACTGTCAGGAAGTTCTTCCTAATGTTTAGGTGGAATCTTCTTTCTTGTAGTTTGGAGCCATTGCTCCGTGTCCGCTTCTCTGGAGCAGCAGAAAACAACCTTTCTCCCTCCTCTATGTGACATCCTTTTATATATTTGAACATGGCTATCATATCACCCCTTAACCTCCTCTTCTCCAGGCTAAACATGCCCAGGTCCCTTAGCCGTTCCTCATAAGGCATCGTTTCCAGGCCTTTGACCATTTTGGTTGCCCTCCTCTGGACACGTTCCAGTTTGTCAGTGTCCTTCTTGAACTGTGGTGCCCAGAACTGGACACAGTACTCCAGGTGAGGTCTGACCAGAGCAGAATACAGTGGCACTATTACTTCCCTTGATCTAGATGCAATACTCCTATTGATGCAGCCCAGAATTGCATTGGCTTTTTTAGCTGCTGCGTCACACTGTTGGCTCATGTCAAGTTTGTGGTCAACCAAGACTCCTAGATCCTGTCTACTTCCTTCCGAACTATTTAACCAACGGGGAGGAAGAGAAGAATGCTTGGTGAGCAATTTCCCCACCCACCACCGCCTTTGAGCTCTGCAAGCCATTGCCGTTCCTCCCTTCACCTTGACCCACTAATGCTTCATTTACATTGCATATTAGTTAAGATAAAAATGAAAAGGGAGGTGGCGTCTGAAGCAGAATTCTAGAAAATACCACCCAAGTTGAAAAAAACAGAATAATATACTGCAGCGCTCTTTTTGAAGGCTTCTTTTGTGACAGAGCTTATGAATATTTCATTTAGCCTTTGCATCACAGAGAAAAAGAGAAGGGATTTAGACGTGAAAATTAAAACCGACAAAAGCCAGAAGCGAAGGATTCGGCCTCCCACAAGGCAGGACCCTCTATTATCTATTCCCTGTGGTGTCTCACAGAGATCTATCCTGTCCTCTAGCCTGTTCAACATGCATAGGAGTCCAATAGGTGAAATCTGAGCTTTTGCAGCTGGCTTGATTCTGGCGGGGTGTGTGTGTCCAAATACATATATTCTTTGCAGAGCAGGGAATTGATGCTGATTTACACATCAGCACCGTATCTGGCTATTTGCCTGCTCTCACATACTCATATAGCAAATGTGAAAGCAGGAACTGGGATCTGCAACAAACTTTTGATTGATCACTGAGGGTTGAGTTGCTTCGAATACCTGTTTTGTTAATTTGCAGTGTGGACTGAAGCTGCTTCTGGGGACCCTCCAGGTTTATGGGCCCTGAAACTTAAACTGCATTAGTTTCGTAGTAGTTCCACCCCTGCTGGTGGGTGTCACCAGGGTCACCTCTGAGTCTTCCCTGCTGTGGCAGCAGTAAGGAGATGCCAATGAATTCTAATAAGCTTCCTAAATGAAGCCTGGGGACCTTACCTGCCCATCATGGCAAATTCTAGGAAGATTGAGGCAGAGGGCTAATTCTTGAACGATAAGCATCCTTCTGCAGCAGACCCATCAACTCTAGGGACCGTGGTGTTAACTGAACACCCAAGAGCTGATTTTCATGCAGGCCCTGGCTGGGTCCCAGAAGGGCAAAGCCCCACCCCAAAAAGCCAGCATCCAGCTGCACGGCAGCCATTTCTAAGAAGATATTTCAATTGCTGGGAGCTAAACAAATGTGTAGGGACACGGTTGGCGCTGTGGGTTAAACCACAGAGCCTAGGACTTGCCGATCAGAAGGTCGGTAGTTCGAATCCCCGCGATGGGGTGAACTCCCGTTGCTCGGTCCCTGCTCCTGCCAACCTAGCAGTTCGAAAGCATGTCAAAGTGCAAGTAGATAAATAGGTACCGCTCCAGTGGGAAGGTAAACAGCATTTCCGGGCGCTGCTCTGGTTCGCCAGAAGCGGCTTAGTCATGCTGGCCACATGACCCGGAAGCTGTACGCCGGCTCCCTCGGCCAATAAAGCGAGATGAGCGCCGCAACCCCAGAGTCGGTCACGACTGGACCTGATGGTCAGGGGTCCCTTTACCTTTAAACAAATGTGTAACTAATAACGAGTGCCAGAATTTGGTTCCCGTTCTCCAATCCTTTCTTCCCTTTAGTGTCATGCCTTTCAGAATGTAAGCCTGAGGAGTGGGGCAGTTATTACCGATATCCGCAAGCTGCTCTGGGAGCCTTTTCCAGCTGAAGAGTGCATCAGAAATGCTATAAATAAGTATCAGTACATTATTTCCAGCCACGTAATGTGTATTTCTCAGCAATACCTCTTAATGCCGTCTCTGGTGTACTCTATTTTGGGTACGTTTTTTAAAAAACTGCGCAAAACAAAATTAGAGGGGAAAAGGTTGAAGGAGCTATGGTCTGGAAATGCTTAGCTTGGAGAAAAAGAAGTGAGAATCTTCAGTCACTGAAAAGAAAAGGAATAGCTTCTACTATGAAGGGGGCGGGAAGAAGGGAAGGTGTGTTAGAACTTGGAATTAAAGATGGTGACTGATGTCAGCTGATGGACGAGGTTTGGAGGAAATGGTCCTTAGACTAGAGGTTTTCCACCCGTGAAATAAAGAGCTGGCTGGAGCAAGATCTGACTTTCCAGCAATACTGCTAGAGAAAAACACAGCTATAGTCCTTTCCATCTTTTTCTAAGAAACCTTAGAAGGCTGTGCATAGTATTCTTTACAGGCGCAAACCGATTCATAATTATAACACTTTCTTTATTTCCATTTCTTTCTTTCTTCTTCTGTTCACATCAAGCCACCCATTTATAAGGGATTCCAAAATAACCATAGTGAATTGTCTCCAATGGCTTACACCAAATACTCACCATAATCACAGAGCACGACTAGCAGTAGATTTGAAAAATCTTTCAACATCTGTTTCATTCTGATCAGAAGGGCTCCCTGTTCCTTTTATTCCTCATGTCCTGTTCCAAGTCCAATGTCTGTTCTGTCTTTGCAACTACAGTAAAAAAAACAACAAAACAAAAAACCCAGAGGATTTTTCTGAACAGCCTTTTAAGATTTGCCTCGAAGAGCAACACTCTGAAATTTATTTTGACAAACGTTTTTTCTTCTGCTCATTGGATACACGCAACAGCTATTTCACCATGCTCTTGACTTCACCAAGTTACAATAATAGATGGTATCTCAAGTTTAAGTACAGTGCTTGGATTATAAATGTGCTAACATGGATTTACACACAGAGTTGCCGCTTTTAGCAGCCTAGAATGACTTCACACAAACTGGCAATCAGGAAGAGAGACTCTTGTCACATAGAAACTGGACTTTTCTATGCTCCTATCTGTGGAATCACAGAGAAGTAACTCTAACGTTTTGGCAGCTGAGAAACCAATTTAAATTGGTTGTATGAGGCAACTGACACATCGTAAAGACACATAATACTGCGCATGAACACTGCCCAGACGGTATCTATTATACCGATAGCCTGCTACTTCCATTGGTGCAAGAGCAAATAGCCAGACTGATTGTTTTTAAAGAGGGCGCAATATTGCATAGATGTCTGGGTGGTTGATACAGCTCTGTATTTCTGGGCCTCAGGCTGCAATCCTACGCATGGAAACCAGTCTCACTGAGCACGGCAGGGCTTCCTTTCAAGTCAACATGCATAGGCTTGCCGCATGCAACTCATGGGTGTCTCATAATAGGACTGCCAACATAGACTTAAAGCTTTTATTGGTGACAGGAGTGTAAAGCGTTAGAAACTCAGATATGTAAGCTGATTGCCAAATGGCTGGCACCTTAAACCTAGGTTACGGTCGCCAGAACAGAATGCCTATGTGCTCCCCCCCCCCCGAAATTTATTATTGCTATTATTATTCATTTCATTTCTATACAGTGGTACCTCGGGTTAAGTACTTAATTCGTTCCAGAGGTCCGTTCTTAACCTGAAACTGTTCTTAACCTGAAGCACCACTTTAGCTAATGGGGCCTCCTGCTGCTGCCGCGCCGCCGGACCCCGATTTCTGTTCTTATCCTGAAGCGAAGTTCTAAACCTGAAACACTATTTCTGGGTTAGTGGAGTGTGTAACCTGAAGCGTATGTAACCTGAAGCGTATGTAACCCGAGGTACCACTGTACTGCTTTATATTTTAAAGGGGAAAAAATTCAAAGTAGTTTAAAGGTAAAGGGTAAAGGGACTCCTAACCATTAGGTCCAGTTGTGACCGACTCTGGGGTTCTGGCACTCATCTTGCTTTATTGGCTGAGGGAGCACAGCTTCCGGGTCATGTGGCCAGCATGACTGAGCCGCTTCTGGCGAACCAGAGCAGTGCACGGAAACGCCATTTACCTTCCCACCGGAGCAGTACCTATTTATCTACTTGCAGTTTGACGTGCTTTCGAACTGCTAGGTTGGCAGGAGCAGGGACCGAGCAACGGGAGCTCACCCCGTCACGGGGATTCGAACCGCCGACTTTCTGATCGGCAAGTCCTAGGCTCAGTGGTTTAACCCACAGCGCCACCCGCGTCCCCAAAGCAGTTTAGAACACTTTAAAACATCAAATAAAACAATCCAGAACAAAACAAATGCAAGCTTCAAAGTAAATATTTCAGATCTTTCCCTAGGTGACATTTTGCTTTCCACATATTTATTTACCTACTTATATTGCTGCCCTGTAGCAAAAGAACTCTAGAGAGCCAAGGGGGTGTATTGGTTAGAGTGCTGGACCAGGACCAGGGTTCAAATCCCCACTCAGTCATGAAGCTCACTGGGTGAAAAGTTGGGATATAAATGCAATAAATGAGCTTTTCTGCTTAAGAAAGCGGGAGGGACCATCCAGATGAAGACATCGGCCGCCCACCTGGACCACATGGATCACAACTGAACCCGTGCCAGCCACAAAAAATACCAGGTGCCTAGCTACTTTTGAACACTGGGAGTGTAATGTTGTTGCAGCTTCAATCGAACACCACATTGACCTGGCTTCCATATTGATTCTAAGCCAAGTGATGGCTAAGTTTGTGTCCAAATGCATGGTGTCATGGGTCCCTTGGTTCTGTGAGGTTCTGCCATAGTTTGGCAGACCCAGATGATAGGAGGAGGGGGGGGCTGAGGGGGCGGGGCTTGAAGGCTGGTATCCCGGGAGAGAAGTCTTCCCCTTGTGACTCAAGGTGTTGGAGACAGGGAAGCAGATCTGATGTTACTCTCCATCACCCCTCCTTCAGAGCACAAGGTGTCATTGGGGAAGGGAGAGGACTTCAACAATCCAACGGAAGGCCAAGTGGAAAAAGGGGAGCCAGAGACGCTGGAATCAGTAAAGCAGGACGCAGTCTTCTTGCCAAGAACCAAGCACCACCTGCGTAAGAGGGAGCAGATGCACCTGCCCAGGTGGGACACACACCTGACCCTGTGGCAGTCCCGTGAGTGAGCTCACTCCTGCCTCATCTTCAAAAACTTGGCAGGAGGGGTATGACAACCATTGGGACATCTTGGTTGCTTCAGTTCGGTCCTGCATCCCTTGCCTTGCTTGTGTACCTTGGAATCCTGACTTCTGGACCTTGTGCTTGGTGCTGAGCCTGTTACTGTTATAACCTGAATAAAGTTCTCTTCCTTACTCTCGAGTAAGCGCCACTGTCATTGTGTTTTGGGGTGGGACCACAACACACAGAATGAAGATGGCGACCACCTCATTCCTCTCCTGGTCCTGCTGCTGTCTCGCTAACCAGAGCTAAGCCATGGTTTGGTTTGGTTTTATGTGTGAACCTCTTTTGCTTGGCTACACTTCATGGTTTGTCTGAAACATGACAAACCATGTTTGCACTGGTTTGCACCTAACGCTAAAGGCAAACCATGGCTTTGTTCTGAGTAGTATAGCAGCAATAGGACTGCAGGAGGAGTGAAGGAACTACTGTTTTCATTTCTTGCACTATCACTCACTTGTGCTTAGCATTGCATGCAAACTGTGCCAGAGTGCGACACAGCACTGGTGTCAGCTTTTGGCACACCCTGGCCTACAATAGGAAGTGTTAGGGTCAAGATATGAAAAACCGATAGTGAGACATTTCCCTGTGAACCATGATCTTTCCTTTTGCACAGAAGCATGGGTAGCACAGAATATTCACAGAATATTCTCTGTGAAGATTAGAAAAAAGTGCTAGAGAAGTGTAGCTACTGTTGTATTTTTAGCATGCCACAAAACCACACCAAGATCGTCTTAACCCTTTCAAGTGAACATGCTTCTTTTAGGATTAAAGAGTCGAATTATTTCAATATGGAAAATTAATGCACATAAATGCACAAACAGCTGTCAATCCCAACAGCAAATCTAAAGCTAGAATTCTGCTAGCCATGGTTACAGCATAAACTCCCAGAGACCAACAAGATTTGTACTGGTGGTACTCAGGAAAAGTGAGGCCCACCCATTGTTTAAAAAGGGAAGTATGAGCGACACAGAAGGAAGGAAAACAATCCACAAACAGCTCATGCCTCTCTGACTGCACTGAGGAAAATCAGATACTGCTGCTATTGTAGTGAGTATCTGTCCACAGGATGAAATTATACTGAAAACCACAAGCCATCCGTAAATGAAATTTACAGGCGCACGGCCAAGATCTTACTGCATGATCCACACAAACAATTAAAAATGATATTGGCACATTAAAAAATACAATAAATAGGTGCCTCCACCTTTGTGGTAATGTGTGCAAGGATATTTGCCTACAAGACTGGCCAAATACTTGTAAGTGACTGTGCATTGGTCAAGACAGTGAGCCCAATTCACCTTTGGAAAGACGAAAGTTGTTCCTCATATACAAATTCAAACACACGCAGGTGTGGACTGCTGTGTTCACATTCCAGCCTTACAGTGCAGCGAAGGAGTCAACTTCTAGGGGCTCCAGCCCCTACAATAAAAATATGAGGGGAATTCTCATTCAAATGGTGTGTGTGCACTTCGTCATTTGATCGATTATGTGGGGCAGGACTTACCTGGGACCCCACAATATTTTATTCAAGTTAGCAATCCTGGAGTGCAGTGAAGATTTTCCCTCAGTGCGTTTCACAGCACATACATTAGGTGGTATTGAGTAGAATGGTGTGCAAAAGGTGTGCACACCTTGGCTAGAGATGAATTAGGAATCGCTTAAAGACTCCTATCAGTTGGTTTGAGGAACAACACTTAAAATGCAGTATCTTATATGCTTATGCTTTTGGGATAACTTTGTGTGAATGTGGATTGAAAACTCAACACTAGAGGCACAACGAGTGTGTAGTAAACAGAAGTGTGAACACAGTATAATTGAAATGGAGAAAACAAGGACTAAAAATAATAATGGTGGAATGTGGACAAGCCCAAAGTGTAGGCACACAGCTCTGAAAAATAAAGAGCTAAGCTCCGCACTCCACAAAGTGGCTCGGATAATCCCAGATCATATCTATGTGACTGGAAGACTGGAAGATACAACCATTTGCTCTCAGGTACATAAATGAGAGCTAATATCACAACTCTTTCCAGATCACTTAAAATAGAGTTATGATGGAATGGAGGTGGAAGCTAACTGCAGTGCAAGGAGGTGCATTTATTTTTTTATTTTTTTTGGAAAACGAGTAGACAAGAGAAAAAAAAAAACTCAGTCATGTTAAATGGCAAATTAAAATACCTCAAAACAAACTTAAGCACAGGCTAGCTGCTCTATACTGCAAAAGCAGGTACAATAAAAGCAGGTGCATTTCAACCGAACCTATAAAACACAGTCACAAAACCACAAAGCAGTCAACAGCAATAAAAATAACATTAACAGTGCAATCCTGCACATGTTTTTTCAGCTCCACTGTTTTACTGGGAATAAGCTCCCTGTATTTGGTATTGCAGAAGTTGATTGCTCCTCATAGCCCTTTAAGAAGCAACTGCTAAGAGAACATTTAAAGATAAAATCGAGGGTATTTTGAAAATGCTTGTTTCTCCCAGTTCCTAGAGCAGGAGACTCTTAACCTCAGGGCTGTGGGTTCAAGCCCCACGTTGGGCAAAGAGATTCCTGCATTGCAGGGGGTTGGACTAGATGACCCTGAGGTCCCTTCCAACACTACAATTCTACGAGTTTAACCAACCATTCTTTGTCCTTTTTGTGGTTTGTTTTGTTCTTGTTTTCATTATGCATTCTGTGTTTTTATGCTGTGAACAGCCCTGAGATCTTCGGGTGCAAACCTGATACATATACAAATTTAATTCAAAAAAAATTAAAATACAGAATAAGTATTGATATATAGGTTTGGATGAGAGTTAAGATTGGATAAAGTAAAAGTGGTTTTTAAAAATATTGTAAAATTCAGGATTTTGTTAGAAAGATGTTTGAAAAAACAATTATGTGGTTTTGGCAGAAATGACATAAAGGATTAAGTAAAAATGAATTGATGAAAGAGAGGATGTAAAATTACAGTATTTTAAAAGAAATTATTAAGATAAAAATAAGGTTGGAAGCATTTGCTGAAACAACAATTTGAATTAGAATACAAAAATGGGAGGTGTGAGGAGGTCAAGGAAATAAGTAAAGGAAGAAGGTCATGTAAAGGTTTGATTTGCTTTTTTTCTTTTTTAAATGGTTGTATTTTTTCTGTCTTTTTTATTTTCCTTTTTTCTCCTTTTTCTTTTTGTAACCTTGAAAATTTCGAATAAATATTATTTTTTTAAAAAATAAAATAAAATACTTACCCAGTTCCAAGTATTTCTTCCTCTACATTACGAGAATTAAATCGTGCCAAATCTGGAGAGGGCATGAGGGAGATGGCACGGCAACGCCGAGGGACGCGCTTCCTTCCAAGCTTGGCCGGCGACTCGACTCTCTTTGCCCCGACTCCGAACTTTCCTCTGCGGGACCGTTCCCACGTGCAAGACGCGCGAGTTCACCTGGGCGTCAGGTGAAGGGCTTTGGCGGCGGCGATGGCACGGCAACGCCGAGGGACCCTCTTCCTTCTCTAGCCAAGCTTGGCCGGCGACTCGACTCTCCTTGCCCCGACTCCGAACTTTCCTCTGCGGGACCGTTCCCACGTGCAAGACGCGCGAGCTCACCTGGGCGTCAGGTGAAGGGCTTTGGCGGCGGAGCTCGCCGACCAACTCTGGCCGGGCTCTCCTCACGGCGGGCGCGCATGTCCGGAGCCAGAGCCAGAGCCGCCGCCGCCGACCCCGCCGCCAGTGTCTCTCCCTTCCAAGGCGCGGAGATGCGCCTCCCGGGCCGGGCGTGGCGCAAAGGAACCGAGGGGAAGCGCAGCCGGCTGGCCCGCCCTAGCGCAGCGGGGGAAGGAGGGCGCGCAGCCCGACCGCCCCCGGCAAAGAGGCGGCCTTGGACGGGCTGAGGACGCAGCAGTCTCTGCCTCTCCACCTCAAGGGCGCTCAGGGCCAAGTACTGGGTGTGCCACCTCCCTAGAAAGCAAATGTCTCGCCCCCTCGGGGAGGGGAAAGAGAGGCGACAGGGAAATGCTCAGCGTTGCCTCATCTGCAGAATTAATCATAGAATCCTAGAGTTGGAAGAGACCCCAAGAGCCACCGAGTCCAACCCCCTGCCAAGCAGGAAACACCATCAGAGCACTCCTGACATATGGCTGTCAAGCCTCTGCTTAAAGACCTCCAAAGAAGGAGACTCCACCACACTCCTGGGCAGCAAATTCCACTGTCGAACAGCTCTTACTGTCAGGAAGTTCTTCCTAATGTTTTAGTTACAGATAGGTAGCCGTGTTGGTCTGCCATAGTCAAAACAAAACAAATTCCTTCCAGTAGCACCTTAAAGACCAACTAAGTCAGTTCTTGGTATGAGCATGCACACGAAAGCTCATACCAAGAACTGACTTAGTTGGTCTTTAAGGTGCTACTGGAAGGAATTTGTTTTGTTTTTCCTAATGTTTTGTTGCACAAGAGAAATCCTTGCGCTTATGGAACAAGCAACTTAGATCACTGTTGAATACAACCCTTGGTTCCTAAATTACATAAGCATATGGGACCACAACACCACAGGTAGAAACTATTATCACCCAAAGTCAACTCAAACACAATACTTCTCAGGCAGCGCAGTTCACTCATTAAGCTTGCACATCTCAAGTGTTAAGAAATTTCGAGTATGTACGTGTGGGAACCAGCCCCAAAGTCAGATGCTGTCTCAACCCTAGGTTAAAAGAGCTGCAGGGCAACACTGCTTCAGCCTCATCTGGACTGAGTTTCATTTGGCCCATGTGCCACATTAGCACCGTGCTAAGATGCTACATAAGGGACACGGGTGGTGCTGTGGGTTAAACCACAGAGCCGAGGACTGGCAGATCAGAAGGTCGGCGGTTCGAATCCCCGCGACAGGGTGAGCTCCCGTTGCTCGGTCCCTGCTCCTGCCAACCTAGCAGTTCGAAAGCATTAGGGCTGTGGTGGTTGAAGTCATAGGAACCAATTCCTAGGGCCAGAGCCTAGCTGTCAACGTGTCCCTTTTTTAAAAAGGAAATTCAATAATAATAATAATAATAATAATAATAATAATAATAATAATAATAATAATAATAATTTATTATTTATACCC
Source organism: Podarcis erhardii (assembly GCF_964252035.2). Classification (NCBI taxonomy): domain Eukaryota; kingdom Metazoa; phylum Chordata; class Lepidosauria; order Squamata; family Lacertidae; genus Podarcis; species Podarcis erhardii. Next base: position 8,414,179 of record NC_138507.1, on the reverse strand, counting down.
CACCCATCTGGCTGAGTTTCCCCATCTACTCTGGGCAGCTCCCAATCAAGTATTAAAAACAATACAGCGTTAAATATTAAAAACTTCCCTGAACAGAGGAATAAGGTACCCCTGCCCGTCGTACGGGCCAGTCGTGTCCGACTCTAGGGTTGTGCGCCCATCTCACTTAAGAGGCCGGGGGCCAGCGCTGTCCGGAGAAACTTCCAGGTCACGTGGCCAGCGTGACGAAGCTGCTGTGGCGAGCCAGCGCAGCACACGGAAACGCCGTTTACCTTCCTGCTATAAAGCGGCACCTATTTATCTACTTGCACTTAGGGGTGCTTTCGAACTGCTAGGTGGGCAGGAGCTGGGACCGAAAGACGGGAGCTCACCCCATTGCGGGGATTCGAACTGCCGACCATGCGATCAGCAAGTCCTAGGCACTGAGGGTTTACCCACAGCGCCACCCACAACAGAGGAATAGGGATCCCCGAATAGGATTCCTCGCAAGAAAAGGGGAAAGTTGACAGCTATGCAGAGGTCCCTTCGCCTCTCCCCCCAAAAATGAGGGGTCGCCAAGATAATGGGCATTGCCCTTCAAATGATGTGTGTGCCATCTTCATCTTCTTTGGCAATCACCTCGTTCATTGTCTTCCATGAACATGGTCTTAACAGTGAGTCCGTAAGTGACTGTGGAGGCCAATTCTGGATAAACACGTCCTTCCACAGTGAGGACATTGGTTTCGATCACAGTGAGGGTTTGCCACGTGTGCCTTCTTCTTAGCATGTTTTGTCCTGAGTTTGAGCATCTTCAAAGTCCACAACACCTTTGGTAATGGCTGTTCTCCAATTGGAGCGCTCGCAGGCCGGTGTTTCCCACTTGTCGGTGTTTATACTGCATTTTTAAAGAATTGCCTTTAGAGAGTCTTTGACCCTCTTTTGTTGACTACCAGCATTACGCTTTCCATTTTGAAGTTCAGAATAGAGTAACAGTGGTACCTCGGGTTACATACACTTCAGGTTACATACGCTTCAGGTTACAGACTCCGCTAACCCAGAAATAGTGCTTCAGGTTAAGAACTTTGCTTCAGGATGAGAACAGAAATTGTGCTCCTGCAGCAGCAGGAGACCCCATTAGCTAAAGTGGTGCTTCAGGTTAAGAACAGTTTCAGGTTAAGTACAGACCTCTGGAACGAATTAAGTACTTAACCCGAGGTACCACTGTAGTTGCTGCAGAAGACAATAATCAGGCATCCGACCATGACCAGTCCAACAAAGTTGAAGTTGAAGAATCATTGCTTCAACACTGGTGATATTTGCTTATTCCAGTACACTGGCATTAGTTTGTCTGTCTTCCCAAGTAATATGTAATTTTTTTCTGAGACACCGTTGCTGGAATCTTTCGAAGAGTTGGAGATGATGTTTATAAGTGGCCCACGTTTCACAAGCATACATAAGGTTCATAGTAAAATAGCTTTGTAAACAAGCATTTCGGTTTCTCTGCAAATGTCCTGGTCCTCAAACACTCTGCACTTACGGTAATTCAGGAGAAAGCTGCACTGTGAGAGCTCAGGCGATGCTGGATTTTGGCCCTTGTGGAAAGATAACTGCCCAGGTAGAAGTGATCAACATTTTCCAACGTTACACCATTGCGTTAGATTTGTGCCGCTGCACAGGGGTTATTTTGTATTTATTGGTACAGCACTTTGGTTTTTTGGATGTTGAGCAATAGGCCAAGCTTTTCGTAAGCTTCTGCAAAGATATTTAAGATGGTTTGGAGGTCATCCTGTGTGTGTGCACACTACGTTGTCATCAGCATACTGAAGCTCTGTGATGGAAGTTATGGTAACCTTACTCCTATCATGTGATCAGTTATGTAGGGGAGGGCTTATCTGGGCCAACCAATATTTTATTCAAGTTGGCACTCCTGGTTGGAGTAGGGAGACCAACACATATGGAGGGCACCAATTTGGGAAATAATGCACCACATGTCAAATTGTGTGAAGTACTGCTCCACTCACAACTTGGTCATGTGAAGTGCGCTACATGTCTTGTCTTGCATAACAAAGATTTCCATTTTCCTACTACTGAACTGGAGAGATTATCTGTCATAGACAGACAGACAGACAGACAGACAGACAGACACACACACACACACACACACACACACACCCTAACATGAATGCTAAAAGCTGTTGATTTATGTAGCGTCTGGAGTTCTTTTCGTAACCCCACAAAACCCCAACCAGCAGTTTCTTGAAGGAAACAGTGACAAAACACCCTATTTAAAAAGATGTAGTAGCAATGCCTGTTACACAAAGTAGTTTTTCCATACCAATTAGTCAAAAGCCCTTAATAGAAAGCTTTAACAATGGGGAAACAGTGGTGGGATCTACCTGTTGGTGATTCACAATATTATACGGCAAATATATTTCAGGACTAACTTCTAACAAATTGCTTTATTTGTCCATTTAACAATAATATAGTAAGATCAGTGGTCTGTGTAGATTTATGGGTGAAGACAGGAGAATATTAAAATATTCATATTGTGTTTGAATTGCATTTTTATTGCTTCTTTTATTACATTACAATTTGTATTCTGTGGCATTCAATCCTATGCATGTTGACCTAATAATGAGGTTCACCGTGTTCAACGAACCTTGCTCAGAGGAAATTGTGTATATGCTAACAGCCGAAGACTGTTAATCAATTAATTTTTTTAAGTTCGTTAAACAAGTATGCCTGTGTTAAGTGTGCATGTGATTAAAATAGTTTTGAAGAGGAAGAAGTATGGAACCTGTGTTTTTAAGTTGGTGAATGTTCCGATTCCTACTCTCGGGACACGGTACTGAGACTCTTAATTCCAGGAAAACCAAGTGTTTTCTTGAAGACATCAGCACACGGTCTAGGCATTAACTCAATGTACAGGGGACATGGAAAGCTGTCTGTGGACAAACGCCGACTCCCTTGGCTTGAAAAGTTAGATGAGCGCCGCACCTGTGTCGCCTTTGGCTGGACTTAACCGCCCAGGGGTCGTGATTCACAAGCCTACAAAAGAGCTCTAAGGTACATGACGAAAAAGTAACTACGATGTCTCAACAGTTGACACCCACCCACCCCGCGCTTAACTTTTAAAGAGGGGTGGAATCAGTTATTTTTATGGTTCTTATCCCAGATGAGAAGATGAAAGTGTGTGCTCTATTCACACTAGTGCAAACAGCAGTGTGTTCTTAGTGATTGGGGCCAGAGTTCAACCCCCTGATTATTATTCTGCCTCTGGTTCAGCTGGCCAGCTGACTCCTTGTCTACTATGGGAATTTCCCTCTCAGAGGTCCTGCTATCCCTGCCCCATCCCAGTTGGTGCCACAGGACAAATGACAGCGCATGTTTTAAGTGACACATTCCTGCTTGGAGAGTGGAGGAAGAAATACCCGGTGACTTGCAACCACAGTTTTTCTGGGGACTCTTTCTTATGTTGATAAATTAATATGAGACAACTTTTTAGTTGATCAAAAGGTTTTTAATCAGCCAATCTAGCCAATTAATAAACTAAATATTGCAGCTGTACTTAAAATATCTCTTCATATCAGACATTATAATGACACATCTTCCAGAACACAAAGCAAACACACAACTCCAATAGGATTACTGGTATTTGGTAAAACAACATAATGGTGTAAGAACACATCACATATGACGCTAAGGAATTATCCCTATTAAAATGGGTTTGTCTTTCATAGACGCAGTGATAACTTCCACCCTGATAGAGAATTGGTGCTCAAATGAATGACTGGTTTTTTAAAGAAAGAGTATTTTAAAAAGGCAGCTGGCAGAAAAGCTCTCAGAATAGCTGGCAGAATTCCTCATAGCTAGGCAAAAGAAGACAAAAATAGCAACATCATGGAGTTGAGAATCAAAGAATGAAAGGAAGGAAATCTGAGTTCACAATGCTTATTGTCTTAACATTCAGCACAAAGCAACATGCTGGTGTCTATGTTTTTTATAATACAGATTAATCCTTCCTCTGAAGAAAGTTTATAGGCAAACATACCCAGGAAGATTTCCCCCCTGAAATGTAGGCACTTTCAAATTGAATTATTCAGTAGTAACTGGAAAGGGCAAATCGTGTTTCGTTCACACCAGTGATCTTCTTCTAACACTACCGAAAACATAACTGCTTTGGAGTTGTAGATACAAAGTCCATAGTCAAAATGGAATAGGGGAAAATGTACTAAGCAAACAGCACGTTTTGTGCTCTGTCTACTCTTGCAAGTAGGTCACAATAACATCCCCACCTTTCCTGAATCACTTAACTGCCTTCCTCTGTAATTTAACAGCACAATATTTCTAGTGTATCAAATCTGTCCTCTTAAGAAAAAAGTTTCAAATTAGTCCTCTGCATTAATTATCCCACACGACCTGCACATAGTTGTAACATAACATATTTTAAGCACACTTTTATGTTTCCCTTTCTTCCTCTTTCCACATAGGGCCCACCGCCGCCTCAGGAAATGTTTGTGCACCATCACTAGGTCAGCTGGGCACAAGGTAGATCATTTGGCTTCTTTTGGTCCAGCCTACATGTGGCAAGCATATTTGAACGGAGGGGAAGAGAGAGCTAACCTATCATTAACTCTGTGTGAGAAATAAATTTGGGTAGAATCTCAAGCCTTCTACAGAATCATCTCTGCAAAGTTGGCCCATCTTTTCAGCTAGAAGCAGCCTAGAAAAAGAAAAAGAAGTACTTGTGTTATTTTTAATAGATGTCTCGAGGTATTAAAAATGAAGGAAAATTTGTTGTTTATTTGCTTACCTTTCTTTAGCTAAAAGTACAGACATTCCCACGAGCTTTGCAAACTCTTCTGCTGTAAGAGATCCCTTTTCAGAGACCTAGAGGACAAAAATTATAAAATAAAAGCTTTGTATGGGTAATTCCACAGTGACCAACATACCATTTGTAAACTTATTTACATAACATTTTGTGTTAATTTAATGTCCATTGAAGTTCAAACATTATTAGCTATTTATGTGTTAATTGGATTGATCTTCCCTACGAAAATAGCCAAGAAGTAGACATAGCTTAAATGCTTTCTTTTCATTGTGTTTCAAAAGATGTGACTAACACCACAGTTTTGCAACCTCACAAATTTATCCTTAACTTAAGACAATTATACATACACATGCACACACACTTCAACAGGTAGAGAGGTCTGTAAATGGCATGTAATCTGTAATATGTAAGAGTCATGATGGTCTCTCTCTCTCTCTCCCCCCCCCTTTTAAAATAAAATAAGTGTAAACTGTGCATCCAGTACAACTGTGGTTCCAATTATACACGGTCCCAAAGACAGATACAGATCTCACACGTTATAAGGAACACTGTGCCTGGTTTTGCACATTTAGTATCTGCTAAATGACAAAGGGATGGAGAGTGCTGGATGTTGATTATGGAGCCCTGGATTCAAATCCTTGTTTGGCTATGATGATCTCTTCGTGGCCCTGAGAAAGTCACCATCTCTCACCATAACCCACTTCTCGGGTTTGTGGCAAGATGAAGATGAACTTGACATGAGCCAACAGTGTGACGCGGCAGCTAAAAAAGCCAATGCAATTCTGGGCTGCATCAATAGGAGTATAGCATCTAGATCAAGGGAAGTAATAGTGCCACTGTATTCTGCTCTGGTCAGACCTCACCTGGAGTACTGTGTCCAGTTCTGGGCACCACAGTTCAAGAAGGACACTGACAAACTGGAACGTGTCCAGAGGAGGGCAACCAAAATGGTCAAAGGCCTGGAAACGATGCCTTATGAGGAACGGCTAAGGGAGCTTGGTATGTTTAGCCTGGAGAAGAGGAAGTTAAGGGGTGATATGATAGCCATGTTCAAATATATAAAATGATGTCACATAGAGGAGGGAGAAAGGTTGTTTTCTGCTGCTCCAGAGAAGCGGACACGGAGCAATGGTTCCAAACTACAAGAAAGAAGATTCCACCTAAACATTAGGAAGAACTTCCTGACAGTAAGAGCTGTTCGACAGTGGAATTTGCTGACAAGGAGTGTGGTGGAGTCTCCTTCTTTGGAGGTCTTTAAGCAGAGGCTTGACAACCATATGTCAGGAGTGCTCTGATGGTGTTTCCTGCTTGGCAGGGGGTTGGACTCAATGGCCCTTGTGGTCTCTTCCAACTCTATGATTCTATGAAAGGTAGGATAACCTCATATACAACGAGCCATAGCTCTTTACAGAAAATGTGATGGAACAACTCGTCTTCACAACTTGTGAAGCAGCAGTCATTTTTTTCAGTCCTGACCCTCCACTCGAGTAACAGGAAGTTCTTTGAAGTAGGCATGTGTCCCTAACCTGCAGGTTAAATACCAGGCCTTTCCTGCTTAGCAAACATTTAGTTAGGATTTAAGAAACTTCGGGTAAAAACCTGTACTGGAAATCTGCTGCTGAAAGTTCGTAGAATTCAGCAGAAGCCCTACGCCACTGAAGGAAGCTAAGATAGCCTGCTCCTGCGACAGATATCCCAGCAGAACTTTCTCAATATGCTTGCAGAGCCATTCCACCAGTAAAGATACAAAAGCAATCATGGCTGCAGGGTGAGAACACATGTACCGTATCCTATACGCTTTCTATGCACGGGCACACTCATTTTGACACTAGAATCACAGAACTGGCAAGGGTATTGGGAGGCCATCCTGTCCAATCCCTACTCAACGTAGAAGTTGACATTAAAGGGAGGTGCTGAGGCTTTGCAGCCTCTTGTCCCTTTTGGCAGCTATCCGGCTGGGAAAGGGAGAAGAGATGGAGTTTGGTGGGACAGGATCAACACAGTTTAGTAGGGCAGGAGAGCTGGGGTGGGGAATCACATCTGGCAAACAATGTGCCTCTTTGGTTTCATATAGTATATGGGGAGACGAGTCATGGGGACACAAATTTTCACAGCCCTCTAGCAGCTATGGTGGCTCATTAACCAGCAGTAATGTATCTAGCAGAGACATCACCTTGCCAACAAAGGTCTGTATAGTCAAAGCTATGGTTTTCCCAGTAGTGATGTATGGAAGTGAGAGCTGGACCACAAAGAAGGTTGATTGCCGAAGAATTGATGCTTTTGAATTATGGTGCTGGAGGAGACTCTTGAGAGTCCCATGGACTGCAAGAAGATCAAACCTCTCCATTCTGAAGGAAATCAGCCCTGAGTGCTCACTGGAAGGACAGATCCTGAAGCTGAGGCTCCAATACTTTGGCCACCTCACGAGAAGAGAAGACTCCCTGGAAAAGACCCTGATATTAGGAAAGATGGAGGGCACACGGAGAAGGGGATGACAGAGGACGAGATGGTTGGATAGTGTTCTCGAAGCTACAAACATGAGTCTGACCAAACTGCGGGAGGCAGTGGAAGACAGGAGTGCCTGGCGTGCTCTGGTCCAGGGGGTCACGAAGAGTCGGACACAACTAAACGACTAAACAACAACAAATGTATCTAGCATTAACTCTGGAAGTGTACGCTTGATTCATACCAAACTAAACCTCCTGGAGCAAAATATACATCAGGAACAAGGGACAAATAATGCAGAAAATTACCCATCTTTTGCATAAAGTCAGGCAATGGGAATACAGAGACAAGAGATCTGTCTTGACTGTATCCAGCTATGCTGAGCTTGAAGCAGTTGGGTGTCTATTCTTCTGACATGTAAAAACGTGTGGGTCTCTGTGCATGTGTGATTTACAAAAGCAAACAGGACATAGATTTGAAGCTTGGCGACAACAACAGAAAGCATCTCTTTTCTTTAACAGATTGCTTGAGAAAATAAAGCGTTTACATACTGTCTCTAGGGCAGAAGCCACCATCTCCTCTTCATTGTGGGACTGGAGCTCAATCACCATAACGCCGCTGTCAAATATACGCAGCCTAAACTCGAGACGAGGAAAAATACAAACCTTAACTAGAAGCCTGTAGCCAAAGAATTGGTTGATTAGCTCAAATTGATAAGTAAAATTTAGTCCCAATTATGACTATCCCCAGTGCTTTATGGGCCCTTCTTGTCCCTTAGCATTTCCAGGTCACAAGGAGGGTAAGAAAGAAGAATTCTCAACGGGCAGGTTTCTCCACAATCTTGCCAACTTCCTTTCTTTCAAAAGGCGCACAGTCTCAATTCTGTTTTTTCCCTTTTCTTCTTCATATCTCCATCCTGCTTTTCATTGTCCTACTTCCTTTCACCATCCTGTGGCTCAGGGGTCAAAAGACTTTTTCAGCAGGGGGCCAGTCCACTGTTCCTCGGACCTTGTGGGGGGCCAGAGTATATTTTTTGGGGGGGTGGGAATGAACGAATTCCTGTGCCCCACAAATAACCCAGAGATGCATTTTAAATAAAAGGACACATTCTACTCATGTGAAAACACGATGATTCCTAGACCACCCGCAGGCCAGATTTAGAAGGTGACTGGGCTGGATCCGGCCACCGGGCCTTAGTTTGCCAACCCGTGCTGTGGCTTAAGGAGCCCTCCTAAGACTCCCTTGCCCCATCTGTCCCCACAGCACAAAGAGCCATGAGGACTTTCATTCCAGATCCCCCACACCTGAAACTAGCTCCTTCAGTCACATCAACACAATACATTTAAAGCACACTGCTCCCCCCAAAGAATGCTCAACAACAACAACAACAACAACAACAACAACAACAACAACAGTAGTTTACTGCTCACATTCCTCCAATTCCCAGCACCCTTAAAAATTACAGATTCTTTGGGGGAAGTAATGTGCTTTAAATGTACAGTGTGGATGAGACCCACTCCCTCAGGATATTGTTTAAAAGATATAAGAGCAAGGTAATAAAAAACTGATATTCTAGCCTGGTGTGGTTTCTGCAATCCTGAGTACGCAAGGAAGCAGCGCTGTCAGCTATTTCCTTTGAATCAGGTCCCCATTCACTGCTGAATAGGGCCTTCTCGGTAGTGGCACCCGCGCTGTGGAACGCCCTCCCATCAGATGTCAAGGAAATAAACAACTATCAGACCTTTAGAAGACATCTGAAGGCAGCCCTGTTTAGGGAAGCTTTTAATGTTTGATGTTTCATCATGTTTTTACTACAGTGGTACCTTGGTTTACAACCATAATCTGTTCCAGAAGTCCGTTTGTAAACCAAAACAGGTGGTAATGCAAGGCGCACTTTCACCAATGGGGCCTCCCCCAAAAAATTGTTCATCATCCAGCCACCCCCAAAAAAGGGTTGTAATCCAAAAAAAAAAGGTTGCAAACTGGGACACGCACTTCTGTGTTTGACGTGTTTGTAATCCAAAACGTATGCAAACCAAGACATATGCAAACCAAGGTACCACTGTATTTTGCTGGGAGACGCTCAGAGTGATTGGGGAAACCTAGTCAGATGGGCGGGGTATAAATAATCTATTATTATCATTATCATCATCATCACCATCATCAGGTGGCATGAAGACTTAACACCATGACCTTCCGAAATGTAGATATGCGCCCATACTACTTGACAACTACAGCTCACATAAACCTGCTGGGTTTTTCAAAAAATCAATTGGTAAGGACTAGGCAAACACCAAACCCTACGTGGGCATTTGACAGAAGATAGCATAACCGCAGCCATGTGCCTGGTTGCTTCGTGCTACTTCTTGGAGAATGGGGGAAAAGCCCCATCATACCATTTCTGGGGGATAGAAGAGGGGAAAAGATGAGTTAAAATTAAATTCTAAAGGATTCTCACCTGAGAGGTAATTTTAGTGCTTCCAACATCTTACACGCATTTACTAGATCTTCAGGCGAGAGCAGCTAAAGGGGTGAGAAATCAGTTACGTTAATCACATTGCAAGCATGTCTTATTCTCACAGTTGCCTCCTAGAACACATTTTTTTTTTTTTGCGCATTGTGGTGTGAATACAGAAGCAGTAAAATACATCAGTGTCAATTCAAATATGAATAGTGCTTACATGCATTAACAATCCCTACTCCTCCTTCAAACAAGAATACAGTGGTGCACCGCAAGACGAATGCCTCGCAAGACGAAAAACCCGCTAGACGAAAGAGTTTTCTGTTTTTGAGGTGCTTCGCAAGACGAATTTCCCTATGGGCTTGCTTTGCAAGACGAAAACGTCTGGCGAGTTCTTGCGAGTTTTTCCCCTCCCCCCCTTTTTCTAATCCGCTAATAGCCGCTAATAGCGCTAATCCGCTAATCCACTAATGGCCGTGCTTCGCAAGACGAAAAAACCGCTAGACAAAGAGACTCGCGGAACAAATTATTTTCGTCTTGCGAGGCACCACTGTAGGTAAATCCTGAGAAATAATGAAGGTAACCACACACGTAGGAGTGGTTCATACATTACTCATGTGGATATTTACACCTGAAAATACAGTCATAGGAATTGTCTCCATGTCAAACTACACATTAGGAAGGGAGTATAGAAGTCTCATAGGACAAAAGCCCCTAATAATTTGAAACACACATTTATTTGGTTTCAATGTTTTGCTTGCATTCTGTAACATGACAAATACCAGTGACCTCATAGCACACACCAAGCATGGGAAACCTGTGACCCTCCAAACGCTGCTAAACTACAACTCCCATTGCTCCTAGTAAACATGGCCAACAGATAGGGATGATGGGAATTGTAGTCCAACAGCAGCTGAAGGTCCACATGTTCCTCACTACTGACCTAAACAGTCACCAGTCTGTTGAGCTCGAATCAAAGAAACCCACACACATACTTTGCTAAGGAAAGGAAAGTTTTACTGCAGTGATGGCAGAACACACCAAATGCTTTTTAGCTTATGTTTCAAGCCACGTTGTGTATTATGTGCTAATCTTGTAGGTCTCGTAATCTGAAATGCATAATAGTTGGACTAGACTGCTCTCGCTCTCTGTGGACTTATCTGGCTGCTCTGCAATGCAAGACATCTGTGCAATTCAGAAAGTATTCCTTTTGGCACTTGCTTGCTAGTCAGTCTGCAAGAAATAAAGCTGACAGTACTTCTGGCTCTCATGCAACAGGCTTCAGCTATGTGTATTGCAAAACTTTTAAATCTTCTCTTCCCAATCTGTTTTGCTCACTCACTCCACATATTTTTTTAAATTTATTGACATTCATCTCCATGCCCTCGGAACGTAACTGCGCTTCAGGTATTTTACAAGCCTTCGTTTTATTTCAAAAATACTAAAAACTGTCCAATGCTTCACCATGGAATCTTGGGAACTCAATGCAATGTCCAGTCAACATCCAGATGTTGCGGGAACTCCCATAATCCCTGATCATTAGCCATCCTGGCTAAAGCTGATGGGAGCTGGAGTCCAAGAACATCTGGAAGGTCAAAGGTACGCCCGCCCCCCCGCCTTAATGCCTTCAAGACATCCCCACTTCATTGTTCTGTAGCACATTATTGGATGGAATTTACTCTGGAAAATTATTCTGTCTTGTTAGCACTATTTTTATAATGTTCTTTTAAAGAAAAGGGGAACAGCTAGACACCAAAGGGAAGAAATATTTTTCCATCCCCTACAGAAACAACATTATTTCAGTTTTGGCTACTTGGAGAAGCATTAAGTTGATCAAGCCAACTTTTGAGGAAATGCAACAAGGTCATTGTTCCTCACCTCCAAGCCTCGAGCACGATTCACCAAGCAATAAACCTCTGTGAGTGACATTATTCCTCCCCGCTCCTGTGGACACAATATCAGTTGGTAAGAGAGAACCAATTTAGAACCTCCAGCCTGCTGTCTCTAAGAAAATATGATTGGCTAGTTGACAACATCAACATGCCCAAGCAGAAAACATACAGTGGTACCTCGGGTTACATATGCTTCAGGTTACATTTTAGTGTATTTTTGGTCTCTGTGGAAGCCGCCCAGAGTGGCTGGGGAAACCCAGCCAGATGGGCGGGGTACAAATAATAAATTATTATTATTATTATTATTATTATTATTATTATTATTATTATTATTACATACGCTTCAGGTTACAGACTACGCTAAACCCGAAATAGTGCTTCAGGTTAAGAACTTTGCTTCAGGATGAGAACAGAAATCATGCTCTGGCGGTGCGGCGGCAGCAGGAGGCCCCATTAGCTAAAGTGGTGCTTCAGGTTAAGAACAGTTTCAGGTTAAGTACGGAACTCCGGAACAAATTAAGTACTTAACCCGAGGTACCACTGTATCTGGAAATGCAAATGGCACAGAAGCTGCAGTAAACATAGTCCTGGAAATTTGTCCTGTAGTTTCTAAAAGGTCATCTTCTTTTTCTATTTGACACTGCTCCCATGATTCAAGGGCCTGTTTCATATCTTACTTTCAAACAATAGTTAAGCCAATGTGCACGGAGTGAAAAATCAGAAATGCTTTGCTCCTTCTTGCTGCTGCTGTGCCGCTAAGCCACCGGCACGGCTTGGCATCACATCCAAACCCAGATTTGCGGTTAGCTTTCCCTAAACAAATGATGGATGTTAAGTCAAGAATCTTGGTTACAACTTGTGGTTTGTTTGGAGAAAGCCAAGATAGGAGCCCGGGTTTGGACAAAACCAAATCATGGCTTAGTTCCCAGCAGCATGGTAGAAGGAGGGGAGGAGTGAAGTTCCTGTGATTTTTCACCCTGTGCAACAATGTTCCCCTTTCAACCATAGTTAAGCTTACCATGATTTAAAGTGATGTACAAAGACTGCCAAGGGTGGCGCTGTGGGTTAAACCACAGAGCCTAGGACTTGCCGATCAGAAGGTCGGCAGTTCGATTCCCCGTGACGGGGTGAACTCCCGTTGCTCAGTCCCTGCTCCTGCCAACCTAGCAGTTCAAAAGCACGTCAAAGTGCAAGTAGATAAATAGGTACCGCTCTGGCGGGAAGGAAAACAGCGTTTCTGTGTGCTGCTCTGGTTCGCCAGAAGCGGCTTAGTCATGCTGGCCACATGACCCGGAAGCTGTATGCCGGCTCCCTCGGCCAATAAAGCGAGGTGAGCGCCGCAACCCCAGAGTCAGCCATGACTGGACCTAATGGTCAGGGGTCCCTTAACCTTTACCTTTTTACAAACACCGCCAGTGTAGATCTCCTGTGTACTCGGCAGTGGCAACAGAGGCAAATAATGTAGCTTCTGAGCAATTTCCCAGTTCTCCTTCAATATCCATTATACATCTTTATCACTGGACTGAAAAATTATACTGTGGCACCTATTGTTTAAATCTGCTCACAAAGGAGGATCACCTCTGAAGAAAGTCCACATTTTAAAGAAGCATGTTAGCAATAGTTCTGATCCAACAGAGCATGTACAGAGACATCAGTCCTACTTTTAAAAACCTGAACTCCTGTTGGTCCCCATATGGTAAGGAAATGGGATTGTTTCCATCCCCCATTCCTCCTCTCAAAACAGCTGAGGTGGATTTTTACTTTTAAAAATAAGGCTGTGCATGCACAATCATGTTAGATGAGGCTGAGAAATTGCACGCACAGCACTGATTTATCTCTGCTTCTATGCATTGTCAGCCTCTGTTGCCTGTGGCTCTTACTGCTAAAAAAGTTGTGGAAATTTCAATGTGAAATGCAAGATCTGCTAGTTTGGAATGCTAACTAAAAGAAATGCCAACTTCGTTTTGTGTTGTTTTTAAAACTGTGAGTTGCCTACTAGAGTGCCCTTCTAACACGATCCTATTATTTAATTCCCCAAAGATTTAAAATGTGCTCCTGATTAATCTACTAACTGGACAGAATTAAGGCCTTCGGTCATAATTTTGATCAAGTGTGTTATGGCTACAATCCTATGCCTACATGCTTAGACCAAAGTAAATATGCACAGGAATATAAAATATGCATAGTAAATATGAAATAAATTAAGATTCTCGAGTGCCTTACCTCTAAAGGTGCCTGTAAAATGCCAGCTAATTGCTTTGCCAGTTGCATATGGAAATGTGTTCCGGATCCATGTGTTTCCCTGGTGACGGGATTAGCTATGCCCATGCTCAACAGGTACGATTTAAACCTGATTGTCTGTGGAAATAGGAGAGGGTAGGAGGAATAACAATACGGGTTAAGATGCCATATTCTTTGGAAATGATTGAAGGGAAAGGGAAATTACAGTGGTGCCCCGCAAGACGAATGCCTCGCAAGACGGAAAACTCGCTAGACGAAAGAGTTTTCCGTTTTGGAGGTGCTTCGCAAAACGAATTTCCCTATGGGCTTGCTTCGCAAGACGAAAATGTCTTGCGAGTTCCTGCGGGTTCTTTTTCCTCCCCCCCCCTTTTCTAAGCCGCTAAGCCGCTTATCTGCTTATCCCCTAAGCCGCTAATAGCGCTAATCCGCTAAGCCGTCAATGGGCTTGCTTCGCAAGACGAAAAAACCGCTAGACGAAGAGACTCGCGGAACGGATTCTTTTCGTCTTGCGAGGCACCACTGTACTGAAGGCCACATACAGCATACTATTAGAATGGGAGGTGAAAGATGAAGAGGTAAAATCAGGCACAAGATGTAGGTCACAACATTATGATGGGAGATTGGGGAAAATTATGGAAAACTGATTTAAAATTTACAGACTGTTCCCTGTTGAAGGAGAATTATATGAAGTTGATGTACAGATGGTATATGGCACCAGTGCAGTTAGGGGAAATGTACAAAACTAGATCAAATATATGTTGGAAGTGTAAAAAAAAGGAGGGAACATTTCATCATATGTGGTGGGATTGTAATGTAATTAAAAAAATTTGGGAAATAATATACAATGAATTGAAGAAAATGTTCCATCTAACATTTGTTTAAAAACCTGAAGCATTTTTGTTAGGGATCGTAGGGAAAGACCTGCCAAAAAAGCTGAAAAACATCTTCATGTATGCGACAACGGCTGCAAGAGTCCTGATAGCACAAGGATGGAAGACTGAAGAAATTCCAACAAAAGAATCATGGCAAGAAAAACCGATGGACTATACAGAATTGGCAAAATTGACACATAAGCTACGGGACAAGAATAATTGTGACTTCAAAGATGAATGGGAAGCCTTTACAAAGTATTTGAAGACGCAACAAAATGGGGGGGGGGAATTAAGGATGACATGTTTTTGGATAATATGTTTTGTTTAACTTTTCAATAAAAAAAGACGCCATATTCTTAACAAACAGATGCATCCAAGATAGATGAATGAACGTAGGAAGAGCCTGCTGGTCCAGGCCAGGGCCCCATCCAGCCCAGCGTCCTGTTCTTGTAGGGTCGAATTCAACATAGCGCTACGGCAAACATTCCATCAGAGCAAGGATTTCTCCTTGCGCAGTGGAAGTTTAACTCCCTCTCCCCCCGCCCCGCATGCACCCTAAATCTGTTCTGGGGGTTCTCTCAACCCTCTGGAGCCGATCTGGGATGTGCAAGGCTCACACAAGGTAGAAGGGAGGAGTCCTGTTGCTCAAGCAGAGATGCCTATGGGAAGCAGGTCCAGCAGCAACCCTCCTCTCCTGTAGTTTCCAGCAACTGGTATTTAGAAGCACACAGAACACAGCCAGCAGCCTCATCCTCCACATTTGTCTAATCCTCTTTTAATCAGTATGCGGATGATACCCAGCTCTACCTCTCTTTTAAATCAGAACCAGTGAAGGCGGTGAAGGTCCTGGGTGAGTGTCTGGAGGCGGTTGAAGGATGGATGGCGGCTAACAGATTGAGGTTGAATCCTGACAAGACAGAAGGACTGTTTTTGGGGGACAGGAGGCGGGCAGGTGTGGAGGATTCCCTGGTCCTGAATGGGGTAACTGTGCCCCTGAAGGACCAGGTGCGCAGCCTGGGAGTCATTTTGGACTCACAGCTGTCCATGGAGGCACAGGTCAAATCTGTGTCCAGGGCAGCTGTTTACCAGCTCCATCTGGTACGCAGGCTGAGACCCTACCTGCCCGCGGACTGTCTCGCCAGAGTGCTGCATGCTCTGGTTATCTCCCGCTTGGACTACTGCAATGCACTCTACGTGGGGCTACCTTTGAAGGTGACTCGGAAACTACAACTAATCCAGAATGCGGCAGCTAGACTGGTGACTGGGGGCGGCCGCCGAGACCATATAACACCGGTCTTGAAAGACCTACATTGGCTTCCAGTACGTTTCCGAGCACAATTCAAAGTGTTGGTGCTGACCTTTAAAGCCCTAAACGGCCTCGGCCCAGTATACCTGAAGGAGCGTCTCCACCCCCATCGTTCTGCCCGGACACTGAGGTCCAGCGCCGAGGGCCTTCTGGCGGTTCCCTCATTGCGAGAAGCAAAGCTACAGGGAACCAGGCAGAGGGCCTTCTCGGTAGTGGCGCCCGCCCTGTGAAACGCCCTTCCAGCAGATGTCAAAGCAATAAACAACTACCTGACATTCAGAAGACATCTTAAGGCAGCCCTGTTCAGGGAAGTTTTTAACGTGTGATTTTATTGTATTTTTGGTTTCTATGGAAGCCGCCCAGAGTGGCTGGGGAGGCCCAGCCAGATGGGCAGGGTATAAATATTAAATTATTATTATTATTATTATTATTATTATTATTATTATTATTATAAAACCATCCAGGTTGGTGGCCAGCCATCACTTCCTCCTGTGGGCAGTTTGCCCAACCTGAATCTTTCAACATTCAGCTTCACCAGATGTTCCTAAGTTCCAGTGTTATGAGGGGGGTGGGGGAACTTATCTTTATCCCCTTTCTCTATATCATGCATCATGTTATGCAGTTCAGTCCTGTTTGTGATGGCCTGGGAATCTGATTCAGAGGCTGAACCGGAGGAATCCCAGCCTGCACAGGAGTCCCCGCCTCCAGGGCCGGCTGAGCCGGTGCAGGGCCTTGAATCTGAAGGGCCCGCACCTGTGCCGGATCCTCAGGAGCAGACACCAGATGAATCCACTCTGGCTCCAGAGGTGACTGAGGACCCATTGCCTGCAGGTGCTCCACTCTCAGCCCCATCAGGGGAAGGTGAGGTTGCCTCTGGGTCCGGTAACCCTCCAGCCTCTCCTGAGCTGCAGAGGCTCAGGGCAGAGAGGCGGAGGGAACTAAGTTCCTGCAGGAGGAGTGCTCGCCTTAAGGCCAGGAGACGCGAGTCACCTGTGGGCCAGGACCGCCCTAGGCCTCAGAGGAGATAAAGGCCAGTCAGCCCAGTCCCAGGTAGCGGGAGCAACATCACTGGTAACCTGTTACTGCTGGCCTCCTACCTGCTCTCCTGAGTTCCTGACCACGCCTGACTCCTCGCTTTGGACCTCGCTTCACCCCTGACGGACAACCTCCAGACCCTCGACCTAGGACCGGACTTAGACCATGCCGCAGGGTAACACCCGCCCCCCGGGACCAGCACACTGTTGCTTCTTACTTGCCTTTTCTCTAAACTAAAACAACACCACCACCAAATGCTGCAACCTTTCCTCGTATGGGAGTTGTTTCATTCCCGAGGACGTAAGTTCTAGAAGTACTAGGAAGTTCGTAATGTACTAAAACAGGGAGATAACTGAGGAGTCATAGGTCTGGCCAAAATTATGACCCATCTCCCATCTCCACTCAAGTTCACTCTTAAAATTCCCCAAGGAAAATGGAATGCACCTGTCATACCCCGTGCCCAGCAAAGAACAGGTGCTGTTTTCAGGAGGCCAAGCACAGAAAGGCTTGGGAGTAGGAAATGGCCAGGATTCAGCTTGTAGAGGAAGTGGATGCTGATAGCATTCCCAAAGTAGGAAAGACACTGCCATCACCTTTTCCTCACATATAAAAGACTGCTCTCCTGGAAATCAATCTACCGTATTTTTCGCTCTATAGGACGCGCTTTTTCCCCTCCAGAAATTGAGGGGAAATGTGTGTGCGTCCTATGGAGCGAATGCAGGCTCCTTGGCTTCAGCGATAGCAACGCAAAGCCTCCGAAGCACAGAGGAAGCACTCCCTCCGTGCTCCAAAGGCTTCGCGTTGCTTTCGCTGAAGCCTGGAGAGCGAGAGGCGTCGGTACACACCGACCCCTCTCACTCTCCAGGCTTCAGGGATAGCTCTGCGCAGCCCCTCCGGCAGGGAGAGGCTACACGGGGCTATGGCTTCTTTAGCCTGTACACTGTTCTTTGGGGCTGGGGGGGAAATAAGTTTTTTTTTCTTGATTTCCCCCCCTAAAAACTAGGTGCGCCCTATGGTCCAGTGTGCCCTATGGAGCAAAAAATACGGTACTTGCAAGGAAGACCCTCAGCTAGCTTATCCCCAAGGCAGTTAGGACAGATTTCTCATGAGACTATTCCAAGTTCGGGAAACAGCCAATAAATTAAGCATCAATACCAGCATTATTGGGAGGGAGGGAGAGAAGACTGCAGGTGCATGTGCATGCTCATTTTCAACTATAGGCGAGGTTGTGGGCATGGATGAGGCAAAGCACTGCGGTGAAGTTTCACAGATCACCAGCATTTGTTAGGCCATATTACCAATTCAGAGTTTGGCAGCATTATTTATATTATCATGGCAGCTTAAGTCTGTGTTTCTCAGAGCGCGTTGCCGTCTAGCACATTAAAATATTAACTGACCTCATCTTCCGTGATGTCACCTTGCTTTTCTTTGATCTTGTTAGCAATCGATTTGGACAGTTCCACCATTTCCTTAGCCTATTAAGACACAACAGAGAGACAAGACACAGCTGTTGAAGACAGAACACTTTGCCATCAGCCTCTGATACAGAATCAAGCTTTGAGGGGCTTCCAAGCAGGACATTTGCAGATTTAATCAAGGCCACTTCCAGACTCTGGCTAATTTCAGGTAGGATTCAGTCACAACCTAACCAATTCAGGCCGCACAATTAGATTTGACTGGGTGGTCTTGCACAACAAACACACTTCTGTTGGATTTTCTTGCCATAAGGAAACGCACTGGAACACGTGAAGTAACACTTCCTTTGACAAAACATCCAAACTCTCTGCAAACAAATCAGGAAGAATGCTCAATAAACCGACAGACAGGAAGTATCCCAACTATTAGTTAGGGAAAGGGGGCTTCTGGACTCAGTCCGAGCATTCCTTCTCTCACAAATGTACAGTGGTGCCCCGCAAGACGAACACCTCGCAAGACGGAAAACCCGCTAGACGAAAGGGTTTTCCGTTTTGGAGGCGCTTCGCAAAACGAATTTCCCTATGGGCTTGCTTCGCAAGACGAAATGTCTTGCGAGTTCCTGCGGGTTTTTCCCCCTTTCCCCCCCTTTCCCTAAGCCGCTAAGCCGCTTATCAGCTGATCCGCTAAAAGCCGCTAAACCGCTAATAGTGCTAATTCGCTAAGCCGTCAATGGGCTTGCTTCGCAAGACGAAAAAACCGCTATACGAAGAGCCTCACGGAACAGATTAATTTCGTCTTGCGAGGCACCACTGTATTGATTATCATTAGTGTAAGAAGATTCAGTCACATGATTTGCTATGGGAATGGGATGGAGTCTGAGCCACACACCCCTGCTTCTTACCCACTTAGAAGCGGATCCTTCAGACTCCATCACATGTTATCTGCGACATTCAGCCAGGCATGCTCAACATTCTGCTTACTTGTGGTTCTCTGGAAAGGGCCTAGCCAATTTAAATTCAGAGAGGTAAAAAGTGATACTTTACCTTTTCCATTAGCTTGCTGAGGTCTTCAAAAGCCTGCAATAATCAGACACACACTTGGTAATGTTTTCCTCACTTCTAGAAAGACAGACTCATTGCATCATTGAAATATTTAGTCCACCGCTGCCTTCCCTCCAAAATCAAAGCTCTGAAAATAATTAGTTTCTAGCATTGTAAGACCATGTGCTTTAAAACTGTAATTAAGAAGGTTCTAGTCCTGTGCTTTGTAACCTGAGCAGACTGTTTCTGTATGAATAGCACACTGTGTGTTAAGAGGTCCTCACCTTCCAGATAAGAGGGTGGGGTCATTTTAAGTCCTTGGGTTGGCAGTAAATGACCTTTAATACAGTGGTACCTCGGGATAAGTATTTAATTCGTTCTGGAGGTCCATTCTTAACCTGAAACTGTTCTTAACCTGAAGCACCACTTTAGCTAATAGGGCCTCCCGCTGCCGCCGTGCTGCCGGAGCACGATTTCTGTTCTCATCCTGAAGCAAAGTTCTTAACCCGAGGTACTATTTCTGGGTTAGCGGAGTCTGTAACCTGAAGCGTATGTACAGTGGTGCCTCGCAAGATGAAAAGAATCCGTTCCGCGATTCTCTTCGTCTAGCG
Organism: Podarcis erhardii; assembly: GCF_964252035.2. Taxonomy (NCBI): domain Eukaryota; kingdom Metazoa; phylum Chordata; class Lepidosauria; order Squamata; family Lacertidae; genus Podarcis; species Podarcis erhardii. The sequence continues at coordinate 8,394,050 of NC_138507.1, read as the reverse complement.
GTTTTTTCGTCTTGCGAAGCAAGCCCATTGACGGCTTAGCGAATTAGCGCTATTAGCAGCTTAGCGGCTTTTAGCGGCTTATCGGATCAGCTGATAAGCGGCTTAGCGGCTTAGAAAAAGGGGGGGAGGGAAAAAAAGTCGGAAAAACTCGCAAGACATTTCGTCTTGCGAAGCAAGCCCATAGGGAAATTCGTTTTGCAAAGCGCCTCCAAAACGGAAAACCCTTTCGTCTAGCGGGTTTTCCGTCTTGCGAGGCGTTCGTCTTGCGGGGCACCACTGTAACCTGAAGCGTATATAACCTGAGGTACCACTGTACTCAGATTTCAAAAGCTTGTACTTAGATTTAAATATTCATAGGCAAGGCTAATTTAAAAAGGAAAGGACCACGTATGCCATCTATGAGTTCCCTGAAGAAAAGGCAGGTTAGAAATGTAATAAATAATTACATATGTACACCACCCATATAACTGGAGTTCTCTGGGCAGTTTGGAGACCATTAAAAATACAATATGAAACAACATAATAAACAACACTAAAACTAATTGGGGGGAAATCAAAACAGCTAAAGCCAACACAAATATTTTATTGCAAACAATTTAAAACCATGAACTGCAAACATAAACCTGACATCTCATCAAAATCTGGAAGCATTTAACAAGACATTATTGCATGCAACATTGCCTCCCCAATTATTTACCATTACTATTCTAACCTAATGGAAATGATCAAACTATAACTTCTTATGCACGTTGTCAGTAACATGCAGAAAAACAAGCCAGCAAAGAGAGAAAAACTGATCTAGATAAATAAAGGGCATGCTGTAAATAATTCTTCCCCTGTCTAATTGATTCACGCCCAAGTACAAAGGAGAATGTGCACACACCTAACAGGAATTTCCTCAGAAAAACAAAGAACTAAGGGAATGAATTTTTATCAGCAGCAACCAGCAGGTACAGGAAATCCATTCTGCAATGCAGGGCACAGGTTCTGAAATAAACTGATTGATAAGTGCAAAGCAGATTTCCCTATGTTTTTAACATCCACCATTTGATTTCTTTTATCCTCTGATAAACAGAGTGGAAGAGAACAACACGGGGGCACAGAAAATCGCCTCATACTGAGTCAGAACATTGGTCTATCTAGTTTAGTATTGTCTACCCTGACAGGCAAACTCTTCTGGATTTCAAACAGGGCTGTCTCTCAGCCCTACTGGCAGCTGCAGGTTATTGAACCTAGAATCTTCTTCATATACAAGGCAGATTCTCTACTGGTGGCATAAGAAAATTGGCTGCTTCGGCTGCAAACAGTAGTCTCATGGCTCTTCCTCCACCAGCCCTCCCTGATACCACACAGTTAAAGAGAACATGCCGCAAAATGGAAGAGTAATGAAATCCCCTCTATACAAGACTGGATCCAAAAGCTGACAGAATATGCTGAATTAGATGGTTTATCAGAAAAAATAAAGAATAAATCAAAACAGGAATTTGTTTCAAAATGGGAGGTTTTCAAAGAATATCTGAAAAATAAATATAGCAGTTTAAATTTTGTTGCAGCATTCGAGGAACTTCAGTAATAGTTGCAAGGTAGATATAAGAAATTAGATTTATTGAGAATAAGTTTAATTATGATAAAAGTGTGTATTGGCAATAAGTAATATGAAATTGAAATATGGAATAGTTTAGTGTTAAGACCAATAGATGTTTTATTGTTTGCTAAGAAAATTATGTGTCTATGGTTATTCTTGTGTGTAATTTGGTATTTGTGGTTTTTTTCTTTTTTCTTGTTGTATCAATAAAAAACTTTATTTAAAAAAAGAGAGAACATGCCGCATGTCTGCTTAGAGACCTTTGAAATATTAATCAATATAGAAATGCTTGGAAATAAATAGAATCATAGAATAAATAGTCATTGTGCTGTAAGATGACCCTTTCCCAATCTACTTCATGGGATGAAGTGTAGCGGGAAGGAGGTGGAAAATGAACAGCAACAAACCATCTTATAATGCAACCTCTTTTACTACATGGGGAGGGAAGACCAGCAGGAAACAAGGGGCTCCTATATTGTTCAGCTCCACCCTAAATTTGTATGTGCCTGTTGTAAAAAGAGGAGAGTTAAGTAAATCCTTATAAAAACGACAGAGATCAATTTGTTGCAGTAAACAATAAGGAGTGACAATGATGTGGGTATAATCTTCTTGTTCTGAAAACAAGGAAATTCTACCACCAGAAACAAAAATCACAATAGCCAGAAGTGATAAACAAAAACAAGCTGTTACAAATACCAGGAAGCAAATTATTAGGAAAGATAAAACCTCATGTTTATAGAATTCCCAGTCCCCCTTCTTCCTTCTGCCCCTTGCCACTAGCTAGGCTGCGTTCATATGGCCTTAAACGGCTCTTTGTTTTTCTAACCCTTAGAAAATGCTTTTGGGTCTCTTCGGACAATTGGGAAAGCCTGCATTTTTTCTCTGTGTACAACGTTTTGAGTCAGCCAAGCCTGATCCAGTGATACCATGGCCATAGCTGTCAAGTGTCCCTTATTTGAAGGGACAGTCCCTTATTCCAGCACCATGTCCCTCTGCTGTCCCTTAAATGTCCCTTAAATGATGTCCCTTAAATTTCAAAAGAAGCAGCTCCTCTCCCTCCCTCTCTGCCGGCCAGGGAGGAGGGAGGCTCCAACTGTGCTGCTTGGCTGTGTTGCTCACCCAATAAGAAGTCTAAGAACGACTGGGGGGTGGAGCTTTCATGCCTTGTGTGTGGCTAGTTAATGCAAGCTGAGGGGGTTTTTGAATGCTGGACGCCATTTTGTTGCACGTGCTGCTGCAAACTTTGCAGTGCAAAACCAGGCCGGGGAGCCATCTTAAGTTGAGGCTGTATAGGCCTTGTGGTGCATGTGATTCAGATTCTATTCAGTTGAACCTCTGGTTACAAAGTTGGTAGGACAGTGTTCTCGAAGCTACCAGCATGAGTTTGACAGGAAGACTGGAGTCCCTGGAACAGGTGAGGCTGCAGGTCCCTTATTTTAGCTGCTGGTCCCTTATTTTCAAGGCTGCTGGTCCCTTATTTTCAAATCTGTAAGTTGACAGCTATGACCATGGCAATACCTTTGTCCAAAGCAATGGAGGAGGAAAGGATTGCTATATAGCAGGCATAGGCAAACTCGGCCATCCAGATGTTTTGGGACTACAACTCCCATCATCCCTAGCTAACAGGACCAGTGGTCAGGGAAGATGGGAATTGTAGTTTCAAAACATCTGGACGGCTGAGTTTGCCTATGCCTGCTATATAGGTTTGACTCTTTATAAAAATTAACACTGGAAATATGCCCTGCGATGCTGAGGCTGGAAGGCACAAAACTCAAGGAGCAAAGCAGCAAGACAGTGCAGATTTCTAAAACACTGGGTCCCCGGACGTTTGACGGTCTATTGATCCCTGTGCCACCACTGTGCTCGCTTTCCCGCTGCCACCAACCCGTTACTCTCGGGTACACACTGAGTCCAGACAGTTGTTAAAATTAAACCAAATAAACAAGTTTATTTTATAAGCATTAACAAGTTTATGGTTTCTCAGATAATATTCTTGTCAATTTCTTAACCTTAGTTTCTTTACCAGCCTATACCTTCCTAATACCTTCTGACTGATTATCTCAACTGTTTGACTGACTCCTCTTAACAGATTCTCTCACATCAGACTAGCCCAACCCACAGACTTTATGTGCAAAGGCACAATGTGATTTGTGACACGTTAGTGTGCCGGCCGCAGCGTGTAGGTGTGTTGCACAAACGCTCCTTTGCACTCCTTCTGGGGCTGGAAAGGGATTAGTAAAACTAAATTACAGTGGTACCTCAGGTTACATACGCTTCAGGTTACAGACTCCGCTAACCCAGAAATAGTACCTCGGGTTAAGAACTTTGCTTCAGGATGAGAACAGAAATCGTGCTCTGGCAGAGCGGCAGCAGCAGGAGGCCCCATTAGCTAAAGTGGTGCTTCAGGTTAAGAACAGTTTCAGGTTAAGAACGGACCTCCGGAACGAATTAAGTACTTAACCCAAGGTACCACTGTACTGTGTTGTGAAATGATGAATGTCTATAAAGTGTGTCGACCAACATGAAAAGTTTGGAAAGCTCTGCTCTAAAATACAGAACATTTTAAAGTGGTGTGAAAGACACACAGTTACACCACAGGCATATGTGACGCTTATACAGGCATGTTACACGCAGCTCTCACTACTGAAACTGATGCACCGGCTAGAGAAAGAGTGGCATTTTTGATTACCGTATTTTTTGCTCTATAAGACTCACTTTTTCCCTCCTAAAAAGTAAGGGGAAATGTGTGTGCGTCTTATGGAGCGAATGCAGGCTGCGCTGCTATCCCAGAAGCCAGAACAGCAAGAGGGATTGCTGCTTTCACTGCGCAGCGATCCCTCTTGCTGTTCTGGCTTCTGAGATTCAGAATATTTTTTTTCTTGTTTTCCTCCTCCAAAAACTAGGTGCGTCTTGTGGTCTGGTGCATCTTATAGAGCAAAAAATTCGGTGCTTGACCATATAATTTCTATACCGCTTAATTTATTAAAACTATCTCTAAGCAGCACACAGAAAACTGAAGCAACAACAGACAACTTAAACTAACTTTCCCAAATAACAAATTACAGTGGTGCCTCGCAAGACGAAATTAATCCGTTCCGTGAGGCTCTTTGTATAGCGGTTTTTTCGTCTCGCGAAGCAAGCCCATTGACAGCTTAGCGGATTAGCGCTATTAGCGGTTTAGCGGCTTTTAGCGGATCAGCTGATAAGCGGCTTAGGGCTTAGGAAAAGGGGGGGGAGAGGGAAAAAACCCCGCAGGAACTCGCAAGACATTTTCGTCTTGCGAAGCAAGCCCATAGGGAAATTCGTTTTGCGAAGCGCCTCCAAAACGGAAAACCCTTTTGTCTAGCGGGTTTTCCGTCTTGCGAGGCGTTCGTCTTGCGGGGCACCACTGTACGCTATGCAAGCACTGGAGGAAAATAATCTTTCCACAAAAGAAGCATTCAATTCATGATAAGAAACCTATACAGTGGTACCTCAGGTTACATATGCTTCAGGTTACATACGCTTCAGGTTACAGACTCCGCTAACCCAGAAATAGTGCTTCAGGTTAAGAACTTTGCTTCAGGATGAGAACAGAAATCGGGCTCCGGCGACGCAGCGGCAGCAGGAGGCCCCATTAGCTAAAGTGGTGCTTCAGGTTAAGAACAGTTTCAGGTTAAGAGCGGACCTCCGGAACGAATTAAGTACTTAACCTGAGGTACCACTGTATCTTGTGCAACAGCTGCGTAAAAAGTGAAATAACTGCATTTGTAGAGGGGGGATACATCCTTTGCAAAAACCCGTAAGCACCGGTCCTATTTAAAAATTATATATATATTTAAATATATAACACATCTGGCTCCCAAACACAATGACTGTGATCCAAATATATTTACAGACTCTCCCTATCAGCAGCTTCCAACGACTCAAAGAGTTACCAAAAAAATCTGCACATGAAATTCCAATATTACTCACCTCGGAAATGTTCTTATCCATCTCTTTTCTTCTTTCTTCTAATTTTCTCTCAATACCTACAATTCCTGCAGCTCTTATTCTCCCTGTCTGAAAAAAAATACACCAAAAAAAAAAAGGGTTATGAAGTGCTTAGAGTTCCCTCCTTTTGGACACAAGTAAAGTCTGTGCCTGCCTTATAACATCTGTGAGATCAGGGACATGGGGTGTATTTAGAAACAACCAGGGGCTCCATCCAGAGGGGTGCAAGGCCCCCCCCCAAAAAAAATTTCAAGGAGGGGTCAGGCCCCCTAAATATTCTGTGGCCTGAGACGGGCCGTCGGGTCCCACATTTAGTGCTATGTCTAAATGCAACTACAGTGGTACCTCGGGTTACATACGCTTCAGGTTACATATGCTGCAGGTTACATACGCTTCAGGTTACAGACTCCGCTAACCCAGAAATATTACCTCGGGTTAAGAACTTTGCTTCAGGATGAGAACAGAAATCGTGCTCCAGCGGCGCGGCAGCAGCAGGAGGCCCCATTAGATAAAGTGGTGCTTCAGGTTAAGAACGGACCTCCGGAACGAATTAAGTACTTAACCCGAGGTACCACTGTATATAATCAGCTTCATGTTTTCAAATTACATTACCTGTCAAAAATAGCCAATTTCAATTAACATTGTGGGGTGTGGGGGAGAGTGTTACATAATAAAACAGCTGCGTAAAGCAAAAAGGATACTTATTGAAATGCTTATTTGAAAGCAGAGGGCCAATAATCAGAAACTGCATAAACACCTGCGAGCCTCTGGTAACATCAATGGTCTGAGAAGCTGGCATGTTCTCCCACCTCCGCTGAGTCATTTCTTCCGATAGCCTTCTGTAGAACTGTGCAGAGGTTTAAAAAAAGAAAGGAGGAAAGGAGGGAGGTTAATTCCAAGGATGCACTGAAATTGATTTGAATATATTTAGTATTTTCTAAATAAAAGCAATTTTATAAAAGTAATTTCTCAAAGCTACAGACTGAGTTTCACTGCATCACTTATCTTTACAGATCTCAAAAGTTTAGCAGTCCATACCAGCATGTTACAAGCAAGACACAATAGTAATAAACAGTAATACCCATATAATGATTTAATTTTTTTACCCATTTAAGTCTTGCATAAATTTCATTTTAACCATGCTGAGAGTTCCCAGGCTTTATCTTTACACAAATGAAATTTATAAAACCCATCCCAATATCACCTCACCCCCATCAGGCTGAAAATACATATATACCTCAATTTGTCCATGTTCTTTGAAAGAAAGTTTGATATATGAGTATTTACTACTCTGGAAAGGGCCAGGCTCCTTGTTGGAAGGTATGGGATGAAGATGAACCACTATTTTCGCACTGAAGAGATGGGAAGAGGAAGAGAGAAAATCTTTATGTCCCCTGTAGTTATAAAAAAGCAAGGCCGGTTCCTAAATATTAACAAATGTAGATTTTTAAAGTTTTATATAGTCTTTTATCACAGGCTAAAAATATAGCTGGTGGAATGTAATATACAGTGGTACCTCGCAAGACGGAAAAAGGCGCAAGATGAAAGAGTTTTCCCTTTTTGGAGTCGTTCCGCAAGACGAATTTCCCTATGGGCTTGCTTCGCAAGACGAAACGTCTTGTGAGTTCTTGCGAGTTTTCCTTTTTCTTAAAGCCGCTAAGCCGTTAATAGCCGCTAAGCCGCTAATAGCCGTGCTTCGCAAGACGAAAAAACCGCAAGACGAAGAGACTCGCGGAACGGATTAATTTTTTTGTTTTTTTGTCTTGCGAAGCACGGCTATTAGCGGCTTAGCGGCTATTAGCGGCTTAGTGGCTATTAACGGCTTAGCGGCTTTAAGAAAAAGGAAACAAACTCACAAGAACTCGCAAGACGTTTCGTCTTGCGAAGCAAGCCCATAGGGAAATTCGTCTTGCAGAACGACTCAAAAAATGGAAAACTCTTTTGTCTTGCGCGTTTTTCGTCTTGCGAGTCATTCGTCTTGCGAGGTACCACTGTATATGACTTTCCATAGGCATCTGAAGGCAGCCCTGTATTCCACAGGGAGGGCGCCACTGCTGAAAACCCCACTCATCCTTGAATAAGGTTCTGAAAAAGGGAAATAAGGATGCATTATGGATTGGATATCCATGTGAAATACTGAATATTCCAAATAACCCAGGGAAGCGACTGTCCCCCAACATAACAGATTTTGCTACAAACTCACAGTACTACCTTTTTCCTATCCCGGCTGCTTGTTCTTCAATGAAGATAATTTGGGAAAGAGGAATAGCCATACAACATTCCTAAAAGCAGCAATAGAGAGAATAAAAACAAAGACATTTTAATTGAATCTTGTTCTTATTTTAAGACTGTGGAATCACGGCATTGTTTTTGCACTAAGTTCTGCACTAAAGCATTTCATGTGCAGAATTCTTGCCATTCTAGACCATGTTTGCTACTCATACACAGGTGTGTGGAGAAAAAAGCTCCCCTGGATATGAAATAACAACAGCAACACATTGCTCAAAATAACCCATTCTTTTTGCCTAAGCTATCCTGCAAATATAAACTGCTTTTTACTGTTTTTGGTGCTGTAACTGCAAACATTTTGGGCTTATTAACATCTCCGGTTTAAATCTCTGTACCTCAGATTACATCGATCTATTTTATTTCATCATTTCCAAAGTTGTAATCCTCCTGAATTTTTATTCTTGAAACTAATTGTTTAATTAGCAAAGAATAAAATTAATCTATGGGACACGGGTGGCGCTGTGGGTTAAACCACTGAGCCTAGGAATTGCCGATCAGAAGGTCGGCGGTTCAAATCCCTGCGACAGGGTGAGCTCCCGTTGCTCGGTCCCTGCTCCTGCCAACCTCGCAGTTCGAAAGCATGTCAGAGTGCAAGTAGATAAATAGGTACTGCTGTGGCGGGAAGGTAAACGGCATTTCCGTGCGCTGCTCTGGTTCGCCAGAAGCGGCTTAGTCATGCTGGCCACATGACCCGGAAGCTATACGCCGGCTCTCTTGGCCAATAAAGCGAGATGAGCGCCGCAACCCCAGAGTCGGTCACGACTGGACCTAATGGTCAGGGGTCCCTTTACCTTTACCTAAAATTAATCTATGGCCTTTTAAACGGAGGGGTTTTTGTTTTTGTTTGAATTAATAATAGTTATAGTAGTAGGAGATTGGCTAAAGACAATAAAACCCTGTGAAGAGGCAAGGCTGCTAACTCACAATTCTCTAAATCATGTCCCACACACCTAACCAGTCACATGCTGAAAACAATAATAAACCTCCCCTTGGGCTTGCACACACACCAAACCCTCCCTTCTCCTTTAGAGAGGCTGCAAGGAGATCAGAAATTTTCGCTTTCATTTTTGATTAATCAGAATGCAGCATGTTGTCTAAACCCTAAATTGGGTTCCTTTACATGTAATGCCAGGTCAAATTATGGTTTAGCATGGGCAGGCATGTGTGTTGGTTCACATTTAGTAATAGCAGCCACTTTGCTCACCCCCAGGTTCTGCTGCAGAGACAGCAAAGGGAATATAGCCAAGGTTTGGGCTTAGCACTATGTCTGAGCCCAGACTTGTGCTATGTCTTGCTCCAAAACATACCACAGGCCATAACCAGGGTGTGTTCCAAGGTGTGTTCTTACGGCACATGGTTTGTTTAGGGGAGACAGTTTGCTCACACAACCATCACAGGCAAATTAACTTTACTGTTCTTTTGCATATTATATGGAAATTATAGACATACCAGAGTGCTGAAACTTACATGATTTTTCTGATCTCTCCAGATCAATCTGTGCGTACTCAGAAGCAATATGCCCGTATCAAACTTTACCTGGGTAAGGAAGATATATTTCAGTTCATCTATGTCTCATCCAGTTTTTGCCCAATACATAATTTAAAAATCATGCAGAGTATTTGCTGGATACTACTAAACACCCTGAGTGAGCAGGGCATCTGTTCTTACAGCGGGGCTTCTCCCTCTACTCCCCCCTCAAATCTGGAGGGCTGGATGAACTTCTAGAGCAGTTTTGGTGGGCACACAGGGAGAGATAAATTTTCCAAGTGTTCTTATGCTAAACCAAGGAATACAGGAAAATGCCTTATACCATGTCAGCACTGACTGGCAGCTCTTCAGGGGCTACCAGCAGATATCAGGGATCAGGCTTAGAGCCTTCTGTATGCCATGCAGACTGCTCTACCACTGAACGCATGGCCCTTCTCCATTTGAAATTTCAATTGCTTTTGCTTCAGCTCCTTCTAGATTCTGAAGGGAGGCAGAACTGGTTGAACAACAGATTCATGAGTGCTTCCCCCTTTGAAATCTTTAAATTCAGGTCCCTATCTATAATCTGTCACTTCCTGTAGCAAAATGAGAGGTGCTTCTTTTGACTTTTAAGATGGAATTCCAGTACTATTTCCCAGGAATACCAGACAGCAAAGACTGGTATGAATTAGAATGAAGTAGCTTCAATGTATATGAACCACAGATACTGTGAAATCTATAATAAAATGAGGCAAACTTTTTGTAGATTAGAGCAGGCTTGTTGGTGCAGTTGTTACACTTGCAGTTTGTGGTGATGAAACCTTGTGCACTGGCATTGCTCCTTAGGACCCTCGTACTTACGGGACCGCCTCTCCTCGTATGTCCCACAGAGGAACTCACGGTCTGCAAATAATAACATCCTCAAGGTCCCAGGCCACAGAGAGGTTAGGCTGGCCTCAACTAGAGCCAGGGCTTTTTTCGGCTGTGGCTCCAATCTGGTGGAACGCTCTGTCACAAGAGACTAGGGCCCTGCGGGGCCTGCAAGACGGAGCTGTTCTGCCAGGCCTTTGGTCGGGGTTCAGTCTGACTCCCTCTCCCCTTTCAGAAGAACTTGCATGAAAGTAGCATCCCAATTTTTCTCACAGGCCCATCTAAGTTCAGCACAAACAGTTGGGCCTGGTGAGCATTTAAGGTCCCCAACCCTAATCTGCGGGTTGCCATCTGATTGGATTTTATTCTGATCCTGATCTGGTTTGAGGATGTATTTTAATTGATTGTCTGATTTTATGTTAATGTGTTATACAGTGGTGCCTCGCAAGACGAAAATAATCCGTTCCGCGAGTTTCTTCGTCTTGCGGTTTTTTCGTCTTGCGAAGCATCCCTATTAGCGGCTTAGAACTATTAGCGGCTTAGAAAAAAGGGGGGGGGAGGGAAAAAACTCGCAAGACTAGCAAGACGTTTTCGTCTTGTGAAGCAAGCCCATAGGGAAATTCGTCTTGCCAAGCGCCTCGAGAAACGGAAAACCCTTTCGTCTAGAGGGTTTTTCGTCTTGCGAGGCATTCGTCTTGCGGGGCACCACTGTACATTTGATGTTAGCCGCTCTGAGTCCGGCTTCGGCTGGGGAGGGCGGGATATAAATTATTATTATTATTATTATTATTATTATTATTATTATTAAGTCAATTGACTAAGCTTTCTCTAAACCAGAGATGCAAACTGCCCTGGGGAAAGGAACAGGAGAATGAGGCAGGCATGAAAGGACGACCTCACAACCTGCTCCAAACAGGGCTATCTACTATCAACTGCACTATGCAAAGGATCTCAATGACTTGCTTTGCTCTGACACTGTTTCAGTGTGATTTTCTTCATTTATTCTGATTTCAAAGGTGGGATGCTATTACAGCGTAATAATAAAGGAAAAAAACTCCACATGTGATCTGTGTATGAAGGCTACAGAAAAATCCAGATATTTTAGCAAGCCTAACCTACTTAAGATGCAGGCATGAAAAGATGTTGTATTGATAACCTCCCATTCAAAAACAAAGCTGGAATGCAGAGGAAGATGCTGAAATGAGGACTTTAATGGGAGAACCACAATCCGCACCCTTCTTGCAACAAATTCACTACCTTGCTTGATGCTTCCCGATACTACAAAGCTCCATTCAATCCAAAACTATACTTCTGACTAATTGGAAATAGCTTGCAGATATTTGATAGGCTTAGGATTTTAGATAAGTTAAGTGGTGAATTAATATGTTTAATTTCAAAATGAAAAGATTCAAGGATGTTAAGGTTTAAGTTACATTTATAAGAACTATGATTTGGAAAACCGTTAAAAGGATATGCATTGAAATTCAACCAAGGGGAAGCGAGGAAGTCACTTAACAATGTTAATAAGTGTAATTTTAATAAGGTTATGATTTATGTTTGTTTACTTGTTTGTCTAGAATTTTGTGAAAATCAATAATTTTTTTGGGAAGAAAACAAAACTATACTTCTGGACACCTTGCCTAGGGATGATCTACAGTTCCAATACCTGCGACAGGTAAGAGAAATCAGCTGAAGCCCCACGCAATGCTGTTGGAGGTATTTCATTTCACAGTGCCTGGCAAAATACTCCCTCCTGCAGGTAGAAAACGGAGCGGAGAGGGGCAGCAGCAGCAGCAGCAGCCGCCTATCTTCCCCTTGACACCCTAGCTTTCTAGATGCAGAGCGCCTCCCCTCAATTTTCTGCGGGAGGTTTTTTTCCTTTTTAAAAATCCTCCTCGGGGCAATAAGGACCTCTAAAGCAGTGTTTCCCAACCTTGGGTCTCCAGCTGTTTTTGGACTACAACTCCCATCATGCCTTGCTAGCAAGACCAATGGTCAGGGATGATGGGAGTTGTAGTCCAACAGCAGCTGGAGACCCAAGGTTGGGAAACACTGCTCTAAAGGAGGAAGGCTCTGCCTGCTTCCTCCAGCCTTGCCTGCCTAGCCCAGGCCCGCTTGCCCCGCGCCCCGGCCGAGAGCTCCCCCGACCTTCTCCTCGCCGTCGTAGAGGCGGACGCCGCGCTGCTGCGTCACCAGGTTCTCGTGGATCTCCAGGAGGCCGGTGGTCCAGCCGAAGCGGTCCATGGCGCTTATAGGCCAAGGCCGGCCTCCCTCGGCAGGCAGGCAGCGGGATAGGCGGAGCCGCTCTCTGGCACCGCCCCGTTTCGGAAGGGGAGCGCGAGACGGGGAAATGGGCGAACCAGCGACGAGGAGGCCGCCTTGAGGAGGAGGAGGAGGAGGAGGAGGAGGAGGAGAGGGAACGGCGCATGCGCACGCGCACGCGCACCCCGCCTCCACCATCAATCAAAAGTATTCGCCTTCTCGCGCACGCGCACTCCGCCGCCACATCAATCAAAAGTATTCGCCTTCTCGCGCACGCGCACTCCGCCTCCACCATCAATCAAAAGTATTCGCCTTCTCGCGCACGCGCACTCCGCCTCCACCGTCAATCAAAAGTAGTCGCCTTCTCGCGCACGCGCACTCCGCCTCCACCGTCAATCAAAAGTATTCGCCTTCTCGCGCACGCGCACTCCGCCGCCACATCAATCAAAAGTATTCGCCTTCTCGTGCACGCGCACTCCGCCTCCACCGTCAATCAAAAGTATTCGCCTTCTCGCGCACGCGCACTCCGCCTCCACCGTCAATCAAAAATATTCGCCTTATCGCGCACGCGCACTCCGCCTCCACCGTCAATCAAAAGTATTCGCCTTCTCGCGCACGCGCACTCCGCCTCCACCATCAATCAAAAATATTCGCCTTATCGCGCACGCGCACTCCGCCTCCACCATCAATCAAAAGTATTCGCCTTCTCGCGCACGCGCACTCCGCCTCCACCTTCAATCAAAAATATTCGCCTTCTCGCGCACGCGCACTCCGCCTCCACCATCAATCAAAAGTATTCGCCTTCTCGCGCACGCGCACTCCGCCTCCACCGTCAATCAAAAATATTCGCCTTATCGCGCACGCGCACTCCGCCTCCACCGTCAATCAAAAGTATTCGCCTTCTCGCGCACGCGCACTCCGCCTCCACCATCAATCAAAAATATTCGCCTTATCGCGCACGCGCACTCCGCCTCCACCGTCAATCAAAAGTATTCGCCTTCTCGCGCACGCGCACTCCGCCTCCACCTTCAATCAAAAGTATTCGCCTTATCGCGCACGCGCACTCCGCCTCCACCATCAATCAAAAGTATTCGCCTTCTCCCAGCCCCTTGACTAATTAAACAATCTATAACCTATTAAACTGGGTGGGTGGGTTACGTTTGCTTTTGCTCTTGTTTTATTATGTATTTTGTGTTTTCAGAGACTGTATTATTCCATTATGATCCATGTTATACAAATGTGATAAACAACACAGTAACATCCATCTCTTTGCCCGCACAGTTCAAAGCAAAGCCTTCTTTTGCAAGTGACCAGATGATTCACTCCAAACACCAAGTTAGGGGAAACTGCTGCTGCATCACAAACTATACACTTCTAACTACCTAAGTCTACTACTATTAAAATGAGGCTGCATTTTCAATTATATTTTAACCTGTATTTTAAATTGGTTGTCTTTTTTTAATTGTAATTTTACTGGTGTTAGCTGCCCTGAGCCCAGCTCTGGCTGGGGAGGGCGGGGTATAAATACAAATTTATTATTATTATTATTCTTTAGTCAGATGAAAAGGAAGGGCAGCTTGGAGCCAATTTGATTCCCTCCCTCCCTCTCCTTTTTTTTTCCCCTTCTCCTCCTGCGATGAGGCTACATTTTAATATTTTAATGTTCCATTATTTTAATGTATTTTATTTTTGTTTTTAAGTTTGTAATCATCCATCTTGTTTTTATTATTGCTTGTAAGCCGCTCTGAGCCCTGCCTTGGCTGGGGAGGGCGGGGTATAAATAAAAAATATGATTATTATTATTATTAAGAGACAATTCCATGCACAATGAATGCAATTAACACCAACATTTAAATTACACACAGATGCAAATGTGCGCTCTTGGACGAAACAATAATAATAATAATAATAATAAATTCCCTCCATACATCCAACCCTCCTTCCTTGGGAAGGATTTGCATGCATCCACCCGCCTCTTCCCATGCTAGGAACCTGAACGGACCGTTGAAAAGTCTTTGCCCTGCCCGCTCATGCGCAGTTTCCTCGTTTGAAGCAGAAACCGGCCTGGAGCAACAGCTCCCGTCCCATATATGGAAGTGAGGGGGCGGTGCTGTGGGCGGACTCGGCCGTACCCCAGCAGCCAATAGCAGCGCCTCTCCCCCTCGCGTTCATTTTAATTGGACGATTTCAAGCTCTCAGGCCAATCGCGTTCCGGAAGACCGTTTCGCCTCGCGCGTGATTTAAACCGAAGTTGCGAGCCGCCGCGAAGGAGAGTGGCGGTTGGGGCGACGACGGTCAGGTCGAGTCGAGCTCCTCACGCAGGTGAGCGCGATAACGCAAGCTTATTTAATAATAATAATTATTATTCTTATTTTCCCCAGCCGCTCAGGGTTATTATTATTATTATTTTATTTTTATATTAATATTATTATTATATTATTATTATTATTATTAATTATATTTTATTATTATTATTATTATTATTATTATTAGGAGTCGTCTGTGGTACCTCCACAAGCAGGTAAAACAGAATTTTACCCCTTGGCCCAGGGTCATGCATTCAGGCAGACCGTTGTCGCTTGGGCGGGTGTTCCCCATATTATTATTATTATTATTATTATTATCATCAATGTCGTTGTTGTTTAGTCGCTTAGTCGTGTCTGACTCTTCGTGATCCCATGGACCAGAGCATGCCAGGCACTCCTGTCTTCCACTGCCTCCCGCAGTTTGGTCAGACTCATGCTGGTAGCTTCGAGAACACTGTCCATCCATCTCGTCCTCTGTCGTCCCCTTCTCCTTGTGCCCTCCATTTTTCCCAACATCAGGGTCTTTTCCAGGGAGTCTTCTCTTCTCCTGAGGTGGCCAAAGTCTTGGAGCCTCAGCTTCAGGATCTGTCCTTCCAGTGAGCACTCAGGGCTGATTTCCTTCAGAATGGATAAGTTTGATCTTCTTGCAGTCCATGGGACTCTCAAGAGTCTCCTCCAGCACCAGAATTCAAAAGCATCAATTCTTTGGCGATCAGCCTTCTTGATGGTCCAGCTCTCACTTCCATACATCACTACTGGGAAAACCATAGCTTTTACTATACGGACCTTTGTTGGCAAGGTGATGTCTCTGCTTTTTAAGATGCTGTCTAGGTTTGTCATCGTTTTTCTCCCAAGAAGCAGGCGTCTTTTAATTTCGTGACTGCTGTCACCATCTGCAGTGATCACGGAGCCCAAGAAAGTGAAATCTCTCATTACCTCCATCTCTCCCCTTCTGTTTGCCAGGAGGTGATGGGCCCAGTGGCCATGATCTTGATTTTTTTTTTTTGATGTTGAGCTTCAGACCATATTTTGTGCTCTCCTCTTTCACCCTCATTAAAAGTCCTCTTTCACCCTCATTAAAAGGTAGAATTATTACTTTGCTGTTATAAGGTAGCATTAATTTTATGCATCTTCTAGTAAAAGGTGAGCCTATGTATTGCCAGTGCATTGTGCGCAAACCACAGAGGCAAACACTACACCCTTTCCCTGATGAGGTAGACTGAGCTAGGTAATGTCAGTTCACTAAAAGGTTCTTTAATTCCTCCTCACTTTCTGCCATCAAGGTTGTGTCATCTGCATATCTATACCGCCCTTCGTCTGTAGATCTCAGGGCGGTTCACAACGATACGATATCTTTATTGTCATTGCCCCATAAGGAACAATGAAATTGAAAATCTACATAAAACATTCAAAACCCCCTAAAAACTCTGAAACCCCATTTTAAAATACAATATACTCTAGAGACTCCTTATGCTGTGTTTAGAACCAGAATTGCATTTGGGTAGAAACAGTTTCTCAGGCGGCTAGTCCTGGTCTTTATAACCCTGTACCTTCTTCCAGAAGGCAGAAGCTGAAAGAGATCATTTCCGGGGTGTGCACTATCCTGCGCTATCTCTGCAGCTTTCTTATGGCACCTGACAGCATAGATTTAATCTAAGGTGGGAAGAGTGCACCCAATTATTCTCTCTGCAGCCTTTACAACCCTGGACAGCATTGTTTTTTCCCCTGGCCGTGCAGCTCCCAAACCACACACACAGACCATAACTTAATACACTCTCAACAGTACAATGGTAAAATGCCATCAACAGGTCCTCCCCCTCTCCAGCCGTGATTAAACCAACCACCGTTGTATCATCTGCAAACTTAATGATCTTATTACTGGGGTATTTGGGGGTACAGTCAGCAGTATAGAGCGTATATAAAACAGGCTCAACACGCCCCCCCCTGCGGCGCCCCCATATTCATGATAAGATCCGCAGAGACATAAGGCTCCTCTTAATTCTCTCTTCGAAAACGCGTTGGTCTCCGGTGCTATGACAGCCAGGATGTGGAGCTCAGACTTGCAAGCTGTCAATATCTCATTTGCTTGCCGTGTCCCCATAGCTCCGACCAGCCTCTAAACAGCTGCCCTCCTCTGTGCGGAGGACCCTGCTTTCCCTCATTATGTCAGTTGGCAGAGGCTCAGCTCCCGTGCTCCTCCTTGGCTCATAGAAATGGATGCTTATGACAGGATAGTGTCCATAGTTTACAGCTATGTCTGAAGTGTGGGTGTGCAGGATAAGGCTTTTTTCAGTTGTGGTGTCAAAGCTTTGGGGATGCCCTCTTGTTAAGCTATCCTGGTGCTCAGCTCTTGTTTTTTTGTTCTCCTAACAGCTTATCAAGCAAAAGCCACAGGACAATTTTACTTGCGAAGCAAAAAATGGAAAGTCTGGTAAGTATATGTCTCTTGTATTCATTCACTTGAATTTTGGACTCAAGGTGGATTATACTAGTTTGTAGTTAAGAGGAGAATGAGGAATCTGTTTCTAAAAGACAGACAGCTAAATTTATTTATAAGCCCAGGAATTTCCAGATCATAACTCTAGTAATGCATTAGTAGCTTTTATAACTTGTTTAAAAATGTTAACTATAAATTAATTTATAAAAAGTCTAAACCGGCTTTTCTTGCTCATTACATTTATATTACACAGACATCTACATACCCATACATACTGTTTCACAGTTCTTGATTGATTGCTTTACATACAATGAAAATGGGGTGGGGAGCAGTGTTCGAAATTCCCATTGTTCTAAGCGCATTTTGCAACAGGGAATTTCATTAGTGCAAGCAGTTTCTGAGCTCTGTGCCTAAGATTTCAGGTTAAAACTGCAGAGTGGAAGGAAAGGTGGACCTTTTTCTGCCTCTCCACTTCCAACTGCTCTCTGAAGACTGGAGAAGACTTAAGAATATTAGGGGAGTGGGCAGTGGAAAGACTAGACCAGACATGTCCAACAGGTCGACCGCAATCAACAAGTAGATCCCCTGCTGATCACAGTCGATCGCGGGACCCTTATTGCTTGTGTTACTTAAAACTGGAATGAATGCCTCTGCTCTGTCGCTTTGGTTCATCCTCCAATGACAATGGGGAGATCCCTGCCAGTATTTTTATATTGGGAGTAGATTGCAGTCTCTTCGGAGTTGGACATGCCTGGACTAAACCATGTGAAAAATGAACATAATATTTTAGTTGCTGTTCATTCATTTTCAGCTTTGTATTCTTGTTGTAAAAAAACCATGTGCCTAGACATTCCATTGTTGTGCCCGTAACCTAGGTTTAAGTTGTCATTTAGCTCCTAGCTTTCATTTGTTTCTAACAACAGAATTAGATCTAGAGATTGTTGTCTGGCATATCTAATCACCTGCTAGTATTATTCTCTGGAATATATTACACTATGATAATGTAAGAAATAATGGTGTTGGAATAATATCATTTTCCTTTTTAAGGAAAAAGTAAAGCAGATATGCTTATAACCGTTTTGTTTTTCAGGTGCTTATGTGCACCTCCTTTATGTTGGAAAATGTGGAGAAAAAGATCTATAATGTTAATTTAATATTTCAGGAAAACAAAGAAAATGCAGTTGGACCTCTATGGACCCAGGTGGATGACATGTTGGAGGAAAACTTAACTTCTCCAAAAGCTTTAAAGTCTCCTATCATATTGAAGCAGATTTCTGTGGCTGAAAACTGTAGCCCTCTGGCTAGTACAAAAACAAACTGTAGCCCCCTGGCAGTTGTTTTTGAACCAGCTAAAACGAAAAGCCAACACATGTCCTTTAACCAGACCTCCTTACTCAAAATAAATGGAAAAGAGAAAGTGCTGAAAACAGCTGCACCACCCACCTTCGTTCCACCCCTTTCAGAGAAGCGTGCGCTTGGCTCATATTGTGGTAGGATAGTAGAATCTAAAATAAACTCCTTCAGAAGAAAACCAGAACATGAGAATAGGAGGCACACCATGGCTGCTGCCCCTAAATCAGCAGTGAGGACTCAATCCGCAAGCAGCATTACAGGCAAAAAGGATGATAGAGTCAGCAGCACAGTTAATACTTCTAAGTCTGTTGCTATTGCCAAACCTGCAGCTGTTCTCTCACTTCAAGCCAGGCCTCCTGTGAAGGTGCCTGTTGGCCAGCCGAAGCCCATTCTGAACCATGAGACAAAAACTATCAATAGAACACCAGGGAATAATGGGGCATCCCAAAGAAATCCTAATAAGAATGGGAAGCTCGTCAGTGCTAACAGATCTGTGCACAGAACAAAGAAAAATGCTCCAACGAAAACTGGACTTGGACCACATTTAACGGGACCTGTCTCTGAAGCTCGTGGTGTTGTCTCAGCTTTGAAATCAGCTGACGGCGTCAGAAAACATAATCCAGCGAAACCTGCAAAAGGAATAAGGTAATAGAAAGGTGTGGGGATAACATTGGCTTAGATCTCTGTGAATTTAGGATATGCACAAGTTATTTTGCTCAAAAACACAGGCAAAATTCTTTTGAGGTCAACTTTTTAGGTGTAGGATACTGATACAGTGGTACCTCGGGTTACAGACGCTTTGGGTTACAAACTCCGCTAACCAGGAAGTGGTTGCTCCAGGTTAAGAACTTTGCCCCAGGATAAGAATGGAAATCACGCACCAGCAGGAAGCCCCAGTAGTGAAAGCATGCCTCAGGTTAAGAACCGTTTCGGGTTAAGAAGGGACCTCTGGAACGAATTAAGTTCTTACCCGAGGTACCACTGTACTATACACAGGTGGGGAACCTCTGGTCTTCAGGCCACGCTTGGCCCACAGTGGGGTCCAATTTGGCATACCAGTCCATTTTCCTCAAGTCAAACCTATCTCTTCTTTACTACCAGTTATTTACCCATGGTTAGGCATTTGGGCGTCATTGGGTTACATCTGTATTGGGTCTGTTGCATGGCCCTATTCCTAATTACATTATGGGGCAAAGCAGAATGTTGATAACTTACTAATATACTGACTCGTTTGTAGAACCCGACCAGCTGAACGGCCGCCATTGACAGGGCTAAAGAAGCTGCCACCTCCCATATCTGTTTATACTCTGCCTGAAAGAGAATCCTTTCATCAAACTATAAAAGAACCAGTTGAATCCTTCTGGTCTGCCCTTGCAGACGAAGATGAACAAGGACTACTGAGTGACAGTGTCAATAAGACCCTTGTGGAATGTCTGCACTTAATTGAGGAGGTGAGGCTTCTGTTAAGCCACAGTCATGAGAAAATAAGCTTTTGTATATGTTCAATACTTTCATTCAGCTCTGTAAGACCATAAACGGCAAGACCATGTTGGAATTTAAGGGAAAATTGGGTTGTTTTGGGAGACATTTTTAACGGATGATTTGTTATACCTCAGTGGTAGAGCGTGTGCTTTGCATGCAGAAGGTTCAGTCATTCTCATATCCAGGTAGTGCCGAGAGTGACTGCCACTCTGAAATCCTGGAGTGCTGCTGTCAGTCGCTGTAGAGACAATACTGAGCTAGATGGGCCAAAGGTTTGATTTAGTATAAGGCAAGCTTCCACAGGTGGCGCTGTGGGTTAAACCACAGAGCCTAGGACTTGCCGATCAGAAGGTCAGCGGTTTGAATCCCTGCGACGGGGTGAGCTCCTGTTGCTCAGTCCCTGCTCCTGCCAACCTAGCAGTTCGAAAGCACGTCAAAGTGCTAGTAGATAAATAGGTACTGCTCTGGCAGGAAGGTAAACGACGTTTCCGTGCGCTGCTCTGGTTCGCCAGAAGCGGCTTAGTCATGCTGGCCACATGACCCGGAAGCTGTACGCCGGCTCCCTCAGCCAATAAAGCAAGATGAGCGCCGCAACCCCAGAATCAGTCACGACTGGACGTAATGGTCAGGGGTCCCTTTACCTTTACCTTTAAGCTTCCTGCGTTCCTAGGTTCCTTAATGATAAAATCCTGCTGTCTGCAAGAACTTCTCCATTATACATGGGACTAGATGAATTCATGCTGTACAAAATAAAGTCACATTTTCCCCATGAGTTGCTTTCGTTTTGAGGTGATCACAAGAGTATGAGGCAGAATATAATCCAAACAGATGGCTCCTGAGGGAAAAATTCTGCTGTTAGATATTTGCTTAGGAGATAAACCCCTTGCAGAACACGGGGAATAATTCATTAGCAGGGATAAAGATGCTATTGCAGGCCTAACTCACTTTCAATTTAAGATGAACAATAAGAGGTGGTCCACAGATTTGTTAGTTACTGGTAACGATCTCTGTTGACTGGCCCTCAATCAGCACAAGCTGTATTGCAGAGGACAGAGAGTGTGCTTATTTAGGGTGGGTTGCAACAGACGAGATCTTCCCCAGGTTCTGTGCTAAATACGGGGAGGCATTGGGTCTCTGCTGTACCCTAGGCTTTGAAGACATGGTCTGTAGTCTCTGAAAACTTATACCACAATAAATCTGCTAGTCTATAAAAGTGCTGCTAAAAAGTCTATAAAAAGAGTTGAGTGTTCACTGCAACAGATTAACTAGCAAGCTCTGGAATTCATATTACGTAACAACTTTTAAAAAGTAAGCCAACATATAATCTATCTTTAGGGTTATCCAGGTGATGACATACATTCCACTTTGGAAAAGCTGACCTTGTCTGTGCCAGATGCAAAGAAATTTGCCAAATACTGGGTATGCCAGATGCGTCTCGAACAGTTTCGCTCCATTGAAAAGGTCCTTGCTATCTATGAAAAGGCAATTCTGGCAGGAGCACAGGTAAGAATTCTTAAATGTTATTGTGTTAGCATTTATATTTAATTAGAGTAATTTTTATGCATTCTGCAGATGAGGCTTTATTTTCTAAAATTCCGTGGTTGTGTCCTCTACCACGTAACTCTACCACGTATTGACTTTTCATGCAAGGAACTCAAGGTGGTGTACATACTGTAGTATTTTATCCTCGCAACAACTCTGTGAAGTAGATAGCTCCAAAGTCACCTAGGTAGTTTCATGGCCAAGTGGGAATTTAGTCTTGAGTCTTCCCAGTCTAGTCCAACGCGAACCGCTACAGCACACTGGCTAATTACAATTGACTTGGGCATGATCTGGTACTAACAAAATCACATTTCTTTTAGCCCAAGGATGAGTTACGCCGTACATTAGCAGATGTTATGAAGAAAACAAAAATCATATCTAAATCTGGTAAGAGTAACTATTTTTAATTTAAGATGGTCACACTTCCCAACTCCCAACCTGTTGCCCTTAAATTAATAGTTTAATAATAAAGCAGAAACTTAAACTGGAGATTATCTGCGCCCACTAATTTGAGTGCAATTATGAACATATTAACTTTTTTTTTCTCTTTTGCCTTTGTTCCTTAAAGCATCTGGCTCCTAACTTTCTTAGCTGTAACTCTGTTGCTATCGTTTCACATTCTAAAAGCTGAAATGCATAGTTGGTGAATATATTTCTGTCCTTGGTTTACTATACTGTGATTCTGCTTGTGGCCTACATTTTAAAATTACCTTTCTGGAAAGATGGACCATTCTTGTCAGGGAACTGCCATCAGTGCCGGAGGGAGAGAGCAAAAGCCAGGGGGATTCCAGAGAGCGTCCAGGGATCGGGAGAAGCAGCCCATCTTCTGGGGAAGAGAATCAGCATAGCACCAGTGGAGAAGGGGGGCAGATGGGAGAATCGGCGAGGCGGTCTCATGACTCCTTGCCTGGGACCAGTGGGGAGAATAGGGGTCCTCCGTTGCCCACGCCCTCCTTGCGCAGAAGGCTTTCGCGCAGAGAGAGTAGGAGGAGACTGGGCATCAAAGAGCTTCTTTGCTGGAAGAAGTTTAAGAAACGCCCACCGACGGATTCTGCCAGCGACTGAGTCAGCCACAGGTGAGTGGCTGTCCGGACAGAAAAGGTTCACTTTGGCAACCCAGCCAGGTGTTTGCACCCAGCCAGGGAGATAGACACCTGCTTACGCACGAGCAACCCCTAGAACTGTTATAATTCTTTATCAGGTTTTATCGATACTTATTTTGAACGTATAGTCTCAACTTGTTTGGAAATACAGCCATTCATCCTATTTTTGTGACACAAATGTGCTACAAATTCTACTTCATAGTGAATGTGATTTAACTATCAAAAGATATGGTACTAGTCTACATTGAGTAAGTTAACCCCTGAATTTCATTTTTTTCCACAGGAAAAAATTCTGGGTCACCTTGACTTATGACAGTGTATTTCTATTTTCAGAGGAATGTGTGGAAAAAGAAATCACTCTAAATCATGAGGCAGAAGTTCATTTAGATGAAGAGAAGATAGAAAACGCTTTCAAGGAATTAAACGTCAATAACAAGATGGAATCTGGTAATGAAGTGACTTCTCAAAAAGCAGAGGCTTGTTTGAAGTCTGAACAAGAGAGCATTGCGGCTGAAGAAAAGCACCAAAATAAAGAAGAGAAGCCTACAGTTCTCAAAAATGAAGAGCAGGATAGCGGCAATGCAGAGGGAGAGAGAATACTAGAGTTCCCAACTCCTGAAACTGACAAAGGGGGCTCGTACTTAATTAAGTATAACTTGTCAACTACTCCCTCCTTGATAAGGTAAGCTGGCTCTTCAGGTTTACATTCTCTATCTGTTTTCTAATGTGGGTGGGTCACTATATTTGACACCTTTGTTCAATCTCAAGCTGAATGGAGAACTCAGTAAGTATTTGGGGGTAGTGATTCTGCCATGTATGGCTTATTTATTCGTTTATTTTGCAAGCCTTTCAAAGGATATCAAAGTGAAACTTGCAACTGAGAAAGATCATTCCAATGAGCCACAACAAGTCCTAATCTTCTCACCCAGCTCTCCAGTTCAGTTTATATGATGCCTCTCTGTCACAGCAGACCTAGTGCATCTAACATTGTTGGGCTGCCGATTTGAGATCAGTGCTGTAGGGAGAATAATTTAAGTAATATTCAGTGTCAAACTTTGTCTGCTTGCATTATAACAAGTTGTAATCTTGCAAATATTTTGTATTTATGGCCTACCTCTTTTCCCTCCCTCCTTGATCTCCAAGCACAAATAAAAAAATGCAGGGTGACGGTAACCATCCTGCAATCAAGGATCTGAAATTTTTAACTCCTGTGAGACGTTCTAGCCGCATACAAAAGAAGGTGTGTAAGTTGCCAGATATGTTGAAAGACCACAACCCTTGTGTTTCTTCACTTGAACAACTTGAAGAATTCGGAGCTGAAGGCATTGGTTTCATCTACAGACACAACAGTGCACTGCGCAAACTCTGTACCCAACAAGGTCAAGAGTGATTATGGCACAATTTTAAGGCTTCTTTGAAATGATCAGAAACAAAACGAGCGACATTGCTTTTGATGCAACTAATAATAGCTGTATTGAATAGAAAAGGGTATCGTGGGTATATAAGGTGTGATGTATTTTAACAGTGAGTAATGCTTGGTCATCTATTTGGTTTATGGATGTGACCATCAAAGTGGTTTTCTTTGGTAATGTTTATTAATATGCCTTTAATCTGCAAGTGTAAGTTCTAAGAATAAGGCGGTCTTTTATTGTGTATTTTTCATTTTCAAATAAAATAAACATCTCTGAATCGTGCTCCAGTACAGACATAATGCTCACATTCCTAACCATGGTTAAGAAATGTGAAGCAGGCCTTGAGATAGCACACTCATAACTTCCTCTGGCCTTAACACTAATTCAATTCTAGCAGTAACTACTAACCCTACTATTCAATATATACAATTTTTTCAGTCTCTTGTAAAACTTGTCTCTAAAATTTTGTGCTATCCCTTTAAAAACCTGTTTGTATAATTTTTCCACTGCAGAAGTTTAAAAACATTTTAAATGAATGTTTAAATCTTGGTTTATAGTAACACATGTTTAAAATAAAATAATTTATATCCACTTTTTTGTGATACGTTTCTTCCAGAAAGAATTAAGCTAAGCACTTTATAAGAGAGGAAAACAACAGATTCAAATATCTTGTCCTAAATCTGAGAGATAACGATCTTTGGAGCTCGATCGTTGAGCCGTGGCCTCTGATAGCTTTACGATCCCAATCAGTCGTTTACAGTGTCCAGCACACTTCCTTCCGTGCTGCGCAACAAATTCTGCTGTCTCTTTAGCCACGGCTTAGCAGAGTAGCATACAGCGGTGTAAAGCAGTCTTTTTCTCCTTTTCTCCATGCAAGCATACACAGACAGGTTCGTCTATTTACAGCTCTTTATTGAAACATTTCAGCCCATCGCTGCTTGCAGCCATGTCTCTCTCTCAAACACACAGAGAGAATAGCAGAAAGTACAGGAACACAAGCTCCTCCTTAGCTTCTAAGACTGACGTCAGAAAGTGACGCACATCTCAGAACACTTAACCAGTTAAGTTCTGAACTCTCACACTAAAGCCAACGTAGACTGCAAATCTACCGTAAATTTCGCTCCATAACACGCAGATTTTTCCTCCTAGAAAGTAAGGGGAAGTGTCTGTGCGTGTTATGGAGCGAATGCCTACAGATGGCGGGGGAATCTGCTGCAGTTGTGAGCAGTCTGTGGCTTGCTTTGAAACAGCAAAGCAGGTGTAAGCGGCTCCTGTCAGCGAGCCGAGCTGGGGAGGAGGGAGAGAAGCAGAGCGGGCTTGGCTGCTTTAAAAAAACCCCGTCCTCTATGTTCCTCTCTCCTCCCCACTGATCTGCTAAGTAGCAGCGAAGCTTTTCAGCCAGCCTAGCCGGGAGGAGGGAGAGAAGCAGAGCGGGGTTGGCTGCTTTAAAACAACCCCGTCCTCTATGTTCCTCTCTCCTCCCCACTGATCTGCTAAGTAGCAGCGAAGCTTTTCAGCCAGCCTAGCCGGGAGGAGGGAGAGAAGCAGAGCGGGCTTGGCTGCTTTAAAAAAACCCCGTCCTCTATGTTCCTCTCTCCTCCCCACTGATCTGCTAAGTAGCAGCGAAGCTTTTCAGCCAGCCTAGCCGGGAGGAGGGAGAGAAGCAGAGCGGGGTTGGCTGCTTTAAAACAACCCCGTCCTCTATGTTCCTCTCTCCTCCCCACTGATCTGCTAAGTAGCAGCGAAGCTTTTCAGCCAGCCTAGCCGGGAGGAGGGAGAGAAGCAGAGCGGGGTTGGCTGCTTTAAAACAACCCCGTACTCTCTGTCCCTGCCTGCAGTTTTTTGCTGTCCGATTTTGGATTAGCCACTGTAGGGGCTGTGTGTGTGTGTGCTTGAGCTATCGTTCTCCTCCTCCTGCTTCCCCTTCGCTCTCCCTGCGCCCCTGCGCTGTCCCTCCGACTTTAGAATTGACACTCTGTGTCTGTGTGTGTGAGAGAGAGGGCTCCTTCTCCTCCTCCTGCTTCCCGTTCACTCTCCCTGCGCTGTCCCTCCGACTTTAGAATTGACACTCTGTGTCTGTGTGTGTGTGAGAGAGGGCTCCTTCTCCTTCTCCTCCTCCTGCTTCCCGTTCACTCTCCCTGCGCTGTCCCTCCGACTTTAGAATTGACACTCTGTGTCTGTGTGTGAGAGAGAGAGGGCTCCTTCTCCTCCTCCTGCTTCCCGTTCACTCTCCCTGCGCTGTCCCTCCGACTTTAGAATTGACACTCTGTGTCTGTGTGTGTGTGAGAGAGGGCTCCTTCTCCTTCTCCTCCTCCTGCTTCCCGTTCACTCTCCCTGCGCTGTCCCTCCGACTTTAGAATTGACACTCTGTGTCTGTGTGTGAGAGAGAGAGGGCTCCTTCTCCTCCTCCTGCTTCCCGTTCACTCTCCCTGCGCTGTCCCTCCGACTTTAGAATTGACACTCTGTGTGTGTGTGTGAGAGAGAGAGGGCTCCTTCTCCTCCTCCTGCTTCCCGTCACTCTCCCTGCGCTGTCCCTCCGACTTTAGAATTGACACTCTGTGTGTCTCTCTGTGTGTGAGGGCTCCTTCTCCTTCTCTTGCTTCCCGTTCACTCCCCCAGCGCCCTGCGACTTTAGGGCCAGTTCCCTCTCTGCGTGTGTGTGTGTTTTGACCTCACTGCGCTTGGGGGAGAGTGTTGGTCGCAATTTTTCTTGATTTGTCTCAGAGTGGTTACTATCATGGTTTCCTTGCCGGGGAGGAGGGAGAGACGCAGAGCCTGCTTGTTCTAAAGGAGCAAAGCCGGAGAGGAGCCTCTCCTGCATTATCAGCAGCATCCTTCTCCACACCCCCCACGCGAGCTCCTTGTCCCTTGAGTTCTTTTCCTTCCCTCCCCACTTAAAACGTGGTTACAAAGCACGGATCCACATGGATCCTCAGGATTTTTGCACTAGGTCACCCCAAATTCACCATCAGATCACATAGCATATCCATGGCTACAGCCTGCACCAAAAAACACACGCACCCACTGTTTCATGGGGTCGCAATGGCGCAAAAACGTGGTTACAAAGCATGGATCCACATGGATCCTCAGGATTTTTGCATTGGGCTACCCCAAACTCACCGTCAGATCACATGTCTGTGGCCACAGCATGAACCACAAAAATCATATATCCACTGTTTCGTTTAGAATATTTTTTTCTTGTTTTCCTCCTCTAAAAACTATGTGCGTGTTATGGTCAGGTGCGTGTTATAGAGCGAAAAATACGGTATTTTATACTTGAGTAGATGCTCCATGAGATCTACCTCTACCTAAACAATCAGATTCCTCTCCTAATCCAAAGACACTATGGAGACCTGCCTAAAAAACCTCTTGCTTGTGCTTGGCTTGATTTAATGGGCCTTGGGATTCTCCCAGAAAATAGTGTATTTTAAATCTTCACATATGCAACAAGAAAACTTAATGCACCAGGAGATAATTACAAATTCAAACAATTTTTTTAAAAAAAGTTTATTTATATCCTTTTGTATTTCTTACACTTGTTTTTTCAAAACTTAATTCTGAAACTTTCAAAGGTTATTTACACAGCGCCATCCATATGTAGGGTGCTTACAGCCAATAAGATGGTAGTTCCTTGCTCCAAAGGGGCTTCATCTAGAAAAAGGATGGAAACAAGGAAAGACAACTGATAAGGATGATGTGAATTTAACAGAAACAAAATTGGTTCCTTTTTAGAGAGGGTGGACTGGAACTGAAATTCCTTTTAAAATGAACTTTCCAAGCACATCATGTTTTATCTGCAATTGTTGTTGGTTCTTTGTGTTGAATATTGTTATGCACTAAAGTTCTCTCCCTGGGCAAGCAGGGGGATACTGTAGATAGTTTTCACTCAGGTCCACATATACAAATAAGGGACTGAAAGTGACGTTCAGTGATTGGGTAGTTACAGAAAGTCTTACAGTTGCGTTGTAGTGGAGCTCTATATAAGCAGGCTGGCTGAACCCTTCAGTTCAGTTCTGTTCTGGCCTGTGAATAAGCAAGAGCTGTTTGAAGAATCGCTGTGTCGTCTGATATGTTCACCCACAACTTAACAAATATATGCCATTTGGTAATTTATGGACCTAATAGGTATCTAAAGCCATTTGCACATAACAAAATATGTATTTTATCAAAGCAATTGTCGAAAAGTCCATGCAGAATGTAGGCTCTCTATATACAGAAACTAGTGATCTTTTAGGGAGCGGGCTAGCAGGCGGGGCCCATGATTTATATCAGGCACATCCAACAGGTAGATCGTGATCTACTGGTAGATCACTGGACATCTGTGGTAGATCACCGCCTCCCCTAAGAAAAGCTAAACACTTTGCCTGCACCCCCCAAAACAGGGACTTCCTTTTTTAAAAAAGCTGAACAACTTTGACCTGAACCCCCCAAAAGGCGGTAGATCACTGCCCGTCTTTAACTCTGGTGAGTAGATTGCAGTCTCTTGGGAGTTGGCCACCCCTGATTTACATCATAGGATGTAACACAAAACACTGTTGCTGTATGTGGGTTTTATTTTATTTATTTTTTATCTTATATTTTGGAAATGTATGCCCAGGTTTTTTTCCTTTACTTTTTTTTGGGGGGGGCAAGAGAGTGGGGCCCTAAGCTATAGCTTGTCTAGCTTATACGTACATCCGGCCATGCCTACCTGTCAAAGTGGCCCACCAGGGTGGGGGGAACCCCAAGATCCAGCCTAACAGGCTAAAGAGGTTCCCCCACTCCTGCCTTAAGCTTATATCACTCTTCAAACCTGTCTTTCCAGTGATATATGGTCGCTGGGATGCATTCTATATGAGCTGTGCACTCTTAAACATCCAGTAAATACCCTTATGTTTACAGTGGTACCTCGGGTTAAGTACTTAATTTGTTCCGGAGGTCCGTTCTTAACCTGAAACTGTTCTTAACCTGAAGCACCACTTTAGCTAATGGGGCCTCCTGCTGCCGCTGCGCCGCCGGAACACGATTTCCGTTCTTATCCTGAAGCAAAGTTCTTAACCTGAAGCACTATTTCTGGCTTAGTGGAGTGTGTAACCAGAAGCGTATCTAACCTGAAGCGTATGTAACCTGAGGTACCACTGTATTCCAGGAACTGATCCAAGGCCAGTTTCTAAAAATGCAATGTGAGAATTGACCCTTCCCTTAAATCTTCCCAAATACTTTTGTGGCTTGATGTAATTGCACACATGCCATTAATATTGTAGGGACTGTTTATGATATGCTGCAAATAGAATTTTTTGGCAGGAATAGAGTTTTCATTTGGAAAGGGGAAGCATTTACAGTGCAAACCTATCTGTATGTACTCAGACTGGTCAATACAGCACACCCACAATATGTGTTTTTAGGATTGCTGTCATGGTGTAACTAATAGTCTTGTACTCAGGTCTGCTGAGTGCTCTCACTGCTGTGAGGCTTTCTCTGTCACAGGCTGCTCTCCTAAAAAAGGGTGGGGGTGCGGGTTTTTTTCTTTAAATGTTTTTGGGGCCCCAAAATAGCGGGGCCCTAAGCTATAGGCTGCGAAAGGCTGGGCTGGATGAATCCCTAGCCGGAATTAAGATTGCCGGAAGAAATATCAACAACCTCAGATATGCAGATGACACAACCTTGATGGCAGAAAGTGAGGAGGAATTAAAGAACCTTTTAATGAGGGTGAAAGGAGAGCGCAAAGTATGGTCTGAAGCTCAACATCAAAATAACGAAGATCATGGCCACTGGGCCCATCACCTCCTGGCAAATAGAAGGGGATGAAATGGAGGCAGTGAGAGATTTTACTTTCTTGGGCTCCATGATTACTGCAGATGGTGACAGCAGCCACGAAATTAAAAGACGCCTGCTTCTTGGGAGAAAAGCAATGACAAACCTATACAGCATCTTAAAAAGCAGAGACATCACCTTGCCGACAAAGGTCCGTATAGTTAAAGCTATGGTTTTCCCAGTAGTGATGTACGGAAGTGAGAGCTGGACCATCAAGAAGGCTGATCTCCGAAGAATTGATGCTTTTGAATTCTGGTGCTGGAGGAGACTCTCTTGAGAGTCCCATGGACTGCAAGAAGATCAAACCTCTCCATCCTTAAGGAAATCAGCCCTGAGTGCTCACTGGAAGGACAGGTCCTGAAGCTGAGGCTCCAATACTTGGCCACCTCATGAGAAGAGAAGACTCCCTGGAAAAGACTCTGATGTTGGGAAAGATGGAGGGCAGAAGGAGAAGGGGACGACAGAGGACGGGATGGTTGGACAGTGTTCTGTAAGCTACCAGCATGAGTTTGGCCAAACTGCGGGAGGCAGTGGAAGACAGGAGTGCCTGGCGTGCTCTGGTCCAGGGGGTCACGAAGAGGCGGACGCGACTAAACCAGTGTTTCCCAACCTTGGGTCTTCAGCTGTTTTGGGATTACAATCCCCATCACCCGTGACCACTGATCTTGTTAGCTAGGGATGATGGGAGTTGTAGTCCAGAAATAGCTGGAGACCCAAGCTTGGGAAACACTGGACTGTTGTTGTTTAGTCGTTTAGTCGTGTCCGACTCTTCGTGACCCCATGGACCAGAGCACACCAGGCACTACTGTCTTCCACTGCCTCCCGCAGTTTGGTCAGACTCATGTTTGTAGCTTCGAGAACACTGTCCAACCATTTCGTCCTCTGTCGTCCCCTTCTTCTTGTGCCCTCCATCTTTCCCGACATTAGGGTCTTTTCCAGGGAGTCTTCTCTTCTCAGGAGGTGGCCAAAGTATTGGAGCCTCAGCATCAGGATCTGTCCTTCCAGTGAGCACTCAGGGCTGATTTCCTTCAGAACGGAGAGGTTTGATCTTCTTGCAGTCCATGGGACTCTCAAGAGTCTCCTCCAGCCCCAGAATTCAAAAGCATCAATTCTTCGGCGACCAGCCTTCTTTATGGTCCAGCTCTCACTTCCATACATCACGACTGGGAAAACCATAGCTTTAACTATACGGACCTTTGTTGGCAAGGTGATGTCTCTGCTTTTTAAGATGCTGTCTAGGTTTGTCATCGCCCTTCTCCCAAGGAGCAAGCGTCTTTTAATTTCGTGGCTGCTGTCACCATCTGCAGTGATCATGGAGCCCAAGAAGGTAAAATCTCTCACTGCCTCCATTTCTTCCCCTTCTATTTGCCAGGAGGTGATGGGACCAATGGCCATGATCTTGGTTTTTTTGATGTTGAGCTTCAGACCCTATTTTGCGCTCTCCTCTTTCACCCTCATTAAAAGGTTCTTTAAAACAACAACAAATCCGGCACTGCCTAGGGATGCTGCGCCTGGAGGGGGAAAGGAAAAGCTCCGCCCGCCCTGCCCTTTGGCCGGACGAAGCCGCGCCCTGCCGGTGGAGGGTGGCCGGGACGGGTCCTTCCTCCTCTTCGCCGCCCAAGCCGGGCGGGCCAAGGGCTTGCGGAGTCCCGGTAGGTGAAGGCGCTCGCGGGTCGTTGCAACGCCTCCGGTTGCAAAAATCCCCATTTGCCCGGAGGAAGAAGCGCGGGGAGCGCGGCGTTGCTGAGCCCGCCCTCCTCCCTTTGCAGCGGGGATGAGGGAAGAGGCGCGCTCGGCGCTGCTCCTCCTTTGTCCGCGCCGCTCCTTGCTTTTCTCCCTCCCCAAAGCGGAACAAAACTCGGGTCACCACAGCAACAAAGATCCGGAGGGCTGTGAGAGTATTTTATTCCAAAAAGGAGCCGTGTCTTTTTTTTTAATGATATTTTATTAAGTTCTAACAAAGCGAAAAATTATAAAACCGTGACTCAAAAAAGAATACAAAAACACAGAAATACAAGAATACAAACATTTTACATTTAAAAGAGAAAAAGGAAAAGATAAAAACCCCTCTTTTTAATTTCTCACCACTCATTAACTTAGTTTCCTGACTTCCTCACACCTCCCTTTTTTGTATTCCAATTAAAAATTGATCAGCAAATTCATATCTTATTGGTTTATTTTTCCTCACATATTATAGCTGCAAATTTTCATCTAATACCTATCCATTCTTGCATACTCTTATTTTACCTTATTACTAGAACCCCTTCATTTCATTTCAATGTCATCAACATTCAAAAATTTTACAATGTTTCTGTAAATAGATTTTAAATTTCTTCCAATCTTCTTCCACCAACTCTTCTCCTTGATCTCGGATTCCAAAAAAGGAGTCGTGTCTTGTGCTCAACGTCCGAACAGACAGACACGCGGAACATTGTTTTTACACGGGAGGCGCCCAAGGCCCTTCCACCCAAATAGTCCCCTTTCCCCACATGTACATTCTTTTCCTTCGAAAATCTAATATATGGGACAAGACTTGTGATTTTTTTTTTTTTAAAGTTTAAAATATTCATAGATATTTTCAGATCCGAAACTAGGCTTTTTGTCACCCGGTCAAAGACCCAGTTTGGCACACACACACATAATGCATGTTATCATACGTGTACATACATACCGTACATACATACATACAAACACACACACACAGCTCAATATATTTATTCGTAAAGGGCATAAACGGTAGGCGATATATTATTTGAACACAAAGGAATCCTAAGAATTATGGTGACTGTATGATCAAAGGGAAAATGAGCATCCCTTCCAGTAAAAGCCCGGTCTTGGCTGGGGAGGGCGGGGTATAAATAAAATTTATTATTATTATTATTATTGTTGTTGTTGTTGTTAAAAGTAGAGCTTCCATGTGCAGCAGTTGTCTATCTGAGGTTGGGTTTTGAATTGGATTTATTTGTTCACAGGATCATTAAAAGACTGCATTTCCATAAGATCGGTCAAGAGCCTCTGGTTTCCTTTTAAAATGAATTTATTATTATTTTTTTGTCTCTCTGAGGCTTTTTGCCACCCACCCCTCTTCTTGGTTCTGTGCAAACCCTTTCAAGGAGTTTTGATGTGTAACTTTACTCCCGAGTAAGCTTCAACAAGAGCTGCTTTCCATTTTATTTTTGTTTGATTGCTCATTTTAGGAAATGATAATTTTGTAAGTCATTTTAGGTACCATGTGAGGTGAGGACATGTTTTTTGAGAGTCTAAAGTAGAAAGTCCCCTTCCATTACAATCCTAATGCAGCCGGGCTGACCAGTGCTTGCCAGGAAACTGCCTCTGGCAGGAAAAAGTGCTCACACACCCTTACTTTCCTGTGTGTAGATCATGTAAAGTAAAAGGAATCAACCTTAGCTTTTAAATGCATTCAAAGTTCTGAGGGGATCATAGAATTGTAGAGTTGGAAGGGACCCCAAGGATCATCCAGAATAGCTCCTATTGCCAGCTTTTACCTGAATCCGTTATTGTCAGTATACAAATAGATAATGCAAAACATTTCATTAGGCAGAGTGAAAAAGTAGCTAAATCTCAGCTTCCTATAGCCAAGATTGGTTGTATAGTCAAAGCTATGGTTTTCCCAGTAGTGATGTATGGAAGTGAGAGCTGGACCATCAAGAAGGCTGATCGCCGAAGAATTGATGCTTTTGAATTCTGGGGCTGGAGGAGACTCTTGAGAGTCCCATGGACTGCAAGAAGATCAAACCTCTCCATTCCGGAGGAAATCAGCCCTGAGTGCTCACTGGAAGGACAGATCCTGAAGCTGAGGCTCCAATACTTTGGCCACCTCATGAGAAGAGAAAGACTCCCTGGAAAAAGACCCTGATGTTGGGAAAGATGGAGGGCAGAAGGAGAAGGGGACGACAGAGGACGAGATGGTTGGACAGTGTTCTCGAAGCTACCAGCATGAGTTTGACCAAACTGCGGGAGGCAGTGGAAGACAGGAGTGCCTGGTGTGCTCTGGTCCAGGGGGTCACGAAGAGTCGGACACAAATAAACGACTAAACAACAACAGGCAACTCCCCATTTACACGGGGGTTATGTTCCGAGGCATTGCACGTTTAAGTGAAATCACGTCTATTTGGAACACCATTGAAAAAGCGTGCAAACACCACAATCGCTGTCTGCAGACTTCCTTGCTCAAACTCCAGCCCTCCACCGGCCTCAAAGGTTTGTGCAAGGGCTCCTGGGATTGCATTTGCAAAGGTTCCTGGGATTGTTAGGCACTATTTTCACTCCATTTTTGCTGTTTCCGTGCTCTTTTATGGCCCTTTTTGGCCCTTTTCATGCCACTTCTGGGTTCACAGCAATGCAGGTGAGCATGGTTGTGCGTGCCTTGAATGCACGTAAATGTGGAGTTGCTTGTGTACATATTTTAATGTATTTAATATTCACAAAGGTATTATTATTAATATTAATAATATATTAATATTAATATTCATATATTAATATAATATATTAATATATTAATATAAATATAATATATTAATATATAATATATTAATATTAATATTCAACATGGAAGTTGGCGAAAGAGTGAGCAGGGTTTCAACATCAGGAGGAATCAACTAGTTTCATAACGGAACCCAAGTCTAATATGTTTACTATTTTATTGCTTTCCAGGAGAGCGTTCTGAAGAGGAAGGGGAAAGTGCAATCTGTCAAAGATCTGTAGAGACGCCTGCAAATAGTAGAGCAATTTGGTAACCATGGAGAAATACAGCGTGCTAGCGATACTCGGAGAAGGATCATTTGGGAGAGTTCTTTTGGTCTGTCATAAAAACAAAAATCAGAAATATGCAATGAAGGAAATAAGGCTTCCTAAGGTAACTTTTATCCAAATGCTATCAGAACCTGGTTGTTGGTTTTTTTAAAAAAATAATTCTTAGCTTGTGCTAAAGAGGTCAAAACAAGGGAAATCTTAACTGGATTTTCCACATGCCAGATAGGTAACATTCTGTCTCTGGAAGTGAGGAAAACCCCAATATCATATCCTTACAGGCCTAGAAAGTTCTTAGAAAATACAAAATTGTATTTAACTTAAACCGTCTGCACTATATTTAACATATACTGATCCAGCTATAGTTAGCCGTGGTTATGGCTGCGATTCGGTAAATACTAACAGCACAGTCTCAACCAGGATTACGGTCTTATTAGTCTTATCTCATTAATGTGCCATTTGTTTCAAGTTAGTTGTGCTGTTGTTTCAGTTATGACTAATTTTAGCTGGATTGGGGCCACAATTCAAAGATCAGCAAGACCTTTATTTTTGTGGAAGGCTTTTGGGTTATTGGACTGTATTGTAAAGATTATATATTTTGCCTTTAAGTTGCTTGCCCTTTTAATTAGTGCGTATTGTAACTACATTTCTACACTTTTAAAACTATTTTAATCTAAATTATTATATTATTTCAATTGTACCCATTTCCACCGAGCCGGAATATACCGTATTTTTCGCTCTATAAGACGCACCAGACCACAAGACGCACCTAGTTTTTGGAGGAGGAAAACAAGAAAGAAAATATTCTGAATCTCAGAAGCCAGAACAGTAAGAGGGATCGCTGCGCAGTGAAAGCAGCAATCCCTCTTGCTGTTCTGGCTTCTGGGATAGCTGTGCAGCCTGCATTCGCTCCATAAGACGCACACACATTTTCCCTTACTATTTAGGAGGGGAAAAGTGAGTCTTATAGAGCAAAAAATACGGTATATGGTACACAATAGCTCTTTAAGTCTCTTACCCCAGTCATAAAACAGCAGACTAAACTTGACTGTTACATCTTCTACAATAACCACTTGGATTGAGGCTGTTACAGATCTCTAATTGGAAATATTTCCATGGTCAGAGAGCTCAGCAGTGCTGGCCTATGATTAAAGATTAAAACAAATTGAAGTCTGATAAATGTTTTCTAGATATTTTAATTTGTTCCATATTATTGCAATAACTATACGGTATATTTTTATTTACTAACTAGCAATATATTTGTAGTCTGTCTTTGGTGCAGAGAAGTCCTGGAATGAATCTATTTTATTAGCTAAAATGAAGCATCCAAATATTGTCGCCTATTTGGAGTCGTTTGAAGGTAAATATGGATGTTTAAAAACAGTTTTTAGTATTATTAATTTTGCAGAAGCAGAGCTTGCTTTGTACCTGTCCTATTGGTGCAGCCTTAAAAAATAGCATAATAGTAATATATTTTGCATAATAGTATCTCTACTAATAAATCTTAAATTCTCTGTACATTAGCTGATGGACATCTTTACATAGTGATGGAATATTGTGACGATGGAGATCTAATGCAAAAGATTAAACTTCAGAAAGGAAAGTTGTTTCCTGAAGATACGGTAAGAATACAATAAATACATCAGGTTATAACTGAGCACCTTTTGGATATATTCATTTTCTGGCCTGGTTTAGGCTTCTAAGGAGCTTCTGCCCCCTGGCATAGAATTGGAATTAAATCTACAGTTCCGCCTGGATCAAAAAACATATACAGTGGTGCCCTGCAAGACGAATGCCTCGCAAGACGAAAAACTCACTAGACGAAAGAGTTTTCTGTTTTTTGAGGTGCTTCGCAAGACAAATTTCCCTATCGGCTTGCTTTGCAAGACGAAAACGTCTTGCGAGTTCTTGCGAGTTTTTTCCCCTTTTCTTAAAGCCGCTAATAGCCGCTAATAGCGCTAAGCCGCTAATAGCCGTGCTTCGCAAGACGAAAAAACCGCTAGACGAAGAGACTCGCGGATTAATTTTGTCTTGCGAGGCACCACTGTGCGGCATTCTCTCATACTTGCAACAGGCTTGCCAAACAGTTTCGCCATTGCTGATCTAGTTAGTTGGTTAGTTAAACTTAATATGCTGCTTTTCCATGGTAGACGTTATTCCATATGCCAAAAGAGAAGTGAATATTTTTAAAAGTATAACTGGAGATAATAATCACAGAATGAGATGCATAGTTTTAGAACAGAGAAATAAAATAAGCAAGAATTTTTCTTGCCCAGCTTCTATAGTCTTTGTTACAGTGTTTGTCCTCTAGTTTCCTTTGTCTTATTCACGATTATACAAGTAGAATATAAGCCCATGTGCCATATACAAGTAGAATTCAAGACCATGTGTATAGTTTGTGTTTTGTGTGTATAGTTTGTGTTTTGTTTTTACATTTTAGTGTATTTTTGGTCTCTGTGGAAGCTGCCCAGAGTGGCTGGGGAAACCCAGCCAGATGGGCGGGGTACAAATAAATTATTATTATTATTATTATTATTATTATTATTATTATTATATTTTTCTCCTCTCCCCACAGATACTTAATTGGTTTGCACAGATATGCCTGGGTCTGAAATACATTCATGACAAACGTGTCTTGCACAGAGACATCAAGTCAAAGGTAAGTGGACCCCATTTAATGACGGTTTTTAATATTTTATATTAATATATATTAATATATATTAATATATATTAATATATATATATTATATATATAATAACATGAAACAACACAAACAACAAATAATGGGTATTGGTCACCAGATACCAAGCAAAATACTGCCATGATGTGTATAAGGCAGAAAATTATAGCAGCATGTTAAATGAAATAGCCAAGCCAAAGAGATGTATGAGTTACTGGGGGAATAACTGTTATTATAAAATTACCACTAGTCCTTTCGTACTCAGAAATACAAAAATCCTAAGGCTAGGTCTTTCATAAAATTCGGTGGGTTTGTATTTCTTTACTTGTCGGCTTATAAATACTTACATCATGCCTTTCTTCATTAAGAAGGGCCTATCCCACGGCATTTGATGCCAAGAGAGTCCATGGCCAAATGGGCGCCATGTTATGGATTCCATTTTATTGGGAATATTATTCTGTGAAGTAAGGTGCTGCTGCAGATGTGTACCTGATTTAATTAGAGAGATGACTTAACCCCACGTACATCCTCCTCCAAGCTGTTGTTAGCCCTGGGAGAAAAGCTTCCATTGCAGTCCTACATGGGGTCTACAAAATGGATGAAAACATTTAATATGCGTGGTATTTATGGTGGCACTGTGGGTTAAACCACAGAGCCTAGGACTTGCCGATCAGAAGGTCGGCAGTTCAAATCCCCGTGACGGGGTGAGCTCCTGTTGCTTGGTCCCTGCTCCTGCCAACCTAACAGTTTGAAAGCACGTCAAAGTGCAAGGAGATAAATAGGTACCGCTCTGGCGGGAAGGTAAACGTGTTTCCGTGCGCTGCTCTGGTTCTCCAGAAGCAGCTTAGTCATGCTGTACGCCGGATCCCTCAGCCAATAAAACGAGATGAGCGCCGCAACCCCAGAGTCAGCCACAACTGGACCTAATGGTCAGGGGTCCCTTTAACTTTTTAAAACAGCTAATTCTGTGTCAGCTTTTTTCTAATGCTTGTTGGTGTTCATTTGGCTTTTGCTCGTCAGGGAGCGTAGATTCCCAACTAACCTTACAGCAGAGTGCTGATTGACTTCTGATTTAATAATACAGACACTGACATAGAGAGTGATAAGTTTCTCCCTTTCTCTCTCTCTCTCTCTCTCTCTCTCTCTCTCTCTCTGTAAATGGACTCTTTTTCCTATTTCGTAATGCAGAACATATTCCTCACACAAAATGGGAAAGTAAAACTGGGAGATTTTGGGTCTGCACTTCTTCTTTCCAGGCAAGTCCATATCATACTGAGGCTGGGGAATTTTTAAAAATTAGTTGCTATCTGTTGTAGAAATGTTAGTCTCTTCCTAATATTACTTGTGTTTGTTTCTTTTTTGGAGCAGCCCAGAGGCGTATGCTTGTTCCTATGTGGGAACCCCTTATTATGTGCCTCCAGAAATTTGGGAAAATACACCCTACAACAATAAAAGGTAAGAATTAGTCAGAATCTCTAGGAGCACTTACTTTAATATTGGGTGTAATACTAGATAAACAATGCAAAAATCAATTTATGTATAGCCTGGACAACCTTTTGCAAATTTTATTCAAATTTTGATTTCAGAAGAGCCATTCCTCTGATTTTTCCAAAGTCTGTGAGTTGCTACTGACTAAGGGAATTGAAGTTAAAATATATTTCACAACAACTATACATAGTCACTGACTGGAATATAATTACAATGTTGAGGTTCCCATTGGATTGTCATAAATCTTGGATAACGTAGCAGTGATAGCTATGATGCCAAGTGTGGGACAGGTAAAGATGGAGATGCAAAGGAACGGTTGGAGGCCTTAAAATTGTTGGGCAAGCAGGGTTTGTATTCAAGCCCTGCTGGAACTGGTTCCTATTAGGAGCTCCCAGTTGGAGCACCAATCAGCTGATTGGCTACACTCAAGTTGCAGAATGAGCCTGATTCAAGTGGCGCCTAAAGCCACCACTGAACAGCTGATTGGTCTCACTTGGTTCAGCTGGGAAAATGCCCTGTTGAGTTCAGGCTTCCTTGTAGCGGAAGAATGGGTCAGCTGG
Organism: Podarcis erhardii; assembly: GCF_964252035.2. NCBI lineage: Eukaryota > Metazoa > Chordata > Lepidosauria > Squamata > Lacertidae > Podarcis > Podarcis erhardii. The sequence continues at coordinate 8,354,678 of NC_138507.1, read as the reverse complement.
TGTCATTGTGACATCATATGATTGACAGGTAGGTGGCCTGGCCTACCTGCAGGGCAGGATTTAGCTACTGAAGGTAATGGGGCCCTTTATGGGTCCAGCTGTCCTTTGTCAACAACCAATTGTCACTGTTTTTTATGCTGAATATATGCTATATGGTAATTTATGGACCTAATAGGTATCTAAAGCCATTTGCACATGACAAAATATGTATTTTATCAGAGTAATTGTTGAAAAGTCCATGCAGAATGTAGGCACCCTATATATATAAAGGTAAAGGTACCCCTGCCCGTACGGGCCAGTCTTGACAGACTCTAGGGTTGTGCACTCATCTCACTCTAGAGGCCGGGAGCCAGCGCTGTCCGCAGACACTTCCGGGTCACGTGGCCAGCGTGACAAAGCTGCTCCGGCGAACCGGCACCAGAGCAGCACACGGAACGCCGTTTACCTTCCCGCTAGAAAGCGGTACCTATTTATCTACTTGCACTTAATTGTGCTTTCGAACTGCTAGGTGGGCAGGAGCTGGGACTGAATGACGGGAGCTCACCCCGCCACGGGGATTCGAACTGCCGACCATGCGATCGGCAAGTCCTAGGCGCTGAGGTTTTACCCACCCGCCACCCTATATATAGAAATGAGCAAACCAGTGATATTTTAGGGAGCAGGCTAGCAGGCGGGACCCATGACTTAAGTCATAGGAGCCTACACAAAACACTGTTGCTGTATGTAGGTTTTATTTTATTTGTTTTTTATCTTATATTTTGGAAATGTATGTCCAGGTGTCTTTTCTTTAGCTTTTCTTGGGGGGCCCCCAAGAGAGTGGGGCCCTAAGCTATAGCTTGTTTAGCTTATACATAAATATCACTCTTCATACCTGTCTTTCCAGTGATATATGGTCGCTGGGATGCATTCTATATGAGCTGTGCACTCTTAAACATCCAGTAAGTACCCTTATGTTTATTACTTCCAGGAACTGATCCAAAGCCAGTTTCTAAAAATGCAATGTGAGAATTGACCCTTCCCTTAAATCTTCACAAATACTTTTGTGGCTTGATGTAATGGCACGCATGCCATTAATATTGTAGGGGCTGTTTTTGATATGCTGCAAATAGAGTTTTCGGGGAGGAGGGGAATAGAGTTTTCATTTGGAAAGGGTAAGCATTTACAGTGCAAACCTATCTGTATGTACTCAGATTGTGGTCAATACAGCATACCCACAAGATGTGTTTTTAGGATTGCTGTCGTGCTGTAAGTAATAGCCTTGTACTCAGGTCTGCTGAGTACTCTCACCAATATGATGGTTTCTCTGTCACAGGCTGCTCTCCTAAAAAAGGGTGGGAGCAGGAATGCCAGTCTTAGGGCCGGTATTAATGTCAAAAAATCAAAAAGAAATGATATTTATTGCTGTTCCAAAATACAGTGCACAGCTCCCCCAACAGCAGACTCAAAGAATGCTATTTCTGAAGATTTGTAGACTGGTCAGTTTATGTAGAATGTAGCGCTAGGTCTTTTGCATTCATTTGTATGAAGATAATGTTTCATTTGTATACAGCAGTTAGATCTAGGAGGCATTTTAGTAAATATTTAATGCAAGTAAAATCATTTGCTTTCCCCCACATATCTGTTCAATTTAGTTTCAGGCCAATAGCTGGAAACATCTTATCCTTAAGATATGTAAAGGATACTACAATCCACTTCCACCTCATTACACTTATGAACTTCAGTATTTGATAAAACAAATGTTTAAAAAGAATCCCAAGAACCGTCCATCAGCTACCACGATTCTTGCAAGAAGCTGTCTGGCAAAGTGTATTAGAAATCTTGCTTCAGCAGAGGTACTATTTTGACTTAAGAAAACTGAGCATACATTTTTGTAGACAGAAAATGATCTTTTCATATTATGGTTTCAGTGAGATTATTATTTAATTATATCATTCACACACACACACACACACACACACACACACATACGTGTGTGTGTGTGTGTGTGTGTTTGTATGGAAATATGGAATTTTTTTATTTTAATGCATTCACCAGATAAGTGAAGGATTGACCTTGTTTCCATGTGATTAACTTTGGGCTCTGCTTTTCGAATGATCACTGTGACATATGCCATATTTTCCTTTATTATTAAGTTAATTACACCAAGGAGTTTGGACTTATTGTCGGAAACTAGGATTCTCTTTCATAGCATGAAATATAATTGTGGAGCAGTTGTTCACAAGTATGCTAAGATACCGTATTTTTTGCGCCATAAGACGCACCTGACCATAAGACGCACCTAGTTTTTAAAGGAGGAAAGGGGGAAAGCCCCTTTTTTTGAGGATCAGCTCACAGTTGTGCAGCTTCTTTTGCAAAGGGGGAAAATCCTGTTCTTATGGGGTTCAACTCAAAGTTCTGCAGCTTCTTTAGGAAAGGAAAGGGAGCTGTTTCTACAGTTTCCAGACAGATAATCTAATCAGCCAGTCACATGTCGCTGGGGAACCAAACAGCCTCTGTCTGCAGAACATTGAACAGTGGAGGCCTGGGCAAGGGGCCGGGGCCAGAAAGGGAGCCAGCGATTGACCACGCATTCGCTCCATAAGACACACAGACATTTCCCCTTCCTTTTTAGGAGGAAAAAAGTGCATCTTATGGAGTGAAAAATACAGTATTTGTTCACTTAAGATAGCAAAATAAAGATACGTACCTAGTCTGCATGTTGTCCGATTATGAATACTGTTCTTCAACCCTTTAAAGGAATATGCAAGGAGCAAGAGTTGGGATTCAGAATCAGAAGCCATTGCCAAGGGTTTCTGTGAAATGGGATTGGAGAAAGCAGGTGAGGATACATAAACAACCATGAAGTTCTAAAGTCATCTGTTAATTGACATTTGAGCCAAGTTCTGACATGGTTATTGGGGGGGGGGGCTTACTTACATTAGTGGTCATAGAATCATAGAGTTGGAAGAGACCACAAGGGCCATCGAGTCCAACCCCCTGCCAAGCATGAATTACTTCTCTGAGACTACAATCCTATACATACTTCCCTGGGAATAAGTTCCATTGAACTGATTGGGTCTTACTTTTGAGTAGACATGCAAAGAATTGTGCTGAGATGTTTGTGAATGCTATTGCCAACAGTGCCAAATACAAGAAATATGCTGGAGGGAAGACTGAATTTAAAGTATTTTGATGTGTGTGTGTGTGTGTGTTTTTAAATCCAAATAGAAAAATATGCACTATAACTTGGGTCAGATGATCCAATATCTGTAATCCTGTATTAAGGAAATATATGGGGGGGGGGGCTGAAACATGGGAACAACTGTAAACACTCCTAATGGATTTTAATAAAACATTTCATTAGGGAAGGATGCCTCCCTGGAAGCTGTTTCACCAAACCCTCACAGACAACAGTGGGAAAAGGGAAGATCCAGTAGTGTCATCAAAATTCTGGGAAATGCATCTTTACTTACTTCCAGTATTACAACCAAGGAGGATGCAAGTAAGATAAGATTCAGTATATTTGTTTGCGTTGCTTGCAGTGGTCAGGGATGATGGGAACTGTTGTCCCAAAACAGCTGGAGGGCCAAATTTGGCCACCACTGCTCTCAATTGTTGCTTTTATTTTTGGCGACTTGGTGTGGGTTACTGTCCCAACATTGTAATGTCTTATTATTTGTGCGAAAAGGTGGTGATGTAAGAAGATATGATGAAAATGTCACACGAAAGCAGTGGACCAAGGAGCCTCCGGAAACCTTGATGAATATTCTTCGCAATGCTGATGTTAGCTTAGCTTTTAAAACATACACAATCTGCAAAGGAGGTAAACTATAATGGTAGCAGGGGTGTGATACCCAATATGGGTTAAATTGCTGGTCAGGGCCCCAATCCATAGATCAAGGATAAGGAACCTTTTAGGCCTGGTGAACCGGATTGCTGTCTGTTCTTCCACTCCCACAGTTCAACTTCAACAGGTGGGCTAGACAAGCCACTTGTCAATTCACCTGGCATTATATGCCCTGCCCACCTGTCAGATTCGCTTGTGCAGCCTCTTCCCAAGTACCTGACAGCCAGCTGATGGTTAGGCCCTTCAGAACCGCAGTGTAGGGGGCTTCGCCTTAACCTTAAAAAAAAAATCCAAGGCAAAATTAGACAAGATCAGCCTAGTGCTGGTGATGAATAGGTCTATGGATGTAATGGTGAATGTTTAAAAATAAGGTTGTATCCAACAAAGTTATCCATTTTACACAAAGACTTCTTGTGTAAGGAACTTTCCCTCCCTCTACCCCCTCTGGTAAAGGTAAAGGGACCCCTGACCGTTAAGTCCAGTCGCGAACGATTCTGGGGTTGCGGCGCTCATCTTGCTTTACTGGCCGAGGGAGCCGGTGTACAGCTTCTGGGTCATGTGGCCAGCATGACTAAGCCGCTTCTGCTGAAAGCAGAGCAGCGCACGGAAACGCTGTTTACCTTCCCGCCGGAGTGGTACCTATTTATCTACTTGCACTTTGACGTGCTTTCGAACTGCTAGGTTGGCAGGAGCTGGGACCAAGCAACGGGAGCTCACCCCATCGTGGGGATTCGAACTGCCAACCTGATCGGCAAGCCCTAGGCTCTGAGTAGGTATGCAAGGGGTGTGCAAGAAGAGATGAGGGAGGGAAAGTTTAATTGCAAAAAACCTTGCACATATGGGATGATCTTTTGGATACAACCCAAAAAATAAAATCTCGGATAATGGTTATAAAGAGGGGGAAAGCCACAGGGAGTTCTTTGTCATTGACACAAAAGCTTTCACCTCTTAATGAGATAGACAGGAAATGAAATGAAACAGGAAATGAAATGAAACAAGTAATGATGGAGTAAAATACATTGTTCTCATATTGAACTTAATACTGAAGCTGTTTAATTATTGGAGGGACAGGACTGATAATTCCTGTTTTCATTTTGCTAATGTTAAAGGTTCCGATGACCTTCTGAGAGGACCACTTACTGAAGATATCAAAACATCTGATGAACCAGATGGTGAAAGTATTATGGAGGATGTAGAGAGACTTCAACCTAGATCAGATGACGAGGACACGTATGTTCAAATACAATTTGAAAGCTTTATTCTTGGAGTTTTTTTTTCATATCTTGAAACAACAGCTCCAAAAGAAACATTCCTTATCTAAAACCCAGCTATCTATAGTTTTGTATCATTTTCTAACATCACTTGCTTTTGAAGTTGCAGCAGTGCTAAGAAGCACCATCTTGAGGAGTTTCTGCATGTGAAACTTTAGATCCTGCCTTCTACTTGCAGTCACCCTCTCCATTTGTTCAGCCACTTTTAGAACTTGGGGGATATTTTAGAATGAATTGCCAGTATTGGAAGCCTATGGGTCATGCAAATTTATGTTTGTTACATGGCCACCGGTTCATGTGGTCTCTAGAATCCAAATATGCCAACGGTGGAGAGAAGTGTCAGCCATTTGCAAGTTATGTTCTATGTCTATAAACATATTGAAAAATATTCAGAACAGAATGATAAAGCTGATATGAGATACATGAGTGTTTTGTGAAGGAGGAACCAGGAATATTTAAGTGGAGGACATCATAAGGTAAAGGGACCCCTGACCATTAGGTCCAGTCGTGGCTGACTCTGGGGTTGTGGCGCTCATCTCGCTTTATTGGCCGAGGGAGCCGGCGTACAGCTTCCGGGTCATGTGGCCAGCATGACTAAGCCGCTTCTGGTGAACCAGAGCAGCGTACGGAAACACCATTTACCTTCCCGCCGGAGCGGTACCTATTTATCTACTTGCACTTTGACATGCTTTCGAACTGCTAGGTTGGCAGGAGCAGGGACCAAGCAACGGGAGCTCACCCCGTCGCAGGGATTCGAACCGCCAACCTTCTGATTGGCAAGTCCTAGGCTCTGTGGTTTAACCCACAGCGCCACCCGCGTCCCCGGAGGACATCATAGTAATTTCCAAAATCTAAAACGCTGCATTGAGGAACAAAAAAACCCCACCCAACTCTAGCAAGTCCTTATTAAAGAAGTGCTGTGTACACCAAGGATGGATACTTCCTCATAATGTTAATACAACTTCCATCATGGCTGATCCCTGTCTATGTTGGCTGGGATTGGCAGGATTTGAAGTCCATCAACATCAAGAGGGTATTTATACTGAATGGAAACAGCTTAAGTTTGGATGGTTAGAAAAATAACATGGATTGGACATCATAACAAATTGTTCTGGAAAAATGCTAGAATCTACAGGACTGTTTTTATGGGTATAATATATTATGTGGACACCTTTAAGTCTTTGGAGTTCATTGCAGTAAAGTAGAGGCCCTTCCATTTCTTTAGTCCAATTATTTTATTTAAACCATGTTAAAATATGGCTCTTTCTCTTTCATTTTGTAGGGATTTCGAAGCAGATGATTATCCAGACTGGGTTTTTGAATTAAAAAGGATGACCAAAATGGAGAGTGAATAAATAATTGAATAATGGAGGAAGTGAAGAAACTGGTACCATCAGATAACCAAATGTCTCGATGCAAAAAATGTTGCTCAACATTTCAAAAGTTCTGCATAAGCATACTAGTTACAGTGATTCTGGATTAAATTCTTTGGACACCAGTGTACTGGCTAAGCTTTTGTATTTTGGGGTGGTAGAGAAGTATAGCACTTTCAGAATAAATGTGAACATTCATCTTCCTAAGGTGTTGTTTTGTGTACTTCCTATATGAAGGTGGGGTGGGTTTTTTTGTTACTGTGTTATATATTTTGTGTTTTTATACTGTAAACCGCCCTGTGATCTTTGGATGAAGGGCCCTATATAAATGTAATAAATAATCTAAATAGTAATCCAAATCCACAAGCTGGTAAAGGCAATTTTAGCCTTCTAGCTGAGTTAACCCTGTACATTTAAATTTTATTTCTTAAGGTGCCAAAAACACTGGGTAGTATTCAACCAAGTTTTACCCAGTAAAATTAAGGAACGTGACTAAGTTAGGTCCATTACTTTCAATGAAACAACTCTGCATAAAATTTAGTTGAACACCATCCACTCTACCACCTTTTTTTACTAAGTTCTTCAGAGAGGTCCCATTGGAACTGAAATTTATTTGAGAAGTAGACGGATGGAAGGATAAACACTACTTTCAAACTCCCATTCTGTTCACATGTACCTGTGCCTAAGCTAACCTCAGTGAGGCTTACTTCAAAGCACACATGCATCTGCTTGCCCTGTTGGTCTGTTCAAGAAAGTTATTATGCCTATACATCCTAAAAGGCATATTCCTGTATGTCCAAAACTTTGCTGGAATGCTAAGCAAGAACATAATTTGCACACGCACCCTAAATAATTTGTATTTTCACAGTAAATCCTTTTGGTACAGTTTCTTTTTTAATGGAACATAGTTTATTCATATAGATGCTGTTGGTGTTTTTGTTGTTATTCACCCCCCTGGCTTGGCGCCATGTGCGGGGAAGCTGTTCTTATCACCCTAAATCTGATGCTGAGGAGACTGTGCCCTCAAAAGTTGGGGAATGTCAAGCATGCTAGGTTCTCAGGAGCTGGGCCCTGCGTGCTTTTTTACTCGCCCTGGTGTGCTTTGAATTGTCTCAAAGGGCTAGTTAACATGTCGAAAGTGTCACACAGTTTAAAGGAATGTCGATTCTCCCCCATGAAGTCGATAGAAGCAGCTAATATTGTCTTAACAAGTGTAGTAGGGGTGTGTGTCAATATTTATTCTTGCCACGAGAGATTTTATTTTCTTGGGCTCCATGATCACTGCAGATGGTGACAGCAGTCACCAAATTAAAAGACGCCTGCTTCTTGGGAGAAAAGCAATGACAAACCTAGACAGCATCTTAAAAAGAAGAGACATCACCTTGCCGACAAAGGCCCATACGGTCATACCTCGGGTTGAAGTTGCTTCAGGTTGAGCGCTTTTGGGTTGTGCTCCGTGGCGACCCGTAAATAACGGAAGGCGTTACTTTCGGGTTTCGCCGCTTGCGCATACGCAGACTGTAAAAATGACGTCATGTGCGGAAGTGGCAAATCGCGACATGCGCAGGCGCAAGTTGCGTTCGCTTCAGGATGAGAACGGGGTTCCAGAACGGATCCCGTTTGTATCCAGAGGTACCACTGTATAGTTAAAGCTATGGTTTTCCCAGTAGTGATGTAGGGAAGTGAGAGCTGGACCATCAAGAAGGCTGATCGCCAAAGAATTGATGCTTTTGAATTCTGGTGCTGGAGGAGACTCTTGAGAGTCCCCTGGACTGCAAGAAGATCAAACCTCTCCATTCTGAAGGAAATCAGCCCTGAATGCTCACTGGAAGGACAGATCCTGAAGCTGAGACTCCAATACTTTGGCCACCTCATGAGAAGAGAAGACTCCCTGTAAAAGACCCTGATGTTGGGAAAGATGGAGGGCACAAGGAGAAGGGGACGGCGGAGGACAAGATGGTTGGACAGTGTTCTTGAAGCTACGAACATGAGTTTGACCAAACCGGGAGACAGTGTAAGACAGGAGCATAGCTGTCAACTTTCAGATTTGAAAATAAGGGATCAGCAGCCTCGAAAATAAGGGATCAGCAGCCTCGCTACGGGATATCTAACAATCCAGGATAGCAGTGGGAAACGGCGCTGGAATAAGGGAATTTCACACACAAAAAGGTGAAGGAAGGTGAGGACAGGTGACCTCACCTAGGCCCGAAGTCACCCCCCACCAAAGCAGGCTCAAAGCTTCTCAGAGCTTTTCAAAATCATTTTTCTCAGCAGCTAAAAGGCATTAGCTAAGCATCAGAAACATTCTGCTTGCTGTAACTAAAAAAGATTGCAACAAAGGTAGGGAACACAGTCCATTGTTTCTCAGGCCTTTCTGATGCCTTCTGGCCTTGCTAAAGAACCACATTGCAACTTGCTTTCTGTCCGGGAACCATGCCAGAACAAGAGATTGAAACATATCTGAACACTCTGAAACCCCTTTCCTGGGAATGGTGCCAAGAGTCCCAATAGTCCCAAGACAGCTTTCTGTTCATGCTCAGAGGACTCCTGAGGGAGGAGAAAGGGGGAGGGAACTGGAAAGGGGTATATATGCTTGTGCACATGATTGTGAACTCGTGCATGCTTTTTGTGACTTATCACACTTGCTCCTTCTACCAGTTCATGAATGGTAGAAATAAAAGCCTTCCAGCAGATGTCAAAGCGATAAACAACTACCTGACATTCAGAAGACATCTTAAGGCAGCCCTGTTCAGGGAAGTTTTTAACGTGTGATATTTTATTGTATTTTTGCTTTCTATGGAAGCCGCCCAGAGTGGCTGGGGAGGCCCAGCCAGATGGGCGGGGTATAAATAATAAATAATAATAATAATAATTATTATTATTATTATTATTATTATTTGAGTGTCAGTTGACTCCCACTTCCCTTTCCCAGGCGCAAAATTTTTTTTGCCACCCAGGGCAAAGCCTCATAAGGCTACAAAGGGAAGGTTGACAGCTATGGCCAGGAGTGCCAGGCCAGCTCTGGTCCATGGCGTAGCTGTCAACGTCTCCCTTTCTTGAAGGGAAACCCCCTCATTCCGAATAGGATTCCTCGCAAGAAAAGGGAAACGTTGACAGCTGTGGTCCATGGGGTCACAGAAGAGTCGGACACTTTAAGTCTTAAGACTAAACAATAACACGTGTGTGTGTCAAAACAAAAAAATCCTTCCAGTAGCACCTTAAAGACCAACTAAGTTATCTTGCATATTCAGTGGGATACGTGGATTGTAGAGGGTTCTTAATTCTAAGACCCTTGGGTATAATGTCCAGGTTCTTGCATTTAGTAAGAAAGAAGATATCAGTCTGTACCTGTGCAAGTTTCTTGGTGAGGTTGATGGACTTCCATTTCATGCGGCTCAATGTGGTGCCTTCCATAGTTTCAGTTACAGATAGGTAGCCGTGTTGGTCTGCCATAGTCAAAACAAAATAAAAAAATTCCTTCCAGTAGCACCTTAAAGACCAACTAAGTTATCTTGCATATTCTTGCATTAACTTAGTTGGTCTTTAAGTTGGTCTGCCATAGTCAAAACAACGTGTTGGTCTGCCATAGTCAAAACCAAAAATTCCTTCCAGTAGCACCTTAAAGACCAACTAAGTTAATGCAAGAATATGCAAGATAACTTAGTTACAGATAGGTAGCCGTGTTGGTCTGCCATAGTCAAAACAAAACAAATTCCTTCCAGTAGCACCTTAAAGACCAACTAAGTCAGTTCTTGGTATGAGCTTTCGTGTGCATGTGTGTATCTGAAGAAGTGTGCATGCACACGAAAGCTCATACCAAGAACTGACTTAGTTGGTCTTTAAGGTGCTACTGGAAGGAATTTGTTTTGTTTCAAGATAACTTAGTTGGTCTTTAAGGTGCTACTGGAAGGAATTTTTGGTTTTGACTATGGCAGACCAACACGGCTACCTATCTGTAACGTGTGTGTGTGTGTGTGTCGTGTAGGTGACAGCGACCCCTTCCCCGCCCTCCCTGCTGCGCAGGAGACCTTCCCTCACAGAGCGGCCGTTTGCGGAACCGGCTCGCGCGTCTTCCTTCTCTCCGTCGCCATGGCAACGCGGAGGGCGGGGAGGAGGAGGAGAGGGCCTGCTCCCTTCGCCAGCGAGGAGGGACGCGCTTAGCCCCACCGCCCACCCCATGGCGCCCGGGCGCCCCGCTTTGGAGACAACCCCCTACGTGCCCACTCGGAAACCGGCTCCCCGGGTAACCCGCGCGTGGAAAACGGCCGCCGCCTCAACCGCCACCCTCTTTCCGTTAAAGCAGCGACGTCGGGGGGGGGGTGGGGGGGGCGCACTGCCTTCTTGGTCCCCATTGCTCGCCGCTGCCCTATCCTATAATGAAGGGGACAGGTTAGGTCTGTAACCTGAAGCGTATGTAACCTGAGGTACCACTGTATTGAAGGGGACAGGTTAGGTCTGTAACCTGAAGCGTATGTAACCTGAGGTACCACTGTATTGAAGGGGACAGGTTAGGTCTGTAACCTGAAGCGTATGTAACCTGAAGCGTATGTAACCTGAGGTACCACTGTATTGAAGGGGACAGGTTAGGTCTGTAACCTGAAGCGTATGTAACCTGAGGTACCACTGTATTGAAGGGGACAGGTTAGGTCTGTAACCTGAAGCGTATGTAACCTGAAGCGTATGTAACCTGAGGTAGCACTGTATTGAAGGGGACAGGTTAGGTCTGTAACCTGAAGCGTATGTAACCTGAAGCGTATGTAACCTGAGGTACCACTGTATTGAAGGGGACAGGTTAGGTCTGTAACCTGAAGCGTATGTAACCTGAAGCCTATGTAACCTGAGGTACCACTGTATTGAAGGGGACAGGTTAGGTCTGTAACCTGAAGCGTATGTAACCTGAAGCGTATGTAACCTGAGGTAGCACTGTATTGAAGGGGACAGGTTAGGTCTGTAACCTGAAGCGTATGTAACCTGAAGCCTATGTAACCTGAGGTACCACTGTATTGAAGGGGACAGGTTAGGTCTGTAACCTGAAGCGTATGTAACCTGAAGCCTATGTAACCTGAGGTACCACTGTATTGAAGGGGACAGGTTAGGTCTGTAACCTGAAGCGTATGTAACCTGAGGTACCACTGTATTGAAGGGGACAGGTTAGGTCTGTAACCTGAAGCGTATGTAACCTGAAGCCTATGTAACCTGAGGTACCACTGTATTGAAGGGGACAGGTTAGGTTAGACAAAAACCTGTGTAGTCACACCCCACCCCCCCAAGCAGGACTCAAGACTTTTAAATTCTGAATCCTCAAAGAAAGTAATTTGAAAGTCTTGAGGCCTGCTGGGGGGGGGGGATGACTACACAGATTTTTGTCTAACCTAACCTGTCCCCTTCAATACAGTGGTACCTCAGGTTACATACGCTTCAGGTTACAGACGCTTCAGGTTACAGACTCCGCTAACCCAGAAATAGTACCTCAGGTTAAGAACTTTTTTGAGCAATAAGTTAAAATAAGTTATAATAAGTTACAATAAGGATTTGTTGCGTTAGGAATTTGAACTGGAATACAAAAGAGGGAGGTGAGAGGAGGTATGGGAAACAAGGTAATGGAAATAAGTAATGGAAATTATATTTGTTTTGTTTTTTAATTGTGCGTTTTTGTATTTTTGTTATTTTTTGTGCATTTTTGTTGGTTTTTTGTATTAAATTGGAAATTCTAATAAATATCTTTAAAAAAAACCAAAACTTTGCTTCAGGATGAGAACAGAAATCGTTCTCCAGCAGCAGCAGGAGGCCCCATTAGCTAAAGTGGTGCTTCAGGTTAAGAACAGTTTCAGGTTAAGAGCGGACCTCCGGAACGAATGAAGTACTTAACCTGAGGTACCACTGTATGCTTGGTTTCCACTATGCATTTTGTGTTTTTTAATCTTGCCTTTTTTGGGGCTGCAAACCGCCCTGGAGATCGACGGGTGAAGGGCTAAGGAAGAGAAAGGAGGTCCGTGAAAAATTTGAAGCGGTCACAAAACTGATCGCACAGTTATTCAGAACCCTGCTGGAACTCGTTTCGTTATTTTAACTATCCAGGGAGATCAGCTTCTCAAAGTCTGATAACCAGTGCTTTTTTTTCCTTTAAAAAAATGTTTTCTCATTTTCCTACTCATATTGAAGTACTGCCCCTCAATGAGGCCAAATTTAGATTCACAAAATGTTTAGGGGTCTGCGTCCCCCCAGAAAAAAAGCACTGCTGTTAATCATTGTCACATCCAGAGGTGCAAATTCCCACTTTGAGAACTGCTGCATGAAAAAGTGTGCTTATGCTACCAAGTGGCCTATTATTTGAGAATCATGCTTCAATTTTGGGGGGTGGAGGGGATCTTGAATGACTCGGGTGGCAAATGGATCTTTGTTCTCCCTGGGGTGGTCATCAAACTATTTTTTACTCAGGAGTAGATTCGTTGAAATGAATGAACATGACTAACTCAGGCCTATTTCAGCAGGTCTGCTCTGAGTAAAAATTGTTTCCATGCATTTTTATTAGATGTGTTATTTAGTACATTTTTATATCCAGCCTTTTCCACTTTGTGGAATTGAAGGCTGTGCTTCCCATCCAAGCAAGTACCTGCAGACCTGCTTAGATTTCAGCAAGGTGACTGCAAACCTGTGCTGTGGGTTATAGAGTGTCCACTTACACACTGACCCAAAGAAAAATGAATGCATCATCAAAGAAATAGGATGCCAGTTTGCCTATCATTTGTGGGCACACAATAATATGTATGGTAGAAATAATTGCTGTAATTGAAACAGAAATAAAATACAGCTCACCATTGTTTGGAAGTATCTGACCAATCTGCTGTTCAGGTGCAACTTCAGGACTATAGCTTTCTGTTCTTAGAGATGTGCTGTGGGTTAAACCACAGAGCCTAGGGCTTGCTGATCAGAAGGTCGGCAGTTCGAATCCCCATGACGGGGTGAGCTCCCGTTGCTCGGTCCCTGCTCCTGCCAACCTAGCAGTTCGAAAGCACGTCAAAGTGCAAGTAGATAAATAGGTACCGCTCTGGCGGGAAGGTAAACGGCGTTTCCGTGCGCTGCTCTGGTTCGCCAGAAGCAGCTTAGTCATGCTGGCCACATGACCCGGAAGCTGTATGCCGGCTCCCTCAGACAATAAAGCGAGATGAGCGCTGCAACCCCAGAGTCGGCCACGACTGGACCTAATGGTCAGGGGTCTCTTTACCTTTTATCTTTAAACCAGACTGTCCTTCGAATTAGAGCAGTGTTTCTCAAACTTGGGTCTCCAGCTGGTTTTGGACTACAGTTCCCATCATCCCTGCCCACTGGTCTTGCTAGCTAGGGAAGATGGGGCTTGTAGTCCACAAACAGCTAATGTCACAAGTTTGGGAAGCACTGAATTAGAGGAAGCCTTTAAACAGAAGAGTGTTCTACAGTATCTAAAAACAGAACATGTCAGTACTCTACCCTGGGACCACAAGCAGCATCATGCTCTTTTCATTTTACTCCAGTTTAATTAACTATTGTATGGAGTAGAGCAGCCTTTTGCCAACTTGGTGCCCTCCAGATGTTTTGGACTACAACTATCCTCAGTCCCCAGCTAGAGTTTTAGTCCCAAACACCAGTTTGGCAAAGGCTGGAATACAGGATGTGTGTGTGTTTCACAACGGACAGGATGAGGAGAGTTCTTCTGCATGCCATTTGTGAATCAGAAGTATATTTCTTTCACATATGCAATGGGTGTAGCTCCCACAGTCAATGTGATGATAATCAATCTTTAATAAAGGCAATTCTCCCCAAATCTATAACTTTCATCGTTTCATTTCTAATGGAGTAGGTATGTGAATATCCTCTTAATGTTTCGGATTGTACCTAATCAACATTTTTTAATCTTTGTGGGACAAACCTCCGGAACCATTCGGTTTACGAACTCTGCAAAACCGGAAGTAGTGTCTCGGTTTGTGAGCTTTACCTCGGTCTAAGAACAGAATCCGAACGGTGGAAGGGGACCGGCGGCGGGAGGCCTCATTAGAGAAACTGCACCTCAGTTTAAGAACTGATTTGGTTTAAGAACAGACTTCCGGAACGGATTAAGTTCGTAAACCGAGGTACCACTGTATTAAGTATCTATCACTTAAACATTTTTGTTTTACAGACATTTCTCTAAATCCACAACATGGATGAGTATGAAGTGATTAAAATGATTGGAGAAGGATCTTTTGGCAAAGTATTCTTGGCTAAAGGAAAGGATAACAGTCAACCATGTGTTATCAAGGAGATCAATTTAACAAAGGTAAATAATCTCTCCTCCCACCTGTCCCAAATGCGCTTATCTTTTAGAGTGATGTTACGTACATCATCTACACTCATGATTCATGACATAGGGAATTGGATATAGTTTTGGAATGGTTTTATATTTACCCATCTTTATGTATATGTGTGTTCAAAACAAAAAAGTAGATATTTAAATATTCAGTACTGTATTCAGTACTGGGAAAGTGACAGTAATAATCACATGCTTCTCCTTCCTTGTTTCTCAACCAATTTAGATGCCAAGAAAAGAAAAAGAATCCTCTCAGAAAGAAGTCTCTGTTCTGTCCAAGATGAAGCACCCTAATATAGTAGCTTTCTACACTGCCTTTCAAGGTCTCATTTTCTATGGCTTTGTTTGTTTGTTTGTTTAAAAAAACTCTCAGGGCGAGCAGATGCAAAAGAGGACAGGGATTGTGTACCTTTAATAGTTGTGTAGAAGAGGGGTAATCAGAAGGTATTTGAATATTTTTTTTCCCATCCCAGTGTTGGAAAATTAACAATCTCACAGTGGACCATTTGTGCCTTTAATTTTGGGTGGTTTAGCTTTTCATGCAGAACCATGAACAATTGCTCCTTGCACATGCTTGAAAGACACAGGATCACTACATATTTCCTTTGCTTCTAGTTACCTTAATGCTGTGTATACCTAGTGTAGGGTGGGGGTGAAGAGGTGGGAAATCTGTAATATCAGTATATTGGAGATAAAAGGTAAAGGTACCCCTGCCCGTACGGGCCAGTCGTGTCCGACTCTAGGGTTGTGCGCCAATCTCACTTAAGAGGCCGGGGGCCAGCGCTGTCCGGAGACACTTCCGGGTCATGTGGCCAGCGTGATGAAGCTGCTCTGGCGAGCCAGCACCAGCGCAGCACACGGAAACGCTGTTTACCTTCCCACTAGAAGGCGGTACCTATTTATCTACTTGCACTTGGGGGTGCTTTCGAACTGCTAGGTGGGCAGGAGCTGGGACCGAAAGACAGGAGCTCACCCCGCCGCGGGGATTCAAACCGCCGACCATACGATCGGCAAGTCCTAGGCACTGAGGTTTTACCCACAGCGCCACCTGCGTCCCATCATATTGGAGATAGCCAGATCTTGGTGTTGTGAGTCTGAGAATTTGGGGTCTTTAGTTTGAAATCACTATTCCAAGACAGATTACCTGACTGCACTGCTCATAGAAGGAAGTACAAACATTAAACTGTAAATGACTTTAAGCATTTTTTGAAATAGTGATGGTGGCAATATTTTTTTTAAAAAAACACACTGATTTATTGCTTTGGTTAAGTTTGCTATACCAGTTGCCATGAAAGCTGTTAATTGCTGTATTTGTAAATACAAAGTTTGTTCATAAGCCTTTTATTACAGAGAAAAATAAGTTATATATTATTATGGAATATTGTGATGGAGGTGACCTTATGAAGAGGATAATTTTGCAGCGTGGAGTGTTATTTGATGAGGACAAGGTAAGTTTGCATTTTGAAGAGCTGCCTTTCTTTACATTCTTCCATTCAGTTATTTATCACAGAAAAAAGGACAAGGAGGAGATTGGCACCCTGCCTTTCGTTTTCTTTTATTTACCAAGTCATTAGTGCCATAATAATTTGTGCCTCTGGCAGAGTGATCAGGGATGAGAGGGAGATCCAACGACATCCAGAGAACCACAGGTTCCCTGCTCTGCTTTAAAAAGCTGGCCTCAAACTGAGGTCCTGGATTGAAGTTGAGGGCACTGGAACAGATGGACCTGTCGTGGACTGGGCTTTCTTAAAACTACAGAGAATGTGAAGTGTGCCTGCTACTCAGAGTGAGTGGTTAGGAAGTTGTTTGACTCTAATTCCAGATATTCTATTAGCTAGATGTCTAAATGTCTAAATGTATGTTCTGACCTTGTAGAATAGATAGTTGTGTCCAGGTTATATGTCAAGAGTGAGGTTGGAATCCCTATTTCCTGCTTTTTGACGAAGAGATGTATATCTTATTTTTTCTGATATCTACTGTATACAATATTAAATTCATCATTTTTTACTGGCATATGTACCTTTTAAAGGAAGTCCCTTCCCTCCCCCCTCCAGTAGAAATTACAGTGGTGGTGGTTTATGGGGTATTCACATTTTATCTTTGCCTATAGATCTTGAGTTGGTTTGTGCAAATCTCCTTAGGACTGAAGCATATACATGACAGGAAGATTCTGCACAGAGATGTAAAAGCACAGGTAAGTCAAAGGGGGAGTGCCTTTTCCCAGTTGTGGTTGGCATGTCAACTACAACTGTTCTTGGACAGGGATCCATTGCTGTCACTTGAGGCTCAGGTGACTGCAGTGGCACGGCGCACCTTCCTTCAGCTTCAACTGGTGGCCTAGCTGTGTCCCTATCTGGAAAGGAATAGCCTAACACCTGTTGTCTATGCTCTGGTAAACTCTAGGTTAGACTACTGCAGCACATTACACATGAGGCTGCCTCTGAAGATAGTTCAGAAACTTCAGCTGGTGCAGAATTCAGCAGCCAGATTGCTCACTGGTGCAAAACAGTGTGAGCATATACAGTGGTGCCCCGCAAGACGAATGCCTCGCTAAATGGAAAACCCGCAAGACGAAAGGGTTTTCCAATTTTTAGCGGCTTCGCAAGATGAATTTCCCTATGGGCTTGCTTCGCAAGACGAAAGCCCATAGGGAAATCTCCGGGGACAGCGGGGAAGCGCAGCGCGCCTTCTCCTCTGTTCCCGGACCTGTCCTGAAGGCTTGCGGTGGGAGGTCTGGGAACAGAGGAGAAGGCGCGCAGCGCTTCTCCTCTGTTCCCGGGGCTTGCGGTGGGAGGAGGGTTTTTCCTCCCCACCGCCAACATTCAGAACAGCATTCTGAATGTTGGCAGTGGGGAGGAAAGCCCTCCTCCCACCGCAAGCTTTCAGGACAGGTCCGGGAACAGAGGAGAAGGCGCGCAGTGCTTCTCCTCTGTTCCCGGACCTGTCCTGAAGACTTGCGGTGGGAGGAAGGTTTTCCTCCCCACCGCCATCATTCAGAAGGCTGTTCTGAAGGCTGGCGGTGGGAAGAAAAGCCCTTCTCCCCCGCCAGCCTTCAGAAGAGTTCCCCGCAGGGCTCTCCAAGCTGCGGATAGCAGCCTGCTGCCCCTATCCGCAGCTTGGAGAGCCCTGCGGGGAAGTCCTGCAGGGCTCCCCAAGCTGCAGATGTCTGCCCCGTCTGCTCTGCTTCAGAGCGCCCCTCGCGCCGGGCAGCAGGCTGCTATCCACAGCCTAGGCAGCCCTGCAGGAACTCTTCTGAAGGCTGGCGGCGGGAGAAGGGCTTTTCTTCCCACTGCCAGCCTTCAGAAGGCTGTTCTGAAGGCTGGCGGTGGGGAGAAAAGTCCTTATCTCCCCGCCAGCCTTCAGAAGAGGTCCGGGGACAGACTGTCCCCGGACCTGGTCTGAAGGTGGTCTCCCTAGGAACGCATTAATTGATTTTCAATGCATTCCTATGGGAAACCGTGCTTCGCAAGACGAAAAACTCGCAAGAAGAAAAAACTTGCGGAACGAATTAATTTCGTCTTGCGAGGCACCACTGTAACACCACTCCAGGCTGACTGCAGTGGCTGCCAAGTTTTGACTTACAGTGGTGCCTTGCAAGACGAAAAGAATCGGTTCCGCGAGTCTCTTCGTCTAGCGGTTTTTTCGTCTTGCGAAGCAAGCCCATTGACGGCTTAGCGGATTAGCACTATTAGCGGTCTAGCGGCTTTTAGCGGCTTTTAGCGGCTTATCGGATAAGCGGCTTAGAAAAAGGGGGGGGAAAGGAAAAAAACCCGCAGGAACTCGCAAGACATTTTCGTCTTGCAAAGCAAGCCCGTAGGGAAATTCGTCTTGCGAAGCACCTCCAAAACGGAAAACCCTTTCGTCTAGCGAGTTTTCCGTCTTGCGAGGCATTCGTCTTGCGGGGCACCACTGTATAAACTATTGTGGATTCCATTTTTATGGAACTCCCTTCCAGCTGAGGTCTGATAAACACCCTCCTTGTTGAACTTCCAGTGCTTACTGAAGCCTTTCTTTCAGCAGCATTTTAACCAAATTCTGATCTTGCAGTTTTAAACAACCATTATTTTCATACTATTACATTCCTTGTATGCTGCTTAGAGTCAGCTGTGATTAAGCGGTATATAAATCATCACTTTTATGGATTGCAGAACATTTTTCTCAGCAATAATGGAGTGATAGCAAAACTTGGAGACTTTGGGATTGCGAGAATGCTGAGCAAGTAAGCATTATTTTATGGACTCTCAATATTGTTCTTTCCGTGCTATGTCTGAAAAGGATTACTTTGTTTTAGATAGTGAAATGTTTAGAGAGTGGGATGTAGACTGGCCTTATTCTGACGCTAACTCTAAACAATGATTTATCCTTACTGTATTTTTATTCATAAAATGCATATACCGCTTGATTGTAAAACACCTCAAAGTGGTTTACAATAAATGAAGAGAAGAGGTTGCATCAAGCACCATTTATTTGAGGACGATAACCGTGTTCACCACAGTTCCTTGGAAGATAAAGGTGGTATATAAATGTAAAAAATAAATAAATGAGGGAAGCAAATTAAAAGCTTCCAAATTCAGTTTTGAATAAACTGCAGTTTCCTCTTATATCTAAACTAGGGAAACAATGGTTTAGTCTAACAGATTATTAAGCAAACTGATCTTAAATCACATTTTTTGATCCTGGTTTATTTGAAGGTTCTTATGTCACTGTTGGTTGGAATGCAGATTTTCTGTTACATATTGAAATGTATAAGTAGTGTTCTAATTTGTTCCTAGAGTACCCAAATGATGAATTGATGTAGGCATGTATAGTTGCTTCCCCTACCCCAGTTTCCTATATATATAACAAACTTACTGGTCAAAACCATTATTTTTCAACGTTGCTTTCCTTTAGTACTATGGAATTTGCTCGGACCTGTGTAGGAACACCATATTACTTGTCACCTGAAATCTGTGAGAACAAGCCGTATAACAACAAAACGTGAGTCTGAATATTTCTGATGCACATATTTCAGCCACATCATGGGAGGAATTCAGTGTTGTCATGGGTCTGAGCCCCATGTTGGGTAAAGATTGGACTAGGTGACCCTTCCAGCTCTGTGATTCTGTGACTATACCTTTTCCATCCTCCTAGACAACTGGAATTGCCCCATAAGGAGGCCTTCTTTCAGGAGTGGATAGTAAATCTCTTAATTGTAGGTTTTGCCTCTGCCTTCCAATGGCCTATCTCCCCAGGCACTCCTTGCTTACATGTTGGACATGCCATGTCCCAAATGTGAGAAACCTTTGCTCTTAGAGGTTTGCCAATCTCATATGTTTGAAGGATCCTCTCACCACCCCAACAGGCATTAATTGTCATGTAAACATGACATCTGGGACGCAGGTGGCGCTGTGGGTTAAACCACAGAGCCTAGGACTTGACGATCAGAAGGTCGGCAGTTCGAATCCCCGTGACGGGTTGAGCTCCCGTTGCTTGGTCGTTGTTCCTGCCAACCTAGCAGTTCGAAAGCTTTTCAAAGTGCAAGTAGATAAATAGGTACCACTCCGACAGGAAGGTAAACGACGTTTCCGTGCGCTGCTCTGGTTCGCCAGAAGTGGCTTAGTCAAGCTGGCCACATGACCTGGAAGCTGTACACCGGCTCCCTTGGCCAGTAAAGTAAGATGAGCGCCACAACCTCAGAGTTGGCCACGACTGGACCTAATGGTCAGGGGTCCCTTTACCTTTAAACATGACATCTACTGAACATCATGGGTGATCCTTACATATTGCAAGTAATACTGAGACTTCTCTCTCTCTCTCTCTCTCTCTCTCTCTCTCTCTCTCTCTGAGGTTGACTAGGTATTTAGAAGCTTAACTGTTCTATTTCTCTTTTATGCAACTTCTCTGTCCTCCTTTATATCTCCATCTTTATTATTAAGAAAGCTTCTTAATTTGGAACCTAGGATGTGACTATATATATTGTGAATTGTATTTGTTTTTCAACGAACAGTATGAATTAGTTTATTGACTGCAGAGTTGAGATGGATATTCTTGTTTTACAATGTTTCCCCTCCCCATGCTGTGATTTCTTTCTTTTACAGAGATATATGGTCCCTTGGCTGTGTATTATATGAACTCTGTACTTTAAAGCACCCTGTAAGTACATTAGCAGAGTATTTGTAAGTTGTTTAATATAATATTTACTAAGAATGAAAATGTTTCAAGTGGAACTTTTCATAGGCAGCAGTTAGAATTGTAACTTTCGATGCTTCTAAATCTTGGACAGCCTAGGAAGGATATTATAGATCTGAGGGGTTTTTTCCTGGGCCACATGGTGATATTTCCCCCAGAAAAGATGCTGAGTCAACATTTTTATTTAAACATCACATTTCACTTGGCAGCTACTATTCATGGCTGTATTTTAATATTTTAGTTTGAAGGCAAGAGTTTGCCTCAACTTGTGCTGAAGATCTGCAGAGGCTATTTCACACCAGTATCTATGAAGTATTCATATGAACTAAGAACATTAGTATCCCAGCTGTTTAAAACATCTCCAAGAGATCGCCCTTCTATCAACTCCATTTTGAAAAAGCCCTTTTTGGAGAAGCAAATAAAGAATTTTCTGCCCCCTGAGGTGAGTGTCTGCTGTGGCTGCAGAAAATCCAAACAAATGAGAAAACCCTTCCCTGGTAACCTTCACACTCCTGCCTCTTTTCACTTTGCACATGGTAGTCACATTTAAGGTGAATGTGTAGAATTCACATTCGAGGAGTGGGATTGTCTGACATCAATTGCTGCTAATGCTTGCTTTCCGCAGGAAAATGTATTTATTAACTGCATTTATTAAAGGAGCCCAGCGTGGCAAACACCAAAGTAGTAAAACAGAGTGATTAAAAATAAAAATATATTTCCAAACAATGAAGAACATTTTTAAATAGTTGCTGGGAATGTTATCTCTGAGCCATCAAATGCCCAGGTGAACAGAAATGTTTCTGAATGCGTTCTGAAAGTTAATAACGAGGGAGAAAGAAACAGCTCACCAAGGAGGACATTAAACAAATGGGGAATCACCACCGAAAAGGGGCTGTCATGGGGTAGTGCCAACTGGGCAGCACCCAGCAGCACCACCACCACCAACAACAGGTCATTCCCTACTGATTGTAGGGCCCCAAAATAATTGATATTGAGGAAGACACTCTTTTAGATAAAGGCAAGATGTTTGTTCCCTCTTGCCTTGAATTATCAGAATGAGCAAGCAGCTTTGGGTGCATTGGGACACTAGTGAATCACCACTTAGCAAAGATGTAGCATAGATAGATAGATAGATAGATATGCATGTGTGTGTAATCTGTTATATTTGCTTTTAGATCATGGAGGAAGAATTCAGCCACACCGTCATTCACAGAAAACGGTCACTAGATTCACTGCCATCAGGCAAGCTCACTAAGGTTTATATATACATATATATAAATGAAAGAATAATGCTTAAGAGAGAGAGAGAGAGAGAAATTTGTTTTAAATGGGTATTGGTACTGAGATAATTAGTCAAATTTCAGTGAAGATGCTGTATAATGAATATGCATGTTCCTTCCCCTTGGGGACACGGTGGCATCAAAACTATTGAGCAGATGTGTGTTTGTTACTGAATAGGGCTCTAGTTTAAGAGTTGTGCTTTTGAGGTGGTGACCCCATTCTGCTGGGGCTGTAAGTAAGAAGTAGGATCAACAGGTATTTTAAATATGTATTTATAGAAATATTTATATAACACTAATTAATAAACAACGTATCAAAGTGGTTCAGAACAACTACATAAAACCATAAAATAAAAGCCATATAAAAAGATAAAATCAGTTAACTACTGTGGTAGTATGTATTCTTAATTGCCTGCATAAGCTGACAGAATAGGAGTAATTCTCATTACCTAAGTGCTCACATTTTGGAGCATATTTAATTGGAGCCGAACTGCACATTTGGTGCCAAACAGGATTCCCAACTCAGTGTATGCTGCTGGTCATTCTGGGGTTTTGAAGGGGAGGGGCATAGGAGTATGCTACTGGAAATAATTATCAAAACCTTATTTAATTGAATTATCAAAGGAGCTCCTGAAGTTCAGAAATCAAGAATCCATGATCGTCATTCACCCAAAATCAAGCTGCAGATGCTTCCCAGAAAACAAGAAATAATGTATGAAAACGAATGGAAAGCTCCTTCAAGGCCTCAGGATCCTATTAATCAGGTAATAATAATAATAGTAATTAAAGTTCTCTTGGTAATTACCATATTTTCCCATGTATAAGAGGTTTTTTCCCTTAAAAATAATGTCAAAAATTAGGGGGCATCTTATACGCGGATACATCTCCCCCCATTTGAGTGCCCCAAAAGAGGGGGTGTCTTATACATGGGGAGATCTTATAGATGGAAAAGTACAGTAATTATTTAATAGAGTTCTTTATTTGTCATGTGCTTTCACTTTGCAGCAGTAAAGGTAAAGGTCCAGTGGTGACCGACTCTGGGGTTGTGGCGCTGATCTCGCTTTATTGGCCGAGGGAGCCAGCGTACAGCTTCCGGGTTATGTGGCCAGCATGACTAAGCCGCTTCTGGCAAACCAGAGCAGTGCACAGAAACGCCGTTTACCTTCCCGCCGGAGTGGTACCTATTTATCTACTTGGACTTTGACGTGCTTTCGACCTGCTAGGTTGGCAGGAGCAGGGAGCTCACCTTGTCACGGGGATTCGAACCGCCAACCTTCTGATCGTCAAGTCCTAGGCTCTGTGGTTTAACCCACAGCACCACCCAGTAGATGGCACTTATTCAGGGATGAGTGACCCTCCAGGTGTTGCTGAACTCCACTACCCATTATCCCTAAATATTGGTCATGCTGGCTGGGGCTGATGGGAGCTGGAGTCTAACACCATCAGGAAGGCCACAGGTCTATTATTCCTGTACCGACTAATTTAACAGTGTTTGAAAAATAGGCAAATTAAGGTCAAACTAGATGTGAGGTTATATGTGTCTTTGAATCTGATTCTGGAATTCTTTTCCTTATTCTGCCCTTGTATTTTTTAAAAATCGAAAAGCAATTCTGAGGCCCTAATCTATATAATGGTCCCTCTTAGCTGCTGTTAGGATTCTCACCTTTTTATTAAAAGAAAACTAAGTAGCAGATTCAAAGCTATGTTCTGTATCTAGTTTGATCTTAAGTCTGTGGCTCTTTAAAGGGATGTGCAAGCCACACTTTGCTGTTACACATCACTCTTGATCCAGATCACACAACTAACATAAAAGTTAGGTCAAGAGGAAGGCGTGGGTGCCTAATGAGATTGCACCAGAGGGGTAGGGAGAATGATTAGGCACTTGTGGTGTTCAGTTGTTAGCCCATCAGCAGGCCAAAGGAGTTAATGGGTTCACATGAGATGAATTGATAGGAGTCATAAATATTGTTTAGCGGAATGCTGTGTGCACAGAGAAAGCATAAGGTGCTGGACTATATGGAACTTGCCGAACTGACCGGGAGACTCCGAGACCAGAGAGAAGAGACGGTGAAAGAAGACTGGAAGAAGTTTAAGGAATATTTGAAAAAATATGTTAATATTTAAATCTTAGAATAGCTTTGGAAGTGGATATAGGCTGTAGGGTTAGAAGTAGAAGATAGTGTATTTTAAAATAATATTATTGGTAAGCGATAAAATGTGAAGTTATTTTAAGTGTGATTAAAAAAAAAAAGATGGCTAGAAACTATGATATATGTAAACTGCTAAAGATGAAGTAAAATGAAAATCAGATAGGTGGGACTTGGGGAAGCCCACTTAACAATGTTTAGAAAAATAAGGACAAGAATTTGTTTGTATTGTTTCTTTTTCTGTTTGTGTTCTTTATTTGTGTTATAAAATGAATAAAAAAAATTTGGGGGAAAAAGAGAAAGCATAAGGTGCAGCACAAGCAGAAGAATGGGAAATGGAACATGCTTGCTATTTTATGTTTATACCCTGATTCTCATCAGAAAGGTTGAATCGTGAATGAAGTTCTTAGTGGTCTTGTGTCCAGACACTGATCAGGACCAAACTTCTTCAATTTCAAGAATGGCAGACCCTCCAAGTGCCCTTGTTTTCCAGGGACAGTCCCGGATTTACAGAAGTTGTCCTAGTTTCTGATTTGATCCGGAATGTCCTGTTTTTCTTTAGGACATCCCTATTTTCAACAGAGAAACGTTGAAGGGTATGGAGTTATATGATCCCTGAGCCATCTGAAGCCAGCCCTGTATGCGGAAGTTTTTTAAATGTTTAATGTTTTATTATGTTTTTATATATGTTGGAGAGTGTGGAAAAGTGTACCATTGGGTGCTAATCACTAGGCCCAGGAAGTGAAGTGCTTTAACAATATGATTTAGCAAAAGGATAACTTCAGAGTCAGTGGATTTCATGCCTTCATCATTTTAATATGTATGACGTTTCCAGCCCTGGGGTCCTCGGTTGAAGATGTGTGGGAAATCAGAAGCTGCCAGAATGAGGGGGCACTATGGCCATTATTATATGAAACTTGAAAACTTGCAGAAAAGGCCCTTTGAGCAGGGTGATGATCCTTGTATCAGCGAAAGATTGGAAGAGTATTATAAGCAGAAAGGACAAAAACCACCACCACCACCACCTCACTGGTAGGGTGTTTTTTGTCTTGAATATATCTCATGATTTTGACACGCGTATTCTTGACTGTGTAAGAATTGGCAAGATTTTGTTTGTTTGCTTGCTTGCTTTCAGTTTGATCCCACACCAAATTAGGTAAACTAAAGCTCATTGATTTCAAGCTCATGTTCAACTTTGAAATTCTGAAGTGATACTGAATAAGTGCAGGTTTGTCTGCAACATATGTTGTGGCAGCAGCATTTATTTTATTTATTGCATAACATTTTATACCATTCAGTTGTAGTAAAACATCAAAGCGGTTGGCAAAAAGAATAAAAACAGCACGATCAGTTTTAAAAAGTTACAAAAATATTTAAAACATTAAAAAAAAACCCAGCAACAAGCCAAA
Source organism: Podarcis erhardii (assembly GCF_964252035.2). Lineage (NCBI taxonomy): Eukaryota > Metazoa > Chordata > Lepidosauria > Squamata > Lacertidae > Podarcis > Podarcis erhardii. The sequence continues at coordinate 8,328,881 of NC_138507.1, read as the reverse complement.
ACCAGATTAAAACAGATAACAGCACCCACTAGTCTAGATAGACTTGGCTAAACAAAAATGTTTTTAGCAGGTGCTGAAAAAAGTACAGTGGTATCACAGGTTACAGATGCTTCAGGTTACATACGCTTCAGGTTACAGACTCCGCTAACCCAGAAATAATGCTTCAGGTTAAGAACTTTGCTTCAGGATGAGAACAGAAATCGTGCTCCGGCGGCACGGCAGCAGCAGGAGGCCCCATTAGCTAAAGTGGTGCTTCAGGTTAAGAACAGTTTCAGGTTAAGTACAGACCTCCGGGACGAATTAAGTACTTAACCCGAGGTACCACTGTACAGTGCCTATCTGGTATCAGTAGACATGGAGTTTCAAAATATGAGTGCTAAGATGCTAAAAGATAAATTTATTACAACTGCAAAATAAAACGTGTCACCTATAACAGTGCCCGTCCCTCAGATGGAATTGATCCTGTGTGCATATATGTGGTTGATGATTATTCAGCTTCAGGTGGGGAGAGTATGTGATTGCTAGACCATTTATGACTGAAAAATAGAGAATCTGTGTGAAAAGGTTAGACTTCCAATTTAAGCTTTTAATCTATAGTTTTTGTATTCAGTACAGTTTGCTAATGAAACTTGGAATCCAGCTTCAGATTTTCGCTGATGTTCCTGTTTCTTCCAGGCCTGCAGAATATCTTCAGAGACGATACAATGCCCAGCAATACAAGATAAAAGTAGAGAAGCAACTTGTAAGCATTTTTTCCAATAAGATAGAATAACAAACTGAAACCGCTAAGCAATGGAAGGGCAAATAGAGTGATATTTAAAAATGCACTAGCATGAAAAAAACCTCAAACTACATTTTACTTTTCCATTCAGTGGGGTGGGTTCAGAAATGTTTACATTTTGTATGTTTCCATTATTTTGCATATAGGGATTGCGCCCATCTTCTGCTGACAGGCAGTATTTTCAAATGCAGAATCAGGAGATGAAGGAAGAGCAGTTGAGAGCCTTTGCTCAAAAAAATAAAATGAAAGAACAGGTAAGAAAGAGCAATGTTAGTGCTCCCTTGGGCTATGGGTCAAGGAAACTGTAATAGGCATCATAGAGTCTTATACAGTGGTGCCCCGCAAGACGAATGCCTCGCAAGACGGAAAACCCGCTAGACGAAAGTGTTTTCCGTTTTGGAGGCGCTTCGCAAAACGAATTTCCTATGGGCTTGCTTCGCAAGACGAAAATGTCTTGCGAGTTCCTGTGGTCCCCCCCCCTTTTCTAAGCCGCTAAGCCGCTTATCTGCTTATCCGCTAAGCCGATAAGTCGCTAAAAGCCGCTAAGCTGCTAATAGCGCTAATCCGCTAAGCCGTCAATGGGCTTGCTTCGCAAGACGAAAAAACCGCTAGACGAAGAGACTCGCGGAACGGATTAATTTCGTCTTGCGAGGCACCACTGTATTTATGCAGATGCTGGGGGCAGGATTCACATAAAGGTAAAGGTAAAGGGACCCCTGACCATTAGGTCCAGTCGTGACCGACTCTGGGGTTGCGACGCTCATCTCGCTTTATTGGCCGAGGGAGCCGGCGTACAGCTTCCGGGTCATGTGGCCAGCATGACTAAGCCGCTTCTGGCGAGCCAGAGCAGCACACGGAAACACCGTTTACCTTCCCGCCGGAGCAGTACCTATTTATCTACTTCCACTTTGATGTGCTTTCGAACTGCTAGGTGGGCAGGAGCAGGGACCGAGCAATGGGAGCTCACCCCGTTGCGGGGATTCGAACCGCCAACCTTCTGATTGGCAAGTCCTAGGCTCTGTGGTTTAACCCACAGCGCCACCCGCGTCCCATAGGATTCACATTGATCCATGTAAATCTGCTACTGCAAAACCATAGTACAGGCGTTCTTTTTAGGATGGGAATATAGGCGGTGTTGCCTTTAAGCACTACCCTATTGGTTAGGGCAGAAGTAGTTATACATTCTGGAGCCATCAGCACTGGGCAATTAATGGTGGATTGCTTAGAACTAGTGCTATATCTTCTAGTCTTAGCTTTTGGGGTCATGTGTGGGGTAGAGCAATCCATATCTGTGATCCACCGTGCTGGGGGAGGGGGGTTGGATGAGGTGCCCCCTCTGCTCAGCTTGCCCAGGTGTGTCAAGCTGCCATCACAGAGCTCCCAGCTACACCTGCTTAAACTACATGTGGTCTGAAGCTACTAATGGCAGCATTCTCACTGGCAGAAGCTGGCCTAAAGCCCCCAATGTGGGACATTTTGAGAACGGAGAGGGTGGAGAAGGGGCAGAGCTGGGCTGGCCAAGGTAGCCAGCCCAGCTACCCGGAGTTGCTGCCAGGAGTTTGGATTGGAGTTTGGATTGCTCTTTTACTTATTTTAGGTGTTCTCAAAGGCTTTGGCATTTGTTTATTTAATATGCCATCTATCTGTTTGGCAGCTACTTAGATAAATTTATTATTATTATTGTGCAGACCACTTCATGCAAGTGAACGGTCATTTAGTTCCCAAAGTAATGTGCCATCATGCTTGGGAAGCTGCTGTTTAAGAAAGCTTAAAATCTTCATAGGGGTGTGTGTGTGTGTGTGTGTGTACACATATTTAAATACTGTACTGATATTTGCTAAAGTCCTTAAGATCATATAAGCTCTCCTGAACACAATGGAATTCCTGAATGGACATGCATAAAATTTTGCTGTTAATGCTGTTACTGATATAGCATGTTGCTTCTAAAGTTTCCTGTGGGTACGCATTTTTTAAAAATCTGATAATGTTTAACAGGAATACCTGAAACAGCTGCAGAAGATTCGTCAGCAGTACCACAGTGAAGTAAATGAAATTAGACGTAAAGCAGAATCTCTAGAGGTAAATTTCACTGCACTAAACCTTTACTAGAGCTTTCTCACACCTCCCTTTCCAAGATGTGGAAAACTGATAGTAATTATGCTGAAGTTGTTTATCCTTCTATTTAGACTATTGTAGTGGGAGGATTTTAGCAATTGAAATCCATTCTGCCCCTTTAGTGGTCAATAGGACTGACAAGAGTTTTGGGTGTGAGAGCAAATAGTGTTTAAGATTCAAAGTTCTCACAAGCAATTCTACACATGTATCACTATTTCTTTCGATTTTTAATTTAATATATTCTTGTTTTAAAGGAGAATAAAAATATAAAGGACAAAACATATATTGTGAAACAGGGAAAGACTGAGAACCAACCTACTTATAATTATATTATTCCTGGAGGACAAGATGAACCAGTTCAGGTATTAGCACCTATGTATGGTACAATATGATAGTTGAAATGTTTACATTAATGGAAAAGGTCACAGTTTTTTAACATGGTTGACTGTGCTTTATCAAAATATAATACGAGCATACTTCATTTTTGGCTGGAAGTAACTGTGCCTGTTAATATTTTTTTTTGTGTGTGTGTGTGTGTGTGTGTCTTACAAGGATCTTGAGCAAAACCTGAAACAAATTGGAGTACATAACTGGCAGGAGGAAAAATTCCTTGGAAGAAAACACAAAGCAAAGGTTAAAGATAATATTCTTCTCTTCATTTTGTCCGGTCTTTGTATACTGGTAGCTCTGAAAATGGGGTTTCAGGTGACTATGTCAGCCAGTGATGATCATGCATGTGATGGCCATTTCAGGTAAATATATTCTGTTTTTTCCTATCTTCTTTCCTAATCTACTCTTCCACAAAATCCCATACTGGGGAAGAGAGAGGAAAAACTGAAAGCACATGAGTGGATTGCTGCCTTCCCTTGGACCGGAGGAATGACAATCAGCGTCATCATGCCTGTATTTCAGATGATGGCATGAGGATTCTTTAAAATGTATATCTGTGATAGTTGGTAACTCTTTTTTATTTTCTTCAGGGAGGTGTAAAGTTTCAGATTGATCTGAAAGATGGTGTTTCAGATTTCCAGAAAGAGAAAGAGGTATGGGCTATTGTTATATGTTATACCAGGTTAGCCTAGAAAACGGTTTACCTGGAGAAAAACAAGCTAAGCCTCATAGATTGTTATGCTCAAAGAGAGGCCAATATAAGTGATTGAATACCGTGGAGAAGCACACTCCTCATTCATAAAGCCGTAATTTATTTTTGACCATGGTTTACTGCTGCACGTGGGCCTATGTGCATGAATTGAGTAAGTTCTCATTGTGCATTGTTTCTTTTGATTTTAGGAATGTGATAAACTTAATGAAGCCCTAACTTTTGAAGATGGAGAAAACCTTAAGAAAAAACTGACAAACATCTGTGATGATTATATAGACAAAGCACTGCTAGAATTACAGTGTTGGGAAACAGGTGTGCTTCTCTAAACTGCTAGACTTTTTGGTGTGCTGTTCCCATTATTCATTTGCAGTTACATTCCTTCATGTTCTTTCTGTTGCTCATATTATGTAAACCTGTATTTCTTAGAGCTTATTTGTATAACTTTTGTTTGTTTTTGTGTTGGGCATATAATGATACTGTCTTGTCACCATGCATCTGATCAGCTCAGTTTTTTTGTTTTAGTTTTGTTAGGCCAGTGATAAAATGTAATCAGTATATAACAACTTCATTACAATATATGTGCTGAAAAATCAACCAATGGACCTTTGTGTTTCATAATTAACACCAGATTTTTATCCATTCAGATTTAAAAGCAATTGAAGGTAATCTCCTTTCCCTTAGGTGGTGACAATGAAGATGATGCCATAATAAACAGAAAACACTGGCAAACATCAGTCCCACAGACTCTTCTGAATCTTCTAGAAAATGCAGATATTTCCTCTACATCCACTACCATGGATGAAGCAGGTAATCTCTTGGGAAGCATTTTCTGAATGTTACTGACTCCACTTGGTTCTTTTAAATGTGAAATACAGTGGGCATTTCAGAAGGGTGCCCTACTGTGACCTGAAATATCATTTCCATAGTTCCCAAAATGCAAGAGAGGCAACCCTAAAAATTACTTGTGGGTGCTAAGCTAGAGTATTAGCAGGCTCTTTCCTGACCATTCCTAACCTAGTGTGCTTGCTCAGAGCTATTTTAATTCTACGTTTTCTATGCAGCTGTTTTCTGAAATGGTTCATGAACCTCCTAACCCACCAGAGGCCCCTAAGACTTGTTTTGTCTTAGTTTAGAAATACTTTAAACTATCATCTTCCTGTCCTTCAAATATTTTGTCTTTGGAAAAAATGTTCCATAGTGCTGTTGCCTGAGCAAAAGTGTCGGCAAATGAATGCACCTTTGTAGAAGGATGAATTATGATTACAGTGGTACCTCGGGTTAAGAACTTAATTCGTTCTGGAGGTCCGTTCTTAACCTGAAGCACTACTTTAGCTAATGGGGCCTCCCGCTGCGTGATTTCTGTTCTCATCCTGAAGCAAAGTTCTTAACGCGAGGTACTATTTCTGGGTTAGCGGAGTCTGTAACCTGAAGTGACTGTAACCTGAAGCGTCTGTAACCCGAGGTACCACTGTACAGGAGCAAGAGAGGAAGCAGAAGGCAGAAAGTTCTTGACATTTGGAGGTGAAATGCAGTGAGGCTAGTTTTACATGAAAGCCTTGCTAATGCAGAGTGAGTGAACTAATGTATTATTATTTCTCAGTAGGCCAGGTTAGCTTGATGCCTCCAGAATTCCCTGAAAACAGGAGAAAATGGAGCCAAGAATCACCTGGGACACTGATGAACATGCTAGCTGAAGCAGAATGTTCCAGTGACACTTTGTGCCAAGCCGAAGAACACAGTAAGTTGCTACTTACATATTTTGCTATTTGATAGTCACATCTGAGATTTATTTGACATTGCGTGCAGCTACTGAATATATCAGGGACGCGGGTGGCGCTGTGGGTTAAACCACAGAGCTTAGGACTTGCCGATCAGAAGGTCGGCGGTTCGAATCCCCGCGACGGGGTAGCGCCCGTTGTTCGGTCCCAGCTCCTGCCAACCTAGCAGTTCGAAAGCACAAAGTGCAAGTAGATAAATAGGTACTGCTCCGGCGGGAAGGTAAACGGCGTTTCCATGCGCTGCTCTGGTTCGACAGAAGCGGCTTAGTCATGCTGGCCACATGACTTGGAAGCTGTGGCCAACTCTGGGGTTGTGGCGCTCATCTCGCTTTATTGGCCGAGGGAGCCGGCGTACAGCCATGTGGCCAGCATGACTAAGCTGCTTCTGGCGAACCAGAGCAGCGCACGGAAACGGCGTTTACCTTCCCGCCGGAGCAGTACCTATTTATCTACTTGCACTTTTACATGCTTTTGAACTGCTAGGTTGGCAGGAGCAGGGACCGAGCAACAGGAGCTCACCCCATCGTGGGGATTCGAACCGCCGACCTTCTGATCGGCAAGTCCTAGGCTCTGTGGTTTAACCCACAGCGCCACAGAGCGGGCTTCCTCAACCTCGGCCCTCCACATGTTTTGAGACTACAATTCCCACCATCCCTGACCACTGGTCCTGCTAGCTAGGGATCATGGGAGTTGTAGGCCAAAAACACCTGGAGAGCCGAGGTTGAGGAAGCCTGCTGTAGAGTCTTATATATTTTTCAATTCCAGCAGAAGGCTCAGTTCAGTGTTTCAAGCAGAATTATTCCTCACTGAGCTTATATGAAGTTTGGTTCCTGAATATTAAAAAAGGTGGTCTCATTGAATCCTTGGTGTGAGCAAGGGGCCACCTCTATCAGGCTAGCAATAGTGACCACTTGTCCACTAACCCACCTGGAAGTACCACTTCACACAAACAGAGAGAGTGTCTTTATGCAAGGTATGCAAAATTGTGAATTTGGAAGCAGCCCCACATTTGGAAGGCAGTCTCTGTGGGCTACCTCACGTGAACTGGCCCCATATATTTAAATTAGATTAGCATCAGGTATAAACCAAATGGCGACACATTGGCCAACCCTGCTCTGTAGGTTTACACACACTCCTTGCTGTAAATTCAAAGTGGCTTACAATCTTTAAAACACAATAAAACCAACTAAAACATTTTCTGCTTCAGAAGAGACAGTAACCCCATGCACTCCAAAAAATGATGAAGCTGATTCAGAAGCGAGTTCTGAATCAGAAGTGGATGCTGCTGTTGAAGTGGATGAAGAAAGGCTTGATCCAAGATCTGATGACGATGATACGTAAGTTGGCCTTTGCTTCTTTGACAGTATCAGCATAACATAAAAGACTCTTATGCAACAGTATTTTTGAACTGTTGAAACCTTTAGATTTGTGACAAATGTATAGAATGGGGAGAATCAGGAACCTCACCAATTTAATAGCATAGTTCTGTCTAGATAAATTAGTGTAATTGCTAAAAACTAGGATGCTGTTTGCTTTGAAAGGTGTCTAACGTACACTTTAGCTCATGTTTAATATAAAGTACTGACAGTGGGCAAACTGATAATTTAGTAAAAATAGGTTGACTAGCAAGCTTGGTGCAGCTAAAACTCCAGAACTGAATACTTGGCTCTCAATCTTAACATTGTGTGAACCAGCACTGAAGGATGAAAAACAGGAGGAACAGCAAATACTTTCATACTGCTCTTTGCTGACTCCTACTATGAGGTCTCCCTTGAGCCAAAAAGTTTTAGTTACCCCTGGCTTAAACCAATAGCACTTTCAGACAGTCCTGCTGATTCCTTAAAAGCTGATGAGATGGGAACTCTGTACCCTCACAAGGCAACTGTGTAGGGCCCCATTATCACATAAACCAGCTCTCACATTTTCAAAAACATTTCTTTGATAAATATTGGCCAGTTTAGAAATTCAGCATTATGATAACTTGATCAAGCATCGTAAGTTAATAGCTGTTTTATCCTATTAATTTAATCTGTTAACGCAGTAACTTTGAAGAATCTGAGGATGAATTGAGGGATGAACTGGTAGAATCCCTGGAAAAAGTAGTAACATCTCTTCAAGAGGAGATTATAAAAGCCCCAGCTGAAACAGAAGACACAGATGAAATGAAAAAAGCAGTTTCCAATGGTAACCTTAAATCCATTGAAAGTTTGGAAGAGGATGGTAACCTGACGACAGACAAACAGGAAGGAACGATCAGTTAACACTCTCTTGGGGAATAGTTTCTTAAGAATGACTGGCAGCTAGTGGAATGTGTTTTAAGAAATGGTTATCTCTTTCTAGGCTTATCAACAACTATTTGGGACCATAATTACAGAGGTGACAGATACAGTCCAGGTAGGGCAGGGCAGTTCAGTTTAACTAACTTTACATGACTGGTTCCTTGCCTTCCTGCATTTTGACATTATCTTTACAACATTTAGTTCCTCATTCTCCAGTTGCACATTATGTTACTTAGATATAAAAACATCATTAGGGGTTTGCAGCCCAGAACAAGTCGATGTCTTGATATGGAAGCACTTTATTAATCTTTCCCCCACAAGTCTTACTCAGCATAGCCTATAGAATAGAGTGGTGTGATTTTTTAAGGAAATGTCACCATGGCTATTTCCCTTCCATGCCTCCAAGGGTTGTCTTATAGTGGAGGAGTCAGTATGGAGGAACTCTTTCCTCTTTTGAGGTACTACTGCCACTCCCAGGTACCACTGCTTGCAGTTCAGGATTATAGGATGTGTGGTCTAGCAATGTATGGGGGACCCACGTTAAGGCAGGCTGGTGTTCGTTTATAGCTGTATGTTTAGAGCTGCTATAGATCAGTCATCATGACACACACCTTGTGCGATTTCTTATGATGATGCCTTACCAGATTTAACCAGCAGGATAAGAAATCTTTATTGAGGCTGTTCTACTGTAGACTACCTTGGGGGGCAGGTGATAATTCGTGATTAAATACTCCTCCCCAAAAATGTAATTGACACTAAACTCCATGTGAAGGCAGCTGTGGGGAACTCTAGCCCTCCAGATGCTGCTGAACTACAACTCCCATCATCCCTGGCCAAAGGTTACCCACCTAGCTTTTATCTAATGTGAGGGTTTTCTGTATAGAAAATTCAGTTTTGTGAGCTTCTGTCCCTATATTGAAGTAGAGCCTAGACTATATATATAATTTGACTTTCCAGGATCATTTTCATTGTACACTACTTCACAACTTCAGATAGCGTACAATTCTGGTTGATGTTCAGAATCCACTGAGTCCTCCAAGGACAGCCTTTTCATGACTCTGTTTTCATTATGCCAAGCAGATCATTGAAACTTTTTAGAAATTCACTCTTCAATTTCATATGTAGTTTTATGTTGATAAGTTATGGGGGAAATAATCTGGGACAAATGTAGATTCAACACTTGATGCCACAAATTCATTTTAAGATTAAACAGCTTGCTCTTTTAAGAAGCTAAGACTAAGTTGTCACCACTGGAAGCTGCAGTGTATATTTTGTAATATGATTATTCAGCCCAGCTACTAGAACCTTAAGCATATTATGTATCATTTCTACTTGTGTCTATATATAAGTTTGGGAGCATACACTGTCGGACTGTCATACAGGAATAAGATACCCTTTATTGTACAATAGAAATACAGCAACTGTATATACATAACGACTTATGTCCAGGTATCTATTTACAAAATGTTATTTAAATAATTGTTCCACAGATAATAGGAATGTTTCCTCAAATTCTTGTTCTGCAAATCTCTTCACTGACTGACGAGCAGTTTGTCTGATTTCTAGCCTTTTTGTAGGAGGCAATGAAAATATATAGGCCATAGTATCTGCATAGTTGTCTTCATTTTCTGCTAGAAATCCAGTAATATTTCCTTCATAGGGCACCACGATATCCAGCTTGGGGCCTCCAGAATTGTGAGCAAGGATAATTGTGCCAGCTGCCATACATTCAACAATTCCTATGAGACAAAACAAGCTATTGTTAACTACAGTTCTCACCTTAACTAAGGATTTTAGTGTCACTTTAAAAGCATGACGGAAAACAAAATAGCCTGGATCCTGAGATCCCACTGACAGAAAAAGGTACTTCCTCACACTGTTACAGAACAGAGGGGAAGCAGATTTTGGGAACAGCAAAGGGTGGGTCCCTGAAAAGCTTTTCCAGGAGTATGAGATAGTATAGTAAGTGGAATCACCAACCCCTTCTGTTAAGAGCACAATTTCTTGGTAGAAGAAGTGCTATGACATTGGTTCAAAACCATAATGTGTACAAATTGGAAATGGTGACCTGTTTGCATTCTACAGCAAAATAGATCCCAAAGAATGATTCAGCAAAAGTGGCTGTCAGAATGATTGTGACAGGAATATGCAAAACCGTATCATGATATGCACACACAGTTTTGTGGAAAAGAGGCTACTTGTGACATCTCCCTCGGCTGGCTCATTGAGGAGATTAGACATGCAAGTAGGATTTCTCTCAGCATCTGCATTCAGTGATGATAGTGAATTCCTGTTGAGTTTACAGCTTATGCTGACAGTTTTCAATTTTTGAAAGGGATACAGGGAGGGGGAAGAGAGCAACTGATTTCCCTTACAATGAGTGAAAAAAATAGATGAAAAAGCCATGTTTGTAACCTGGGTAAAGATAAAAGTCATTCCCAAGTAATCTAAACTGTGAGAGTTCAGCACTGGAACAAACAGCCAAATCAGTTTGTGGAATTTCTCTCCATTAAGATTAGCATTCAATATGCTGGTCAGGCATTATGTTGGGATATTTTTTAGGGTGTGATGTGCAATAAGGAAAAGAGATAATACTAGATTGGATCCCTTCCTAATTTACAGCTCCCAAAAATGTGCAATATGGAAGTAGCTGAACACAGTATCAGTTTGATGGAAGAACAGATGAAAACAGCACTAAAGCACTTTATAAACTCATAATTAGCCATGAGTTTCAACACCAGGAGCTAAAGAAATGATACAGCTGACTATATATAGCTCCACTTACCAATCCCAAAGTGTTCATTCCACATGGTGTGAAGTCCAATGGTCGCATCTGCCAGATGTTGCTTTAGCTCTTCAAACGGAATGTTAACTTTGAATTCTACCCTTTTTTCAATGCCCAATTCTTGGCAGAGCTTTTTAAGTTCACTTACACGCTGCTCATCTTCTTGGTTACGACAGCCACCAATCAGAATGAGTTTGGGCAGCAGCTCCTGCCCTGCAGTCTTTTCCAGCAATTTAGCAAAGGCTCTGATCTGCAGACGATGGTCTTTTTCTGGCCTAAACTGGCTTACAGAAACAATAGTTTGCTCTACAGTGCCCTTTTCCTCACGTAGAGGAATATCCAAGAATGTCTGAACGTCACAAGGCGGATACACAACACTGGTGCGGTCACTGCACCTCCAAAGGGAAAGGATGTGATTGAAAGTCCACGAAGAATTAACCATGACAATGTCACTGCAAGAACCAACTAAGCCATATATAGAAGCAAAAATATAATAATATGTGAGTTTCAATTTACTCAATAGGGGATTTCTTGTGATGATTGCTGCATTATTAAATCGAGCATTCTGGTTCCTAACCACAGAAAGCATGTCAGTGCTGATTGTAGGATAATGAACGTAACAGCCTATCCGACAACCTCCTAAATATTTAAAAAGAGGAAGTGTGAAAGCATAACCCATGGAGTCAATGTAGACATCAGGAACACAGTTCACAAGAGCTTCCCAGCCAAGAAATACAGATCCTAAGCTCTGACCCAGCAGTGTAAAATGTGGGTACAGGGAAGCTTCTACAAGATAGCGCCTTCTCAAAAACACAAATTTCACAGGTTGATTTAATCTGATGTTGAATCGTCTGTAAGCACCTTCAAGGATATTTTCAGCTGTGACGCCAGCATCGCCAGTGTAGACAACATAGGACACATCCTTGTACCTGAAAAATGAAATGTAATTTATCATCTGCAAATCATCTTAATTTTACACTCAGTAAAAGAGTCCATTTATGGGAAGACACTTTAATTTGATTGCCTTTCTTGGAATGTCTAAAACTACAACCATCAGCCACTATTTAGCTATCTTTTCTGCACAACTACTAAGCTCTGTTTTCCTTGGATGCATACGTTTTGTCACTTGAAATTAAAAATCAATAAAAGAGACTATGTCAAAAATAAAATAAAGCACACATGTTTAAAAGAGTTGTACAGTGGTGCCTTGCAAGACGAAATTAATCCGTTCCGTGAGGCTCTTCGTATAGCGGTTTTTTCGTCTTGCGAAGCAAGCCCATTGACACCTTAGCGGATTAGCGCTATTAGCGGTTTAGCGGCTTATCAGCGGATCAGCTGATAAGCGGCTTAGCGGCTTAGGAAAAGGGGGGGGAAAGCAAAAAAAACCCGCAGGAACTCGCAAGACATTTTCATCTTGCGAAGCAAGCCCATAGGGAAATTCGTTTTGCGAAGCGCCTCCAAAACGGAAAACCCTTTCGTCTAGCGGGTTTTCCATCTTGCGAGGCGTTCGTCTTGTGGGGCACCACTGTATAAATATGCTGCAAATACATATAAAAAATAAGGCAGGCACAATACCCAAGCAGGCTTGTTGCTGTTTTGTGAGCAAGTATTTTATATATATGCGCATATTTAAGGACAACAGACCAAAGATGCAATACAGGGGTAAGAAAATAAAAAATGAAAAGCAAACAGTAACCGCAAGGGAAAACTGATTTTAACTGAGGAGTATCATCAACCCAGCTTGTCATTTTCATTGGCCACAAGCACATGTAAACACTAAACCATGGTTTATTACTACGGATGGACCCAATTATGTTTTAGGCTCATGCACTCCGCTTTCCCCTGCAACTGGGAAGAGGACTTCTGATGACTTCACTTCTAAAGAATCCTAACTTAGTATTGTGTTCACACCTGGGATATTTCTTTTAAACAAACAGTTGTAGTTTAACATGCCAGCTCCATAAGCTATGATTTGAAGTTTGCTTGTTATAACTTGTCGACATAGTGTTAAACCAGCCTTTGCGAACCTGGTGTCCTCCAAATGTTTTGGGCTACCACTCCCATCAGTCCTAATTAGTGAACTGGTAAAGGCAGCGTTAACCATGGTTTAGCATAATGTGTGAATGCAACCATTGCTTTCAGGAAATGAGGGATTAATACAATAAACAAACATCACTGTACGAAAAGTGAAATGCATACTTACTTTTTCTGTAGTGCTTTTATAGCACACCACAATACTCTCTCACCTCCTCCCCCTGCATTGCAGTATGGGTGAAAAAATGCAACCACAAGTGGCCTTTTTCCATCTCGCCCTGATGGAATTTGTTGTTTTTTCCTTTGCTGGAGCCATAGTCGTAAACCAAACAGGAACAGGAGCAGACAGACACATAAAAATCCACTTAGTAACAAGGCAGGGAAAGCCAATGAGTACAGCAATCTGAAATGAGAAGGAGAAGGAAGTGGAATTATAGCAACAATTCTGGAAACTATAAAGAAGTTCAGCAAGGAGAGCCAATGTTTGTTTCCATATTGAAAACAGGTAATTGTTTTTGTTATGGCAACCCTATCTACATGGATGAAGCCCAGACTGAAGGGAAATGGAGGAGCCTGGCAACTGTACAAAGTATTTTGCTTCCCATTCATGCTTTGGCTACATTCGGCTCAGAAATCTCTCCCACCTGCCATCAACATCAAGTGGGTGGTGGGTAAGAGAAGAAACAAACAAGTTGAAATTTATCAGCCTTCATTTTGACAAAGGGATTTCTATTCCCATCAGAATGGCAAGCAAAGTCTTAACACAAAGCAGGGAAACCAATTCCAGAATTGTGCAGATGTATATAATGGACACAGGCAACAGAACAGTGATTTGAGCAAGAAGGGGCTTGGCTGGGAAGGAGAGGGAACTCTGGATTGGCCAGAAAAGGGAAAGAAGGGCTGGACTGGACATAAATGAAGAAGAGAGGATAAGCCCCCAGCAGTGATGGACAAGGCTGAGAATCATAATATTGCAGAGTTGGAAGAAACCCCAAAGGTTTTTTAGCCTAACCTCCTGCAGGATTAACATTCTATGGCTTTTTAAATGTGTGTGGGAGGGCAGTTACTGGTTTGTTTTTGTTTCTGCTTTATTATGTATTTTGTATTCTCATTTTGCATTTTTCTGCAGTGAACCACAGGTGAAGGGTGGAACCTAACTTTAATAATTATTGTATAAACTGTTTGGCAGAACAACTCTGCGTTGTAAAAACACGAAAGCTGGCAAATTTAACCCTGCTGTGTGGGAAATCCCTTGCAGACGACCACAGTGCCAAGTGACAGGTTGTGTATCCACAGCAGTGACCAAAGGAGGAATGACCGCTTGGAGGAGCGCAGAGAGAAGAAACGCCATGGGGCATCTGCATCAGCTCCAATGGCCCCCTTCCTCTGCCCCAGCTGCAAGAAAACATGTATCTCCTGTATCACTTTCTACAGCCACAGCAGGCACTGTAACTCTCCAAAGGTTTAACTTCACCCCCCCCTAAAAAAGCGTGTTCCTCCACAGATAGACAGATGCCAACAACAACAAAACTAAAGAACCCCTTCCTTGGTACCATTTCCATTGACCCTTTTCGTTTTCTCCTGGTACGTCATCGACCAAGATGGATCAAGAGGTCTGGAAACCAAGCCTTGTGAGATAAGATGGCGCCTGGCATGCTTCCCCTGTGCCGATGGACGCCTGTGCCGATAGAAAAAACTTGGGCTCTCTTAGCAAAGTCCTTAAGCAGAGTTCTTAGCAGCGCTAGAAAATGTTGTCTTGTGTGTGGATAATAAATCAGACTGAATGCAGGCTTCTTGCTAATCTCCAACAGTCTTTTAATGAGAAGAAAAACATCATAAATCAGCCCAGCGAGAGAGCGGACATTCTTTCGCCTCTCAGCCAAAAACGAAAGAAGACACACACAAAGAAGACCAGAAGACGCAGTAAGTCAGAGGGGGAGTCGTCTGACAACAAGGACACACTTGCTGGCCCCAGTGGGTCAGAGGGAGCACCTGAGACAGTGCTCAGACGTTCCACACGCACTACAAAGGGGGTACCACCTGAGAGGTTTGAGGTCACCAGCGTGTGGGTTGGTTTTCTGCTCTGCCGGAGGACCAATGGCTTCCAGTTAGAAGGAAGGAGATGTTCCGACTCAACATCTGGAATAACTTTCTGGCAGCAATACCCTGTTTCCCTGAAAATAAGGCCTCCCCGATAGTAAGGGATCCCCTAACAAAAGGCCTCCCCGGAATATAAGGCCCCCGAAGCTACTGTAAGGCGCCTGAATCCTTTGGACCGTAGTGGTGGAAGCCGCCGCGCAGCTCACTGATTGGCCTCAGCGCAGCCGGAGCTGTTCAGGCAATGCGAAGTCTCTTTAAATCAGAGAGCCTGGACAAGCTGCCCCCTGCTGCTCGCTCTGCCCTGATGGAGTCTGGTTGACTCACAATTAGACAATACAGTGGTACCTCGGGTTAAGTACTTAATTTGTTCCGGGGTTCTGTTCTTAACCTGAAACTGTTCTTAACCTGAAGCACCACTTTAGCTAATCGGGCCTCCTGCTGCCGCTGCACGATTTCTGTTCTCATCCTGAAGCAAAGTTCTTAACCTGATGCACTATTTCTGGGTTAGCGGAGTCTGTAACCTGAAGCGTATGTAACCCAAGGGACCCCTGTAAGTGTGTGCCATATTCTTCTTCACGGAAAAATAAGACATCCCCTGAAAATAAGACCTAGCGCATCTTTGGGAGCAAAAATTAATATAAGACTCTGTCTTATTTTCGGGGAAACAGGGTAGCTGCTGGGCAGTGGGGCAGACCCCTTCGCAAGTTGTTTCCTCTCCTCCCTTGGGAGGTTTTTAAGCAGAGGGTGGATGGCTGGCTGCCATGGATGCTTTAGCTCAGTGTTTCCCAACCTTGGCCCTCCAGCTGTTTTTGGACTACAACTCCCATCATCCCTAGCTAGCAAGACCAGTGGTCAGGGATGATGGGAATTGTAGTTCAAAAACAGCTGGAGGCCCAAGGTTGGGAAACACTGCAGTTTAGCTGACCTTCCTGCCTTGCAGGGGGCTGGACTAGATCAGTGTTTCCCAACCTTGGGCCTCCAGCTGTTTTTGGACTACAATTCCCATCATCCCTTGCCACTGGTCTTGCTAGTCAGGGATGATGGGAGTTGTAGTTCAAAAACAGCTGGAGGCCCAAGGTTGGGAAACACTGGACTAGATGACCCTCAGGGTCCCTTCCAACGCGATACCTCAGGCAGGCGTCGCCATGGCGTCCCCCCCCGCCCCGCAGAGTCGCCCGCAGGTGACGAGCGACTGGTCCTCCGCCTCCCGCCCCCCTCCTCGGGCCTTTGGCAGGGGAAATGCCTCTCAGACATTCGTCCCTCGGGAAGCGGCAGCAGAGACGCGCCGAGGCTGAGGGAAGAGGGGGAAAGAGAGAGCAGCTCGCACCTGAGAAGCGGCCCGGCCGGGAAAGGCGCCATCGCGGAAGCCACCCTCAGCTTCCGGAACCGGAAGTCGTGCTCCTTCTCCCCGCCTCTCCCAATCCCGTCGTCCTTCATGTTTTACCTCAGGGAGCAGCGGCCATTTAAAGTGAGCGCCGCTCGCTAATGCCCGGCGGCAAATGGGCTCCCACCCCAGGGAGGCGGAGTTAGGGACGGTGAAGTGTCTTATCTCCGCCCGTAATGCCCACATTCAGATGAAAGGCGGGTGTTTAATTTTATTTTATGGCTCTAATGGACACTACATAGCTCCGCTTGTAGCGCAAAGCTCTGCGCGCATCTGCAATTTTCATAGCTCTACGGGCTTTTCTTTCTTAGAGCGTGAGGCAGAGCCGCGCCGCGTTGCCTTTCCCCCATTAGACTACAATTCCCATCAGCCCCGGCAAAGGCGGCCGGCGGGCAGGGGTGACGGCAATTGTAGTTCCAACGACATCCGGCGGTTAAGGCGAGAGGCGGCCAATCGGAGCTCCCTACTAGCGCACCGAGGAGCCAATGAGAGCTCGGAAGGAAAGGCAGCCAATGGCTGGCTTTGATTCGCCAATCTGCGAAGGATGCTAAAATTTAAAGGGTAATGTTAGGAGGGCGGGGAGCTGAGTCTGCCATTGGAGGCGATGGAGCGAGCTCTATAATAAGCATGTTTACATCGGATTAATTTTTTTTCCCGTCTAAATTTTCCCCCCCATACCAGGTGCATTGGGAAGGAAGTCTAGATTGAAATGCGAACCTGTTAAAGCTTCCACTTAAAACTTAACTGGGTAGGTTTAAAGCCGGGAAAGTAATCAGGGGTGAAATATGTTGGCTTTATATTTGGAAATGGACTTTTACAAAGAAATTGGGTATTGTAGGGTTCCTACTGGAGCCAGGGATTGCTATACTGACTCAGGGGCTAAGATCAAGGAGACGTTGTGTTATTTATCTATAGGCTTCGCCACTGAACCCACATGAGAAATCTTGTTACCTTACTGTTCTCTCTTGTTTGTTTCCCCAGGGTTTTGTGATTTGTTGGGTCATAATTTTCCTTTTGGGGATGGGGAGAGGAAGTGGAGCTGAAAATAGAAGAGTAATGATTAATGACACTTCTCAGATTTTAAAAGGAACCTTGGTTTTGTAAAGCAATCTTAGTGAGAACGCTGACCAGTGATTTTTTTTCCTGGGGGGACTCAAGGCTATTCAGTATTGGCACCTTTTTTTTCTAGAAGAAAAGCATGGCTGCTGCCTTTTAGCTGTACTGTACAGTTTAAGGATTGCTTTTGAAGTTCACATTGTAGCTTACCTTAATGTAAATGTCTAAGATAAATATTTTCATGCAATCTGTTTGTCAAAGTTTAGGCAGTGTAGTACAGTGGTTGTCAAAGGGTGTGTGGCACACTACACTGGTGTAGCAGGAGCGGGTGGCAAAGAAACTTTTTTAAAAAATAATATTTATTCAAATTTTAAAAATTACAAAGAGAAAGAAGAAAAAACAAGAAAAAGATAAAAAAACCAGAAAAAATACCAACAATTTAAAAAAAAACAGATCAACATAACTTTCTTTCCTTTGCTTATTTCCTTGACCTCACACCTCCCTTTTTTGTATTCTAGTTCAATTAGATATTTCAGCAAATCCTTTCCAGCTTTGTTTTTATCCTAATAATTTATCTTAATATATTGTAATTTTACATTCTCGTCTTTCACCAGTTAACAAATCCATTTTTACCTAATCCTTTATATCATTTCTGCTAAAACCACATTACTTCATTCCAACATCCTTCTAACATTCCTTAATTTTACAATGTTTCTGTAGATAAACTTTAAATTTCTTCCAATCTTCTTCCACCGACTCTTCACCTTGGTCTCGGATTCTGCCAGTCATTTCCACCAGTTCCATATAGTCTATCACCTTCATCTGCCATTCTTCCCGGGTGGGTAAATCTTGTGTCTTCCAATACTTTGCAATAAGTATTCTTGCTGCTGTTGTAGCATACATAAAGAAAGTTCTGTCCTTCTTTGGACAGAACCATGCCCAGGAGAAAGGTCTCTGGTTTCTTCAGAAAGGTATATTTAAATACCTTTTTCATTTCATTATAGATCATCTCCCAGAAGGTCTTAATTCTTGGGCACGTCCATCAAAGGTGAAAGAATGTACCTTCGGTCTCTTTACATTTCCAACGTTTATCGGGTGGCAAAGAAACTTTTAACCAGACAGGTCTTTCTATGTAGTGGCGCTCGCCCTGTGGAACTCCCTCCCATCAGTTGTCAAGGAAATAAACAACTATCTGACTTTTAGAAGACATTTCCTGTTTAGGGACGTTTTTAATATTTGATGTTATTTGATTTCTTATTAGTTGCTAAACAAAATGACGTATTTGAATCACATTTATATGAGAAAAAGAGCCAACTTTCCTTTAGGATAACTTTTATAGCCCAGCTGGATTGCAAAAATCAGTAAATTGGTAACAGATGCTTCAGGTTACAGACTCTGCTAACCCAGAAATAGTACCTCAGGTTAAGAACAGAAATCGTGCTCTGGCGGCGCGGCAGCAGCAGGAGGCCCCATTAGCTAAAGTGGTGCTTCAGGTTAAGAACAGTTTCAGGTTAAGAACGGACCTCCGGAATGAATTAAGTACTTAACCCGAGGTACCACTGTACTCTGCTCAGGGCCCATTAGGAAGAAAGTTCAGGGGATGGTCTCTGAGGTGTTGAGGGACTCCTATTGTCCTTATTATTATTATTATTATTATTAATTTTTTAAGAAAATTTTTCTTTTACAAATTATTTGAACACAATCATATTCCATATGTTACAGATTTTTGACTTCCCCCCGCTCCCCCCGCAATCCTCATACTTTTGTATTTATTCCGCATTTCCTTTATAATTATATTGGCAGTTTATAAATCTTTACAGCTCTTTTTCCCTTTTACAATACCCTTTCTCATTCACAAAGCCTCTTTAAATCCAACTAGCGTTGTCTGCTTGTCACAAATATTTTCCAGATAAATCGTAGACTTTCTCCAGTCCTGAGTGAACTTGTGGTCTTTCTGGTATCTGATTATCCCTGTCAATTTATCTAGTTCAGCAAAGTCCATCAGTTTCCGCCTCCATTCTTCCAGTGTCGATAGTTCCTCTTGTTTCCATTTTTGGGCCATTAAAATTCTTGCCACAGTCACTGCATATTGAAAAAGTTTATAATCACTTCTATTAATTTCTCTTCCTGTAATTCCTAAGGACTCCTATAGTCCTAATTGAAGAGGGAAGATAGGCAGCAGAGAGGTTTTAGCTGAGGGTTCCTCATCTGACTGCTTGTGGTGTCACTTGGAAAGTGCAAGAAGGAATAACGGCAATGCCATTTTTGTAACTTGAGATGTATAGCTATCTCAAATTGCCTTCTGTAGAACTGGGTGTGTACATATTGTGCCACCACCACAGAATATAGTATAGTAATAAAAACCTGTTAATTATGTATAAAAATGCATATATGTTTATTTTAAACCTATATTATGTATTAATGCATTCCAAATATCATTATACTTGTCCATGCAAAGTCTGCATTTGTAAGCAATCCATTCATAAGTTGCAAGTGTAATCATATAGTCAAGCCATTGATTAAATGGAGCTGTACCCTTAATCTTTCCAGCGCATCAATACCAGTCTTTTGGTCATAATAAGGGCACAAGGAATCCATTTACGTTGTTCAGTTGTCAAATTCCATATTGCTTTAGGTATGTAGTTGAAAAGAATATTTTCATCTGAAATTTTTAACTTTTTCTGCACAGTCATAGTTATACTTTCTCCCAGAACCTAATAAAGAAATAAGGACAATAAAAAGTCAGAAGAAAGAAAAAGAAATGAGAAAGCAATACAGTGGTGCCCTGCAAGACGAACGCCTCGCAAGACGGAAAACCCGCTAGACGAAAGGGTTTTCCGTTTTGGAGGCGCTTCGCCAAACGAATTTCTCTATGGGGTTGCTTCGCAAGACGAAAAAATCTTGCGAGTTCCCGTGGGGTTTTTTTGCTTTCCCCCCGCTTTTCCTAAGCTGCTAAGCCGCTTCTCAGCTGATCGCTAAATGCCGCTAGACCGCTAATAGCGCTAATCCGCTAAGCTGTCAATGGGCTTGCTTCGCAAGACAAAAAAATCGCTAGACGAAGAGAATCGCGGAACGGATTAATTTCGTCTTGCGAGGCACCACTGTAAAGAGGACTCCACCTGTTAATTATGTATAAAAAGATTATTCAAACTATTTAAGGTGTTCACTCCGGAATGTTATCAGAATCCTGACTTAGTGTTGTGTTCAAATTAGGGGTCCTGTTTTCTTTTCTTTTGTTTTTAAAGGTCTGTTTCACATGTAACACTAAGCCATGGTTTCATGCTATGTTGGGGAGTCTCAGTGAGCCTGAATGAAGAAAGTTGCTCACACGCTTCTCTTTTCCCACTTGAAGCTGCGCAGGATCACATCTTTGCTTGGGTTTGCTGAGGCTCTTCTACATATCATATCACTAAAGCACATCCTTTCCCACCCAACTGTTGCTATCAGTCCCAGCTGCTTCCCCCTACCCTCTGCCTTACAGATAATATAAGGCAGTTTCTGTCTGTCTGTTTAGATAAGAAGGCTTTACTTTCAGAAAAACATCTAGTCCAATCCTCGCAATGTACAAATCCTGCCCACAGCCATCCCTGGGTGGATTTGAACCACCAACCTTCAAAGGGGCAGTTGTAGGCACAAAGGAAACCTAGGAAAAGCTGTCTCTGTGGAATTAAGTGCTGGCACGTGAAATCTTTTATTTAGTCATGAGAAATATATGCAGTCAATTTCATGCAGTATAAACTTATTGGTAAGTAATAGATTAACTGGGCACAAGTAGATTCATATGACCATCATGTGGCCTTTAATTACTGGTTGTAGAGTTTTGGGCTTTTGTTTTCCCCTCCTTCATATGCATGCTGCAGTAGTGGAACTATAGACGGGTGAGTGGCCCGCTTCCGGAATGCATAGAAATATGTCAGACAAAAGAAGCTTTAGACTGCTGACATTCACGGTAAGTTTACATATTTATAGACTACATTTGTAAGATGTTTTGCGTAGCACATTGATTGTATATTGTATCGTGAACAAGCTGTGGCACCTAGGAGGCGATTAACTTTGAAATTCTGAGTAGTTACCGTATTTTTTGCTCTATAACATGCACCAGACCATAACACGCATCTAGTTTTTAGAGGAGGAAAGCAAGAAAAAAAATATTCTAAACGAAATAGTGGATATATGATTTTTGTGGTTCATGCTGTGGCCACAGACATGTGATCTGACAGTGAGTTTGGAGTAGTCCAATGCAAAAATCCTGAGGATCCATGTGGATCCATGCTTTGTAACCACGGAGGAGGGAAGGAAGGGGAACCATGGATCCTCTGCTCACGACTGCAGCAGATCCCCCCCCCCCCGCCACCCGCAGGCATTCGCTCCATAACACGCACAGACATTTCCCCTTACTTTCTAGGAGGAAAAAAGTGAGTGTTATGGTGCAAAAAATACGGTATTTGGCAGTAAGTTTCCTTAAGCTCAGTGGGACTTGTTTGAGTAAACATGCGTAGGATTGGGCTCAAAAGTAGTTACTTTGAGGATTTCACCTACAGTGATTGTGCTGGTCAGGAACAGACTGGCACAAGGGAATACAGTGGTACCTCAGGTTACATACGCTTCAGGTTACATACGCTTCAGGTTACAGACTCATGCTAACCCAGAAATATTACCTCAGGTTAAGAACTTTGCTTCAGGATGAGAACAGAAATCGTGCGGCAGCAGCAGGAAGCCCCATTAGCTAAAGTGGTGCTTCAGGTTAAGAACAGTTTCAGGTTAAGAACGGACCTCCGGAATGAATTAAGTACGTACCAGAGGTACCACTGTATATGTTCATGACTTAATATTACAAAAATATGTATCGGTGTATGATTGGGTCAAGACAATACTGTGAGAAAGTGACTTTAATAAGAAAATGTATATAAATGTATTATGTCATCCTGTTTAGATTGGACCCAAGAGAATATAGTGAGGAAAGAATTGTAATTTATTCTGTTGAATCCCAGTATTCTGCTTTTCCTTCAAGAATCTCAGGCAACGTTAGTGGGATTATTGCACTTTTTTCCTCATTTGAGGGAAGGTAAGTTGTGTGTGGCAATGACTGACCCAAAATTGTTCAGCGGGAATTTAAACTCAGGGCTCCCTCATGCAATACTCTTGCATATTGTCTCTCCAGTGGGTTGCGTGATGTTGAGTTTGTAATATTGGGTGGGTTATGAGAAAAGGGGTCAAGTGAGCGATGTATTATGCCTCCTCTACAAATGCATATACAAACCTTATTGAGTGCTAGAATTATAAGAGCCAAAATTGTGACAGACATATTAATTAGAGATGAAAAAATTCGTTTCTTTACTAAATTATTTGTTTTTCTCTGTACGGTCCTTGGTGAGGAAGGAATAAATATATTTCCAGTCTGTGTCACTATTGCATATGTGTGCATCAGAACACCCAGGAAGTATGAGAACTGTTCCAATCTTCACACGAGTCTGGGAAGTTTGGCTCAAGTCAGTTTCATATCAGAATGAGCAACGATCCGTTTCCTTAAACATACCTAGTTTTAATGCAGCTGTAGCACAGTGGAGCTAGAATGTTTCCTGAACATTATTCTAAATTATAATTTATTTGGGACTGGATCTTTGGTCAGGATTGATAGAAAAGGGGATTTAACGCTAATCTAGTCTGATTCTGGTTTCATTTTCTAAATGTGTTGCAGCCTGTTGAGAGCCTCTGGGATAGGGCAGTATGGAAACAGAAAAAAAGATGAAGCAGCATCTTGCGAAAAGAGCCATTTGGGGGACAATCTGAACCTTGGCTAGTGGCTACTCACCAGCAGAGCTTTGTGGAACAGCAGTGCCACCAGCCCATCCACAGTGCTGCCTTGCATGGCGGAAGATTTAGAGGGGCATGATAGTTGCTGTGCCGGCCTGCAACTGGTAGCGCTTTAGAGCCAGGATCAGGACTAGTCCAAGTCACACAAGGCCAGTGGAACTGGGCTGACAGAATCCAATGAATTCAGGTCAGCTCAGCCTGTACCTGAACATCCTGCCAAGGGACCTTCTGCTGGCAGCACTTCCATTTTTTTTATTATTATAAGATATTTATTAAAGTTTTCAAAGTTAATACATTATAACAAAAAGAAAAGAAAAAACAAAAATGCAAAAAGTAAAGACAATTTAAAAAGAGAAAAAAAACACATATAAATTCCATTTGCTTATTTTCTTTTAACTTACTTTCCAGACCTCCTCATACCACCCTTTCTTATATTCCAGTTTAAATTGTTTGATCAGCAAATCCTCACCATTAGGTCTTTTACTTATTTCAGAACCTTATTTTCTATCTCTTAAGCATTACAGCTGAAAACCACTTAATTACTGTCCAACATCATTCTAGCATTCCTTAATTTTACAGTATTTCTGCAAGTAGTCTTTAAACTTCTTCCAATCTTCTTCCGCCAACTCTTTTCCCTGGTCTCGGATTCTGCTGGTCATTTCTGCCAGTCCCATATAGTCAATCATCTTCATCTGCCATTCTTCCAGAGTGGGTAGCTGCTGGCAGCACTTCCATGCCCGCATGTGGTGGGCGGAAAGCGAGGTTCCACACTGCCTCCAGGTGGCAGGAGCCTGGCAGAACTGGGCGGAAGAACACCTCTGCAAATCCAAGCCTCCCTCTGGCATAACTTAACGGTGGTGGATTGCCCCACCTCTCTGTTTTTACTCTTGGTTCTATCTTGCTTGGAAAGAGAAAACTAAATAATGTTTGCTAGTTTTGTACTTAAAAAAAGAACAAACCCACCAAATTCTTGACAGTGTTTCTCAACCTTTTGAACTACAACTCCCATCATCCATAGCTAGCAGGACCATTGTTCAGGGATGATGGGAGTTGTAGTCCAAAAACAGCTGGAGGCCCAAGGTTGAGAAACACGGCACCATGGTTTATTTGATCCTCTGAACCTGGCTCAGTGATCAAACTTGGTCTGAAACTGGTTTATAAGCCTTGCTTTACGTAAACCATGGCTTAGTTTTGCATGCAGACCCCACAAACTTTATAAAAAGTCAAAGGCTTCCTCCAAAGAATCATGGGAGCTGTAGCTAAGGGTGCTGAGAGTTGTTGTTGTTGTTTAGTTGTGTCTGACTCTTCCTGACCCCCTGGACCAGAGCACGCCAGGCACTCCTGTCTTCCACTGCGTCCCGCAGTTTGGTCAAACTCATGCTGGTAGCTTCGAGAACACTCTCCAGCCATCTCGTCCTCTGTCGTCCCCTTCTTCTGCCCTCAATCTTTCCCAACATCAGGGTCTATTCCAGGCAGTCTTCTCTTCTCATGAGGTGGCCAAAGTATTGGAGCCTCAGCTTCAGGATCTGTCCTTCCAGTGAGCACTCAGGGCTGATTTTCTTAAGAATGGAGAGGTTTGATCTTCTTGCAGTCCATGGGACTCTCAAGAGTCTCCTCCAGCACCATAATTCAAAAGCATCAATTCTTCGGCGATCAGCCTTCTTTATGGTCCAGCTCTCACTTCCATACATCACTACTGGGAAAACCATAGCTTTAGCTATACGGACCTTTGTCGGCAAGGTGATGTCTCTGCTTTTTAAGATGCTGTCTAGGTTTGTCATTTCTTTCCTCCCAAGAAGCAGGCGTCTTTTAATTTCGTGACTGAGAGTTAGGTGAGCCCTATTCCCTTCTGAGAGCTACAATTCCCTGAGTGGTTTAACAACCAATGCCTCTTCACAGGTAACTCAGGGGAACTCTGTGAGGGGAATGGGGGGGGGGGGCTAACAACTCAGCCTTAACGAACTCTTTGACTGTTTGAAGTGGTATCATAGTTCTTTTAATGTATAGTGTGAATGCACCCTCTGAGGTGTCCCAAAATCTTGTTGCTTTTGCTGCAAACAGACCCTTCGCTCAGCCGTTCCTCTGGATTAAAACACAATGAACTAGCTGACCATGCTTCTGGGCTGGCAACCCAAGTTGCCCAGAGGGGCATTGATTTTTGTTTATTTTATAACTACCATCTTCTGAACCAGAGATGGGGATCTTTTTGATCCAGGAGGCCACATTCCCTTGCTGCTAATCTTCCAAGCACTGCATGCCAGCTCTGGGAAGTCCAAAATGGTGGATGAGGCCCAAGATGGCAGTGTATGCTGGGCAGCCCCTAAGCGTAGCCCCTCTCCACTCATTTGTGCTCCCTGATCAGCGTTTCTCTATGCAAAAGCAGGAATTGAGGCGCTGATAAAAGCCCGCCAAACCTGTGACTCAGCCTAGTGAGGGTTTTCAGAGGATTAAATGTGCTCCTAGAGGAGAAGCTTCTCATCTTTCCTCAATTGTCTCCTGTAACATATGAATACACCTGATCCTGTCCCCTTTGTGTGTGCCGTGTTAAGCAATTCTCCCTCCACTTTTATTATTGAGCCACAGGTTCAGATTGCAATTCTTTTGTTTAGGGCATTTTAAGATGTTTTCGCGTTGAGAGGAACCGAGAGGTTAGAAATGGGCAGGAGCCCTCAAGTTCAACCAACTTCATTTGTGGTATAATAGGCATTAGTGTTGCTTGCAGTTATGTCTGGAAGTACTTTAGTCTGTAGAAGGGGAGGTGTTAACTACACCCAGTATGGTTTGTCTCCGCTACTGGCATCCTGCTAGCGTGGAAAGTTGGGTTCAAATTCCTGCTCAGCCACTAATCTTAATGGACAACCTTGCTCTAGTCACTTTTCCCCTCTCCCAATCTAGCCTACCTTGCCAGGGGTGTTGTGATAGGAGAGGGAAGGAGTTTAGGTGTCCTAAGACCCTTGACGCCATAAAGGTAAAGGACCCCTGACAGTTAAGTCCAGTCGCAAACGACTCTGGGGTTACGGCGCTCATCTCGCTTTACTGGCCGAGGGAGCCAGCGTACAGCTTCCGGGTCATGTGGCCAGCATGACTAAGCCACTTCTGGTGAACCAGAGCAGCGCACGGAAACGCCATTTACCTTCCCGCCGGAGCGGCACCTATTTATCTACTTGCACGTTTTGGCGTACTTTCGAACTGCTAGGTTGGCAGGAGCTGGGACCGAACAACGGGAGCTCACCCTGTTGCAGGGATTCGAACCGCCAACCTTCTGATCGGAAGCCCTAGGCTTTGTGGTTTACACCACAGCGCCACCCGTGTCCCTTGGCGCCATGCCTAGCCCCAAAAGAAAGTAGTAGAGGGCATTAAAAAGTGATTGTGTGCCCGAGGGAGGGGAAAATAATAATGGGGTGTACACAACTTCTGCTTCTCTTGCCTACTGAAAGGAGTTTTGCTACCGCAGGGCAAGGCTAGCAAGACTGTCAGGTCAGAATTTGGAAATCAGAGTAGCAGAGTTCAGATGCTGCTGAGGCAGGAACTGCTTTTGAGAAGGAAAAGAGCAAAATGTAATCGTATTGGCTGACACAGAGTTGTGTTCTGTAAAGTGGTTTTTACTTGATGATCTAACACATTAGATCTGGGTGTATCACCAACACGGTCGGCAGTGATTCCTGAATCTGGCTGTAATCAGGGCCGGATTTAGGTTTGATGAGGCCCTAAGCTACTAAAGGTATTGGGGACCTTTATATGTTCAACTGTCCTTTGTCAACAAAAATTGTCACTGTTTTTTGTGCTGAATATGTGCTATATGGTAATTTATGGACCTAATAGGCATCTAAAGCCATTTGCACATAACAAATAGGAGCCTACACAACACAAAACACTGTTGCTGTATGTAGGTTTTATTTTATTTGTTTTTTATCTTATATTTTGGAAATGTATATCCTGTTTTTTTCCCTTTAAATTTTTTGGGGGCCCCCAAGAGAGTGGGGCCCTAAGCTACAGCTTGTTTCACTTATACGTAAATCCAGCACTGGCTGTAATGATGTATTTATTATTCCAGCCAGCCACAGAGTTGGTGGCTTCAGCAGAATACATGTAGAAGAGTCCTTGTTTTCAGCGAAACATTTTCTATCCTTCTGGGTTTGGAAGCAGGCCTAGGAGCTGCCGTTTTCGGTGTGTTCTCCTTAGCGCTGCTCTCGAATAACAAAGCCCACAGGTCACCCTCCTTCCCATGTTTTAAAAATGTGTTGTCTGTAAATGGATTCTCAGTGTTTTGAGCAAGCGGTTGATTGAAGAAGGATGAAAGCTTGGATGGCAGAGTTAATTATACACCGGGTTGCCTCACACAGGCCATATTTGACAAGCTTGTGAAAGGCAGCCTTGACTGAGGACACTGGAGAGACGTGTGCAAACAATTATAACAGCACCCAGCGCCGTTTGTCATTGCATGCCAAGGCTGACAATGGGTGGGGAATATTTAAACCTGTTTGCAAATCTATAAAGCCAAGCACAGCCCACTGCTACGGGTTACTGAAAAGACGACGAGGAGGTAATCAAGCTCTCTAGCAATCCAGATTTTGCTATCCTGGTATAGAGATGGTAGGAGAGGGATTGTTGCAGCAGCAAACCAGATAGCACTTCTTTCCCATTTGGCTTTTCCAGTGTACAAAGCCTCCTATGGTAATGGAAAATAAAACAAAAGAGATGTCTTTGAGAGAGGGCCAATCTTCCCTTGCAAATTTAAGCCACAAAAACATTACTCTGGTCCGCTTCTGCAAACAGCAGTCTCCCAAAAAGCTGGAAGATGAGGAGCATTGCAGGCCAGGAGGCCTTGTGAAAACTAGAAGTCTGTCTCAGAAAGCGGAGGATATACCCTACAGTGTCTTGACAGAAGTGGTAGACAGCACTGACAGACAGGTCAGTTTAATAAGATAGAGGGGATGCAAACTAAAAATTTTGGATGGGTGGGGAGTCTTTGTGAGAAATGAAAGCTCCAGTCCTATGTCCACTTAGCTGGAAGTAAATTGGAGACTATATCATTAGTTACCATAATCCTTTTTCTTTGTCCGCTAGGAAGTAAAATGTACCCCTTTTTGAAAGCAAATTGCCTAAAGAGGTAAATAATCTCCATCAATCAATGTTTTATAAATTGTTTGCTTTAGTAGCTACCACTGGGCATCAATTTGTGGGCAGCATAGTAGTTGAAAATAATAGTAATTTCTTGGAAAGGGAAACTATCATAATTATAGATAAGCTGCTTATTGAAAACTGATTCTAGCAATAGTTCTTAACAAACAGGCTACAGACATTTCAGCAATTCCTGTTTTTCAATAGATTTATAGACCAATTAATGATGTGACTTGAGTACTTTGGGTCATACTTTAAATAGAGGTCTTTCTCTCTTTTTTTAAGCTTTGTATATCTTAAGTGTAGATATTTTCTGTGGTTTGTGACACAGAAACTCAAATTGAAATAATCTTAAATTTAAATGATACCACAGAGTTTGTAAAAAGATCATTTGCAGGTTGATTTATAATACACATGTGCCATTGAGATCAGGCGTAAAAGCTTTCGTTGTGCCACAGATAGTTATTTCACATATTCTGTAGGGCTTATTACCAGGTAAGTGAGGCTAGGATTGTAGCCTTAGTTCAGAGTAAACATCCATACGATTGTGCTTTGTTCACACTTAATTAGTACAGTATCTGGATTATGTTGTTTAAACCTAGCTTTTTGGATGTGCTGTTTTCAAAACTGTATGGTGAACAAGAACCATGCTACATACAGTGGTGCCCCGCAAGACGAACGCCTCGCAAGACGGAAAACCCGCTAGACGAAAGGGTTTTCCGTTTTGGAGGCGCTTCGCAAGACGAATTTCCCTATGGGCTTGCTTCGCAAGACGACAGCCCATAGGGAAATCTCCGGGACAGTGGGGAAGCGCAGCTCGTCTTCCCCGCTGTCCTCGGACCTCCTCCGAAGCCTGGCGGCGGGGCGGGGACACCTCCTCCCGCCGCCGGGCTTCGGAAGGATGCCCCGATGCCGGGCGGCGAGGCGGGAACGCCTCCCCCCGCCGCCCGGCATCGGAACGATGTCCCGAAGCCGGGCGGCGGGGCGGGAAAGCCTCCCCCGCCGCCCGGCTTCGGGGCGGGAAAGCCTCCCCCCGCCGCCCGGCTTCGGGGCAGGAACGCCTCCCCCCGCCGCCCGGCTTTGGGGCATCGTCCCGCTGCCGGGCGGCGGGGCAGGAACGCCTCCCCCCGCCGCCCGGCTTCGGGGCATCGTCCCGCTGCCGGGCGGCGGGACAGGAACGCCTCCCCCCGCCGCCCGGCTTTGGGGCATCGTCCCGATGCCGGGCGGCGGGACAGGAACGCCTCCCCCCGCCGCCCGGCTTCGGGGCATCGTCCCGATGCCGGGCGGCGGGACAGGAACGCCTCCCCCCGCCGCCCGGCTTCGGGGCATCGTCCCGATGCCGGGCGGCGGGACAGGAACGCCTCCCCCCGCCGCCCGGCTTCGGGGCATCGTCCCGAAGCCGGGCGGCGGGGCGGGAAAGTCTCCCCCCGCCGCCCGGCATCGGAACGATGTCCCGAAGCTGGGCGGCGGGGCGGGAAAGTCTCCCCCCGCCGCCCGGCATCGGAACGATGTCCCGAAGCCGGGCGGCGGGGCCGCGAAGCCTGGGCGCGCTGGCAACTCTCCGCAAGGAGCGCCCAGGCTTCGTCCCCCCTGCTTGCCTTCCCAGGGGCTTTTAAATCGCCCGGACAGCGGAGAAGTCCTCCGCTGTCCCGGGCGATTTTAAAATGCCGCCAGAAGAGGTCGGGGGAAGGCGGTTTCCATAGGAACGCATTAATTGATTTTCAATGCATTCCTATGGAAAACCGTGCATCGCAAGACGAAAAACTCGCAAGACGAAGAGACTTGCGGAACGAATTAATTTCGTCTTGCGAGGCACCACTGTATGTTGAAGGCTGACATGCAATCAAGTCAGATTTACCAACATGTGGCTTGCAAATTCTTGCTGTGCTGTATTTCTTAAATCTGCAGTCCTAGCTCCACTGACCTTGGAGTAAGCCCCACTGAATTCAGTAGAACTTACTTCTGAGCAGATATGGTTAGGGTTGTGCTAGAAGCTGTTTAATATACCCTGTAAACCTTTTGAGCTTTTGATAGCCCAGTGCATACAATTCGTGTCAACAGGCTCAGTCTAGTTTCCCTATAGAAAAATAGCAGAGTTCAGAGGCTGCATTCACATCTCATGGTAAGCTGTAAACCAGAGGTAGCCAACACCCTAGAGACTGTGATCTACTCACAGTATTAAAAGCTGGCAGTGATCTTTTGGGGGGTTCAGGTCAAAGTTGTTGGGGTTTTTTTAAGGAGGAGGAAAGCCACGTTTTTTAGGGGAATTGAGCTTTTTTAGGGAGGAGGAAAGCCCTGATTTTTGAGAATTCAAGCCTAAGCTCAAGCGAAAAAGGGGAACAGCCACTTGCCAACTGATCACTGGGGAAACAAACAGCCTCACTGAGCAAACTGTCTTCCGTTCTGCGAATCGTGCAACAATGGAGGGCAGGGCGAGGGAGTGCTAAGGTGTTTTACCAACGCTAAGGAAAGGGACCCAGCTATCTACCGCGATCTACCAAAGCCTCGCAGGGATCTGCCAGTAGATTCCGATCGACCTGTTGGACATCCCTTCTATAAACCATGCACTTTACTACTCCTTGTTTGCGCTGGGGATAAACAAACCACCACCCCTAGCTTAGTGCTTCGTCTGCATCAGTGGTCTGTTTCGCTCAAGCCATATTTAGTAAGCCAGAAACAAACCATTTCTCTTTGGAGTGCAAAAACCACAAACCCTGGTTTGGGCTTAATGCTAATAATTGTGGGTTGTTTGGTCAGCCATCTTACATTGCTGTGTGGATGCAGCCAGACAATGAAAACCGACAAAGTTGATAGCAGGGTGGCGGCAAACTAGAAGTGAAGAGGATTAACAGAAACTGCTTTCTGACAAGACACAACATGGTGCATTTTTCTGCAACTGGGCAGAATCCAGGGGTATATTCTATTCACCTTTGTTTGCAATGGCAGACAGAGGTTGCAAATAGAGGCAATGTATGGGGTGGTGTCTACTAGTTACTGACATTTTCTCCAAGGCATGAGGAAATCATCTATGCTTAGGAGCAAAAGAGAATTTGTGGGGAAAGGAGTTACCACCCAACTTCTCTCAGGCAAGGTCTGGGTATAAGAGTTTTCTAACTCAACTTGTTAAGCGGTGACTGTGTTTCTCTTAAAACTATGTTTGTAATGTGTCTTGTTTAGTATTCTCTGAGAACAAGAAGATTTGTAAAGATCCTAAGAGCAGAGACTAATTTGAATAATCTAATAAAAATTGGGAGACATACAGCCCACGCCTTAGCATGTTTACTCAGTGAGTTCAGTGGAACTTCCTTGTTAGCTTGCTTAAGACTGTAACTTTAGAAAAAATTAAATGTTTAAATATTTAACTTTGTGGGTATACATTTAAATCTTGGGAAACTCGGGATCCAGCAGCGAATGCTGAGTCACTGCTGCAGGATGTCAGTGTCAAAATTCAAGAAAGGCTATCAAGTTGGCATGGATTGACGTAGGAATTCAGAATGTTTAGAACAGATAAAAGAATTTAACGTAACTAAAGATAGTAAAAATGTGATAGGTTTACCTAGCTGTAAACACACCTGTTGAGGTGTGTATGATGTTGATTTTAAATGGGGTAGTACCTTGGTAGGTCACTTGTTGTAACTGGAGAGCAATTACAAGGGTGTTTACTTGTTCATTTTTAAAAATAGTTTTTAAATGGAAGGAAGGTTTGGAAAGAAAAAGACATTATGGGTTGTATCCACCTAAGTCATAGAGTAGACCCATTGAAATAAATGGATTTGGGTTACTGTATTTACTCGGATGTCGTGCACACCTTTTTTGGCCAAATTACGCCACAAAAATTAAGGTGAACATTAGATTTGATGGCGCATTTACATTCACCAGCAAATAATTTTTTGGTTTCAAGGTTTTGAAAATTGAGGTGTGCATTAGATTTGATGGCTCATTAAATTTGCGTAAATAAGGTAGTTATGATTAACTTTAATTCATTGATTTCAGTGTGTTTACTTGGAGTATGAATTAAGCCAAATTCCTTACAGTTGAAATCCAGACGACAGTGGCAAGAACGGTTAACAAAAGTGATCAGGACTTAAACCTTGGCTGTGTTAGTTTGTTAGGCTAAGGACTAAAGAGAATTGCTGGTTGCTCCCAATATGAAACATCTCTGGGTTCATATATTGTACTACTCGTTTATTGCTCTGTTTAAAATGCAAACAAACAGCTAAATTCACAGCTGTCAGCCTTAAGGCTTATAGGTTACCTAGAGATGACAAATCTAAGGGGAGAATAGCAAATGTAAAAAAGAAAGAAAGATGAAAACTATTATTATGGCCCTGTTTTATCTGTTAATATGTCACATACAATATGTCGGAACAGGTAAGATTTCCTGGTGAGGTCAATGATGCCATTGTGCAGAGGTGGCGTGTGGGCAGAGTGCTCAAGGCCATGGCTGTATGTATTGGATTTAATCTCCGCTTTCTCTCCCTCACCTTGTGCAAAAGACTCCTGCATTGCTGCGGGTTGGACTAGATGACCCTCGTGGTCCCTTCCAGCTCAACGATTCTATGATCTGTGGGCAGGTAGTTGAGTTCAGGGTGTCATGGTTTGTTGCTGCCAGTGGTTACATTTGTGCTAGGCATTCTTTAATCTGGGTCCTGTAACTGAACATTCATCCCTTCCTTACCAGTGCTAATGGGTTTAACTAAGAGTTTCCAATTAATGAAGTGTAATTCCTCAGCCCCCTAAAGTCTCCATCAATGCCCTAGCACAGATGGGCAGCAAAATAATTAGACACCATCCCAATTTGGATCACTCCACATCCCTTTGTTTGGTATATTTATGTTTACAATGTCAAAATTGTTAGGAACTGTTTCTACCTATATAGAATAGCACAGTCAAACCTCGGGTCACAAACGCCTCTGTTTTGGAACGTTTCAGCTCCCAAACGCTGAAAACCCAGAAGCAGTCCTTTTTTTATTTCTGGGGGGGGGGGACGCATTCCCCTAAACATTTTGTGAATCTAAATTTGGCCTCATTGAGGAGCAGTATTTCAATATAAGTAGGAAAATGAGAGTACAGTCATACCTTGGGAAATACACTTCAGGTTGAGCGCTTTTGGGTTTTGCCGCTTGCGCATGCGCAGACGGTCAAAATGACGTCACGGGCTTGCACGGAAGTGACCAAACGTGACCCACATGCGCGCAGACGTGCTGTTGTGTCTTACGTTCTGTTCGGGATGCAAACGGGGCTCCGGAACAGATCCCGTTTGCATCCCGAGGTACCACTGTACACCTAAACATTTTTTCTAGAAAAAAAGCACTACCTGGAAGTAAATGCTCCAGTTTTCAAACGTTTTTCGGAAGCCGGACGTCTGACGCGGCTTCCGATTGAGTGCAGGAAGCTCCTGCAACCAATCGGAAGCCGCGCCTCAGTTGTCAAACATTTTAGAAGCTGAATGGGCTTCTGGAACCGAGGCTTAACTGTATACGTCAAAGTAAACACCACAGTACATTATTTCTGCTTTTGTTTTCTCTGTAAATTTCAGGCTGTCCCTGGGCACACTTCGCCTGCCCACATATCGGCATCAGCAATGAAGCAAAAGTTTGCATTTGACAACACTAGCTTTGTGGAGGACTTGGACCATTTACCCCCTCCTCATTCTCAAGTGAATGCTGTTACCATCAGTATTTTGGGTATGACTTGCCAAGCCTGTGTACATTCCATAGAAGGCAGAATATCCAAGGTAAAAGGAATTATAAACATCAAGGTGTCTCTTAAGGAAAGTAATGCTGTGGTCAAGTATTTGGAACTGGAAATAAGTCCCCATCAGATCTGCCAAGAAATCAAGGACATGGGATTTGATGCCAGCGTTTCAGATACAACGCAGTCTTCAGGGCAACGGACCGATGAAGCTTTAGTTAAGATCAAAATAGAAGGCATGACCTGTCAGTCTTGTGTTAGCGCCATTGAAGAAAAGATTGGGAAACTACATGGGGTGAAGAAGATCAGGGTGACCCTCAGCAGCCAGGAAGCCATCATTGCTTATCATCCCTTTATCATTAAGCCTGATGAATTAAAAAATAGCATAGACAGCCTGGGATATGAAAGCACTATTAAGCATAAACAAGCCCCTTTGAAACTTGGCTTGATTGACGCAGAACGTTTAGAGCAGATAAATATAGGAATGCCTGCTGACAGAATAGAAAACAATGGGACCAGTGCATCTGTTGTAGAGCTCCACGTGGAAGGGATGCACTGCAAATCTTGCATCAACATCATTGAAAGTTCAGTCTCGGACTTGCCTGGTGTCCAGCGTATTAAAGTGTCATTGGAACAGAAAAATGCTCTTGTGTGGTTTGACCAGAATCTGATCACTCCATCCTCACTGCAGCAAGCTATCGAAGCCCTTCCCCCTGGTAACTTTAAAGTCTCCTTTTCCAGTGAAGTTGAGGACCATAATGGACCGCTTACCTTAAGCACACCATCATCTTTGCCTTGTGTCTCTAGCAACCCTCCTCACGTAGTCCCGCAAAGTGAATCTTGTACAACTGTGATTAGGATTAATGGAATGACTTGCAATTCCTGCGTAAAATCCATTGAGAGCACCATATCGCAAAGAAAAGGAGTCGGACATATATCTGTGTCTTTAGCTGAAGGCACTGCCATTATATACTACAGTTTGATGATAACCAACTCTGAAGAACTCAGATCTGCTATAGAAGACATGGGATTTGATGCTTCTGTCTTAACAGGTACAAAGCAGTTTTTCTGTAATGGAGACTTCCTCACTGGAAACGATCTTGTCACCTCCATAACAGTACTAGCATCTAGGGATGGGCAAAAGTGTCGATTTTGGTTTCTCTCAGTTTTTTTTCCAAAATCCGAAATTGAGTTATCCACATATCCACACCAGCTTGCAATTAAAAACCACAACTCATTCATTAGCAACTTAGTGTGAATGTCTCTTAGTATATACTTTTGTATGGAATTTGGCCCAATATGAACATTTTTGCAAAGCTTGTTTTTCTAATATTTATTTTTAGAAATAAAAATGCATTTTTATATGCTATTGCTACTAATGTGTGCATATTATGCACACTTTTCGTAATATATGCATTTTATATACTACTGCTACTACTGCTAATACTAATAATTGTATACTGTACTGCCCTACACCCGCAGGTCTCATTACAGTGGTGCCTCGCAAGACGAAATTAATCCGTTCCGCGAGTCTCTACGTTTAGCGGTTTTTTTGTCTTGCGAAGCAAGCCCATTGACGGCTTAGCGGATTAGCGCTTTTAGCGGCTTATCGGATAAGCAGATAAGCGGCTTAGCGGCTTAGAAAAAGGGGGGGGGAACCCGCAGGAACTCGCAAGACATTTTCGTCTTGCGAAGCAAGCCCATAGGAAATTTGTTTTGCAAAGCACCTCCAAAACGGAAAACCCTTTCGTCTAGCGGGTTTTCCGTCTTGCGAGGCATTCGTCTTGCGGGGCACCACTGTACTTGACTAGAGAACTGCACTGCAAAATTTGGAGAAGCTCAAATTTCTGGGATGGGTGTGTTTCGGTTCCCTTAGTGTTTTGGAAAGCGCAAATTATGTAGATTCACCTTTAAATGTGAACGAAATTGAATTTCTCCCCCATCCCTACTGATCAACAAACTGTACAACCTGTGTACTGTCCTGCTTAAACATATTGCAGTTTAGTTTATAAGTTATAAGCAGAATTTCTCTGGAGTTCTGCCTAGTCCTCAGTAGCTGTTTCACTGCTTGGCTTTGGAGTCACGAAACACCCTGATGTGCTTGGTCTTGATCCTTTTAAGATTTGGAATACAATACATAGGTGCAGCCTAGGAGAAAATACCAAACCTTGTAAATGAAGTGTAGCATGTTAGGTCAACACTGTATGCCAGTAAAATAGTTCCATGGTTGCTGTAGTTGTGCTGTTGCTCATATGAATGCAATTTCTGATGTTCTTATTCAAGATAACACCAACGGGAGACCTGCTACTGTTGGAAATATGGAGACCAGCATGTTGGCTTCTCCTTCTCTGAGAAGTGAAACTCTTTCCGAGTTGCCATGCGGAGACTTTTTGCCACAGAAAAGGAACTTGTATAATGACCCTCCAAAGCCATCCACAGCAGGAAAAACCGATAAATGTTTCATGCAGGTCACAGGCATGACTTGTGCATCATGTGTATCAAGCATCGAGAAGAATCTGCAAAAAGAAGATGGTAAAATAGCTAATATGCAATATATTGGTTGTTTTAGTAGCGCCTTCGGGTGCGTTGAGCCTGCGGCTTTCAACTATCTGGATTGTTTGCTGCTGATCTGGGACCGTAGGAGGTGGATTAGCATCCTGCTCTTGAATGGGAATATCTCATTCTATCAGAGTAAATATAGTCTCATTTATACATTGCTTAGTCTCCCTCATAACTATATATTCTTTGAAGTGAGGACCATTTATTTCAGATAGGCATGCTTCCAAGTAAAGGGGTCTAAAATAGTAGCCTGAGTTGAATAACAAAAACATCTGTTTAACAGTAAGAGCTGCATACTGCTCGCATTGGTTGTGGGTGACTCATAAATTATTATTATTATTATTATTATTATTATTATTATTTAGTCCATTTATAGATGGCTTACTATTCACAGATCTCAGATGTGGTTATCAATCTGGAAAATCAAAATTCCTAATCAAAATACATAACTAATACAGTAAGCACAATTTCATATGGTTTTCATGAAGAGAAATCCAAATGTGTGAATGCAGTTCTCTCACTACAGGAATAGTTTCTGTCCTCGTTGCCTTGATGGCAGGGAAAGTTGAAGTAAAATATAAGCCGGACAGAATTCAGCCCCTTGAAATAGCCCAGCTGATTGAGAACCTTGGTTTCGGAGCGTCAATCATGCAAGACTATCCTGGTGCAGATGGCAATATAGATCTTAAGGTGAGATTCACAAAGTGTGTGCTTGTTTGACCGAACCTTTTCTCTGCCTCTTAACACATCTCAGTCTTGTTCTCATTGGGTGTTCTGTCGCTAGAGGCCTTTTGTGTGGTCAGAAAGTTGGCATCTTGATTGATATTTGCCTCCACCTTTGCAGCTTCACATTTTGAGCAGTTTCTGCTTCCTGATTGTTGGATATTCTGGCTGGGGTTGATGGGAATTGGAATCCACAACATCTTTCTGATTTGGAACTCCTCTAACTTTTCCCGTCAGTTTTGCTAGTTGCAAGTACAGTGGTGCCCCGCAAGACGAATGCCTCACAAGACGAAAAACCCGCTAGACGAAAGGGTTTTCCGTTTTGGAGGCGCTTCGCAAAACAAATTTCCCTATGGGCTTGCTTCGCAAGACGAAATGTCTTGCCAGTTTTTCCGACTTCCCCCCCTTCCCCCCCCTTTTTCTAATCCGCTAAGCCGTCAATGGGCTTGCTTCGCAAGACGAAAAAACCGCTAGACGAAGAGAATCGCGGAACAGATTCTTTTCGTCTTGCGAGGCACCACTGTACTCTATCATAAGTGTCTGCCACTCTGTTATCATTGGTGATGTTTCACTTTTCCAGTTTCTCACCACAAGTATTCTAGCTGCCGTGATTGCATACATGAACAATGGTCTTATATATTTTTAAATTTCTGTTGGTAAGATACCTAATAGAAAAATCTCTGGTCTTTTTTTAAAAGTAAGTTTGAATAATCTCTTGAATTCATTGTAGATATTGTTCCAAAATTCACGGATACAGTGGTGCCCCGCAAGACGAACGCCTCGCAAGACGGAGAACCCGCTAGACGAAAGGGTTTTCAGTTTTGGAGGTGCTTCGCAAAACGAATTTCCTATGGGCTTGCTTCGCAAGACGAAAATGTCTTGCGAGTTCCTGCGGTTTTTTCCCCCTCCCCCCCCTTTTTCTAAGCCGCTAAGCCGCTTATCCGATAAGCCGCTAATAGCGCTAATCCGTTAAGCCGTCAATGGGTTTGCTTCGAAGACGAAAAAACCGCTAGACGAAGAGAATCGCGGAACGGATTCTTTTCGTCTTGTGAGGCACCACTGTAACTACACAGGTCCACCACTTATGATAGTATGACCCTGTATCTTTTTTGCATCTCCAGCAAGTTAGTGATCTGCTTTTGTACATTTTAACAAGTTTTAAAGGGGTATGGTGCCATATGTATAGCATCTTCATTGTGTTTTCCCTAAGATTATTACATGCTGTAAATTTAATATCTACCCTCCACAATCTTTCCCATTGTTCCATGTTCAGATCAGAAAGTATATGGAGAATGGAGAATATTTAAAGAATATTTAAGATTATATTGTACAAATAATATTATACTAGCAGAACTTGAATTATACCTGTAAGTAAAAAAGTGTAACAGATATCTTTTTGGATTATATGAAAATAATATGAAATAACATAAAGCTGTGTGAGAAACAGTGACAGTATAAACAGTATAATGAGAACGATTGGAAGTTTTACATCCATAACTTTTATTTAACTGTTATTTGAGATGATGTATTTTCTTTTTGTATACTTCCCCCCCTTTTCTTCACATCCTTTCTTTTCTTTCTTTCTTTTCTTTGTTTCCGCTGCAAATGATCTTTTATGTTTGTATTTTAAATCAATAAAGATTATTAAAAAGGGGGAAAACTGAATCCACAGCATCTGGAGGGCACCAGGTTAGCTGTACCTGGACTAGGTGGACCAATGGTCTGGTGGTTTATAAGGCAACTTCCCATGTTAACACTAACTGCAGTTCTCTTTCAGGTCCTAGGGATGACCTGCGCTTCATGTGTTCATAACATTGAATCCAAGCTTACCAAAACGCCTGGCATTCTTTATGCATCTGTAGTGCTGGCTACTTCCAAAGCTCACATCCGCTTTGACCCGGAAGTTGTTGGTCCTCGAGATGTTATAAAGATTATCGAGGTAAGCTATTAAAACATTTTGTTATTTATTTTTTTAAAAAGCCCAACTGCATTTGCCATTGCTGCAGGAGCTAGGGGTCAGTATCAGCAAGGTGGGCGTTACAAGTTTTGTGCCAGCCAGGCTGCTAGTTGTGTTTACTGGTTAGTAAGCTTTCACACTAGACACATGGCTGCAGGCTATCGTCATTTCTCAGGGAAATTGTTGTTGTTGTTTAGTCGTTTAGTCGTGTCCGACTCTTCGTGACCCCATGGACCAGAGCACACCAGGCACTTCTGTCTTTCACTGCCTCCCGCAGTTTGGTCAAACTCATGCTGGTAGCTTCGAGAACACTATCCAACCATCTCGTCCTCTGTCGTCCCCTTCTCCTTGTGCGCTCCATCTTTCCCAACATCAAGGTCTTCTCCAGGGAGTCTTCTCTTCTCATGAGGTGGCCAAAGTATTGGAGCCTCAGCTTCAGGATCTGTCCTTCCAGTGAGCACTCAGGGCTGATTTCCTTCAGAATGGAGAGGTTTGATCTTCTTGCAGTCCATGGGACTCTCAAGAGTCTCCTCCAGCACCAGAATTCAAAAGCATCAATTCTTTGGTAATCAGCCTTCTTTATGGTCCAGCTCTCACTTGCATACATCACTACTGGGAAAACCATGGCTTTTACTATACAGACCTTTGTTGGCAAGGGAAATAGCAGGCTGCAAAACAAATGTGAAAATGATCCCGGGAATGGTGTTGAACATTCCTCAAACTCCTGTAAAGCAAAGCGTCAGTTTATGTAAGTGCTTCTTGAGATCTTGTCTTATAGCACATTGAAGTTTACTGTAATGGTTGTTCAGAGTAGAGCTTTATCAGATCGGTAGCTTAGCAAAAAGTCTGAATTCTTTAAAATTTAAGGATGATCAACCCCAGTTCTGCAGCTACTGTAGGAAAAATGAGGATAACAAAGAAGTCTGTACAGTGAAGCACAGTCAGGAGAATCATTCTGGATCATGGGAGAACAATAATGTTCTTCAAGGATAGAATTTGATTTTTAAAAGGTAGACTTTTCTGGCATGTTGGTTTCCTTGTTTACTGTGGAATTCTAAAAACAATAAAGGAATAACATTTTTAATTTTGAATCAGTCTGTGGATAGAAGCTGTGTGAACCCACTTTATAGAGAAAAATTAAGCTATGAGATTAAAATGAAAACAGGAGAAGAAATACAAAAATGAGGGACAGTAGTACTAAATTCCTGTATAGTGTTATTCGAAATAATTAAGGTGGTAACGTACTGGTGATATTTGATGGTTTTTAGTGTAGTTTTATTTTTGACGTGCACGTATCAACAAAATAGAAAACAATAACAAGCAAAATTAAGAGGATCAGTCACGTTGCATTTACACGACATTTCCTGTCAACTGTTATTATTTAATATCTTATTTTCTTTTCAAAGCTACCTTATGGAATCTCTCCAAAGAAGTCCAATGGTGGTAGCCAATTATAGTCTTTTGAAATTTTCTTTTCTGCTTTGAAGTTTCCTTTTACAATCAAGTGGTATATAAATTTTATTGGGCGGGGTGGGGGGGAGATACATAATGTAATGCCGTTTTTGGATCTAGACATAGCACTATTAGTCCCATTTCATAGAATACCCTTTTCGAAAACTCATTTATTTTTTCACAGGACCACCACATATGGAAGAAGGTTCCTGACTCCCTACATCCCATCTAGCACAATGGACTGCTCACCTGTAATTTTACTAAGGATGTGAGGAGTCATGTACCATCTGTGTATTAGTTTAAAATAATTTACCCTTTTATGGGCTCTTTCGCTCAGTATTTTGTCCCATACACTATTCCACTTGGCTTCATTCATGGAAACATTTAAATTACGCCCCTGAGTTTCTCTGTGGAAGTCTAGGGTTTTCTTTGCAACAGTGTTGTATGGATTTTTGGATAAGGTTCCCTTGTCTGTGAAGGGTCTTTGAGTAAATATTCAAAAACCATTAAAGGTCTGGTCGGTTCAGATACATTTTCAGGAATGATGATAAAATGCATAATTGGATATAATTGGATCCAATTAGTGTTTGTTTTCTCCAATTTTCCTTTTATTTGGGTTCCAGTTAATATTTGATACTAGTGAAATAATAGCAAAACCAGCTCTTTTTAGATTTTGGAAAGTCTATACAAATCAGAGCTACATATCGGGAAATGGTTCTAAAATCTGAAAACCCAGATTTTGAGAGCTTGAAAAATAATAGAGCAGTGTTTTAATGTTATGTAACCAGCAGTACTTCATTTAAGCTGTTTTTATTTCATATTTATTTTTATACTATTTCTTTCTTTTTTTGTAAAGGGGATCGGTTTTCAAGCATCTTTGGCTAAAAGGGATCCAAAGGATCATAACTTGGATCACAAAGAGGAGATCCGACAGTAAGTATAGCTACATACCGTATTTTTCGCCCCATAGGGCGCACTGGCCCATAAGGCGCACCTAGTTTTTTTTGGGGGGGAAATAAAGGGGGAAAAATCCCCCCCCCAGGCGCGAGGCTGGGACGGGGGAAGCCCGAGCTTCCCCTGACCCCAGCCCCCAGAACAGGCTGCTCTCCGCAAGCTGGGGGAGCCCTCCCACAGCTTACGCAGAGCTACCTGAAGCCACGGCACGACTGCTGAGCACACCGGAGCTTCAGGATAAGAAGCAGCGCTGCGCAAGCCGGGGGAGCCATCCCGCGGCTTGCGCTGAGCTACCCGAAGCCCCGGCATGACTGCTCAGCGCGCCGGGGCGTCGGGATAAGAGGCAGCTCTGCACAAGCCGGGGGAGCCCTCCCGCGGCTTACGCAGCGCTGCCTCTTATCCCGAAGCCCCGGCGCGCTCAGCAGTCGCTTTGGGTAGCTTCGGGATAAGAAGCAGCGCTGCACAAGCCAGGGGAGCCCTCCCGCCACTTGCGCAGAGCTACTCGAAGCCCCGGCGCTACCGCTCAGCGCGCCGGGGCTTCGGGATGCAGGCAGCTCTGCACAAGCTGGGGGAGCCCGCGGGGAACTCCCGCAGGCTCCCACGGCTTGCGGATAGCTTCCTGAAGCCTGGAGAGGGAGAAGGGTCGGTGCACACCAACCCCTCTCGCTCTCCAGGCTTCAGCGAAAGCCTGCATTCGCCCCATAGGATGCACACACATTTCCCCTTCATTTTTGGAGTGGGAAAAGTGCGTCCTATAGGGCGAAAAATACAGTATATGAAGGGGTGTGGTTGATAGATACAGATGGCAACACAATAATTCCCATTGCAGGTAACTGAATATCTGTGTGACTGAAAATTGCGAGTGTTCAGTTTTTTGTGGGTGCAAACGTTTCACATTACTTTTGATTGTCTTTGTTTTACAGAAGTGTAGGTAAGTATATGAATGCCTTGAGTTGAAACGTGGAATCAGAAATCTATATTTGGGGTTCAGTGGTTCCTCAGCTGGTACTGCTATCAGCAGAAGCAGGCTTTGTGCAATATTTGCCTATTTAGTTACCAAGGAGATTTGAAGACTCTAATACTGTGGATTCCCTGCCTTTTCAGATGGAGGAAATCATTCTTATGCAGCCTGGTATTTGGTATCCCTGTCTTGATCTTAATGATTTACATGCTAATACCTGATGGACAGCAGCACGGATCAATGGCTCTGGAGCAAAATGTGATCCCGGGATTATCTATTCTCAACCTTCTTTTCTTTCTCCTTTGCACTTTGGTTCAGGTACATTTCAAGAATATTTCCTTTCTTTTTAATCTCCCATTACATAATTGGGTATTTACACAGAGGACGAAAGGCTTGATCAAGCCAGCAAAAGTGTTACAAAAATAGATTGTTTTCTTTTGACAGTTCTTCGGCGGATGGTACTTCTACGTCCAAGCCTACAAGTCCCTTAAGCACAAGATGGCCAATATGGACGTCCTGATAGTGCTGGCCACGTCTATCGCTTACATCTACTCATGCGTCATTCTGATGGTTGCGATAGGTGAAAAGGCAGAGCAAAGCCCCATCACATTTTTTGACACCCCTCCAATGCTGTTTGTGTTCATATCTCTTGGGCGGTGGCTGGAGCACATAGCAAAGGTAACGTATATTAAGACTCATTCCTAGGGGGGACCCTACCAGAAGCAACGTGCTGAGTGAGGTGGCACCACCATGCTAGCTTCCCAGCAGACAGGTCACTGTTGGTGCAGATGCACTAGTGCAGACATGTTCAACCGGTCGACCGCGGGATTCAGAAAAGTGATCGCCTGTGTGGTCCTGATCGATCACGCATCGCTCTGCCCCCGGCGCTATGTCCCATTGTTGCTGCTGCCGCTGTCACACATCCCTGCGTCGGTGGCGTATTGTTTGAACGATACAGTATTGTGTACAAGAACTCTGGGCACTCCACCCCAAAAAAGCTCAACAACTTTGGGAATCCCACCCCCCTGGCAAAAAAAAAGATCACTGCCAGATTTATTACACTGGGAGTAGATCGCAGTCTCTAGAGAGTTGGACGTGCTTGCTAGTGTAGCAGTTCCACCCTCACCCAGTGAGCACTTTTGGGACCTCACAGAATATCCGTTCTGACTCTGTGCTTTGAGGATGGAAACATAACCTTGAAAGATCCCCCTCTAGCCTTTCTTTGGAAACCGAGTTGAGTAGGAGTTCACAACTTCCCCAGGTTAAGTCTGCCTGCATTAGTAATTTACAAGAGTGAACATTAAGTTTAAGCAACTGCCTTGGTCACATGTGGGAGTTAGTACAGAAGGAACGATTGGTCTTACATGAAGAAGAAGAAGGAGAAGAAGAAGAAGAATAAGAAGAATAGTAGTAGTAGTAGTAGTTTGGATTTGATATCCCGCTTTATCACTACCCGAAGGAGTCTCAAAGCGGCTAACATTCTCCTTTCCCTTCCTCCCCCACAACAAACACTCTGTGAGATGAGTGAGGCTGAGAGACTTCAGAGAAGTGTGACTGGCCCAAGGTCACCCAGCAGCTGCATGTGGAGGAGCGGAGACGCAAACCCGGTTCCCCAGATTACGAGTCTACCGCTCCTAACCACTACACCACACTGAATGGTAGATGTGATAGGTTGCTGATGACCTGGATGGGTTTGGTACCATCCTTCATCACATGATGGAGGCAGAGGAGCAAAGAAATCTGGGAGGCAGGCGCAGTCCCCTCAGATCCTGCTTGCGGATTTCCCACAGCCATCTGGTTGGTCACTGAGAGAACAGGCTGTTGGACTACACGGCCCACTGACAAGATCCAGCAGGATGTTCCTATGTTTTTGTTTGGATTCTAGAGCAGGGAACAAAAGGCCTAAATGTTACAGCAATAAAACTCAAGAAGTACACCAGTACCCTTAGATAACTGGGCATGTTTATCTTTCTAAAGCAAGCATATTCTTGGCTCCCAGCCCATACAGCGCTAAGCCATCTACATAATACTATACTTAGGTGCTGAATAGGTTTCCCATGTATCTTGAGTGATGGGTGCTGTGGCATGCAATATTTAATGGGAAAAAATGGGCAATGGAGCATATTTTGAGTTTTAGCATAAGTGAAATTCAGTGGGGAACTGAGAAAATGTATCATGCCTTCCAATCACCGTTGCCTGTCTCTATTTCACAGAGTAAAACATCAGCAGCACTTGCCAAATTAATCTCTCTTCAAGCTACAGAAGCTGTTGTAGTGACACTTGGAGCTGACAACTGTGTCAT
Organism: Podarcis erhardii; assembly: GCF_964252035.2. Lineage (NCBI taxonomy): Eukaryota > Metazoa > Chordata > Lepidosauria > Squamata > Lacertidae > Podarcis > Podarcis erhardii. The sequence goes on along the minus strand of NC_138507.1, from coordinate 8,283,930 downwards.
CAGGTATGTCAGTAGTAATTCTTTCCTGTTTTTCTTACGATACGATGTAGTCTTCTGAGCTTTTGCAAATCCAGTTCAGAGGTAAATAAGCTGTGATTGATGTAACTGGCCCTTAGGGGACAGTCCTGCATTTGCTGTAACGTTTTTCTTGTGCTTTTTCATTGCATTCAGTTGGTTTTATATATTGGATTGGGCTTATAAATGCATAAATAAAACCTCTATGTGGTATTCAGGAGGTTTATTTGTATTGGAAGAGATGGAATACGATCAGGGTTGAGTCTTAGATGCGTAGTGTCCAGAAATCCTCACTCTGTCCTGGTATTAGTTGGACTTCAATTTGGGGGGAGAGAGAGGTAGGGGTGTGTGTTTGCAATGAGACAGAGCTAGGTGTAGCAGATTTTAGACCGCAATTTACACTCAGAATTTGTCTTTGCATTCCAGTGCGAAGTCCGTTTGCATCTCCTTACTACACTGAGTTTGTTTATTTCTCCATGTGTGTTTTTGTCCTGCCGTGTGCCTGCTGCTTTTCAGATAGTAGAGTTTCTCTCATTTCAGTGGTATGGCTAAAATGGAGCCCCTTTTTCTTAACTATGAGATCTCACTTACAGGGAGGAACAAGTGCCTGTTGAACTGGTTCAGCGAGGAGACGTCGTAAAGGTGGTACCCGGTGGGAAATTTCCAGTTGATGGAAAAGTGGTTGAAGGCAGCTCTATGGCAGACGAATCCCTCATCACTGGTAACTTGTGCATTCTTAATTGAACAATAGCAGGTTCCCAGGGACTGAGCTTTGCATGGGCTTGGTCTGTGGAACAAAGAATTAATGCTGTGCAGGTGCATCGGGAGAGAGATAAAATAGATCATATATCTGTTCATGAGTTGATGGTGTGAAGGTGCAAGATGCACAACATTTATTTGTTATTAGGAATAACAAAGGAACCAATTCCCACATAAATATTTGGAAATGCTTGCAATTAGTTTTAGAGCTGCAGTCTTAAATATTTCCACTGGTGTAATGTGCTGGCATTGCATCCCTTGAGGGCTGGAGTTGCTTTATGATCTGTGGTGCTTCATTAGCCCAATAATCAGTGCAGATAACCAATAACAGCTTCTCTGTTCCAAACACCGATATATGAAGCCTTCTTAATTACAGTAATCCTAGTGAAATTACAGTGGTGCCCCGCAAGACGAATGCCTCGCAAGACGAAAAGCTCGCTAGACGAAAGAGTTTTCCGTCTTTTGACGGAAATTTCCCTATGGGCTTGCTTCACAAGACGAAACGTCTTGCGAGTTCTTGCGAGTTTTTTTCCTTTTTCTTAAAGCCGCTAAGCCGCTAATAGGCGTGCTTCGCAAGACGAAAAAACCGCTAGACGAAGAGACTCGCGGAACGGATTAATTTCGTCTTGCAAGGCACCACTGTATTTGCTTACAACAATTCTTCTTTCACTTTTCTTGGCTAGTAGGATATAGTTGCAGCCTAACAGGCAGATACTAGTGTCCAGTGCTTCTCTGGTTGGTAGAATGGATATTAAATCTTGTTTCGCTTCTGGTAGATCTTGATCGAAACGTTTGGGCACAGCAGGTTTTTCAGGGAACAAAGAGGTGTCCCCTCTTAGAAGAAGTAGAATCACAGGTGTAAGGCAGGCATTTTCCAGATACATCAGTTATTGGTGCATCCAAAATTGGATGGTTCTCTGCATATCGTGAGAACAAAAAAAGATCAATGCTGGATTAAGCCAGTGACCTATCCAGCCCAGTCTCTTGTTCTCACAGTGGCCAACCAGATGGCTATGGAAAGCTAATAACAATTAACAATTAACAATTATATATTACTTATAGGGGGGATGCAGGTGGCGCTGTGGGTTAAACCACAGAGTCTAGGACTTGCCGATCAGAAGGTCAGCAGTTCAAATCCCCTCGACGGGGTGAGCTCCCGTTGCTCAGTCCCTGCTCCCGCCAACCTAGCAGTTCGAAAGCACCTCAAAGTGCAAGTAGATACAGTGGTGCCTCGCAAGACGAAATTAATTCGTTCCGCAAGTTTTTTCTTCTTGCGAGTTTTTCGTCTTGCGAAGCACGGTTTCCCATAGGAATGCATTGAAAATCAATTAATGCGTTCCTATGGAGACCGCTTGCCAGGCTGGCGGTGCGGAGAAGGGCTTTTCTCCCCACCGCAAGCCTTCAGGACAGGTACGGGAACAGAGGGGAAGGCGTGCAGCGCTTCTCCTGTGTTCCCGGGGCTTGCGGTGGGAGGAGGGTTTTTCCTCCCCACGCCAACATTCAGAACAGCATTCTGAAAGTTGGCGGTGGGAAGGAAAACCCTCCTCCCACTGCAAGTCTTCAGGACAGCCATCCGAAGGCTGGCGCGGGGAGAACGTCTCTCTGCCCCACCGCCAGCCTTCGGAGCAGCCATCCCAAGGCTGGCGGCCGGAGCAGGTCTCTCCGCCCCACCACCAGCCTTCGGAGGAGGTCCGAGGACAGTGGGGAAGACGCGCTGCGCTTCCCCGCTGTCCCGGAGATTTCCCTATGGGCTTTCGTCTTGCGAAGGAAGCCCATAGGGAAATTCGTTTTGCGAAGCGCCTCCAAAACGGAAAACCCTTTCGTCTAGCGGGTTTTCCGTCTTGCGAGGCGTTCGTCTTGCGGGGCACCACTGTAAATAGGTACCGCTCTGGCGGGAAGGTAAATGGCATTTCTGTGTGCTGCTCTGGTTCGCCAGAAGCTGCTTAGTCATGCTGGCCACATGACCCAGAAGCTGTACGCTGGCTCCCTCGGCCAATAAAGCGAGATGAGCGCCGCAACCCAAGAGTCGGTCACGACTGGACCTCCTGCTTGGCAGGGGGTTGAACTCGATGGCCCTTGTGTTCTCTTCCAACTCTATGATTCTATGATTCTATAATGGTCAGGGGTCCCTTTACCTTTACCTATATTACTTATACCCCACCCATCTGGCTGGGCCTCCCCAGCCATTCTGGGCAGCTCCCAACAGAATATTAAAAACACGATGAAACACAAATATTAAAACTTCCCTAAACAGAGCTGGCTTCAGATGTCTTCTAAATGTCAGATAGTTGTTTATTTCCTTTGACATTTGGTGGGAGGGCGTTCCACAGGGAGGGCGCCACTACCAAGAAGGCCCTCTGCCTGGTTCCCTGTAACCTAACTTCTTGCAGTGAGGGAACCACCAAAAGGTCCTCAGCGCTGGACCCCTCAGTGTCCGGGCTGAACGATGGGCGTGGAGATGCTCCTTCAGGTATACATGAGCTGGACCTGAGCATAGCAGCGCTCTCCATACCTGTGACTCCTTGCACATGGGATTCAGGGGGATGCTGCTTTCAACAGTGGAGGTATAACATAGCCATTGTGACTCGTCGCCATTGATAGCCTTATCCCTTCTGGGTTTGTCTAAACCTCTTTTGAAGCCATTAGAGGTAATGGCTATCACTACTTCTTTTGCGGGAGGGAATTCCAGAGTTGAGCGGTGTGCTGTGTGACATTGTACTGCTTTCTGCGTGACAATGGAGCTAGTAGAAGCTGTTGGTTGATTTCGCTTCATTCTTGTAGGAGAAGCCATGCCGGTCGTCAAGAAACCTGGCAGCACAGTAATTGCAGGCTCCCTCAACGCACATGGCTCCGTGCTTGTGAAAGCAACTCACGTTGGCTCTGATACCACCTTGGCACAAATTGTAAAACTGGTGGAAGAAGCCCAGATGTCAAAGGTAAAGCATGTTCATTTGAAGTGTTTTTTGTTGGGAGGGTGCCGCCTTGAATCAGTGTTTTTGTTGTGGCATTAGACATCTGTACAGTGGTACCTCAGGTTACATATGCTTCAGGTTACAGACTCCACTAACCCAGAAATAGTACCTCGGGTTAAGAACTTTGCTTCAGGATAAGAACAGAAACCATGCTCTGGCATCGCGGCGGCAGCAGGAGGCCCCATTAGCTAAAGGGGTGCTTCAGGTTAAGAACAGTTTCAGGTTAAGAACGGACCTCTGGAACGAATTAAGTACTTAACCCAAGGTACCACTGTATTGGGTATTGCAGGGGGGGAATTTTAATAATAATAATTATGATTATGATTATTATTTATTTGTACCCCGCCCATCTGGCTGGGTTTCCCCGGCCACTCTGGGCGGCTTCCAACAAAGATTAAAAATACATTAGAATGTCACACATTAAAAACTTCCCTGAACAGGGCTGCCTTCAGGTGTCTTCTAAATGTTAGGTAGCTGTTTATCTCTTTGACATCTGATGGGAGGGCGTTCCACAGGGCGGGCGCCACTACTGAGAAGGCCCTCACTTCTCGCAGTGAGGGTACCACCATAAGGCCCTCGGCGCTGGACCTCAGTGTCCGGGCTGAACGATGAGGGTGGAGACGCTCCTCCAGGTATACTGGGCCGAGGCCGTTTAGGCCTTCAAAGGTCAACACCAACACTTTGAATTGTGCTCGGAAACGTACTGGGAGCCAATGTAGGTCTTTCAAGACCAGTGTTATGTGGTCTCCAGAAGTGCTATCATGTTATGTAGACTCCCGAAGTGCTATCATGGCTGTTTGCTCCAAAAGCTTCCCATATACTGCCACCCAAAGCTTTTTGTAGACCCTCTGCCCATACTCCCAAAATCTCTCCCAAAGGACATAGGTCCATCTCTCTTCCATCTGGCTGCTTACCTGGTTCCTGAACCTCTCTCATCTTACTTGAAGCCCTCTTCAAGTAAGCCAGCTGCATTGCACTACAAGGTCTTCTCCAAATCTGTAGTTCTATGAAACAGCATGTACAGTGGTACCTCGGGTTAGATACGCTTCAGGTTACATATGCTTCAGGTTACACACTCCACTAACCCAGAAATAGTACCTCGGGTTAAGAACTTTGCTTCAGGATGAGAACACAAATCGTGCTCCTGCGGCGCAGCGGCAGCGGGAGGCCCCATTAGCTAAAGTGGTGCTTCAGGTTAAGAACAGTTTCAGGTTAGGAACAGACCTCCGGAATGAATTAAGTACTTAACCCGAGGTACCACTGTAGTGCAATTACTGGGGGTCGTGAGTACCTGCCTCTGAGGTAAGAATATGAAAAAGCCAAAAAAACACCTGGGAAATCAAGCAAGCAGGCGATTTCAGCCGAGCCTTATGAACGTATAATGGAAGATTCATGTGCAATTGCTGCTTTTGAATTGAGGACCTCTCACTGGCCTCTAGTCCTCCCTCTCTTCTAACCCTTCTCTCGCCTGCTACTGTCTGAAATACTACCCCATGCAAGTTTTCCCTCCTCCACACCCAGGTGACCTTTGGACTGTACTCTTGTCACGCTCCCAACTGGGATGTATCCGTTTGGATGTAAATCCTATTGGTTTCAAGGCCTTTCTCCATCCTAATTATTTTCTTTTGTACAAAGATTATGTACTTGGGGAGATATATGAGACTTTCCCCTAGGCCTGTGCTTCTGGGATGAGAAGCTACATTTTTCTAAGCAGTTGGGAAGATAGATGTCTTCCTTCTCTCCTACCCTACCTTCCCCAATAGCTGGTTTCTTGTACCAGTGAATACTATGGTTCTCCCCTCTCTAGCACTTGCTCATCTCCCATTGATATTAAAATGTGGGAAACATGGAGTGCCCCCCCCCATGCAATGGGACTCCTGCTTCCACTCCATTCAGTACAGGTGTACTGGCTGTGGCACTACCAAGCTTCGTGAGGAAATACTTTGTCTGGGAAAAACTCTCTTTCTCCTGTAGCTGTTGCTGTTGCTGTTGTTGTTTTGCCACTATTAAAAAGGACCCCTGACCATTAGGTCCATTCGTGACTGACTCTGGGGTTGCGGCGCTCATCTCGCTTTACTGGCCGAGGGAGCCGGCGTACAGCTTCCGGGTTATGTGGCCAGCATGACTAAGCCGCTTCTGGCGAACCAGAGCAGCGCCGTTTACCTTCCCGCCGGAGCGGTACCTATTTATCTACTTGCACTTTGAGGTGCTTTCGAACTGCTAGTTTGGCAGGAGCAGGGACCGAGCAACGGGAGCTCACCCCCGTCACGGGGATTCAAACCGCCGACCTTTGGATCGGCAAGTCCTAGGCTCTGTGGTTTAACCCACAGCGCCACCCGCATCCCTTTTGCCACTATTACTATTACTATTAATTTTGTATATTGCCCTTCATCCAAAGATCCCAGGGCAATTCACAAGAGAAAAATACAAAACGGGAATACAAAATATGTAATAAAAACAAACCGATTACACCTCCCCCAACACACAAACCCATTTAATAGCCCTAAAATGTTATTCAGCCAAACTTAGCCTGGTTGAAGAGAAATGTTTTTGCCTGGCACCTGAAGATTCTGCCTTGGAGCCAAACTTCTTAGGCCGCTGACCCATTTATTTAAACCCAGGTTTGCCTCAATAATGGATGAAGTAATAGTGGTGGGTTCAAATTTTCAGGGCAAGAGGAGCACATAGGTAGAGGTTGCTGAGTCCTCCTCATGCCTGCTGTGAAATCCCTGATAAGCTTTCTCCTCCCTGCTTCTGCATCCCCACCTAAAATAAATAGCAGCAGATTGTGGGGTGGGGTTTTCGTTTCTTTTTACGTCCACGAGTGTACCTCCTCTCTTTATTTTATTTCTGCAAGCCCTGTTTTGTATAATGGGGCAGTCTCGTGAGTTAAGCCAGGCATCCCTATTTGCTTCCGTACAGTATTAAATACAGTATTGAAATACAAGAATTTTTAAAAAATCAAATAATAGGGAAAGAATTGCAAAAAACATCATTCAATACCAAGCAACAGAAACAAAGCCATGCCACCAGTCCCAATTAAAGCCCTAACCCAAACCCAGCATAACACTACTTAAAACCAGCTAGGCTTTAAAAGGTGTTAGAAGATGTTACAGGTAAAACCGCAGCGTCTTTTAGGAGGGAAAGCCTGAATTGATGACCCTTCAGTGCCTGTATAAAGACAGCAGAGAAAGAGAGATCATCCCTGAGAGAGGGAGTTCCATCATTGTCAGGCTTCTCTGTTGTGTCCCCCAGTCTAGTTGATGGCACTGGCAGGATGGAAGGAGCTCTTTCAGGGATCATCTGAAAACACAGCAAGGGTAGCCTTTGATTAACTAGTGACCGTTCTTCTTGTAATTAATCTGAGGACTGGGTGGTAGGAGATTTTGTCAGAGGAATGTGCCCCTATAAAGCAGGTATACAGTATATATACCTTGGTTGTCGAATGGAATCCGTTCCGGAAATCTGTCCGACTTCCAAAAATGTTTGACAACCAAGGCGTGGCTTCCGATTGGCTGCAGGAGCTTCCTGCACTCAATCGGAAGCTGCCTCGGACGTTCTGCTTCCAAAAAATGTTTGCAAACTGGAACACACACTTCCGGGTTTGCAGCGTTCAGGAGTCAAATGGGATGAGTACCAAGGCGTTTGACAACCAAGGTACGACTGTACAGTATTTGTAAAAGGCTTAATAGTGGAGTTCATGCAACTGTTCTGTCCTGCATAAATATACTGTAAACGTATCTTCTCAATTTATAGGCACCCATCCAGCAGCTGGCGGACAGATTTAGTGGCTATTTTGTCCCTTTTATAGTCATCATTTCTGTTGCAACTCTAGTGGCCTGGATTGTAATCGGATTTGTACACTTTGATATTGTGCTGAAATACTTCACTGTAAGTACTATATACTGATTTACTATGATGTAATATTGTTCAGAACCTTTGCTTATATTCACAAATCACAGCAGACAGGATTCTTTTCCTTAAGCGTGTAATCTGAAATTAAGTCTCTCTGGAGTGTGTTGAATGTATGCTTCTCTGCCCTATTGGCTGGCAAAGAATTGATTATTTTCGCAGTGTGGATCATTTGAAAATGATTAGCCATGGCCAAATAGTTCCTGCGGAAACACTGTGTTAAGACCCAGGGCTGCTCATCACCAGCCCATGATCTAACTTGGGCTGCCAAGGACAGCAGCAAACATACCAGATAAGATATAATGTGGAAAAGCTGTAAGGATTAGGCGTGTTTAGATTAGACATACATTGCTTGGGGGAAGCATGGTCTTCAAATACCTGAAAGGCCAACATAAAAAAGAAGAGCAGCTGTTTCCCAGAGCAACTGAAATTGAAGGCAAAGAGGAAACAAGGAGATCTAAATATCAGAAATAAGGAATACTTTCTAACTATAAACTGAGCATTTGAACTCATTCCAAAGGGTGGTGAAAGCTGTTGTTATGTAGGGAGATGCCTAGACTTGGTTCCCCTATGTGTAGTAATCAATAAAGGGATTAAATTTTCAAGCATGAATATAGTGATTTGTCAGTACAGACAGCAGTAAGTATGTGCGCATTCTGGTTTTCAGCAACGGCTGTAGATTGCTAATGCGTACTCTCTTTTTAATATCACTAGATTTCCCTTCTGAGCAAACTCTTCTTGCTTCCCTCCTAGCATCACAGTAAACACGTCTCGAAAACCGAAGTCGTCCTGCGCTTCGCCTTTCAGACCTCCATCACCGTCCTGTGCATTGCGTGCCCTTGTTCCTTGGGTCTGGCCACCCCAACCGCGGTGATGGTGGGCACTGGAGTTGCCGCCCAGAACGGTATTCTCATCAAAGGTGGGAAACCCCTGGAAATGGCACACAAGGTTAATATTGTCATTGCTAACTCACACCTGCTGCCATAATTCTTTTTGCTGCTTTTTGAAACAAATATCGATAGATTCACAGTGCAGTCCTATAGATGTCAACACAGAAGTAAGCCCCTGTGTTTTAGGGCTATGTTCTTGTATTTATTTACCGTATTTTTCGTCCCATAGGGCTCACCGCCCCATAGGACGCACCTAGTTTTTTGGGGGGAAATAAAGAAATCCCCCCCCCCCAGGCGCGGGGCTGGTGCAGGGGAAGCCCGAGCTTCCCTGAACCCCAGCCCCGAGAACAGCCTGCTATCCGCAAGCCTAGGGAGCCCAGCGGGAAGTCACGCCGGTCTCCCCAGGCTTGTGGAGAGCTGCACGAAGCCCGGGCGTGCTCTTCAGCGCGCTCTAGGCTTTGGAATGCAGGCAGCTCTGCGCAGCCCTCGGGAGACCGGCGCGAAGTCGCGCCGGTCTCCTCAGGGTTGCGCAGAGCTTCCTAAAGCCTGGAGAGCAAGAGGGGTCGGTGAGCACCGACCCCTCTCGCTCTCCAGGCTTCAGTGAAAGCCTGCATTTGCCCCATAGGACGCACACACATTTCCCCTCCATTTTTGGAGGGGGGGAAGTGCATCCTATAGGGCGAAAAATACGGTAATTTTGATTGTATGTTTCTAGATTAAATTTTATATCTTTGTTAATTTTTTGTTGCAAACTACCCAGGGAACTTTGTGTTATGGTCAGCATACAAATAAAATCTACCTGTGTCTTTATTTCTTGCAGGTACAGACCGTAATGTTTGATAAAACGGGGACCATCACTTACGGAGTTCCTAGAGTCATGCGGGTCCTCTTATTAGGAGATACAGGAGCTACTTTGTCTCTGAAGAAGGTGCTTGCTGTTGTGGGCACTGCAGAAGCCAGCAGCGAACATCCTTTAGGAATGGCTGTCACTAAGTACTGCAAAGAGGTATGACACTATGATCTAAACCACTGAACCTCCTGGGCTTGCCGATCGTAAGGTCAGCGGTTTGAATCCACACAACAGGGGTGATCTCCTGTTGCTCTGTCCAAGCTCCTACCAACCTAGCACTTCGAAAGCACACCAGTCCAAGTAGATAAATAGGTACCACTGTGGCGGGAAGGTAAACGGCGTTTCTGTGTGCTCTGGCACTCATCACAGCATTCTGTTGTGTCAAAAGCAGTTTAGTCATGCTGGCCACATGACCTGGAAAGCTGTCTTTGGAAAAACGCGGGCTCCCACGGCCTGAAAAGCAAGATGATTGCTGCACCCCATAGTCAATTTTGACTGGACTTCACCATCCAGGGGTCCTTTACCTTTTTACCTCTAGTTGACACTTAGTAATCTCTGCTTTGAGGGGAAGTTCTGCATTTGCATGCAACAGACTTTTGTCATTGTTAGATCCTGTAACTGGCAATGTAAAGATGATGATGATGATTTCGTTCGTTCGTTATACCCCGCCCTTCTGGGTTGCCCCAGCCGCTCTGGGCAGCTTCCAACATATCTAAAAAAACATTAAAACATTAAAAAGCTTCCCTATACAGGGCTGCCTTCAGGTGTCTTCTAAAGTAAGGTTACCAGATTTTTTCCAATGAATCTGGGGACACTTTTCAACTTCAATGGATTTTGTATGGGGACTGATTTGTAAATCTGGGGACTGTCCCTGGGAAACAGTGACATCTGGTAACCTTATTCTAAAGGTTACATAGTTACTCATCTCCTTGACGTCTGATAGGAGGGCCCTCCGCAGGGCCGGCGCCACTACCAAGAAGGCCCTCAGCCTGGTTCATATCTCATACATTTGGGGCAGTTTGGATTGTTTATGTTTGATGGTACTGAGAATCTTCAGTTACATCACCAGTTTTCAGATATTGGGGTGAGTTATGGGAGCCCTTGGCCTCAGGACACTGGCACAGAGAATTGGGTTTTTTTTAAATATATTTATTTGCTTTTACAAGAAAGAAAAAACATAACAACCACAAAAATAAAAAGAAACAAAAACAATCACAAATACACATCGAAAAAGTTAAAAATAAAAATTCCAGCTTTTAAGTTTATGCTTACAGAAACTTCCTTTCTTGACTTCCTCACGCCTCCCTTTTTTGTGTTCTTCTTTACCCAATCGTGTACAGCAAATCCTTACCTTCTTTCAAAACTTATTTCTAATTTTTAAAATCATTCTATTATGTCTCCAAACTTTCCTCCATTATATTTAAACACCTTTAACATATTATTTACTTTTGACATAATATAACTTTAGTCTTTCACCTTTTTTCTATTACATTTTTACATATTTTTTAAACCTATATCACTAATGCCATATTATTTTTGTATCCAACATCATTTTAACATTCATAAACTTTGCAGTGTTTCTGCAGATAGTCTTTAAACTTCTTCCAGTCCTCTTCCACCGCTTCTTCTCCCAGGTCTCGGATTCTGCCAGTCATTTCTGCCATCTCCATGTAGTCTATTACTTGCATCTGCCATTCTTTCAAGGTGGGCAAATCTTGTGTCTTCCAATGCTTTGCGATAAGTATTCTTGTTGCTGTTGTTGCGTACATAAAAAACGTTCTATCTTTCTTTGACACCAATTGGCCCACTATGCCCAGGAGAAAGGCCTCTGGTTTCTTAAGGAAGGTATATTTAAATACCTTTTTCAGTTCATTATATATCATTTCCCAGAAAGCCTTAACCTTTGGGCCCGTCCACCAAAGGTGAAAGAATGTTCCCTCAGTTTCTTTACATTTCCAACATTTATTATCAGGCGAGTGATAAATTTTTGCAAGCTTGACCGGGGTCATGTACCACCTGTATATCATTTTCATAATATTCTCTCTTAGGGCATTACATGCCATAAATTTCATACCGGTGGTCCACAACTGTTCCCAGTCAGCAAACATAATGTTATGACCAATGTCCTGCGCCCATTTAATCATAGCTGATTTGACCGTTTCATCCTATGTATTCCATTTTAACAGCAAGTTATACATTCTTGACAATATCTTAGTTTTCGGTTCTAACAGTTCTGTTTCCAGTTTTGATTTTTCCACCTGGAAGCCTATTTTTTTATCCAATTTATAGGCCTCTCTAATTTGATAATAATGCAACCAATGTCTCACTTTATCTTTTAGTTTCTCAAAACTCTGCAGTTTCAATATATCTCCTTCTTGTTCTAATATCTCCCAATATTTCGGCCACTTGGCCTCCATATTGAGTCTTTTCAGAGCCTTAGCCTGGCACAGAGAATTTGAATGTCTTTCTGCTTGTGTGACTTTCCGCTTCTTCCCAGTATCATTTAAAACTACAGTGGTACCTCTGGTTGCGGACTTAATCCGTTTCGGGGTGCTGTTTGCAACTACAGCGCCTCTTCTGCGCATGTGTGCAGTGCGACCGAGTGCTTCTGCGCATGTACAAAGTGCACATATCGCTTCTGTGCATGGTGAACCCGGAAGTAAACACTTCCGGATTTGTCGCGTTCGTAAGCTGAAAGTCCGTAACAAGAGCAGAATGCAGCTAGAGGTACCACTGTCCTTATTTTGCAGGAGCTGGGCAGAGAGATCCTTGGGTACTGCAAAGATTTTCAGGCAGTCCCTGGGTGTGGAATAAGCTGCAATGTTGGCAGCATTGAAGTCGTGCTCGTTGAGACGGAGCAGCTTTTGAGCCATCCGAATCCTCCCCTTGGGGACATTGGCAAAGGCGCTACAGATCCAGACCCACAGGCCCTGATCCCCAAACTGGAAGGTAAGTAAGATTGCAGCTATCGGTACAGCCGCAGGTTGCTAAATGAATGGTTCCTCAACCGATAAAGTCTGACAATTGGGTGTTTATCTTGACCACGTTCCTAGCTGCACATAATAAATACAATCATTAAGCTGCTTTGTGTGCAAAATTTTAAGACTAGGCAAAACATCTTTCTTCTGGTTGATACTGACCTCTGGGAAATGTTGAATTGCAGAAGAGACGAGGAAGGGTTAGGATTTTGAGTGACCACCTTGTCTTAATTACAAGTACTGGTGTTTAGGAAACTTCAGCAAAAATGTAGATTTGTTGCATTCTTAATCAAGCTTCTTAGGGTAGCATCCTATTACTAGGAAATACATAAGAATCAATTATTTGTAGGTAGGTGGGGTAGCCCTAATCTGAATTATAGACCACAAAAGCACAGCTGACTTTTCTAAATACAATACAGTGGTACCTCTAGTTACGAACTTAATTCATTCCAGAGGTCCGTTCTTAACCTGAAACCATTCTTAACTAGAGGCGTGGTTTCGCTAATGGGGCTTCTTGCTGCTGCTGTGCAGCCAGCACATGATTTCCGTTCTCATCCTGGGGCAAAGTTCTCAACTCGAGGTAGCTCTTCCAGGTTAGCGGAGTTTGTAACCTGAAGCGTTTATAATGAGGCGTTTGTAACTCGAGATACCACTGTATTTAGGAACGTCAGAAACGGTCTTGTACCAAATCAGATTGTTTCCAGCTTGGATATGCCCCATACCTGAGCAGTGTGGTTTGTCCCAGAAATTGCTTCCTTATTCTGCCTCCTCTGTGGTGCAGAAATGCTCCAGCTTGAACTGTCTAGGGGCAGAGGAGGAGAGAATTGGTGGGCAGGAGAGACTGGAGGAAGCAAATATCTATCAATCCCCTTTTGACTTCAGCAATCCCTGACCATTATCCATACTGTCCATTTGGGCTGATGGAAGCTGGTGTCCAAAAACATCTGAAGGACCACAGGTCCTCCATCACTGGCCGATTTTATAGTTTTAACTCATTTCCATCTTGTCAAGTTCCTTGTACTTCTTGGCTGTGAGACCTGGAAGACCTGCACCTTTGCCTTGCAGGCCTTTTCCACCTGGCCTGGGAGGGCAGGGTCCTGGCTGACTCCAGCTACAGAAGCTGCTGAACAGACATTTAAGCTGGGGTGTTGTTGTTTTCTTGGGGGGGGGCTGCTGTTGCTGGGGGGTTTTTGTATCTTTATTTTAGATTTTGTTGTGATTTCTGTGGAAATTGTTCCGTTTAGTATTGTGCTTTGTAATGTTTTATTTATTGCATATGAATACTTTTGTTATAAGGGACATGGGTGGCGCTGTGGTGTAATATCAAGACAGGGCAACATTTATTCTGCTGGTTACTTTTTGATGGGTGCATTTTCTTTTTACCTTTAAGTTATATGCCTCTCGGGGTCTACCTCTGACAGAGCAATTATATATGCATTCCTACTCAGAAGTACACAGACACAGGTGGCGCTGTGGTCTAAACCACTGAGCCTTGGGCTTGCCGATCGGAAGGTTGGCGGTTCGAATCCCCGTGACGGGGTGAGCTCCCGTTGCTCGGTCCCTGCTCCTGCCAACCTAGCAGTTCGATAGCATGTCAAAGTGCAAATAGATAAATAGGTACCGCTCCGGCGGGAAGGTAAACGGCGTTTCCATGCGCTGCTCTGGTTTCACCAGAAGCGGCTTAGTCATGCTGGCCACATGACCCAGAAAAACTGTCTGTGGACAAGCATCGGCTCCCTCGGCCTATAGAGCGAGATGAGTGCCACAACCCCAGAGTCGTCTGCGACTGGACTTAACTGTCAGGGGTCCTTTACCTTTTTTTTTTTTACTTTTGTTATGTTGTAGTTATGTATTTTTTATCATGTTGTAAGCTGCCTTGAGCATGGTTTGAACTATAGCGAGGCTGCATACAAATAAAATTATGTATTTATGTGTGTATGTATATATAGAAGCTGTTGACTGATATTTGTAAGCTGTTGGGAGATCCCAAGAAATCCAGGCTAAAAACTGACATTTGAGTCAGTTTTGGTCAGACAATCTGATTTATGCTGATAGGGTTTTTGCGTTGACATTTAAAGTCTAGTTCGGACAGCAGTCTTTCCCACCCTTTCACTCTACGGAGCCTGTTCTTTATACCTTCTCCACATTTGCTGGCATCAAAATTGGATAAGAGAGCAGACATGGTGAAAACAAGCCTCTTTGTAGGGATTTGGTGACTTCATCATAGAAGTTTGGGGAATATATGTGTGTGTGTGTGTGTGTGTGTTTCCCTCCACTGCCTTAAAAACATGGCATCTGTGTGTTTTTGATTCTGTCCGTCTGTGAAAAGATGCCCTACAAATCTATCTTCCGCATGTTGTAATTTTCCAAATGTCTTAAGTGTATGCTAGCAAAGTTTGATAGGCACAAAGTAATTGCTGTATTGCCAGTCAGTCAGTCCTGGCTCTCGCCGCTCCTACAGCGGGGGAGAGTTGCGTCTGGTGCCTATTACAACAGAGAGCGTGGGACAACATTCTGTTCTCAGATGAGTCCTTCCCTGTAATTTTGGAACCCTTTTGCACTGTTAAGATTTCATGCCGTCCAATTTCTGTGCCTGGCAGATGCCGCAGCCCCTGTGACTTACTCTGTGTTGATCGGGAACCGGGAGTGGATGAGACGGAACGGCTTGCATATCTCCAGGGATGTTCACGAGGCAATGACCGGCCACGAAATGAAAGGACATACGGCTATACTGGTGGCCATAGATGGTACTCTATGCATTTAGACACATTTTCACCACCTGGCCAAGTGGCATCCAGCTCGACGTCTCACATGTTGTGGGGAGAAGGGGGTGGAGGGGCTGCAAGACCAGGATGGCCAAAACAGCACCAGTGGGATGTCTCTCAGTTCCAGAGCTAGAGATGAAAATTGAGAGGAATAAGTGGTTTTGGCTGGCTGAATATACAAGAGTCTTGTGGATATACAAGAGCCAGTGTGGTGTAGTGGTTAAGAGCGATAGACTCGTAATCTGGGGAACCGGGTTCGCGTCTCCGCTCCTCCACATGCAGCTGCTGGGTGACCTTGGACCAGTCACACTTCTCAGAAGTCTCTCAGCCCCACTCACCTCACAGAGTGTTTGTTGTGGGGGAGGAAGGGAAAGGAGATTGTTAGCCGCTTTGAGACTACTCCTTCAGGTAGTGATAAAGCGGGATATCAAATCCAAACTCTTCTTCTTCTTCTTCTTCTTCTTCTTCTTCTTCTTCTTCTGCAGGCTCACTTTGTGGCATGATTGCGATAGCAGACACAGTCAAGCCAGAGGCAGCTCTAGCTGTGCACATACTGCAAAATATGGGAGTGGATGTGGTGCTTATTACAGGAGATAACAGGAAAACTGCCAAAGCAATTGCAACTCAGGTATGCTTTCTGGGTCACTTACAGACGTCTGTTGAACATTTATCTTCATGATGATGATTTTGCATGAAGCTTGCAGGGAGGCTGGATATCTGCTATTTTAGTCAGCATTCGTCCTGATTGGTTTGTGAGAAGCTTAGACCACGTTGCACCAAGCAGTTGTTATCCCACACTTTTCTTGTCCCTTTTCTTACCGGGGAAAAAAGTCTGCTGGAGGTGCGGAGTGGGTTTGTTGTGCAACAGCCCCAACTCAACTTGAATCGTGGAACCCAAATTTGCTGGTACAAGATTGAATCCTACCTGCAAATAGCGACAACCTGGGAACATTTTTGGTCTAAAAGGGGTGTTTTTCTGTGCTTTTACAAGAGCGAAACAGACATGGACCTTTGTGCTGAACGAGTTGTCTAATTCATACTAACAGAAAGCATCTTTTTGCATCTAGGTTGGGATCAGAAAAGTCTTTGCTGAGGTTCTCCCATCTCACAAAGTAGCCAAAGTCCAGGAACTCCAAACCGCAGGGAAGAGAGTTGCCATGGTGGGAGATGGAGTCAACGACTCTCCGGCTTTGGCAAGGGCTGATGTTGGCATTGCCATTGGAACGGGCACAGATGTTGCCATCGAAGCTGCAGATGTGGTTCTTATTCGTGTGAGCTGACTTTCTGTAAAACAGCATGATGGTGTGGGGAGGTTTCCTGGGACATGTTCAGAAATTTGGGATTGTATTTGCTCTTTGGGGGGAAAAAATATGTCCCTGATTCTTTTTGGTGCAGAACGACTTAATGGATGTTGTCACAAGTATCCGCCTCTCCAAGAGAACAGTGAAAAGGATACGAATAAATCTCATCCTGGCCTTAATATACAACCTCCTTGGCATACCTATAGCTGCAGGTAAGCTACTGTTATGATGGTTTTCTTTATATATATACAGTGGTGCCTCGCAAGACGAAATTAATCTGTTCCGCGAGTCTCTTTGTCTAGCGGGTTTCTTCGTCTTGCGAAGCACAGCTATTAGCGGCTTAGCGGCTATTGGCGGCTTAGCGGCTTTAAGAAAAAGGAAAAAAACTTGCAAGAACTCGCAAGACGTTTCATCTTGTGAAGCAAGCCCATAGGGAAATTCGTCTGGCGGAATGACTCAAAAGATGGAAAACTCTTTCGTCTAGCGAGTTTTTCGTCTTGCGAGGCATTCGTCTTGCGGGGCACCACTGTATATATATATATAGAGAGAGAGAGAGAGAGAGAGAGAGAGTTTTTTTCAGATTTTAACAATTATCAAACAATCAACATAAAAAGAGAATTCCAAAGAATCTCCTGAACTTCCCTCCTCCCCTTTGTGGGTCATTTTGTCTATTAATCCAAATCTTTTAAATCTCCATTATACCCTACCCCAAATTCAGTGTTGAGCTACAAGTGTTATTTCAACCCTACTAATAATTTTAATTAGTTACGGTGGTTTTCAGACATCTGGGGTGGTGGAGGGCGAGTAGGAGATGAAGCTATTTGGTTGATAGCTTAAAAGTAGCAAAACTGGGATTCTGTAGCCTACTCACGGAAGGGAACATAATCTATCTCATGGTGACTTTATGTCCATAATCTCTTATCAATGGGAAGCAGGACTGTCCGAAAATGGCGGCAGGGGTAGTAGGGAGATAAGTGGAAGCGAGGGAACTTACATCTCAGCATCTCCCTCTTGTTGCTGTGTAATTTGGGAAGAAAGACAGGCCGCTTTGCCCATCTGCATCTTTTGAGACCCTCTGTAACAGCCTCATCCCAACCTTTTTAGCCCTTTCTGCTCTGAGTTTTCCTGGAGCGTGTCAAGCAGAAGATAGGCAAGTAGTTTGTGTGGAGAGAAGGCAGTGCGTCTCCTTTCAAACTGGAACTTAGTTTTGAGAAGGCAGAGAGCTGGCGAGAGGTTCTGTTTAACTGTTAAATTGTCTTGGCTTACAATTATTTACAGTTATATATGTGTGAACAAAGAGGTTCCATGTGTTCATACGTTGTAGCGATCACACAGGGTCCTCGGACGTTTCACCGTCTATTGATTCCTGTGCCACCACTTTATTTCTCGCTGCCACCCCCCAGGCCCTACCTGGCACAATACTGAGTCCAGTCAGGGTTACATTGGAACATAAACTTCTGTTTATTTATTGCAGTTTAACAAGCATGTGGTTTCATAAACAGTATCGGTCCATTACAGTCATGGGCTGCCTATCCAGATCTATAACTTCCGCTACCTGCTCTCCCTCACTAAACCACCTCTCAGATATTTACTTGTCTTCCTAGCTCCTAACTGTTCCTGATTCAGCTTATTTCGCTACACTCACTCAACCTCCCCAGAGACTCTATCCCAATTCACTCCCACTCCAACCACCCACCCACCCAACTCCCAACGAACTCCTCCCTTCGCCCCTCCCAGAGCTGGTTTTATAGTCCCTCTGACTCCACCCCCCCGGGTTCTGATTGGGTAACTTGTTTAACTATTTCACTCCAGCACTCTCATATGTTAACATCACATATGTGTGTTTGTATTAGGAGTATTTCTACCTCTTGGGATTGTGCTACAACCATGGATGGGATCGGCAGCAATGGCGGCATCGTCTGTGTCTGTGCTGCTCTCTTCCCTGCAGCTAAAATGGTAGGTCTTCCCATTGATCTCCTCATGGCGTTGAGAGCTACAGCCAACTTGTGTGTTCTGAGTGTACCTAAACAGAATTTTGTATGTAGCTTCTCTAAAGGTGAAGAGTTCTAAGCCATTAGTGATGGGTGGGGCTGGCACCAGGTTTGAGGAGGTCCTGAACGAAATGGCGCAAAGCACCCTGCCAAACTCTACAAAATTACTGTATTTTTTGCTCTATAAGACTCACTTTTTCCTCCTAAAAAGTAAGGGGAAATGTGTGTGCGTCTTATGGAGCGAATGCAGGCTGCGCAGCTATCCCAGAAGCCAGAACAGCAAGAGGGATTGCTGCTTTCACTGCACAGCGATCTCTCTTGCTGTTCTGGCTTCTGAGTTTCAGAATATTTTTTTTCTTGTTTTCCTCCTGCAAAAACTAGGTGCGTCTTGTGGTCTGGTGCGTCTTATAGAGCGAAAAATACCGTAGTTTACCAGGGAACAGAGGGGCAGGCAGGAGGGACAGATGGGTTGGGGACAGGCAACAGCACTCATTTCCGTGCTGAGAAGAGCGCTGCAGTTGCTACCATCTTCATCTCTCCAGAACATCCCTGGATCCTGGCCTAGCAGACCACTTTGAGCAGGGCTGAGCAGCGTTGTAAATAATCTGTATGGCAGAAACTGCAATCCACCTGGCCAGGCACGTCATCACTGCAAAAATAATACATGCTAATGCTTTAGTTTACATTTCTATTGACTATATTGATTATTATACAGTCCCCTATAAAAAGATACTGTCCCTTTTTATGTAAGATACTTTTTATTAACAATAACATGGAGCAATGCAAACAACACATAATGAGTATCGATCACTGGGTCCAAAGCAAAATATTAGTCACGGCGTGTATAAAGCAGAAAATAATAGCATGTTAAGGTAAATAACCAAGCCAAAAAGATGCGTGGCAAGGTCCCAAACCCTCCCAGGAAGTGGAATAAAGACACATGAAACAGTATTTTTGGTTAATGGGCGATAAAGGCCACAACTTGATCGGTTACAGAATGTGAGTGGTATTGGCTTAGGCATTGGAAACCGCACGACTATATCTGACTCCTCCCCAGAAGTCTTGGAAGGGTTAACCACCAGTAGGAGGAGCCCTGCTGATGCACATCAACTAGGGACTCCTCCAGGGTCAACGATAGGGGTCGTGCCATGGCCCTAGCCCCCGTCTGGGGCTTCGGACAGAGACCACGTCCCGCCCGGATTCCTTTAACGGAATACCCTTGAATTAGGAGGGGTAGGTGATGGCCACTACCTCCCCTCCCCTCTGACCGAATACTCCAATGCCTAACCGCCAAACCTCACAAAGTTGTGACGATTTGCTACGAGGTAGGTGAAAAAACAAAATGGCCGGTGCCAATTTGCCAAGTGGAAAAATTCCTACCAGGCCCCTTGGACAACTAAGGTCCATAGCAAGGACAAGAAAGAAAGAGCCTAACCTAAGGGAGGGAGGGCGGGAGAACTGGCTGAGCAGGGAGAAAAAACAAGGGTAAGTCCTCAGCCGTGGGCAGTTTAAATAGCCCGTGCCACACCCCTGGACCATCCGGATTGGACAGCCTTGGGTTGATGCGGCCGAGGACCAACCAATGGCACAGGCGCTATCCTGCCCCATCCGTGAGGGGAGGGCTTGCTCCCAGCCCACAACGACATCTCCCCGGGAACGGGAAATTGCTTTGCAGGGTGTTTAGGTTCCTCTGGGTGATAAATAATAAAAGAAATACAGTGGTGCCCCGCAAGACGAATGCCTCGCAAGACGGAAAACTCGCTAGACGAAAGAGTTTTCCGTTTTGGAGGTGCTTCACAAAACGAATTTCCTATGGGCTTGCTTTGCAAGACGAAAATGTCTTGCGAGTTCCTGCGGGTTTTTTCCCCTTCCCCCCTTTTTCTATGCCGCTTATCTGCTTATCCGCTAAGCCGATAAGCCGCTAAAAGCCGCTAATAGCGCTAATCCGCTAAGCCATCAATGGGCTTGCTTTGCAAGACGAAAAAACCGCTAGACGAAGAGAGTCGCGGAACGGATTCTTTTCGTCTTGCGAGGCACCACTGTAAATATAAACCAATAGCATTAAAAGTCCCCCCCCCCACTCATCATGTAAGTTTATCAGCCACAGTCAAGTACCATATCCTAGCTCACCACTTGCGAGTGGTTCATCAGTCTGCATGCTTCCAATGTAACCCCAGCGTGGTTTATCATATTCTTACGGGGGAGAGCTTTTTTGTACTCTGTAAATAAAGGAAGCAAAGCTAATCCTGGTTCCACTTCAATATAGATGTCCCTTTTAAAAAAAAAGGGCATAGCCATTGACAAGCACAACTGCCATTTCTCTGCGTGAGCCTCTGACATTTGGTAGTCTGTGTTTTGTCTTTCCTTAGCTACAAAAAAACCGACATGGAAAGATACGAAGCACAGGCTCAAGGCTGCATGAAGCCACTGACTCCTTCCCAAGTCAGTGTCCACATTGGAATGGACGATAGGAGACGAGACCTTCCCCGACCAGCTGCTCGGGACGATATCAGTCAAGTATCTCTTTGTTCCCTGACATCAGACATACGGCCAAGACACTTGGGGAATTTCCTAGAGAATGAAGCAGACCAGTGGTCCTTGCTCACGAACCATCAAGATGAAGACCACTACATCTAAGAGTGCTGCATTCTGCAGCTGAGCCACAATGTTTGGGGGCAAGACTATTTTGCCTTGTGACTCTTTCACAGGAAGACTTGGGATCCTTCCAGTCTGCTTCCAGAACACCTGCAGTTTGTGCTGAGCATGGAGGAGACTGCGTTGATCAGATCCTGGTGGCTGAATGGCTCTTCGATGGCTCTTCAATCTCTCAGTCATGGCATGGCATAACCAAAGTGTGAACAGAAAGATTTAGGGCGGAACAACCAGGCTTTTTACACACTGTATCTAAGTCCTAAACGTGACACAAGAATATTTTACATAGACCAATTTTAGACATGAAAAGTGACCAAAACAGAAACTGGAGGCAGGCTAACTGTGATCAGAATGTTGATTGTTTCACTTGAGATAACTGACCAGGATGATTGTACATCCATGGTAGGGGATGTGTTGCTCCCGTCAGCCCCGGCTAGCGTAGACAATGATCAGGAATGATGGAAGATAGAGTCCAGCAACCTGTGGAGTGACCACAGCTTCCCTAAGCCTGCTCCACATCTCAATAGCAGAAAACAGGATTTTGTGAAATGGGGAAGATTGGTGTCTGCAAGAACAAGGGCCCTCACTTAATATGCAGGTTATGTGTGTGTTATAAACAAAACAGAATTAAATCAATTTTGTTTAATGTGAGCTATGGTTTAATTTCCATTTCAACTGCTTTAACTTGTTACTTAGTCTTACACAAGAGCAAACAAGTAGGGCGAAAGCAAACCCTACTGTCTACTCCCATTGTAATGCGGAATGGATTTTTCCAGTGCACCATGCTGTCGTGATAGTTTTGACTCCATTTATTAGTGCTGAATCCCAAGCTCCATATTTAGCCTGCACCCTACAGAAATAAAAGGTTTGTGTGCTTCAGAGAACAGATCCTGAGCATTCACAACATGAACAGTGAAATACAATTGGATGCTGTGATCTCTTAAACTGCTGAACCTTGCCCTCGCTACCGTACTAGAGAAATTTCTAGCTGTTGCTTTTAGAATGAGAGCAATCTCCCATGTGTTGAAAGCAAGCCCGTATTTTAATTTGAACAGTATTTCAAAGTGCTCACCAGGGAGCCGAGAGTACCAAACTGAAATATAAATGCACTGTAGAGACCAGTAAATAAACACAAATTGGGGGGTGGGGTGGATTCCTTCTTAATTTAATTTGGTTCTTACATCATTATTTGCAAGTCTCCATATCACTGAACTGGATGGATGGCTTTTTTTGCAAACTTCAAACTATTCTGTCCAGTAATCCAATATGTTGACTCTGTTTTTGCATATGGTAGATTTAAACAATAGGGTGTTTTCCCCCCCAGAATCAAGTGTCTTAGAAAGGCATGATTTGGTTAAAGTTTTTAAGCCAATGTATTGCCATTAGGATCTTCACTATAATGAGTATAGTTGGTATAACTGTGTTGGTGAGAGAGAATTCCTCTCTCTCTCTCTCTCTCTCTCTCTCTCTCTCTCTCTCTCAGAAACTCCCAGTCATACCATCTAAATTCACTACAGAATTTAGAGCCCTATTCATATTCTTCCAGTCACATGGGACAGGGGAGGAGGAGGGCAGAACTTTGCTTCCTCCCATCCCCTCTGTCCCTTCGCAGTCCTGCTTCTCATGCTGTGGGGCTGAACACCTACAACTAGGAGCTGGCCCTAGTTCTTTTTTTCCTTTTGTCTTCTTTCTTCTTTTTCTTTTTTGTAAGCTTTAAAAGTAATAAATATTATTTTTTTAAAAAAACTAGGAGCTGGCCCTCCTCATGGAGGCTCCTCGCACAATTTAGGACCTTGATCGCACAGCATTCTAAACTGTGTGGGGAGTCAAGTATGCTCCCCACTGCAGACCATTCAGTCCCATCACATGGAGGGCAATGGGACTGGGTCCCATCAGAAACATCCTGAAGGGGGGAAATTATTTTGTTGCCTGGAGAAGAGTCATAACTCAAGTGTTTCACTGAAGGAGGATGCAGGATGTCTGGGCGTGGCAAGAAGCTAGCAAAGCCTGCAACCAGGGAACAAAAAAACAAGCTGGCTTGCAGTTCCCAGTGGGCCGCATTGGACATCTTTTGAGACGGTATGCAGAAAGAGTGGGTGTTGGAGCCTCGGTGTACATGGCTGCCGTCTTGGAATATTTGACTGCAGAGCTACTGGAGCTGGTGGGATTGCTGCTCATGAAAACAAGAGGCAACGAATTGGGCCACGCCTCATCCAGTTGGCAATCAGAAGCGATGATGAGTTGAACAAGCTGTTTGCAAATGTGACCATTGCTGAAGGTGGAGTTCTGCCCCACACCAAGGCTCTGCTTCTTCCAAAGAGAACAGCGCAGTTCACTGTTCCCCAGGAGGAACTAAGGGGACCTGACCTCATGTGACTTTTCTGTCTCTTGCTGTCTGAAAAAGCTCCTCCTGCTTTTCATGTAGCACTTTCGCTAGGAAGGACTCTATATTAATGTGTTTTAATAATACAGTGGTGCCCCGCAAGACGAAAAACCCGCTAGATGAAAGGGTTTTCCGTTTTGGAGGTGCTTCGCAAGACGAATTTCCCTATGGTCTTGCGAGTTTTCCCGACTTCTCCCCCTTTGCCCCCCCCTTTTTCTAAGCCGCTTAGCCACTAATAGCCGTGCTTCGCAAGACGAAAAAACCGCTAGACGAAGAGACTCGCGGAACGGATTCTTTTCGTCTTGCGAGGCACCACTGTATTTTTGTAATAATAAATAGGAAAAAAGGGGGGAAAGAAACCTGCTGAAGGGGCCCGGGCCAGTGAGCTTGTCCCACGTCACGCAGCAGGGAAAGTGTAAGAGGGGACATTGGAATTGCACTTAGAAGTAGAGCAAATACCCAATGAATTCAACATATCTCAAGAAATCCTGTATAACGTTCCCCCCACTTTCCCCCAGCTGCTCATACTTTATAAGTCAAAATAGCAAACACCTCCCAACACTTCTCTTGTTAATACAATTGCTTTGATTTCTAGGGGGTGGTATGCCTTGTACCCAGCGGCACAGGAAGCTGCTCGGGCTCCTGGGGCGGTGCATGCAGGTGCGGGACAAGCCACCCATAGGGGCAGGGCGCACTGCGGGGTCTCTGAGGAGTCTGCCTGCCTCCTCCCACTCAGCTGCCCTACAGCTGGGGGGGGGGGGAGGCAGCGGGTGGACCGTTTGGGCAGCATGAAGCCTGCGTGCGCCCAAGCCACCAGGAGAGACGCGTGGCTCGGGTGCGCTGCAGGCCCTGCGGTGAGTTCCGCCCGGCATTTTCTCACCCCCCTCAGTGATGACACCTGGGGCGGACCGCACCCACCATAATAATAATTATTTATTATTTATACTCCGCCCATCTGGCTGGGTTTCCCCAGCCACTCTGGGTGGCTTCCAACAGAACACTAAAATACAATAACCCATTAAACATTAAAATAGGGACGCGGGTGGCGCTGTGGGTTAAACCACAGAGCCTAGGACTTGCCGATCAGAAGGTCAGCGGTTCAAATCCCCGCAGCAGGGTGAGCTCCCCTTGCTCGGTCCCTGCTCCTGCCAACCTAGCAGTTCGAAAGCACGTCAAACTACAAGTAGATAAATAGGTACCGCTCCGGCGGGAAGGTAAACGGCATTTCCGTGCGCTGCTCTGGTTTGCCAGAAGCGGCTTAGTCATGCTGGCCACATGACCCGGAAGCTGTACGCCGGCTCCCTCGGCCAATAAAGCGAGATGAGTGCCGCAACCCCAGAGTCGGTCACGACTGGACCTAATGGTCAGGGGTCCCTTTACCTTTATTAAACATTAAAAGCTTCCCTAAACAGGGCTGCCTTCAGATGTCTTCAAAAATTTTCGTAGTTGCTTTTCTCTTTGACATCTGATGGGAGGACGTTCCACAGGGTGGGTGCCACTACCGAGAAGGCCATCTGCCTGGTTCCCTGTAACTTGGCTTCTCGCAGCGAGGGAACCGCCAGAAGGCCCTCGGCGCTGGAGCACACCCCCCTTCCTCCACCCCTGCTTGTACCTTGTAATGGGTTCTCTCTTTTTTTAAAAATAATATTTATTACTTTTAAAACTTACAAAAAGGAAAAAGAAGAAAAAAGAAAAACAACAACAAGAAAAGGAAAAAACAATACAATACAATATATAAACAATACAAAACACAACATTAACCTAAACTAAACAAAACAAAAACAATTTAAAAAAATACATTGTACCATTTCAGTAGTCTATCTTTCATACCCTTGTTTCATCGACCTCCTCTCACCTCCCTTTTTGTATTCCACTTCTATTAATTGTTTCAGCAATTCCTTTCCATCTATTTTCCATCTGTTTCAGCAATTCCTTTCCATCTATTTTCAGCAATTCCTTTTCCATCTATTTTCTGTCATATAAATATCTTAAGTTATTTTTACCCTTATTTTCCATTAATACTATAATGCTTATTTATGCTTAACTCCTTATAACATTTCAACTAAAGCCATAAGATTTCATTCCAACATTTTTCTAACACTCAGTAATTTTACAATATTTCTATTTCTGAACCTTGTAATGGGTTCTCAGATTTGCTTTCACAAGGTGATGCTTTCAGTTTCTGTTTTTTAGTGTTGAATACATCCCAACTGATCCACCTTCCTAACTTTATCCCACTTCTCTGTGCAGCTTGTATCTTGCTGGAAACCTTTCAGACCTTCTCTTTGCAGGTTACCACTTAAACTAACTCAAAGGTGGAAACAATTCTGGGCAGTTCATTCTAGAGATTATCTGGGAATGCAGAGAAGAACAGTGTGAAGAAAATTCTCTAAACTTTGAAAGTGAGTTTTCTTTTCGGTTTTGACCAATGTTTGACTAA
The DNA here is from genome assembly GCF_964252035.2 of Podarcis erhardii. Classification (NCBI taxonomy): domain Eukaryota; kingdom Metazoa; phylum Chordata; class Lepidosauria; order Squamata; family Lacertidae; genus Podarcis; species Podarcis erhardii. Next base: position 8,258,022 of record NC_138507.1, on the reverse strand, counting down.
GTACCTTCTTATGAGTAAGGGGATGATTCTTAGAATTGTATGATTGTTATCAGAACCGATTCCACTGAACCTTCCCTACAACTTACTGGAAGAAAACATGTGTTCCATCTCAACACAGGTGAGCTGATGTTCTTGTCTTTTCCAAGAGAGCATTGCCAAATGGATGGATGCTTGTTGACTGAAAAAGCCCACATTTGAGCATTGTTTCCTAAAGCAATTTGTGGATGATTGACAGAATTCAGGGCTGGCTAAATTGTACCTAGATTTGTTAAACATTTTAGTGTTGTGTGGTTTGTTTTTTTTATTATAAAATAAATGTTTGCATTAAGCAAGTACTGTGTCTAGAATTGTGAAATTACACTCTAGAATGTGCTGACCAATTCATAGCCCCACAAAATTCTGTCAGTACCTACCAATTGTTTGAAAAAAGAAAGTTACGTTAATATAATAGGTTGTTTTCAAAGAAGTACCTAAGTGGTCCTACACGGCACTGATCTCCAAACACATAATCCACAGATACCCAGATCAAAATTTGATTGTAGCGTTCAAGCCTTGCCCAAGGCCACAATTTCAGGCTGTCTGGTCAATGAGCCTCAAAAGGTTCCTTTTTGCTCGCCGTAACATGAGCTTCCAGGCTTTCAGAAGAGGGAGTGTCCCAGTGTGAAACGCCGCAGGTTCCTCCCCAGATATTGGCCCTGCCTTCTCTTGATGCCCTCCTATCTGGTGTGTTCCCTACACCATTGGACTGGTTCTCCAGAAGCCATGGAGAAGGCACCTGTGAGGGTTTGGACTCTTAATTCAATAGACCCTGCTGCTACAGCCACCACACCTCTACAGTGGGCTTCTGTTTGTCAGGTTCAGTGGTCCTCTGGACCAGTCAGATGCCTGTTTTGTTTTGTTTTTTAATGGCTCTAGTGCGTAGACCATGCAAGAAAATGGTTGTGCACAAGTACTGATTGGTGTGGTGTTGCTTAATAAGAGGCTGGGGACAGCAGATCATGCAATGCTGAAACACTGATGGGGACCATGGTGTGAACTCAGCATGCAACCCTGACAAGCTTGGGCAGATGCAACCTGGCCTGGGGGCATCCATGGTAGAAGCCTATGCATCCCTCTTGCTTGGGGTGGGATTCTGGTTCCTGGCACAAATTGTTCCTTCCGAATAAGTGTGTGCTATTTAAAGCTCTCTGCAATGCAGCTGGGATTTTGAAAAAAAGAGAGAGAGGCTTTTTGATGGAAACTGGCTTATTAAATACCTACTGTCATACCGTTATAACAGAGAACAGAGACAACTTAATTATAGTGATTATACAATGATACATCTTGTTTGGGGGGAGGGGATGCCGACAGCCTGCCTCTACCTTCTCTCTACTCCACCTGTCTTTTGTATAGTAGTAAAATTATGGGGGTGGAAGGAGAAGACTTGCACAACTGAGTGCGCAATTACACGACATCAAGACTGACAGTGTTCCTAGGCCTTTGCTTCAAGGCTGTCATAAAATCAGAGCAGAAAGGAACTTGAAAGGTCATCACTCTGCACCAATCAGCTGTGGCAGTCCGGGCTGCAGGATACTGGCATTGGAGAGGATGCACAGTGCTGCATTTGACAAACAGATTTCTCCAGGGTTGTGTCTTTATTTAAAATATTTGCATACCCTGCCAACATTTCTCCAATGAAAATAGGGACATCCTATGCAACTCTTGTTGTTGCTGTTGTTGTTAGCCCACCCATCTAACTGGGTTGCCCCAGCCATTCTGGGCAGATTCCAACATATACAAAAACATTAAACATAAAAAAACCCTTCCCTATACAAGGCTGCCTTCAGATGTCTTCTAAAGCTTTTATAGTTACAGTGGTACCTCAGGTTGCATACACTTCAGGTTACATACACTTCAGGTTACAGACTCTGCTAACACAGAAATAGTGCTTCAGGTTAAGAACTTTGCTTCAGGATGAGAACAGAAATTGTGCTCTGGCGGTGTGGCAGCAGCAGGAGGCCCCATTAGCTAAAGTGGTGCTTCAGGTTAAGAACAGTTTCAGGTTAAGTACGGACCTCCGGAACAAATTAAGTACTTAACCTGAGGTACCACTGTACTTACCTCCTTGGCTCAGGAGTCACATAACTCCGTACCCTCCAACATCTCTCTGATGAAAATAGGGATGTCCTAAGGAAACGTGAGGGATGCCGGTGGCGCTGTGGGTTAAACCACAGAGCCTAGGACTTGCCGATCAGAAGGCTGGCGGTTCGAATCCCCGTGACGGGGTGAGCTCCCGTTCCTCAACCCCTGCTCCTGCCAACCTAGCAGTTCGAAAGCACGTCAAAGTACAAGTAGATAAATAGATACCACTCCGGCGGGAAGGTAAACGGCGTTTCCGTGCACTGCTCTGGTTCGCCAGAAGCGGCTTAGTCATGCTGGCCACATGACCCGGAAGCTGTACGCCAGCTCCTTCGGCCAGTAAAGCGAGATGAGCGCCGCAACCCCAGAGTCGACCTAATCAGGGGTCCCTTTACCTTTTAAAGGAAAAGTGGGACATTCTGGGATCAAATCAGGAACTAGGGTGGCTTCTGTAAATTGGGGACTGTCCCTGCACAGCAGGGATACTTGGAGGGTCTGCAAGACACGCTTGAAGGGTGTATTTCTGAAGAGGCCTTTTGTAATTCCTAAGGAAGGGTGTTCCACAACTGCTGGGCTGACCAGTGAGAAGGCCCTATCCTTATTCAAGGGAGTGAGCTATGGGAAGGCAAAAATGGCCAGCTTGCCCTGTTATCATGCCCTATCAGCATGATTCATAGACAGTCAGAATATTTATGATGTGAGTACCCAAATGATCTGAAGAACCTGAACAGCTCCATGACCAGAGGAACCAGAGCAAATATGGTATTGGACTCAACTCAACACCACCTTCTTGTCTCAAACAATGGCAGTCTCTGAAGTTGCCAATAGTAGTGTGTGTGTGTGTGTGTGTGTGTGTGTGTGTGTGTAATTCAGAAGTTACCTTCCATAAAATTCACCAGACAATGTTATGCTTTTGCAGGAGAATTCTGCAAAAGCTGAAAATATAATTGGAGCAAGCTTTGAATGTGCAGGAACAGTCCTCATAATGACAATGATTGATTCTCTGGCCTAGGCTTTTGTTATTCATTTCTTCTTTCTTAAAACCATTCCATGTATTCATGGTTCTTTGTAAGACATGGTGTGTCTAAATTGCTATTAATTTGGCATGTTGATTTGGGTAATAAGGGGGAAATCAGACCTTTAACTCCTCTTTTTGAGCATTGACATTGACATTATCAGCATTAGTCATCAAGGCTGGGTGCTTGTTCACACGTCTCCCATCTGGGCGGAGGGTGTCGCAGGAGGGTAGAATGGGAAAATCAGGAGTTCAAAGCCTAGCCCCTGCCCAAATGCTTGACCATTGGCTCAACAATCCAGTCATTCAAACCCGAATGTGCCACATGGAAGAGCGTGAGTGCCATTTGAAGACTAGATGTATCATAAGAAATAGCTACAGATCATACATGGCAATGATCATGCTATAGATGAGAGAACCACAGGTTTCTTTGCCTGTGTGATGAAATCCCCTTGCCCCAATGATCTGGCAATTTAACACAAGGGTCTAGATTTCATTCAAAGCACACTCCCCCCCAAAAAAACAATTTTGAGCGATTGTCATTTGTTTAAGGCTTGCTTAACTCTGTGAGGGGTAAACTAGAGTGTTCAGGCTTATTTGAGGGGGGGAATGTGCTTTAAAGCTATCTTGTGTACACAGTCTTAGTCTAAAAGATCCTGACCTCCTTAAAAGGGTAAAGGAACCCCTGACCATTAGGTCCAGTCATGACTGACTCTGGGGTTGCGGCGCTCATCTCGCTCTATAGGCCAAGGGAGCCGGCGTACAGCTTCCGGGTCATGTGGCCAGCATGACTAAGCCGCTTCTGGCGAACCAGAGCAGTACATGGAAATGCCGTTTACCTTCCTGCTGGAGTGGTACCTATTTATCTACTTGCACTTTGACATGCTTTCGAACTGCTAGGTTGGCAGGAGCTGGGACCGAGCAACGGGAGCTCACCCCGTCGTGGGGATTTGAACCACCGACCTTCTGATTGGCAAGTGCTAGGCTCTGTGGTTTAACCCACAGCACCACCCGTGTCCCCTGACCTCCTTAGACCCACCTTAAAATCCCAGGGTGGGAAGAGGGGCTGGCTGTTAAACCACTCTGAAAATTGCAGTGAAACAACCCAGAGGACCTACCTGCTTTATGACTACCTGCTTTCATAAAAGTTCCGGGACTCCTTTACTGTCCTCTGGTGGCAAGTTGAATGCGTGCAGTTGCTTGGCTGTGGAGGGAACCGAACGTGGGAGTGCAGGGAATAAAGGATAAGAGCTTTCATCACAACAGCAGGAGCAGAGATGCAGAGAAGCAGAAGCTCGCAAACAGCCAGTGACCCCCAAAGGGGCTTCAGAATGAAGGAATGAAACGCCTTAGCTGCTTCAAAGACCTGGATGCAAAGATAAGCTTTATCCAGTGTGTCACTTAACACCACACACTTTTTCTTGAGGAATATTGGCTCCAGTTTTTTTCTTTCCAGATCTCTGCTTGGAATAGTAAGGTGAGTAGGGAATGGCGCCGGGAAGCAATTGCACCTAACAGGGTGGGGTTGCCAGCAACTTTAGGAACAGTGTGGCATTAGCTGTTGGAGGGGGAAAGTGAGTGTGTGGCTGCTGTTGTCAGTCTTGAATGATGAAAAAAGGGGGGTGAATAGGTTGGTTAATAATTCTGGATATCTTGAGGATCAGATTTTGTTGGTGTAAAAGATATGCAAGCTTTTGAGTTGCACAAATCTCTTCATCAGGTGGGATGGAATTGCTCGTTTTCTGCCAGCAAGGCTTATAAAATGGTCACCGATCACTGATTTTGCCCCTTGCAAGTTGGGCCAGTTGCACCATCTTCACAAGCTATACCAGGGTTTCCTTTCTCCTGGTGAAATCAGTTCAGCTGGCATTGTTCGTTATGTCATTCTTACAGCAACTAAGGTCTGGAACAGCTAGAAGCAGAGCCTACATTTTTATCTGTTCCTGGAAAGGTTGCAAAACTTCTAGCTTTGGTGGCTCATTCTGTAAGGCGATTCCTTGCTTTGTGCTGTACAGTGATACTTTGGTTCTTGAACTTAATCCGTTCTGGGAGTCCGTTCGACTCCTGAAACCGTTCAAAAACCAAGGTGCAGCTTCTGATTAGCTGCAGGAGCTTCCTGCAGTCACGTGGAAGCTACGCTGGACGTTCAGCTTCCAAAAAACGTTTGCAAACCGGAGCACTTTTTGTTCGGAAGCCAAGCCGTTCGAGAACCAAGGTACCACTGTATTATTGTTCAGCTTCATCAAAGGTGGCCAGCATGGTGTCACTGGACTACAGCTCCCATCATCCCTCACCATTGGCCATGCTGGCTGGAGCTGATGGAAGTTGGAGTCCAAGGACATCTGGATAACATCATATAGACTACCCCTGGTTTTTGACTAATTTTATGGACTGCAGAGCTAAAGTGGGTGCACTCTGGGCCTCACCATCTGCTAAGAGGAAAAGGATCACTGGGATGTTGCTCCCTGTAGCTCCCAAGAAAAACAGCATAGCAAGAGGAACATCAGCCTAGCCCAACACAGCAGCCAGAGAAGGACCAGTAGCCGGGAGTTTGTTTCCCTGCTAAAAAGACTCTACTCCAGGTCATGTTGCTTGTTCAGAAGGAGGGGAACTCACTCTTTAATCTGGCCCCATCCTGCAGAGGGCGAGGGGCTGCTGGGATAGCTCAGTTGATAGGAGCATGAGACTCTTAACCTCAGGGTTGTGGGTTTGAGCCCCACAACGGGCAAAAATTCAGGGCGCTGGACTACACAGCCTTCATGGCCAGTGTGGTGTAGTGGTTAAGAGCAGTGGACTTGTAATCTGGTGAACCGGGTTCGCTTCCCCGCTCCTCCACATGCAGCTGCTGGGTGACCTTGGACTAGTCACACTTCTCTGAAGTCTCTCAGCCCCACTCACCCCACAGAGTGTTTGTTGTGAGGGAGGAGGGGAAAGGAGAATGTTAGCTGCTTTGAGACTCCTTCGTGTAGTGATAAAGAGGGATATCAAATCCAAACTACTCTTCTTCTTCTTCTTCTTCTTCTTCTTCTTCTTCTTCTTCTTCTTCTTCGCAACTGTTTTGGTGTTTTCTGCTTCAGTTTTCTGATGTCAATTGTCTGAGGTTTCAAACACAATGCATTAAATAGCATTAAAAGCATCAAAACTCATGCCCTAAGCCCCCTGCCTTAGACTTCCTCTTGAGCTCAGTTTTGTTTTGTTTTGTTTTGTTTTGTTTTGTTTTGTTTTGTTTTGTTTTGTTTTGTTTTGTTTTGCAATGAGCTTCTGGTCCCTGGGTGGCTGAATGTCTCTGACTTGCGAAAGGATGAAGGCTTCTCCCAAAGGCTCCCAAAGGCTCGTGGAAGCCCTAACCAAGGAAAGGAAAGAAAAAAGTGGCCTTTATAGTGAGACTCTTTCTTAGTTGATTTGTGCAATTTGTGGGTGTGAATGTTTTAAGTTAAAAGCAAACACATCTTGTTTCCCCAAGGTCTGCAGAAGACTGTCATTCGCAATGGTTGCAGGCTTCGAGAAAGCATGCCATCGATGCATCTCCAAAATTGCCAGCAATGGTAGGTTGCCTGTGAAAGGGAGATAGTGGCAAGAGATCTGGAGCACTCCAGGGATTCAACAAAGGATGCTGATTGCAGGTCAAGCAGGGAGGCTGCAACCAAGCAATACCTGTCCCAACTCAGTTTGCATCACTGTCTGATAGCAGTGGATGAATCCATCCATTTCGGTTCTCAAAGTTTCCCATTGTTCCAATTTTAAATTCAGTTCTCCACATGGTTGCAGTAATTTGCATTAAAAATAATCCTTCTGAAACGGTCAGCATTTTAGTGCAAATTTCTAATATGCATTTCTTTGTATGCAATTTCCCCAAATAAACACATTTTTGAAAACAATTCCCCCAAATGTAATGTATTTTCCCTAATATATGCATTTTTAGGCACATTTTACCCCAGTATATGTGTTTTTTACACATTGCTATTGCAACATTTAGAGTTTTGAAAAGTGGCTGTGTTTCAGTTCCTATATTGTTTTGGAAAGTATGAATTAGATAGGTTTGCCTTTAAATGAGAGGAGAATCTAATTGCTCCTTCATTCCTACTGTCTACCTACATGTGTATGTGAGTGACAAAAATGGAGAGCATTTGGAAGATGTTTTATCACAAGCTATAGCCTGTCATTTATTTCCTTACAGCTTGCTTCATTTTTGGACTTCTTGCTTTTCTAGCATTACCACTGTCTATGGCTTTTACAGGTAAGTACACTGCCAAAATAAAAAACAAAATACTATAGCAACCAGAAGATAATGAGTTAAATGATATGGATAAAATCCAACATTGTGCAAGCGGGTTTTTGCTTCCCACCTTCCAGAGCAGGTTTTTGGGTCTGGTGGGGGGGGGAAGGGGGGGGAGTTCTGTTGCATGAAGAGAAGTCTGATTTGCTTGTGCAAAAACACTATTGGATTCCAGCTTCATGTAGGAAATTAGCAGGTTTTTCTTTGTTCCCCTATGTCAGGGGAGCCATCACCTCCTAAATTCCTTGCATGTCAGACAGTTGTTGAAATTGCAGGAATCTGCTGGAAGGACACTGGTAATCCTAACTTTGGCAGGAATGATAATGATATTATGATTATTTTTTAGTCACTTAATCTTGCCCAGGGCAGCCCAAAGCAACTTACAACCAACCAGACAATAAACTCCAGATAGACTACAACCTATGGGATGCGGGTGACGCTGTGGTCTAAACCACAGAGTCTAGGACTTGCTGATCAGAAGGTCGGTGGTTCGAATCCCTGTGATGGGATGAGCTCCCGTTGCTCGGTCCCTGCTCCTGCCAACCTAGCAGTTCGAAAGCATGTCAAAATGCAAGTAGATAAATAGGTACTGCTCCAGCGGGAAGGTAAAAGGCGTTTCCGTGCTGTCAGGGAACTGCCATCGGAGCTCAGGGTGGTGGAGAGGCTCTCGGATGCTGGGAGACCCTCGGATGCTGAGGAGGGAACCAGCAGGGGGAGAGGGAGAGTTTCCGCTGAAGAAGGAGGGAAGGAGGAGACAGCGTTGGAGGTGAGGCGCAGAGACGCTTCAAGCGAGACCAGTGGTGAGAGCTCGGGACCTCCCCTTGGAACGCCCACTCTGCGCAGAAAGCTGTCGTGCAGAGAATCAAGGAGGAGACTTTCTGTCAAAGAACTTTTATGTTGGAAGAAATTCAGGAAACGCCCACTGACGGATTCTGCCAGTGATTAAGGCAGCCACGCACTCATGGCTGTCCGGTTAGAGAGAGTTTAAAACTAACCACAAAACTGGGAGCGTTTTAGCGCTTACGCACAAGCAACCCCTTATCCCATTACACGTGCGCTGCTCTGGTTCTCCAGATGCGGCTTAGTCATGCTGGCCACATGACCCAGAAGCTGCATGCTGGCTCCCTCGGCCAGTAAAGTGAGATGAGCACCACAACCCCAGAATCGTCCACAACTGGACCTAACGGTCAGGGGTCCCTTTACAACCTAGAGGAAAGAGAAATACATTGTAAACTTCCCACCCACTTCTAAAAGGCCACAGATATCCAAAGGCCATAGGCCTGGTTATAGAGTGAAGGTTTTGCCTGATGCTTAAAGATATGTAGTGAATGCAGCAGGGGAAGAGTGTTCCACAAATGGGGAGGCACAGCAGAAAAGGGATGGACTTGTGTTGCCACCCTCTGGAACTCTCCTGTTATATTACACGTTGTGCAAAGTGTGTCAGGGCTGTAGCACCACTGCGGTTGTGAATCAGTGCACCTGCCCTTTTGCTTCTGCACGTGAGACTTGATCGAAATAATTTACTTTGTTTGTTGTTCCTCAGGAATGAAGTTTTTAGACGACTGTCCAGTCCAGCCGCTAATCCCCTTATATCTGCTTGTGGGTGGTGTGGTTGGCAGTTTGAAGGTATTGCTGTTCACTGAACAATATTTTCCTCTGAGATTTGTGATGAAGTTTGTATGGAATTATTTTCATTCATAGAAGATACCAAAAAACAAAACCAACCACCATGGTTATATCTTAGTGAATTAACTTCAAGGAAATAAGGATTTGACTCAGGAGGAGACTTTTGGATTGCGAAAGGATCATACACTGTGTAGCCTTTTAAAAATGTTACTATTTAAACTATTTTATTCAGTACAACTAGTTGTGTGTGTGAATCTTTTAATGTCAGTTTCCTCTCAGTTTCTCATTTTTTCTCACATTTCCACATCAGTCTGTGATTTTTTAAAAAAAAGTCCACATGAAAATCCATCAGCGTTTTGATGCAAATTTCCTTGTACTACTTTGTATGCAGTTTTGCCGAACATTTATTGTAAACCACTTAGAGATGTTGCTACGAAGCAGCAGCAGCATATACCGTATTTTTCGCTCCACAAGATGTACCTTTTTCCTCTTTAAACCTAAGGGGAAATGTCTGTGCGTCTTGTGGAGCAAATGTGTGGTCCCTGGGGCTGGGAGGGGGGACGCGGGCTTCCCTCGCCAGCCCCACAAGCTCGGGGAGCAGTGGAAAGGCTGAACACAGCTTTCCGGTTCCCCAGGGCTGGCGGTGAGGGAAGCTCGGCTTTCCCCACCGCCAGCCCCACAAGCCTTTTCGTTGCTCCCCGACCTGCTCTTTGGGTCAAGCAGCTCTGGGGTAGCCCGGGAAGCCTTCTCAGGGCAGCGGGGAGCCTTCATCCCGCTGCTCTGCGGAGGCTTCGCGCGGCTATCCCTGACTTTTGCGGGAGGTGGGGGAAGGGACAGAGCGAGGACCTCTCACTTCCCCCACCTCCTGCAAAAGCCCCCAAGAGCTGCATATTTTTTTCCCTTGAATTCCCCCCCCCCAAAAAAAAGTAGTTGTGCCTTATGGTCAGGTGCGCCTTATGGAGCGAAAAATACGGTAAATGTTGTTAAATGAAAACAAATGTTTGATACCAAGGAGCCAAATCTGGAATATAATGATCCGTCCGGGATTTTTTTAAACCTTTGTGCAATGTCTAGGTTGGTCTTCTGCTCTTTGACTCCACCCGGATGAGGCAGCTGCTTACCAAATCGGTTATGATTGACGATGACGACGACGACGAGTATCCCTGGAGACAGAATGCTCACAAATATTACATACACCTCACCCTCAGCCTCTTCCTCTTCCTCTGGTTCATCCTGGGGAACTACTGGGTGTTTTCCGTCTACCTACCTAATTTCATCCCACCTTTCCATCACCCTCAAGATTACTGTGATAAAATCCTGTACGTTTTTGCAGTTGGGGTGCTTGTCGTGAGCCACACCGTTCTGGCTTTGCTGATCTTCTGCAGCTGCTGTGTTTATTGCTGCTCCAGGCAACAATATGCTACAGAGGAGGACTGAAAAGGGGGTGGAAAGCCATAGATGAGCCATGGGACTATTAGAGAAGCAATAGGGAAGAGAAAGAGGCAATTCTGGTATTTGTTGGTCATGCTCACCCTCCCTGAACACATAGTGCATATGACTAGCAAACTCCATGGAGGTCTGTTTTACATGGTTACTTTTTTCTCTCCTGTGGAAATAAATGTGGACGAAAGACAAAGTCTGTCCATTTGAAAGGTAGTAAAAAGGGTCTTTTTTGCTCTGGCAAAAGTGAGATGCTAGCACTGCCACAACACGCCTTTTTTTTTTTAATGCTTTCTCAAACGTATTTACTGATTTCAGTGGTAGAAATGATGGAAGTCTGAAAGTTGCTCCAGATTGTCTGCCTATTGAGTATTTATGTTGATTTGCTTGCACAGACGTTAGATGATGTTTGGTCTTTACTGAGTGTTTGTTCCTATTTGTTTGTGGAGAGGATATACGACAATGAACATTTGCTTGCACAGAGCTTATACAGCTTTCTATTAATGATTTACATCACACTTTTTAGAGCATTTCCACATCATTTTCTTTTTTTCATGTGGGTTTGTAGCGGCAGAACACTGCACAAACCTGCATTTTGGCTATGTGATTGAATGCCAGTTCTTTTCTTTCAGAGAAAGTGGCAGCTTACGTTTTCTTTGGTTTGTACAAATTTTTTTTTTGAAGGACTAAAAGTAATGAACAATTTTTTATCACCTACTCAAAGGTCTCTGGTTTCATCTCTAAACCACTGCAAGAGGCGTGAATTTACATATTACATGTACATATTACATTTGCTTTGCTATTGCATTGTTTGTACTTTCAGGATCTCAGCTTGTTTCCTAGAATGATGCATGTTGTGTATATCTTCTTTGTGGATTGATGTGATGAAACAGCTACTTCTTCATGACAGCTGTAATGTGGCAAAAAGGCAGCAGCATTGAGATTGCTTTGTTCCAGACTCTGGTGCATCTAAATCTATGGTACCCGAAAATGGTATGAAATGTGTTCTATTTGTTACTTTTCCTCCATGTAACATCACTACACAGTTATCTGTACAGGATTTTTTAAATAAAAAAAAAACAAAAAAATAATAGATAGGAGTTTTAAAAACCTAAATACAGTGGTACCTCGGGTTACAGACACTTCAGGTTACAGACTCCGCTAACCCAGAAATAGTACCTCGGGTTAAGAACTTTGCTTCAGGATGAGAATAGAAATCGTGCTCCGTTGGCCCATGTTGTAAATAAAAATATGCCCTTTTCCCTTATGGGGTATCCAAGAGCCCATATAGAGTCCTTACATAGGTTCCCTATTGGTAGGAGAAAATAACAGAGGCCAACCAGAGAATATCGAGAAGCAAAGCAGCTAGTAAGCTTGATCTTTATTGATCTGTTGCAACAGGGTGCTCCCCTCACACGCAGGAGAGGAAGAGCACCCCCCAAAATGCTGTGCAAGGGCTTATAAAGACTTTTGAAATTCCCATCCTGTAGATCAAGACCACCCCCAGAAACATTATGCATACATCACAGAAGGGGTATAACCTAAGACCACCCCTCAGATACATCCCACCTACATCACAGAAATTTAAATGTTGTTTTTCTCTTGTCCTTGTTTATCTCCTGTCTGGCAGGTTACTTGACTGGATTTCCTGGGGAGCCTGGCCATTCTTTTGTAGTGGTAAAATACTTATTTCCTGGGCCAGGTCACAGGCTCACACCTTTATTCAAACACAGATTAAGACAGGATTCGTGAAGGAAGAGACAATGGGGAGGCTTTTCCATTTTGACCATGCAGAGAAACATTTGCTCAGTTTAGGAATCAAAATGGTTCCAGGTTGGCTTTCCTGTGCTGATCTATGTACGTGTGGTTATGAACGTTGCCATATATCTAAGGCCATAAAATTCCTATCACACCCAGCAGCAGCAGGAGGCCCCATTAGCTAAAGTGGTGCTTCAGGTTAAGAACAGTTTCAGATTAAGAACGGACCTCCGGAACGAATTAAGTTCTTAACCCGAGGTACCACTGTACTTACAGATCTTTATCTTTTTTTGCCTTCACAACAATCTATGAAGTAGAACCTGATACAGATACTCTTACCACCAAATTGTGGTAACCATGACCCCCGCTCAGTGTTGACAAAGACTAAACACCAAGCTTAAAAGCAGAGATGTGTTATAGCGCTACATGTGTTAATTAAAAGACCTTTTGAGAGTGGAACACGCATTAGTGTGTACTCCACAGTTATTTAAATGGTTAGAGGGGAAAGAAAAGTTCTGGATATGGATGCGGCATCTGAGGCAGCCAGCTAAGGGAGGCCATTATAGATAATTGAGGAATAGTCTTAAAATGCTTTTTAGAAGTTGTCCATTATCCAGATGCCTCCCCATTTGTGTAATACAATCGTTTTTACTTTGAAACAAGAAGAAAATAATTCTCCCATTAGTCCTCCCATTCCATTTATTGCTCTACTTCTTCAAAATATATAAACACTAGAACACGTGGAAGGAAATGTTGTTAAGTAGAGATGGATTAAGTTCATTTCAAATTCCATACAGTATTTCTTAGACGTATCCCTGCTTTAATTTTGTGATTATACATTTGTGTGTGTTTTTAAATGTAATGAGTTATATTGCAATTTATTTACAATACGTACATATGAACTACTTTGTGTTTCAGAACGCTAGCAATGGCTTTGTATAATAAAGTGATTCTTGTCAATTTTCATAAAGTGTTATTTTCATATTGAAAAGTTTCCTACTGTAAAGCTTTTGGCATATGCATAAACAAGCGTAAATATACCTTGAAAATAATTTTTAAGTCTCTTGTTTTCCCCCAAAGTGGGGTTATTTATTTTGATGCTCTAGAAGTCAGGTATGAAAAAAATGGCAAAATAAAAGCACTTTCACAGGGAAATGCTGTAGCCTGGACACCAGGTGAAAGTTATGCTAAATGGTCCACCAGTGCAGCAGGGAGATAAAGAACATGTTATGGGTGGGCTCTGACTCAGAGACCAAATTTGGCCCTCCAAAAGTGGCCATTTCACTGTTTTTCACCATGCAGAGTGTTTTGCAAGCCTTGCATTGGGCTTCAAAGTCCAAACAATGAAAGATTTACCGTATTTTTCACCCTATAGGACACACTTTTTCCTCTCCAAAAATGAAGGGGAAATGTGTGTGCGTCCTATGGGGCGAATGCAGGCTTTCGCTGAAGCCTGGAGAGCGAGAGGCGTCGGTGCGCACTGACCTCTCTCGCTCTCCAGGCTCCAGGAAGCTATCCGCAAGCCTTGCCCGCCCGGGGGGAGTTCCCCCGGGCGCACAAGGCTTGCGGGCGGCAGCCTGCAGCGCGGAGCACAGGGCGCCCTCCGGAGGACGCCCCGTGCTTCGCGCAGGTGTCGGCAAGCCTTGCGCACCAGGGGGCGCGTGGGGCGCCCTGAAGCATCGCGCCCCTCGCGCCAGGCAGACATCAGCCAGCCCCACAAGCTCGGGGGACAGCGGGGAGGCACAGCACCGCCATCCCACTGTTCCCCGACCTGGTTTTTTTTTGGGGGGGGGGAAATAAAGGGGGGAAATTTCCTTTATTTCCCCCCCCCCCAAAAAGTAGGTGCGTCCTATGGGACGAAAAATACGGTATATTTGCTTGCTTCAGTGCATGGCTAGAGGCAGCTGCATGCACATCAACTAAAGCAACATGGAGCTTGAAAATAATAATAATAATAATAATAATAATAATAATAATAATAATAATAATTTCTTTATACCCCACCCATCTGGCTGGGTTTCCTTAGCCACTCTGGGCGGCTCCCAACAGAATATTGGAAACACAATAAAACATCAGAACACGATAAAACATCATCAAGTGGTGAAAGCAAATCCCAGAAAGGTCCTTTGTGTCTGTTTCCCTCTAACATCCCATCCCTGAGCACCAGGGAGTGACCCTGTAAGCATGAGGCCCATTCTCCATCCCACCCCCTTTGGATAAAACTAGGGCCAAAATATCACCTGGACAGGCTTTCCCTTTTTAATATCAACTCATCTTTATTATCAATATTTTTGTACTACTTAAAATATGAAAACCCTAAGAAATTTATGCAAAAATGCTAAAATCAAAGTTTTAGATAGCTGTATCACAATGCTACAAAATAGGATTGCTTTTCCCAAAATTCCAGGCTATATCTACTAGAACCACCTGGCTGTCTGCTTAAAAAAAAAAAAAAAAAAAAAAAGGGGTCAACAAAGCAGAAGAAACAGATCTTAGCCTTACAATCAAAATGCAAGCCAAAAATATTCCCCTTGTGAAGATCCAAAAAATCCAAGAATCTCCAAATCTTAAGAACTACAACACAATCTGTTAAAAAGCAGCAAGAAAAATGTCGTCCCCCCCACCCCCGAGCCTGATTTTACAGTACTCTGCAAGACTGGAGTGATCTTAGCAGCAGCACCAGTGAGGACAGGCTCATGTGATGGGGAGATAATCAATTTATGAGTGAGGGTTTCCTCCATTAAACACTGAGGTCTACATTTGTCCCATTTGATTTTATTTTTTTAAAAGATTTTTATTGATACATCAAGAAAAAAGAAAAAAAACACACAAATACCAAATTACACACAGGAATAACCATAGACACATAATTTTCTTAGCAAACAATAAAACATATATTGGTCTTAACACTAAAGACCCAACCTCCCGTCTATTCCATATTTCGATTTCATATTACTTATTGCCAATACACACTTTTATCATAATTAAACTTTTTCTTAATATATCTAATTTCTTATATCTACCTTGCAGCTATTACTGAAGTTCCTTGAATGCTGCAACAGAATTTAAACTACTATATTTATTTTCCAGATATTCTTTGAAAACCTCAACAGGCTCATCACAGCTACAGTGGTGCCCCGCAAGACGAATGCCTCGCTAAACGAAAAACCCGCAAGACGAAAGGGTTTTCCGATTTTTTAGCGGCTTCGCAAGACGAATTTCCCTATGGGCTTGCTTCGCAAAACGAAAGCCCATAGGGAAATCTCCGGGGACAGCGGGGAACCCTCCTCCCACCGCAAGCCCCGGGAAGAGAGGAGAAGCTGCGCGCCTTCCCCTCTGTTCCCGGACCTGTCCTGAAGGCTTGCGGCGGGAGGTCCGGGAACAGAGGAGAAGGCGCACAGCTTCTCCTCTCTTCCCGGGGCTTGCAGTGGGAGGAGGGTTTTTCCTCCCCACCGCCAACATTCAGAAGGCTGTTCTGAAGGCTGGCGGTGGGAAGAAAAGCCCTTCTCCCGCCTCCAGCCTTCAGAAGAGTTCCCCGCAGGGCTCCCCGAGCTGTGAATGTCTGCCGCACGCGAGGGGCGCTCTGTTTAAGAGCGCCCCTCGTGCGGGGCAGCAGGCTGCTATCCGCAGCTTGGAGAGCCCTGTGGGGAAGTCCGGCAGGGCTCCCCAAGCTGCAGGTGTCTGCCCCACCCAAGGGGCGCTCTGCTTAAGAGCGCCCCTCGAGCGGGGCAGCAGGCTGCTATCCGCAGCTTGGAGAGCCCTGTGGGGAAGTCCTGCAGGGCTCCCCAAGCTGCAGATGTCTGCCCCGGGCGAGGGGCGCTCTGCTTCAGAGCGTCCCTCGCACCCGGCAGCAGGCTGCTATTCGCAGCCTAGGCAGCCCTGCAGGAACTCTTCTGAAGGCTGGCGGCGGGAGAAGGGCTTTTCTTCCCACCGCCAGCCTTCAGAAGGCTGTTCTGAAGCCTGGCGGTGGGGAGAAAAGTCCTCCCCCCCCCCACCAGCCTTCAGAAGAGGTCCGGGGAAAGACTGTCCCCGGACCTGGTCTGAAGGCGGTCTCCCTAGGAACGCATTAATTGATTTTCAATGCATTCCTATGGGAAACCGTGCTTCGCAAGACGAAAAACTCGCAAGAAGAAAAAACTTGCGGAACGAATTAATTTCGTCTTGCGAGGCACCACTGTATCTGCCAATCACCCATTCCCACCACCCTTCTGAGTAATACCCCTCCCCACCTTCTCAATATATAGAAAGGTCTGGTGACTTCTGTTTCAGTGTATCTGAAGAAGTGTGCATGCACACGAAAGCTCATACCAAGAACTGACTTAGTTGGTCTTTAAGGTGCTACTGGAAGGATTTTTTTTATTTTGTTTTGACTATGGCAGACCAACACGGCTACCTATCTGTAGGCTGGATATAGATGATGATGATGATGATGATGATGATGATGATGATGATTACATTTATACTCCAGCTTTTCCAGCTCAAGATGAAACTCGTGATTCTCGTCTTTCCCCATTTTATCCACACAACAACCCTGTGAAGTAAGTTAGGCTGAGAAATCATGAATGGCCCTGATCCAAGTTCACCCAGTAAACTCTATGGGCAAGTATGGATTTGATCCATCGTCTCCCAGACCTTAGTCCACTTAATACTCTTCTAACTTATTCCACATTCTTGAAAAGAAGATGTAGAAGTTGAGGAGGAGCAGGGAGGGAAGTGAGGAATACTGTTCCCCCATGAAATTCACTGGGGCTTACTTCTGAGCAAGAAATGTGCTGCAGTGTAGTCACTGTGGCATAAAACCCACTACTATTAAGGAATGTTAGAGGGAGGTTGGAATGAAGCGAAGTGGTTTTAGCAATAATGTTATTAAGAGATATGTAAAAACGGATTGTTAACATGTAAAAAATGTAAAGTTATAATACATTATGATAAAGCATTAAGATAAATGCAAAAAGGGTAAGGACTTGCTGAAACAACTATTGAACTAGAATACAAAAGAGGGAGGTGTGAGGAGGTCAGGGAAATAAGTAAATTAAAGATAAGACACGGAAAGACTGAAATGTTTTTAATTGTTGTTTTATTTTATTTTATTTTATTTGTATTTTGTATTTTTTGTTTTTTTTCTTCCTTTTTTCCTTTTTGTAATTTTCTTGAAACTTTAATAAAATATCATTTTAAAAAAACAAAACCCACTACTGTCCATATATGCAGTTGTGTCAACATAAACTTATTAGTTTATATAGACTTAATGCAGTGCTAACCACACTTGGGAGTGCAACCCATGAAATCTATTCTGGCAAAATGCAATCCCTGCACATACTTGTCTATTCAGAATAAAGCTTCGTGGGATTGAACGGTTAAATATGTAGGATTGCAGATTAAGTTCTGTGTCTCACAGGTGTTGTAAGTAAAAATACAGTGGTGCCTCGATAGACGAAATTAATCTGTTCCACGAGTCTCTTCGTCTAGCGGTTTTTTCGTCTTGCGAAGCAAGCCCATTGACGGCTTAGCGGATTAGCGCTATTAGCGGCTTTTAGCGGCTTAGCGGATAAGCGGCTTAGAAAAAGGGGGGGAGGAAAAAAAACCCGCAGGAACTTGCAAGACATTTTCGTCTTGCGAAGCAAGCCCATAGGAAATTCGTTTTGCGAAGCGCCTCCAAAACGGAAAACCCTTTCGTCTAGCGGGTTTTCCGTCTTGCGAGGCATTTGTCTTGCGGGGCACCACTGTATGCCCTTTTCCCTTATGGGGTATCCAAGAGCCCATATAGAGTCCTTACATAGGTTCCCTATTGGTAGGAGAAAATAACAGAGGCCAACCAGAGAATATTGAGAAGCAAAGCAGCTAGTAATCTTGATCTTTATTGATCTGTTGCAACAGGGTGCTCCCCTCACACGCAGGAGAGGAGGACCCCCAAAATTGCTGTGCAAGGGCTTATAAAGACTTTTGAAATTCCCATCCTGTAGATCAAGACCACCCCCAGAAACATTATGCATACATCACAGAAGGGGTGTAACCTAAGACCACCCCTCAGATACATCCCACCTACATCACAGAAATTTAAATGTTGTTTTTCTCTTGTCCTTGTTTATCTCCTGTCTGGCAAGTTACTTGACTGGATTTCCTGGGGAGCCTGGCCATTCTTTTGTAGTGGTAAAATACTTATTTCCTGGGCCAGGTCACAGGCTCACACCTTATTCTTATCTTAAATGTGTCCTTAAGACAGGATTTGTGAGGAAAGAGACAATGGGGAGGCTTTTCCAGTTTAACCTTGCAGAGAAAGGATTTGGTCAGTTTAGGAATCCAAATGGTTCCAGGTTGGTCTTCCTGTGTTGATCTATGTATGTGCAGTTATGAACATTACCATATATCTAAGACCATAAAATTCCTATCTATCACACAGGGATGCACCGCTGGACCTAGAATTTAAGAGACAGCATTTTTCTGGACTGTTGAAGCAATAGAAGGGGTTGAGGGAGTTGCATGTTAATAGTCTTTAAAAGTCCCACAAGCAAATGGTCGTCTTTGTTGCAGCGCGTAGATAGAAAGACAACATTTATAACTGTGGAAAGGATGTCATTCATTACAGTGATTTATGTGCCTTTTCCTTTCTCCTCCTATGAAGAGATTGAAACCTGATGTTTTAATGTTGTATCTTAATCTTTTAAATTGTATTTTAATCAACTTGTTTTTATTATTGGTTGTTAGCCGCCCTGAGCCCAGTCTTGGCTGGGGAGGGTGGGGTATAAATAAAAATTATTATGATTATTGTTATTGTTATATTTTTTATTATTATTATTATATTTATTATATTTATTATTATTATTATTATTATTATTATTATTATTATTATTATTATTATTCTCTTTACTTCTTAAATTCTACCTCTGACTGTGCAATATAACGGGCCTACTCAGAAGTAAGCACTGATTGCTTCGATGGGACTTAAACCTTCCTCCCAGGTGTGTTGCGTACGTTATTTTTGTGTTATACCGTTGGCAAGAATAATAATAATTTATTATTTATACCCCGCCCATCTGACTGGATTTCCCCAGCTACTCTGGGCGGCTTCCAACAAAACACTAAAATGCAAGAAACCCAGCGAAATTACTGAAGTTTGTGTTTTGCTTCCACAAGAAGGCTTTTTGCCTGAGGAGTCCCAAATCAAGGACAGGGGGAGCGTGGCTTGAAGGGAGGGGAAACCCCAGGTGTGGCGGAACTACAATTCCCACCACAACGGCGGCCATTTTGTGTGTGTGTGTGTCACACACCCGAGCGTGGCTTGAAGGGAGGGGAAACCCCAGGTGTGGCGGAACTACAATTCCCACCACAACGGCGGCCATTTTGTGTGTGTGTGTGTCACACACCCGAGCGTGGCTTGAAGGGAGGGGAAACCCCAGGTGTGGCGGAACTACAATTCCCACCACAACCGCGGCCATTTTGTGTGTGTGTGTGTCACACACCCGAGCGTGGCTTGAAGGGAGGGGAAACCCCAGGTGTGGCGGAACTACAATTCCCACCACAACCGCGGCCATTTTGTGTGTGTGTGTGTCACACACCCGAGCGTGGCTTGAAGGGAGGGGAAACCCCAGGTGTGGCGGAACTACAATTCCCACCACAACGGCGGCCATTTTGTGTGTGTGTGTCACACACCTGAGCGTGGCTTGAAGTGAGGGGAAACCCCAGGTGTGGCGGAACTACAATTCCCACCACAACGGCGGCCATTTTTTTTTTGTGTGTGTGTGTGTGTGTGTGTGTGTGTGTGTGTGTGTGTGTGACACACCCGAGCGTGGCTTGAAGTGAGGGGAAACCCCAGGTGTGGCGGAACTACAATTCCCACCACAACGGCGGCCATTGTGTGTGTGTGTGTGTGTGTGTGTGTGTGAGAGAGAGAGAGAGAGAGAGAGAGAGAGAGAGAGACACACACCCGAGCGTGGCTTGAAGTGAGGGGAAACCCCAGGTGTGGCGGAACTACAATTCCCACCACAACGGCGGCCATTTTGTGTGTGTGTGATGGGAGTTACACAAGGATTCCTCTCACACACCCGCCCGGGAGGCGGCCTCCCTCCCTCCCTCCCTCCCTCCCTCGCAGCCAACGGAGGAGCCAGCCGGGCGACGGCGAGGGAGCGGCCCTCGTCGCCCCGTCCCCGCCATGTCCCTCTACAGGAACTCGGTGTGGTTCGTGAAGGGGCTGCGCCATTACTGCCGGTAAGGGAGCGGGCGGGCGGGATGCCAGCCGAAAGGCCAAAGAGAGGCGGGGGCTGCCAGGACCCTCGCCCCCCCCCCACGGCGTTGGCTTATGGAGGGAAAACGGACCCCCACCCCGTCCCTCAGTATTCGAGCCCATTCCCCCTCCTCCGCCCCACGCCTTAGGGACTTTTATGTCAGGGAGGGGAGCGCGAGCCCCGCGAAACGGCGCCAAAGCCCCTTTTGCGGGACTTGGGCGCCGAGTTCGCGCGAGCCCCTTTGGGTTCGCCGCGGTTCGAGGGGGCCAGTTCGCCGCGAGGCGCAGGCGGAGGGAGGCAGAGAGAGAGGGAGGGAGGGAGGGGTGTGTGCATTAAAAGGCGAACGAGGTGCACCTTTGCAATTATTATTAATAATAGTCCTAACTAAAAGTTGTCCCTGCAGTTCCGAGGTTTCGGGTTTCGCTTCTAGGCTACTCCTAAGGCTGGCCCCAGCCGTGGTTTCTTAACACCCCCCTCAGTTTTGCAGCGTTGTATAACTTTTTTGCATTCAGCTGGAAGCCGTGGTGCCATCCAGGAAGCAAGTCTTGCCCGGTTAAAATCTTGCCCTGGGCAAGATTTTAGAAAGACACGTGTGTAGCTGCATTCACACGACCAAGCAGGGGCTACTGAGCTCCTCCTCCTCCTCCTCCTCCTCCTCCTCCTCTCCTCCTCCTCCTTCTTCTTCTTCTTCTTCTTCTTCTTCTTCTTCTTCTTCTGTATACTGTCCTTTATCCACAGATCACAGGACAGTTCACAACATAAAAATACAAAATGAAAACACAAAAATGCATAGTTTTCTGTGATTGTGGAATGCTCTCCCCAGAGATCACATGTCTTTAGGCGCCAAGCAAAAACATTCCTCTTTACCCAGGCCTATGGCTATTAAGTAATCTGTAGTTTGTGAAAGTGGGGAAGAGAGCTGTTATGATGACTTATTTTATTATTAGGCTGTGCCTGTCCGTCAGCATGTTTTTTATGATGTTACTATGTTTTTATCATTGGCGTTCTGTGCTTTTAATATTGTACACCGCCCTGGGATTGCTTGATAAACGGTGGTATGTATATCAGTTTAATAGTAGTATTAGTAGAGCAAAGCAATCAAATTATCAGCCTCCCACATACACATTAAAAGGCCATAGGATGTTTCTGAGCCAAAGGCCTGGTTGAAGAGAAATGTTTTTGCCTTGCACCTTCTTTAGCTGCTAGGTGAGTCTCCTTGGGGATGGTGCAGGATCAGGCAGCAACAGGCTCTGGGCAGAGGTTAAGGGCAGGCTCTGCTACCAGGGTGGGTACTTGCAGGGCCATTTTTGCATGAGAACTGTATGCCTGAATGCAGGAAGCTTCAGCAGAGGAAGGTTGTTTTTGTTTTACCGTATTGGCCTGAATATAAGCCTCACTTTCCCCCCAAATTCTGACCTTGGAAAGTGTGGCTTATATTCACAACCTTAGAGTATGCAGCCAGGAGCGCAGGGCAAACAGCACCAAGAGCACCGTTGATAATAATAATAATAATAATAATAATAATAATAATAATAATAATTTATTATTTGTACCCCGCCCATCTGGCTGGGTTTCCCCAGCCACTCTGGGCGGCTTCCATAAAAACCAGAAATACATTAAAATATCACAGATTAAAAACTTCCCTGAACAGGGCTGCCTTAAGATGTCTTCTGAATGTCAGGTAGTTATTTATCGCTTTGACATCTGATGGGAGGGCGTTCCACAAGGCGGGTGCCACTACCGAGAAGGCCCTCTGCCTGGTTCCCTGTAGCTTTGCTTCTCGTAATGAGGGAACCGCCAGAAGGCCCTCGGCGCTGGACCTCAGCGTCCGGGCAGAACGATGGGGGTGGAGACGCTCCTTCAGGTATACTGGGCCGAGGCCGTTTAGGGCTTTAAAGGTCAACACCAGCACTTTGAATTGTGCTCGGAAACGTACTGGGAGCCAATGTAGGTCTTTCAAGACCGGTGTTATGTGGTCTCGGCGGCTGCCCCCAGTCACCAGTCTAGCTGCCGCATTCTGGATTAGTTGTAGTTTCCGAGTCACCTTCAAAGGTAGCCCCACGTAGAGCGCATTGCAGTAGTCCAAGCGGGAGATAACTAGAGCATGCACCACTCTGGCGAGACAGTCCGCGGGCAGGTAGGGTCTCAGCCTGCGTACCAGGTGGAGTTGGTAGACAGCTGCCCTGGATACAGAATTGACCTGCGCCTCCATGGACAGCTGTGAGTCCAAAATGACTCCCAGGCTGCGCACCTGGTCCTTCAGGGGCACAGTTACCCCATTCAGGACCAGGGAATCCTCCACACCAGCCCGCCCCCTGTCCCCCCAAAACAGTACTTCTGTCTTGTCAGGATTCAACCTCAATCCATTAGCCACCATCCATCCTCCAACCGCCTCCAGGCACTCACACAGGACCTTCACCGCCTTCACTGGTTCTGATTTGAAAGAGAGGTAGAGCTGGGTATCATCTGCATATTGATGGACACCCAGTCCAAACCCCCTGATGATCTCTCCCAGCGGCTTCATATAGATGTTAAAAAGCATGGGGGAGAGGACGGAACCCTGAGGCACCCCACAAGTGAGGGCCCAGGGGTCTGAACACTCATCCCCCACCACCACTTTCTGAACACAGCCCAGGAGGAAGGAGCGAAACCACTGTATAACAGTGCCCCCAGCTCCCAGCCCCTCTAGACGGTCCAGAAGGATGTTATGGTTGATTGTATCAAAGGCCGCTGAGAGATCCAGCAGAACTAGGAAACAGCTCTCACCTTTGTCCCTAGCTCGCCGGAGATCATCAACCAGCGCGACCAAGGCAGTTTCAGTCCCATGATGAGGCCTGAATCCCGATTGGAAGGGATCCAAATGGTCCGCAT
Organism: Podarcis erhardii; assembly: GCF_964252035.2. Lineage (NCBI taxonomy): Eukaryota > Metazoa > Chordata > Lepidosauria > Squamata > Lacertidae > Podarcis > Podarcis erhardii. The sequence continues at coordinate 8,234,696 of NC_138507.1, read as the reverse complement.
CCTCCAGGCGTGCCTGGAGTTGTTCAGCAACCACGCGTTCAATCACCTTGCCCAAGAATGGAAGATTTGAGACTGGGCGATAGTTGGCCATACTGGCCGGGTCTAAAGATGGTTTTTTAAGAAGCGGTTTGATGACCGCCTCTTTCAGCGGATCTGGGAATGCTCCCTCACAGAGGGAAGCATTCACCACCCCGCAGAGCCCATCGCCCAGCCCTTCCCGGCTTGCTTTTATTAGCCAGGATGGGCAAGGATCCAGGAGACAGGTGGTTGGTTTCACGCGTCCAAGCAGCCTGTCCACATCCTCGGGGGTAATGGATTGAAATCGATTCCATGCAACTTGACCAGACAGAGCTCTAGCACTCTCCCGCCCCAGCCCTGCTCCCACGGTGGTGTCTAGCTCCTTCCGAATATGAGTGATTTTATCTGCAAAAAACTTTGCAAAATCGTTGCAGGAGATCTTGGGGTCTTTACAAAGCCCCGGTGGTAAAGGTGGTTCCGTTAAATTACGAACCACTTGAAAAAGTCTCCTGCTACTATTTTCTGCAGATGCAATAGAGGCGGTGAAGAAAGTCTTCTTCGCCGTCGCTATCGCCACTTGGTAGGCTCGACGTTGAGCTCTAACCTGTGTCCGGTCAGATTCGGAGTGAGTTTTTTGCCACCGACGCTCTAGCTGTCTCAGCGATTGTTTCATCGCCCTCAGCTCCGAAGAAAACCACGGAGCTGTCCGGGCTCCATGCAATCGGAGAGGGCGCTTCGGAGCCAGACAGTCGATAGCCCTGGTTAACTCCGCATTCCAGCGGGCCACCAGGGAATCAGCTGAAAGGCCATCAACATGGGATAAGGCATCCCCTACCACTCTCTGGAAACCATTTGGATCCATTAAGTGGCGGGGGTGGACCATCCGAATTGGTCCCACCTCCCTGCAGAGGGGAAGGGTCGCGGAGAAGTCCAGTTGCACCAGGAAGTGATCTGACCATGGCACTTCTTTTGTTTCACTTTTACTTAGTGTCAGATCACCCACGTCACTAGAGGTGAACACCAGGTCTAAGACATGTCCATGACTATGAGTTGGGCCAAACTTATTCAGGGACAGCCCCATGGAGGCCATGCTTTCCACGAAGTCCCGAGCAGCCCCTTGTAAGGTCGTGTCGGCATGGATGTTAAAATCCCCTAGGACAACCAAACTAGGTGTCTCCAGGAGAAAATCCGCCACGACCTGAAGCAGCTCAGACAGGGAATCCTTGGTGCAGCGGGGAGGTCGGTACACCAAAAGGAATCCTGTACTGCCCCTATTGCCCAACTTCCAGAACATGCACTCAGAAAACTGGATCTTCCCAGTAGGACGCCTGGTGCAAGCTAGTGACTTCCTAAAAATCACTGCAACCCCCCCTCCCCGCCCACATGACCTGGGTTGCTGTGCGTAAGAGAAACCTGGTGGGCAAGCAGCGGCAAGGACAGGCCCATCTGCTTCCTCCAACCAGGTCTCTGTCACACATGCCAGGTCAAGTCCTCCATCCACAATCAGGTCGTGGATGGCAGTGGTTTTATTCATCATTGACCTGGCATTACACAGCAACACCTTCAGGTCATGTAGGTTTCCCCTGTTGATTCCAGTATCCATCCGGTCAAGGCCAGACCCGGAGGCAGGGATAGTCTTCAAACAACGACTAAACCTGCCTCCTCGGTAATGACATGGTCTGGTCTTAGCGTAACTCCGCCTCCTGCCCATGATCACCGAGATCGGATGTCCCAGTGCTTCCCCCCCTGTGGAACTTGTCCCAGCCATCGTGATGGCTGGGGCCCCACTCCCAGGCAGCCCTGATCTAGCCCCTTCAAAACAAAACATAAACTATACAGAACCAATAAAACAACAACAACAACAAAAAGGAACAGAACAATTATACTAAAATTAATCCCCAACCAAATATCCATCCCACCCACCCCCAGCAATGGAAAAAAAGAAATAAAAATTTAAATTGCCACCGACTGCTTGAGGACATTTTAAAGCACATTAACCCCCTGGAACAGGGAAGCAATGGCAGAACACTTCCCACCCTTCCCAAGAGTTTGTTCCAAAAGTTTGTTCCTGGGCCACGCCCCCTGGGCCAGTTGGAAAAGGCCCTGGAAGGGAGCAGGCCCTGCAGTCCTCACCCAGCCGATGGTCCAAGGCTTCCCCGCAGCAGGAGTCCCTTTATAGCCAGGAGAGAGGGCCTGGGCCACGCCCCCTGGGCCAGTTGGAAAAGGCCCTGGAAGGGAGCAGGCCCTGCAGTCCTCACCCAGCCGATGGTCCAAGGCTTCCCCGCAGCAGGAGTCCCTTTATAGCCAGGAGAGAGGGCCTGGGCCACGCCCCCTGGGCCAGTTGGAAAAGGCCCTGGAAGGGAGCAGGCCCTGCAGTCCTCACCCAGCCGATGGTCCGAGGCTTCCCCGCAGCAGGAGTCCCTTTATAGCCAGGAGAGAGGGCCTGGGCCACGCCCCCTGGGCCAGTTGGAAAAGGCCCTGGGAGGGAGCAGGCCCTGCAGTCCTCACCCAGCAGTTGAAGCTGTGTAGGCCCCCATCCTCTCCCCCAAGGCGCAGTGAAAGGCCATCAGCAATGCAGCATGCTTCCCCCGCCCTGCCCAGTAAGCAGACAGGAGCAGCGAGGAAGGGAGCGGCTTATACAGTGGTGCCCCGCAAGACAAACGCCTCGCAAGACGGAAAACCCGCTAGACGAAAGGGTTTTCTGTTTTGGAGGCGCTTCGCAAAACGAATTTCCCTATGGGCTTGCTTTGCAAGATGAAATGTCTTGCGAGTTCCTGCGGGTTTTTTCCCCTCCCCCCCCCTTTGCTGATAAGCCGCTAAACCACTAATAGCGCTAATCCGCTAAGCTGTCAATGGGCTTGCTTCGCAAGACGAAAAAACCGCTATACGAAGAGCCTCACGGAACGGATTAATTTCGTCTTGCGAGGCACCACTGTATTCTGGTATTTTTTCTTTTTCCCCCTCCAATTTTTAGGGTGCGGCTTATATTTGGGCCAATACGGTACTTAGAAATAAAAGTTAACCTGTATTGGTAAAGCTAAAATTCCAAACCTTTTGTTTTTTGCTAGTTTATCATTGTGAAAAGTCTAGCTTTAGAGGGAGGAATTGAGTAATATTATAAACGTATAAAACATTCAAAAACTTTTCAATAAAATCCCCCCCCCCCCCGTTTAATTCTTCCCAAGTATTCTTTCCCAAGCCTAAGTTTTCATTGGCTTCTGCAGGAGTGGCTATGAATCGGCAAGCAAACACTTTGTTCCAGAAGACTTGGAAGTAGATGTAACTGGAAGGCATTTCATGGTCACTGGAGGAAATAGTGGCATTGGCAAGGCGGCTGCAAAAGAGATAGCCCGAAGAGGTAAGTTGAAGCAATACTGCTGCTATTGAGATTATTTCTGAGGCTGAGTTTATACAAAACAAGAGGTCTTGTTTTCTCTCCTCAGTTGTACAGTCGTACCTCTTGTTACATCAGTCTCCGGTTGCGTTTTTTCAGGATACGAACGCGGCAAACCTGGAAGTTTATACTTCCGGGTTTCACCACATGCGCAGAAGTGCTCTGTGCGCCTTGCGCGTCCGCAGAAGCAGCGCTCTAGTTGCAGACTTTTTGGGGTGCAAACAGCACCCCGGAACAGATTGAGTCCGTAACTAGAGGTACCACTGTATTGACAACTGCCTACAGAAACCTGGGTAGGGAAGAGGCGGAAGAAAAGCATAATATTTAAAGAGAGTGGTTACAGCTAGTTCTTCACCTGTTGTGTGAAACCTGACTTTCACCTGACTTCACAATTTTGAACAACATCTATCAAGTTGAATAGTCTGGCTAGGCTCTTCTCCCATGTTGCAGACTGGCTCCCGCAGTTTCTTTCATTTTTCCTTTTAGTGCCACATCTTTGTTTATCTGTTCTTCTGTTCAAGAAAGACTTTTAAAAACAGTAGCAGTCTCTGGGGATCGAAAGGAGTAGTACATTGTCATGAGTGCTAAACAGGTGGCTTTTGCTGTAATTATGTAGAACTTGGTTTTTATCTGTGTGCCTGCTTGCTTGCTGAGAGCTGGGCTCTGAAAATATGCTTTAAATAAGCATGGTCTGCGCACCTCTAAACCAACCCTACTTGTTACATCTTACTTTACATATAGTGTGAACCAACTGCTTCACAGTGGCAGAGGACTGCCACCAAGCTCAGGGAGATAGCAGTTGTTACAAGCGTGAGAATTATAATACGGATAAAGCCCCAGTTAGCCCCAGTGTGGATTCTGGAGGCTGCTTACATAAACAGCAACATAGTCTATAGCAGTGTTTCCTAACCTTTGGTCTCTAGCTGTTTTTGGACTACACTTCCCATCATCCCTAACCACTGGTCTTGCTTGCTACGTATGATAGGAGTTGTAGTCCAAAAACAGCTGGAGATCCAAGGTTGGGAAACACTAGTCTATAGAGCTCTCCACAGTACCAAGTAACCCTGAATGAGCTGCTTAAAGCATTCTTGGTGGTGGTGTGTGCAAAATATTCTCATTTTTTCTATGGCCACCAGTGCTGAAATAGCATGGAGCAGTAGTGTGTCACATTTTCTTTCTCTCTGCTGTTCCCATGTCAAGTTGTCTGGAGGCCAGTCACATGAGTCTTCCCCCTAAAAAAAGGGTGGGTTGGAAAAGTGAGGGGTTGGTGGAGCCAGTATGAACCAGGTCTCCCCAAGTTCAGGTGTTCAAAGACAGGAGATTATCTTCTTGTCTTGCTCCACTAGCACTGTATTTTAGCAGTTGCTTCCAGTGAATGTAAGAATATAGACCTGGTAATATTTCAAGCGACCCTGTAAGAGTGTGCTATTCGGAGGCGTACTTAGGCGCTCTTGGTAAGGAGACATTGGCGCCGCTGCAACCCTTGCATCCTTGCCAGAGGAGCTGAACCAGAGTGGAGAGGCATGATTTTTGCCTCCCACCCCCGGGCCTGTGCCCTTGGTGAGGGCCAACCTGGACAACCCCTAGGTATGCCCCTGGTGCTGTTCAAGTTCGTCATCTAAATAGCTAAGGGACTTAGAGGAATTCAGCATAGCACTGTGACAATTGTTCCATCAGTACAAACATTTCAGGTAACCTGCAGAATGACCCCCCTCACCTCCTCTCTCCTCCTGTTCTGGGGATTATCCTGAGCCCTCAAGAACCAATTGGGAGTGGGAGAAGAGGGGAGGAAAAGCTTGATAGAGCTAGCAGAAGCCCTTGCCAGGTTTCCACTAGCAGGGCTCATTAGATGGAGGCGCAAGTTACAGCAACAGGCAAGGCGACATTTTTCCACCTTCGCCGCATCAAGCAGTTGGTCCCTTACCTTTCCCGCCCCGACCTGGCCACAGTGATCCATGCGACGGTCATCTTCAGGCTTGACTACTGTAATTCGCTCTACGCGGGGCTGCCCTTGAAGCTGTCCCAGAAACTCCTGCGGGTGCAGAATGTTGTAGCGAGGCTCCTCATGGGATCTCTGCCATGGGAGCATATTCACCCAGTGCTTTTCCAGCTGCCCTGGCTCCCGGTGGAGCACAGGATCAGATTTAAGGTGCTGCTTTTGACCTTTAAAGCCCTTCACGGCCTAGGACCCTCGTACCTACGGGACCGCCTCTCCTGGTATGCCCCACGGAGAGCCTCAAGGTCCATAAATAGCAACACCCTAGTGGTCCCGGGCCCTAAGGAAGTTAGATTGGCTTCAACCAGAGCCAGGGCCTTTTCAACTCTGGCTGCGGCCTGGTGGAACTCTCCGCCTCATGAGACCAGGGCCCTGCAGGATCTGATTTCTTTCCGCAGGGCCTGTTCCGCCTGGCCTTTGGCTTGGAGCCAATTTGATTCCCTCCCTCTCTCTCTTTTTTCTTTTCCTTCTCCTCCTGCGATGACGCTACATTTTAATATTTTAATGTATTTTAATTTTGTTTTTAAGTTGTAATCATTCAACTTGTTTTTATTATTGCTTGTAAGCCGCTCTGAGCCTGGCCTTGGCTGGGGAGGGTGGGGTATAAATAAAAATTATTATTATTATTATTATTGATGAATCCAGCCCTTAGCTGCCTGAAGATTTGCCATTTGTGAAAAACTTCTCAATTATAAAAAGGCATTCTCTGTGCATTTGTGCAGATTAAACATTCTGTCAGATATGAAGCTATATGGAAACTTGATTTGAATATTTCTTTCATGCAGGTCCTTTTCACTGATTTTTTCTGAATTCTTTCAGGGGGACTCGTTCATCTAGTTTGCCGAAACAAAGACAGAGCTGAGGAAGCTAAGAAAGAAATAACAACAGAAACTGCTAATCAGGTAAGAGTTGGCCTTGGGTGTTATTTCTTCTATCCTTTGTCATTGGAAAGATTACATGTTGCATCCAGCTAAGTCATACTCGTAGTATATTCATCAAATTAATGGAAATGACTAACTAAGGTCCATTTATTTCAGTAAATTCCAACCCTACAGGTTTTTGTGGACAATTCGCCAGTTGCATTTCTTTTGTTTGATTGCATTTGCCACCGTTGAATAGCGCTACAAATCCTGTCCCTGTGGATGTTTGGATGTATTTCAACTCCTGGAATTTGAAATAAAAAATTATCATTTTTTGGAATATGGAACCTGGTATTCAAGTTCCACCACAGTTACAGCTGGATCAACTAAATGGAGGTTTTTCATTCCATGTGTTGACTCAGATGATATTTCTAGTGCATAGCTAAAAGTAAGATTAAAAAAAAAAATCACCAGAAATTATTAGTATCCTTTTTTAAAAAATAGATGCTGCAGCATCTAAGGGAGTGACACATATTGCCACAAATGCACAACAGTCAATTATGCATTAAGACTGCCTTAAAACTAAGAAAATGTGCTCCCTCTTTGGATCCATCTGTGCTATACTGTAATTTAAAGCAGTGTTATGGTACTTTAAACAGTCAATGTTTCCCCCAATGATTTTTGCATGATGCTGAGATTAAAATCTTTACCTCTGAGTCTCAGACAGTGGTACCATGATTACCTTGTATGCACTTGCATTTGTGGAATAAGTAGTCACAGCAGTGAGCAGCAGCTACATTATCAGAAAAATGGACTTTCATTCTATCCTCTCCCTTCTATGGAATCTTGAGTCAAAAATAGCTTCTGGAGTTATGAATCTCATTGTGGGCAGCATCTGTAAGTTGCCAGGTTACTTCTTACGCAACACATGAAACACTCCCCATGTTGTGTTCTGCATTTTTGGCTGCTTGGATTTCTGTCAACTACAAATATTCAAAGATTCTCTGTGCTATTCAGATACAGCTTGGCTAAGTGGATATATTGTGTTCCTGCTATCTGATGATGTAGTGTTGTTAAAGCATGTTAAATGAACCCTTTCAATCTTGTGGTGGGGTGACTGAGCTGTGCTTGGGATGTCAGATTTGGAGCCAGGCGATGCTGCAGAAAGCTACTGAATTGGTTGTAGAATTTTTTTTTGGTATGGTTAACAACTCTTCCTTTCTCCTTTCCTAGAATGTTTTTATCCATATTCTGGACATGTCTGACCCCAAAGGAATTTGGGAATTTGCTGAACAGTTCAAGAATGAACACAGATTAAACGTCTTGGTGAGTTGGGAACTTAAAAGTGAAGCCCATCTCTAGGGATTTGGTGGGCTGCCAAACATTGACACCAGAGTTTGAAACTTCCATTGTTCTGGGTGCATTATGCAACAGGGAATTTCAATAATGCAAGCAGTTTCTGAGCTGTGGGAGCTGTACTGTGCCTAAGTTTTCAGTTTAAAACTGCCACTGCTGGAACGAAAGGAGGACCTTTTTTTGCCTCCCCACTTCCAGCTACTCTCTGAGAACATGAGAACGGACCCTCATAAGAATATTAGGGGGTGGGCAGGGGAGGTATGGCTTTGTTTTTTGCAGTCTTCAGATGAGGACTAGACTATGTGAAAAATGAATATTAAGATTTTAGCTGCAGTTAATTCATTTTCAGCTTTGTATTCTTGTTATAAGGGTCGCGGGTGGCACTGTGGGTTAAACCACAGAGCCTAGGACTTGCCGATCAAACGGTCGGCGGTTCGAATCCCTGTGACAGGGTGAGCTCCCGTTGCTCTGTTCCTGCTCCTGCCAACCTAGCAGTTCCAAAGCACATCAAAGTGCAAGTCGATAAATAGGTACCACTCTGGCGGGAAGGTAGACGGCGTTTCCGTGCGCTGCTCTGGTTCGCCAGAAGCAGCTTAGTCATGCTGGCCACATGACTCGGAAGCTGTACGCCGGCTCCCTCGGCCAATAAAGCGAGATGAGCGCCACAACCCTAGAGTCGGTCACGACGACCTGATGGTCAGGGGTCCCTTTACCTTTACCTTTATTCTTGTTATAAAAAAATTGCGCCTAGACATTCTGTTGTGGTGCCCATAACCTCGGTTTAAGGTGCCATTTAGCTCCTAGCTTTCACACCTCAGTTTCTAACACTGATTGACACTACCTAGTAACTAGCAGTTACTTGCTTGAACAAGAAACAGTTTGGTAATATTCTTTGTACGGCCAGCACTGTAGCCAGAAATTCTAAATTTCTGTGTGTCATTTTCACATGCTTAATGCTGCACAGTTGAGATTTATCATTCTTGAAAGTATTGAATGCAGCATAGTGCTTTGACTCCCATAAATGGGAAGCTGCCTTATTCCTTTCAAACCATTGGTCCACCTTGCTCAGTATACAGTATTCTGTTATCTAAACTGACTGGTAGTGGCTCTTCAGGGTTCCAGGCGAGAGTTGTTTCCAGTCCTACCAAATTTAACCTAGAACTTTCTGCATATTCAAAGCGCATGCTCTGCCACTATGGCACAGCACAGATACATATTTTAACTATATTTTCTTCTTGTAGGTCAACAATGCAGGCTGCATGGTAAACCAAAGAGAACTAACGAAAGATGGGCTTGAAAAGAATTTTGCTACAAATACTTTGGGTATGTAGGGCAGTTTTCCTGGGAAGTTGTTGTTGTCTGGAAGTGGAGGTTGTGCATTTCTGAAGCGTTCTTCTGATGCCTGAGTACGCTTGGCTATTGTTTATACTATCTAATAGGGCCTCCTAACACATATACAGTGGACCTCGGGTTACATACGCTTCAGGTTACATACGCTTCAGGTTACAGATTCTGCTAACCCAGAAATAGTACCTCAGGTTAAGAACTTTGCTTCAGGATAAGAACAGAAATCGGGCTCTGGCAGCGCGGCAGCAGCAGCAGGAGACCCCATTAGCTAAAGTGGTGGTTCAGGTTAAGAACAGTTTCAGGTTAAGAACGGACCTCTGGAATGAATTAAGTACAGTGGTACCTCGGGTTACATATGCTTCAGGTTATAGACTCCGCTAACCCAGAAATAGTGCTTCAGGTTAAGAACTTTGCTTCAGGATGAGAACAGAAATCGCGCAGCAGCGGCAGCAAGAGGCCCCATTAGCTAAACAGGTTAAGAACAGAACTCCGGAACGAATTAAGTACTTAACCCAAGGTACCACTGTACTTAACCCGAGGTACCACTGTAGATTGATTATCCAGTTCACTCTTTTAAAAAGCAACAATACAGAGGAAGAAACATGCATACAGAAATAACATACTATTGAATTGGATTGCCATAAATAACTTTCAAATTGTTTTCTTCCTTGTCCAGTGAGGGTCAGACAAGAAGCAGTGGGTTTAGACTAAAGGAAGGTGGTCTTGGGTTTAACTCTGTAGGTGAGAGCAGTTCAGTTTCTTGGTTGTGAAATGTACCTCTGGAATTTACATTAACAGGTTAAACAGGTGTATGTTGCTGTTTTACACAGAATATCCTGCTTTAGGGCATGGAATTGTACTTGAATAAGTAATCATATTGGGACGCGGATGGCGCTGTGGTCTAAACCACAGAGCCTAGGGCTTGCCGATCAGAAGGTCAGCGGTTCGAATCCCTGCGATGGAGTGAGCTCCCGTTGCTCGGTCCCTGCTCCTGCCAACCTAGCTCCCTCGGCCACTAAGGCGAGATGTGCGCCGCAACCCCAGAGTCGTCTGCGACTGGACTTAACGGTCAGGGGTCCCTTTCCCTTTAAGTAATCATATGTCAGGCTTTTAACTTGGTGCATTATTTGAATGGTGCTCTCAAATAAGAGGGTGCTTCATGGTCCAAGTACAAAGTTTTAATGCTGTATCCTTTGCTAACCGAAGGAGTGCTACTGCACTTCCCTTGGGCCTATGGTTTGCTGCAGTGAGAATAGAGTGCTTGAGCTAGATGGACTTTGTCCTGATGCAACGGGGCTCTTCATTTTACTTCTCTTTAAAAGCCTTGTGAAATGTGGAGCAATTCATCCAGCTGAAGGGTAGGAGAGTGAAGTTTTATTAAATATACAAAAAAAACAAACCAACAACTTGTGGAAGGTAATGCATGCTAAACATTTTTTATTTATCTTCTAGGTACATATATTTTAACAACAGCCCTTCTACCTCTCTTGGAAAGAGAAGATGACCCTAGAGTTGTAAGTTTGTATGTCTTAGTTTGGGGGCACTTGGCTGTCCCTTTCATTGTCATTCCTGTTCTCAATATTCATAACTCCTAGGGCAAGTAGGTGCTCTACTGTTGGGCAAAGGGGCCCTATCAGTTGTGATTTTCCTCACTGCAAGTGGACCACTCTCTCCGCCTTCAGAGGAAGAGATATGAAATGTTCTGTAGTCTCTGGCCACCCACCCAAGGACAGGAGGACGGTGATGCCCATTACAGCCAATAGCATCTTAATTGGGGAACAAACTGATTTAACATCTGACTCAATACCATGACAAACCATTACATATGCTGTCACAAATGTTGAGGTGCCGTGGTGCTAATGTGTACCTTCATGCTTCACTGAAACAGTTTTATTTGCACAATACAAAACGCTTGGTGCAAGCGAAGCAGTTTAATTGCCTCCTTTAGTGTTTGTCCTCCTGAGTGGGAAAGCAATGTTTTCTGTTGGGTCAGAAGACACTGAGTGTTTAAAAGAATTACCATTCCAGTTTACAAATGAATTATTTCCAACAGCAGTGTATAAACGGTTCTGTTATATATTTCCAAGGGGAAAGAGTGTCATAGACAGAGAGAGATTTGGCCTCTTCTGATTGATGTGGTTGCATTTTGTGTAAGAACCTTTGGAATGTTTGATTTGAGTACAGTGGTGCCCCAGAAGACGAACGCCTCGCAAGACGGAAAACCCGCTAGACGAAAGGGTTTTCCGTTTTGGAGGCGCTTCGCAAAACGAATTTCCCTATGGGCTTGCTTCGCAAGACGAAATGTCTTGCGATTTCCTGCGGGTTCCCCCCCCTTTCCCCCCCCTTTTCCTAAGCCGCTTATCAGCTGATCCGCTGATAAGCCGCTTATCAGCTGATCTGCTAAAAGCCGCTAAACCGCTAATAGCGCTAATCCCCTAAGCTGTCAATGGGCTTGCTTCGCAAGACGAAAAAACCGCTATATGAAGAGCCTCATGGAACGGATTCTTTTCGTCTTGCGAGGCACCACTGTAGTTAATCCATGCTTGCAGCGTGACTTTTAAAGGGCCGTTGGCAAGATAGAAACCAACAGGGCTGTCAAGGGAGTCGGCCAGCATTGTGGATGACTCTGAATTTCAGCATTCAGTTGCCGCTCCTTGGGTGGGGGGCTTGTGGCACTAGATGTTGTTGGACTATATGTCTCATCATCCCATGCTGGCTGAGGCTGAATGCAGCTGGGATCCAGCATCCAGAGGACCACAGGTTTCCCACCCATGTTTTAAGTGAACTGCTAAACTTACATTGTCATTGTGATTATCTATCCAAGTTGCATGTAAAGACAAGTCTACTTGTGGATAAGGATTTCATAGTTCCTTTGGTTTGTTTATTTTGCAGATCACTGTCTCCTCAGGAGGAATGTTAGTTCAGAAACTAGATGTATCAAACTTGCAATCAGAGAATGTGGCATTTGATGGGACAATGGTCTATGCGCAGAATAAGGTAAGATCTGTAGTTCTTGAACAAACAGCCACAGACTACGTAGCTGCTTTGCAGTCCTGTATTTTTGTCATACTATACATTTTATGTACTTTGCTTGCTCTTTCTATAGATAATTCTTTAAAATACTCTATGTAAAGTCTTGTCTTGCAACCAGCACCCATAACAGTTGAGCTATTGGGACTATTATACACTTGTCAAGTTGGGTCTTTATTTACATAGAAAAGACTCCTTTAACTCACTGTATCTCATAGAGGCATTGTTCAGTTTGGAGATTCTAAAGTCCATATATTACCGTATTTTTCGCCCTATAAGACGCACTTTTTCCCCTCCAAAAATGAAGGGGAAATGTGTGTGCGTCATATAGGGCGAATGCAGGCTCCTTGGCTTCAGCGATAGCAATGTGAAGCCTCCGAAGCCTGCGCTCCGGAGGCTTCGCGTTGCTTCCGCTGAAGCCAGGAGAGTCTGCTATTCCCCCATCGCCAGCCCCAGAGGATGGGGGGCAGCAGGAAGGCGCGTGACGCCTTCCCGCTACTCTCCAACCCTCCTGCGGGCTTTTGCGGCAGATGGGGGAATTCCCCCACCTCCCGAAAAGCCGCGCACTCTTTAAAGGGGCTCCGTGGCTTCTGCTGGCTCCCCCCCCCCCCCCAGAAAAGCCCGCAGGAGCCGCGCAGCCTTTAAAGAGCATGCCGCTCTTGGGGGCTTTTCCTCAAGGAGGGAGAAGGGACTGACTGGCCGTTTCAGTCCCTTCTCCCTCCTTGAGGAAAAGCCCGCAGAAGTCACGCTGGGCTCCTGTGGGCTTTTGTGGGAGGTGGGGGAATTCCGCCACCTCCACAAAAGCAGGGAGAAGGTCTTGGAGTAGCGTACAGGCTGCGTGCAGCCTGTCCACTGCTCCCAGAGCTGCGGGGGGGAAATCATATTTTTTACTTGATTTCCCCCCCTGAAAACTAGGTGCGTCCTATGGGCCGGTGCGTCCTATAGGACGAAAAATACGATATTTAATGTTAACTAGTTATTATTTAAGAGAAACTTGCTTTTTGAAAAGCATTTTTCCACCCCTGGTTTCAGGTGTAAGATTTTGGGGGGACGACAATGACTTTATTGGACAGTACCAAGTGGGTGGTCATTCTCCACTTGCTTGAAGGCAGGAGAAAATGTCATTACTGTACCTTTGCATCACCCTCAGGGAATGGTAGTTCATTTTTCCTGCTTTGCTTGAAGCAGACCAGATTTCAGAGGTGCTCTTCTGGCCTAGTGTGTGTCATGAGTAGTGAGTGTGCAATGAGGGCTGCTTTGCCCCCTCTCTCATTTAAACTGGAATAGAAATAGAAACCTGCCCTGTTGTCACACACAAAGAAGGCAGGGCACAGGCTAGCTGCAGTGCTGAGCTTCCAAAGGAAGAAATAACCGTGCTGCGTAAGTCAGTACTGAATATGAAGATGCCAGACTAATGGCCTATTGATCTTTTTTCAGTTTTATGCCTTTTGTCGTATCCTAGAGACAGCAAGTGGTCATGACAGAACAGTGGGCTAAAGCACACCCCAGTGTTCACTTTTCTTCTATGCATCCTGGCTGGGCAGATACTCCAGGTACTTGTTGCTGAGCAGAAATATTTAATCTCTTTGGCTAAATAGGGAGTGGGGCACCTGTGGGCATCATTCCCAATTGTTGCCTGGGACTGATAGGAGTTAAGAGTCCAACATTCACCCCAGAGCTAAACAGAGATTATCTTTTGCTATTATATGAGGGGGATGGGAGAAATAGGAAGGAAAAGTGGCACACTCTTATTATTCCTGTTTCTCTTTGAACTTTTGCATTTCTTTCGCCTCATCCTTGGTTTAGCTGCTTTGCAGAATTCCTGCCACCTTGCAGGTAACTTGTGCCCATACAGAACTTCAAGCACACTTCATTAAGTGTGTTTAAAGGACTCTGTGCTATCCAAGTGCTTAGGTAGTGTGAGGAAGAATAGAATCTGGTAGCGTAAAATCATATGGAGTGTTAAGGTTTGTAGGAAGAAATGTCCAAGGGTCTTTTGTAGACCGAAGCCGTAGCAAAGCCCAAGATTAGTAGCAGTCAAAGAGCATAATTAGTGGTAGGCATGTGTTTGTCGGGAAGCTGTTACATCTGCTCTTCACAACTGTCACCTTGCAGCGGTGAGGTCATCTATGCCAGATTTCTACGAGAAAATGAAGAATAGATTGCGGACGGAGGACCAGGGGGCAGACACGGTGGTATGGCTTGCAGTCTCCCATGAAGCAGGCAAGCAAGCGAGTGGGCAGTTCTTCCAAGGTAAGGGAGTTAATGGATCATTGAATGCGGTATAATAATAGAGAAGGACAGAATAAGCTGTCCCTAGTAATATATATAAACCAAACAGGGTAAACCTGAAAAAATGAACACCTTGAACTCGTATACAAACTGTACAGGGCTGGAATTGGCTGCAGCTCCCTACTGAATATATATTGTGGAAACCTGGTTTTGTCGTGCTTACCTAACTTTATGAACATTTACATTCCTGCAAGCTCTGTCCTCCCTTCAGCTCACTGATGGGAAGGTCAGAAAAGCAGGTTCAAGAACCCAGGTTCTTGATCATTGAAATAACTTATTTTGCCCTTTTGTTTCCAGACCGGCAGCCTGTTCCAACCCACTTGCCACTTGCACAGACCAAATCTTCACCGGGTGATGAAGCAAAACTGATGCAGTGTCTGGAAGAGCTCTCACAAAAGTTTAAACCCAGATAATGATTAGAGTCTAGAAGCATTAACAGTGTGTACTGAACTAGTGACCTCTTGACAATCTGCAATTGGAAAGCTATAATATGTGCAAGTGAGTATAAGCCAATAACATGCTTTTTTTTTTTTAAATAATTTTTATTAGTTTTCACAACAATAAACAAGAAAAAAGAAAACAAACACAACACAGAAAAAACAAATAAACATAAAACATGACTTCCCCATACCTCCCTTTCGCTGCATCCTTATTCCAAAAGATTTTTTAGCAACCCTTTAATCAATTTTTCTATTGGTTCTCTTTAAGTTTCCATAAAATTATTATTTACAGCTGTAATTCTCTGTTTCTCACCCCTTAACATCTTAACAGTCCTCAATTTTGCAGCAGTTTTTAAGAAATACTTTAAATTTTTTCCAGTCCTCTTCCACCGCCTCTTTCCTCTGGTCACGGATTCTGCCGGTCATCTCTGCCAGTCCCATAAATTCGGTCACCTTTGTCTGCCATTCCTCCAGAGTAGGTAGTTTTTGCGTCTTCCAATACTTTGCTAAAAGAATTCTTGCCGCTGTAGTTGCATACATAAAGAATGTCCTATCCTTCTTTGGTACCAATTGGCCCACCATGCCCAAGAGAAAAGCCTCCGGTTTCTTTAAAAACGTCCACTTAAGGACTTTCTTAATTTCATTATAGATCATTTCCCAGTAGGCTTTAATCCTTGGGCAGGTCCACCAAAGGTGGTAGAAGGTTCCTTCCGACTCATTGCATTTCCAGCAATTGTTATTGGGCAAATGGTAAATCTTTGCAAGCTTGACTGGGGTCATGTACCACCTATATATCATTTTCATTATGTTCTCTTTTAAGGCACTACATGCCGTAAACTTAATACCAGTGGTCCATAACTGTTCCCAGTCAGCAAACATGATGTCATGACCTATATCCTGTGCCCATTTAATCATAGCTGATTTAACCGTTTCTTCTTGTGTATTCCATTTCAGCAGCAAGTTATACATTCTAGACAAATTCTTAGTATTGGGTTCTAACAGTTCTGTTTCTAACTTTGACCTCTCCTTCTGGAATCCTAATTTCCTGTCTTGCTTAAATGTCTCATTTATCTGATGGTAGTGCAACCAATCTCGAACTCTATGCTTTAGCTTATCATAACTCTGAATTTTTAGCTTTTCACCCTCTTGTTCTAAAATTTCAGAATATTTTGGCCAGTCAGGGTCCATATTAAGTTTTTTCCCAATAACATGCTTTATTATAGGGCAGGAAGAAAGGCACTGTTAAAAATTCAGTGATTATGTTTTGACATGCTTTGCATCTTGATAATTTCCTGTAGCTAGAACTATAGTTTCTGGAATGATGCTAGAAAAAAAGCTGAAAGCATTTGGGCTGTAATTTCATTGATGCTAGGTTTCAATCAAGACAACTGTAGGCATACTTTAGTTTGCAAAAGATTTGATTATGGAGCACAGAGTATTATTTGTATGCCTACGTGCATTTCCTTCCTGTCATGCTGTAACTTCTGTTTATTACCCATTACCCATTTGTTCTTTTAAAAATCACAAATACTTGGGGATGAGATGCTGTGATGGTTAGTGCCTGTATTATTAACATTCTAGTGGGAGCACAGTATCTATTTTCTAAAAATCTCGCAAGGTGCTAATTCCTTTTTATGTAATAATCATGCATCAAGAATGCCCACTGTGCCACAAGTATGAAACAGCCCACCTTCTGGAATCTCAGAATTGTGGAGTTGGAAGGGATCCCAAGGGTAATCTAGTCCAACTCCCCTGCAATGCAGGAATACAAGATTATACACGACAGGTGGCCATCCAACCTCTGCTTAAAAACCTCTGTAGAATTATAAATTTGCTAGAGTCTAAACATTTTTGAAATTGTATTTTGGTTTGCACTTCTGAAGTTTTCCTGCAAGAAAAATCTAATTAAAACCTAATGTTTGAAAAAGCATTCTGTTTGTTCTAGGCCATGCTTTTTTGAAGGGCGGACAGCTACATTTAAGTTCATATAGACATCTGTATGAATTATATTTTAAAAAGGCATATTTAAGTTGGCAGTACTTTGCATAGTTTCTGATGCAGATGAAGCTCAAATATTTGGTATCACTTGGCAGTCAGCATTTTCTTCTTGATGTGGATGAAGTTAACATATACCATGGATGCTTGGGTTGCGAATGTGATCCGTGCGGAAAGCACGTTCGCAACCCGCAGTACCATGTCTGCGCACGCACGGGTCGTAATTTGGTGCTTCTAAGTATGCGCAAAGCGTGATTTAGAGCTTCTACGCAAGCGCCAGAACCAGGAAGTAACCCGTTCCGCTACTTATGGGTTTGGCACGGTGCACAACCCGAAATCGCACAACCCAAAGCGTCTGTAACCCGAGGTATGACGGTATTGCACACTGCTATCGAAAACCCCAGCAGAGAAAGTTGAATGGAAGTTTCCCTATAGGAGGATCTTCCCAGTTTGGAAGAAAATTAAAATAAATGGCAGAAGTTTATAAAATAGATGAGTCTCCTATACCAGATGCTATGAAAGGAAGTTTTTATTTCAGCAATTTACTTTTTGAAAAAGGCAGCAAAACAAAATACGAAATTAAACCACATTAATTTGGGGAGGGGGGCAACATTGAGAATTAGAAACAAATCACAGTTATCAGCAATTTTAAAAACACATCCTGCCAGAGAGGTGGCAGGAATGGAATAGTTAGTTTCAAACCATGCCCAGTAACACTAGCATAATTCTCACCCTGCCTTCTAAAAAAAATTGTTCAGGTATCACTGGTCCAGCTAAACAAGAATATTTCCACACTGACAAGGTATGGCAATTGCATAAAACTATTTTATGCAACCCTCAGTTTGAACTGGTTTCTATGCTCATGGGTCAAGCCTGAAAAATAGTTTTAGCCACTTTAGAATTTGTTGCTAAACAAGCATTTCTCTTGGCTATGTGATGCAAAAGACTGGACATTGTCTAACTTTTTCTCCCCCTCACAACCCACAGTACCATTTGCTAGAATGTCGTTGCAAAGACGACCTTTACTGTTAAGGTTCTTTGCTCAATGACTCTGCTGGGAAAGATAGAAAGAGGAATCCTTTGCTTTTCTTTTAGCCCCTAAGAGCAGATTCAGCCTCTCCATACTGCAGAATGCTACTCACATTTGCAAGAATTCCTCCACGCCAAACAGCACAAGTCGACAGAGAACATGAAACACAAACCGCACCGCACACAGACTCCCCAGACAAGTTCCAAATGGCTGAGCAGAGCCAGATTGTATAGTTGTTAAGTTTAAAAAAATATTTCTTGCATTTTGAGAACAAAGAAGTAGAGTGTTTGGTGCAAGTGTTCACCCTGGATCTAGTACGTCACTTGAAAAACCATCCAGAAGTTAACAGTCGCCACACAGCTTGCTTCATCTTCTGCAGTACATTAAGAATCCCTTCTTCAGTAATGCTGCTTTGTGTTTCACCAATGCATCAAGATACTACAGGTGTCATATCCCACAACTGTTAAAAAGATACAAATATGGACAGTGAGAAGAGATTCAGGTGTGATTTACTGACTTATTTGTGGATAGTTCTAACAAGTCGACAGCGGACAGGGTAGAACCCAATGAGGGACAGATAAACCCAAAGTAGGGTGGCATGCGGTCTGCCTCTTCACAAAAGTGTTAGAAAATCTGATATATAAGCTAATTGCCAAATGCCACCTTAAACCTAGGCTGTAGTCACCACAACAGAATGTCTAGGCATGATTTCCCCCACAATGGAATTATTCATTTCATTTTTATACCATTTTATATTTTAAATAAAAATCTCACATTAAAGCATCAAATAAAGCAATCCAGAATAAAACAAACTCAAATCTGAAGGAAAATATAAGATCCTTCTCTAAGTGACATTCTACTTTCCCCATATGTATTTACCTACTTAATTTAGGGACGCGGGTGGCACTGTGGTCTAAACCACAGAGCCTGGGGCTTGCCGATCGGAAGGTTGGCAGTTTGAATCCCTGCGACGGGGTGAGCTCCCGTTGCTCGGTCCCAGCTCCTGCCAACCTAGCAGTTCGAAAGCACGTCAAAGTGCAAGTAGATAAATAGGTACCGCTCTGGCGGGAAGGTAAATGGCGTTTCTGTGCGCTGCCGTGGTTCGCCAGAAGCGGCTTAGTCATGCTGGCCACATGACCTGGAAAAACTGTCTGTGGACAAACATCGGCTCACTCAGCCAATAAAGCGAGATGAGCGCCGCAACCCCAGGGTCGTCCGCGACTGGACTTAACGGTCAGAGGTCCCTTTACCTTTACTTAATTTAGATAGCTGCCCCATAGCAGAAGTACTGTAAGAAGCCAGTGTAGTATAGTGGTTAGTGTTGTACTAGGAACCAAGAGATCAGGGTTGAAAAATCCCCACTCAGTCTTGAAGTTCAGTGGGTGAGCTCTGACCAGTCACAGGGCCCTTGAAATTATAAATAGCAAGAAAAGGTAATTCTGCCTTGATATATAGTAAACGTAAAGGGACCCCTGATCATTAGGTCCAGTCGTGACTGACTCTGGGCTCATCTCGCTTTATTGGCTGTGGCCAGCATGACTGAGCCGCTTCTGGCGAACCAGAGCAGCACACGGAAATGCCGTTTACCTTCCCGCTAGAGTGGTACCTATTTATCTACTTGCACTTTGACGTGCTTTCGAACTGTTAGGTTGGCAGGAGCAGGGACCGAGCAACGGGAGCTCACCCCGCCACGGGGATTCGAACTGCTGACCTTCTGATCGGCAAGTCCTAGGCTCTGTGGTTTAACCCACAGCGCCACCCGCATCCCTCTTTGAGATATAGGGGGCATACCTATAAATCCCACCAGGCAGTACTTACCTTAATAACTTTGTCTGTCCCAGATGTCAGGAGCCACCCTCGTGTTGCATCAAAGTGTACATGGACGACATTGTGTTTGCTGTCATGGAAAGTGGCTGTGGGAGCACGCCTGAGGGAAGAGCAAACAATGAGTGAAGCAGAAGCTCTGCTTTAGAAAGGGTGGTGGAATCTATTAGTAAGTTGATTTCTCATGTCTGCATTGCTCTGAGGGAGCATCACTGTGGACACATAATTCTTAAGGCTTGGAGAAGAGAATTTCCAACATTTAGTCTGTTGCAGTATCAGTTTCCCACAGAAACTGGAATGTTTTGTCACGGACGGGTAGAAGGTAGGATAGGTAGACAACAAGGAAGGAGGGGAGAGGACCAGGGACGGCTACTTACTCCTCATCTGTTATTGATTCGTAACAACTATCACAGACTCTCACATCAAATTCGAACCCCATCAGTGGTATGGAAGAGCGCTTTGAACTGCATTTGCCACATACTGCTTTCCCGCACTTCCGGCAATGATGCTGAAATTAAAAACACAGCATAGCACCACTTGGACGAGATGAAAGAACAAGGCCAGACATATTTGTTTACATGTTGTAGCTTATCCTACAAAAGGGAGTTACAAGGGTATTTTGTAAGATTTGTCAATCCGGATCAAGAATTAGCAAGCTATTCTGGAGAGGAGGAAAAAGGTGAAACTGTTTATAGCTCTAACTCTATCTAGACTAGCATTTCATAACATAAAGCCACTATTTCTGTAAGAGACATTGCTTGCCTTAAAAAAACCACTTATTTTTTTCTAGACTGTAATCCTATCTCAACATAGGATCAAGTGCCCTCGAAAGCCAGCAAAATGAAAATCTATGGCAAAACAGTTCCCAAAACCTTCCGATTATGACAACTGCATTTGACTTACGACTGCAGCCTTCTCATTTATTTGATGCTTCAACCCTAACAAACAATTCATTATTGGTGGTAATAATACATTGATAGTATGTTTACCTACGGGCATGTAACATGAGCAGAAGGCAAATAAAACGTGTGTTTAAGTTTGAACAATGGATGATTTCACCTTTCCCCAGCAGCTCTCCACACAGCTGAGCAAAGCCCACACTATTTTCTTCAAAGGGCAAAGTATTCCATTATCCCCCTGATACCCCCTTCTTGATGACATCCATATTTTATGTACAGGGAGCAGCCCCACCCATGAGGCAAAGCGAGGCAACCAACTCAGGATCCACAGCGGCAGCAGATCCCAATGAAGATCTTAACCCCGCCCCCTTCTTCCCTGGCGGAAAGAGGGGCACTATTCTGTGGTTCACCTCAGGTGCCAATATGTCTTGGGCTGGCCCTAACATGAACTGAGAAATCCACCACAAACACCTATAAGTATTAGAGTGGGTTTGAAAATATTACATTATTTCAGTGGGAAAGGTCCTTATCTACACCAGTCCCATTTAAACTAATTTGTACAGATTCATTTCCATAGGCTTCTTTTTTTGTAAACCTTGGATTTCACTCAAGCCTAGTGATACTCTCATCTTGGCTGTTTGGGCTATATAAGGATCCACATTAGGTGAATGAGTTCACTATTTAATGTAGATAGGACACTGATCAAGTGAAAACAGGAGTGTGCCTTCAATTATTTAAACAGCAGCATATCACATACCTGCCTAAGGCCTATTTTCTTGCAATCCCACATTTGTTTGAAGTTCCAGAAGAACGGCTGATCACACTTTTGACAAGAGTCGCTATCCAGCCATTCAGGCGTCTAATGCAAGAATGAAGGGGAAAAGCATCAAGTCCAGCTGCAAGAGGATTCTATATACAGATCAAAACTGTAACAGGATTAGGGCCTTTTACGACATCCAAGCTAACACTCCACTCTGGGGCTGCTTCTACCGAGCAGCCAATAAATTCCACATTAAAGTACTTCATGCAAGTTAGCAAATTTTATACATATTTTCTTATTTTGCATATATTATACATATTTTCTTATTTTACCTGCACGGCCTGTTAGGCAAGAAGTTACAGGGCAAACATGGTTTCCCAACACTGTGTTTACTAATGACAGGGGAGCACTAGTGGGCAGCAAAGGGTGTCTTAATGCTTTGCATTCCTTGTCCATTTCTCCATGAAACCTTCCCCCAGCATGCTCTGAGAACAGAACACAAGCTAACAAGACAAAAACTGGCTTGGCGAAGGACTGGTAGCAGGGAAAGCATTAAGCATTTCCTTTCCAACCTGTAATTTCTCTTCTGTCAAGTGACTTTTTACCCCACACACTACTCTTAACCAGCAAACATCTCTTTTGCCAAGATAATACATAGTCTCACCCTGAGTTGAGAATGGTGTGGCTGAATTAAATGCATTTAATTATAAGCAACTCTCAAACAGAGTCCCTGATCCTGAAAAGCGGGTTCCCATCAGAATGAGACACTCTTCAGCTTCACAAAAGGGCACTTTTAATAAACTCAAACCTAGTTAAGAGCATCAAATCTCACCACAGACAGAGTGCCAACAAAAACACCCTTTGAAATCCTAAGCCCCATTCTCACCTTCAATTCATTTTCACATTGAATGCAAAGAGGGAGGACCACCTCATTAGCTGACCCAGTCCCTGCTGACTGCATGTTCAGCTGGCAATAAGAATGGGCCGCATGTGTACACGTATAGCTATACAGGGTCTCACTTGTGTACACTGGAAAACCAGTGCATGTCAAAGTTCCCGGTCATGCATATAGCTGTTATGCCTATAGGACTCACTCTGCCCTTTTGCATGACCTGCTTGGGATCAGGGATGGGGCCACTGGCCACAATACTACTCCCTCCTCCATTTGGTCAGTCAATGCATGAAACAAGAGAAGAGTATACAGAGATACTGCTTTTCTCCGTCTACTGCCTAAAAAGAAAATACCTTATATTTGGATACAAACTGGACCAGTTCCCCATGCCCTGGTTCAACACATCTGTGCAGAATAGCTGGTCTTTTAGATCAGAATCTTTGCTTGCTGACAGCCTGACCCACCTGTAAGCCCATTTCAAGCTGACTATCAGTCTTATAAAGTAGAAGGCTAAGAAAATCCCATTGTCAGGGGTGGGGAGTTTCAGGCCTGGGGGCTGAATGTGGTATCCTGGCCACTCACTATCTGACCTTATATCTCAGGAATACTGCTCAGGCCACATCCCCTCTCTCCTGGCTGTATCCTTCAGCAAATCTGCTCTGTGCCCTCCATAAGCGCCAGGATGGACTGTGTACTTTAACTGCGGAAATGTCTGTTCCTCACCTGGGTGGAAATTGAATACAGGGACTGTATACACAGGTACGTATATATGGAGACAGAAACCTCTGATGTGGGGTTGGAAGGTAGCACACTGCATCTACATTTACTTCTAGTTGCACCCATTTTTACTTCTGGCCCTCCAGAGGTTGCTCATAAGGGAACACAGCCTTCAAGATGAAGGTTTTCCCCACCCCTGAGATACAGGGACACATGAGACAGAAAATCTACACCTGGACACTGGACTCAAGCACCATCTGTTCATTCCCAAGTGCATCTCTGTAATCGTGAGACACGGCTTTGAAAAATAGGCACAGAGATTTTTTTAAAAAAAATCCAAGTTCTATACCAAGAGCCAGATTTCATACAGATTGAATTGAAATTTAACAAGTAGTCATTCTAGTCCAGTGACTGTTTATGTCAAGAATTATAGACCGTAACTACAATGCCCTGCAAAGCATTGTTCTGTCTAACAGGAACTAGTTCTGCCATCCTTAATGGTGCAAGACTGGAATGACATGGACAACTCGGCAGGAAAGTCATTCAGGGCAAAACAGAAACTTGCAGTTTGTGTGAGGCAAAACAAAACCTTTGTTTTTCTAACTACAGCAGCAGAACTTTCCACAGCTTGGAAACTAGCCTGTAGCTGATAGTTAAGAGCCTTTTCCACCTGCTTTTTCAAAACAAGGAATGTGATCTATTGTTAGAAACCCAGTGGGGACTTAATATTCCCAGAAATGGATCTGCAGATCAAGCCAGCACCAGGTTAAGACTGTTTGGGAATTTTGAAGAAGTTTGCATTCATCTGTGATCTGTTTTTTGAATACAGTGGTGCCTCGCAAGACGAAATTAATCCGTTCCATGAGGCTCTTTGTATAGCGGTTTTTTCGTCTTGTGAAGCAAGCCCATTGACAGCTTAGCGGATTAGCGCTATTAGCAGTTTAGCGGCTTTTAGCGGATCAGCTGATAAGCGGCTTAGGGCTTAGGAAAAGGGGGGGAAAAGGAAAAAAACCCCGCAGGAACTCGCAAGACATTTTCGTCTTGCGAAGCAAGCCCATAGGGAAATTCGTTTTGCGAAGCGCCTCCAAAATGGAAAACCCTTTCATCTAGCGGGTTTTCCATCTTGCGAGGCGTTCGTCTTGCGGGGCACCACTGTATAGTAAGTTCTTTTTAGTTTTATTGCCTCTTGTTGTTAGTGTATGCCACCATGGATCTGTCTAAAGTGCAGGATACAAATTTTGGAAATAAATACACAGCTGACATTTTTTAGATGAAAGAGCCATTTTCCAATTACTGGCTCTAGTCTTTGTTCAAAGCAAGCTTGTTTAACCTGGTTAAATATTGCTTACCACTTGCCCCACCCCAGGTTCAAAACATAGCTGAGCAGAAAGGTCTGCTACAAATCTGTATCAGGCAATACTATAATAACAACAGAGAAATTCTTAAGAGTAACTGCACTTAATGTTTTGAGACTGGAAATTCATGTCTGTAATAGGCAAGGCATTCTAAAAAGAAACTCATTCCTAGGAAGAAATATGTACAAATTCCTAGAACTGCCTATGTTTAAGACACTATCTGACCCTCAAGGCCTTTTGTTCAAAACCACTTGAGTGCAGCAACAGAGGGATTTATAAAAGTTAGGCATGATCCTGAGACACAATTTTCTTCCTCTCATACTACTAATTTTTGGGATTACCCAATGAGCTGTTGGTAGAGCGTGAGACTCTTAAACTCATGGTTGTGAGTTCAAGTCCCTTGTTGGGTGAAATTCCTGCACTGCAGGAGACTGGACTAGATGACCCCATGGTCCCTTCCAACTCTAAAAATTCTGTGATTGGCAGTAGATGTAAAACGGGTAAGCACTTCTTCACTGAGTTGATAATTAACTTTTGAAAGCTGATGCCCCAAGATGTGATGTGGGCCACCGGCTTGGATGACTTTATAAGGGGATTAGATAAATTCAGGGAGGATGGGTGTATCAGCAGCTATTAGCCATAATCACTAAAATGAACCCTCCATATTCAGAAGATGTCTGCAAAAACATCCCTCCCTCCCTGCACAATGTGTCACACCTACAATCCTTAAATAATGCCCATTTAATGCTAAAAATATTAGTGGATAAACAGATGTACCCAATAGAAGAAAGTGCTATATGAACCCAAGTTGTGATCAAATTCAAAGAGAGACGTTTGGGAAAACTGGCCTTCAGTGTACTCTCAAAAATATTCAATACTGAAAAAGCTGTCATTTCCCTGACCAGATAAAGGAGAAGAACTGAGTATGTACCTCCTGCCTCTCAACATCCATATTCCAGACAACGATTCCTCCATCTGCTCCACAAGATATAAGCTGCCGTGTGTGATGGGCATAGAAGAGTGACTGAACTTTATCACTACAGTAAATATACAAAAAATAAAAGTTAGAAGATAATTGATGAGTAGGAAACAGCAATTTGTACGTGTCAATTTCCCTCTGTGTCAAAGAAACACATTCATATGCTTGGAATGGGTCAGATTCTGCAGAGCAGAAAGCCCAGTTGTGCAGAAGAAACAAAAGTATGGCAAAATTAAACAAAAAGAACAAACTATGGCACCAAGCAATTGTACACCCATCCATTAAGTTGTATATTTCTGTACACACACCTGCCCCAGGTGTTGTTCTGGGGGTCCCCCTGCCATTCAGAAGCAAACATTTAAGGGCCTGGATTCCAAGCCTGCATCTAATCCTACTCTCCTTATTTAAAAAATAAATTCCTTCAGTGAGATGCCTGACCTAGTCTTCATAGCATCAAATACGTATTTTGTGAGGAAGCTCAGAATGGTATCTACAAGGACTCTCATGTGGGGTTCTCAAAGGATTGTTGTGAAGATAAAACTGCATAAATCAGGCTAACAGCTGCTAATTAAATCATCCAGCAAGTTTCAGCACTGATCTAAACCCTGCCCTCTATTCAGAGTTAAATGGAATGCGCTGCAACCCATTGCACCTCAGGTTGGTTTAAAATTTGGAGGAGTAAGAATTCTGAAGCTATCTGCACTTGGGTGCACTTGTCAGTTCTGGAAGTGTGAATTAGATGGGTTCACATTGTAATTCAAAATTCTCACTCCAAATTTTTGCAATGCAGTTCTCCACCCAAAAAAGTAGAAAATGGGTCATTATATAGGGAAAGTGCTTGCAAAATTGTGTACGTTAGACAAAATGTCATACAAAAATACATGTTAAGTTTTCCTGCAAACTTTTTAAGAATTGCAGAATGGTGTGTAGATGGTGCGAACTCCACAAGAAATGAGAAACTGAGATGCCAAAACTGACAGATTCATCCAACCCTACTCAACATATATATATATATATGTGTGTGTGTGTGTGTGTGAGAGAGAGAGAGAGAGAGAGAGAGAGAGGGGGGGGGAGGGGGGGTTGTTTTTGGGATAGCCAGGTTGCCTGTCAATCAGAACAAAATCAGCCACAGTGTGAGATGGCCAAGAGGATGCAAAGAGTAGCAGTAGTAGTTGCTGGGAGTGTTTTTAACTGGCTGATGGGAAACCTGTAGCTCCAACTCCCATCAGCACCAGTGAGCATGCTCAGCACTCAGGGACAATAGGCCTTGTGGTCCACCACCTTCTGGAGGGTCACAGATTAGCCACCCCTGCTTTACACTTTACTTGCTAGAAACCAGTTTTTTTAGAGCGTGTGGGCTGATTTGAAGGTTCCTGAATTTTATTCTGAAAACTTCATTATATCCACAATTCTCAGTGAGAGATATCTGCCTGAATAAAAGCAGGCACGTTCTGTGGGCGAGATATATCTGAAAGGGCAAAGCATTTGATCAGCGCATTGTACTTGTGTCCTTGCAGTTCGATGGCTGTTCCTTTTCTTCCTCCGATGTCCCACATAATAATGGAATGATCAGAACTGCCAGAGAACAAGACACGCTGCACAGGATCCCAACAGAGGGCAGTGATTCCACCTGGAAATATTAGGACAGGGAAGAGGGAAAGGGGGAAAAGGGGGAAAAGGGAGGATTTTTACTATTGAAATACAGGAGCTTATGTAAACTGCCAGATCATCATCAAGTAGTTAAGGATTTGACTGCATTTGCTTTAAATCTTTTAAGAGCCTGGGAATTGGGCTGGCAGCATTAACCCTACAGATGATAGACATGCACAGGCTTACACTAAACTGGGGTACTGATAAAGAATTCCTCCTCCTCCTGAATTTCACTTTTCTCACCCAATTATGACAAACCTGAGCTTCCAGCATCAGTTAGAAGAATGCACTACTCTATCTGTACTGTCATCAAACTGGGGCAGCCTGCTTGTGTACATCCTCTCTTTGAGCAGACCTGCTCTTTATGTAGCACAACTATCAAACCAATGGACGTCTTTTGCATGCGAAAGCTGCTGTGCAATCCCTCTGTGACAGTACAGCTTTGTGAACCACCACTTGTACTTTGCGAACTTTGAAACTTCTTTCACTGACGTTATTCTCTATTCGTTGGAGCTCTCTATTCCTTTTCTGAACTTAAAAAGTGCAATGCTGGTGGTCAACAAAAGAGGTTTAAAGACTGTCTCAAGGCAAATCCGAAAAAAAATGTAGTATAAACACTGACAACTGGGAAACACTGGCCTGTGAGTGCTCCAGTTGGAGAACAGCCTTCACCAAAGGTGTCATGGGCTTTGAAGACACTCAAACTCAGGATGCAAGGGAGAAATGCGCTAAGAGGAAGGCACGCTTGGCAAATCCACACCATGATCATCTCCCGCCCGGAAACCAATTTCCCCACTGTGGAAGGATGTGTGGATCCAGAATTGGCATCCACAGTCACTTATGGACATTGTTAAAACCGTGTTTATGGAAGACAATCTTACTTGGCTATGAGTGATTGCCAAAGAAGAAGAAGACATTTACAATATGCTGCTCAAGCTGCATGGCCCTGTAAACATTCAATAAATCTCAAGCAACCGCAACAGCTAGAAAAAACATATTGCAAAGATTGAAGCAACTCCCACAGCCCGAAGCAAAGTGCAGGGGTGGCACTTACCGTGGGGGTGGCACCCCTAGGAGTGACGCAGTGGCTCAGCCACCTGCAGGCTCCGAGCTGCCCAAAATGGCAGCACTGGTCTTGCACAGCTGAGGGGGAGGCAGCAGCGGACCCCATGGGTGGCTCACCCTGGCACAGGGCACACAAGCCTCCTCAGGTGCCAGAGCAGCTAGCTACCCCGCTGCCCACAGCTAAGAGGCAGTTTCCTAGCCACTTGCATGGCGTTCCCCATTAGTAATCCCAAGGGACTAAACATGCACCAAGTCATACCTGTATGTCCCCTAAAAGTTGTGATCAGGTTGCTGTTTTCTTGCTCCAGTTTCAGGATGGTCACTTGCCCCGAATGATCACCGATAAAAACATGCCGGGTCTCCATATCAAATCTGGCGAGGAAGCACTCAGGAATCTAACAAAGTTCCAACTCTTTAAACGTGTATGTGGTGCTACTTTTTTGAATGACTTTGCACAGCAATCCCCGAAGGACTACGGTTGCACCTCAGGGCTGCTGGGCAAGAGGGAACATCTGTACAACTCATCTGGCAAGCACTTGAGCACAGCAACACACAGCACATGCTCACAACTCACAGTCTGGCTTCCATCGCTCAACCTCAACAAGATCATGGTCCCTGGAAAGGGATGCTTTTCATTATGTGTCTGTGCATGCCAGAAAATACCTGGGCAATAGAAGCTTTAAGTCTCATGCACGAGAGGAAAGGACTACTATACTATGGATCTATTCATGTTTTTCAGTGACAGCAAATTCATTTTCTATGTGGCACCAAAAAAATTCTGCCTTGGTAATAACGTTTGTCTTTACAGAACACACTATCAGAGGCATTCACTCATTCAAATGCAGACGTATACACATTTCCACTAGTTAACCCCAGCAGCAAGCAACACACAAACCACAAATGCTAGTGTAAGTCAGCGCTTAAACCTCAGAATGTTAATTAACCACAACCAACCACAAACATGAAATCTTGCTGCCCAGATTTGCATCCCTAATTCATGCTACGGTTTTTGTTTCCCTGAGATGTTAAAGCGACTTGAAATTAATAACCTGGAAAGTGGTTAAGGGATTGCTTTTTGAGAAAAAAGGTTATTTAAGAAAATTTTTGGATTCCCCTAATGGCACAAGATTAAATTATTTGCTGTTTATACTGCTTATATGTTGTGACCTGCTGCAAGGCTCAGTTTACTTTCGGCAGCTCTTTTTGGCAGCAAAGTCACTTGTACAAATTCTATGCTCACCATTTTTGGAGCACAACAATGTTATGAAAACGTAAACTCTGAAAGCTCTTTTAAATTAAATCCTTAAGAATTAAAGCAACACACACACACACAGAGCCAAAAAAAAAAAAAAAAAAAGGCGAATGAGAGATGCCACAATTACTGTAAAGGATACTGGAGTCCACAGGCACCTGCACTAATGCGGTAACTGCCAAGTCGCTGCCCACTTTCTGAGCAATGCCATGTGAAATGCTTATCCTGTCCTATGCTCAGGATCCATTCCATCTCCAGAACAAACAGAACCATCAAAACCCTGCTCTGGTGAGCTGCAAAAGGAAAGAGGAAGAGAGGCATTAACATCTTGTGTGGGAGTTTCTCTATCTCTTTTCTCCATCTCCACCTCCCATCTTCTATTCCATCCTTAAAGGTAAAGGGACCCCCGGCCGTCAGGTCCAGCTGCGGACGACTCTGGGGTTGCGGCGCTCATCTCGCTTTACTGGCTGAGGGAACCGGCGTACAGCTTCCGGGTCATGTGGCCGGCATGACTAAGCTGCTTCTGGCGAACCAGAGCAGCACACAGAAACACTGTTTACCTTCCCGCCGGAGCGGTACCTATTTATCTACTTGCACTGGTGTGCTTTCGACCTGCTAGGTTGACAGGAGCTGGGACCGAGCAATGGGAGCTCACCCCGTCGCGGGGATTCGAACCGCTGATCTTCTGATCGGCAAGCCCAAGGCTCTGTGGTTTGGACCACAGCGCCACCTGCACTATTCACATTTCTTCCATGCTACCCTAATCTGTGCTATTTTCATGTATTCTTTAATGCCATTAAAATGGGGTGGGAGGATCAGGCCTGGTGTAAGCCTGATTCAGCTAGAGAGAAGCAAAGTGTTGGTTCTGCATGTTTGGGGTGGGGGGAGAAATAATAGTTGGCTGAACAGAGTACACGGCCCTAAAAATGTGCTGCAATTAAATGCTGTGTTTTGGATGTCAGAAAAACACAACTGACCAAAAGACGAGGCAGCAAAATGCCAGTGTAATCTATTCCTGTTTTCAGTGACCATAGTTCTTTCACCAGGGGAGAGACCTGAGGTTCTCCAGATGTTGGATGATGGACCGCAGCTCAGCAACATCTGGAAGGCCACAGGTTCCCTACCCCTGTTCAACACCAATAGGAGAGAACAAAGGGAACAAAAGCCTCTGCAATCACTACCACATGCAATTAATTCACACCACATTTAAGATTCCATAATTGTTACATCATCAATTTTGTGGTTGTTTTTTTTTTCTGGGTCCACCACAGCAGTTAGCCATTTTATTTGCATTCTCCCCATTAAAAGTTTTGGGGGGGGGGGTTACTCAAACAAACAATCATCTGTTCAATCCAATTATGTTATTTATTATTGCTGTTATTTATTAACCACCTTCTACAAATATGCCTTAGGGCAACGTACACAATATGGTAATAACAACTGAAAAATGAATTAGAGTGCTTATTAGCCTTCTTCCTCTCATCAGCTCCATGTCACACAATGCTATTCAAGACAGCTTTTGTTAAAGAAACCACTGTTTTGAAACACCATGCTTTGGGATTCCCAAATGCTGGCGCTTGGACCAAAATGTTAGAAATGTGTGCACCGCTGAGCACAAGAGAGCGCAAGCGGGAGAACTGTGGCGGCTGCAGCATGCAGAAGCCAGAGCACAGCTTAAGTACCCTGGGGAGGATACAGAGAAGGCTGGAGGGAACTAAAGGATGTGGTGAGAAATTGGCTTTGATGAGAAAACTGGCTTCCTACAGTTGTAACAAGAGGTTTATTAAACACCTCTGCAGGCTTTGAAAAACCAAATGCAAACTGCAAGCACAGTGTACAGTGGTGCCCCGCAAGACGAACGCCTCGGGAGACGAAAAACTCGCTAGACGAAGGAGTTTTTCGTTTTCTTAGCCGCTTCGCAAGACGCATCTCCCTATGGGCTTGCTTCGCAAAACGAAGCTTGCCCCGCAAGATTGCTTCTCCCCGTTGCCGCCCCTTGGTTCAAAAGGGGTCCAGGGACAGAGGCCTTCCCCTCTGTCCCCGGACCTGTTTTAAAGCAAGGGAAGGGGCAGCGGGGAGAATCGCTTCTCCCCGTTGCCCCTTTGTTCAAAAGGGGTCCGGGGACAGAGGGGAAGGCGCGCGCCTTCCCCTCTGTCCCCGGACGGTCTCCATAGGAACGCATTGATTGATTTTCAATGCACTCCTATGGGAAACCGTGCTTCGCAAGACGAAAAACTCGCAAAAAGAAAAAACTTGTGGAACGAATTAATTTCGTCTTGCGAGGCACCACTGTACAGACCAAACAGGTATAAAATTATGATGAAATCAGTGGTTTTTTTAAAAGAGGCCAGAGCTGAGCAGCTCTAAGAGACCTTAAGTATCAGCGATCACCTTATAGCTTTGAGAACTACAGATTTAACTATCATTGAGGTTACATGTTCTTTGTGGAGTCCAATGCACAAGGCTGCCTTTTTGAAGTGCACAAAGCGTCCAGAACTATTTCCTGCTCTATTAAAAAAAAAAAAAGATTTCAGCAATTCCTAAGGCCTGAAAGATGCCACACATAGGGAAGAGGCTGAGCTGATCTCGCTTTGTAAGCGACAAAACACGGAACAGAACAATAAATGAAATGCATAGAAATGTAATGTCATTCTTTAAATGCCTTTCACTTTGTCCCTGTGATTCTCCTGACAGTGTTTTGAGGTGTGGGTGGTCATTCTGATCCACATACAGCAAACTGCCCCTTTGTTTGGCCTCTGAATCTCATGTTCTGCAACCATGTGGTATATGAAGAAGTGTTCATGCACACGAAAGCTTATACCCAGAACAAACTTAGTTGGTCTCTAATGTGGTACTGGACAATTTTTTAATTTTTTTGTTTATTTCGACTGCGTCAAGACCAACACGGCTACCTACCTGAATGTGGCGTTTTTGTTACTATACTATGTTTTCACACAAAAGCAATAGGTCTGGGAAGTATACAACTCATTTCAAACTCACTTGATATTTTCAAAGTGCATACTTGAAAAATGATCAAGTTCTCTTTTTAAAAAAATGAATTCATTTCAAAAAAGTAAGCACAATAGCAGCCAAACTATTACTTCATAATCCATAATCTAACAGTGAAGAGGACAGAACAGATTAAAAGTTTTGGAGATGTTTTGGCTTGTTTGCAAAACCATTCTAAATTTTCCCAGAAAACAGTCTCAGGCCTGCCAGAACTTTAAAAAGAGCTGATCTAAATATTCATAAGCCTATGTGGTTTCTCGTTTTGAAGGCCTATGAGGCAGGATAAGATCAAAGTAAACCTCTTTTTTTTTCTCTACAAGTAAGATTGTATCTCTTACCCTGGTAACTTTTAACTGGAGTCATCTTGTTGTAATCTTCTGATAAAATAAATTCCTGGAAAATAACAAAGTAGCCGCTTTAGAATGTGAAGTATGAAGTAGATATCTACAGAGTAGTTTGCAATGTAATGTTTCTTGTTAAAATCCAAGAATTTATCACTTTGTTCATTGCTCTGGATTGGAGTCGCATCTTTTTAGATCAACATGTGTGGAAAGTTAAGCTCATCAACTCCATCTGCCCAGTTAGCAATACAGAAGAGATGTATGGGTATCACAGTTAGGGATGCATGGAACCTATATCCCTGGCCTGTCTTCTCTGCCTCTTCACACTCTGGGGATAGCTGTGGAAAGTCCACAGTATGGCTTGCATATCTTTGCTTTCCTCAATACACTGTGGGCATGCAGTATTCCCTCCTTACTCCATCCTCCAAAACAGCAGAGATGCATTACAGCAATGGGCTAGAAGCTGTGTGCATGTTTACTAGCAGTGGAAGGAAATTCATATTTCCACTGAGAACACATCAAGAGAGTCACCCTCAGATTCAGTTTCTGTTTCTCCCTGCCCTCCTTTTTGTCAGGTATATGGAATCATTTTATTTTATTTTATTTTCTTACAGGAAATATTTATAGGCTGCCTTCATAGAACTCATGCAAGATGATGATGATGATGATGATGATGATGATGATAATAATAATAATAATAATAATAATAATAATAATAATAATAGTAATAATAATTTATACCCTCCCAATCTGGCTGGGTTTCGCCAGCCACTCTGGGCGGCTTCCAACCGAATATTAAAAACAATACAGCATCAAACATTACAAACTTCACTAAACAGGGCTGCCTTCAGTTGTCTTTTAAAAGTAAAATTCTCTTTTAAAAGATCGCTTACACAACAGTTAAATATACAAGTGAACAGGGAAATAATTTGCACTGGCAGGCACTGGTTCTTTTCCCCCGACGGTAAGTCAATCAGACATCCAGAACCTTGTGTCTGATTATAACAGCCCCCCCAACTGGCAAGACAAACATATACATGTGCAAAGAACTATTGCCAAGGAAATAGTGCTCATTACTTGTGTCTCATTCTAACTGAACAGGACGTTAACACTTGGGTGAAAGTGCACTGGCTCCTTTGAGCCAAAGGAAGCGAGACTTCTATGCCGCACTGATGTTACCGTTTCACAATACTGACAATGAGACTCATGAGTACTGTTCGTTCAGACCAAGCATCTGTGTCCTTAGGCAGGCATGTGACTTAGATTAAGAAGCAGAAGGGAAAGTTGCGCAAGGTGGTTTGGAGGAAGAAATCAAACGAGGAACTAAATAGCGAGGACAAAACGAGAGGACGCCAGCAATGACAGGAAAATCATCGTTACCACCACCAAAATCCTATCCCAATTTTTTTATTCTATAAAGTACTCAATAAGAAGGGTAAATGTGGGTATCTCAGAAACCCAGCTTAGCACAGATCTCAAAAAGATGACAAATTTACATGAAGGTAGCACTGCCTCCATTTCTTCCCCTTCTATTTGCCAGGTCCTATCACCTCCTGGCAAATCGATTTTACTTTCTTGGGTTCCATGATCACTGCAGATGGTGACAGCAGTCACAAAATTAAAAGGTGCCTGCTTCTTGGGAGAAAAGCAATGGCAAACCTAGACAGCATCTTAAAAAGCAGAGACATCACCTTGCCAACAAAGGTCTGTATAGTTAAAGCTATGGTTTCCCCAGTAGTGATGTACGGAAGTGAGAGCTGGACCATAAAGAAGGCTGATCGCTGAAGAATTGATGCTTTTGAATTATGGTGCTGGAGGAGACTCTTGAGAGTCCCATGGACTGCAAGAAGATCAAACCTCTCCATTCTGAAGGAAATCAGCCCTGAATGCTCACTGGAAGGATAGATCGTGAAGCTGAGGCTCCAATACTTTGGCCACCTTGTGAGAAGAGAAGACTCCCTGGAAAAGACCCTGATGTTGGGAAAGATGGAGGGCACAAGGAGAAGGGGACAGAGATGGTTAGATAGTGTTCTTGAAGCTACCAGCATGAGTTTGACCAAACTGCGGGAGGCAGTGCCTGGTGTGCTCTGGTCACGAAGAGTCGGACATGACTAAACGACTAAACAACAAGAAGCACAAAGTCATGAGGAGAAACTGAAAATCTGTAAATTTCACCCAAGTTTTTTTTTTTTTTTTTTTAACCCAATGGCTTTAAGACAAAATAACAGCAACCATTATTACGTGGAATCTAAGGGAGACTCAGACCCGCTCATCTTGAGGAGAGATCAGCCTGGGTAGAACTGCACCCCTGCCCAGAGCTTTGCTTGAGGTTGTCGCTGCTTGACACAACAAGCAAAGCTAAATGCCTATCTTTCTCACATGCATATCTTCCTCTGCCCAGTCAGGCATTACTGCTGCAATTTGACAATACTAAAGAACCCAGTTCTCCGGCAACTTGATCACATACTTTCTATTCATAATCCATGAATGGAAGAAAAATCAGAAATCCAGCTTTGCCCTTTGTGTTCTGTTTGTATGCAAATATTTATTAATTTCAATTGCCATACAAACCCCCGCATGGTAACCCAGATGATCCCAGTGTTTAACAGCAGTAAGCCTTGTGAAAAAAAGCAAAAAAAAAAAAAAGCTACTCATAGCAATCACTGGAAACTTGTCAATAAAACAGAACCCAGACTTTACTGACTATGCTACCAGTACAGATCAATATCCAACTTTGACCTCACTCAAATATGCTTATTGATCTTATGATATCCTACGGTCAATTCCCTGCTGGCAGTTTCATTTCTGTTACCCATTCCACTTCCTCTCTGCAGCTTAGGAAGGAAAATGGAGGTTCCTTCCCTCCACTTCAGGCGACTTCGTTGCACAACAGCCAGGCCTCAAGAAAGGCAAGACTCTAATGGCCTTGACTTTTGGACTTTTACATGCCAAAGACAACACAGCTTTGTAATGCTGTGAAGGTTCAGCAACACACTGACTTAAGGGGAGACGGGAAACATTCTTTAAAAAAATCACAGGAAAATCCCACCCTCTCTTGGGAGTGCACAAATTGTTCAGGATTAGAAGAGAATAAAAGGTTCACAGAAAATGATCTATTATCAGTACATATGATAAAGCCTGGCTCAAATTAAAAAGCGACTCAAATATACCGTATTTTCCCGTGTAGGTTATTCCCCCTAACAATAATGTCAAAAATTAGGGGGTGTCTTATACACGGGGCCATTTCCCCCCATTTTCCTAAATCTGAGTCCCCAAAAATGTCTTATACATGGGGGCGTCTTATAGACAGAAAAATGCGGTATAAAAAGCATAAAATGCTTTTTTAAAAGTGCATTTTAAAGAGTGCACGTCTGTTGGGATAAACTGATAAAGAAGATAAAGAAATCCAAGATTTGGAAAAAGAATGGAACTGGAGGAGACAGCTGGAAGGGAAAGGGGGAAGAAAACAATATTATTTGCTCTCATTTCTTCCCAGCACCTCTTTTAAAATGCTGTCATTGGCTT
Organism: Podarcis erhardii; assembly: GCF_964252035.2. Classification (NCBI taxonomy): domain Eukaryota; kingdom Metazoa; phylum Chordata; class Lepidosauria; order Squamata; family Lacertidae; genus Podarcis; species Podarcis erhardii. The sequence goes on along the minus strand of NC_138507.1, from coordinate 8,198,670 downwards.
GCACAAAATTAAACAATTGCAATGGAAGAACAACAGCGTTTGTTGTATGGTGAGCGGCCCTGTGATCACACCTACAAGTTGTGTGAACAAATAACTACTGGGAAAGATGTGTCCCCCTTTTTTAGCCTAATAAAAAGGGGAGCAAGCTACAAGAATAACGATTGAGGCTGAAATTGTGTGACTAGAATGCTGCACAACTGCAAGTACCCCAAAGAGTCCAGTGAATTCAACTCAGCCCCATCCCTGAGACACATGCTCTTAATCAGCTAGTGAGTTAACTTTTTTTCTTCTGGAACCAAAAAACCCTCAATGTGGTTTACAAAAGATAAAACAGTAAAATCAAGAAAAAGTCACCCCCATGCTTTAAAACACACAGCAGTCAAAATACTAAAACAGATTTAAGGTTACCTGAAGTTTCTAAAGCATCTGGGTAGGCTTGTCTTAAACAGGAATGTTTTTAGCAGGTGCCTAAAAGGATACGGTGTAGGTGCTTGCTAGATCTCAACAGGCAGGGAGTTCCAAAGTTTAGGGGCTTCCCCACTAAATGATAAGAGTTCTTACAAGCCACTCTTCTCATTGGTAAAGCCAGTTCCAAGCCATTTTGCTGTCTTGAGGCAAGATGGTGCCCTCAACAACTCATGCAGATGCTGGCTAGACTGGCTCATGGTGAATCTTACTTCAACGCTGGTGACAGGAGAGTGTCCTCCACCTCACCCAAGGGAGGGAGATAGCTTAAGTGGTGCAGGGCAGGCCACACATAGCTCTGTTTGTTTAACCTAAACTTAATTACCTGTACTGTAGTCGAATAACCATGAACTCCTGTCTTTCCTGTGAACTAACTAATAATAGCCAACTTTCTTTCACAAAGAGATGTGAACATCTGCAAAGTAGAAAGTAGAAAGGTTTGGTCTATCTAAGCCAGGCTTCCTCAACCTCGGCCCTCCAGATGTTTTGAGACTACAATTCCCATCATCCCTGACCACTGGTCCTGCTAGCTAGGGATCATGGCAGTTGTAGGCCAAAAACATCTGGAGGGCCAAGGCTGAGGAAGCCTGATCTAAGCAGTTGTGTTTGGGCTGCTTGCATTGATATTTTGACAGATACAAGATCGTTAAAGCTGAAATGGACTTTTGCCATCTGTAAACTGTAAACCATCTTTATAATGTAACAACCTCATTACAATAATCAATGCGAATGGTATGTGAGAATTTGCCTTTGTAATATTGGTGAACTGGAAAGTTTTACATCATTCTGCAATAAATTCATGCACTGATATTTATTTCAGGATTTGATTATGGTTATACGATAATGTTTTTGTATTGTCACTGGACAGTCTCCCCGCCATGATATTTTACTGCTACATTTCATATGTTGAATACCCATTTTACAGTAGTTCCTTCTAGCTCATCTTCCATGAGCTAGATACCATGAGGTATCATTCAAAATATTTGAATTCCCTCAAAAGCCTTTCTGAAATCCAATAATATTTTCCTTCTGTTTACTTTGCCAATTGCAATCAAAAGAGCTGTGCTGGCGTAAAACCATGCTGACTGCTAATAAACACTTCCTTTCTTCTAGGTGCTTACGGGTTTGCTGTTTAATATCTGCTCTAATATCTTCTCAGGTCAAGGAAGTCAAATGAGTAAGTCCAACACCAAGTTGCTGCTTCAATGATCAAATACTGTGCAAATTCTTCCAGGTACCAAGCAAGTTTGCTCTGTAATTCCCTGTATAAAGGTTTCCATTTTGGAAAGTGGACCATCTAACTCCTGTATGAAAGTCATCAACTATCATCTACCTGCAGCAGAAAACGAGGGATGGGAAACATGGGATAGCAGGGACTTCAGGAACTGGTGCCTAGTTGCCTTGTTTTTCCCTTCCCTCCTATTTTGTTAAACATTTTAGAGTATAAACCTGCCAGTACGGAATATCTTGTTTTTTTATAAATGCTGAGTGTTGAGTTATGCTTCAAGCAATTTGATGATTAATAGTAAATCCACACCCCTCCCCAAAAGACAAGAGTATCAGGAAGATGACTCCAAGGAATGAGTCTCTGAACTGAGCGGAATGCACAACAACAGACAAGTTAAAACAGTCATTTTCCTGGACTTTAAAAAGAGCTTTTTTTATATCAGGTTTCAAGTGATACCACGTTTTATGTCCTTTTTTTGAGATGCTTGTCTCCCATTCTTTCCCATTTTATCTCACGTTTTAATATCAATGTGGCGTTTGTGGAACTGTTCCATCGGTTTGCTGAAAGCCATGTTGTAAATTCAGTGACTTTAAAGGCAGGGTGAAAGCCTCTAATACAAGAGATCTGGCTGATTTGAATTCAGACCAATCCAATGTTTTTGGAGCTGGTCCTTCATTGCCCAGATCTTTCTTCACTATTCCCTACTCTGGTGTTTGCAAGTATTGCTAAATGCCTCATTATTTGCGAGGACTGTGGCAAAATAGGTCAGGAGGTCATTTCTGTTTTCCTCTAGCTCAGTGTAGTCTGCCTCACACAGCAAAAGGCCAGAGGCAGCTACAGGGGCCTTAGGGAAGTAGGAACGGAAAGAAAAAATGAAGAAGCTACACTGTGCCTTCAGGATATATTTTGAGATTCCCAACTGAAAGTAGCCTATAAACAAAAGGACAGCTAGCACTACCAGCCTCAAGATGAGGAGAAAAAGGTGCCCTTCAGCACTGATGCCTAGTGCTTAATTTTTTCCCATGGAAAGATTTCAGTTTCACAAGTTCATTAGTAACAATGAATTGATGCAAACTGCAAATACAGTGGTGCCCCGCAAGACGAATGCCTCGCAAGACGAAAAACTCGCTAGACGAAAGAGTTTTCCGTCTTTTGAGGTGCTTCGCAAGACAAATTTCCCTATGGGCTTGCTTCGCAAGACAAAAACGTCTTGCGAGTTTTTTCCCTTCCCCCCCTTTTTCTAAGCCGCTAAGCACCGCTTAGCCGCTAATAGCCGCTAAGCCGCAAATAGCGCTAATCAGCTAAACCGCTAATAGGCGTGCTTCGCAAGACGAAAAAACCGCAAGATGAAGAGACTCACGGAACGAATTAATTTCGTCTTGCGAGGCACCACTGTACTGCATTAGGCAAGCTTAGCCATTTCACCATTCAGTTTTGCTTATTAAAAGCTAGTAAAATAGACACACTAAAGTAGATCACTCTCTAGGGCAGAGGTGGGGAACCTCTGGCTCACCAGATGTTTCTATTTAGCCAAGCTGGCTGGGGTTCATGGGGGAAGTATTTTGGCAGCATCTGGATTGCCAAAGGCTTCCCACCCTGACTCTAGGGCACCAGGAAGCGTTATGGTGTAAATTATCCTATGCAGATTGCCCTAATTTGCATAGGAGTAATTTCCAGAAATCCCACATTACTGGCCCTCAGATTTGTGCAACAGGAAGGATGGCAACAGATGAGCATCCCTAACCCTGGCAAGAAGACGCAGCTCACAATAAATTTGCTGGAAGAATGGAAGCTGAAGAGCTTGCACTTTCTTCAAGTCTTAACAGCGCCTTTGAAAACTAGCATTATTGAATCTTGCTACAGCTAGGAATTTCCGTCCACGGGGCAGGCTTCTAATTCTTTGCACAAACCTATCTCTGAACTCTTGGCACCGTACAGATCCATGTACCTAGTAAACAAAGTAGGAAAAAATCAGGAGTTTTCTCAGAACACCACCCTTGATATACTGTAAAGCGCCTTGTGATCTTCAGATGCAGGACAGTACAGAAATTTAATAAATAAAATAATATTTAAATGTTTAACTCATGATTATAAAAATGCTGTCCATGAGATCCAAGCCCCCTAGTAATGAGAGTGCTACTGAGTGAAGGAATAAAATTTGCTTGCAACATGCCATTTCCTGTACTGTAGATTTCAGCTCCATTCATCTGCCATTTAATCAAACGCTCAAAAAGGAATTCTCAGAACACAGAGGCCTGCTTTGGAAGTGGATGGGGGCACATCTTAACTAGAAATCTTATCATGTGTACTTACTGAGATTGTACCGTTATCTAGACCGACAGACAGCCTCCTTGTTTCTGGATTAATGCACATGCACGAACACGGAGCTGAAAATGAACATATTGTTGAACTTAAGACCTTTAGTGTTATTGCTCACAAATGTCAAGGGACAATCAAGGCAGCGTTATTACAGTGTGGGAGACAGGGGCAGATGGGATGGCAAGATAGGAATCTAGTGGATGTCACCTGTTTAAATGCTCTTTTGGGGAGGCAAGGATTTCAGAAGGGGCAAGCTGGGATACCTCAGTTGGCAGAGCACGAGGTTGTGGTTCAAGCCCCACTGGGCTACAGATTCCTGCATTGCAGGGGTTTGAACTAGGTGACTCTCGTGGTCCCTCCCAACTCTACAGTTCTATGATATGCAGTGTATTTATGTTATGAATTGGGGATTAAAGTTTCGGAACAGGAAGCACATGGCAAGCTTGGGGTGAATGTGCTGTTCAATGCCCAGGACAAAGCTGTGCTATATTTGAACTCCTCAAATCAGCTATGAGGCAACCAGGTGTGGATTAGTCTACGGCTCCTCCCATAAGTACACATGGTTGCTTGCCCACTGGATAGGAAATATAACTGAATTCACAACTTTTTCATGCTCTTCTACACAGCTCTGATTATAAATCCCCCAAACACTTCCTAGTTCTGTGCTGCCTTGGCTTCCAAACGGCATCCTAGCAACGTTATGTTCTGACAAGGTTCTATGTTTGCGATCTTTATTCTTGTTTCAGTGAATACATGAATATACTCCTGTATATCAGCTCTGGCTCTTGCATTATAATTTGATAGCCTGCTTCTTTCGAATGCTAGAGAAATTTACCATAATTATATAAAGTTCAAAATTTCTGTCAGCTCACTTTTGGAGAACAGGACTTTTTAAAAAGCCTGATTAATGTAGTAATTTTAAAGCCTATGTTGCCTGGAAGAAGCTGATTTTGATCAATGGTAAAAAATGGTGAGGCTGAGAGATAATAAATTCTGGTTTTTAAACTAATTTTGGTTCTGCTGTATTTAATAATGACACAGAAAATGCCTCTTGCTAACAATTAAGCTGAGCTTTTGATTTTAAGTTAACACACCACCTGAAGTACTACACAAATTTAAGTTTACTTTCTTCCTATCAATGTTTTCTTTTTCATGTCTTTGGGAATCTCAAACAGGAAGGATATTCAATGCTACAGGAACATCATAGCCCGGGGTAGTCTATAGGATGCCCTCCAGATGTTGCTAAACAACAGCCCCCATCAGCCTCAGCTAGCAGAGTCAATGGACACAGATAGAAAGTGGAGCCCAAGAACACAGGTGTCACATTGGTTATATTTGCCAAACACCAGAATACTTTTGATTTTGAAAGTTCAACATATTTAATTGCCATCAGAATTATGGAAGATCCACACTGTGTTCCCAACAGCTAATTATTGGTGGGAGTGGTGTTGAAAATTGAGAATTAAAATGGACTAAAGATTGCAAATACTTACAAGGCAGTGGATGGTATATGCTAGGCCAATACTGACCACTGTCTCTCTTCAGCCACACACGAACAGTTCTGTAAAAGAAAGGGAGGAAGCATCTTTAGCATTTCCCCATCATTAGTGGTTCTCATTCAAAAAATGGACACAAGTGCTAGCGGAGGATTTGGCTAACTCGACTTGGAAGCCTTGCCAACCATTAAGGATTAACCCCAATATGGAATACCAACATTAATCCCAATGGGTCCCATGCCTTCATATAAGGAATATGGAAAAATTGCTTGGTAAGCCATAAGCAACTGCATCAAACAGTCTTATCTTGCCACTTATTTCCTGAATCTTTTTTTGAAAAGCAACTTATACAGTGGACGCTCGGGTTGCAAACGTGATCTGTGCAGGATGCATGTTCACAACCCGCAGCGTCTGCAACTCACAGCGGTGCGTCTGTGCATGGGCGGGTTGTGATTTGGCGCATCTGCACATAGCACGATTTGGCGCTTCTGCGCATGTGCGACCGCTGAAACCTGGAAGTAACCCATTCCGGTACTTCCGGGTTTCGGCGGTCTGCAACCCCAAAAAACGCAACCTGAAGCATTTGTAACCTGAGGTATGACTGTACTGGTTTTCTGGAAAATTCTGGATACCCCTAATATTAACTCATTTTCCCATGGGGAGCATACAAGAAAAGCAATAGAGTTTTAGTTACAGCATTTAAGGGCCATTTCACATATTGCAACATTCTCTCACAAAAGCACTTCAATCCCACACTTAGCATGCCACCCACTGGCGCCTCCCCTTCTGGAATGGTCTTCTATGAGCAGCTGAAGCAGAGGGCAGAAAGAACCACCACTGGACCCAACTGGCACCATTTCTGGCCATTCCAATATTGATGCACCATTAGGAAAAGTCAGTACTTCTCTTTTGTGTGTTTGCAAGAGTTCTCAACCAGTTGTAGACGCAAAACAAAAATGCAAATTTTGTTTGGTCCTATGAAGTTCAAAAATATTCTCAGCCAAATGAGCACCAAGCCGAATATTACGAGCAAATCACTTTTCCCAGAGGCCATGACTTTGCTGTCATCTGTAGTTCTTGCTGTTGTTACTACTCATCTCTCGCTTACACTAAAAAGTAGCTATAGGGAGGAAATATGAAACGTTCTATGGAGGTATCTGTGGTGTTGTTGCCAAGGAAGAAACCCAAGATGTGAAAGGATGACAGATTATTACCTTGTTTTCACTTACTCATACAACTTGTACACATTATGGTTTAAACAAACGACACACACCCATTTTGGAGTAATGCGTATCTATGGCCTTCTCAGCAGATTAGCTCATTGTTACTGTTTATTGTTTTTTGTTGTATACACTACAAATAATTATTTGACACACACTTAGAGGCCTTAAGGGTAGGAAAGAAGCACCTTGAATTGAGCCCAGAAAACTAACTGGAAAACAGTTGGTCTAAGACCAACATAAATTTGGCTGCAGCATTTTGCACCAGCTGCTGTTTCCAAACACTCTTCAAGGGCAGCGTCACGCAGAACATGTTTCCATAATTTGGGTAGAAAATGGTCAAGGCATGCATGTGCAATATTTTACTAGAAATGTGAGCAGTGTGAATGGGACAAGTAACAAATGCTGTGTGAGCTGAAGTGATAGGACTTATTCCTTTCCTTTCTGCCAGCGTCACAAACTCAGGTATATAAGCTGGGTGCCAAATGGCTCTTTAAACCAGGGTTGCAGTCGCCAAAAGGGAATGCCTAGCTGCCATTTTTGGGTCAGACGGCTCGAAAAGTTGTATCTTTCAGTATGACTTTTTGGTTCCTGAAATTCATTCTGGTTGTGCAGATAAAATATAACAGACATAATTCTACAGAATGTGTTGCTAGTGTGTGAAAACAGTCAAGACCCAAGCATGCACCTCCCGATAATGGAGACATCAGGCACCATCCTGGCACCCGGGCATCTTCACTTGGTCGCAAGTGACTGATAGCCAGGTGCAAAATGTGCTTGGCGAATTTCGAACGCTGCTCGCTGCAGTCCCCTCCCCAAATCTGCTCTGATCCATCAGATTGCTCTAATGTTGCAAATGGCTTAAATTTTTGTTGGAATTTGTTACGGTCGTTTTTGCACTCTTATCTATGATACTAATATCTAAATAACTTATTTCTCCAGATGACCAAACTATTATGTGCACAGAAATCTGCCATAAAAACATTAACCGCTGACACACTGTTTTACGAGGAACAGACAGTTGCTAATCTCTTAAATACTTCTCTCAGATATACAAGATAGCATCCACAGCTAAGACTATAAAACCAGAAAGACTTTACAAACTTAATCAAAAGTGTAATCCCCGGCAGATGCCAGCTAATTAGTTTGAAATAAGCACAACTGACCCCCAAATATCTTATTTGTGTGGTGAATCAGCTCCAGCCGTCATCTGTTTGTACATCTGCCTTCCACGCCGATGAAATTGTCATCTTTTATTCCTTTCTCTTTTGCCCTCATGTTACATGTTCTCACATAACATGTGTACCTATGGTAAAGTTTAGATTATTGCAATGCAAAAGCCAATCCATGCACTAGCAATTGTGTTTGTGTGTGTGTGTAGACAGATACAACTTAAATATCCCTCCTTATTCCTTCTTATCACCATACACAATCACAAGCTTTGAATTCTTTTCAGCCTTTATAACACAACAGTTCAGCCCAGGGCTAATGTTTAATTCACAGCAGCTAGACCATCAGTAAACAGAAAGCGTGGCGCAATACTACTGAGCAATCAAGAACTCTCAGATCCTGCTCTGTTCCCAATAGCTTGCAGAAAACGGCAGTATCTCTCCCAACTCTAGTCAAGGTTTTCTTTTACCTACAACGCAGCATGGGTAAAGTTTTAGCCCAGACTGTGAACTGCTTTGTTAATGCAGCTTTTCAGCCTCTCAGCCCTCCACAGCAACAGAATCTGTCCATGAGCTACCAGTTCACTCATTCAGATTGTCCCAGAAGTCTTACGATAGATATGCTATGCTATATGGCATGGCTGGACAAAATCCTCATCATAGGTTTGCAAGTGCTCACACATTTACACTGGTACCCCTGTTACAACTGCTTCAGGTTACGAGCTCCACTAACCCAGAAGTAGCTGCTCCTGGTTGCAAACTTTGCCCTACGATGCAAACGGAAATCGCGCGCCAGAAGTATGCACACACAGCGGGAGGCCCCATTAGTGAAAGTGTGCCTCAGGATAAGAACTGTTTCAGCTTAAGAACAGACCTCCGGAATGAATTAAGTTTGTAACCAGAGATACCACTGTATTCCACTTAGTGGAATGGAGCCTTTGAAATAGAGTTTGTTGCCTGCATTGATAGAATTGTTCGGATAGGATAAGATACTTAAAGGCAACGGTGTTCTTGTTGCTCCTCCCTCTTCCTTACCTGTACATTTGGAAAGATGAAGAGTGGGCCCTGCAGTTTGCCCACTTCCCTTCTCTGTTCTTAAAAGGGAAAGGTAAAGGGACCCCTGACCATTAGGTCCAGTCGTGGCCAACTCTGGGGTTGTGGTGCTCATCTCGCTTTACTGGCCGAGGGAGCCGGCGTACAGCTTCCGGGTCATGTGGCCAGCATGACTAAGCCGCTTCTGGCAAACCAGAGCAGCGCATGGAAACGCCATTTACCTTCCTGCCAGAGCGGTACCTATTTATCCACTTGCACTTTGACATGCTTTCGAACTGCTAGGTTGGCAGGAGCACGGACCGAGCAACGGGAGCTCACCCCGTTGCGGGGATTTGAACCACCGACCTTCTGATCGGCAAGTCCTAGGCTCTGTGGTTTAACCCTGAGCACCACCTGCGTCCCTTTCTCTGTTCTTAGGCCCACGTTAATCAGTGAATAACGAGTAATACCTTTATGTAGGCAAATAAATAAGCCAGCAAAAGTTACCAATCCTCCAAATAATTACTAGTCCCACCGACGAGATCAAGAATTCCATCCCTCTTGCAGCTGCCTGCTACACTTCTGTGCTGGGCCTGGAAGAGGACAGCAGTTTCCAACCACTGCTATTCCCCTTGGTTTCTATGCTTGACACAAAGGAGGATGTAGGGCTCCGACCCTCCTCTCCCAGGCCACACTGACGGGTTTTTTTTAGTATACCTAAAATCCTTTGCTTACCCCACATTTTGTTCAAAAAATTGCTTTGCATAGGTAACTACAATAGAGCTACCAAATTTTTCAAAAGTAGGGAGTCCGTGGCTTGGCTTTTGAAAAACAGCGGGTCTGCAGTAATTAGCCACGGTAATTGGGAACCGAACTACTATCCTATGCAATGAATGTGCAAGCCATTGGAGGCTGGGCCCGCTGAGACGGTGCTGCTTTTGCTTCTATTCTGCATTTCAGAGATACTTTTATACTTCTGTAATTGCTAGCCACTTTAAGAATATTTGTGGTCAAGAGTGGGGTGTAAGTATTTTAAGCGAAATAAATATGCTGGTAAGAAGAGGTATGAAAAGATTTGTGCACAGTGTGCCCTATTTGTCTGCATCCTGCTGTAGATGCCTCTGCATTTGTTCAGTCTGTTTAACCAAAGGGGGAGAGAGAGAGAGAGAGAGAGAGAGAGAGAGAGAGAGAGAGAGAGAACTGCGTAGCATTTTCAAGTGCAAACTCAAGTCTTGTGCCCCTTTTCAAGGAAGCCGGGGAAAATGCAATACCTCCCTCGACTGCAGAGATGCCACAATGAAACGTGATTTTATGTTACGAAATGATTCGTATTATGACATGATTCATTTGAAGTTCAGACAATCCCCACACCCAAGCAAGTGGGGGAAGGAAAGAGATCGGCAATGATTATCTGAAGCAAGGCCTTTCAAATGCTACAGCTTTACATGGCCCCTTGTATGGCTGCATTGTGTACAACACAGAGGACATGCATTCTGTTGTTGGGTGCCTGAAAGGCTAGTCTACGGGTGGAAATTGCAGATTTAACAATACGACTCAAGAACCAAAATATTCTGAAAACACTTGAGAATGATGAGGGGTACGTATCTGGGTGAGCCTAGGAGGAAGGTCCTGAGATTCAAAGGGACTGCAACAGGATCAACAGCATACTCAAGTACATCTAGCTCAGCTTTCAGACTCTCTCTCTCTCTCTCTCTCTCCATATACCGTATTTTTCACTCTATAGGATGCATCCGACCATAGGACACACCTTGTTTTAGAGGGGGAGAACAAGAAAAAAAAAATCTCCCCCTCTCTGCTCAGCGCCCCTTCAGCGAAGCGGCAGGAGAAATGGAGCCCCTTCCATTTCTCCTCCCGCTTGGCTGAAGGGGCGCTGCACAGCTCTCCCTCTCTGCTGAAGCCAGGAGAGCAAGACTCTCCTGGCTTCAGCAAAAGGAATCCGAAGCCTTTGGAGCGCAGCGCGAGGTTCCGCTGCGCTCCAAAGGCTTCAGACGGCTATCCCTGAAGCCTGGAGAGCGAGAGGGGTCGGTGCGCACCGACCCCTCTCGCTCTCCAGGCTTCAGCGAAAGCAACGCGTAGCCTCCAGAGCATGGAAGGGCACCATTCACCTAAAAAACCCTATCAACAAAAGCCCTGTCCAAGGGCTTCTGCTTGCATAATGGAGGTTCCTCCCTTCTCCTGCAGGCCTCCCAAAATTGTCTTGTGGGTGTGTGTGTCAAGACAACCCCCAGATCTGCACGCAGGGAGTGGCAGGAGACACTTCCATCTGGCAAGCTGATAGGTTTGTAATGGCAGAATGTTAAATATATATTGCTATCTACAGATATTCCAAATGAAAAAGGATTAAGATTTCCAAAGATGAAAATTTCCTTCCTAACTATCCAGGAAAAGTAAGCAAGAGTTCAGCACGAAAGCAGAAGAACAGTCACAATGGTGGTGGCCCCTCAGCTACCCTTTCCCCAAAGAAGGACCTCATCATGACGATTCTGTCGTTCCTGAACCCAGAAGCAAGGTCCTGTTCTCTTCATGCAGCAGCCACAAGAGAGAGAAAAGGCACCTCTTGTGAACACCCACTTCCAGCTCATTTAGCACACGGCAAGATACCTGGGAGCACCACGCCATTCTAGGAGGATTGTCATTTCAAGTGTCACTTTTGAAGCATTGCTGGGCATCTCTCTGGTACGCAGTGAAGTGAAATCCCAAGAGCCACTTTCAGTCTGAATTAAAGCCTTTAGCAGGAGATGCACAGAACTGCCCCCCCCCCCGCAGGATTAAGTCAGCTGTGAGCTGAGCTTTTTCTCCTTCATATTTGTTCCACTGTCTGATCAGCTATAGTTTCCAACTCCTCTCTCCCTGCCTCTTCCCTTTTTTATTCTTCCCCTTTATTTTGGGAAGCTGCCCTTCTTATTCCATCTGCTTCACAAATGAACCCCAAACTCTCAAAGAACTGTACAACTGACTTAATTGCATAATATACTTAGGCTAGGGTCTATGTGATCACAAACAAAGGTTTCTGTAGCAGAAGGGAAAATAGATTGTGACTGTATTGTGATCCTTTTTATTCAGCAGAACCTCAGGGGGAGAGAGGCACAAAGCATGGCAACTCCAAGGGGCTGGTGGGAATCCTTTAGTCCAACAAACAAGTTCTCTTTTTAAAATTCAAACCCCAGTTCAAGTCAGACTGCTACGTACAACATTCTGCATACATATCAACTTCATATTCTGCTGTCGTCTTATTTATTTATTTGCTGAATTTATATACATCTATCTGACAGTGTGCATGAATTAGATTTGTTCTGGTTGTTTGATGCTATCCTACCAGCTACGGCAATGGCTTACCACTCCAGAAGGGCATGGTAGAATGTGATGCTAATATCCAATACCAAGATGAAGGTCTACCAGGCTTATGTGTTGAGCACGCTGCTTTATGGAAGTGAGCCACAGGCAGTTTACAATTTCCAGGAGCCACATATGCTGTGACAAGAAGATTTTGGGCATCGCATGGCAGGACAGAGTCTCAAAGATGGCCTCTCCCAAACCCACATTCCCAGCACATTCACACTCTTGTCTCAGTGACGTCTACGCTGGCTTGCCCATGTCTACAGAATGGAAGATGGCAGGATCCCCAAGGGAGATCTCCAGGGAGCTGGCTTCAGCCACCAAGCCTGTTGGCAGACCAACTCTGTGTTACAAAGGTGTCCGCAAACAAGACTAGAAGGCTGGCAATAACCACCATTGCCGTTTGAGAATCCCTTGCAGATGACCCCAGCGCTCGGAGACAGTCACGGTTGTGTATCCACAGCAGTGACCAGTAGAGGAATGACTGCTGGGAGGAGCGCAGAGAGAAGAAACGCCATGGGGCATCTGCCGCAGCACAATGAACACTTTCACCTGCCCCAGATGCAACAAAACATGTCTGTCTCCAAAGCCACAGCAGGTGTTGTAACCCCAGACGCAGAGTCTTCCATTGTCTCCCGAGACAGACGGATGCCAACAACAACCATAGACACTACACTGCCATCTGGTTCCAAGAGAGCTCAGTCAGTCTTGCCAAGTCAACAGTAGGGACCATTGCTCTTTCCTGGCTCCTCCCTGTGTCTACATAATGGGTGGTAAGCCTCCAGCCCTCAGGCCCATTTCATACAGGCAGCAAGAAGGGGGGAAGCAAAGAAGGCAGTGGAGGTTTAGGATCAGAGTGTTCCTTCTCCTAGATGGGCTACCTTTCCTCGCCTTCTTGAACAGTGGACGCACTATTAGTCTCCTCCACTCAATCCGCCAGAGCCTTTCTTTGCGTGCAAGGGAAGTCCCTAACGCACAGAGGGTTTGAGACCCACCGGCTACCCCATTATGTGGATTATGCCAGCTATATTATCAAATTTAGTTTAACAACTTCTTCAGATTTCTCACAAAGCCTCCCACGTGTTGGCACTGACCTCCGGCTTAGCACAGCACAATGACTTTTCTACAACCTAAGCATTCAGGAAACAGATGCCACCATGGAGCAATCTTCCAGGCTGTCTACCAGTTAACTCTGAAAAGGAAGCAAATTGTGATTTGGAAAAAAGCTAAGACACAACTGAAGGTAATCAAATTCTACTCAGAGTAAACCCACCGAAATAAACATACCGGTAAGTAAGTTAGAGCCTTTAATTTCAATGGGTCTACACTGAGTGAAATCACCCAATGTTTGGAATTTGTCCTTGGCCTGGCCACATTAGTCTTTCACATACCCAGGGATAATCATCAACGGGACCTATTAATAAATGGAGAAAGTTTGTTATGCACCTTGAGATATTTGCATAGGCTGGATTACAAATCTATTTTAAAAATCCTCTGAGATTACTGAAATTTAAGAATGATACACCAATAGATCAATTTCAAGAGAAAACAGGGCAATTTTTATTTAACTTATTAAGCATGAGAACACATATACTGTTTTTTCCGTGTTTAAGACGAGGTTTTTTTTAAAAAAATAACAATGCTTAAAATTTGGGGTCGTCTTATACACGGATAGTGCTGAGATGGGACATGTGATTGGTGGCTGCCGCAAGCAGGAGATTGTCATCGGCGTTCAGTGGGGTGAATGGTGTGCTGCTGGCAATCAGGTGTGCAATTGTTGGCTGCTGGTGGCGGGCGGTCAAACGATTGGTGGCTTCGTGGATGTGTGCAATTGGCATTGGTGGTCAGGCGGGTGAGTGATTGTTGGCAATCCCTCCCCAAAAAGCTCAACAACTCTGCGCAATCCCACCCCTCGAAAAAGGTTAACAACTCTCTGCAATCTCCCCTCATTTCCTCAATTTTGAGTCCCCAAAAATAGGGGTTGTGTTATATATGGAAAAATACGGTACTTTGAATAACTGGCCTGTAGGAAAACAAATGAGAGCTAAGTACAAACTCAAGATGCAAAGAAAAGATACCAAACAATATTGGTAAGGGAGGACTGAGCTCCCAGACAGGATCTAAGCTCCTGATTCCCAACAGACTCGCTTTTGCCAAGTTAGTTTCAGAAAGTCATACTGTATTCTTAAAAAGGCATATATCAGAAGAACTTGTATCCGTAACAGACTTCCTCTCACGCAAAGTTACTACTTCTTTACCCTGTAGTTCCCCTGAACCCCCAAATCTGCTATGGGTGATTGGGAGAACCTGCAGAACAAGTTGGAGGTGCAGAACAGTTTGTTCATCTAGGCCAGGCATGTCCAAAAAAGCTCAATGATCACTGCAAGATTGCAGTCTCTTGGGAGCTGGACGCGCCTGATCTAGGCTGATGATGAGACTTCAAACGCAATCCTGGCACCTGGGTACCTTCAGCTGGTCGCAAGTGGCCAACAGCAAAATGCGCATGGCAAATTTTGAATGTTGGCTATGATCAAAATTAGAATCACATCAAAGAAGGGATTCAAAATCTTATCTTAACAGGGCATGAGATGGCCCATTAGCAGGCAACATTTCATCAGTATTACCAAATCTGACACTTTTATAATATGCTTTCATCTTTCATTAAGAGATTATGAGTTTTAAAATATTTATCTCAGCTAGCTACCAATCAATCAAAGGGAAATTTGAATGTGATTTATAAAATTACCAACTTGCTTTTTAAAATGACCATTGCTAACAAGGCCAAAAAAACCCTTAGTTATAAAATAATTGCCAACTTGGGAATTCTTATCAACAAAGATGGGAAACAGGCGAGTTAGTCCAATGAACCTAATTTTTTTTTCTATAGCTGTGGTTTCCAAACCACAGTCTGCAAAATTCATTCAGGTGGTCTTTTGCATTTCTATAAAAAAATACAATTAAAAACCATACAGCACCTAGCACAGTGTACCCCTGCTACAGCAGGCAGAAAAACCCTTTTAAAGAAGGGAAATACAGCTTAACAAGTCTTCTCATTCAGATTGGTTGTAATTTTTGTACTAAAGGATGTTATCATAATTCAGAGTGTTTACGACATCTTGTTAGTTTGATAGTGTGGGAAGTGTTTAAGATAGTAGTTTTATGATTCTTTGATTCCATACTTGAGAACCAGCTCAGGGTAGCTTTGGTAGGTTATGTACCTATGAAACAACCTGCCCAAACCAGGTGCCCTCCAGATTTTTTGGACTACAATCCCTTCAGTCCCAAACAACCTTTGTAGGCAAAAACACCTGAAAGGGCACCAGGCTGGAGAGGGTCAAATGCCAGTGTTTAACAGTATCTTCATTAGGCCTAAAAGTCAAGTCACAAACATTTTGAATGCTTTTAGAACTCTTCGTTTGGCAAGATGTTACTAAGTAGGGAACCACGGGGTGAAAAATAAAGCTTAGATAATTGAGGTGATTTTAATATGTTTTAGTATTTTAACTTTTGTATGTTCTGAAGTACGGCTGTGAATTTTTCTTGATTTACTTGTTTTAACTTTTTGTAAACCGCTTTGAGGTGCCTTTTTATTTAACAACCAGACTTTGTATAAATGTTATGAAACAATAAAGAAAATAATAACAATAACAATAATGTAGAAAAATTAGGCTAGATATTGTAACCATGAAGTCAGACAAAATGGAGACCGCAGGCTGAGGCACCCATCCTGTCTTGCCTGTGCTTCTTAGATCATATTTTGGCTCATAAAAGGATTTAATTCTACACTGGGCACAGAAATATCGCCTCATAGCTATAGACCTATTCAGTTCCACGCAGCTCTGGAGAAAGAGTGATTACGGAGATCATTTTGTTACTGAAAACACTGATTGTTCTATGCATTTTTGGTTTACGTCAGCATAATACTGTCAACAGTTGAACACAAATCTGTTCTTTCACTGAGACATTCTAGAAGGGAAAAAACTACTGGTAATAAGAAGAGTCTTGCTATTTTTTTAAAAAAAAGAAACCAGGAACTAAATTGAAATAATATAATGCCTTTACAAAATCTGTTCCATAGGTGGAGAATCAAGACAGTTTTAGAAAACCAAATCACCAGATGATGTTGAAGTTACAGTCCTTTATTTGCACAAACGTTTTTTTAAAAGCTTTATCAGAAAACCTATGAAAGAACTAAAGAACTTGAACCCGCAAAATAAGCTTTGTTCTATTCCATATCTATTATCTCCTTTACTGGGGTGTGTCTACGATAGCTTTATCTAATCAAACTGCCATACTTGGGTAATGCTAATAAATGTGATGAACCCAGGTTTGGACAAAAGGACAAACCAAGTATTTTGGTTTGTTGCTTGCAGAGACAGTGGATGTGGGGACTTCTGAGCAAGTTAAGTTAAACATTAACCATGGTTTATTGACATGTGGTTCAAGATGTCACACACCAGAGAACTGACAAAACAAACTTTATGACTCTGCCTTGGTTGTTTTATTCTGCAAGTAATGCTGAAGGAAGAATAGTAAGGCATTCATTACCCCTAAGTTTAGCAAAGTTCCGCAATACAAACAGGGCTACTTAAGGTCATTAAAGATGGCCCTAAAATTTTCACAAACTTTCACCAAAGTGCAAAATACATTTCTGCAAATAGAGAGGCTGAATAGCAGTATTCAATGCAACTGTAACCCAGACTAGGATGAAGCATGTAGCAAGCTGTTTCCATTCTCATGTAGGCCAAGGACAGCCAATGTACTGTACAGGCGGGGGTGGGGGGGGTGGGTCTGTGTACAGGCACCCTTGAACAAAAGCAGGAGGGGCCATATTGCTCCTCAACTCATCAGAAAAGCCATGTAATAAACCTGGATCTGAGTGACTTTCTCTCATGCTATGTTGCTACTCAATTCCTGATTCAGCAGTCTCATGGCAAGGCCACTGCCCAAGGCAGAGCACAATTCACATGTGCTGGGATGTGCACCAAAATGGACTAGATTGAGGCATGCTTATCGAAAAGGTGACGCACTATTGCCCCTCAGGACAGAGTTAGGACAGGCAACACAGTGTCTCCTTTTCATCGTTTCAACCTTGTATAAATTTGGGCCTTCGGTATCTTATTAGCCCAGAAAAAAAAGGAAGATGCTTTAGAATCACGTGATTCTTGAGTAGTAAAGACTCATCAAGCCCACATTCTTTGTAATTAAAATACACACACCCAGCGACAAATCCAAACATGACTGCTCAGCTGTGCAAAAAGCAGTCATCATGATATGGCATCTTGTTACTTAACCACCCGAAAGCAAGGCTTTGAATTAACATTATGAAAACAGAGCAGAATGCTCTCACTGGACGGGGTTTCCTGAATCTGCAAATCTAAGAACCGACTGCCCAAAAGGCAGAACAGCTGCTGTACTACAAAGCTGAGACCCAAAATAACCCCTGATCTGTCAGAGAAAGGTGCATTATTTTCAACCTTTATGCATTAGGAAGGTACTATGAAGCGTCTAAGACATGGGTAGGCAAACTGAGGCCCTGGGGCCGGATCTGGCCCAATCGCCTCCTCTATCTGGCCCGTGGACGGTCCAGGAATCAGCGTGTTTTTACATGAGAAGAATGTGTCCTTTTATTTAAAATGCATCTCTGGGTTATTTGTGAGGCATAGGAATTCGTTCATCTTCCCCCTCCCCCCAAAAATATATAGTCTAGCCCCCCACAAGATCTGAGGGACAGTGGACGGGCCCCCTGCTGAAAAAGTTTGCTGACCCCTGGTCTAAGAGATCCTGTACCTCAAAGAAAAAACACCCCAAGGGAGTTTGTGAACTTCTACACTACAAAACCTGTCTTAACTACAGACATCATGAAATATTAAAGCATTAATGCAATGACACAAAACCTAGCATATGCCATTTGCAACTGAGCTTTTACATCTGTAACCACTGCTGAAAACTACCTACACATTTTTTTGAAATATTGTGCTCGTAGATCCAAAATGTATTAGCCTGAGTAAGTGGTGCGTTTTTTTCAATTCACAAAACAGGACCTCTGTGGCTAATACAGATTAAAGATAAAATGAGGTTGGTTTTTGACAGACTAAAATAAGAAAGCCAACCACAAGAATGAATTATTTTTCAGCAACCTTTCCAAGTGAAAAGTTATATTTTAATGTCTCAAATAGCAGAATGCTTAGGGAGGTAATTTATAGATGCTTTTTGGAAAGTAATTAAATACCTGAGAAGATAACAATGTTAACACCACAATAATGATAGCACCTCCAGAATGTGTCACATCACCAGTCACTGGGCTGCCCAAATATTTAATGATAACACAACTCAAGCACATTGATGCCATGAAAAAAGACAGTGATATGCAAATAGAAACTATGTCTATAATTTTTTTTAATTAAAGGTGGGTACTAACTATACCATATTACACTTCTGATGGAAAAGCCCCAGACAGATTATTATCTAACAGCTGAGTGAGCATAGTTCCTAGAATACCCTCCGTTCAACTTCTAGTCTGAAAAAGAACTTTATCATCTTGTCTAAGATTAAAACACCACACAGGCCCTAGGGAGAAGCAGAGCTTTATGGGGAAGCTGGGGACTAGAAAGAGATCACAGGAGATAGTAAAATGAAGGGGTGGAGAGGCCAGAGGCAAGGTGGCCGGTGGAAGCATGCAGCAAGGCAATGGACTGGAAAAAGAGGAACCCGTGAGAAGAGCTGGAAAGTGAGACTTGAGGAAAAGCACAAAATGGACAGAGAACAGGGGAAGAAGGCTCCAGCGAGACAAGGAACTTTGGAGAACAGGACAAGCTGCATTGCACCATACCACAGACAACATTTCAAGTTGCAATCTCCAAGTTTCCACTTAGCTGACACATACATTTATCCTATCAGCAAAAAAAATAGGATGTATAACAGAGTTCTTAAGAAGCAATGACTGCTGGAGCTGGAGGAGAAAGTGCAAATGGGACCAAACCTCGCAGAACAGCAGGCTTTGCAAGCGCCTGTCTCATCAACATTGCAAGCAGATGCATGAAAGTACAATTTGTCATCTCCTACTTATTTTAAAAGAACACTGTTGGAAGAGGGCTGTTTTAAGTAGAGAATGAGGAGGAAAAGCCCCCCACTCTTCATACCCTTCTTCTGCACTAACAGATTCCTCCCTCTCAAGCTATTTCCAGTTTGTTTCCACACTCTACTTTCACAAACATGGGTTCAGCACTGCCCAGAGGGAGAAGCAGTTGGGGCTAGATAGGAATGGAGAAGTGGCAGGCAGAGAAAGGCTAAAACAGCCCTCACACTGCAGCTTTTTCCTAAACTGGCCCATCTTAAGCAGCTTTCTTTTCTTTTTTTCATGTTAAAGGCGATCGGGGCCTTGTTATGTATCCACATGCAATGGTAACTTGATCCTGACAAAATTACAACAACAAACAGTTATGCAGGAAAGGCAGTTTGCCTGTTGTGGCTTCTCCTGGGACTGCAGTACTCAGCAACCTAGGAAAAGCAATGCAGGCCATCAGACAATGTGCAAAGGTGGTGAGATTAAATGTATTGGTTTGAACCAGCCAGCCATCTGCTTGGCTACAGGTTTCTAGGCGGAGTATTATTGCTGTGCTAGAAGACAAGATACGCAAGCAGGTAAACCAATACCATTTTTTGCTTCTGTGTTGCACCTCTGAGGAGAACTTACAAGCCTTTCAACTTTCCTGGGAGTCCATATAAAAAAATACCCAAGAAAGGAAGAGCTCAGTCAAGAACAGGATACAAATGGATCTTCTCAATTTTGCACCCCCTTTGCTTGGCGCTCTTTGCAGGGCAACAGCCTGAACCACCCTAAATCTGGAGCTGCCCACCACATACCAAGCTACCTTTTATGGAGTCCCCAGCAGGAATGGCTCTCCAGGGATGGAGACGGGAGCTTGGCCTCACTCAACGCCAGGTGCTGAACCTGAGGTCCTCTGCATGGAAAGCAGGCACTCCATCCACAGAGCCTGGTTTATGCTGGCCCCCACCAACAGCGCAGGACCAGGGGGTGCAAAAATTGTGCCTCTCCCCTCTTGCTCAGAGTAGTTAAGAACCCACCTGCCCACATGACCAGCACAGTTGCAATGGGGGCAGCAGAGCAACGCTTGAGAACGGAGTGCTAAAGGCAGGGGGCATCCCAAAAGGTAGTGTCTCCTCGGGGGAAGAATTCAGCCACTGGTGGGGGCCATTGATGCAGAACAGACCCGACCCTTATGGCCGGGGGGGGGGGGAGTCACTGGCAGAGAGCCAAAGGGGACCCAAACCAAACATCAGGTCCTGTATACCTGAAGGAGCATCTCCGCCCCCATTGTTCTGCGTGGACACTGAGATCCAGTGCCGAGGGCCTTCTGGCGGTTCCCACCCTAGAAGAAGCAAAGCTACAGGGAACCAGACAGAGGGCCTTCTCGGTAGTGGCGCCCGCCCTGTGGAACGCCCTCCCATCAGATGTCAAGGAAACAGGCAACTACCTTATTTTTAAAAAACATCTGAAGGCAGCTCTCTTTAGGGAAGTTTTTAAAATTTAATGCTGTATTGTTTTTAACACTCGATTGGGAGCCGCCCAGAGTGGCTGGGGAAACTCAGCCAGATGGGCGGGATATAAATAATAAATTATTATTATTCCTTGACATCAGATGGGAGGGCATTCCACAGGGTGGACACTACTACACAGAAGACCCTCTGCCTGCTTCCCTGTAACCCAGGGGTCAGCAAGGTTTATCTTGCCTGTGCCGGATCGGTCCCACGGCGATCCCTCAATGGGCCGGATCACACACGTGCGTGAGCATGCGCACCTGCGATTTTCAGCACCATGGAAGCGAGTTCCCGCACCGCGCTGTGCCAGTTTAGCACAGCGCGCAAGTGGGCACCTCAGTTCAGAGGTGGCCCATGGGCCTTAGGTTGCTGACCCCTCAGCAGATGAGCGGGGTATAAATAATAAAAAATAATAATAATTGTCCATGGTCTCTCGGGGGGGGCATTATTATTATTATCCATGGTCTCTCGGGGGCATTATTATTATTACTATCCATGGTCTCTGGAGGGAGGCATTATTATTATTATTATTATTATTATTATTATTATCCATGGTCTCTGGAGGGAGGCATTATTCTTATTCTTATTCTTCTTATTATTGTCCATGGTTTCTCAGGGGGATATTATTATTATTGTCCATGGTCTCTCAGGGGGGCATTATTATTATTATTATTATTATTATTATTATTATTATCCATGGTCTCTCGGGGGGGGACATTATTATTATTATCGTTATTATTATTATTATTATCCATGGTCTCTCAGGGGGGCATTATTATTATTATTATTATTATTATTATTATCCATGGTCTCTGGAGGGAGGAATTATTCTTATTCTTATTATTCTTATTATTGTCCATGGTCTCTCGGGGGACATTATTATTATTATTATCCATGGTCTCTCAGGGGGGCATTATTATTATTATTATTATTATTATTACCCATGGTCTCTCGGGGGGGGCATTATTATTATTATCGTTATTATTATTATTATTATTATTATCATCCATGGTCTCTCAGGGGGGCATTATTATTATTATTATTATTATTATCCATGGTCTCGGGGGGCATTATTATTATTATCGTTATTATTATTATTATTATTGTCCATGGTCTCTCAGGGGGGCATTATTATTATTATTATTATTATTATTATCCATGGTCTCTCGGGGGGCATTATTATTATTATCGTTATTATTATTATTATTATTATTATTATTATTGTCCATGGTCTCTCAGGGGGGCATTATTATTATTATTATTATTATTATTCTGCATGGTGTCTCGGGGGGGGGGCCATGCTGACCCCTCTCCTTGCCAGGGGAGCCTCGGGGCGCCTCTGCGCGGCCCCGACAGCAGCCATCCCGCCCCCCCCCCAGGCCGAGGCGCCTCTGGAACGGGCTGCCTCATGAGGCGCTGCCGCCTCGGCGGGAGAAGCGCGCCCCGGGGCCCCGCCCGGGAGCCTGCCGCCCTCGGCCCCGCTGACCTGTCCTCCGAGACGCTGAGGAAGCCGTCCTCCTTGGGCACCAGCGCCGCCATGGTCACGGCGTGGTCCGGAGAGCCCTCCACCTGGCCGAGCAGCAGCGGCCGGCGACGGAGCGGCGACGAGGGAAGCGCCGGCGCCGCCATAGGGGGACCGAGCCCGGCCGGATTCCTCCCTCAGCGGCAGCCGCTTGGGAAACCAGCAGCCGGCCCTGCCCGACCACGCCGCGCATGCGCGCTGCCACGGAGGAGCAGGCGGCCGCAGAGGGGAGGGGCGGCGCCCAAGGGGGGCGGGGCGAAGGGCTTTCCAACGCCACCACCGGCTCCCCAGCGCACGTTCGGAGACCGTTGCTCCCGCTTAAAGAACTTCTGGCGCTACTGCTGGGAATTGTAGCTCCGCCCCGCTTCGCGGTCTCCGTCGCAGCGCGCATGCGTGGCTCCTGGCTCTCCAAGCAGCAGCAGCATCTGCGGGATGCTTGGCTCTGTCCGCCCTTTGGTTCCCCCTATGGCAGTGATGGCCAAACTTGGTCCTCTGTTTTTATGGGACTACAACTCCCATCATCCCTAGCGAACAGGACCAATGGTTAAGCATGATGGGAATTGTAGTCCCAAAACAGCTGGAGGTCCCTATGGCGTCCCCGGCGCTTCCCTCTTCCCCGCTCCTGCTGGGCCAGCTGGAGTCTGGCTCTCCGGACCCCGCCGTGAGAGACCCGGGGGGCTCTGGGGCTTCCTCGTCGTCTCGGAGGAAGGTGAGCCGGAGGGACGAAGCAAGAGGGGCGGGGGGGCGCGCTTATCCAGGGAGCCCGAGGGGGACGGAGACGCCGTCATGAGGCAGCCCGTTCCAGGGGCGCCTCCTCGGCCGGGGGAGGGGGAGAGAGCTCCCTTCGCCAGGACAGCTGGGATCAGCATCGCTCCCCCCCCCCCGAGAGACCATGGGCAAAACACTCAAGATGTTGGCTTTGGGCCCCCTTTGGTTCTCCCCCCCCCCCCAGCCAGAGGGGTCGGGTCTCTTCTGCTGCGCCCCCCCCCGGCTGTTGTAACGGCCCCCACCAACGGCTGGATTCTTCCCCATCCTTCAGCGCTGCTTCGGTGCCTCCTTTGCAGCAGCAGATTTTGAGGTTCATGGGCAGTGGCGTAGCGTGGGTTGTCAGCACCCGGGGCAAGGCAAGTAATTTGCGCCCTCTAACCCCTGGATTTGCGCCCCCTAACCCTAACCCTAACCCCCAGATGTTGCTCCCGGTGCGGCCGGCCCCCCCTGCACCCCCCACGCTACGCCACTGTTCATGAGAACTACTGGCAGCGGCGTAGCGTGGGTTGTGAGCACCCGGGGCAAGGCAAGTAATTTGCGCCCCTAACCCCTAACCTGCCGCCGCTGCCAGCTTCTTCTTGCTGCTGCCTGGGCTGGGGTATTTACGGTAAGGTAGCCACTGTGGCGGCGGCGGGTCCATGTCAGGTGATCTGAGGTGAGTTGCCGCTGGCGCTGCCGCCCAAACGACGCCGCTTGCCCGGAGGAGGAGGAGGGCAGAGAGGCAAGGAAAATGCAACATGGCCCAGCAGCTGCAGCAGCGGCGGCGGGGCTGTGAGGAGGGGCTGCCTGGCATGCCCTTCGTGGCCCTGACGCGCGGGGACCGCGGCGAGCGCTGAGAGCCGCTGCCTGCCGGATGCCTTCAGCCCGGACGCGCGCACAGCTCGTCGGTCCGCGAGACATGGGGCTCTGCTACAGCCTGCGTCCGAGGCTCTTCGGCGACTCTGGAGGCGGCGAGCGCACCCCCCCAGATGTTGCGCCCGGCACGGCCGGCCCCCCCTGCACCCCCCACACTACACCACTGACTACTGGGGAAAGAAGCAGTAACTTTGCGCGAGGGGAAGTCTGTTCTGGGTACAACTCTTCAGGTTCTTCTGATGTACAGTGGTACCTCGGGTTACATACGCTTCAGGTTACAGACTCCCCTAACCCAGAAATAGTACCTCGGGTTAAGAACTTTGCTTCAGGATGAGAACAGAAATCGCGTGGTGGCAGCAGGAGGCCCCATTAGCTAAAGTGGTGCTTCAGGTTGAGAACAGTTTCAGGTTAAGAACGGACCTCCGGAACGAATTAAGTACATAACCAGAGGTACCACTATATGTCTTTTTAAGAACACAGTATGACCTTCTGTGGGACGTGGGTGACGCTGTGGGCTAAACCACTGACGCTGTGGGTTAAACCCACACATAACTACTGGAAACAAAACAAATTCCTTCCAGTAGCACCTTAAAGACCAACTAAGTTAGTTCTTGGTATGAGCTTTTGTGTGCATGCACACTTCTTCAGATACACTTCTTCAGATACACACTTCTTCAGATATTTCATGCATGCACACGAAAGCTCATACCAAGAACTAACTTAGTTGGTCTTTAAGGTGCTACTGGAAGGAATTTGTTTTGTTTTGACTATGGCAGACCAACACGGCTACCTATCTGTAACTATAACTACTGGACTTAGCTCTAATTTATTTTCCTATATAAAAAAATTCCTTCCAGTAGCACCTTAAAGACCAACTGAGTTAGTTCTAGGTATGAGCTTTCGTGTGCATGCACACTTCTAACTCAGTTGGTCTTTAAGGTGCTACTGGAAGGAATTTTTTTATTTTGTTTTGACCATGACAGACCAACACGGCTACCTATCTGTAACTGGAACTATGGAAGGCACCACATTGAGCCGCATTATTTTCCTATGTACCTGTTACTCAAAGTGTGTGTGTTCACATGCTTAATGAGTTAAATAAAAATTGCTTTGAAAAAAATGATCTCTTGGTGTGTCACTCTTAACTTTTTCACACTGTGTTTTACCCAGTAATCTCAGCAGAGGTTTTTTTTTTTAAAATTGTAATCCAGCCTATACAAATAGATGAGTCTTTGCTGAAAGAAGAGTGTGAAAGTGCTGGGAATGGAGGCTTGGGAGAGGCTATCATTGTTTAAGATTCTGCCCTGCCATGTGACAGGGCAAAATCTACCTGACACAGTGCCTTCCAACTCTACAGTTCTCTGATTGTAAATACACATTTGTTGCATGCATGTGTTAT
Organism: Podarcis erhardii; assembly: GCF_964252035.2. NCBI lineage: Eukaryota > Metazoa > Chordata > Lepidosauria > Squamata > Lacertidae > Podarcis > Podarcis erhardii. The sequence goes on along the minus strand of NC_138507.1, from coordinate 8,173,278 downwards.
GCTTTGTAGATGCTCATGTAAAACACTTTGCATGGGCACACCTAAAAAAATCTACAAGTAGGCAACCAGATAACTGTGCTTTTTTGCTTCAAAACAGGGTCTGATAATATTGACTATGTGCTTGCAAATATCTAGCATTTCAATGTCTGTGTTCCTGTGTTTATCTACCGGTGGTGAAAAACACGAGTCATTTTCACACACGTAATACCTAACTGTGTGTTAAATGATGATTTGCAGTGTATACAACAAAAAACAAGAAATAGTAACAATGACCTAATCTGCTGGGAAGGCCATAGATACCCGTATTTTTCGCCCCATAGGACGCACCGGCTCATAGGATGCACCTAGTTTTTTTGGGGGGAAATAAAGGGAAAAAATTATTTCCCCCCCCCCAGGTGCTCTGCACTAATCCCGAAGCTTGGGGCGTGCGGAGCTCAGTGCGCCCCAAGCTTCTGGGTGCCGGCAAGGTCTCCGCTAGTCGTGGGAGAGTCGCGCGGCTCTCCCACGGCTAGCAGAGCGCTACGCTAATCCCGAAGCTTGGGGCGTGTGGAGCTCAGTGCACCCCAAGCTTCTGGGTGCAGGCAAGCTCTCCCACGGCTAGCGGATAGCTTCCTGAAGCCTGGAGAGTTAGAGGGGTTGGTGCGCACTGACCCCCTTCGCTCTCCAGGCTTCAGCGAAAGCCTGCATTCGCCCCATAGGACGCACACACATTTCCCCTTCATTTTTGGAGGGGAAAAAGTGCGTCCTATAGGGCGAAAAATACGGTACGTATAACTAAAAGGTGTGTGTCATTTGTTTAAACCATAACGTGTACAAGTTTTATGAGTATGAGAAAACAAGGTGATAATCTTGCATCCTTTCACATTTTTGGCTCCTTCCTTGGCAACACCACGACAGATACCTCCATAGAATGTTTCATATTTCCTCCCTACCAATGATGGGGAAAGGCTAAAGATGTCCCCCCCCCCTTTCTTTTACAGAACTGTTGGTGTGGCTGAAGAGAGGCAGTGGTCATTATTGGCCTAGCCTATACCAACCCCTGCTTGTAAGTATTTGCAATCTTTAGTCCATTTTAGTTCTCAGTTTTCAGCACCACTCGTCATTTTTTCATACCACTCCCAGCAATAATTAGCTGTTTGGAGCACAGTGTGGACCTTCCATAATTCTGATGGCACTTAAATACGTTGAACTTTTTAAAACAAAGGATTCTGGTGTATGACAAATGTGACACCACTGTTCTTGGATTCCATTTTTATCTGTCCCCATGGACTGTGCTAGCTGAGGCTGATGGGGGCTGTTGTTTAGCAACATGTGGAGGGCATCCTATAGGCTACCCTGGCCTATGATGTTCCTATAGAATATTCATCCCAAAGACATGAAAAAGAAAACATTGATAGGAAAAAAGTAAAACTTAAATTTGTGTAGTAAAGGTAAAGGGACCCTTGACCATTAGGTCCAGTTGTGACCGACTCTGGGGTTGCAGCGCTCATCTTGCTTTACTGGCCGAGGGAGCCGGTGTACAGCTTCCATGTGGCCAGCATGACTGAGCCGCTTCTGGCGAACCAGAGCAGCACATGGAAACGCTGTTTACCTTCCCGCCGGAGCGGTACCTCTTTATCTACTTGCACTTTGACGTGCTTTCAAGCTGCTAGGTTGGCAGGAGCAGGGACCGAGCAACGGGAGCTCACCCCGTTGCGGGGATTCGAACCGCCGACCTTCTGATCGGCAAGTCCTAGGCTCTGTGGTTTAACCCACAGCACCACTCTTAGGACATTCCTATTTTCACGGGAGAAATGTTGCAGCATATGCAGTTATGTGACCCCCGAGCCCAGGAGATAAGTAACTATACAACCTTTAGAAGACATCTGAAGACAGCCCTGTATAGGGAAGGGTTTTTTTCAATGTTTAATGCTTTATTATGTTTTTGTATATGTTGGAAACTTCCCAGAGTGGCTGGGGCAACCCAGTTCAGAATCATCATCATAATAATGGAATAGGACATTTCTATTTTCATGGAAGAAATGTTGGAGGGTATAAGACAGGTATAGGAGACAGCTAGTGCTCAGTTGGTGCAGGAACAACTTAAGCTGGAATCCAAAGGAATAGGCACATTTTGCATATTTATAAAAAGTGGAACATGGAAGAAAACCATGAGAGAAAACTTAGTCGCGTCCCTTAAGAGGAGCAGTGCTTGTGGCTGCTAGTTTTCTCAGGGCCCAGGGGTGCTGCATCGTAATGTTCATTGTGACATCTCCCTCTGCTGGCTCATTGGTCACCAGAGCTCTAGAAGGCCTGGGATCTCCTATGCTTGGATCATTCTGTGCTTGTGAGAGTAGAGAGAGCATGTAAGTAGGATTTCTTTCAACATCAAAATTCTTCGATGATAGAGAATTCATCTTGAGCACAGAGGTGTTAGAGAGCACTAACAGTGAGCCCCATTTTTCTTTTTCTCTATGCTTTTCAGAATTAGAAAAGTGTTTTCCTGATTGGGAAGCAAGAACAGAATTTCGCCTATCCCAGAGACCTCCCCCTTGCCCACCCCCTCCCGCTTGGCCTCCCCCTCTGGACCCCTCTTTGAGAGGACAAAAAAAGGTAAGACCCTTCAGCATATAGATGTTGATTTCAGAATAGGTCGAGGTTCCAAGATGGCGACGGCTTAGCAAGCAGGCTTCGGAGCTCCTCAGATAACAGGACTGTAATTATCGTTGATTGCTACCAAGGGAAGTAATTTTTCCTTTTTTTACTTCTCTACTTTTAAACCTACCAACCTACTGAGATTCTAACAGCACCTTCTTGTCTATGCTATGAGAAACATCTTGGGCAAGTTCTGTGAAGCATCCTGGGCAGGCCGCCAGCTGCTAGCTATTAACCACCAACTCTGTTCTATACTTTGCTCCTGAAACTCCTGGCAGTCTCCACACGGAGAAGCTCTTAAATTGAACAAACCGAGCACTTTCTATTTTTTCTCTCTTTTTTGGTTGGGTGGGGAAACCTGTCATGGTATTCCCCAAGAATGAAGGGGAGGAGCAGAGTCAGGCAGAGGAAGGGAGCAGTGGCGGTGGAGGAAAGAAGGGAAAGCCAGGAGGAGGGACAGCTCACAGATGTTGGACCAGAGCCTCAACACCGCACAGAAAGTCCTGGCACAGACAGTGAAACAATGTCTGCCAAGGAAAGGAGAGTGTTAAACTGGAGGGGACAGAGACATCACATGAAAATTCCACACCTTTTCTGTTGGAGAAGGGGCGGGCATAAGGCACTCCCAGAATCTGAGCCGGAGGATTCGGATGCATGATTGTAACATGCCGCTTGTACATATGTAAAATAAAGACTGTATATATGAACTCTGAGTGAGCAGAGGTATTTCTTGCGGAGAGCATTCACAAGCCATCACAAAACCTCTCCTTGTTTACTCCCCACGGCGACGCTATGCCTGCTAGTAAACGCTACAGGGACCCAGAGGATGGAGCTCTCTCACCGGTTCCCAAACAATCTAAAATAGAGGACTTTTTAAAACAAATCTGCTTTTATAGTTCCAACAAAAAACTGGGTTTCTCCCCTTGAGAATGATTGTGAGTGTGGGGAGAGTATTCAAGGTGAGAGCATAGAACTGGATCCAGCAATGGGGCAAGTTGATCCTGTGCCGCTAAGAGAGGAAGGAGTAACAAGTAGGGAGAGCACCCAATTAACTCTAATTGCAAGAACGGTTGAGCATATCTTCCAACAAATTAGAGGTATTGCCTCTCAAGTAACCCAATTATCCAAAGAGGTCCAGAGTCTATCAGTTAATAACAAGCAGGCATTAACAGAACACCATAGTACCAAAGTGAATTGGAAACAACAAGAGCAGACCCCTAAGCTCGACATAGAACGTGCAGAGGTTCTTAAAACAAACTCTTCTTCCAACCAAAAAAGATCTGCATGACAATTTGTGGAAGGCCAGATCAAACTCCTAACTGGAAAGGTGCGCAGTATTCCAAATGACATTTATCAGACTTACTTGGCGTTGGACTTACAGATTTCAGAATAATATTAGTCCCTAAGGTCTCTGAACTGTCTGAGGCCTATTTTGAGGATCAGAAAAATAAACATATCACATGTGGCTCTTTGTTTTTCCTGTAGGCTCTGCATACCTCCTCCCTTCTTCATGTGGAGAAAGATGGCGGAAGAGCTCCTTCATTGGAGGAGCTCAAGAAAGGCCCAAGACAACATGAAAGGAATGTCTATTTCCAAGAATATTTTCAGTGTATATAAGAAAGTCTCTCTAACTGCCAGCCTTCTCTTCTTTTCCATTCAGAAGACCTAATTGTAGAAGACCTTGAAGAAGACTGTGAGCAGTGGCTCTTACTCCTAGGTAAGTGCAGTTAGGATTTCACCCTTAGTAAATCAGTTTCCAGCCAGTGGTCATTCATTCTACCCCAGCCTTATTTACTTCCCCCTTCTGCGCCATTTTAGCCTTATGGTTATAAACTGGCCATTCATAAATATGGATTGTATGAATCTAAAAAAATGTATGAATATGCAAAAGGTCTGAGTTCTAATATACGTCCCTAAGGTTACTTAGGAAAGTCTCTCTGTAACTGTCTGAGGCCTATTTTGAGGTTCAGAAAAATAAAAAAATCCCATATGGCTCTTTGTGTCCCTGTAGGCTCTGCAGACCTGATCTGGAGGAAGCTGGTGGGAGGCAGAACACTCAGGACAATATGAAGGTATGTCTATTTCCAAGGATATGTTCAGGGTATATAAGAAAGTCCCTAAAACAGTTATAATTGCTAGCCTTCTCTTCTTTCTTTTGGACAAAAGGGAGCACATTGGCCCAACTGCAGCATTCTCTGGGATACAGCACGCATGGTAAGGCAGCCTTCAGAGAAACAGCTTTTCGGTGAGCAGTGCAGGCTGTTGTGAACTTCGCCTTACAGCGTGGACCCGTCCTGGGGGGGAAAGCATATAAGAACAAAACAAGTCATACAGGGGGACTTACTTGTGAGTTAACCCCCTTTCATTCCATGCTCTTTATTTCAGCGGGCTTTACATGCGCACAGCGGCGTGGCGTGGGTTGTCAGCACCCGGGGCAAGGCAAGTAATTTGTGCCCCCTAACCCGGGGGCAAGGCAAGTAATTTGCGCCCCATAACCCGGGGCAAGGCAAGTAATTTGCGCCCCTAACCCCTAACCTGCCACCGCTGCCAGCTTCTTCTTGCTGCTGCCTAGGCTGGGGTATTTACGGTAAGGTAGCCACGGCGGCGGCGGCGGGTCCGTGTCAGGTGATCTGAGGCGAGCTGCCGCTGCCGCCCAAACGACGCCGCTTGCCCAGAGGAGGAGGAGGGCAGAGAAGCGAGGAAAATGCAATATGGCCCAGCAGCTGCAGCAGCAGGGCTGTGAGGAGGGGCTGCCTGGCGCGCCCTCCATGGCTCTGACGCGCGGGGACCACGGTGAGCGCTGAGAGCCGCTGCCTGCCGGACGCCTTCAGCCCGGACGCGCGCACAGCTCGTCGGTTACGCGAGGCATGGGGCTCTGCTAGAGCCTGCGCCCGAGGCTCTTCGGTGACTGTGGCGAGCGCCCCCCCCTGATGTTGCGCTCGATGCGGCCGGCCCCCCCTGCACCCCCCACGCTACGCCACTGCATGCGCATGCTACACCTTGAAAGTACATTCTTTCCCGCAAAGGTTTCTGGGCACTGTAGTTTACTCCTCACAGAATCACAATTCCTAGCAACCCTTAACAACCTGCAGTGCCCAGAATTCTTTAAGAATGTGCCTTGGCAGTTGGACTAGATGACCCTTGAGGTCCCTTCCAAGTCTTCAGTTATAAGATTCTGTGAATGCACATATATTGGTGTGTTCACTTTGGCTCTGTTGAAATCAGTTAGTCACAGCTAGCTAAATCCCATTGATTTATGAAAGTGTGACTAATTTACAGCATAAACCCATATATGTCTACTCAGAAGTAAGCCCTGTTAACTTCAATGGGGGTTACTCCCAAATAAAATGGGTACAGGATTGCGGATCCTGCCCCCTAACATAAATCTTGGCTTTCCCCATGAGCAGGAGGTCCGAAGGGTGCGATAGATATTTAGGAGGAAAACTGCATCAGTTCAAACTATTATCATTTCGCCGAAATGGTCTTCTAACTTCAGTGAGCCTAACTGGACTGCAGCTCAGATAAATGAATGGTTTCCCACAAGCACTGGAGGTAAAGTGACAATGTAGAACTTTAGCCCCAGGACTTTGAGATGTAAACTAAACAGACTGCAGGGCACCTTCTTTCTGGAACCCAGGTTGATAAGAAGCACATGGGGAGACATTGCAAGAAAAGGGAACAGCTGCTGTCATGGTAGGAACATGAGAAGCTGCCTTCTACTGAGTCAGACCATTGGTCCATGTAGCTCAGTATTGTCTGCACAGGTCGGCAGCCCTTTTCCGTGGTTTTAGGCAAGATTCTAACGTCAGGGGCTGAACCTATGAGCTTCCGAATGCAAGCAGATGCTATACTACTGACCTTTCCTTTTTATTATTTGAAATATTTATAGAACCAGGTTCTTGGACCATTTACAAGGATAAAAACACACGAAAAAAATACATATAATGAAGCAGATATATATATACACACACACACACACACACACCCTTTCCCCCATCACCAAATAAATTGATCGTATTCCCCTTTTCACAGCAGGTTAAGAGAATGCCCTATTCAAAATCATTTTCTTCCTTTTATTGTTGTTGTTAATTAAATTTTTATGCCACCCTTAATCCATAGATCTCAGGACGGTTTCTTGATTAGCTGTTCTTCCTTCTGTTAACCCAGTTATATAAAGTTATATAATTTTTTGGCTAGAAGTGAAAGCTGCTAATGAACATCTTTCCCATCCCCAGTTTCCAAATGTGACTGACTTTCATTAATCATCTCTACATCCCCTCCCCACCCTGTTCTATACAAATAATTAAATTTAAGTTACATCAGTATGAGCATTTATAAAATGAAGTTGAAGAAACCAATAATAAAATTTTTTTTACAGGTTCAACTCTGTTTATAGGGAGACTTACAAATCCTACAGAGTAAACTTGTCCTATCCATGCTTCCATATATCTGCATTCCCATAAAATTAAAAAGCATTAATAGGATGTTTTAAGTCTTGTGACTATCAAGGGGAAGTTATGTGAAACTTATGGCTGTAAATAAAAAGGTGCTTTTTGCCATTTCTGTGGTAGTTCTCTTCTGTTATAGGTACCCGAGGTACCACTGTAGTAGAAGTATCAAAGAAGCAAAAGAGACTGTTTTTGTATGCGACAATAGCAGCCACAATGCTACTTGCCCAGAAGTGGAAAGAAGAGACTGTCCCAACGAAAGAAGAATGGATGACTAAGATGATAGAAATGGCCAAACTGACCATGAAGATCAGGCACCAAGATGAGGGAAAATTCAATCAAGAATGGAGAAAGTTAAGTAATGAAAATTTGATTAGATATGTATATATAAAAGGAAAAATGTTATTTAGAAAATTGAAAAATAAAATATCAGAAAAAAAAGAAAACATCTTCAACCAGGCCTTTGGCAGACCAACATCCTATATCCTTTGGAATGTATGGTGGGAGGTAGGGGGTTATAGAAGGCTGATCGCCAAAGAAATGATGCTTTTGAATTATGGTGCTGGAGGAGACTCTTGAGAGTCCCATGGACTGCAAGAAGATCAAACCTATCCATTCTTAAGGAAATCAGCCCTGAATGCTCACTGGAAGGACAGATCCTGAAGGTGAGGCTCCAATACTTTGGTCACCTCATGAGAAGAGAAGACTCCCTGGAAAAGACCCTGATGTTGGGAAAGATTGAGGGCACAAGGAGAAGGGGAAGACAGAGGACGAGATGGTTGGATAGTGTTCTCGAAGCTACAAGCATGAGTTTGACCAAACTGCGGGAGGCAGTGGAAGACAGGAGTGCCTGGCGTATTAGTCGTGGCGTAGCTAATTGGTTTACGACCCCAATTAGCCCCAGCTTTAAGCGATCTCCAGTCCGGCACGTTTCCCTCTAGCTGTGCCTCCTGCTGCGTTCCGCCACGAATTGCAGAGTAAACACAGCGGAGCTGTTGCTTCTCGGTGTAGAAGATTCAAACACACCCAGGCATTAGTGTGTTTAATTAACAGTGTTTATTCAAGCAGTAAAACAAAACAGCACTTCACAGACTTTCCCTGGACTGCTAGCGTTCTGTCTCCTTCGGAAGCAGAGACAGAACAGACAGTGGAATCAGACCACTCCCTCAAGTCACGCCTCAGGAATTGAGAGACGTCACACAGAACTCTTTAACCCTGTGAGTTCTGAAACCACACTCTGGTCCAGGGGGTCACGAAGAGTCGGACACAACTAAATGACTAAACGACGACAACAGGGGGTTATTGTTCTGCTTTTGTTTTTCTTATACATTTTGTGTTTTAATATTGTATTTTTATGCTGTTAACTGTCCAGAGATCTTCTGACGAAGGGCAGAATACACCTTTAAATCTCTGTGGTGCAATAGTTCAGTGTGTCTGTTAACCAGAAGTCTGGTGGTTCAAGTCCACCCAGGGACAGCTGTGGGCAGGATCCCTGCATTGCAAGGGCTTGGACTAGAGAACCCTGGGAGTCCCTTCCAGCTCAAAAGAACAAGTACACATGGTCGCTTGCCCACTGGATAGGAAATATCATTGAATTCACAACTTGGCCTTTTTCATGCTCTTCTGCACAGCTTTGATTACAAACCACCAAAACACTTCCTAGTTCTGGGCTGCTTTGGCTTCCAAACAGCATCCTAGCAACGTTATGTTCTGACAAGGTTCTATGTCTGCGATCTTTATTCTTGCTTCAGTAGATACATGAATATACTCCTGTGAATCAGCTCTGGCTCTTGCATTATAATTTGATAGCCTGCTTCTTTCGAATGCTAGATAAATATACCCTAATTATATAAAGTTCAAAATTTCCTTCAGCTCGCTTTTGGAGAACAGTACTTTAAACAAAGCCTGATTAATGTAGTCATTTTAAAGCCTTTGTTGCCTGGAAGAAGCTGGTTTTGATCAATGATGACAAATGGTGAAGCTGAGAGAGAATCGATTCTGGTTTTTAAACTAATTTTGGTTCTGCTGCATTTATTTTAATATTGAAACAAAAAACGCCTCTTGCTAACAGTAAGTTGAGCTTTTGATTTTAAGTTTACACACCACCCGAAAAAGGCACTTATGTTAAGGTTTAAGTACTACACAAATTTAAGTTTACTTTCTTCCTATTGATGTTTTCTTTTTCATGTCTTTGGGATGAATATTCTATGCTATACAGCAGCAAGAATATTGATGGCTCAAAAATGGAAACAAGAAGAAGTACCGACTCTGGAAGAATGGAGAACAAAATTAACAGATTATGCAGAACTGGACAAACTGACTGGAAAAATTAGATTTCAAAAGGACCATAAGTTTCTTGCGGACTGGGGAAAATTTACTGAGTATTTGGAAACTGTTTGTGAGGAATATACAACGCTAGTGTGCTTTAAAGAAGCTTTGTGAAAATATAAGGAATATTGTAAGAAAGTAAATGAGGATAGAAATATGGTATTTAAAGGCAATACTAAAATTAAGGAATGTGAAGACAGGAATTTAATTACGAATGATTGTCAGAGAAGTTGAAGGAGGTCCAATAAGCTAAAATATGTGATGTGGAAATTTGTACGATTGGAGTTGCTATGGAAAAATTTAATAATTTTTTTTAATATAAAAAAAGAATATTCTATGCTATAGGAACATCATAGGCCAGGGTAGCCTATAGGATGTCCTCCAGATGTTAATGAACAACAGCCCCAATCAGCCTCAGCCAGCAATAAATGGACTCAGACATAAAGTGGAGTCCAAGAACAATGGTGTCACATTGGCTATATTTGTCATACACCAGAATACTGTGTTTTTAAAACTTCAGCATACTTAAATGCCATCAGAATTACGGAAGATCCACGCTGTACCGGTAGGAGTGGTGATGAAGAAAAAGTGAGGAGTGGTGCTGAAAAATGAGAATTAAAATGGACTAAGTATTCCAAATACTTACATGGCAGTGGATTGTATATGCCAGGCCATTACTGACCACTGTCTCTCTTCAGCCACACATGAGCAGTTCTGTAAAAGAAAGGGGGGAAGCATCTTTAGCATCTCCCCATCATTGGTATTTTGAATCCCCACGGCGGGGTGCGCTCTCGTCGTTCGGTCCCAGTGCCTGCCAACCTAGCAGTTCGAAAGCACCCCCGGGTGCAAGTAGATAAATAGGGACCGCTTACCAGCGGGAAGGTAAACGGCATTCCGTGTGCTGCGCTGGCTCGCCAGATGCAGCCTGTCACGTTGGCCACGTGAACCGGAAGTGTCTCTGGACAGCGCTGGCTCCCGACCTCTAGAGTGAGATGAGCGCACAACCCTAGAGTCTGGCAAGACTGGCCCGAATGGGCAGGGGTACCTTTACCTTTTATCATTGGTAGATCTCATTCAAAAAATGGACACAAGTGCTAACTGAGGATGTGTCTAACTGGAAGACTTGCCAGCCATTAAGAATTAACCCCAGGAGCTCAAATGGGTCCCATGTCTTCCTATAACGAATATGGAAAATATGAATATGAATCCAACTGGCACCATTTCTGGACATTTCCATATTGATGCACCATTAGGAGGAGTCAGTACTTCTCTTTTGTGTGTTTACAAGAGTTCTCAACCAGTTGTAGATGCAAAACATAAATACAGCTTTGGTTTGTCCTATGGAGTTCAAAAATATTGTCAGCCAAATAAGTACCAAGTTGAATACTTCTAGGAAATCACTTTCCCCAGAGGCCGTGACTTTGCTGTCATCTGTAGTTCTTGCTGTTGTTACTAAGCATCTCTCGCTTACACTAAAAAGCGATTATAGGGAAGAAATCTGAATCGTTCTATAGAGGTATCTGTGGTGTTGTTGCCAAGGAACTTTCAGGTGCAATGCCCATTGCTTTGACTCAGATTACACGTATCTGTATGTACATATGTATGTATGTATGTATGTGTATGTAGATGTATGTAGATGTATAGACAGTGTGTATATAGTATTTAAAATAAAATGGGCACCATTCACCTAATAAACCATATCAACAAAACCCTTTTCCTTCCCCTGCATGCCTCCCAAAATTGTCTAGGGCAGGATTCCTCAACCTCGGCCCTCCAGATGTTTTTGGCCTACAACTCCCATGATCCCTAACATGCAGGTCCAGTGGGCAGGGATGATGGGAATTGTGGTCTCAAAAAACATCTGGAGGGCCGAGGTTGAGGACGCCTGGTCTAGGGTGTATGGCAGGGGATACTTCTATCTGGCAAGCTGATATGTTTGTAATGGCAGAATGTTAAATATATATTTCAATCTACAGATACTCCAAATGAAAAATGATTAAGATTTCCAAAGATGAAAATTTCCTTCCTAACTATCCAGGAAAAGTAACCAAGAGTTCAGCGCGAAAACAGAAGAACAGTCACAATGGTGGTGGCCCCTCAGCTACCCTTTCCCCAAAGGACCTCATCATGACAATTCTGTCGTTCCTGAACCCAGAAGCAAGGTCCTGTTCTCTTCATGCAGCAGCCACAAGAGAGAGAAAAGGCACCTCTTGTGAACACCCACTTCCAGCTCATTTAGCACACGGCAAGATACCTGGGAGCACCACGCCATTCTAGGAGGATTGTCATTTCAAGTGTCACTTCTGAAGCATTGCTGGGCATCTCTCTGGTACGCAGGGAAGTGAAATCCCAAGAGCCACTTTCAGTCTGAATTAAAGTCTTTGGCAGGAGATGCACAGAACAGCCCCCCCCCCCGCAGGATTGTCAGCTGTGAGCTGAGCTTGTTCTCCTTCGTATTTGTTCCACTGTCTGATCAGCTATAGTTTCCAACTCCTCTCTCCCTGCACCTTCCCTTTTTTATTCTTCTCATTTATTTTGGGAAGCTGCCCTTCTCCTCCATATGATTCAATAATGAACCCCAATAATAATAATAATAATAATAATAATAATAATAATAATAATTTATCATTTATTCCCCAGCCACTCTGGGTGGCTCCCCAGAATATTAAAAACACAATGAAACATCAAACATTAAAAACTTCCCTAAACAGGACTGCCTTTACAGTGGTGCCTCGCAAGACGAAATTAATCCGTTCCGTGAGGCTCTTCGTCTTGCGGTTTTTTTGTCTTGTGAAGCAAGCCCATTGACAGCTTAGTGGATTAGCGCTATTAGCAGTTTAGCGGCTTTTTGCGATCAGCTGTTAAGCGGCTTATCAGCGGATCAGCTGATAAGCGGCTTAGCGGCTTAGGAAAAGGGGGAAAAGGGGGGGGGAACCCGCAGGAACTCGCAAGACATTTCGTCTTGCGAAGCAAGCCCATAGGGAAATTCGTTTTGCGAAGCGCCTTCAAAACGGAAAACCCTTTCGTCTAGCGGGTTTTCCGTCTTGCGAGGCGTTTGTCTTGCAGGGCACCACTGTAGATGTCTTCTAAACGTAAGATAGTTGTTTTATTCCTTGACATCAGATGGGAGGGCATTCCACAGGGTGGACACCACTACACAGAAGACCCTCTGCCTGGTTCCCTCTAACCCAGGGGTCAGCAAGGTTTAACTTGCCTGTGCCGGATCGGTCCCACGGAGATCCCTCCATGGGCTGGATTACGCATGTGCATGAGCATGCACACCTGCGATTTTCAGCACTGTGGAAACGAGTCCCCACACCATGCTGTGCCACTTTAGCACAGCGCGCAAGTGGGCACCTCTTTGGAGGCGGCTCATGGGCCTCAGGTTGCTGACCCCTGCTGTAACCTCACTACTCACAGGGAGGGAACCGCCAGAAGGCCCTCGGAGCTGGACCTCAGGGGATGGAGATGCTCCTTCAGGCGTACTGGGACCCTAAACTCTCAAACAACTGTGCAACCAACTTAATTGCATAATGTACTTCGGGACGTGGGTGGCGCTGTGGGTAAAACCCAGCACCTAGGACTTGCCGATCGTCAGGTCGGCGGTTCGAATCCCCGTGGCGGGGTGCGCTCCCGTTGCTTGGTCCCAGCGCCTGCCAACCTAGCAGTTCGAAAGCACCCCCAGGTGCAAGTAGATAAATAGGGACTGCTTACTAGCGGGAAGGTAAACGCCGTTTCTGTGTGCTGTGCTGGCTCGCCAGATGCAGCTTGTCACGCTGGCCACGTGACCCGGAAGTGTCTGCAGACAGCGCTGGCCCCCAGCCTCTTAAGTGAGATGGGCGCACAACCCTAGAATCGGAGACGACTGGCCCGTACGGGCAGGGGTACCTTTACCTTTACTTAGGCTAGGGTCTATGTGATCACAAACAATGTTTTCTGTAGCAGAAGGGAAAATAGATTGTGACTGTATTGTGATCCTTTTTATTCAGCAGAACCTAAGGGGAGAGAGGCGAGAGACAAAGCACAAAGCATGGCAACTCCAAGGGGCTGGTGGGAATCCTTTAGTCCAACAAACAAGTTCTTTTTTTAAAATTCAAACCCCAGTTCAAGTCTGACTGTGCTACGTACAACACTCTGCCTACGCATCAACTTCATATTGTGCTGATTTTTAGTCGTCTTATTTATTTACAGTACTTTTTGAATTTTTATACATTTATCTCACAGCATGCGTGAATTAGTTTGGTCCTGGTTGTTTGATGCTATCCTATCAACTACAGGATTGGCTTACCTCTCCATTTTAGGGAATCCACTTTTGCCGGTTTCAGAATGTTATACGTATAACATGTTAGACGTACGTACTGTGTTCTTAAAAAGACATACAGTGGTACCTTGGGTTACATACGTTTCAGAAAGGAAACTGTGCTCTGTTGGCGCGGTGGCAGCGGGAGGCCCCATTAGCTAAAGTGGTGCTTCAGGTTAAGAACAGTTTCAGGTTAAGAATGGACCTCCAGAACGAATTAAGTACTTAACTCGAGGTACCACTGTACATCAGAAGAACCTTTGAGTTGTATCCAGAATACAGGACCTTCCCCATGATTGTGCTTCCTACTGAACCAGACTGAGTGATCATTCAAAGGCTCAGGAACCCGTTGCAGGTGTTATGGATTGAATAGCTACTGCACCTTTTCACAATATTCTAATTTTCTGAAACTGTTAATTTGGGGTTTTCATCAGCTGTACGCCATAATCATCACAATTATAACAAATAAAGGCTTGGCATATCTCGCTTTTCATGTCATGAGTCTATCTTACTTACAGTGGTACCTCGGGTTAAGTACTTAATTCGTTCTGGAGGTCCGTACTTAACCTGAAACTGTTCTTAACCTGAAGCACGACTTTAGCCAATGGGGCCTCCTGCTGCTGCCGCGCTGCTGGAGCACAATTTCTGTTCTCATCTTGAAGTAAAGTTCTTAACCTGAAGCACTATTTTTGGGTTAGCGGGGTGTGTAACCTGAAGCATATATAACCCGAGGTACCACTGTATTAGTTTCACCTTTTAAGTTGAATTACTGAAATAAATGAACTTTTCCATGGTATTCTAATTTTTCGAGTTTCACCTGTAGACTCATGCAAAGTTACTGCTTCTTTCCCCAGTAGTTCCTATCACAGCTGTCAACGTTTCCCTTTTTAAAGGCAAATTCCTCACAGCTGTCCATGGAGGCACAGGTCAAATCTGTGTCCAGGGCAGCTGTTTACCAGCTCCATCTGGTACGTAGGCTGAGACCCTATCTGCCTGCGGTCTGTCTCGCCAGAGTGGTACATGCTCTGGTTATCTCCCGCTTGGACTACTGCAATGCGCTCTACGTGGGGCTACCTTTGAAGGTGACCCGGAAACTACAACTAATACAGAATGCGGCAGCTAGACTGGTGACTGGGAGCGGCCGCCGAGACCATATAACACCGGTCTTGAAAGACCTACATTGGCTCCCAGTACGTTTCCGAGCACAATTCAAAGTGTTGGTGCTGACCTTTAAAGCCCTAAACGGCCTCGGTCCAGTATATCTGAAGGAGCGTCTCCTCCCCCATCGTTCTGCCCGGACACTGAGGTCCAGCTCCGAGGGCCTTCTGGCGGTTCCCTCATTACGAGAAGCAGAGCTACAGGGAACCAGGCAGAGGGCCTTCTCGGTGGTGGCGCCCGCCCTGTGGAATGCCCTCCCATCGGATGTCAAGGCGATGGACAACTACCTGACATTCAGAAGACATCTGAAGGCAGCCCTGTTCAGGGAAGTTTTTAATATGTGACATTTTAGTGTATTTTTTATCTCTGTTGGAAGCCGCCCAGAGTGGCTGGGGAAACCCAGCCAGATGGGCGGGGTACAAATAATAAATTATTATTATTATTATTATTATTATTATTATTATTATTATTATTATTCCCTTATTCCGAATAGGATTCCTCGCAAGAAGAGGGGAAAGTTGACAGCTACGGTTCCCATGAACCCCAAAATCTGCAGTTGCAAGGGAGGCACCGAAGCAGACCCGACCCCTGGGGGGGGGGGAGAGCCAAAGGGGAAACATCTCTTCGGGAAGGGGGGCGATGCTGATCCCAGGTGTCCTGGCCAGGGGAGCTCTCTCCCCCTCCCCCAGGCGAGGAGGAGCCCCTGGAACGGGCTGCCTCATGACGCGCTGCCTCCGCCTCGGACATTGTCTCCGTCCCTGTCCGGCCTCCCCGGGAGGGTGTCGCCCTCGGCCCCCCGCCTCTCGCCCGGCCTGCGCCCCGTCCCTCCGGCTCACCTTCCTCCGGGGAAGGGGGAAGAAGCGCCGCCGCCGCCGCCGGGGGGGGGGGGACCAAGAGGCGGAGAAAGCCGAGACCGAGTCCTCCCACAGCCGGCCCGGCCCGACCACGCATGCGCGCGGAGACTGAGGAGGCCGGGCTCAGCGAGGAAGGGCGGGGCCAGAGGGGGCGGGGCCAATTGCTTTCCAACGCCACCAGTGGCTCCCGAGCGCCTCTCGGAAGCACGTCGGGAGGCCGTTTCTCCCGCTGAAAGAATTCCGGGCGCTGCTGGGAATTGTAGTTCTCCGAAGGTAAACTACAATTCCCAGAATTCTTTGAGGCAAAGAAGGTGCTCCCAATGTGCTTTAAGAATACAGTGTTTATGCAGCGTATTCACACATTTCCCTTCTCGCACACCTCCTTGACTGTCCTAAAAAAATAAAATTATCCCCCTAACTAGACTTTTATCCTTCTGGCCTGAAAAATCGGATTAAAACCCTTGGGCACCAGGGATGGAAACATATAAAAGCATTTTTTGAAAAGAAAAGTCACCCTAATTCTATTCAAGCAATCAGAGCGAAGCAGGCTTTTGATGTGAACATCACTGTATATCATCACAGTGCCATGCAGAAAGCGACTGTCAACCTGCCCTGATTTATTGACATCCCTACCCCCCACGTTTCCTCACCATTCTTTTAAAAAAATAAAATTACTCATTTTTCTTTTTCATTCATTACACACATCTCATTTTCATAACTACTATGCATTCCTTCCTCCCTCCCCTCCTAGGCTTCCCCCAACTTCCGCTTCTGGTTTGATTCTCCTTTCACCCACTTTGCTACCTCCTAAAAGAAAAAAACTACCAATAACATATTTATACAATAACATCAACCCTAAAAAGAAAAATAACAATGAATACACCATATTATTTTTCTATCTTCCACACATTTTCTATTACTCACCATTCTTAACCTGCATGTGGAAGTTTCTGATCAGAACTGGAATTGTGCAGTTGTATAGAGTGAGAGCTGGACCATAAGGAAGGCTGATCGCCAAAGAATTGATGCTTTTGAATTACCGTGCTGGAGGAGACTCCTGAGAGTCCCATGGACTGCAAGAAGATCAAACCTCTCCATTCTGAAGGAAATCAGCCCTGAGTGCTCACTGGAAGGACAGATCCTGAAGCTGAGGCTCCAAGACTTTGGCCACCTCATGAGAAGAGAAGACTCCCTGGAAAAGACCCTGATGTTGGGAAAGATGGAGGGCACAAGGAGAAGGGGACGACAGAGGACGAGATGGTTGGACAGTGTTCTTGAAGCTACCAGCATGAGTCTGACCAAACTGCGGGAGGCAGTGGAAGACAGGAGTGCCTGGCATGCTCTGGTCCATGGGGTCACGAAGAGTCGGACACGACTAAACAACAACAACATAGAGCTCTCTTTCTCTTATATATCTCAATGGTGGAAGGGGGAGACTTGTCCTTCCCTGTTTGTTTCCCCAAGCACTGCTGAATGTGTGGTGCCCTCAGAGGCACAATTCATTTTCAGGACTCCTATAATAAGATGCAGAATCGACGGAAGGGAGGCTTGGACACTTTTGACCCAACAAACCTCTGCTGTTGGGGGACTTCCGGGTTGGCGCCATCGCCGAATGGCGGACTCCCTCCGAGCTCCGGAGGGAGTCTGCTCGGCAGGGGCTGGGTCCTACCGCACCGGCGATGCGGGGACCCTTAAAAACCACGGCCAGAGGAGGCCGTGGACATGGAGACTCGGCTGGCACCGTTAGCGCCCTCCCGACTCGTGAAGGAGCCTTTTTAAAGGCTCCGGATCGGGTGCCGGGGAGAAGCGTGGTGCTTGAGTTCTCTGCTATCCCTGCCGAGCGCAGCCGCATGCCATCCGGCGGAGAGCGCTGACTTCTTCTATTGAAAATTTGGATCTAAAAGAAGAACCCGTGAGTAATTGGAATATGGACTAAAAAAAGGGGACAAATTTTTAAAATTTGGAGCGAACGGGGGAGGTGGAAAAAAGGAAGTCAGCCCCCCCCGAAATTGTAGAAGAGCCAAAACAAAGGAATGGATAACTAAGATCGAGAGTAACCTTATTTCACCGAATTAGCAACTTCGCGCGGGAAATTTATAAGATTGAGCCGGAGGAGAAAAGTGGAATTTGTATTAAAAAGCAACACCCCCCCCCCCCGGAATCCCTGGAGCGATTCGTGAAAATGCCTGGAGAAGAGTAAAGGAGGTTTTGACAGGTTTTGACAGCTGTCAAGGAGCTGTCAAAACGGAAGAATGTAACAGAGACTTGGTTATGGACTTTGCCGGTTACATTTGATATAAGTTGGGTATAAATTGTTTCAAATTGTTCAAATAAGGATAAACAAGCTATTTGGACTGGTGGATGGGCTTTGGAAGGGAACTTTGTTACGGGAATCCATCTAGAGGAGCTGAGGGATATTGCATGTGTTTTTGACAGGAAACTTGTGCAGTTGAATAGAACTTTTAATCTCCTGGGAAACTGCAGAAATGGAACACTATTTTGTCTACAGAGGTCTACACACTACAGGAAACAATGGAACTATCTGTTGGAAAATGAAAGGATCATGATGTAATGTTTTGTTCCTGAACAACAAGCCTCTGCAGGGATATTAGAAACTTTTGGAGAAAGAACATTTCTGTGGGAGAACAGAGAAACAAAAAGGAGGAGAATGGCCGACAAGAATAAGGAAATAACAAGAACTGGACAGAAATGGGAAAGGGGATATTTGGGATATCCAGATTTGACAAGCTTATGGATTTAAAATTGGAGTTTCTACTCCTGGATATAAAAATCTGGATAGAAGAAATGGACCCTCTTCTCGTTAGACTTCTTTTAGGATTGGACATTCGTAATTTAATGATTGGACATTCGCAATTAGTAAGACTGGCAAAGAATCAGAGGGATGTGGGTTTAACGCAATGTGGGAACTCCAGGAAGATATTAGAGATGGAGGGCTAGGAGGAACGTAACAGGGAAAAAGGGGAGGGAAAGTTGGAATCCAAAGGTTGTAAAATTATTATTTAATTCTATGTTGTTGTTGTTTTTTTTTGTATTATGTTTGAAAGGGGGAAACTCGTGGAAGGGAATAGATCGATCTTAGGGGGATGGGAATTACGCTAAACTGGGTAATGGAGGATGATTGCAATTTGGGGATAAGAATTTGTTGAACCTAATTGTTTATTTGGAAGATTTGGAATACATGAGGGGGTGGGGAGGGGAAGTCCTAGTTATTGGAAAAAGGTTATAAATTGGATTTAATTTGTTTTAATTTGGAAAACCTTAATAAAAATTATTTAAAAAAAAACAAAAAAAAACCAAACCTCTGCTGTTGAAAAAGCATGTCAGCTTTTTTAGTTATGCAAAGCTACAGAAAGAAAGATTAATCGTGGGCAGCCCAATACGACGCAAGCTTTTACTCAGAATAAAATTCTGCTGAATTCAGTGTGGAATGACCACAGAATTGAGGCCTTAGACTTAACACACCTGCTTAAATTTGTGAAAGTCAAAGATGTCTAAATAAATGGTGGAAACTTAGCTCCCCTCTATCATCTGAAGTTGGCTGAAAGGACACCCTGTTGTGTTGTTTATTAAGAGATGGATACGAAATACTAAAGAGTATTATCTTCCCAAGCGATGCAGCCTTGGCAGCTCTGAGCGAGGTTAACCTTTCCAGATCCTTTATTTCCCTGGCAGATACTTGGGGTAGAAACTCCCTTACGCAAACTAGAATTAGATTGCTGTAGCTGTAAGGGATGTGGGTGGTGCTGTGGGTTAAACCACAGAGCCTAGGACTTGCTGATCAGAAGGTCGGCGGTTTGAATCCCCACGACGGGGTGAGCTCCCGTTGCTCGGTCCCTGCTCCTGCCAACCTAGCAGTTCGAAAGCATGTCAAAGTGCATTGTAGATAAATAGGTACCCCTCCAGTGGAAAGGTAAACTGCTCTCGTTCGCCAGAAGCGACTTAGTCATGCTGGCCACATGACCCGGAAGCTGTATGCCAGCTCCCTCGGCCAATAAAGCGAGATGAGCGCCGCAACCCCAGAGTCGGCCACGACTGGACCTAATGGTCAGGGGTCCCTTTACCTTTATCTGTAAGCAACAGGCATCTTTGAGTAGGCACAGCATATGCCGCCTGGCAATCCCAGCAGATAGGAGAGGCTTGTTGCTGCCATCAGCTGCCATCCTCTTATGACAGGCAGCAAATCCTCAAGTACCGTATTTTTTGCCCTATAGGACGCACTTTTCCCCCTCCAAAAATGATGGGGAAATGTGTGTGCATCCTATGGGGCGAATGCAGGCTGCAGGAGAGCCGCAGTGCCAGTCCCACAAGGTCGGGGGACAGCAGGGAGGTGGAACGCCGCCATCCCGCTGTCTCCCGATGTGGTTTGGAGGCTGACGGCAGGGAGACGCGTGCTTCTCCCGGCCGCCAGCCCCGCAAGCTCCGGGGACAGCGGGGAGGCGCAGCACGTTCTCCCGCTGTCCCCGGACCTGGTCTGCAAGCGGGTGGCGGGGAGAAGAGCGCTTCTCCCCGCTGCCGGCCCCACAAGTGCCTGGGGGGGAAATAATTTTTTTTCTTTATTTCCCCCCAAAAAACCTTGGTGCGTCCTATGGGCCGGTGCGTCCTATGGGGCGAAAAATACGGTACTTGAGGAAACTGAGTGGCCACACCTGGCTGGCACCAAGGGAGCTTGAGAACATAAGAATCACAGAATCAAAGAATTGTAGAGTTGGAAGGGACCCTGAGGATCATCTAGTCCAACCCCTTGAAATGAAGAAATATATGGCTGGCCCATATGGGGATCACACCTGCCACCTTGACGTTATCAGCACCGTGCTCTAACCAACTGGTCTAAGCTGTTGAAGAGCTTCACCAAATGCCTGAGGGAAACCCACAAGAGGATTTGAACGCAGGAGCCCTAAGGCATTTTCCAGAAGTCTATAACTGCTATAACAGAAGAGAACCACCACAGAAATGGCAATCAGCATATCTTTTTATTTACAGCCCTAAGTTTCACACAGCTTCCTCTTGATAGTCACAACACTTAAAACGTCCTATTAATGCTTTTTAATTTTATGGGAATGCATGGATAGGACAAGTTCACTCAGTAGGATTTGTAAGTCTTCCTATAAACAGAATTGAACCTGTAAAAAAAGAAAAGAAATTATTATTAGTTTCTTCAACTTCATTTTATAAATGCTCATACTGATGCAACTTAAATTTAATTGTTTTTATAGAACAGGGTGGGGAGGGGATGTGGAGGTGATTAACGAAAGTCAATCACATTTGGAAACTGGGGATGGGAAAGATGTTCATTAGCAGCCTTCACTTCTAGCCAAAAAATTATATAACTTTATCTTTATATAACTGGGTTAACAGAAGGAAGAACAGCTAATCAAGGAACTGTCCTGAGATCTACGGATTAAAGGTGGTCTAAAAATTTAATTAACAACAACAACAATAAAAGGAAGAAAATGATTTTGAATAGGGCATTCTCTTAACCTGCTGTGAAAAGGGAAATACAATCAGTTTATTTGGGAGGGGTATGGGGGGGAAAGGGTGCAGTTCTTCATAAGGCTCAGAATAAATGTGGCTGAAATTGCGTCCTTGAAAGTACAGTATCACCCTGGATTTGGAAAACTGATACAAGGTGCCATGGGTGTAAACAGCATTTATTGTGGGGCAGGCTTTATTTGGGGGGTAAGGGCAGAGCCGAGTTATCTGTGACACAATTGGTCAGTTAATTAAGTATTTTTATTGATTTACTTGATTTAGGGAGCAGCTACCTCCCCTCCTCCCTGGCTACACCCATGTTAGGAGACTAACACACAGTCTTTGGTTTGGTGACGCTTTCAAGAAAGCAATCCCCAATGTTTATTTTCTTTGGCTTTGTGAACTTTTATGGACTTCCAAGCTATATAGTGTGTTAAAGAAGGCAATAGCATTTTGCTATCATCATCATAACTTCCACGGATAAATTTAATTGATATTTACCTGTTCTGCCTTGCCTAAGGAGAAAATTAAAAGGTCTATCAGCTTTGAAGACAGGAGCACGGGATCGTTTTAGCAACACCATAGCTGTGTGGTTAAAAAAAAAACAAGCAGGGAGTGCCAGAAGTCTCACAAGAAGTCAAAATTACCATGCTAGCATTGAAATAAAAGTCTGTCCTGATCAGTCGTGGTTGGTGCCACCACCCCTGACCTGTTCAGGTGAACTGCAGGAATGTGGGTGTCACGGCCGATGAACACCAAGCCCCTTCCTGGGCTGGTTCCCATATTTGCAGCCCATGTTCTCAAACTCTGGGAATATTCACAAGTTGGATACCCTACTGGCTGGGCCCTTGCACTTATGTAGATCCATTGGCCCTTGCTTGTTCTTTCCCACTGTAAGTTGGAAACCTCACAGAGGTATGCTTTCTTTTATTTTCTTTTTTTTTAAAAAAAATTAAATTTATGCTTATACATCATACAAACAAACACTGAATAAAACGAACATATAATACAAAAACAGAAGGAAAAACAAAAACAAAATTACAAGGATATAAACATAACATAAACTACAATCGGAAAAAATAAAATGGAAAATAAAAAAGTGACTTCCAACTAACTCCATGTGGAGCTTTATTCCTCATATCACTGGTTGTCTGTAATGATTAAATTTAATTATGTAGCTATGCTTTCTGATGTAATCAATTTCATCCTCTGAAGGGAGGGAGGCTTGAGAAGCGCTTTCTCCCTTGTGAAATGGACTACAACAGAAATGGTTTGCCAATATCGGCATAGGTAACAGGGTGGCTTTTTTTGTCAAGCTAGCCCCTTTTGTGCAGTTGCCCTAAGCTCATCCCACCTTTGCACTATTCTGCTTGAGAAATAACTCTTTGGCAATGAACTCATGCTGAACCCACTAATCATCTTGTTATGTACTGAGTTGAATAGGATCCAAACTGCAGCAGTCTGACTGGTCCTAGAACAATAGGATCCAAATTGCAGCAGTCTGATTGGTCCTAGAACAATAGGATTCAGAATGCAGCAGTCTGATTGGTCCTAGAACAATGCAGCAGTATGATTGGTTGGCAAGAACCACCCAATCATGCTCCAGATATAAGTGAATCCACAACCAGATTGGCTTACAGTAGAATTCCAGAATTAGCCAATCATGTGCAGCCCATTGTGTAAATCATGTATATAAAGCAGATACTTTGAGGGGACATTCATTCATTCCTCCTCACCGCTATGAGCTGAATAAAGAGCATGAAATCACTTTGCAACTCTGAGTATATTTCACATCTGATGTGGAATTTGGACTGCAGTTTGAATTGTTCCTGCCTATATTGCTTGCAAGCATGATGGACATAGCACCCCAGATGGCAAACTGGAGGAATTAGTTCTGTGGGACTGAAGGGCAATGGTTTAGGAATTGAATAAATGTAAATAATCAGCCTGTGCTGGTTATCAAGGCTAATGCAAGAACCATCTCCACCTGGTTTACCTGTAGTGCCTGAGGCCTTTGTTCCATCTTCTGTCACTTCAATCTTTGCTCTGTGGGTCGCTTCTGAGATATAAAGATGTTCTTGTTCTAGCAAAGAAAACCATTACTAGTCATTCCAGTTGTCAACGCAAAGCCAATACAACCTTAAAAGTAAAGGCAAAGAGACCCCTGACCACTTGGTCTAGTCGTGACCGACTTTAGGGTTGTGGCACTCATCTCGCTTTATTGGCCGAGAGAGCCAGCTTACAGCTTCCGGGTCATGTGGCCAGCAGGACTAAGCCGCTTCTGGCAAACCAGAGCAGCGCACGGAATCGCCATTTACCTTCCCGCCGGAGCGGTACCTATTTATCTACTTGCACTTTGAGGTGCTTTCGCACTGCTAGGTTGGCAGGAGCTGGGACTGAGCAATGGGAGCTCACCCTGTTGCGGGGATTCGAACCACCGACCTTCTGATCAGCAAGCCCTAGGCTCTGTGGTTTAACCCACAGCACCACCCACGCCCCAACCCACACCTTACTTTCAGATTTATTGAAAATCTTATTTGTCTAGTACAGCTGAATGGTGCAAGAGTCAGAACACAGGAAAAGATGGACCTTATTTGCAGGATGTAATGGTGGCTGCCAACCTGAATGGCTTTAAAAGGGACTAGACAAATTTATGGGAAATAGATCCACTGATGTACTGCTGTTTCAGAAAGACATATCACAGTGGTTCACAGCAATATAAAAACATGAAGCCCAATGATAAAGTCATGAAAAGTTAAAAGCAAAAAGAAATTAAAAACAGACATCAGTAGTGCATTGTGAGAGATGTAGTCTTAATTGGCTGCATACGCCTGGTAGAGCAGAAAGGTTTTTAGCATGTGTTTAAAAACTGTCACAGAAAGCACCCTCTGAATCTCTATTGGCAGCGTGTTCCACAGGATTGGGCCAATGGCACTAAAAGCTTGGTTTCTTCTTCTTGTTAAATGAACATCCCAACTCGGGGAACGACCAAAGGCCCTCCTGCAGATGATCTCCATGGTTCTATTACCTCCAGGTGGAATAACAAAATGCTTCTGAATTGCTGGGGATATTGAGAGGGAGAGGACTGGTTGTGGGCTCCCCATAGGCATCTGGGAGGACATGGTGGGAACAGAATGTTGAATGAGATGGGCTTTGGGACTGTGTTATGGCCTGGGAATCTGATTCAGAGGCTGAACCAGAGGAATCCCAGCCTGCACAGGAGTCCCCGCCTCCAGGGCCGGCTGAGCCGGGGCAGGGCCTTGAATCTGAAGGGCTGGATCCTCAGGAGCAGACACCAGATGAATCCACTCTGGCTCCTGAGGTGATGGAGGACCCATTGCCTGCAGGTGCACCTCTCCCAGCCCTGTCAGGGGAAGGTGAGGTTGCCTCTGGGTCCAGTAACCCTCCAGCCTCTCCTGAGCTGCAGAGGCTCAGGGCAGAGAGGCGGAGGGAACTGGGTTCTTTCAGGAGGAGTGCTCGCCTTAAGGCCAGGAGAGGTGGGTCACCGATGGGCCGGGGCCGCCCTAGGTCTCAGAGGAGATAAAGGCCAGTCAGCCCAGGTTGCTGGAGCAATGTCATTGGAAACCTGTTTCGGCCAGCACCCAGACCTGTTCTTCCAGAGTTCCCGACCACACCCGGCTTCTTGCTTTGGACTCTGCTTCGCCCTTGGTGGACAAACTCCAGACCCTTGACCCAGGACCAGACTCTGACCACGCCTCATGGTAACACCCCCTCCCCCCTGGGACCAGCACAGGCTGATTCAGCAAGGCTCCCTCCGCTTGCTGGCCAAGCCAAGAGGAAACAAGCAGGTAGTGGTGTTTTCCCTGGTTGTCTGAACTCAAGTGAAAGGGAGCAAGCTGGAAAGGAGGTCCACAGGGCTCTGGTTAGGAGGTCCTCTGCTGGAATGTGGGTCCTCAGGAGTTGCCCAACCATGCGGACCCTTGACTTTGGCTTTGCCAGTTGGAAAGACCTGTTGCCCTGAATCACTGCCACAAAATGGACAAGGGGATCCAACACACTAACAAAGCGTGTGAGACTTACCTGAAATCCCTTTGAAATTAGCCATAGTCGGATCAAACATGTCTGTAATTCCTAATGTAGGCAAAAGCATTTTCAGGTCCAAGTGGTTTTCGATTCTGAACCTGAAATTTTGATGGGTGGACATTTAGACATGCCACTTGCAAACTGCTCCTATCTTTGTTTTGCTCCTTATTATAACCCACCTGTTTACAGGAATAAAGCCATGGCAATTTACGTGGCCCTGGGTTGAGACTCCCGTTCTTCAGGGCATGAGGACTCAAAATCAGGAGGAGAATTGCACCCAGGGACAAAATCAGAAGCACTCCCACAACACTAAGCCACATTGGTGTTTTCTGCATCTCTTTTCCATCCTCACTCACAGATTTTGACGCTGTACTCCTTTAGTTTGTATGTATTTACTTAAAAGACCATTTTCACCCCAGCAGTTTACCTAGCCATCAGTTGAGAAATACAATATTTCTTTATTCAGTGAAACAAAATGATGACAGAAAAACAAAGCAATGTAATATTATGATGGAACCATAAGATGTGCTAGCAAAGTGCCATCCAGAATGGGATTTAATCATGTATGCAAGAAACATTCCAGTTACTTCCCAGTTACTTTCTGACAAGGCTCCTATGGATCATTTGTATTCTGAGTTGGCTTCTATAATGTGGAAATTACATGACTACTACCAATGTTGCTGAGGTAAAATACGGGTGCATGACATTTCGTCTGCACAGCTTATTTATTGCTCTTTGTCTCAACTCTGTGAATGCAAAAGCATTTCATGTGCCAGTTTTCTAAACCTGTTTGTTATGTACTGAGTTGAATAGGATCCAAAATGCAGCAGTCTGATTGGTCCTAGAACAATAGGATCCAAAATGCAGCAGTCTGATTGGTCTTAGGACAATGCAGCAGTCTGATTGGTCCGCAGAAGCCACCCAATCCAGTTCCAGGTGGAAGTGAATCTGCAACCTGATTGGCCTACAGGAGAATCCCGGAATTAGCCAGTCCTGTGCGGCCCATTGTGTAAATAATGTACGGTATATAAAGCAGATATTTTTGGGGAACTTTCATTCCTCGCTACTATGAGCTGAATAAAGAGCACGAAATCCACACTCGACTCCGAGTATATTTCACTGTTCCTAATCTAAAACCCGTCTTGTAAGTCTGCTAAATGGTTTGAAACTAAAGGAGCACTTGGGAAAGCCTTACGAGATTCTGGTTTATGTGCATTACACTTCTACTCGTTCCCCCTCTCCTCTCACCCCAACTGACTCTCATAAAAGCTAGTTTTCTTCTCTGTTCTTTTACAGTTCCAACCACCCCAACTTTAGTCAACATTTCCTGTTCATAATAATGTTGTCTACCGCTACAGTTGTGTTCATGCATACCCACACCTCCCCTCTCCACAACCAAAGATCAAATTCCAAAAAGGCCAGGCAAATGTGTGTACATCTAACCTTTACCTGGGAAGAAATAGGTCCATCTTTGTTCTTCTCAGGCTGTTGGACCACAGTGGAAAGTTTCGGGCTGAGAGGGATCTCTCTATCTCAGCTAGAGGTGTTCTCCTGTCAGATGGAAGCACCACAAACATACTGACTGCCTCCCCCAGGTAGGGCAATTCAACCACACTGACCCGTTCCAGAGAGTCCAGTAGGAATTCACCTGTGTTTTTTGGGGGGAAATGTTTGTTTAGGACTATTCAAGTGACTCAGTGGTTAAGATTAATCGGTAAGCAATTTTGTACTAATGACAGCAACAAAAATAATATAACATTGGCATTTCTGTGCCTGCATTCTGCTTTTGTAGCTGCTTCTCTGCCATTTTGGCTTTTTCATTTGGCAATGCAATGTAATGGGATTCTGAGTTTCAGGACATCACCACAGGTCATGAAACCAATTCAGGGTGAAGCTGATGCACAGCTCATACAGTTGAGTGGCAAGCATAGCAGATTTTTTGAGAAACAGGCAGCTCTTGTTTACTCTGAGAGTGACAGCTCTTTCCCGAAAGGTAGAAGTGGTTGTCCCAGAGTAAGTGTAAAGGTAAAGGGACCCCTGACTGTTACTGGCCGAGGGAGGCAGACAGTTTTTCTGGGTCATGTGGCTAGCATAACTAAGCCGCTCCTGGTGAACCAGAGCAGCGCACGGAAACACCGTTTACCTTCCCACCGGAGTGGTACCTATTTATCTACTTGCACTTTGATGTGCTTTCCAACTGCTAGGTTGGCAGGAGCAGGGACCGAGCAATGGGAGCTCACCCCGTCGCGGGGATTCGAACCTCTGACCTTCTGATCGGCAAGTCCTAGGCTCTGTGGTTTAGACCACAGTGCCACCCGCGTCCCTCAGAGTAAGTGAGGCGTAGTTATTTCCCTAAAAGCTCAGTGCTGCAACTGCAAGCCAGACCAAGGAAGGGGAAATACGTGGAGCCTGGTTTTCTCTGTCTCTCTCTGTTAAACCAAACTTACAAAGTTTGCAATCAAGCAGCAACATATACCTTATTTTTCGCTCTATAAGATGCACCAGACCACAAGACGCACGTAGTTTTTGGAGGAGGAAAACAAGAAAAAAAATATTCTGAATCTCAGAAGCCAGAACAGCAAGAGGGATCGCTGCGCAGTGAAAAAGCAATCCCTCTTGCTGTTCTGGCTTCTGGGATAGCTGCGCAGCCTGCATTCGCTCCATAAGACGCACACACATTTCCCCATACTTTTTAGGAGGGAAAAAGTGAGTCTTATAGAGCAAAAAATACGGTATATTCACAATGACACATGCAAGATAATAGCTATGCAACATATCCGTTTGTACCTCTCCTTGGCTGTCAGTATAAAAGCTTTTGGCTGTCAAATAAGCCTTTTAAGGCTCTGGATCCATTAGATCTCAATAAGCAAAAACACACGCCTCTGCTGCTGCAGAGGAAACTGTCAGAGGAGCACAGCTTTCACCATTGTTTTCTCCTTCCTTGGAGGTTTTTAAGCAGAGGCTGGAGGGCCACCTGTCATGGATGCTTTAGCTGAGATTCCTGCATTGCAGGGAGTTGGACTAGAATCAGTGTTTCCCAACCTTGGGCCTCCAGCTGTTTTTGGACTACAACTCCCATCATCCCTAGCTAGCAAGACCAGTGGTCAGGGATGATGGGAATTGTAGTTCAAAAACAGCTGGAGGCCCAAGGTTGGGAAACACTGGACTAGATGAAACTGCATGTGGACATTCTGTGTGGTTTGTATCCATCCCCAATATAATTACCATAGTTGACTTCTGCGCTGAGATACATAGTAGGCACTTTCAGGATGAGGCCCTCTGTAGTTGTAAAGGACAAGGTCTGGGTATCCGTGAAGGTGAATTTCCTCTGCCAAGTGCTTTTGAAGGACATCACGCTCACCACAGCTATCTGGTTAAGCGGGGAATCAAGAGTTTCCGAGGATAGGTAACTTGTTTCTCCATCTGCAGAGGAAAGAAGAGAATAGTCATTCAGGCTAATCCTGTAGCAAAGGTCACACTGATCACTTGTATTTGAAAAGGATATTCAGAAAGAGACGTGATTTCCTGTTTGGTTTTAGTCTATTCAAATAGAGTTGGGGACATACAGCTGGGAGAGGATCCTGCCTAAAACCATGCAAAGGTGCTGCCTACCAGTGCAGACAATACTGAGGCTAGATGGACCAGTGGTCTGATTCGGTACAAGTCAGCTTCTCATATTTCTACCATGATAGCAGCTGTTCCCTTTTTTCCTCAGTGTGCTTCTTATCAACCTGGGTTCCAGACCGAAGGTGTCCTGCAGTCTGCTTAGCTGACATTTCAAAGCCCTGGTGCTAAAGTTCTGCATTTAAAAACTGCATGGCACAACTTTGGGGGAGGGGAGCGTTGTCACTTTACCTCCAGTGCTTGTGGCAAACCATTCATTTATCTGAGCCGCGGTCCTGTTAGGCTCACTGAAGTTAGCCTGGTGTACTGTGTTGTTTGCCCAGAGTGTGGCATGCTGAACAAATGGTGGCAAAAGATGCGTTCCGGCTTGAACAAAGAGGGCACACGCCAGCTGTGCTACTACAGGGCTTTGGCTTGAGTTGGTCACTTCTCTGTACACAGTGTGCAGGAAGTCTTGTACATCTTGATCTAAGAACAAAGTAATTTATCGGGGTTATCAATCTCTTAAACAATGGACAAACAGTGGGATGAAAAATGCCCTTAACTGTCCGCCCGTGATCTTTAGAAGACCATTTCAAGGAGTGAGGCAGTGTTCCTCCTAACCAGAGCATTCTTTCTAAAAGAATATTTAGGGGTACTCTCATTTTGACTCAAGAAAATCACCATTTTATAGTTCGAATTGGGAAAAATAAATACAGAGTACAAAGATTCACAAAATGTTTAGGGGTATGCATCCCCTTGTGTCCCCCCCCAGAAAAAAGCACTGCTCCTAACTGCATATTTTCGCTATATGACGCACCAGACCATAAGACGCACCTAGTTTTTGGAGGAGGAAAACAAGAAAAAAAATATTCTGAATCCTAGAAGCCAGAACAGCAAGAGGGATCTGGCTTCTGGGATAGGCTCTGCTCATCGCTCCCTTAAAACAGTGTTTGCAGCCCTTGGGGGCTTTTCCCCGAGGGGGGAGAAGGGACTGATGGGCTGCCCTTCTCCCTCCTCAGGGAAAAGCCCCCAAGAGCCGCACACACACTCCACGTGGCTCATTAAAGGGAGCGCTGAGCAGAGCCTCCAGCCTGCATTCGTTCCATAAGACGCACACACATTTCCCCTTACGTTTTAGGAGGGGAAAAGTGTGTCTTATAGAGCAAAAAATAGGGTATCTATTGCATCCTTCAGACCTTCTGCTCATCAGCATAGCCAGGATTTATGTTAGAGGGGGCAAAACTAAGCTATCTGCTCTCCCGGCTATGATTAGTTACTATTGCATATTTTTGTAGATTCATACAATCCATATTTATGATGGCCAGTTTATAACCATAAGGCTAAAATAGAAGTGGGACGAACCCCAATAAGAGGCTGGGATAGAATGAATGACCATTGGCTGAAAACTGGTTTACTAAGGGTGAAATCCAAACTGCACTTACCTGGGAGCAAGAGCCACTGCATTCAACAGGACTTGCTTCTGAGTAGACATATACAGGATTGTGCTGGATGCTACCGCAATATTAGTGGTAATCATTATTCTGAGATTATTCTCTTCGTTTTACATTCGTTTTACATTCATGCCATGTAATTACTTCTTTGTCCATTTACTTGGGAGCAAGCCCCATGGAATAAACTAGGACTTGGTTCTGAGTAGACATCATTAAGTTTATACTGTTAAGTCACTTTTCCAATAATTTGTCCATTGCAGGTGAGACAGTTAAATCAAAAGCCCCCTCCCCTGTTGATACAAATCCACAACCCTGTAGCCACTTATTTGGGAGTAACCACCCATTGAAGTCAACAGGGCTTACTTCTGAGTAGACATGCATAGGATTGTGCTGTAATCCAGCCACACTTTCATAAATCAATGAGATTTACTGATTTCAACAGAACCAAAGTGTGGCTAATTTTCAGCACAGACCAATACATGGCTCCATGGGCATTCATAGAATTGTAGAGTTAGAAGGGATCTAAGGGCCATCTAGTCCAACGCGAGGAACATTCTTTCCTTAAAGAATTCTGGGCACTGCAGTTCTTGAAGTGTTGCTGGGACTGGCAACTCTTGAGAGGGGTAAACTACCATGCCCAGAATTCTTTGGGGGAAATAATGTACTTTAAAGGTGTAGCATGCACATGTAAAGCCCATTGAAGTGAAGAGCATGGCATGAAAGGGGGTTAACTCAGAAGTAAGTCCCCCTGTATGACTTGCTTTTGTTTTTATATGCTCTGCCTACCAGGACAGTCCAAGCTGTAAGGCGAAGCTCACAACAGCCTGCACTGCTCACCAAAGAGCTCTTTCTCAGAAGGCTGCCTTACCATGAGTGCTGTATCCCAGAGCATGCTGCAGTTGGGCCAATGTCCTCCCTTGCGCCCCAAACTGCAGAAGCCCCAAAGAAAGAGCCACGCTCACTGGGGAAATGGCAAGGTTGGTTCCGTGGTTGCGCTCTGCCCAGCGTTGGTAGAGAGCGAGGGCAAACTCCGTGTTCAGGTTCTGTGGTTCATGGTTGTGCTCGCAGCCTCCAACGTTCGAGGAACCAAGCGACAGAAGGAGAGTAGTGATGGAAAAGGGCAGCATGAAGGCAGATCTGCCGAAAGATGGTCTCAAGTCTGCATAGCAACCAGCGATGGGGAAAGTCAGTCACCAACAGAAATGACAATCGAACCAAATACGAACACAGCACTGTGAATAACTCACTAAAGTTACTAGCCTGCAAAAAGTCTTACTAGCCTGTCAGGGGCTGGCAGTGGAAAGGTGGAGAGTTGTGTTTCTATGCCGGTTGGAAAGGAGGGAGGACCGTTTAAAATAATATTTGTAAAGAAACCAGAAGCTATTCCTGTTGGGTATTTTAGGACAAGATGTGAAGAAAGAATTGAGGACACTATTTATGTATGCGACAACAGCAGCAAGAATTTTAATGGCACAAAACTGGAAGATGGGAGAAATACCATCCAAAAAACAATGGCGTGAAAAGTTGATGGAATATGCAGAATTAGCAAAATTGACAGACAAACTGCGTGAAAAAGATAATAGTCACTTTGGATAAGAATGGGAACCTTTTGTAACATGTTTGCAGAAACAATGTAAAAGTATGGACTATTTGGCAGGGTTTAAATAAACATACATAATGTAATTAGAGAGAACAAGAAAGATAACAATGTGATAATATACTACTATACATAAGCAGCAGAATGCAACAAGTGGTTTAACAAACCAGAAATGGAAATGGAGGGAAGCCAAGGGAGAGAGGGGAATTTACAAAACGATTGTTTGGTTAAGTTGAATAATGTATGATATATGTATGAGAACTCATAAAAACTGATTTTTTTAAAAAAGGGAAGGAGGGAGACCCTTCCTCTTGCAGCCCACTTGAGAAGGGGCAGGCGGTCCACCCTTCTCCATCAGTCCACTCATTCACCTGCATGGAATTTCTGGTCACCTGTGAGTACCAGGCTGCTGATTATTAAATGCCATGCTGGACATATAATGTAACATCTGTAATGGCAAAAAGGTTCTCGCTCCATTCCATGTATCAGGTATAAGGAACGTTGGCCAGAATGTCTGGTCAAAAAGGTTGTACACAGTGGCAAGATATTAACTTTGAATTTAAAAAAAAAAATGGTACAAAGAAAGTTGCATGTGTGTGAGAGAGAAAGTTGTTTTTCCTATATTGATCCTAGAAAACAAGAGATACAAAACAGGAAAAATGTTCACTATTACTGAACTTTGGCATGAGCATGATAAAAGTCTATTAAAAGTCCTTAAGCTAGACAAAGCTATAGAACAGGGAAAATGCAAAGGTAGCTATTTTTCAGCTATAGACTGAACAAGGACTTCTAATGCATATTACTTTTAAATCTTCCTAGGCAAATGAACAAAACGGACTCACCAGCTAGATTTAAACAGCCTCAGTGGTTCTCTTTGTTCAGAAACACAATGTCTTGTTTCGTTCCAGAATTTTACACCCAGACGTCTACCACAGCGGCCCTTTTCGAGCAAATAAGCTTCGAAGACTTACTCACTGCAGTTTCCTTCGGATTGCAGTGCAATGCCTTTCTCTTTGTTTCAGCTGAGACCGGTGTCATGTGTTGGGTCTACCCGCTTCTTTAATATATCAAGAAGTGGGGTGTTAGTCATAAGACCTCCCTGAAAGGGATAGTCAGCGATCGTGGTCTCTGTCGGCGATGTCTGTACCACCCTGTCCAAATTCCCATGGGCTCTGCATGGAACCAGGCGAGGAGGCATGTAAGTGCCCAGCAAATCCCAGGCAAGGAACAAAAAGGTACTGATGGAGAAAGAGCCAGCAAGCACCATTCAAGCCTCCATAGGCGTGTGACCTGCTTCAACTGAGAAAAGGATCACCTTCCAGTATCACTGACCTCCCTCCCGCTTCTCTTTTCATGCATTCCATAGATTTCTCATTCCCTAATGGAAGGGGAAACCATGCCTGCCGTGTGCCAGACACAAGGCTTATCTCAACGGAGGTCGGCTGGCGGAAACAGCCACTCTGGACAAAATGAGTTAGCTAAAAAAGCTTAAAAAAAAGCTAAAAAAGCCAATGCAATTCTGGGCTGCATCAATAGGAGTATTGCATCTAGATCAAGGGAAGTAATAGTGCCACTGTATTCTGCTCTGGTCAGACCTCACCTGGAGTACTGTGTCCAGTTCTGGGCACCACAGTTCAAGAAGGACACTGACAAACTGGAACGTGTCCAGAGGAGGGCAACCAAAATGGTCAAAGGCCTGGAAACGATGCCTTATGAGGAACGGCTAAGGGAGCTGGGCATGTTTAGCCTGGAGAAGAGGAGGTTAAGGGGTGATATGATAGCCATGTTCAAATACATAAAAGGATGTCACATAGAGGAGGGAGAAAGGTTGTTTTCTGCTGCTCCAGAGAAGCGGACATGGAGCAATGGTTCCAAACTACAAGAAAGAAGATTCCACCTAAACATTAGGAAGAACTTCCTGACAGTAAGAGCTGTTCGACAGTGGAATTTGCTGCCAAGGAGTGTGGTGGAGTCTCCTTCTTTGGAGGTCTTTAAGCAGAGGCTTGACAACCATATGTCAGGAGTGCTCTGATGGTGTTTCCTGCTTGGCAGGGGGTTGGACTCGATGGCCCTTGTGGTCTCTTCCAACTCTATGATTCTATGATTCTAACTTAGGAAGCTGCCTTGCACTAAATCCTGCCCTTGCCCCACCTGGCTCTGCAGAGACTGATAGTGGTTATCCACCATTTCAGTCAGGGGACAGTCCACACACCCATTTGGCATGCAAAGATCGCAGGTTTTAAAACCCCAGCATCTCTAAGCAGAGCTAGGAGAAATTCCAGACCCTCCAAGTATTCCTCTTTTCCAGGGACAGTCCCAGATTTACAGAAGCCACCCCGGTTTCTGATTTGATCCTGGAACTACAAGGCAGCTTCCTTTGGTCTTATCCAGAGATGCTGGGAATCACACCTGTGGCTTTCTGTATATCAGTCAGACTGCCCACCCCCAAGGTACAGTCCTTCTGTAATTTCCAAGGAGTTCCACCTTTACCAGGAAGTATCACATGAGAGAAAAGTGGTTCACCTAAATTATCACCCCTACTGACATTCTTTGGCTCTGGCTGATTGTTCCTGAATTTTTTATTGGAAGAGAAAGAAGAGAGGGTATCAGGGTGGCCAAATCGGGGGGACGGACATATTTGCATATGCTAGTTTCAATGCACACATGCAAATTTAGAAAGAATCAGCATAATGGAAACACAGCACCTCTCACCCTAGTAGGGAAGACTTAGACTAGGTGACTTGTTTGTCTTCTCAGTCTGCTGTCCTGCTGCTCACAGATGATGGACAACTTCAAGGCCCCTGCTCTTCCTCCAGGTCTTCTAGAATGATGTCATCTCAGTGAAAAAGAAGAGAAGGCTGGCAATTATAACTGTTTTAGAGACTTTCTTATATACACTGAACACATCCTTGGAAATGGACATTACCTTCATGTTTTCCTGGGGTTTTCTTGGGCTCCTTTGACATACGCAATGGCACTTTCTTTTCCTGGCGCCACTGGGCCAGCCCTCTGTTTCCCTTTCCCTCAGGTGAAATCCCCAAATGGAGAATGAATCACGAGCGACAGTGGGTTTTTTCTTTGTGAAAACAGGTTGCAAACAAACTTTATTATAACAGATGTAAACAAGGAGTTTTGGTTCTTCTTCTTCCACCGAAATGTAACAAACAGTGCTGTTGCTATTTACTAAAATGAATACGGTTTCAAGTTATAGGCTGTATGCTGCAGGCTTAAGGTTACTTTCTTTTACACATCTTCAATAGATCAGACTTCTCTACCTACGCTTCAGGAATTTAGGATTTTGGACTGTTTCCTTAAAGGTAAAGGCAAAGGTAAAGGTAAAGGGACCCCTGACCATTAGGTCCAGTCGTGACCAACTCTGGGGTTGCGTTGCTCATCTCGCTTTGTTGGTCAAGGGAGCCAGCGTACCGCTTCTGGGTCATGTGGCCAGTATGGTGAACCGTTTACCTTCCTGCCGGAGCGGTACCTATTCATCTACTTGCACTTTGACGTGCTTTCAAACTGCTAGGTTGGCAGGAGCTGGGACCGAGCAACGGGAGCTCACCCCGTCGCAGGGATTCGAACCACCGACCTTCTGATCAGCAAGTCCTAGGCTCTGTGGTTTAACCCACAGCGCCACCCACGTCCTGACTGTTTCCTTATAGACTCCCAAATCCTCCTTTGCTTCAGAATCACTACTGCCCTTTCCTCTCAGTGTATTCCCTCTGAGGACCATTTTTCCTGTAAACATCATGTGGGACTGTGTCTTTTCTATTTTTAACAGTGTTCTGCAGTTCAGAACCTTAGAGCATATACTATGAGTTCTCAGCTCTCCTCAGCTCTACCCCTTCAGAACAAACTTTCCTGACACAATCCCACTCCCAGACCCCATGAATCTCTCACACCATCTCTCATTCCACTCCACCTGCCTCCCTTGGAACTCTGGCCAATCAGGAGCTGTTGCTAGTTGACTGTTTGCTGGCAGGGGAAAAAACATGCACCTAAGCTCAAGAGGAATTCACTATCATCACAGAATGCAGATGCTGAGAGAAATCCTACTTACATGTCTCTTCATTGGCGATCACTCATAGCCGAGTAAGATTTGTCTTCCATAAACACAGTTTTAACAATGAGTCCATAAGTGACTGTGGAGGCCAATTCTGGATCCACACGTCCTTCCATAGTGGGGACATTGGTTTCCGGGTGGGAGTTGATCACAGTGTGGATTTGCCAGGCGTGCCTTCCTCTTAGCACGTTTCTCCCTTGTGTCCTGAGTTCGAGTGTCTTCAAAGCCCATGACGCCTTTGGTAAAGGCTGTTCTCTAACTGGAGCACTCACAGGCCAGTGTTTCCCAGTTGTCAGTTTTTATACTACATTTTTTCAGATTTGCCTTGAGACAGTCTTTAAACCTCTTTTGTTGACCACCAGCATTACGCTTTCCATTTTTAAGTTCAGAATAGAGTACAGTGTTACCTC
Organism: Podarcis erhardii; assembly: GCF_964252035.2. Classification (NCBI taxonomy): domain Eukaryota; kingdom Metazoa; phylum Chordata; class Lepidosauria; order Squamata; family Lacertidae; genus Podarcis; species Podarcis erhardii. The sequence continues at coordinate 8,136,895 of NC_138507.1, read as the reverse complement.
GCAAGACGAACGCCTCGCAAGACGAAAAACGCGCAAGACGAAAGCGTTTTCCGTTTTTTGAGTCGTTCCGCAAGACGAATTTCCCTATGGGCTTGCTTTGCAAGACAAAACGTCTTGCGAGTTCTTGCGAGTTTGTTTCCTTTTTCTTAAAGCCGCTAAGCCGTTAATAGCCGCTAAGCCGCTAAGCCGCTAATAGCCGTGCTTCGCAAGACGAAAAAACCGCAAGACGAAGAGACTCGCGGAACGGATTAATTTCGTCTTGCGAGGCACCACTGTAGTTGCTTTGTAAGATGGTCATCAGGCATCCGCACAACATGACCCCACCATGGGAGATCACTAGGCCTTTTAACACTCTGGTGACCAATGAGCCAGCAGAGGGAGATGTCACAATGAACCTTGTGACCCAACAACCCTGGGCCCTGAGAAAACCAGCAGCCACAAGCACTGCTCCTATTAAGTGACACTACTAAGTTTTCTCATATGACTTTTCTTCCATTTTCCACTTTTTATAAATATGCAAAATGTGCCTATTCCTTTGGATTCCAGCTGAAGTTGTTCCTGCACCTACTGAGCACTAGCTATCTCCTATACCTGCCTTATACCCTCCAACATTTCTCCTGTGAAAATAGGAATGTCCTATTCCATTATTATGATGATGATTCTGACTGGGTTGCCCCAGCCACTCTGGGCAGTTTCCAGTTTATACAAAAACATCATTAAACATTACCAAAAACGCCCCCCCCCTCTCCTTCAGATTTCTTCTAAAGGTTGTATAGATACTTATCTCCTTGGCTCAGGGGGGTCACAGAACTCCATATGCTCTAACATTTCTCCAATGAAAATTGGAACGTATTAAGGAAAAGCGGGTCATTCCAGGGTCAGACCAGAAACCAGGATGGCTTCAGTTAATCTGGGACTGTCGCTGGAAAATAGGGACACTTGGAGGGTCTGCTGAGGTGCTCAGACGGGAAACCACCAGGATTCTGGAAACCACCAGGCATTCTGGATATCCGTTGAACAAGGATTAAAAACCCAGCACTGGAAACCGTGAGTGCACACAGCAAATGGGACTGTGAACACAGGCATAGAGAAGGTTGTATTTTTGCAACAGAAGTACTACTTAGAACATCAGGATTCAGCCTACACAATCCTCAGCAAGAAAAGTTACCCTGGCACATTATTCGTTTTTATAAGGTAAAAGGTAAAGGGACCCCTGACCATTAGGTCCAGTCGTAGCCGACTCTGGGGTTGCGGCGCTCATCTCGCTTTATTGGCCGAGGGAGCCGGCGTACAGCTTCCGGGTCATGTGGCCAGCATGACTGAGCCACTTCTGGCGAACCAGAGCAGCGCACGGAAACGCTGTTTACCTTCCCGCCAGAGTGGTACCTATTTATCTACTTGCACTTTGACGTGCTTTTGAACTGCTAGGTGGGCAGGAGCAGGGACCGAGCAATGGGAGCTCACCCCATCGCGGGGATTCGAACCGCCAACCTTCTGATCGGCAAGTCTTAGGCTCTGTGGTTTAACCCACAGCGCCACCCATGTCCCATTCGTTTTTATACTTCATTCCAAATCTGGGATTTGGTCAGGTGATTTCAGTATCTCTGCCTTGAGAGTATCATCTCCCCCTAGCCGCTCCTTCGTGGCTTTCTGAGATCACAGTTTTAGGCAGGAAATTGGATGGGCTGGGGTTTTTTTGTTTTTGTTTTGACATTATAACGGTTTAAAATTGTCGTTTTAATATGTTAATTGTTTAAAAAATCATACCCTCAAACATTTCTCCGATGAAAATAGGGACGTCCTATTCCATAATGATAATTTTACTATTTATACACCACACATCTTACTGGGTTGCCCCAGCCACTCTGGGCAGCTTCCAACATATATAAAAACATAATAGAACCTTAAATATTTTTAAAAAACACCTTCTCTATACAGGATTGCCTTCAGACAGGTTGGGGGTCAGATAACTCCATATCCTCCAACATTTCTCCAATAAAAATAGGGACACCCTGGGGGAAGGTGGAACTTTCTGGGATCAAATCAGAAACCAGGACGGCTTCTCTCAATCAGGGACATCCCTGGAAAATAGGGACAATTGGAGGTATTGAAAATGTGTATTATTTCAACTCTGAGAGGACTGGGCAGTCAACAAAGGGTATACATAAATAAACAAGCGTGTGGAGAGAATCCCCCTGGAAACATTCAGAACAGTTTCTGTCAGGAATGTCTTTTTTAAAAGAACAATTACTCTTAAAAGAAAAAAGAGATCTGTATATAAAGTAATGGCATTCCTCAACTAACCCGTTTATTGACCTTGAACAGGGCTCAGCAAACTTTTTCAGCAGGGGGCTGGTTCAATGTTCCTCAGACCTTGTGCGGGGCCGGACTATATTTGGAGGGGGGGAATGAATGAATTCCTATGTCCCACAAATAACCCAGAGATGCATTTTAAATAAAAGCACACATTCTGCTCATGTAAATACACCACGCAGGCCCCACAAATAACCCAGAAATGCATTTTAAATAAAATGACACTTTCTACGCATTTAAAAACACGCTGATTCCCGGACCGTCCGAGGGCCGGATATAGAAGGTGATTGGGCGAGATCCGGCCCCTGGGCCTTAGTTTGCCTACCCATGACCTAGAACATTCCCAGATCTTCCATATTATGCCTAAAGACACAAAGGAAAAAAGGGGGCTTTCAGCCCTGTCCTGTTTAGGAATTAATAATAGCTGCAGAAAGGATTACATTTCTTAAGAGGGGGAGGCCTCCCTTTTGGTGAAATGGGTCTACACCAACGTAATCCATGCTCACCTCTTTTCTTCACCCACACATAAATGAAGCCGTAACCGGTAGCAGAAACTGCACAGTCCAGCTGATGGGCACACAAGATCTGGCACCCCAGGTTGTCATCACCACCCATCTCGGCAGGTGAGGGTGAATGAAAGGCAAAATACTACAAATAGCGCCCACAGATCTTGGCTGTCTAAGAAGTAGCTCCTGGCAATATAGCAGGGATGGAGAGTCTGTTGCCCTCCATATGTTGATGGACTACAACTCCCATCATTGTTGGGAAACTGTGTATGTGCAGCTACTTACACAGAGTCAATTAAGGTTTGGCAGACAGCCAGAAGGCAATCTGAAGGAGTAAGTCTGCCTGGTGATAACAGAGACATGGAGTCCACTCCCTGATTGGTCAAGCTCTCTCAAGGGAGTGATAATTAATGGCCTACTAACTGGAATGTGTTAGTTCAGTAGTTCAGTTGTTCTGTGTCAGTGTAGGAGTTGTGAGTGGTGTCAGAGAGAGCTAGCTAAAGATCTGTGTTCTGTTCCTGTAAATAGTCCACTGTATACAATAAACACCTAACCACAAGTTCCTGGTTCCTGCTTCGTCTATCCTGTCTGCAGCCAAGTCGCCAATTGCTTCCGTGGATTCTGCGTGTACTCTGCTAGGTCTGGCTAAGGTCCTGCAACTAGTCAGAAAGTTGCAAAACACCAAATAGGTTTTGCCAATAACCATCCCTGATCATTGGCCATGGTCTCACTGGGCCTGATGGGAGCTGAAGTTCAGGAGAGCAGAGGACAAGAAAGCAGCCTGAATGCAAAGAACCGGAGGTGCTGAAGACCAACAAAAAAGCACTGATACATCATGGGAAAGTTTAATTGGTGGCCAATCTTCCGCTATCATACTTTGTGGGAAGCAAAGGGGTGAGTAAGCCTCCTCCATTCCATCATCTTTCATTACGAGAGACATTTACGTCAAAGCAAGCTCTTTATTTTTCGGAGTTGATCTGCTCCTGCAGCTTATGACTCTCTCAGTTTAATAATCCTGCATTGGTGACATCACAGAGTTAGCTGCAGTGACCAGAGTGATGTCACAGAAAGAAGATTAGGACCTTAACTGGGAAATAAGCTGTGAAACTCCAAGGAACGCTGACAGGACAAACATTTGTAATTATGTAAAGGCCTAGTAAATTATATAAGGAAAGCTGCAAGAAAGATAGCTGTCAAAACTGCTGTTGAAGAAATGTTAAGATGAAGTGTCTATCAGTATCAGAGCATCAGAGGCTGCTACAACTTAACAATTCTAGTATAAAATTCCAACCCCCCACCCCAGAATTTTAACTTGATGGTATTTTTAATCCAGTGCAGAAATCATCTCGTTTCAAATCATTTCATAGTTCAACTGTATCTCATACAGAGATGAACACATAAAATAAGTTTGGCATTCTATGTCAGACCCTCCAAGTGTCCCTATTTTCCAGTCCCAGATTTACAGAAGCTATCCCAGTTTCTGATTTGATCCTGGAATGTCCCGCTTTCCCCTGGGATGTCCCTCTTTTCACTGGAGAAATGTTGGAGGGTATGCTATCCAACCAAGATATAAACTCAGGGGGAAATGCAGCAAATATTGGCCTGTGAAAGGGGATCCAGGAAGCACAAAATGGCAAATGAAGAACAGGGGTGAGGAACATCAGAACCAGGGGCAGATGTGGCCCTCCAGGGTTTTCCATCTGGCCCTTAGGAGCTTCCTCAAGCCACACCCCTCACTGGTTCTGCTCAACACCTGCTTCTGTCTCTTTTACCTGATAAGGATGTTCTTGAACTGTAATAATGTCTCTTGCTTGCCTGGGTGGAGAGATGTGCATACGTCTATTGTACCGGTGGGGTCTGCAAGGTTCCCCACCAAAGCCTGTGATTTTCAGGCTGAAAAGGGTTCTTACCACCATGTAGAAAGTTATTAAACCACTAGAATCATAGAATCCTAGAGTTGGAAGAGACCACAAGGGCCATCGAGTCCAACCCCCTGCCAAGCAGGAAACACCATCAGAGCACTCCTGACATATGGTTGTCAAGCCTCTGCTTAAAGACCTCCAAAGAAGGAGACTCCACCACACTCCTTGGCAGCAAATTCCACTGTCGAACAGCTCTTACTGTCAGGAAGTTCTTCCTAATGTTTAGGTGGAATCTTATTTCTTGTAGTTTGGATCCATTGCTCCGTGTCCGGTTCTCTGGAGCAGCAGAAAACAACCTTTCTCCCTCCTCTATGTGACATCCTTTTATATACTTGAACATGGCTATCATATCACCCCTTAACTAAACCAGAAACTGCAATGCTTCTCCCCACCCACCCCATGATGCTGACCTATATCTTTTAGTTTAGAATAAAAGGCAAAAATTGAGATCGCCAGTTTCTTCCTGCTGCAAATAACAGAGTCTTTCATATCCGGAGTTGACCATGGAAATTAATCTAGACAGTTTGTCAGTGGCTTCAACTCTTGGTTATGTCTTTCTGAGTAGCTACATCTAGGAAAGGAGAGGTGCGATGGGGCCAGAGAAGGAACAATCAAGTGCTGGGAGTCCTATATGCCATTGGCGCAGCTCCCCAAATGCACCAATCCTGCTGCAGCCTGGAACTGGGTGTGTGCAGACGATTTATTTGTTGAATGGGACATGGACATGGGCAGCCAGTGGAACCTTCAGCAGACGCTGTCGCCTGTCCACAAGTCCTAAAGTGCCAGACTAGGGTGAGGTCAGCAGGCTCAGGGAACCCTTTTCATTGTGAGAGAATTTGGGGTGACCTGTGAGTTTGTTTGGGCCTTGGCTGAGAGCCAGGGTGGCTGGGAATAGAATGAATGAATGAATGAATGAATGAATGAATGAATGAATGAAAACCATTTTTTAAGAAAGGGACCAGGGCTTGGCTTCCTCCACTGGGCAAGTTTTGAAAATCTTTTATTTTATAAATTAAGTTGGTGGTGGGGAAGGAAATAAAGGAAGGAAAAAAGGAAATCCGGAGGAGTTCTCATGCAATCTCACACCTTTTTCCTTCATACCACACCGTGGGACTTGTTTTCCTCTTGCATGTCTGATTTCTTCTTTTTTTAAAAAAATAATATTTTGTTAAATGTTAACAATAAACAAGTTATAACAAAAACACCAGAAAAACACACAAGCACATAAATACAAAAATACAAAAACAAGCAAACATTTAACATAGAAAAAAGAATTTAAAAAACATGAAAGAGATAGAAATCCTTCTTTTTACTTTCTCGCTTTACATTAACTTATTTTCCTGACTTCCTCACACCTCCCTTTTTTGTATTCCATTTAAAAATTAATTCAGCAAATTCATCTTGCATGTCTGATTTCATCTATGCTGACAAGTGTCAAAAGGGCCAGGAAAATGGAAGAGCCACTATTAGTTAATTTAAATCTTCCTGTCACTTGTCTGGCCTAGTAAGATCAGTGTAGGGATGGGTGTGTGTGTTCATTGCACCAAGTCTCACTAGGATGGGGACAATCACAGTAACCTTTCTAGTGTCCCAATGGATGATGTCTGCTGTCTGAGAAAGATGTTTCTATGATACCATACACGTTTTGTCTGCTGCTGGATCCTGGGAGCGGAGCCTGACCTATGTAAGAGCCCTTCCACATGGCAATTTATCATGAAATCTGTTCTGCTCACACATGCAGCTTTTGCACAAGGTCGACACAGTGTTGTCCTCCATAAAGTGTCATTCCATGTTATTTTTTCCCCTTTAATCAGCACTTACTGTTTTTGAAGAAAATCCTCCTAGGTCCCCCCCCCATGTAAAACTGGTAAATCCAGATTAAATGGGGTGAGGGTTGGAATATGGGATGGCACTTTGAGGAGGGTGTTGTGTGGATGCTCAAGACTTTACGACCTGGAAAAAAGAGACAATGCATGTACTTTTGTAAAGCAAGAAAATCTTGCATAATTTTTTTAAAAGAGTAGTACATAGCCCACAATCACCTGCCATGTGAAAGCACCCTAAGAGTCTAAGAACATAAGAAGAGCCTGTTGGATCAGGTTGGATCTGGTCTAGCATCCTCTTCTCATGGGGCCAACTAGATGCCTGTGCAAAACCCTCAAACAGGATTTTTTTAAAAAAGATATTCAAAATTAAGACAAGACATATTATTCAGAAACATATCATCCTTGTCCCCCCCATTTTTCCTCCCTCCCCCCATTCTCCTACACAACCCCCCCGACTTCCCTCAGTTCCAGTCTTTTATTTCTCTAAAAATGCTGTTTTCTGCATGTTACAAAGTTGTATAGATCCTCAAACTATTTAGCTGATTATTATCAATAAAAAGTTTGTGAATGTTTATTCAAAACCTGCCAAGGAGTCCAGTTCACTTTGTTGCATCTTCAAATACTTTGTAAAGGGTTCCCATTCATCCTTAAAGTCACAGTTATCCTTGTCCCGTAGCTTATATGTCAGTTTTGCCAGTTCTGCATAGTCCGTCTATTTTTCTTGCCATGATTCTTTAGTTGGGGTTTCTTCAGTCTTTCATCCTTGTGCTATTAAACTCTCGCGGCCGTTGTCGCATACATGAAGATGTTTTTCAGCTTTTTTGGCAGATCTTTCCCTACAGTCCCTAATAATAATGCTTCAGGTTTTTTAACAAATGTTAAATGCAACATTTTCTTCAATTCGTTGTATATCATTTCCTTTTTTTAAAAAAATTACATTACAATCCCACCACATATGATAAAATGTCCCTTCCTTTTCCTTACACTTCCAACATATATTTGAACTAGTTTTGTACATTTTCCCTAACCGCACTGGTGTTGTGTACCATCTATACATCATCTTCATGTAATTCTCCTTCAATAGGGAACAATCTGTAAACTTTAAATCAGTTTTCCATAATTTTTCCTAATCTTCCATCATAATGTTGTGCCCTACATCTTGTGCCCATTTAATCATAACTGATTTTACCTCTAGCTTGGTGGTGTTGTAAACAAAAATTGCCCTTTTCCCTTATGGGGTATCCAAGAGCCCATATAGAGTCCTTACAAAAGTTCCCTATTGGTAGGAGAGAACAACAGAGGCCAACCAGAGAATATTGAGAAGCAAAGCAGCTAGTAAGCTTGATCTTTATTGATCTGTTGCAACAGGGTGCTCCCCTCACCCGCAGGAGAGAGGAGGGACCAGAAAAATGTTGTGCAGGGCCTTATAAAGACTTTTGAAATTGCCACCCTGTAGATCAAGACCACCCCTCAGATACATCACACCTACATCACAGAAAAGGCGATCTAAAACAGAAATTTGAATGTTGTTGTTTTTCTCCTGTCCTTGTTTATCTCCTGTCTGGCAGGTTACTTGATTGGATTGCCTGGGGAGCCCGGCCAGTCTTTTGTAATGATAAATATTTAGTTCCTGGGCCAGCTCACAGGCTCACACCCTATTCAAAACAAAATAAAAAATTCCTTCCAGTAGCACCTTAAAGACCAACTAAGTTAGTTCTAGTTATGAGCTTTCGTGTGCATGCACACTTCTTCAGATACACTTCTTTCGTGCATGCACACGAAAGCTCATAACTAGAACTAACTTAGTTGGTCTTTAAGGTGCTACTGGAAGGAATTTTTTTATTTTGTTTTGACTATGGCAGACCAACACGGCTACCTATCTGTAACCCTATTCAAACACAGACATACCCATAAGACAGGATTTGTGAAGGAAAAGACAATGGGGAGGCTTTTCCACTTTGACTTTGCAGAGAAAACATTTGCTCAGTTTAGGAATCAAAATGGCTTCAAGTTAGTCTTCCTGTGCTGATCTATGTACGTGCGGTTATGAACATTACCATATATCGAAGACCTCAAAATTCCTATCACAGTGGCCACCACTGCCTCCTGTGGGAGTTCCATAGTTGAACCATGCACTGTGCAAATAAGTTACTTTCTTTCAGCTGTCCTGAATCTTCCAACATTCAGCTTTGTGTGACATCTGCAAGTTCTAGATCGGAGGCAAGAAGTGTGTTAGAAGAGCTGTTCTTTCCTCTCTTAGTGACACAGGATCAACTTGCCCCATTGCTGGATCCAGTTCCACGCTCTCACCTTGAATATTCTCCCCACACTCGCAATCATCTTCAAGGGGAGAAAACCATTTTTTTGTTGGAACTATAAAAGCAGATTTGTTGAAAAAGTCCTCTATTTTAGATTGTTTGGAAACCGGTGAGAGAGCTACATCCTCTGGGTCCCTGTAGCGTTTCCTAGAGGCATAGCGTTCGCTGTGGAGAGTAAACAAGGAGAGGTTTCCCCAACCAAAAAAGAGAGAAAAAATAGAAAGTGCTCAGTTTGTTCAATTTAAGAGTTACTCTGTGTGGTGACAGCCAGGAGTTCCAGGAACAAAGTATAGAAGGGAGCTGGGGGTTAATAGCTAGCAGCTGGCGGCCAGCCCAGGATGCTTCATAGAACTTGCCCAAGATACAGTGGTGCCTCGCAAGACAAAATTAATTCGTTCCGCAAGTTTTTTCGTCTTGCGAGTTTTTCGTCTTGCGAAGCACGGTTTCCCATAGGAATGCATTGAAAATCAATCAATGTGTTCCTATGGAAACCGCCTTCAGACCAGGTCCGGGGACAGTCTGTCCCCCGACCTCTTCTGAAGGCTGGGGGGGGGAAGGGCTTTTCTTCCCACCCCCAGCATTTTAAAAAACCCCGGGACAGCAGAGGACTTCTCCGCTGTCCCGGGGTTTTTTAAAATGCTAGCAGGCGGCAGCGAAGGCTTCGCTGCCGCCCGCCAGCATTTTAAGATCGCCCCGGACAGCGGACTTCTCCGCTGTCCCGGGGCAATTTTAAAGCCCCCGGGAAGGCAGGCGGGGGGGGGAGCAAAGACTTTCGCCCCCCGCCAGCCTTCAGAAGAGGTCCAGGACCTCTTCTGAAGGCCGGCGGGGGGCGAAAGTCTTTGCTCCCCCCGCCTGCCTTCAAAAGCCGTCCGGGATAGTGGAGAAAGCGCTGTGTTTCTCCGCTCTCCCGGGAAGGCAGGCAGGGGGGAGCAAAGACTTTTGCCCCCCGCCGGCCTTCAGAAGAGGTCCAGGACCTCTTCTGAAGGCCGGCGGGGGCGAAAGTCTTTGCTACCCCCCGCCTGCCTTCAAAAGCCGTCCGGGATAGCGGGAAGCGCTTCCCTGCTATCCCGGACCGCTTTTAAAATGCTGGCGGTGGGGAGCAAAGCCTTTCGGCCCCCGCCGGCCTTCCTGGACCTCTTCTGAAGGCCGGAGGGGGGAAAGGCTTTGCTCCCCACCGCCAGCATTTAAAAGAGGTCCCCGGAGATTTCCCTATGGGCTTTCTTCTTGCGAAGCAAGCCCATAGGGAAATTCGTCTTGCGAAGCGCCTCGAAAAACGGAAAACCCTTTCGTCCTGTGCGTTTTCCGTCTTGCGAGGCATTCGTCTTGCGGGGCACCACTGTATTTCGCATAGCATAGCATAGCAAGAAGGTGCTGATAGAATCTCAGTAGGTTGGTAAGTTTAAAGCAGAGAAGTAAGAAAAAGGAAAAATTACTTCCCTGGGTAGCAATCAATGATAATTACAGTCCTGTTATCTGCACTTGCTAAGCCGTCGCCATCTTGGAACTGCCCCCCTCAAAGAGCTGTTTAACTTCATGTCGTTTTCTCATTCTTGTAATGTTGTTCTCCCTTAAATTATATTATATTAATACAGGTGGTCTAAGGAAAACAGCCTGTAACTTAACAAGAAAGTGGGGAAAAGAAGGAAAACAAGATATTGTGCGTGAGTGCAAGAGACAGAAGGAAGGAATTATATTCCTAAGAAATGTGGATGGTTTGGAAAGAGAATTTCTAACCTGGGCACCCCATACTTCACATACAAGGGGGCTATAGGCAGAGATGCTTCCATGGTGATTTGAGGCTATGGGTTTATACAACAATTTCCAAGCTTCCAGTTTTAAAACTCACGAAAGCAGAAGTTAGACCTGCCTCCAGGAAGCATGCGCATTGGCAGGATAATCCAGCTCACTTTACCTCTATGTACCTGGTAGCACACTACTCTGCAATGAGCAAATATCAGAAGTGTGTGATTTAATTAGAGTCGGATTAATTCAAGCTGACTGCCTGTCTCTGTGTGTAAATAGGGCACTAGAGGTCAGAAAGTACTAAGTACCTTAAAGGTCTCCTTGCATAATGTGAAAAGCTATGGGAGATGGATGACCTTTGTGTAGACATAAGAATTAGGAAAAAACAAGTAGTCGACATTTGCAACCATTAATCTCTTTAAGACCACTGTCCCCTTAATTATTGGGAACAACAGAAGCCTGATGTTCTGCTGATAGAATTTTTTTTTTTTAAGGTGAAGGATTTATATGATTTGAAGAGAAACTACAGTATTATTATTTTGAAAAGCACTTCCCCCATGCATTAGTATGTCAGCCTTTCTTTACACTTTCTTCTTACATTACAGGCTGTTTTCCTTAGACCACTTGCATTTATGTAATATAATTTAAGGGAGAGCAACATTTTCCTAGTTCTGTTTCCTTGCATCATGTATGTTTCCATGTACCGTATTTTTCGCCCTATAGGACGCACCGACCCATAGGACGCACCTAGTTTTCAGGGGGGGGGGAATCAAGTAAAAAAATATTATTTCCCCCCCGCAGCTCTGGGAGCAGTGGACAGGCTGCACGCAGCCTGTACGCTACTCCAAGACCTTCTCCCTGCTTTTGTGGGAGGTGGCGGAATTCCCCCACCTCCCGCAAAAGCCCACAGGAGCCCAGCGTGACTCCTGCGGGCTTTTCGACCAGGAGGGAGAAGGGACTGAAACGGCCAGTCAGTCCCTTCTCCCTCCTCGAGGAAAAGCCAAGAGCGGCGCGCTCTTTAAAGGGTGCGCGGCTCCTGCGGGCTTTTCTAGGAGGTGGGGGAATTCCCCCCCTCGTAGAAAAGCCAGCAGAAGCCGCGGAGCCCCTTTAAAGAGTGCGCGGCTTTTGCGGGAGGTGGGGGAATTCCCCCATCTGCCGCAAAAGCCCGCAGGGGGGTTGGAGAGTAGCGGGAAGGCATCGCACGCCTTCCTGCTGCCCCCCATCCTCTGGGGCTGGCGATGGGGGAAGCGCTGCTTTCCCCACCGCCAGCCTCAAAGAGCAGTCTCTCCTGGCTTCAGCGGAAGCAACGCGAAGCCTCCGGAGCGCAGGCTTCGGAGGCTTCGCGTTGCTATCGCTGAAGCCAAGGAGCCTGCATTCGCCCATAAGACGCACACACATTTCCCCTTCATTTTTGGAGGGGAAAAAGTGTGTCTTATAGGGCGAAAAATACGGTAATTTGTTAATTAGAAGAAATTAGACACTAGGAAAGGAAAGAGATGGCTGCTTGAAACTGTCTTGAATCTATGATATATAATGAGATGAAAAAGATGTTGAAATATACATTTTTTAAAAAACCAGAAGCATTTTTACTTGGTATTATATGTCAGGAAATTAATAGACAAGATGTCAAACTCTTCTTATATGCAACAACAGCAGCAAGAGTATTGTTAGGCCAGAAATGGAAACAAGAAGAAATTCCGACGAAAGAAGAATGGCAGACGAAATTAATGGACTATGCAGAATTGGACAAAATAACAAGAAGGATTAGAAACCTGTGGGACCAGAGATTTACAGAAGATTGAAAGAAGTATATGCATTATTTGAAGAGCAACTGTAATCAACAAATTACGCTAGTAGGACTACAAGAAGTTTTGTAAGGAGAAATATACGAAGTGTTACAAAGTAGAAAAAGACAGAGATACTGGTTATGAGTTTGAAATGTAATAGGGAAAATAAGAAATGCATACTGGCAGATTAGATTGGAAAATTTTCAGACAGGATTGACGGAAGTCAAAAAAATTGAATAAGATGTAAAAGTATGTTTAATTACTGTTGAAAATGATATGTTAAAAATACTAATTAAAAATTATAATAAAAAAAGAAGAAACTGTCTTGAATCTATGCACATGCTACCAGAAGTGTCATGAAATGGACCCCCTGCATGAACTATGGTGCAGATACCAAGGATATTTAAAACAAAAACATGGTGCTACTCATAGTAGGCAGATGGGCAAATCTAGAATAAATCCAATGTAAATGCATCCATAATACATAAGAATCATGGAATAAAGGGCATAAAATGGATTGTGCTACTCAGTAGAAAATGTAAGTAGGTTTCTGTATTTTGGTTCAGTTACTAACTATTACTATTTTATGAGGGCTCCTTCCTCCCCAGGATTTTTGGATATTTGACGCAGTCTTTAGTATGACTTAGAAATTTTTTTTGCAGGGCTGGCCCTACAATTAGGCAGCTGGTTTGGGGTGTCTTGAAATGACAGCAAATTGTTATTTATTATTGTTGTTCAACGAAGCCTTATTTTCATGTGGTCCCACCTGCTGGCTGATGTGGTAACTACTACTAAACACTGAATAGTGAAATTCACCTCCATCTCTTTATCTTTTCCTCTTGACAGATTGCTCCTTTCATTAAATTGCTGGATAAAATTATTAACAAAAGAAAACTACAGTGGTGCCCCGCAAGACGAATGCCTCGCAAGACGGAAAACCCGCTAGATGAAAGGGTTTTCCGTTTTGGAGGCGCTTCGCAAAACGAATTTCCTATGGGCTTGCTTCGCAAGACGAAAATGTCTTGCGAGTTCCTGCGGGTTTTTTTCCCCTTTCCCCCCCTTTTTCTAAGCTGCTAAGCCGCTTATCTGCTTATCCGCTAAGCCGCTAAAAGCGCTAATCCGCTAAGCTGTCAATGGGCTTGCTTCGCAAGACGAAAAAACCACTAGACGAAGAGAGTCGCGGAACGGATTCTTTTCGTCTTGCGAGGCACCACTGTATTCTGGCCGAATATTGACAAGGACCGATAAATACTGCAAAAGTTTTTCTCCAGTTGAAATGTTTTATTAATGCCTTGAAAGTTGAAGAAAAATGCTCAACATTCTTCATGAATAATCTTTTGAGATAACTGAGGAAGTAATTGATTCTAACTAAACTTAATTGACTGCAATAAATTACACTTAACTGAGACATATGCACACTTGGTGGACTTGCCTGGCTTATGAAACACCTGATAAACTAACTAAGTTTAAACTCCTTGGGACAACAGATGAGCTGTCTAGGGCTGTGTCCACATTAGAGAGTTTTACACATAAGTAGGCTACTATTTCCATGTGCACATTTGGGTAATACATTCACAGTACTGAGTAATGGGAAATAGGGCTATAGTGTATGAGAATAAATATAGAAAAATCAGAAGCAAATAGAAGGAATTGTGACAAAAACAAAAAGGCATCTGGGAAAAATCAGGGAAATATAAATGCTGGAATAAGATTTCATTCAACAGGGAAACGTAGAGTCGTTATATGACAATACAGAAGTATTAGAAAACAAAATTAGCAAGAACAATAATTGTCTTGAGGTCTTAATTGGATGGTAGAAGTTTAATATCTAAAGTATATTCAAGAGTTTTATTGATTTAGTTAATTTACATACTGCTTAGGATTTCAGCAGAAATTGCTAAGTGGCTTACAAAATCTCAACAAAAAGGAATTAATATAATAAATACAAATTTCAGATTCGAAATCTAACAATAATTAAATTAAACTATGAATAATCATAATCACAATTCCACAGTTTAAGTAATATAATTAAATAAATATCTCTAGGCGATGTACATAAAACACCAGAAGCCACAAAACAAACCATACTACACAAAACATTGAAATATATCAAAGTATCTCAAAATGCAACATAATAACAATATATCCTTTTTTTAAATAAACATTTTAAAAATCAGGTAATATGACAAGTGAAATAATTAACCTACATATCCAAACTACACAAAACTAATCTAAACACACAGTCCTCACAAGTACAATTACTCAATGATTTCCTTACATCACTCCATCCACTTAATTTTCACTTTAATAAAACACTCCAGTGTTGTTTAAATAATAAATAAATAACAAAGCAGTAGCCGATAGTTGCTTACATAAAAATAGACCCACTAAATAAAAATGACTCAGTGGAATCAGAAAAAACAAGAATTATTGATTTCCTTTCCATATCTCACCTGCAGACATTCTCTCCCTACTGCTCACCTAGGGAGAGTCAACCTTTCTCTACCTTTCTCTATTGGGAGTTGGTCCAGCACACAAGATGTTCACTATCTCAAAGGCAGCATCCTAGCCAATCAGACAAAAATAAATAAAAACAGCCCCACTTTAAGTGCAGTACTCCAACCATGAAGAAGTTAAAAGTTAGAGCCAAACCTAAACAGAATAGATACAGAGAAATCTTCTTTAGCTTACAAGATGAGGACTTGGGATGTGTGCATTATTATTATTATTATTATTATTATTATTATTATTATTATTATTATTATTTTATTTATACCCCACCCATCTGGTTGGGTTTCCCCAGCCACGCTGGACAGCTCCCAACAGAGTATTAAAAACACGATAAAACATCAAACATTAAAAGCTTCCCTAAACAGGGCTGCTTTCAGATGTCTTCTAAACATTGGGTAGTTGTTCATCTCTTTGACATCTGAAAGTAGGGCGTTCCACAGGGCAGGCACCACTACTGAGAAGACCCTCTGCCCGGTTCCCTGTAGCTTCACTTCTCGCAGGGACGGAACCGCCACAAGGCCCTCGGCACTGGACTTCAGCGTCCGGGCAGAATGATGGGGGTGGAGGCGCTCCTTCAGGTATGAGTTATTATGTTCTGATAACAAATGATGTGGTACTTGTGCCACTATTTCACTCCTTCTGAAAGCATTCCTTAAAGTAACCAATAACTATAGGATGAATTTGCATTGCATTGCTTTTTTACAAAGAATATTTCTGCTTCTTCAGTTGGCAGTTTCACTGAAACAATTTCCACAGAAAACCAAAACATGAAATGTTGTCCCCCTCCTGCACTTAAAACTCATATTTCATAAAGCTAGTATCATCAGATCCTAGGATGCTTTGAAATCAGTTCCCTGCAATATTTGAATTTTTTTATATGTTTAGCCTGTTTTTTTGTCCATGGAGTTTTCTTGGCAGGGATACTGGAGTGGCTTGCCAGTTCCTGCTCCACACCTGCTTCTTGGGAGAAAAGCGATGACAAACCTAGACAGCATCTTAAAAAGCAGAGACATCACCTTGCTGACAAAGGTCTGTATAGTTAAAGCTATACTGTAGTGATATATGGAAGTGAGAACTAGACTATAAAGAAGGCTGATCGCCGAAGAATTGATGCTTTTGAATTCTGGTGCTGGAGGAGACTCTTGAGAGTCCCATGGACTGCAAGAAGATCAAACCTCTCCATTCTGAAGGAAATCAACCCTGAGTGCTCACTGGAAGGACAGATCCTGAAGCTGAAGCTCCAAGACTTTGGCCACCTCATGAGAAGAGAAGACTCCCTGGGAAAGACCCTGATGTTGGGAAAGATGGAGGGCACATGGAGAAGGGGACGGCAGAGGACAAGATGGTTGGACAGTGTTCTCGAAGCCAGCAGCATGAGTCTGACCAAACTGCGGGAGGCAGGGGAAGACCAATAATAGCATCTGTGGTGATGTCTCCCAACCCTCAAACCAGGTAGAGGAAGAGCTCTGCCACACGTCAACCTGCACCAGCATTGCAGATCAGGGGTTAGGACTGCTATGCCCAGTTCCTAGGATACAATATGTAGTGACAGAAATATTTATGCTAGCTGTGCAATGAAGATGCACTTTTCTTCTGAAATTCCATTTCACGCATGCCAGAGGCAGCTGACCACCAATGCAAACTAAATAGGCATAGATGAAGACTCAAAACCCATGAGTGGAGAACATTTTAACTTTGCGAGAAGTGGTGCAATTGAGGCAATGCAGATTTCTGAACTACCAACCTTCAAGACAGAAATAGGCAGTCATAAAAAATATTAATAGATTGATTGAACCTAGTTTTTTAAAAAGCAACAACTCAGCATCTATTTGAGGTGTGTGCGTATGTAAACAGCGGGTGCTTTTAGCCTAATCTAAAGCTACACATTAGACCAAACCAGAAGATGGAACCAGCAGCCCACAGATCAATTTTCTCTCTTTCTTAAAAGAGTGAACAAGAACTTTTCTAAAGGTGCACAAACATTTTTTTTTGGCTTTTCCACAGGCAGGTTCTAGAGAACTTCTCCCATAGTATTCACTCAAAAATTTTTAAAGCCACAAAGACAGTATGCAAAGTACTAACCATACTGCATTTGTATGTAAGTGTACATATACAAAACTATGTTCCATAGTTGGAAGCTGAATGCAGAAAAATAATTTTAATATAGGTATTTGGCATATCATTTTGCAAAGATTCAGGCTAATTCCTCCCTAGTCAGATCAGTCTTCTTCAACCTAGTGCCCTCCAGATGTTTGGGACTGCAACTACCCTCAGCCCCATCCACTGCTGGGTGCACCACATGGGGAGAAGGCTCTGTTAGGTTATCACCTGTCTTATAAACAGGTCCCACTCAATTTCCACCCTAAGGAATGAATTATGAAAATTATGATTTGGCAACGGCACACACCTACCAATCTAAATTGCTTTGCAACTTCTTGCTAGCGACATCCCCGTCCTCCAGACTGTTATGGTTAGCAAACTGTGCAATGATCCCTTTCTACCTTCTCAAAATGTGATCTTGGGCCAAGGGATCAAGATATGAAATAACAGTGTCAAAGGTTGGATTCAAGACTAAAACCAGCATTTAATTTATTAAAATAGCAAGGAAGTGTTGTTTCCAAGTCTCGTTTGAGATATTTGCCAGGAAAGCGGCTGCACATACAGTGACAACCGTTACTGAAGAATTTTATTCCCAAATGACGTTCCTCAACAGGAATAACCATAAATGCCTTTCCTGATAGGACTTTTTATAACTCTGTAAGCTTTTGCATTCCCCATTCAATCCAGTAAGATCTTTAACTGACAGTTCAGAGTTATCTACTTTAATCTGTTTAGCTGTGCTTTTCTTAGCTTCACAGCATTCCTGGTCACACCAAGCCTCACCGTTACTGCTGCCCTGCTATGGGATTTAGTTGGAACTGCCAGAGATGCTGCAAGATTATCAGCTAAGATACTGAGAGACGGAGTCTCAGGGCTCAAAAGAGTGTCACATAGTTATAAGCAGTGGCCTAAGGTATGCAGAATACTGTCTCATTTAAGGCACCTAGTCCCTACAATGTCAAGTTTCTCTATCAGATAGCATAGCTAATATTTTTCACTCCAGCTGGAAAATCTAAACTGGGTTCTAACTGGCTGGCAGGCACTGCAACTAAATGGGAGGGAGCGCATGGGTGCATGGGGATGGGAGAAATTTACAAAACTTCCAACGGTACACGATGGAACAAAAACATAGCGCACTGCACTCACTCCCCAAGTGAGAATATATGTAAAATCATCATATTACAGTGGTACCTCGCAAGACGAATGCCTCGTAAGACGAAAAACTCGCAAGACGAAAGACTTTTTCGTTTTTTGAGTTGTTTCGCAAGACGAATTTCCCTATGGGCTTGCTTCGCAAGACGAAAACATCTTGCAAGTTTGTTTCTTTTGTCTTGCAAGTTTGTTTCCTTTTTCTTAAAACCGTGCATTCAGGGGGTGCAGTTGCGACTTGACTTCAAGGAGCAACTCATAGCACGCAGTGTGGTAGCCTTTTTTGAGGTTTTTGAAGACTTTGGTGATTTTTGAAGCTTTTCCAAAATCCGTGCTTTGCAAGACGAAAAAATCGCAAGACGAAAAAACTCGCAGAACGAATTAATTTCGTCTTGCGAGGTACCACTGTATCTTCAGAAAACCTTCAGCTTTAGCAGTACCTGTAAATTACAGTTGCCTGAGGGAGACAACAGCTAGCAGAAGAGAGACCTTGTGCTGCCATCATCAGTCAAAGGCTTTTTCCACCTGCCATGCTCCATCCTCCAGCCCTAGGAACCTTTCCCAGACCATGACTTCAAGAACAGCAGAAGCAGCTGGAAAGAGAGGACTTCAGGGATAGATAGATATATTTTTAAATTGCATAAGTTGTGTGTCCCTGTTTCTCAATTTGATCCTTTTACATGGTTTTGTATGTTTTGTGGTATTTCGTGCATTGTGACTTGCCGTTATTTTTACTGATTATAGTTTAAAGGTAAAGGGACCCCTGACCGTTAGGTCCAGTCGTGGACAACTCTGGGGTTGCGGCGCTCATCTCGCTTTACTGGCTGAGGGAACTGGTGTTTGCCCGCAGACAGCTTCTGGGTCATGTGGCCAGCATGACTAAGCCGCTTCTGGCGAACCAGAGCAGCGCACGGAAACGCCCGTTTACCTTCCCACCGGAGTGGTACCTATTTATCTACTTGCACTTTGACGTGCTTTTGAACTGCTTGGTTGGCAGAAGCTGGGACCGAACAATGGGAGCTCACCCCATCACGGGGATTCGAACCACCGACCTTCCGATTGGCAAGCCCTAGGCTCTGTGGTTTAACCCACAACACCACCCGCATCCCAATGTGCCACCCGCATATTATAGTTTAGTCATTCTTTATTGTGATTGTTAAGTGTAAACTGTTTAATTATTATTCGCTGACATTTAATTTTACTGTTTACTATTATATTCTAATGGATTATTGAATATTGCTTTATTTGATGTAAGCTACTCATTTTAAAGTTATGTTTTGATTATTGGATCAGATTGTTATTAGGTGTGTGATCTTTGCTGCCTATTTTGTTGTTTCTTCAGCTTGCAAACCACCTTGTGTATAGTAATATAGAAAGGCGGTGTACCAATTAAAAGTGAAATGAAATTAAACATACACACTTGCCACAAGACCCCAGGGCAGCACACAGGTCTTGGGCGCAGGGTGGAAACAGGCTCATTAACCAAGCACTTAAAGAAAATAGCTTTCTCTTTATCTCTCTCTCTCTTGCGCGCGCGCTCTCTCTCTCTCTCTCTCTCTCACACACACACACACACACAAGTTCAGATGTAGAATTCTTCTTCGTTGCTTTTTCCACCACCAGTTGTTCTGCTGTCAGCAAAAGGGAAAATGGTTCCTCTTGGCAAACATTTTATCTCAAAGGAGCCTGCTGAAGGAGAACCTGAATGTGACTCTGAAGAGCTGGAAAACCAATCAAAAGGAAAAGGAAGCGAGCCGGAAGATAATTCAAAGACGTTACACTTGGTTGATGGGGATCTTCGTCGCGAGCCAGGTTCCTTAAATCTCTTGACACTTTGCCCTTGTGTAGGATACTTAGTCTTTGCTTCCACGTCACTACTGAACCCATCTGAAACTGAATAAGCCGAGACCACAGATAGATCAGCGAAGGCAAGTTTCATCCCTGTGTCCACATCAGTCTCCTGAACTCCTTCCAATTCATCAATGTTAACTCTGCTTCTTGCCCTGTGCCCAGAAGAGAAAGTGCTTAAGGAATTTGGCTCGCTCAAATGAAAAGATTTGGGGACCAGGGAAGAGCGCATTGTGGGCAAGCAAGCAAGAGACTTGCTTCGCTGAAATGAACCTGAGTCGGCAGAGGCTCCACCGGGTCTTCTGGTAGAAAGTGCTTGGTTGTGATTTCTCAAGTCCTGCTGGGAAACGCCAAGGCACAGACTGGCATGGTGAAACGCAATGGAATAAACTGGTTTTGAAGGATCACTGGCTTTGTTGAAAGTCCATCTGCTGCTTTGGGGAAGAAAATTTGGAAGGTGCCTTGCAGGAGATGGCGAGCAAAACTTGTTCAGCTTACCACACTTCCTATACCGGGCCTGCTGTGAAGAAGAGGGATGAAAAGGGAGGAGGTCACATGAACGACAAACATTTATTTCCAGAGCTGAATTATCTACTACATGTTAAATGGCCACTGGTTGCATTAATCAGTAACAGCAATTGGCTGGGGTGCCTGGAACTTAGGGGAGATGTAGTGGAAAACATCAGAAATGTACCAAGTTGATGAAGGCTACTGTTTACCTTGGTGTAAGTCTTGTTGAATTAAATATTAATTGCTTCTGAGTAGGCATGCATTGGATTGCACTGCAGAATCAGAACTTGTATCCTACAACAGATTAACACTGCTAATATACAAAGCCCAAGCCTTTTCTTCTTTCTTAAATGGTGGCATGGGAATAACTAGCTTATAAATAATTATAAATTATAAATCTTATTCCCCGCTTTGGAGAACTACCCTCTCCAGGGATAAAATCCTCCAGCTGGTTTAAGGAAAAGAACCACTACTACATTGTTGCCTTTTCTTTCTCCTTTATATTTTTGGTTTCTGCAGGGCCATTAGTGCCAACAGAGAACTGCTTGTTTTCTGCAGAATGAGTCAGAAGCAAAGAGCACAAGGAACATGGACTCAACTGGAGTCTGCAGTTCTAATAACAAAAGCTCTATGTACAAACTGATACACTTATATCAGCAAGGCAATAAAGAACTGTTTCTGTCTTAAACAGAGCTGCACAGTTGCCAGACGTCGCACCAGTTTATTCTGATTGCACTGTTGTCTAGAATAGATGACGCAAAGCCTAGCAACTATACCATTCTCTAAAAGTAAACATATCCACATCCTTCAAAAATCTTGCACCGATTTCCCAAAGTTTCCCACTAAATGCACGTAAGTCTTAGAATAAAATGATGCTATCCTGCTACGTTTTATACCAGACTCAGCTGCTTCCATAAAGTTCCACTGGTTGCCTGATTAAACGGGAGAAAAAGAATCTGCTGCTGAACGAATTGTTTCCAAAGTTAAGCACCTTATTACAACTTGTGTGTCAAGAGTGCCTGAGAAACTGATAGGAAATAATTTTCAACTTTCTGTTTTTAGGAATCATTTCTACAACAGCTTGGTTTATGGCTTACCAGGACCATGCAAAGATAGAATCATAGGATTGGAGAGTTGGAGGGGATCATCTAGTTGGAGGGGATCATCTAGTTCAGCAATGCAGAAATCTTTTGCCCAACATTGGGCTTGAACCCACGACCCAGAAATTCAGAATTCCATGCTTTACCAACTGCGCTATCTTAAGCACAGCTTGCAGCACTTTGCTTTTGCTCCCATACTGAGCTAAACCACGGTTTGGCTTAGCGTGTTAACTAAACTTGGATTCATGACTACACAATCTCCTGACTAACCACAATCTGCAGACAAGAACACATCTATTCTATATTCTTTGTCCTTTGAAAGTACTTTGCCAATATCATCCTAAGAGTGTTGCCTGTTGACTAATCAAATCAAATGTACAGTGGTACCTCGGGTTAAGTACTTAATTCGTTCCGGAGATCTGTTCTTAACCTGAAACTGTTCTTAACCTGAAGCACCACTTTAGCAAATGGGGCCTCCTGCTGCCGCCACACCGCTGGAGCACAATTTCTGTTCTCATCCTGAAGCAAAGTTCTTAACCTGAAGCACTATTTCTGGGTTAGTGGAGTCTGTAACCTGAAGCATATGTAACCTGAAGCGTATGTAACCGGAGGTACCACTGTAGTTACAATGTTATTGTTCCTGTAACACAGCTGAAATATCTTTGTATAAAACAACCTTTAGCCCCTTCTACCTCTAATCTTAAGGAAACCATGGCTAAGCATGGACATATGAGCATATGTGTATTCATGGCAAAAATTGCAGCCATTTCCCTCCTTCCTCAGTCCTGCTGTTCCACGACACAAAGATGAGCCATGGTTTGGTTTAGCGCTACATCTGAACTTGGGTTTGTGGTTTGTCAAGGTTCACACGTAACTCTAAGCCACACCACGGCTTAGCTCCAGGGAGTAAGCCAGCAGTACCAGGACCAGGGGATGAACAAAGTGGCTGTGATTTTTGTCCTCAGCACCCACATTCACACTTAGCCATGGTTTACATGGGAACTAGGCCTTTGGCTTCTTGCCATTTTTGAATTCCTCCATCATGCACAGTAAAAAAATCTGACAGATTGTGGAAAAATATACAGAGTCAGCCCAGGAACAAACTAACATGGAAAAGAGTTGACAAGGTTCTTTCTGTTTACACACGTCTTCTACTTTCTGCTGTCCATAAGGTTCAAAGTGAAAGTTTAGAATTGGAAGTGATGGAGCTTTCAAATTAGAGAGATATATGTGAATTGTGCTATGGGACAGTAAACTTTATTCACCCTCTGGTGTGTTGCTACCATCACCCCAGTCCACACCAAATAATAATAATAATAATAATAATAATAATAATAATAATAATAATAATAAAAAATTTATTTATATCCCGCCCTCCGCAGCCGAAGCCGGGCTCAGAGCGGCTAACAACAGTAAAACGATGGTGATTAGTATGAAACAATTCATACTGGTGTTACAGGGAGCTCACTAGACCATAGTAAATATTAATTACATGGACAATATGTAGGCAGCTCATTTCAGTCTGGAAACAAAAGTAGGGACCTTTCTGATGGAACTTAATACTACTTATTTCCAAGGAAACTTTACACAGAATTATGCTGCATATCGTTCAGACACATTCTGATTCCCACCCCCCACCCTATGCATGGCAACTTAAAATCTGCATTCCCAAATGCCACATGGAGATTTAGGGGTGCTAAGAAATACCTGCAGGAGGATCTTGTTCCCATCAGGATCTTCCGTTTGCCACCTGCCCTCACTGATCCGGCTGCAAGGATTGGGCAAGAGAGACATCAGCTGCTCAATATCTTTTACTCGGAATTCCAGCAGCGCTGACTCTGTGGGACTTGGCACATGGCCTTTGGGAAGCCTCTTTAAAGACAACTGAATATCAATATCCACGTTGGAATAGACAGGGAACACACAAAAGCCTGCCTTTTTCTGACAAACCCGCCTTCTCAGAATGAGTTCGTAGAGCTTCATAACGCTGGCAAATTTTTCATTCCTGCAGTAGATGGTAAAGCGTATTATTTCCTTCCCGTAATGCACTGGCCGTATGGCCCACAGAGGGGTGCCTGGTGCCAAGGTGAAAAAGTCCTGGCTGCCTGGCATGTAAGGGAGGAAGTTGCCATGCACCTGTTCCGTGTGGTGGTAATGCCAGGGTGGCCTTTGAAAGGACTCGTGAAGTTGCAGGATCGGCTCCTCATCATATTCTTCCTTCAGAAAGAGGATTACTGCAAGGGCTGGCTGGGAGACGATGGCCTTGTCGGGCTTCCTTGGTTTCCTCCTTTCCGAAACGCGGAAGAGTTGGAGATCTGGGTGGATCCAGGCCAAGAGGCTATCGATGGCTTGCTGGAGGACACCAGAGTCTCCTGGGTCTGCAATTAGGTGCATGCTAAGAAGGAAAGGATCCTGCACATCCTCCACAGAAAGTTCACCTGAATGGAGGAGGGGGAAATCCCAGTCATTTTGGTTTGGTTTGCAACGGTTTACATTCAGTTTTCTATAAAGGTGTGGTTTTCAAGTAACTAAATGAGCAAATGGAAGAACTTCCACTTGAGCAATAGGACTCCCCCCCACCATTTCTTCCCCCTGCACACACCCCACACTGTCCCCAAATCTGCTCCAAAGGGTTGGGGAACCCCCATAACAGAGTTAGGGTGTGTGGAGGGGGACTCCCATTGAGCAAGAAGTCATTTCACTCCTGCAAAGCAATAATAATAATAATAATAATAATAATAATAATAATAATAATAATAATAATATATTATACCCCCACCCATCTGGCTGGGCTTCCCCAGCCACTCTGGTTGGCTTCCAACAAAACACTAAAACACAATAACCTGTTAAACATTAAAAGCTTCCCTAAACAGGGCTGCCTTCAGATGTCTTCTAAAAGTTTGGTAGTTATTTTTCTCTTTGACATCTGGTGGGAGGGTGTTCCACAGGGTGGGTGCCACCACTGAGAAGGCCCTCTGCCTGGTTCCCTGTAACTTGGCTTATCGCAGCGAGGAACCGCCAGAAGGCCCTTGGCACTGGACCTCAGCGTCTGGGCAGAACGATGGAGGTGGAGACGCTCCTTTAGGTATACTGGACCGAGGCCATTTAGGGCTTTAAAGGTCAGCACCAACACTTTGAATTGTGCTCGGAAACATACTGGGAGCCAGTGTAGGTCTTTGAAGACCAGTGTTATATGGTCTCAGCAACCGCTCCCAGTCTTTGAATACAACACCTTGGAATCTATATTGGGTCATACTTGCCACAGGTTTGGGTCCCAAACAGAGAATTCAGTCCACGTCTCCATCATAAATCTGCATACGTCAGATAACCCATAACTGCCAATCCCTTTCCAAGACATATCTGGACCACTAGGCTCTCAGGGTTGAAGTGTGTCTGGTCCAATGGTGCCCAAGTAAACAATATTCCTGATGGAGTAAACAGCATCCCAGACAGATTTCCCTGTGCCGCTAACTGAAATAGCCTCAGCCACCCAGTGAGATACTCAAACCCCAAATTCAGTAACATAATAAAAGACTGGCTGCCGGCAAGGGGAGAACTTCTCGTCATTTTAAACTGATGTGTGTTCTGGCTGCTCAGTTCCATCTCATTAATTCTGAGGCCTTCATCAGGAGCTTCTGCTTAGCAGGCTTCAGAATCTGAGGTGAACATCTCTTCAATGCTCAGGAAGACCAAGGAAGAGGTAGAGCACAGAATTTCATCAGCTGGATAGATGGAGCAAGAAATAAGTTGGGAAAGTAGGAAAGAAGGCTAGTCCATCCATCTAGGCATTCCAGAGGAGGAACCATTTGCGATATCCTGCCAAACGTCTCAAGAAGGTGGTACGATGCCATACCCACAAGCCAGAATGCCAAACAGGCCAAGAATGGCCAACAAGTTGTCCTCTTTTACGCAAACATGGGCAATGTCACTTCAGATCATTCATCTGCTTGCCACACAGAGATGACCAGCGGTTCCGCCTTTGATGCGAAGCAAAAATGTATCACTTCAGTCAGTATAATTAAAATAGCTCGCAGTGATTTTTGCAAATCTCTTTCAATGTGAACCGACACTTTTAACCCTCCAGCTAACAGAATGAAGAAGAACACAACAGCAAAACCTCTAAATTTGGCATGGACTTTGAAGTTAAACTGGAAACCAACTTAAACTACAGTATATCTAGCAGCCCAGCTTGCTGCATGTAGGTCAGCAGAGAAGCCGCGAGTGAGATGATCCTTTTGTGCTTCACTCCTGGAAGTGTAACCACTTTGACAGATGTCACAACCATTTACAACGTGGCGGCAGGGAATGAGAAGCTTAGAAACGCACAAGACACTGGAAGCATCCCTCAAAGTAGAAATGTGCAAATAAATTCAGATGAAGACCAAGGTCACCTCTACACCATGCACTTAGGGCACTCTTGTTACCCATCATGGTTTCCCCCAAAGAATCCTGGGAACTGTAGTTTGTTAAGGGCGCTGAAAGTAAGGCCTGTACAGAGCTGCAACTCCCAGCCAAAGTCCCACCTAGTCCAACGTCTTCTTCTCACAGTAGAGAAGCAGGACTCTGAGCACAACAGCACTCTCTCTATTCAGTAAGTAGATCCAAACTGTGTTAGAAACTCAGATATAGAATCTAATTGACAAATGGCACCTTAAACCTAGGTTGCGGTCGCCATAATGGTATGCCTAGGTGCTGCTTTAGTTTTTTTTTTGCAATGGGTTTATTATTATTATTATTATTATTATTAATTTCATTTCTATACCACTTTATATTTTAAAGGGGGGGGGGACTCAAAGCAGTTTACAACGCATTGCAATCCAGAATAAAACAAATTCAGTCTTCAAGGAAATTATTTCAGATCCTTGGACTCACCTACATTGGCAAAGAAAAAGCTCTTTATACGCACTGTATATGCATTAAAGCACTGTGACACCAGATGGCGCTGTGGAGTTCTGGTTTTGCCAACTCGATTTCTCATACAAAGTTTACGACGCGTTTAACTGCAACGCTTCTTTGGTGTGTCTAGATCCAGCCCTTCTGTAAGTGACATTTTGCTTTCCCCAGTTGTCAACGTGGCATCCAGAGATCTCCATGTGGTCGCAATTGGACCCACACCACTCGCCAAACACGCCTGGCTAATTCCTAGCACTGGGTCCAAACAATTACACACTTGAGGCATTATTGCTGCCTACACTTCTTATAAGGTATAGGCAACGGACGATCCAGCTTCTTCTGCCTGGTTTTCATTAGCTACAATAAATATTGCTCCAGCTCACAAGCACTTACCCAAATGAACATAAGGAGAACCTGTGGATCCAGCCAGGGGCGTATGAAGTGGGGGGTGGGACGCCCTGGGTGCCACTTGGGGGGTGACAGGATGGCCCCTGCCTCCCCCCGGCTGTAGAGTAGCCAAGGGCGCACTCATGCGGCTGCCTCTCGCACAGCGACCGTACGGGCTGCTGTGCGTGCACACTCTGTACGGAATGCCGCTTGCGTGGTGTCCCACCCCAGGTGCCGGAGAGGGTTTCTCCGCCACTAGATCCAGCCAATGAATGGCCCATGTAGTCAAGAATCTTGTTCTCAAAGTGGCCAACTAGATGCACAACAGCATTTTCTCTTCCTGCCGTTTCCAGCAACTGTGGAGGCAGAGCAGAGCGGATGCCTCCAAGCAAACTTCTGCCTTTATTGGCACTATCAACTGAAATTAAGTATCAGGAAAAAGAACATTTCAGAACCTCTAATAACACAAAAAAGCAGAGACATCACCTTGCCAACAAAGGTCCGTATAGTTAAAGCTATGGCTTTCCCAGTAGTGATGTATGGAAGTGAGAGCTGGACCACAAAGAAGGCTGATCGCCGAAGAATTGATGCTCTTGAATTATGGTGCTGGAGGAGACTCTTGAGAGTCCCATGGACTGCAAGAAGATCAAACCTCTCCATTCTTAAGGAAACCAGCCCTGAGTGCTCACTGGAAGGACAGATCGTGAAGCTGAGGCTCCAATACTTTGGCCACCTCATGAGAAGAGAAGAGAAGACTCCCTGGAAAAGACCCTGATGTTGGGAAAGATGGAGGGCACAAGGAGAAGGGGATGACAGAGGACGAGATGGTTGGACAGTGTTCTCGAAGCTACAAACATGAGTCTGACCAAACTGCGGGAGGCAGTGGAAGAGAGGAGTGCCTGGCGTGCTCTGGTCCAGGGGGTCACGAAGAGTCGGACACGACTAAACAACTAAACAACAACAAATAACAGAAATCCTGAAACCATGGTCACACTAGCAGCACCCAAGTACAGCTGAAACAAAAGAATGTGCAAACTGGTTTCTGTCATCGCAAAAAGCCTCAGGCACAGCCTGAGTTCGCCAGTCCACTCTCTCATTATCTGGGAAGGTTATAAAGTACTTTACAGCAACAATGACAAGTAGGTGTGTTGATTTATTTGCTGCTGTGTCATTTCCACACTAGTTGTTTTCTCTGGAATTGAGATAAATATTTCACTTCATTATTACATAACAGGATGGAAAGCCTTGGTTAGCCTGCGGCACGCATTCCCTTTGGGGCAACCTTTCCAGAAACACAATTTTAATTTTGCTTCCAGTTGACTGCAGAAGAGCAGAGCCTCCACTGTGCTAATGGGCTCTGGTATGGAAAGGAACCAAAACTTCCCCATAATGCGTACTCATTTTCAGCCTAGTATGTCCAGAGGCGGGTGAGCTAGTCTTCTGTCTCGCTGCTGTGTGTGTGTGTGTGTGTGTGTGTGTGTCAGCTCCTCTAAAAACTAGGGTGACGCCCAATGATTAAGACGCAGAAGAAGACACTACCGTGTTGGCAGTAATGGTCAAACTATTCTCAGCAGCCTCAAGTGCAGAAATAACACACTCCCTAATAACTGAGCCACAGCATCCCTCAAGGTCAGTGGGCAAAATCAAAGCAGGGCAATTTAACTGCTCTATCACACAAAGAGAGCTTATGCAATATGGACCTGTAATCTCAAGAAGCAATTATCTGACAGGACAATGGAGTCTTCTCAACATCCTAGCCCTGAAGATATGCATTTCTAGGACAGTCAAAAGACAGGAAACAAAGTTTGCTCTGTCGGTTGTGTCAGACTAATCACTTTTCACCATTCCAGAGCCTTCCTGATGGAACCTCAGGTTCAACCTTGGATGAAATCACCCAATTCATTCTGTTGTCGGCTGAAAGAGTGTTGGACTACACTTCCCATCATCCCTGACCATTGGCCATGCTGGCTAGGGCTGATGGGAGCTGGAGTGCCACTGGAGTCCCACTAGAAAGTCCCCTCCACAATGGGTGGCCTTTTCACCAGCCACAACAGAGTCTCCAACAATAGGGGCACACACTCCACACTGGATAGGTTACCAGGGGGCAGCCAGATACTGTTGTACTCTAACTCCCATCAGTCACAGCCAGCATGGCCAATCTTCAGGATGATGGGAGTTGTGGTCCAATGACATTTGGGGAGCACCCTTTTGGCTACCCCCAAGTTAGGCACTGGAATTTTCTTTCCAAAGCACAATACCCAACTACTGAGTAGCTTCTGAGATTGAGCTGGGATGGAGAAGACGAGTCATACATGCCTCTGTGCCACCATGGCTGCAACACATGTACCACACAGTTTGGGTCCCTTCCCAGTCTGTGTTTGACTGTCGTCATTAAGTGCCACACACATCTCAGTGAAAGGTCCAGTAGCAACGAAAGTCGTGGCTTGCCCAAACTGGCCTGAAATTCTTGACTATGCAGAGGCACGCACTTACTAGCCTATACATGTTTACTTGAAGTAAGTACATGAAGTGAGCCCCTGTTACTTCAATACTCCCAGGTAAGGATTGCAGCCTAAAGCCCCTTCCTATTAGCGAATGTTCCTCCCTTTTCAGACAATCTTTCTTCCTCCATATTAGTTCAGTAAAGGCTCCCCACCCACATACAGTGGTATCTCAGGTTAAGAACTTAATTCATTCTGGAGGTCCGTTCTTAACCTGAAACTGTTCTTAACTTGAAGCACCACTTTAGCTAATGGGGCCTCCCGCTGCTGTTGCGCCGCCGGAGCACGATTTCTGTTCTCATCCTGAAGCAAAGTTCTTAACCTGAGGTACTATTTCTGGGTTAGTGGAGACTGTAACCTGAAAATAGCTGTCAACTTTCGGATTTGAAAATAAGGGAACAGCAGCCTCACCTGTCCCGGGGACAGTCTACGGGATATCTCACAATCTGGGATAGCAGCGGCAAAAAGGGGAAGGTTAACAGCTATGAACCTAAAGCGTCTGTAACCTGAAGTGTCTGTAACCCGAGGTACCACTGTACTCTCCCCCTGCCTTGAAAATGTGCATCCCAAACAGGGCCGGGCCAAGACATTTTGGCACCAGCAGCAGTGGGTGATGTATTTCTTGGAGACTGCATCTGCCGCAGCCTGAGGGTGGACTGGCACCCCAAAGCTTCCCACAGGTAGCTATGGCTTCATTAAGTGGATACTTAATGTTAAAGAACAGGGATGCGGGTGGTGCTGTGGGTTAAACCACAGAGCCTAGGACTTGCCGATCAGAACGTCGCGGTTCAAATCCCCACACTGGGGTGAGCTCCCGTTGTTTGGTCCCAGCTCCTGCCAACCTAGCAGTTTGAAAGCACATCAAAGTGCAAGTAGATAAATAGGTACTGCTCCGGTGGGAAGGTAAACGGCGTTTCCATGCGCTGCTCTGGTTTGCCAGAAGCGGCTTAGTCATGCTGGTCACATGACCCGGAAGCTGTACGCCGGCTCCCTCGGCCAATAAAGCGAGATGAGCACCGCAACCCCAGAGTCGGTCACAACTTGACCTAATGGTCAGGGGTCCCTTTACCTTTAACAGAAGAACAAAATTATACTCACTGCTCGAAGATGACACACAGCTATATTCTGACCTGCAGTAAAAAAAATAAAAATGTTAAGTTCAGTAGGGCTGGCGAACAATGGGGACTTAGGTTATGTCATTATGGTTAGAGTCTCAAGCTAGCCCCTGGGAGACCCGGGTTCAAATCTCCACTCAGCTATGAAGGTGTCTTTGGACCAGTCACCATCTCTCAGTCTGCTGAATCTCACAGTCCTCAGGAGGTTAGAGAGAGAACCATGTATGATGCTACGAGTTCCTTGGAGAAAGGAAGGCTATAAATGCAGTTTTAAAATAGCAGAAAACAGCAGATAGTACAGTATGGTCCATGCAGAAGCAAGGTCTTTAACTTCCTTGAAATAAGTTGGTTGGGGGCACTATTTTAGACTGCATGTATGAGTGGATTTCCAATTACAAGCTCCTACTCTAATGGTGTAAATCACAATTTTTTGCATGGATGAAGCCTTACAGCTCCCCCCTCCTGCCCCCCCCGAAAGATACCTCTAGCTGCAAAAATATGCTTTGACTATTACATGCTGCATGAACAGTCTGCTTCTTTGGTTCATAAGATGATTATGAACCATCTTGGTTGAAAATGAAAATTGTGGGACAGGTTACACGTACAGGTGAAACTTGGGAAATTAGAATATCGTGGAAAAGTTCATTTATTTCAGTAATACAACTTAAAAGGTGAAACTAATATGTGAGATAGACTCATGACATGCAAAGCGAGATATGTCAAGCCTTTATTTGTTATAATTGTAATGATCATGGTGGTTCAATGCCCATGGGATTACTGTGCTTGATTGGCCAGCAAACTCGCTGGCCCCATAGAGAATCTATGGGGCATTGACAAGAGAAAGATGAGAGACATGAGACCGAGCAATGCAGAAGAGCTGAAGGCTGCTATTGAAGCATCCTGGTCTTCCATAACACCTCAGCAGTGCCACAGGCTGATAGCATCCACACCACGCCGCATTGAGGCAGTAATTGATGCAAAAGGGGCCTAAACCAAGTACTGAGTACATATGCATGCTTCTACTTCTCAGAGGTCCAGTGTTGCTCTATTTGCAGTCCTTGTTTTGCTGATTTCATTTAATATTCTAATTTTCTGAGATTGTTAATTTGGGGTTTTCATCAGCTGTAGACAATTATAACAAATAAGGGTTTGACATATCTCGCTTTGCATGTCATGAGTCTATCTCATATATTAGTTTCACCTTTTAAGTTGAATCCCTGAAATAAATGAACTTTTCTGTGATATTCTAATTTTCCGAGTTTCACCTGTAGCACAGAAATATTCCCCTGCTTGTCCATACACAAAACATTAGAACGTGCTGCATGCCCCAGACCATATGCAGACAGATCCCTTACACACATCCCTTACACACGTGCCCAAGCACACACACTGGTGGGATGTGTGCACATACACAATGATCACTGAACACATTGTAATGTGGTCGTAACGAACAAATGCACCCAAGATAAAATATGAAACGGCCCTAAAATTGGGAGACACTTGAATTCCATTGCATTTCTCGACTGCAGGGTGCATGTACCTTAAACATGCCCATTCTGATTGCCAAACTACAATTTATGCTGCTGCCTGGATCTTGCTCCCAAGTTCCTACTCACCAAATCTTTTTATGCCCCATATGGGCAGTTTATTAACAACAAGGTACTTGTAATGATATAAGATCTTTCTCTCCTCGGCCCTTTTAGAACATTATATATACCCACATACAAAAGCTACCCAAATTTTTGGTTATTTTTTCAATATCACTACTGCCACTGAAACTGTTCTGCAAGGGAAATGGTTGTGCACTGATTATAACAAAGCATGCAGAGAGGTGTTGTGTTTGAGGTAAAATCCTCACCTCTATTTGAACACGTTCACCTTTTTTTTTTTTAGGATCAAACATTTGTCCAAGTTTCCCTGAAGAAGAGCTTAGCTGGAAAGGCAGGCCACATTAAACTTTCGACGTTCGATTAATTTACTTTCTTTTCCTAATATTTCCTACACTCCACCCCACCCCCCCATGCAAGAATGCACAAATCCCTCAATCACAGCTCACAAGCCCCATTACTTTGGGGATCAAACCAGAAGCTTAAGATGTGTGCGAGTCGAATGGCTCCTTCGGTAGAGCCTGAGCCTCTTCATCTCAGAGTCCTGAGTTCGAGTCTCAAGTTGGGCAAGGGGGGGTGAACTAAATTGACCCTCAATGGTCCCTTTACAATTAGATGATTCTATGATCTGGGGTTTGGGAGAGGCTTGGACTACATGACTCTGGGGGTCCCTTCCCACTCCATTATTTGAGGTTTGAAACAAAATAAAAGAAAAAAAAATCCTTCCAGTAGCACCTTAAAGACCAACTAAGTTAGTTCCAGTTGGTCTTTAAGGTGCTACTGGAAGGAATCTTTTTTCTTTTATTTTGTTTTGACTATGGCAGACCAACACGGCTACCTATCTGTAATTTGAGGTTTGGGGAGGGATGGGACGAGACGAGGCGCCCAAACGCACCAGGAGCGAATCCGGAGTGGGGCTGATCACCTATGGGGGTTTCCCTATATTGAAGGGCTTGTTGCGCTTTGGTTTCGATGCTGCATCTTCAACTGCCCGTCCAGGGGGACCCCAGGGGATGGGCATCCTAGTCGAGGGAAAGGGACCGGGCACCAGAAGCCCCCGGCGCCGGGGAGGGGACTCACTCACCCGGCCGTCTCGGCTCCGGAGTCCGCGGTCTCGTCCTGCCAGCGGCCGCCCCCTTTCCGGCGCATGGCGCGGCGGCTGCTCCGGCTGCTCCGGCTGCTGCTCCTTCTTCTTCTTGCCGGGCTGGGAGGCGGCGAGGGCGGACGCCGGAGGAGGGCGAGGGACGGGTCGGTGGGCGGGTCTCCCGCGCTGCCCCCTGGCCGGAAGATCCGTCCTCCCGACGGGGATTTGCGCTCCTCTCCGCGGTGCTTCTGCGGCGAAGGATCCGCGCGGCGCGCCCTAGAATGCGTCCCGGGACCCGTCGGTGGTGCCAAGTGCGCACGGGAATGCGTAAAGAAAGGAGGATGCCGCGTTGGTTTTTTCCAAAGATATTTATTGGGGTTTTTCAAACAGAAAACAGAAACAAAAAATTCCTTCCAGTAGCACCTTAAAGACCAACTAAGTTAGTTCTTGGTATGAGCTTTCGTGTGCATGCACACTTCTTCAGATACACTGAAACAGAAGTCACCACACCCTTCTATATAGTGAGAAGGTGGGGAGAGGTATTACTCAGAAGGGTGGTGGGAATGGGTGATTGGCAGATAGCTGTGATGAGCCTGTGGACGACTCTTAACGACTGCAATAGGTCTTACAGGAAAAAGCAAGGGGTGAGAAGGTGAAAAATGGCTTTGTCATGTATAATGAGATAAGAATCCAATGTTTTTGTTCAGACCAGGTCTCTCCATGGTTTTAAGTTTGGTAATAAGTTGCAATTCAGCAGCTTCTCT
Organism: Podarcis erhardii; assembly: GCF_964252035.2. Classification (NCBI taxonomy): domain Eukaryota; kingdom Metazoa; phylum Chordata; class Lepidosauria; order Squamata; family Lacertidae; genus Podarcis; species Podarcis erhardii. Next base: position 8,102,911 of record NC_138507.1, on the reverse strand, counting down.
TTCCAGTCTATTTCTGAAATTCCTTTGTAATAGAACAGCTACTTTGAGATCTTGACCATGGCAGACCAACACGGCTACCTATCTGTAACAGAAAACAGAAAGTAATTACAAAATAAAAAGGAAAAAATTACAAATACAAAAATACGAAAAAAATACACAATACCTGGAAAATAAAAAACAATTTAAAAAAAATCAATCTTTTCATATCTTATATTTTGTTTACTTGTTTCCTGACCTCCTCACACCTCCCTTTTTTGTATTCCAGTTCACATGGCTAATTCAGCAAATCCTTTCCCTCTTTGTTTTTATCTTAATTCTATATCTTAACATATTATAGCTTCATATTTTCATCTGATTATCAATCCATTTTTTAAAGCCGTTTCATTTCAATCCAACATCATTTTAACATTCGTTACTTTTACAATGTTTCTGCAAATAGTCTTTAAATTTCTTCCAATCGTCTTCCACCAACTCTTCTCCCTGGTCTCGGATTCTGTCAGTCATTTTCGCCAGTTCCATATAGTCTATCACTTTCATCTGCCATTCTTCCAAGGTGGGTAAATCTTGTGTCTTCGGAGGATGCTGCGTTTGAGCCCGGCAGAGATTTAAAAGCATCATCAACAACAACCATCACTTTATTATGCATATTATGTACTTCCCCAGCCACTCTGGGCAGCTTCCAGCACATATAAAAACATCAAGCATTAAAAACGCATGTCTTCCAATTTCATCAGTGCTTTGTACACGTGTTGAATGATCAAAGCTAAGTTGAAATCTAAAGTTGTAATTTTTAATATATATCTCATCCCATTTTTTGAGTTATGAGGGTTTGAAATGTCAAATTTTTTTGGATAATTTTAGCCTACACAAAAAAACTTAAAAGCTCAGCCTGGAATCGATATATTTCAAAACTAAAAATACTGATCTCTTCAGAACTTCATGGGCTTTAATATGATCTGTCACATGATTACTTTAAATTTTAAAGTTACAAATTTTAAATTTTTTTAAGTGATTAAAAATTAATATGGTTTCAAAATTCCAAAAAAATGTATTGATTATTTAATATTTCTAAGAGCTACCTGCAAAATGTCATATTGGGATCTCAACAGGATCACATTTAAAAAAAATATATTTGTACATCCATGCCAGCCTTTTTGGGTTCTATTTAGGATAAATGAGTCTTTTTGGAGTAAAATATAACAGAATAAACATGACTTCAAACTATAATATCAGTTGCTTCAGGCATTTCTTTAGAAAGTTATTCAATTAAAAGGTACGGTATCTGAGAAGCTAGTCAGGGTCTTATTTTAAAAATGTTTTCCAAAGCAGAGTAATAGCTTGCTGTTGCAGAACAGAATTAACACTTTGAAAGAATTCTTGTTAGTTCATGAAAATTACAACATAATACATGTCGAACAAATTTATGACACAGTTAAACTCTAACTGGTGCCAATATAACATCCCTTCAATCTAGTTCTTATTTTCAACAAATGAGTACAGAAAAGAAGAAATGTTCCTAAAACGACACTTTGAAAAAGTGAAAGTGATCAAGGGAACACATGGATTCCATTGCTGCTACATCCAGTCCAACAGAAATTGTGACCAAGGTGTACTCCTTTAGCAATGAGAGTAAGAAGTTCAACGTTGAAGTAGGCACAAAATCTCTGTTCGTGTTCATGTCAAGCCTTGATGCCTGAAAGAAATGCATTTTATTTATGTTTTTATTGCTGCTGTGGACAATTTAGTTAAAAGGTGATTAGAAGTAATGTGAGCTCATCTTGTCATTTAAACACGGACCGGAATGATACAGCTTTGCCATTGCTGTATTGAAACTGCTGTACCTTTACTTCTTAAAACAGATCATGCTCTCTGTTGCTCTCGCTGTTTTGTTTCCTATAATCCTCTCTGCAGTTAGCAAAACTGTGATGACAACTCACGGGAGCCTATTAAACACACGTATTTGCCATAACCATGTTAGATTTAAGCAGCCATATGCAAGAACTAAGTAGAAGAGCTGCCTTTTCAAAGCAGGTAATCTTATATGCTATGAAATATTTAGCTAGTCCATTTGATCGGTTCCTCCCCGCATCTTTGGAAAGATTTTAGTTATGGTTTGATACCTCTATGCCCATCTTGTGCTTTTAAATTAGGAGCACTGTCTTACCTCTTGAAACTATATGCACTCCTGTGAACATTTACATGCAATTCTGCAATAAAGTTACAGTTTTAAATCTTCAGTATTCCAGGCATATCCAGACCCTTTTGATACAACTGAGAACATGATAGCTAGTTTTACTATGGTTTACCTCCATCAATGCATTTTCATATACTGCATGGGTCAGTGGTAAGGGATATGGGGAACTGTGGTCCTCCAAGTTAACCATCCCTGCCCTAGAGCAATTTGTGAATAGTTGTGCTGGGCCCGGGGGTAACCAGAGCAACGCAGTCCAGGTCTGGTCCCGAATCCAAGGGTTCCGCGAGGAGTCAGTCCGACAGGGCCAAGGCAGGACACGAGGCAGGAAACCAGAAAAGGTCGGGTACAGGATCACAGGCAGGTTCTGGCAAACAGCAACGTTGCTCCCGCAACCTGGGGCGGGGTCCAACAGCCTTTTATCTCTGTCGGGGTAACGGCTGGTCCTGATCCCCCGGTGACTCACCTCCCTGTCTCGCCTGAAGGCGAGCACTCCTCCTGTGAGTACTCAGGTCTCTCCTTCTCTCAGACCTCAGTCTCTGCAGCTCGGGATATGTCGGTAGACCCAGGGGCCACCTCAGCCTCTCCTGACCCAACAGGTAGTGGAAGCAGCTGTAAGTGATTGCCCATGTTACAGATAAATCTGCGTATGAGGCTGCTCAGTCACCCAGCTCGTCAGGCAGAGCCCGCGGGTCCCTGCGGAATAAAGGAAGGATTCCAGCCAACTGGAGCAAATAGCTGTCGACCAAAGTTTATTGCGCAATAGGTTCAAAGAGGAAATTTGAACCCTGAGGATGGGGTGACAAAGACTTTTAAAGCTTTCCCACCATATCCCAGAATACAGTTCATACAGCATCATTGCTACATCACTGACATGTCACAAAAGGGGAGGGGTTAACTTTGGCAAACATGTCCAGACAAGTCCTTGGTACAAGATTAGCATAAGCAGACATGGCAGGGCAAGAATCAGGTATAAGATTAGCATAGACAAATATGTCTGAAGTACCCACCTCCCAAAAGTACAATAGAACTTCTTTTGCATGTCTGGAGCCTGAGGAAAGTCAGGTGATGAGATTTGGCTTCCCTTGGCTAACAATGAGCCCAGCAGTTGTCACCTCTGGGAACTTCCTGGAGTCCCTTTTCAAAGGGAAAATAGATTTGGAATGGAGGAAACTGGCAAAGGAGTTGATTTTATATTATTTTTAAAGCTAGGTAACTTCCCTGAGCTGTCAAGTTGAAAGGATACATTCAGGCATAATATTTGTATTATGTATTATGTACTTTAAAGATGTTGCCCCCCCCCGTAATTTCCATAACACCCAGCTGGAGGCAACGAGGTAACCCCCGCATCTGGAGCCAGGGCAGGCTCAGGCCCCTGACTTGGCCCAGCTTGTGCTTGTTGCAGGGGAACCTGTGCAGACTGGGGCTCTTCAGAATCAGGCCACGGCCTTGGTTCAGACACCGCCTGAGGCAAAGGATCCGGTGCGGACTGAGACTCCTCTGGCTCTGAGTCCGAGTCCCAGGCCATCGCAATAGTGGTTATTCATTGACAGTCTCTAATCCCGTCCCTGGTGCATTCTGAATTTCATTCTAAATTCCAGTTTCTCCCACTGCATACCTCATGCCGAAATGGACCAAACCAGTCAGGACTGGAATGGGCCACTGAAAGTAATAGGAGTCCAGTGCGCTTTCTTCTTCACGGGGAGGATAATAATGGTTTTGTTTCCTTGACCCGGTGCTTTGGGACTAAAGTACTTTACATTCAGGCACATGAGGTTTTGATAGATGTTGCAGTGAAGTCTGGGTGACATCAGAATAAAAATGTCTATGATTCCAGAAGAGGAAATCCCAGAAGACTTGTGCTTTCCAAGAACTGTTCGTTGCTTTCTAGCTATATCATAGCATCGTCAATCGGTATGAATTGTTCTTTGTATACTAGCTTTCTCAGATGAGAGAGAGAAAGTTTGGGGATCATGTTTCTTTAACCAAGTGGGGGGAAATGTAGTATCTGGCAAGCTCAGTGTGTGTGTGTGTGTGTGTGTGTGTGTGTGAGAGAGAGAGAGAGAGAGAGAGAGAGAGAGAGAGAGAATACACTGGAATAAGATAAGAGGAAAGAAATCTTTGGAAGAAATTTAAAGTGTAAACAGTCATTCACTTTGCGTTGGCTGATTTTCTTTTGTTCCTTATTACACATATGGTCTTTCCCAACCACATTTAGATAACATTTTAAATTATTCAAACAATGAAATGCATGTTCCTCATTAGCAACCTATGTCCATGTAGACTCCAACTCTCATACAGCCTTGTTCCACATTTGGGTAGGGTCTCAGGCCATTAAAACCCTGCATGCTCCTCACCAGCATCCTAAATCCATGTGCAGCCCAACTCTCTGTCTGTCCGGGGCCTGGACTGCAGCAGGAGTCAGTGCAAAATGACAGTGAGGAGTCTCCTTTCACAAGATGAGAGCAAAATGTGCACCGAGGTTCTCTGTAGTATACAAAGCACTGAGCCCAACTAAGAGAGACAATCTGTTAAGCTGGCTTTGCTAATAAGTAAACATCTTCAGCTTTGTTTGTTAGGCACGTGTGTTTTTGAACACAGTTTTATTTTATGGCCAGCCTCCCATGCTCAGGCTGCTGTAGGAGATGTAATGGATCTGGAAATCCTAGTCCACTTTATTCTCAACAATAGTGTTATCAGATAGCTGCAACCATCTCTCCGTTGCCATAGTACAGAAAACAAAACCCCTTCAGAAGCAGTTGAACTGCTGCCTGGTTTTGCAATGTGCTTATCCAGTATAGAGCTCAGCGGTGGAAATGCAGGGGGACCCTGGTTTGCTGGCATCTTTTAGTTTAGCCTTATGAAATCCTCATCTGTCTCTCATTACCTCTTAACAAAATGTCTTTTCCTTTATTCTTCATTTCTAAGGGTAGTTCAGTACCATGGTCAGCACAGTAAGCTGTGCGACCCTTAAGGAGAACTAAAACATGTTAAGGAAAGATGTGACTGAAGAAATTGGTATGGTTTCATCATCTGCAATTGTCTGAAATAAACAGATAGATGTAAGTAGGCAGCTGTATCTGCAAGAAACTGGATTCTTAACTACAAAAGGGCACATGGCAAAGTGTTAGTTTCTGCTGTATGCAAGAACCACGTATTGAATTGAGCCTCTATATGATTGATGGATGAGGTGAAGAAGAACCTGCCCCACGATGCTCAGGAAGATTCACGCAATATTTCACCCCAACTCCCGCAGGAGAAGCCTGTCCGATGGAATCCCTACTTTTGATGGCTCTGCAGTCCGGTTGATCCGTAGCACTTCTATGTATGTGCTTGGAGATGAGGATAACAAATTCAGTGAGCCTTTGAAAAAAAGCAAAAGTACCACCAGCCTGGATTCAGTTGCCTGCCTCCATCTGAAGGAAGAAGAACGGGCATGGATGTACTCAAAGACTCAAGACTGTTTGCAGTACTTGCAAGATTTGCTAGCTTTGAGGAAAAAATACATTGAGAGCATCAAAGATCTCAAGTCCAGTGACAGGGCATCTGATATTTCCTCCGTGTCTACAAAATCTTCCAAGACGAGACAAAAGTCACCAGCCACACCTCCACCAATACAGTCTTCCAAGGTAGGAGCTATTGCATCACATGGTTAAGAAAACATTGCTTATATGTATGATAAAATAAAGGCCCATAAAGGTTTTTAAATCATGTAATTAGAAAATCACTATATAACGTTTGGATAAGATATAAACATCTCCTAGAAAGGAAAACACCCAGATGGCTTTCACCAATGAAAGCTAAGGCCCCAAAAAAGTTAAATATGGAGAATAAATGGTTGAAATACTCTGACCTTTTGCTTGAGGATAATGAAGGATTTAAATTAGGACCATTTGATCAAATCAAAGACAAGGTGGACTGGCTTCAAGATTATCAGATCAATGAATTATTTAAGCTTGACAAGAAAAATGGTTTTGCAACGGAAAAAACCAAATTGGAAACGGAGTTGTTAGATACCAATGTTAAAAATTTGTCTAAGATGTATAATTTACTGTTGGAATGGCATACAAAGGATGAACGAGTGAAATCTGTGATGATAGATTGGGCAAGAGATTTTGGTCACTATATAATGATGGAAAATTGGGAAAGGTTGTGGGAAGTTTAATAATAATGTGCACAAGAGAAGCGAGACTCACAAATGTGATGTGTTTCTCTCTGTGATACCTTCATTGGGTCTATCCCCCGTTCAGTTTTTCACACACATCCATTACACAGAAGTATCAAATACAACTTAACTTCATTCACCCAACCTGAACCCTTTCCATCAATCTAGAGAGACGGCGACTGCTTGGTTTAAAAAACAAACAAAAGCAAAATTCTTAGCAGCCAAAATGAGGAACTTTCTCAGCAGGTGAGGCCATGACGGCAGGGAGTCTAATTTCAGGAAAGTGAAGCCATGCTTTTTTACAGCCAGTAGCTAAGGAGGCATCAACAACTATAGATTGTATTTAATGCCCTCTCCTTTGGATAAGTTTCTCTCTTGCTGTTCTTCTGTTGGGTTGGAATAAACGACAGATGAGTAGCAGGTGTCATCTGGGAGGCATACTCCCGAGCATGTCTCGGGGAGTCCCTTTTATTGAATATTACAGCATTGCCACATATGTCTTATTCCTGATTGGTTAATACAAATACAAAGAAAAGGATACATGCCACATATGTGCTTGATGCTGATTGGTTAAAGCACATGTCACATATATGCTTGGTGCTGATTGGTTAACACAAATACAAAGCAAAGGTTACATATAAGTATTAATCACCAATAGATTAAAGGCTGGGAAAGGGAACACAGAACTAGACAAGCATGAAAACCTCCTAGTTAAATTATAATTAGTGATTAATAGAACAAGACCTAAAACAATTACTTATGATGGATAATGTGAAACTTAAAAGGACATATTAATCACGTTCCATAGATGTGATCAACTATGCATTAAGAACAGGTCAGAATACCATGTTTTATGAACTAAGTGTGAGCTTGAACATTCTAGGGTGATGAGAAAATGTCTCAAACTAGAACGGTTTGTACAGAAGCAGAAACATTCCTACAAAAGCAAAACTTTTTTCCTACTTGAAAAAAACACACCATTAGTTTTATGCAAATCAATGTGTTCCATGCTTTAATTTCTTTATTAGCATGGCAGCTGCTCTCAGATTGTTTTTTAAAAAGGCTTTCATTTCACAAGCAGGTATGTTATTAGGTGTGGTATTGAGTAGATTACTCCTTTGCAGCAGTGCCAATAGTGATTTAAAGTGCTATAGGCACACTAAACAGCATCCTAACAGGGTGATTACTATATTTGTTTACTCAGAAGTAAGTCCCACTATGGCCAATGGAACTCTTTTTTTTTTTTTGGAAAAGTTTTTGTTAAAATAATTCAACATTAATACACACATATTGCGAATATACAAGCATACAAACATACATTTCATACAATCCTTAAAAATATTCAAACATACCCACACTCAATCCCACAGATAATTCCTTTTCCCATCACCATCCACCACCCCTCACCCCACCTTTGTGATAGACTTCCAATCTACTCAATTGCAATTTCTTTCCACTTCTATTGCTTTCTTTCACACACCTTTAACCTAATTTCATGCTTCTATTACACATTGTTATCCATCTTATTTAGTATTTCAGTATTTAAAACGGAACTTGTTTATTCTAATAGGAGTTCTGATTTTTCGATATGGTTTTGCAAGTATCCTTTAAACACCTTCCAATCCCTGTCTATCTTCTCTTTTGAGATCCTTCCAATTTCTCCCATTGTTTTGGATATATTGTAATACTCCAATAATTTGGCAAGCCACTCTATTTTTGTTGGTATAATACCACTTTTCCAATTTTTCGCAATCAATAGCCTTGCGGCTACTGTTGCGTACGAGTATAATGTCTTGTCTTCTTCCTTTAGACTTCCTGGTACTATTCCCAATAGAAAAACTTCTGGTGTTTTCCTAAATGAATATCTAAACATTTTTTTCCATTTTGTTATATATTGTTTCCCAAAATCGTTTGATGTTTAAACAATTCCACCATATATGTACCATAGTACCTTTTCCAGTGTTGCATCACCAATGGAACTCACTGGTAAGTGTTTATAGGGTTTATAGGGTTGTTGCCTACATGTGGAAAAACATGATGTAACCACTGAAACCCTTAAAATGTGCTCTTGCACTATTTAAAAAGGACAATACAGTACAGAACCACTATTTCTGGGTGCCTGAGCCTATCCAAGAGGCTCTCACTAATATATACATCTCACACACTTGCTTACACTTACTTGTCACCTTCAGTAACACTTTGCATGTCACAGCCTGATAGGAAAAGGGAACGGGAAATGCAGCCACAGAGATGGATATTCAACATGAATACTGCAGCCTGGAGCAAGCTGGAAAGGGGAAATGGTGCTTTTCCAGAAATATTGGGACCCTGCTGGCAATGGTGCATAGATGTGGCTACAAGCAATTTATACTGTACCATGCTCCTAGTGGGTAGCATGCATAAATCTGGTAAACTTTAGCAGTAATAGTTAGGAAACATTGTGTGTGTGTGTGTGTGTGTGTGTGTGTGTGTGTGTGTGTGTGTGAAATCTGCATTCGCAGCTGTGATCTAATTCGAACATATGTGGGAGTAAGACCCATAGAACTGAATGGGTCTTACTTTGACAAAACAGGTATAGGATTGCATTGTAAACTGTGCATGATTAGTTATCCTTGAAACAGCCTATTAGGTAATTATTATTATTCACAGTTTACAGAAAACAAAGTGAGATTGGGCGGCAGTGGCTTCCTTATGAGTCTCCCCGGCCACTCTGGGCGGCTCCCAATCAAATGTTAAAAACAGTACAGCATTAAATATTAAAAACATCCCTGAACAGGGCTGCCTTCAGATGTCTTTTAAAGATAGGATAGCTGCTTATTTCCTTCACATCTGAAGGGAGGGTGTTCCACAGGGTGGGCGCCACTACCGAGAAGGCCCTCTGTCTGGTTCCCTGTAACCTCACTTCTCGCAGTGAGGGAACCGCCAGAAGGCCCTTGGTGCTGGATCTCAGTTTCTGGGCTGAACGATGGGGCTGGAGATGCTCCTTCAGGTATACTGGACCGAGGCCATTTAGGGCTTTAAAGCTCAGCACCAACATTTTGAATTGTGCTTGGAAACGTACTGGGAGCCAATGTAGGTCTTTCACTTCACAGAGAACCTAAGTGGTTCTCCAAGCTCACGTATGTACAGAAGGAATGAGAGTAGGTTCCAGGATTCCTGTTTTAAGTAATTATTTCTGCAGCTGTGCTCCTATATTCATTTCTTCATCTAATCCCCCTTCAAGTTGATCTACACAATCAAGCAGAACCACAATAGAGGGTCATTCAATATCAAGTGATCCAGCTTTCTTACTTCATGTCATCCAATTTTCTGAATAGTTTGTTTATTTGTTGAATGCTCAAAACTAAGTTTAAATCTAAAATTTTAGCTTTTTATCTCATCCCATTTTTGAATTATGAGGGTTAGAAATTTAAAAAAAAAAATGACAATTTTGGCCTTGTCACACTACACAAAAAGCTTAAAAGCTCAGCCCAGCATTGAGACATGTCAAAACTAAAACCACCAATCTCTTCAGAACTTCATGGGCTTTAATATGATATGTCACAATAAGGTCTTACTTTAAATTTTAAAGTTAAGTTACAAAATGCTGGGTTGAGCTTTTAAGGCCAAAATTGTTGGCTTTTTGAAAAGGTTTAACTAAAAGCTGTTGATTGTGATTCAGCAGGAAATGCTTTTCCCAAAATGGAAAAGTGGCGATGGGAAATCACTTAATGAATTTTTCCTGCAGTAATGCAGTCGTCAAGAGTGCCAGGACTTTGGCAGAAAAATAGGTGGCAACTGTAGATATGAAGCTGCATCGGAAGCTGCCTTGAGAAATGGTTCATTAAAGCAACCCACATGGTGGTAGAACATTTGATAATATAAGTGAACCCTGAACTCACAATTTCCATCACATTGGCGTTCTGAGCCAGAGCACAGCATTATTTTGATGGAATCCAACTCCCCAAATTAAGCATAAAAAACAACTTTAAAATGCAGGCCAAAGACAAATAAGTAGCAATGGGTTCAAAGAACAATTTAGCCAGTGATCAGAGATTGTTTTGTTGAAGAACATTTGCAAGTCCGCTTCCACCATTTTGGTTGTGCGTTTTGTATCCTTGGATATTGGGTTGTTCTTTGCAACAGCAAAGTCTATTTGTTCAAACCGAACTCCTGTCATATTATTCTGTTCAACAGGTCTCAGCAGAGAGAAAAGCCTCACAGCTCAATTCAGACGTAACCGAGGCAATAGCTTATTTTGACTCAATTATTGCCGAACTAGATGCAGAAAGGCATCGGAAAATTGTGGTGAGGGATCATCCGCCACACGCAGATGTTGATTTTGATGGTAAGTAGGAATACAATGCAGGGAGCTGATGAGTGACCATAGACAAATGACACATGAAAATAAAATAAAATCTATCACCATAAAGCCATGCTGTTCATGAACAAATTTAAAGTTAAACCCCATATCGTAAAAGCTTTAAAAGCTGCTCGACTGGCAGAAATGTAACCGGTGTACTGTTTTACAAGCAACTAGCTCCTGCCAACCTAGCAGTTCAAAAGCACGTCAAAGTGCAAGTAGATAAATAGGTACCACTCTGGCGGGAAGGTAAACGGCGTTTCAGTGCACTGCTCTGGTTTGCCAGAAGTGGCTTAGTCATGCTGGCCACATGACCCGGAAGCTGTACACCGGCTCCCTCGGCCAGTAAAGCGAGATGAGCGCCGCAACCCGAGTCATCCACGACTGGACCTAATGGTCAGGGGTCCCTTTACCTTTATGCTGGAGGAAAAGGAAGAAAGCTTGTTTGGCTTGGAGTATGCCAGGAGCAGCTGAAAAATTATGCAGCTGGCCATTATGTAAGTAACAAGAGTAACAGGTTATGTAAGTACAAGAGTAACAGGTTGGTGCTGCCAGAAGCAGGCCGAGGAAAACAAGGTGCTTCTTTCTTTGGTCAGCAAGACTTCCAGGGTCGTTCAACATACTATTGTTAAAAGAAACCTTGGCTTAATGTTGCAGGTGAACATGGCCAATGTTATGGGGTGATGTGAGCACCCTTCGAAAATGCTTTCAGAAAGATCTTTCTTTGTTAAAACTTTATGCTGCTGTGAAGGTGTATTCATTCCAACTTTAGTTCCCTCTTTCAGTCATTGCGAGCTCACGAGAGCACAGCTTGCATTCCAACTGGATTCTACGTGCCCCTCGGAAATGTTCCCAAGAGACTGTCCAAGGAGGAAAGACGACAAGCCAATCGGAGAGAAACAGCCATGGAAGAACAATTTGCTCCAGAAAGAAACTAGAAAGATACCCAATATATCTACCTAAGGCTGTGGAGGGAGCATTCAATACTTTGAAGTTTAAACCCAAAGTGTGCCCCAAAGTACTGCTCTGATCTGGAAGTAAAATGAAATACCCAATGTGAAGTTCCTTACATATGAGGGCAGACTAAACAATCAAGGGCCTTTATGCATAATTGGGGTTTATTTTGCATGAAACACTTGACGTAATAGCTATTTTTTGATGCATGTGGCTCACAGTTCTTCCCTTGAGATTGCACTTCAACGGAAGGGCACTGAACTTCCTAAATGCAGTATTTTATAGGCTGGAAACTGTGACATTCCCTGCCCCCACCCCGCAAATCACACATCTATTTCTAACTGTCCTTACCATGTTGAATTTAATAGTACAGGTGTCACAATGACCTCTTGGACCTTTCCGGTTATGTTGTGAGATATGGGCAAGACAACACCTCTTTCCTCGTGGTCATACAATTTTGTCAACTTTGTTTATATTGTGGTGTGTGTGTGTGTGTGTTTTTAAAAAAATATTTGATGGCCAACCATGCAATACCCAGCTAAACAACCCTAAAACTGGAATACCCAGCTAGGATTTGTTTTTTAAGTGGCAAAGAGCAGCCGGACTACCTGTATTCTTACAATGTTGTGAACCTCTTAAATAAATACTTTTTTATGTTAACATTTATAACCTGCTTTTCCTGATGATTGTTGGCCTTTTTTGTTGTATGCTCTCCCTTCTTCTGTTGGAGCACAAATGAAGATATTCATGAAGCAAATGCATGCCTATACATAAAGGTAAAGGGACCCCTGACCATTAGGTCCAGTCGTGACCGACTCTGGGGTTGCGGCGCTCATCTCGCTTTATTGGCCTATACATACCCATCCACTAGGTGTGGACAGGAGCCCAAATCCAAATAGGAAACATTAAATTTGTCCCAAGAACCCAAAAGGGCTTTAGGACACAGTCCTACATTCATTCATTTATTTCCCCCCAAATAATTTTGATTTGATTTAACAAGTGTAGAATTGTAACAGTACAAAATACATATCCATATTTAGAGATTTCTCTGAATCTGTAGATTTCCCACTGAGAGGTATTGTTCTGCCATCAAGATGCTTTCGTGATGTCCGCCCCCCCCCCCGCATTGAGGTAAAAAAAAAGTGAAAAAAGTGAAAAGTGTTTTTTCAAACATGCAAAAACAGAGAGAAGCAGACTTAAGCACTCTTCTTATCTTCTTCTATCATCACACACACAGATTTGTTTCAGGATATTTTACTACCTTTAAATACAATGGAATTTAACATGGAGTAGTCAAACATCCCAAAAATCAATTTTCCACATTCGTCTTATTATACAGGTGTTTTAAGTTTCTTATAAGATAACAAAGGCAGTAATTTCCTAATCCCCTTGTTAACCATATGCACATTTAAAAGAAAAGTTGAAAGTGATCTCCAAAAGTCAGAACAATGAATGCTATTCAAAATGGGTCACATCTCTGATGATATCCTTTGGATTTTCCCAATGCTTTGCCCATCTGGCTCTCTGACTTAACCAAATTTCCAACTCACATCCTTCAACTTGGAATCAATGAATGGGTTTATAAAGATTTCAGAAGTGGCAAATCAGCAGAGAAGCAAATTCCACCAACAGCAGTAGCATCTAGCATATGGTGCAGAGAATCAGCACCCCCCAGCTGTGGTAGCTTTTGCAGTTTCATCAAATGGCAAATAATAGCAGCCTTATTCTATTGCTTCCAGTTGTTATGGTACTGCCTTGCAATTTAGGAGAGGAAAGAATGAACTAAATCCTATTAATAGATTTAAAGGTCCTTTGAGGGGAACAGCCATCAAAGCCACTGCTCTGTTTCTTAAATTTTCTAAAATTAAACAGTGTAATGGAGCTATAATAAGCAATTCCTTTCTTCACTCCTTTTCTTTGAAACAATCAATTTACCAGAGTATGCTTAGCTCAGTCAATTTCAAGTAGAGACCCTGCTGATTAGTCAGTTGAAGGGCCGGACTTCAGAACACTGGTTACGACAGTGATGAGGAGTTAATATTTATTAGTGGGGAAAGTATTTATTAATGAAGGCAAATTTTATTCCCTTTTAAAGGATCTTGAAGAATCATATGGTCACAAATCCTCTGGGGGCCACGAGGCAAAAGTCCAAAGCCAAAAACCTTATTATTTTGTAGGCATCTATGCATGTACAGTGGAACCTCGATTGTTCAACGTAATCCGTTCCGGAAGACTGTTCAACTTCTGAAACGTTCAACAACCAAGGCGCAATGGGTGGCTGGCAATTTCAATGGAGAAAATTGAAAAACATGCCCCAGAAGCTGTTTGACTCCCAAGCCGCGTTCGAAACGGAAGCAATTACTTCTGGGTTTTCGGCGCCTGAAAACCAAAACGTTCGGCTTCCGAGATGCTCAAAAACTGAGGTACTACTGTACACTGTTGCTTTTACCCTTCTGCCACACGCTGCCCTGGAGGGGGTGGGGACAGGGCTCCTTGGAAAGCAATCTAAATGAGCATTTAGTGAAGTCCTGTTTCTGATGCTCTGGAGAATCACATGATTCTCAACCCCCCACCCTTATTTTATTCTCAACCCAGTGAGCATCATGGCTCGCTCCCGTTACTCAGTCCCTGCTCCTGCCAACCTAGCAGTTCAAAAGCAAAGTCCAAGTAGATAAATAGGTACCACTCCGGCGTAATTCTGCTGACTTCACTTCTAAGTTAACTGCAGTTCTAATTTGGTTTTGTCCTGGTTGTCAGGTTTTTTTTTGTTATTTTTTTACATAATGTAATAGTGTACAATAAGGTGAAGGCAAACTGGTCAGCTGTAACCAGAAAGTGCATTTTGATCTTAAGAGATGCTCCAGAAGCAAAAAGAGGAGAAGTCTCCTACAACTAGAAGGAATGTCATAGGTGAACATGAGAGAACAGCAGACCTGGGAGCGTCTCATGTGCAGCAGGGACTGGGAACACACAGAGGAGTGGCTTGCTCTGTGCTGAAACCAAAATTACGGCTTTGGAAACCCTCTAGAAAACAAGATCTGTTAGATCATTAAGATGGAAAAGCTCACAGTATCATCTCAGCTTAAATGAAAACATATGTCACAAAGACACCACCCTCTCTGGGGACCTTTATTCCAAGGACACCACCCTCAAGGTTTGTGCTGAAACACCTGAAATCTTTCACTGCTGAGATTGGCGGGGAGAGGTGGAATAATATATCTGCAAAATCAAAGCTTGTTTAATCATTTCCTTCATTAACATATATCCATACAGAACAGCACCTACTTGATTACAGGCAGAGACCACTTTGCACAGGGGTTCCGTTCCTGTCCCCCACACGGATCAGCAGAGTGCTGTAAGCCTGACCCACCTTGTGTTCTGCCCTCTTCCTGTCCAAAAGGGCCTGTGCGTCAGCGGCCATGCGTCAATTGGCCACATGCAAAATGGTCGCTGCTTGAACTTTCTATCAGGAGTAACCAACATGGCCAATGATCAAGTATGATGGGAGTCCAGCAACACTTAAAGGGCACCTCACTGACTACCCCTGCTCTGTATGGGTCCATTTCCATGGCAGCACTCACATCCTACCGTTAGGTCAATACACTCACTAGTTAAAATGTTAAATCAGAAGGGTAAACCTCAAGTGAATCTTGTTTATTTAATACAGTTATATAACACCCTCAAACCCTGGAGCATTCTCAGGACAACTAACAATTAAAGAAAAATAATAACAGAGCCATTTTTCTTTCTCCCTCTTGTTCACAAAATTATATGAAGGAGCACTATCTGCAGGATACTATCAAGTGCTCTGTGCAATTGGTTGCCCACGTTTCTTTGGGGAGGACCTACTGATTACAAAAGAGGCACATTATCCTTAGTTTGGATGAAGTTATTGCGTGAACAAAATGTTGATATTGGGACTGCTCTGCAACACTCTTTCCTCAACTTGGAAAAAGTCATTAAAATGAAAAGACTGACTCTCTTGCCCTTAACAGCTGTGCAAAACATTCTTCTGGAATCTAAAAAATGTAATGCTGCAGTTGCTGCCACTCGGCTGTTTACCTGGGGGAATTGCTATTTGCCCAGGGCTAGTGGCAATATTGATTTATTGACTTTTCAAAAAGACTTTCATGTTCAATATCTACACAGCATATTTAAATGTAAATCAGTGTTTTTACAGACAAACCTGTGCCTCAGGTTCCATTGCAAAGCCAAGTCACCTGGGATTTATGTTTCAGAGTAAAGAAGCAAAGTGTTGTAGTATTGTACAACCACTTTTAGAAGAACAAAAATACTGGAAGGAGATTAGGGACATAATTGCTTTCATCATAAATTTATAAACATTATTCTGAAATACAGAGAGAAAACGAAGGCAGTTTGTAGTATTAGCTGGAATATGAAAGACAGCGATTGTTTACAACCTGGTTACCAGTTTGGCAGCTAATGAACCAAATTCCAAACTTGGTTTAACTGTCCATCTAAAACTGTCATGATCTACTATATATGATGATTACGTATATGCAACATAATGTTCCCTTTATTTAACATGAAGATGAACTTTAGTAATGTAAATAAAAACTTCCTAGTTTAAGCCTCAACGCCGTATGTGGCACAGTACATCAGGCATCAAAATCAGTAGTGTTAAGTGTTACAACTCAAGATACATGACTTTCTCTCAGACATTACCAGCTGTGAAGAAACAGCATTTAAGATTTACATAAATTAAGTATACATGAGTGCAAAATTTAAGAGATGATTTCGAGGTAAAGGCTCATCTAAACCACTATTCTTAGAGGGGAAATTACCACTCAACTGGCACTATTGAGCCAGATTTAAATGCTTTCATCCCCTTCACACTAATCGGGTTGGAGTAACCTCTCTCAACCTGATCAATATATTTTTCTTCATTAAACAATCTATTTGGTCTCAATATCTTGAGATATAAATTGGTATCAATAAATTATTATGACTGTCTTCCAAATTGCCTCTTGTCTTCTTAAATGCAAGGGACAGAATCAAGAGAACATTTATGCTAACTTGATTTAAGGGTTAAAGTGAACCATTTAAACCAAATTGAATTCAGGACGTTTCATGTATTTCAACTGAATTGTGCACTACATTTGCAAAGCATGTACAACTACTTATTGCTTTTAACAATCTTCTGTGCTTCTTTCAGAAGTGTGGCAACATCTTCATTATCCTTGTCTTCAAAATCTGGCTCCCAGTCAGAGTCTTCATCAGTAGGGTCACACTCTTCTTCCTCTTCATCATCATCTATAAAGCTGTCATTCAAGTTGTATTCATTGGGCTCACCATCATTATCACTATCATCATCCAAAACACTTCTTCCTGTAGAGTAAAAAAGTCAACACCCTTAAAAGAAGATTAAAAACTAGAATGATAGTGGTGTAATACCACAATATTATTTAATATTTGAAATGTATCAACTAAATCATATCACTTAACATTTGATCTTCCCAGTACAAGTTACTTTACAGCTAAATCTGCTATACGAGTGTATATAGATGCTACATTTTCGTCAATATGAGCAACAATATGAAAATTTGTCCAAAATTTGTAAATCAAGGTCATTATGAGCCAAGCCTACAATTCCACTCAAGTCTGGGTCCAACTCGTGCTGGGCCTGTCACAGGTCCAGCAATTCTGCTGCTGACAAACACTCTCTACTGCCCTTTGCTAAAATTTATCCTGATGGCATGGTGGTAGGGATTACAGCAGCATCTTTAAATCCTGGATGCTTGCATGGTGTGGACATCCATTAATGTCAGAGAGCCTAGGGACTGGGAGTTTCCCAGAGATAGCAGAACCTTCTATGCAGTGAGTGACAAAAACTCCTAGCTACATGAACACATGGGCTGGAGCAGGCAGATGCCTCTGTTTTTTCTAACACTAACCTCCTTCACTAGAGTGAATTTTAGGAAAGGTAAGGGGACCTTCTGCTAACTCACTATTACCTATTATAGACTGAAAAAGAAAGAAGCGTAGCTGAAAAGTTGTAAGGAAGATACTCAGGAAAGGGGCCTTACAAGAACTAGTTCCCATGCTAAACTGGTGGTCCTTTTCAATGTAAGGTACACACGGCTAACCTATTTTCACATGTCTTGAACTACAATTTCATATACTTGAATTGTCAATGTTAACAAACAAATGTCCAGGAATCACCACATTTCTCACAGATAATCTGATACAGCTGTCAAGTGTCCTTTAGAAATCGAATTCTCTTTGTTACTTTAGGAACATAAACTGTATTATGTATTACTTGGTTTGCCATTAAAAGATCATGTTTGGCATATTAAAAGTATGGCTTATTCAGACTAGAAGTACAAACTGAACTGACTTTTTAAACTGTTATTGTGACAAATGGAGCTGCAAGCTTCTACAAGCTGCTAAATTGTAAGGAATCTGGTATCTCATTTTAGCAGTTTATGAGCAGGCAAACCAATAAAAACAGGAGAAATAATCAATATTATAGTACAAAAGAAGGAAAAGTATTATATCCTGTGGATACCATCTTCCCCAGTGCTCCAGTATTAAGCAGACATAAAGCAATCATTTCCAATAAAAAGAACTGAGAAAATGCAACAGGAGAGATCAAGACTCTATGAAAACTACTTTAAATTTAAGTAGCCTTATTTTCTCAGCTATTGATTTCTGCTTCTTTGTGGTTCTCATATTTATCATGGATTTCTAAAAATGGAAGGTTTGCCTGGGTTGAAACTTGCTTCTATATCCTTCAAAAGTTCAAAAGTTTCCAGGCTGGAGGAGAAGGCTTTAGAAAAAATGGTGGAAATCTTTTTGTGTGCATGTGGTTTTCCCCTCTTGGGCCTTCAAATTTCTAAGTAAAGATGTACAGTGGTACCTCGGGTTACATACGCTTCAGGTTACATACGCTTCAGGTTACAGACTCTGCTAACCCAGAAATAGTATCTTGGGTTAAGAACTTGGCTTCAGGATGAGAACAGAAATTGTGCTCCTGCGGCGCGGCGGCAGCAGGAGGCCCCCATTAGCTAAAGTGGTGCTTCAGGTTAAGAACAGTTTCAGGTTAAGAACGGACCTCCGGAACAAATTAAGTACTTAACTCGAGGTACCACTGTACTCAGGTTTTAACCTGAATGGCCATCAGTCTCTATTCTGCCTTGCAAAGCAGAAGCCTTCTAACTGTTGAAAGTCAATAGATTTTGCCAGGTTTTCTGTAGGCCTGCAAAAATATTTGAAATACCCTAATCATATTATTTTGACCAAGCTGCGGGAGGCAGTGGAAGACAGGAGTGCCTGGCGTGCTCTGGTCCATGGGGTCACGAAGAGTCAGACACGGCTAAACGACTAAACAACAACAACAACAATCATATTATCTTCTGCTGAGCTACTACACTGGTGCTATTTATACCATATGCAGTCAAGATTACAGGCTGAAGACTAACCATCAGTGACCATAAACAATGATTTAAATGAGCGGATACATGACACTAAACATATAGTATGTACTTTTTTAAAAAGTTAGTCAAAACCTGTATGAGTGGAACATACGCAAGTAAATGAGCTTTCAATCATAGCATCAGATCAGCCCTCTTAATTTTCAGAGCATTGTTAAGACAAATGTTATATTCAAAATGTAATTCTATTTCCTTAGCATGCTGCTATGACCATGCACTTTTAAATAAAAGACATATTTATGTCAACAGTCTTGAAATGAGAATGCAGCACATTCTCTTTGCAATGTTCCTAAGAACAGCTTTTAAAATTTGGTATATAAATCAAAACTATTGTAGCAGGACTGCAGAGATTCTTTAGCCAATTGAGATAGTCCTTCCAGGTGTATTTAGGATGGGGAACCTAGAAGTGGTATCATGGTGACAATAACAAAATAAAAGACTGGGAAGCGTCAGTGCTATGTGTTTGATGCTGCCCTCTGAAAATGCTTCAAAAACCTGGCAGTTCCCTATGCAGTGGTACCTTGGGTTACAGACGCTTCAGGTTACAGACTCCGCTTACCCAGAAATAGTACCTCAGGTTAAGAACTTTGCTTCAAGATGAGAACAGAAATTGCGCAGCAGCGGCGCAGCAGCAGGAGGCCCCATTAGCTAAAGTGGTGCTTCAGGTTAAGAACAGTTTCAGGTTAAAAACGGACCTCCAGAACAAATTAAGTTCTTAACCCGAGGTACCACTGTAAGCAACTGGCCTTCTAATAAGGGTAAATACTTTAAGAACTAATGAACCAAATGTTTTCTAGCCATTGCTCCTCTTTCTTCTTTGGTGGTCACACTTACCTTTAAAAAAAATTGCTTAATTTATGAAGTGCTTCACATGAAATATTCCAAAGTTATTCAAAATAATAAATAAAAACCATATACAAGTTAAATTCCCAGGTAAATACAGATAAAGACTATGATTTAAAAAATCTACTTAAAAGACTTGTTGGAAAAGGGTGGTCTTCAAGGGGCACAGAAAAGTGATATATAATGGGAGGAGTTCAAATGGGTAGGTGATGCTACATCACATGAACCAACTTCCTGATGAATTGTAACTACTGGAGGCCCTCTCCTGCAGAGCACAGCGATCAGTTGGGTATGTAAGAGGTGACACCTCCCCTTCCCAGTGAGATGATTCATAGGGAAATATGAACTCTGGTTTGTTGTGTATTGCAGCGTGTAATAAAGGTTAATGGAACTCTATGTGGCTGCAAGATGAAGAACACACAGATGCCATTCATCTATTCTAACCTTCAACAAGTTTTAAGTCTTGGGAGAAGTCACAGAAGCCAACAGGCAGGTTTGCCAGATCCGCCCCATTTTGTCTCCATGCTCCCACTGTGCCTCTCCTTCTCCATCTTGGCAGTAACTGCCTAGGAGGCAAGGGCTAGCAAGCAAGGACATCGTGTGATTGAAGGACCAGTCATTACCTTATACAGACTTCATTATTTTAATGGGAGT
The DNA here is from genome assembly GCF_964252035.2 of Podarcis erhardii. Classification (NCBI taxonomy): domain Eukaryota; kingdom Metazoa; phylum Chordata; class Lepidosauria; order Squamata; family Lacertidae; genus Podarcis; species Podarcis erhardii. The sequence goes on along the minus strand of NC_138507.1, from coordinate 8,082,308 downwards.
GTGTGTGGAGGGGGATAAACTCTCCTAAAATTAATTGAACTACTGGGCCACCCATATCTACACTAAGAATTCTAAATGGCTATCAAGAAAGGAGTGCCCAAATCAGAAACCATTCAGATTTGTAAGCAAATTTGCTATTGTATGCATTTTAACTTTTCTAGATGAGAAAATTTCAGGGAGCACAGGGGGCATGTGGAGGTGGGGAAGCTCCTTTGTGGAAGTGGAAGTCCTTATGCAGGGCTTCTGATGGGACTCATTAGCTGAATCCCACCCCATGTCTTTGTATGTGAATTCAGTAGGGACCCACTGTTCCTTTACAAAGCTTTTTTAAGTCAAGCTTGTTGTATTAATCATATAGAATATTTGAATATTAGGATTAGCACTGTGGAGACCCAGCAATACACAAATGAATGATAAGAAGAGCTCCACTCGTCTTAAAATGCAGGAGAGGTCCTAGCTAGGGCAGTTCTGGGTTTCAGCAGTGGCTGACTCCACGGAGACCACCAGCAAACACCCTCAAGTTCCATGATTGAAGAAAGGTGGGCTGTAAAAGCAAATCCATAATTTGTTCCTGTATATTTTCTTATTAATATTGTTCAAAGGTAATCTTATTTCAAAGAGAAACCAACCCTTTGCAAGTTGTCTGCTTACAGAAAGTACATGAGAAATTACTCAGAGCTATTTATCTTGCAGCATTTGGAAATACACAGTATCCTAACCTTTTTTAATAGCCTTCAGTCTTGTCTGCCTCCTCTCAGGTTCTAAAGAAACAAAAAAAATACCATTACCAAGGCAACAATAGAAATGAACCGTTCCATATTTTAATAGTATCTGAGAGCCAAACTACACAGGAAGTTCTTGGAAGTGGGTAATTTTCAATGGGACCACAGTGCATGGGGAAATGCTTAATCCTTCTCTTCTCAGCTGCAATCCCAATGAACACCCCCCAGCTGCTATTAGCCTCAGTAAAAAAAATCAAACAAACCCTTAACCCGTCCTTTGACACCAATAGGGGCTTTCTTCCTTAGCTAATGGCAGTGTGTGTATGTGTGTATGTGATTTTCATCCAAGGCCCCATCTGCAAAACACATTTAAAGCAGTATCATACCAGTTTAAATAGTCATGGCTTTCCCCCAAGACTTTTGAGAGGTACAGGGGGTGGCAAAGGGAAAGAAGAGGCAAGAAAGTCCTGAGCAGGGAATTTGCATCTTCTGCACATTTAATACACACTATTTCAACCATACGTGGTTAAACGTGGGCTGAAGAGAGGAAGGATGGGAGGTGGGAGGAAGCTGGAAAACCTAAGCAGATCCAGTGTGAAAAGCACCAGGTCTGCTTGGGGCTTCCAGCTTCATCCCACCTCTGATCTCCACCCCGCCCCCACTAGCTGCCATATAAAAGATGGTCTGGCTGGCCACGAGGCGGCTCCAAATGTAATTTGGCAATATGAGATTTTTGGGTGCACATATACCGTATTTTTCGCCCTATAGGACGCACTTTTTCCCTTCCAAAAATGAAGGGGAAATGTGTGTGCGTCCTATGGGGCGAATGCAGGCTTTCGCTGAAGCCTGGAGAGCGAGAGGGGTCGGTGCACACTGACCCCTCTCGCTCTCCAGGCTTCAGGAAGCTATCCGCAAGCCTGCGGAGCCCGGGGGAACTCTCGCGGGCTCCGAAGGCTTGCGGATAGCTGCCTGCAGCCCGAAGCCCAGGGAGCGCGGCACTGTGCACCCCGGGCTTAGGGCAGCTATCCGTAAGCCTGCAGAGCCCGGCGGGAGTTCCCGCCGGGTGCCGCAGGCTTGCAGATAGCTGCCCAAAGCCCGGGGTGCACAGGGGGCTACAGCACCGTGCTCCCCGGACTTCGGATAGCAGCAAGCTCCGGGAGCGATGGCGAGGTTGAGCGCAACCTTGCCATCGCTCCCGGACCCCCAGCACCGAGGCTAAAAACGAAGCCAAGACAGCTAGCGGGATCCATCCCACTCACTGTCATGGCTTCTTTGCTCTTTGGGGCTGGGGGGGGGGAATAATTTTTTTTTCTTTATTCCCCCCCTCCAAAAAAAAAATAAGTGCGCCCTATGGGCCGGTGCGCCCTATAGGGCGAAAAATACGGTAACCCTTTGAACCAAGTCCCCATGTATGATGCCTGTACTGTGAGCATGGACACTGCTCCATTCACAGAATTGAATTATTACTTATGCAAGGTGCTTGCAATAGCCCTATGGGATTTTTTCTTTTTTTCTTTGAACAATAGGCATGTACCACGTTTGCCATGCCGTTGGCTGTCTTTGAAAGCAGACTTTCAAAAGCAGTTTGCCTAAAAGCCTGGGAGAAGAAGGTCCAAGACTGCTATCTGAGCACATTTACTGAGGAGCAAGTAACCTCATCTGATGGACTTATTTCAAAGTAAATGTGTATAGGATCACGCTGTAAGACTTCAACCCTACATACACATAAGGGGGTACATCCCACCAAACACAGTAGGACTTACTTCTGAGTGAACATGCAAAGGACTGCATTGCAAATCCATTTAGACTCTGAGAAATAGTTACGTTACTGCATATAGGTATGGACAGGTTCTTGTATCTCAGCTGCAATACATCTGCATTATATTTGTCCCATTTGAGCATTTGATTTTGTTGGCTAGTTTAATTTTTAGCTTGAAAATCTTAACAACGAAAAGCATCCCTTTTTATGAGCATGCTGAGCACCAGCTAGGCCCACTGTTCGGTCCTCCTCACTCAGTTGTATTAACAGATATAGATTCTACATTTCCTATATAATGAAACCAAAGCACTTTACCTGGTGGTACAGTGTGTTTGTATTCCAGCTTGTGCTGTGGATTTTTCCTGCAAAGAAAAGGCAGGGTGGGGGCAAAGAGATGAAACCTGAACTTTAATAATATTTTCTAACCACTGAAAGCTACAACCATAATGCTCCAGGGGGTTGTGTTTAAGAGGGAGGAGGAATCAGTCATTTTGTGTACTGTAACTTCAAAGTGTTTAACTGATCCTTTCAGGGAGAGAAAGAAAAAAGGCAGGCAAAATAAATGCTTTTCATCTTTGTTAAAAAGGGAGGACAAGTACAATGTTGCTTAATCAAACTGGAGGTTTGTTTTTTCACTTCCAGATGAATAAGATTTCAATCTGAGCCCTTAGTTTAAGTTTTTATTGTTGGACAATCTAAATGTATTGAAGAATGATGTCTATCAAAAATGGAAAGATTAAGAGGGTAAACAGTACAAAGTATTGAGTATTTAGAAAACAGGAAAATGAAATTACTTTTAAGAGGCCTTGAATGTAAACCAATCAACTATGTGGTTTTACTGTATGTGGTTTTTTTAAAATCAATGTATTGTGTAATTTGCACTTGCAAAACAAAATTATATCTACTGGTTGCAGAAGGCAATTCAGACTACTATTTTTTTTCTTCCCCAAGCCTCCTTCTCCTCTGCAGCCCTGAAAATCTTCTCCAGAGGCTTAGGAAGGGCTCCTGAACTGTGTGGGATTTGTTGTACAGGGCTGTAGTGTGCTTGAGTGTGGTGGGGTGGGGAAAATCTCCTGAAATGGGGCAGAGGAACCTTGTGCAAGTGGTAGCGGGAAGGGAAGAGAAAGATAGGTTGCGGGTCATGCAACCACCAGATACAACCCATAATCTCCCCCCACCCTAATCTCCCCTCGCCCTAGAGTTGCCTTTTTAGAGTTACATGTGGTTCTTCGAAAGTGGTGTACCAAGTCTCATTTTCTGGGTACATCTTTCTGGTGCTGCCAAGTCGAACTTTTCTGAGAACCTACACTCATCTTCTGTTGGGTCTAGTCAACTCAGGAAATGGTGCCCCAGTTGTGGAAAGTGATTACTGTACTTCTATCCAGTGCTATTTTTCTAGAAAATGAGGTGCCAGAACTCACAATGAACTCCTTCCTTGTTCTCTTATAATGGCAATGGCACCACCTGTCAGGTGCCAGAACTGAGTTCCAGCAAGTTCATATTGGAAAAAAGCCCTGCTTCTATCACTTTTTATAAGGCACTTTGTAAAAGGGATGTGGGTGGCACTGTGGTCTAAACCACGGAGCCTCTTGGGCTTGCCAATCAGTAGGTCAGCGGTTCAAATCTGTGTGATGGGGTGATCTCCTGTTGCTCTGTCTCAGCTCCTTTGACTGGACTTAACCATCCAGGAGTCCTTTACCTATAAGGCACTGGACTTCAATTTGCTACCCCTGTATTTTTAGTAGTTGTGCAGGGGAGAGAAATTCAACAAGCTTCTCACCCATACAAAACCAGCTGTGCCTGCTAAATTTTTCTTTTCTATACAGCTGTTACAGCCCTTTCATCCTCTGAATTTGATTGAGCTGGGAGAATGGGGAGCAATGGACAAACATGATAACATTTTTTAAGTGGCTCCCATGTTATAAATTGGAGCTGACAATGGGACATTCTGCTCTGAAGAGTCCTCCAACAGTTACCCAAAACCAGAAAGGAAATCTGGAGTATTTCATTGGAGAGGACATTCCACAGTTTCAGTGCCATTATCAAAAAGACCTCTATTGTATTCACCCATCTGATCTCAAGTGAAACAGAGCGGATACCCTGTTTGAAGCAAGCCAAAACTGTCCAGTGTAGACACGACACTTAACCATGGTTTGTTGCTCAAACTTGGTCAAGAAACAGTCTCCAACATTTCAAAACCATCCAGAACTGTTATCTATGGTTTGCCATGGTTTCACAGCCCTTAACAACAGTTTAGACAAAGCTGTAATTTAAAATTTTATCTGCAAAGGTAATATATTCACCAGGTGTTCTTAAGCTTATCATTATAAGGCACATTTGACACATCAAATGTCAGGATAGGTTTGAAATATTTAATTATCACAATTTAAAATAAAATTCCAGAGATATAAGTACATGCCCTCTCTTAAAATATTAAAAGTAATAATTTGTAGTAGGCAAAATTTCTAACCTGTAGCAAGCAGTTCCATAAGGGCATTCAGGTCTGTTATCATTGTCAGCTTGAGTTACAGATTCAGTATCATGATAATCACTATCTCCGGGGTGACTGAACTGCTGAAAATGTATAGGATTTTTCCTGGGAAATTAAAAAGACACCATAAGCTATACTGAAAATATGTAGTTCATATAAACAGAGCTAGAAAAATGCCATGCCATGCAACAAACTAAATCAAGCATGTATCTTCTAAATGCAGCCCCCTGGTTATGGTGATCTACAGGGCAGAACACTAATATCCTGTTCTTTCCTTCCCTGAAAAGTATAGCTATTTCAGTAATTCTTCAGCATGCCATTCCTTCTTGCTTCCGATCCACTTTTATCACAGGAGTGCATCCAGATTGGATTTCCTTTCATTATTACTTATAGAATGTTGAGGAATAACAGATAATACGCCCATTGTTACAAATACCTCAGATATGTCTCTGTCTACTCAAAGAGGACTTTCCCCAGCATTATCCAACTGTATATAAAATGTTCAGAGCACTTGCAGTCCCTGGTGCATGTTACATGATAGCCATTACGAGTTAAGCAAACAGTACATCCTGGCAGATGGTTGATAAGCTCTGTTCCAATATTCATTTTACTTGCAATGCAAGAACATTTTTCCAGATTTGCGGATCTGCCCACTAAGCTCAATAGACCTTATCTAAGTGCAGAAGTTTAGCACAATGTTTGTTAAACTTTATCTTCCACACCAAAACTTCAGTACAATTTTTTAAAGGCTATTCATAGTACAAGCTACAGTGCTATTATTGCCTTGTAGAATTCTGTTTCTATTTCCTGGAGGAAATTGTTTTTTATTTACCTAAACTGCATATTGCTTAACAGAGCATCACACTTTTTATCTATCTATCTCAATAAAATCCCCTAGATTCACTTCTCATCTGCCACTCATCTGCTCACTCTAGCTTAATTAAGGCAGGCTTTTAACCTAAGAGCTGGCAGTATAAGATCTCCATTGCCCACAGACCACATTACTATATAAAAGGTAAAGGGACCCCTGACCATTAGGTCGAGTCATGACCAACTCTGGGGTTGTGGCGCTCATCTCGCTTTATTGACAGCTTCCGGGTCATGTGGCCAGCATGACTAAGCCGCTTCTGGCGAACCAGAGCAGCACACGGAAACGCCGTTTACCTTCCCGTCAGAGCGGTACCTATTTATCTACTTGCACTTTGACATGCTTTCGAACTGCTAGGTTGGCAGGAGCAGGGACCGAGCAACGAGAGCTCACCCCGTCGTGGGGATTCGAACCGCCGACCTTCTGATCGGCAAGTCCTAGGCTCTGTGGTTTAACCCAAAGCGCCACCCGCGTCCCACATTACTATATAGCAGGAGGTTATCTGAATCAGTTCACTTAGAAGATTAAAATTTGATTTTACCTGTAGCAGCTTCTCCCATAGAGGCAAGCTGTCCTCTGGTGTCCAGTTTTGTTAGTGTTTTGTGGTACATCTTGACTTCCAGTTACATTAGAATTGCCTGTCTCGGTAGACGGATTGAGAGGACGCTCTTGACTCTCACCCTGGTGAACTGGAGTTTGTGACATGTCCTGATGAAATTGCTCAGGATTACATTTAACATTCTCCAAACTGTTTTCATTTTTATGAGTTGTTTCTGTTTCAGCAGGCTGGCAAGCGAGTCCATCTGTGTTGAGCTGTAACTCTTCATTATGAAGTTGACGATTACATTGCCCTGTAGGACTTACAGCTCTTTGGGGTAACTTTTTGCTTTCATTCTTTTCCATTTTTCTCACAATAGGTTCAGCAGATAGATGTTTTATATCCTGTGGAAATAAGTGTGAAATTATTCATGAAACAGATTTCAGTCCACAACACTGCAGAAGAATAGTGCCTAGTGAAGTTGGATTGATCCATCAACGTACATGGCATTTTATAGAGCAAAAGCATAACAAGTCCCTGCCCCCACTGAGCTTATAATATAAATAAACTATTAGGAAAACAATAGAAGGCAGGAGGAAGAGTCAAGGGTATGAATGGGAGCCTATAGTTATATGTTTTTAACCTTGGTCACAATTATGGCTGCAATCCTATGCACGCTAACTTGAAATGAAGCCACAGACCTGAAAGAAGGGATTTGATGAAGGGTTTGAATGGAGATGTGGAGAGCAGGGGGCACTACCTCCATATTTAGAGAAAGCAACTTTTACAGCATTAAGAATCTGAATTGGGAAAGATGAAGTTGGCTTGAAACATTACTGAAAGAGACCATGCATGCCTCTGTGCTTGATAGAGTAGAAGGGCAAACACAGTTCCAAAGCTATCCTGAGCAACTTAGCTTTTCACCTGTGTCTTCAAAGACAGCCTCCACTGTATGCTTTAACACACCTGACTGAAAAATGTCCAATTAGTATTGCAGGAAGAGTTTCAAGAATAATTTCCACTACTGTGCCAAGAAAATACTGGGATTTGAAGTTACCAACATTAAACATATGTATATCTTCAAAGCAGATGTTGAAAGATTGGACATGAGCATCTCTCTTGTGACTAGCTTTCATTAGTATGAACTGAAAACATCCAATTCTTCTAATAGAATCTCTCTTAGCTAATACACAGAAGTACAAAAGCTAATGTGGCTTTGCCAGCCAATTTTAGTTCTGCAGTTCCCAAATCCCACACAAAATTTTGTGATAGTTCTATCCGCTAACTCAAGCTATAACTTCGGTTGCCCTCTGGTCGAAATTCTAAGCAAATTTATTTGGAAATAAGACCAATTATTATCTTATTTGGAAATAAGACCAATATACGTACTTCCAAGGAAGTATAATTAAAACCATGCTGTTTGGCTCTACTCCAACTTCAAGAATCAAAGCCACAAAATACATTTGCCACCTACATTTGTCCGTGTATCATGAAGTCATTTGAGCTGGAAGGAATTATCTCTTTCCTTGCAATTGGCTTTCCAGGAGGCTACTCTATACCCATAATTCAGTGCACTTGCACTTGACTTGCACACCAAATGATAACCATTTGGAACTGGCTGTTCGAATTTGTCTGACTCTAGCAACAGAATGGAAAACAATGCGTTAACTGCAAAGGGACACGGAGAAAGATAGTCTTTAGTGTAACAGAATTCATGTCAATCTTTTGTTAAGTTTTCATGACCGAGCTTCCAAGTATGGAACAAATTTAGTACTCTAAAACAACACCAGATAAGACACGGTGCACATATTATGGGAGAGGGGAGCCTCTATTGACTGCTAGTCCTGATACACAAAAAGGGTTTGCATAGGGTATAGAAACACAATACAAACAGTAGTTTTAAATATCTGAAACAAAGAGCAGGTCTGTTTACAACACCTGTGTAGCAAGGGCAGCATCTTCATTTTCAGTCCTTTTTCGCTTTTTCCCTGGACTTTGTTTTATTTCTCCACTATTTCCTATGAAAAATTGCAAATGACATTAGTTATCAGAAATGGTGGTATTCAAACTCTGAAGAACTGCACATGTTGTAATATTTTACAATGCAATAATACAATACAATTAAAAAAAGACCTACCTCTTCCTGAACCTGAGGCTGATGAACTTTGGACTATTATGTCTGCTTGCAGCATCCATGCTGGAAGCACTCTTTTCCTTTGAGGAGGTCTTACTTCTTCATTTTCAGAAATGCTAGCAGAAAACTGAAAAATATGACATTAATTTGTGAAATAAATGAGTGGAATTCAGTGCTAGCCCTACACAAGAGTCCTACTCAGGACACTGACATTACCTGACAGATTATGTTAGGTCCATTAATTCCAAGTAGGACTTGGGTGCACATAATATATATTGGATTCAATTACCATCATTAGGAAAGCAGGAAGGGACAAAGAGAATACCACCCACAATACAGTGGTGCCTCGCAAGACGAAAAGAATCTGTTCCGCGAGTCTCTTCGTCTTGCGGTTTTTTCGTATTGCGAAGCAAGCCCATTAGCGGATTAGCGCTATTAGCGGCTTAGCGGATCAGCTGATAAGCGGCTTAGCGGATCAGCTGATAAGCGGCTTAGCGGATCAGCTGATAAGCGGCTTAGAAAAAGGGGGGGGGAGGGGAAAAAACCCGCAGGAACTCGCAAGACATTTTCGTCTTGCGAAGCAAGCCCATAGGAAATTCGTTTTGCGAAGCACCTCCAAAACGGAAAACCCTTTCGTCTAGCGGGTTTTCCGTCTTGCGAGGCATTTGTCTTGCGGGGCACCACTGTATCTTGAAAGTGGAAAGACCTGTTATTTGATGCATGAATTCTGCCACACATACTGCCACTGAAAAAAATATTTGGGCAAGAGCCCACACTGCAAGACAGAAACCTTGTTAAAATGAAAATTGGTGATTCACCAAAGACACATCATTGTTTAGCGTAGCAGGCACCGGCATAATATCTAAACAAGGCACAAAGGAACTGAGAAAATGTATCCTAGATCATTTTGGGTACATTTTGTGTTACATTTCCTTCACAAGGAAAATAGTTTCATGCTGACCAGATGCTACATTAAGTCTCCTTTGTGGAGTGGCACAGTTGGTTTTAGTCAGTCTGCCTCATGCAACTTGGAAAACAAGTTAGATTTAATCTGAGAAAGGAACAAGCAACATTATTCAGAAACAGAACCTTTGAAACGGTCTATTCCATGCCATCATGCTCAATATGTATCCACAGCAGTCATCCCATAAAGTTCCCTCAACTTGTCCATAACAAAAACACAATCTATTCACGTCTGCTATCCACCCTAACGTTGATAAGGTACCTTCTTTGGGGTTTCAGCTGCTGCTTCTAATCGTGAATTTACTTCCAAAAGTTGGCTCTTGTTGGAGGATGTTGTTTGCTGTGATAAAGACTGTCTGCGAGGCATCTTGGTTTGCTGAAGTGATGAGGTAGCGCGATATGGTATGTCTTTTACACAGAGGTTCCCATTTTTCCTATTGCATGACACAAAGGCTCTTTGTAAAATAATCATGGTGTATCACTAATCAGTTATGTCACACCTTGCCTGCAGAGCTGGCAGACTCTCACCCTTTCTCTGACACCCTCCCTTGTGGAGTGTTTTCTCAGCCTCTCCTTGAGAGTTCCTCAGGCAGCTACTGCTGCCGCCCCTAGTCTTTGAGTCCCCCCCCCACACCCCAAAAGAGATGTCTCCTTGTACTGCCCCATAGGGGCCTGGGACTTATCTATCCATTCCCAACAGCAAGGGCTGGTGGACTGGCTGGCTGGGCTCCCTCGCCTGCTTGCTTACTCCAAGGCCACCTCAGCTCCTGGCAATCAGCACCCCCTGACCAGCCCCAGAGGCACCATTCGCCTGCTGAGCTTGTAGCCAGGGCTGCTGCAACAAACATCTGTGCAAGCCTCAGGAAGCAGAGATGCAAGACATCAGAGGAGGGAGGAAAGCAAAGAGGGACAGAGGCCAGTGTTGCCCATGGCACCCCTGACATCATTCAAGGCACCCCAGGATGCCATGGCACACGGGTTGAAAGCCACTGAACTACACTGTTCTGTAAGCAGAAAGAAGAGTCAGCAATGCTACTTCTTTCCATTTATCATTAACACTGGATAAAAAAAAGCAATTTTCTCTCTCTTGGATACTACAGGAAAAAAATTCTACTGTCACTGCGATGTTGCACTTTTGCACTTAATTTTCTGGCATAGCAACTCTTATTATGTTTTCTTTTCTCGGGAAAATATTCTTTTTTCTATCTTTTAACATCATAGGAGGATTAGACATTTAAGATAATATATACTAGTATGACTGTACCATAATCTTCAAACAACATTGTGCACATTAATAACCTTTTACACCATCTTAATTTTTCCATGAAATAGATGGCACCGCGTAGTAGTGCTAAACAACCAACAAGATAAATAATATATTTTGCTAATGGCTATTACCTTGACTCAAACAGATAGCATTACCTTAGCAGACTTTCCCCTTCTGAAGAAATGAAGAGAACCCTGAAGATATATTTGTCTACTAGCAGGGAAAATCTGTCACCTGGACTCAGCTGATGCCATCTATCAGTATCCATTGGCAATAGTTGGTCATTTTCAGTTGACTGATAAAAACAGGGGTTTACATGGACCTGCCAATTAAGAAGAGACTCTTACTACAGATGATATAGCCTAATTACAGAGTCAGGCCTAATTACTTTATTTTGGAATAGACTACCATTTTTATCCCAATCTCTGTTTGGAGCATTAAAGACATGTAAAATCAGAACCTCCAAGACTGATTTTTATTATTTTTATTGTACTGAGAAATAGGAAACAGTTACCGGTTTGATGCTAAGCTGGTCACCAACTACCTTCAGAACAGCGTGTTTCCTGGACACTCTTTTATCTGTAATCTGTAAAGACACAAAACCGACAGATGTCAACAGTGGGGGCATAAAACCCACCAATAAAGATATCTAAAAATAATAAAGCTACTATATAGTTTTTACTGTGATAACAAAATTTGTTAGCTTCACTTTTTAGTATAAAAATATTGTTCACTTTGTTGACAAGTTAAATGCTAAAACTTTAATCAAAGTCAAGAAAAGAAAAATAGAAATCTGAGTTTTATCAAAATAAGAAGCTACCTTCTATTTATACCTGTGAGTTTCAACTGAATGCAGACAGAGGAAGGAGAGGTGCTTGTTTTTTGTTTAAAAAACCCTTCTAAAACCTTCCTCTATTTAGATAACTCATTCTAGGGAAAATTGGTAATTCCAGACAATGGTGTTTAGAATACTTTGTATAGTTGCAACATTAAAGTTACTTATTAAGCTCTTATAGAGATGCTTGGAGCATCAATATAAAGTAGGATATGTGTTGGTTATAGGAATATATTAAGGGTGGGGTGGGTTTTTTTTTAACTATAAAGGACATCTACAAGGAAAAGTTCACTCTCCAAATTCATGCCTTATGAATAAATTCTATCTGGCCTACAAAGGGAAGAGTAGTTGAAATTAATAAACTAGAACTACAACTAGTGTAGGGTAGTAATTAAAAGCACCAATATAAAACCAAGTGTACACAAGAAACAAATACAACACAAGAAACTAATACAACTAAGAGGAAAAGTAATTAAAGCAATTATAATTGAATTTAGAGAAGTCACTTCCCAAGAACATCCTCTGAGTACTTCCAAATGGGTAACTAACATACTCTATGGGCTTCAAAAAGTATAGTGAGGGGGATATATTTACAGTATCAGTGGATTGTGACCTCTAGTGTGTAATACAGTTAGTGCACTTGACCAGAAAGATAACTCAGGAGAAAGGGGGGGGGAATGGGGAAAAGGCCCCCCTCCCCTCACAGTGCTTTCTTCACCCTGTGTTCTCCACCAGCTGCTAAGAATATTCCCAGCAACAGACAGCAGCAACTGGAACTACTTCTGGACTTGTGGGCAGATAATTGTGTGTAATTATGAGGGTTTACACAACCCACCTCGAGCTTTGAGAACACTGGTCATTTTAGCTAGCCCCTTTGTTCAGATGGCACATTCAGCCATATGAAGTAGCTCTATGTACATAGAACTCCATTTTGGACCAATGTGGATCCTCCTTCACGTGGAGGTGGCCTATGGGGCCAGCACGGATATCATAATTTGGGTAGGGCTGCTAACTAGAAAACTAGGATACTAACTGGGATCCCACAACCCCACCACATACACTTCTAATGTGTGAGGGACTCGTGCAAACTTCCCTAACACATCAGATGAAGAAACAGCAACAGTTTGCTCAGCTTCAGCCAATGCAAGGAACTGCTGGGCAACAGGAAGACTATCCTCATGTTCCATGGCTTTGTAAACAGCAAGACTACTTTCAGCAGTGATTTGTACAGTGGTACCTTGGGTTAAGAACTTAATTTGTTCCGGAGGTCTGTTCTTAACCTGAAACTGTTCTTAACTGGAGTTACTTTAGCTAATGGGGCCTCCTGCTGCTGCTGGCACCCTATTTCTGTTCTCATCCGGAAGCAAAGTTCTTAACCTGAGGTACTATTTCTGGGTTAGCGGAATCTGTAACCTGAAGCGTCTGTAACCCAAGGTACCACTGTACACCCTTAAGAGTGCAATTCACACACACCAATAACACAAGGTGGAAAAGAGAGCCTCTCAGTAAGCCTTTAGCTAATTTTGCTTCGTGTCCTTGCATGTGTATAAACCTGGTTTTCCAACCAGAAGTCTGTCTCTTTGCACACCAGATTATGCAGTGCAAAAATGCATTGGGAGCTACAAGACTAAATATACTGGATAGAATTCCTAGGATTGTACTGTACAATTGTAGGATAGAATTCCTAGGATTGTACTGTCCTGGTGCAACTGGACTTCTCCACGACCCTTCCCCTCTGCAGGGAGGTGGGACCAATTTGGATGGTCCACCCCCGCCACTTAATGGATCCAAATGGTTTCCAGAGAGTGGTAGGGGATGCTTTATCCCATGTTGATGGCCTTTCAGCTGATTCCCTGGTGGCCCGCTGGAATGCGGAGTTAACCAGGGCTATTGACTGTCTGGCTCTGAAGCGCCCTCTCCGATTGCATGGAGCCTGGACAGCCTCGTGGTTTTCCACGGATCTGAGGGCAATGAAACAATCGTTGAGACGGCTAGAGCGCCGGTGGCGGATAACTCATTCTGAATCCGACCGGACACAGGTTAGAGCTCGAGCCTACCAAGTGGCAATAGCGACGGCGAAGACTTTCTTCACCGCCTCTATTGCATCTGCAGAAAATAGTAGCAGGAGACTCTTTCAGGTGGTTTGCAATTTATCGGAACCACCTTTACCACCGGGGCCTTGTAAAGACCCCAAGATCTCCTGCAACAATTTTGCAAAGTTTTTTGCAGATAAAATCACTCATATTCGGAAGGAGCTAGACACCACCATGGGAGCAGGGCTGGGGCGGGAGAGTGCTAGAGTTCTGTCTGGTCAAGTTGCATGGAATCAATTTCAATCCGTTACCCCTGAGGATGTGGACAGGCTGCTTGGACGTGTGAAACCAACCACCTGTCTCCTTGATCCTTGCCCATCCTGGCTAATAAAAGCAAGCCGGGAAGGGCTGGGCGATGGGCTCTGCGGGGTGGTGAATGCTTCCCTCTGTGAGGGAACATTCCCAGATCCGCTGAAAGAGGCGGTCATTAAACCGCTCCTTAAAAAACCATCTTTAAACCCGCCCAGTCTCAAATCTTCCATTCTTGGGCAAGGTGATTGAGCGTGTGGTTGCTGAACAACTCCAGGCACGCCTGGAGGATGCGGACCATTTGGATCCCTTCCAAGCGGGATTAAGGCCTCATCATGGGAATGAAACTGCCTTGGTCACGCTGGTTGATGATCTCCGGCGAGCTAGGGACAAAGGTGAGAGTTGTTTCCTAGTCCTGCTGGATCTCTCAGCGGCCTTTGATACAATCGACCATAACATCCTTCTGGACCGTCTAGAGGGGCTGGGAGCTGGGGGCACTGTTATACAGTGGTTTCACTCCTTCCTCATGGGCCGTGTTCAGAAAGTGGTGGTGGGGGATGAGTGTTCAGACCCCTGGGCCCTCACTTGTGGGGTGCCTCAGGGTTCCGTCCTCTCCCCCATGCTTTTTAACATCTATATGAAGTCGCTGGGAGAGATCATCAGGGGGTTTGGACTGGGTGTCCATCAATATGCAGATGATACCCAGCTCTACCTTTCTTTCAAATCGGAACCAGTGAAGGCGGTGAAGGTCCTGTGTGAGTGCCTGGAGGCGGTTGGAGGATGGATGGCGGCTAATGGATTGAGGTTAAATCCTGACAAGACAGAAGTACTGTTTTTGGGGGACAGGGGGCGGGCTGGTGTGGAGGATTCCCTGGTCCTGAATGAGGTAACTGTGCCCCTAAAGGACCAGGTGCGCAGCCTGGGAGTCATTTTGGACTCCCAGCTGTCCATGGAGGCGCAGGTCAATTCTGTATCCAGGGCAGCTGTCTAACAACTCCACCTGGTACACAGGCTGAGACCCTACCTGCCCGCGGACTGTCTCGCCAGAGTGGTGCATGCTCTAGTTATCTCCCGCTTGGACTACTACAATGCGCTCTACGTGGGGCTACCTTTGAAGGTGACTCGGAAACTACAACTAATCCAGAATGCGGCAGCTAGATTGGTGACTGGGGGCGGCCGCCGAGACCACATAACACCGGTCTTGAAAGACCTACATTGGCTCCCAGTATGTTTCTGAGCACAATTCAAAGTGCTGGTGTTGACCTTTAAAGCCCTAAACGGCCTCGGCCCAGTATACCTGAAGGAGCGTCTCCACCCCCATCGTTCTGCCCGGACGCTGAGGTCCAGTGCTGAGGGCCTTCTGGCGGTTCCCTCATTACGAGAACCAAAGCTACAGGGAACCAGGCAGAGGGCCTTCTCGGTAGTGGCGCCCGCCCTGTGGAACGCCCTCCCATCAGATGTCAAAGCGATAAATAACTACCTGACATTCAGAAGACATCTGAAGGCACCCCTGTTCAGGGAAGTTTTTAATCTGTGATATTTTACTGTATTTTTGGTTTTTATGGAAGCCGCCCAGAGTGGCTGGGGCAACCCAGCCAGATGGGCGGGGTACAAATAATAAATTATTATTATTATTATTATATTACAAAGATTGCATCTAGTTGTGCGTTCTGTTATAGCATGTTTGGTCATTAATACAATAATATTAAAACATCCAGTTTAAACCTAGTTGACTCTAGGGAAAAAGCAGCTTCCACTGCAAGTCTCCCAGTCTCTCACCTAAAAGTGGAGCTTCCAAGACACATTATTAAGAGAGTAACCTAAGCCCAGATCTATGGAGAGCCACTGCAGTAGGAGAAACACAGAAAGACACTGGTCCCTCTAGCTCAGTTATTGTCTGCACAAACTGGCATCAATAGCTCTCTGGAATTTCAGATAGGGAGCGTCTCCCTCTCCCAGGCCAGTCTGGAGATGCCACTCAGGAGGTTGAACCGAGGACGTTCTGCATGCCAAGCAGGCTCCCTGCCACCAAGCCACCACCAACTGGAGTAGCTGCTTTTTTTCCTCTCGGAGAGATGCTGCGAAAGACTTGCAGCCAAAAAGTTGGAAAGCCTTCCCACCCAGCCAGATTTGGAACATACCAGGCCAGCTGGACCAACGGTCTCATTTGGGGGGGGGGGGCCATCACGAGTTTAAGCTGCAAATATTTGTGCGGCGCAATTGGTCAGTGCGTCTTGCTGTTAACCGGAAGGTTGGTGGTTCGAGCCCACTCTGGGGGCAGGATTGCAGCATGGCCGAGGACTGGACTAGATCAGTGTTTCCCAACCTTGGGTCTCCAGCTGTTTTTGGACTACAACTCCCATCATCCCTTGCTAGCAAGACCAATGGTCAGGGATGATGGGAATTGTAGTCCAACAGCAGCTGGAGACCCAAGGTTGGGAAACACTGGACTAGATGACCCATGTGGTCCCCTCCATAATAATAATAATAATAATAATAATAATAATAATATTTATACCCCGCCCCTCTGGCTGAGTTTCCCCAGCCACTCTGGGCAGCTCCCAATTGAGTGTTAAAAACAACACAGCATTAAATATTAAAAACTTCCCTAAACAGGGCTGCCTTCAGATGTCTTTTAAAGATAGGATAGCTGCTTATTTCCTTCACATCTGATGGGAGGGCGTTCCACAGGGCGGGCGCCACCACCGAAAAGGCCCTCTGCCTGGTTCCCTGTAACCTGACTTCTCGCAGTGAGGGAACCGCCAGAAGGCCCTCGGCGCTGGACCTCAGTGTCCGGGCCGAACGATGGGGGAGGAGACGCTCCTTCAGATATCCAAGCCAACATTACAGTCCTATCATCTAAGCTCTCCGCCAGTCCCCGCACCGTCTTCTTCCTCTTACACCGACTCCACCCCGACCCACCCGCCTACCCCAGACACCTCTGGAGCGCCGCCAGGGGGGCACTTACTCCCAGCAGGGCACCTCTTCCTATCACTGTCTCCCCAGGCGGCAGCACCACGGGGCAACCCCCGCCCGCCGGCGCCAACTCAAACCCGGGCATGAAGGTCCAGCAGGGCTTCTCACAGGGAGGGGGACGCAAAACACGGGCGGACCGCCTCGCCACTTCCGCTCCGCTCCCGCCCCTCCACTGAAACTGAGGTAAAAAGTTCCGGCCTGCGATAATAATAATAATAATAATAATAATAATAATAATAATAATAATAATAATAATAATAATAATAATAATAATAATAATAATAATAATAATAATAATAATAATAGAAGAAGAAGAAGAAAAAAAAAAGAAGAAAGTCCCCAGTTCTTTATTAAACTACATCCCCCACAATGCACTTCGGCGAGGGCAGCTTCTCCTCAGAGCCTCTGTGATTACGTCAACTGAGCGGTTGGGGGAACGAATGGCGTTCGAATAGAGAAGCCGTTTGGGCCGTTAACGGACGCTGCGCGCGGACGAGCGCAGGTGAGTGGCAGGCGCTTCGGCGAGTCGCGAGGCAGCCCCGCGTGGCTGAGTGGTGACGGCGGCGCCGCGAGCGCACCGAGACATCCAATCCAGAGGGGAGGGGGCGCAACTGGAAGCCGGTTTAGCGATGGGGGGCGTGGTGGGAGAGTATCCCGAGGCTCCCATTGGCCACAGCTGGCCGTGTAAACAAACATTGCCTGAGCTTGGCCGAGTCAGTTCGCCTCAATCCTCTCAAAACTTACCAGGAAGAACACATACAAAATGTTTTCCTCAAAACACTTGCATTCTCGATAAACTGACCCAAAGTAACTAGCACCTTCTGGTGCTCACGGTCCATACAAATTTAATTACTTACTTAATAATAAGAATAAGGCCTAGCTGCCCAAATACTCACAGAAATTCAGAGCAGTTGCATGGCCACCAATTGCACGCCGCCCTTTTTAAATTGGAGTCAAATAAATACATTTTTAACTCGGGTGATTGGGGGGAG
The DNA here is from genome assembly GCF_964252035.2 of Podarcis erhardii. NCBI lineage: Eukaryota > Metazoa > Chordata > Lepidosauria > Squamata > Lacertidae > Podarcis > Podarcis erhardii. Next base: position 8,064,421 of record NC_138507.1, on the reverse strand, counting down.
GGAGAGAAACAAATAAATACATTTTAAACTCGGAGGGGGGACCAAACCAGAAAAATCTAATGGCTCTTTATGTTAGATGCAACTCACAGCTACATTCATATGTTTTTACAGTACTTATTTCCCCTTCCTCAAATCCAAACAGTTCTGTGTTTGCCTTTTGTTTCATTTCCACTTTTAACAGGCTTGTCCACACTCAGCTTGTCCAGTGGCTAGAAAGCACAAGTCCAAGATGTTTTCCTCTTGCCCAGGGCTTTCTAGTCACGGGTCAAAGCAGTTTTCCGTTTGCCCCACTGTTTTACTTACTCTTTTCTGCCGGATTGGCACAAACATCAGTCTGTGAAAAACCTGACCAGTGTTGGCTCCAGTTCCACAGTAAAGAGCAGGTTTAAAAGCGGTGGGACAAGCAGAAGCGTGGATGATCCCAAATGGATTGATACATATTATGAAAACCTGGGGGGAAATAGTGTCAAGAGAGGAAGTCCCAAAACATTGAATCATACAATTGTAAAGTTGGAAGGGATCCTGAGGGTCATCTTGTCGAACCCCCTGCAAAGCAGGAATCTCAACTAAAGCATCCATGACAGATAGCCATCCAACCTCTGCTTAAAAACCTCCAGGGAAGGAGAGTCCACAACCTTTCCAGGGTCAAACAGCTGAAAGAAAGTTCTTCCCGGTGTTTAGTCAAAATCTCTCTTCCTGTAACTGGAAGCCATTGGTTTAGGTGCTTCCCTCTGGAGCAGGAGAAATGAGCTTGCTCCATCTTCCATGTTACAGCCCTTAAGATATTTGAAGACAGTTACCAAATCTCTCAGTCTCCTTTTTCAGCAGGCTAAAGAGCAATGCTGTTTTGCAGCCCAAGCAAGGACTGCTGTGCAATTTTGCATTTATTAAGGCAGCCTTGCCACTTGTCCAGGCCCCACATGCAGTCTCATACCATTTTAAAGCTTCCCCTGTGCCAATATCCTGAGAACTGTAATTTGTCAGTGTGCTGAGAGCTTTTAGGAAACCCCTATTCCCCTTACAGAGCTACACTTCCCACGGAACTCTTGGAAATGTAGTTCTGTGTAGGGAATAGGAATATCCTAACAACTCTCAGCACACATAACAGGCTACGGTCCCTGGGATTCTCTGGGGTAATCATGAGTGTTTAATGTGGTATGATACAGCTTCAGATGTGTAGTGCAGATGGGGCCCAACATAATCAGTTAAGTGTTTCTAAGCAGAATTGATGTTACAAGTTCCATATCAGTTAACACAACATTCATTGATAATTCTACTTTTTCCATAAAGGGTGGTTGGTATTTTAACAATATCTGAATTATGAAGAAAGTCTCTAAGCAGACAACTTCCAGAAGAAACAAGCAGACTGTTGCCAGTACTACCTGTAAGAAATTGTCCATTCAACCCTCTGAGCAGAAGATAAAAACATGCCAAAGAGATTTTGTGCAGCTGTTCCCGCTAGAAGTCAGCTTAAAAGTTTTTAGTGAACTTGACATTCAGAGTTTATGCAATGCTGCAGTGACATGCAAAAGCTGGAATGAGACCATTGAGAACTGTGATGATTTATGGAAATATCATTGCTTGACTGTAAGGGCTGTCTGTCAGCGAGAGATTGACGATGACAGAGGAAACGGTTATTCATGGAAGGTAAACATTTGACTGTTGAAACTGTGGTGGTGAATGAAGATCTTGCATTCGGATTTTCAGTCCAAGCACAATAGCACCGAAGTTGTTAGGCTCAATTGCCATTTGGTAGGGCCGTTCATCTCAAGTACCATTCCCATTTAACAAGGTGGTTTGACACACCAGGGATGTGGGTGGTGCTGTGGGTTAAACCACAGAGCCTAGGACTTGCCGATCAGAAGGTCGGCAGTTTGAATCCCCGTTGCTCGGTCCCTGCTCCTGCCAACCTAGCAGTTCGAAAGCACATCAAAGTGCAAGTAGATAAATAGGTACCGCTCCGGCGGGAAGGTAAACGGCATTTCCGTGCGCTGCTCTGGTTCGCCAGAAGTGGCTTAGTCATGCTGGCCACATGACCCGGAAGCTGTACGCCGGCTCCCTCGGCCAATAAAGCGAGATGAGCGCTGCAACCCCAGAGTCGGCCACAACTGGACCTGATGGTCAGGGTTCCCTTTACCTTTACCTTGATACAGCAACATCATAGTACAGAAAAACATAGCTTACCTCCCCCCCCCTTAATCAATAAAAACAATATGCAAAAGAGAACAATGCATTCTCAAGGCTTCTGAAAATAATCATCTTTGATTATTTCTGAAAATAATCATCTCCTAACCATACATTGGATATAATAGCCCTTTGGCTAGCACAGTTGCAGCACATGTCTGGTGCCACAGTAATTACTGAATTGCTTTGGTTGTTAGGCTCTTAATCTTACATTGCACTGCTATAAAACAAGGATATCCAACATGGTACACACATCAATATATTTTGGTTTACAACTTTCACCAGCCCCCACAACATGGCTAATGGTCAGATATGATAGGAGTTCAAAGGCTTGCAAAATCTAGACAATACCACATTGCCTAGCCTTAAGGTAAACATTTCCATAGTCCACTAGTGGGCAGTAGTAAACCTATATCTTGAGAGTTCATTTTAACTTGCAAATACAGTGGTACCTTGGGTTACATACGCTTCAGGTTACATACGCTTCAGGTTACACACTCCGCTAACCCAGAAATAGTGCTTCAGGTTAAGAACTTTGCTTCAGAATAAGAACAGAAAACGGGCTCCAGAGGCGCAACGGCAGCAGGAGGCCCCATTAGCTAAAGTGGTGCTTCAGGTTAAGAACAGTTTCAGGTTAAGAACGGACCTCCAGAACGAATTAAGTTCTTAACCCGAGGTACCACTGTACATTTTTCTGGTGTAAGTCATTCTCAGTTTTAGGGTGTTTCCATATATAATGCTTGAATGGATCAGCAGAGCATATGTTAAACCTATAATGGCTAGAATGTAGTCTCATTTATTTCTTTTACCTTCTCTTGTGCATTAGCAGTATTTTAACATCGTACAACCTGCATGAAAAAAAGTTCCAATGTGTCACATTTAGCAACAGGAATAAGCAGTCCTTAGTTCTATTTATGAAATGATTTGCAAACAGTGGTTACTTGTGCCCTTAAGAGGAGGGCCAATTTAATTCATTGCTCGTGCCTTTCTCATATTCCCACCCTCAGGTCACGCTCCTGAGAAACTACTGGAAAAGCAAGGTGAAGTATGAATGGCTGAGTGGGAAATATAGCAATATTCATTCCCGTGTTGCCTTGCCAGAAAAGAGCATGTATCCTATGGATGTGGACACCTGGGGAGAAATCCTGGAAGCTGAACTGGAAAGATAAGATGCCCAAAGAAGGATGTTACACAGAAGGAACTAGAAATGAACTCATCTGCAGGAAAGAGTGTTCTATATACAATTGTGGCAGCTCTATACATTGCTGTTGTTTTGTTTTGCACTTTCAGAGCTGCTGTTATTTAATTGTTTATTTTAAAGTTTGAAAAACAGTGTGTGTGTATTTCTCTTCTTGGACTACTCTCTCAAAATGTACTTTGCAAATTATGTCAAAACATGTTTGAAAGCTGGAATGTTATTATATTCTGCCTTAACCTGTTGCAGGAATTAGTTGGAAGGGAAGCTTAGGTTGACATAGTAATGAAAAGAAAAGGAACATGCCTGCTGCATGAATAAAGTCATCAGAAGGATTTTTATATACATCTGGAATAAGAGAAAGAACATTTGTAATTCATTGTCTGTTTCCATGCAGTTTTCTGGTTCACATTATTATCCGGTATGCTGGGCCAGAGGAAAAGGTAACAGAGCAATCCTATACCTGATAGCTGGTAGTTAACGGTTTGTGGGATTTGATGGAAGCCCTGCCATACTGCATGAACTTGAGCTACACTTCTAGCACAAAAGGTACACCAGCAGAATATCCAAGACAGGCCAGTGGAACTGCCAGCTTGGCTAAAATGGTGTGGAGAGGTGGGTGTGGTGGATGGCACAGAGATAAACTATGACAGACCATGATCACATCGCAGCTATGGTGCATCTTTGCAGCAGCTAAGAACATAAGATCCAAACAAGACCCTGCTGGATCAGGCCCATCTAGTCCAGCATCCTGTTTTCACCAATCAGATACTTATTTTGGGCTAAGCAGATGCTCGTGGGAAACCAAGGAGAAGAACATGAGCACAAGAGCACCTCTCATGGTTTCCAGCAGCTGACATTCAGAAGCATTGCTGCCTCCAGATATATTACAAAGAATTTTCATCTCGTTGACTTCAGTGTGGGGCAGTGAGAGGGGGAGAAGGGTTTTTTAAAAAGGGCCTCGTATCAGCAACCCCTGTGTCCATGGGTTGTCATCCCAGTGCTAAGGTTCCCTCAGCACAAGGATTTTCCTTGCACAACAGAACCCTCTCTCCCTCTCCTTCCCTATGCGCTTCCTAAATCTGTTCTGGGGTTTCCCCCAACCTTTCAGAGCAGATTTGGAGACAGAGGACAGTGCATGTAGAGGAAGAGAAGGGGGAATCCCCATTGCGCTAGTGGAAATATTTTTTTGTGGCGGCTTCCACTAGCACAACCACAGTGGTACCTCAGGTTAAGTACTTAATTCGTTCCGGAGGTCCGTTCTTAACCTGAAACTGTTCTTAACCTGAAGCACCACTTTAGCTAACGGGGCCTCCCACTGCCGCTGCACAATTTCTGTTCTCATCCTGAAGCAAAGTTCTTAACCTGAGGTAATATTTCTGGGTTAGCAGAGTCTGTAACCTGAAGCGTATTTAACCTGAAGTGTATGTAACCCGAGGTACCACTGTATTTAGTTGCATACAACCCCAGGTTACCATGACAGAACAGAGGATATGCTGTAACAACACCACCAGTATATGTGCCCCACATACCAGTAGATCCAAACCGTACATTTAAAGCGCATCCATTTAAAGCACACGACTTCTCCCAAAGACTCCTGGGAATGGTAGTTTGTTAAGGTTGCTGGGAATTTGTAGTTCTGTGTTTAAATGTGTGTGTCGGGGGGGGGGGGAGGTGTCCTTTATCTCTCTGCCCTCAATGTGTAAACCCTTAGAGCTCACGAGCGAGCTCTGGTTGTAGACAAAAGGGAGAAAAGAGAATGTAGAAAGCTGCCTTATACCAAAGCAGGCCACTGGTCTATCAAGCTCAGTATTCAGCGATTGGCAGAAGTGCTCCAAATGCATAGGGAACAGGCACTTTCCAAAAATATGTGGAAAATTAATAATAACTGTACCCAGTAACCTGGGAGTAATACCCATGTAACTCAATGGAACATTTCTGAGTAGACGTGCATTGTATTGTACCTTTTTTATTTCTAAATGTTTTCATTTATTTTCATGGTAAAGGGACCCTTGACCATTAGGTCCAGTCCTGACCGACTCTGGAGTTGCGGCGCTCATCTCGCTTTACTGGCTGAGGGAGCCGGCGTACAGCTTCCGGGTCATGTGGCCAGCATGACTAAGCCGCTTCTGGCGAGCCAGAGCAGCGCACGGAAACGCCGTTTACCTTCCCGCCGGAGCAGTACCTATTTATCTACTTGCACTTTGACGTGCTTTCGAACTGCTAGGTTGGCAGGAGCAGGGACCGAGCCACGGGAGCTCTCCCTGTTGCAGGGATTTGAACCGCCGACCTTCTGATCAGCAAGTCCTAGGCTCTGTGGTTTAACCCACAGTGCCACCTGCGTCCCATTTTCATGGTACAGAGGATAAATTTTGAGAAAACAATTGTTGCAACAGTAAATAACAAATAACTTGTCCTGACAGAATTACAGACTTTTATCATGCCATATGTTCAAATTTCATTTGATTACTCTAGGAGATCACCAGATAACTAGGAGGTAAAATAATATAGAGTGGCTTACGGTGGTTTGGAATGCAATCCTATACCCCAGGGATGGGGAACCTTTTTCAGCCTGGGGGTTGCAACCTCATCTGAGCTACCTTCCATGGAACATGCCAGTAGTGAATGTTGCCTGGTGCAAAAGTAGGCAGAAGAACAAATGTGAATTTTACCTTTGTACAGTAGTCTAGTTTTGACACACTCACAAACAACTGCATCTTCCATCAAGGAAAGTAAGAAGTGTTATACTAGAGTTCAAGGACATATTCCAGCCAGGCCAGTTTGATTACTATCCCAAGTAATCAAATGATTGCAGCACTTTGTAGAGAGCAAGGTTTCTGTAGAGCAAGAGGCCTTCAGCACAACTTCTGCCATACAGTGGTGCCTCACAAGATGAAAATAATCCGTTCCGCGAGTCTCTTCGTCTAGCGGTTTTTTCGTCTTGCGAAGCATCCCTATTAGCGGCTTAGCAGATTAGCGCTATTAGCGGCTTAGCGGCTAAGCGGCTATTAGCGGCTTAGCGGCTTAGAAAAAGGGGAGGAGGGGAAAAACTCACAAGACTCGCAAGACGTTTTCGTCTTGCGAAGCAAGCCCATAGGGAAATTCGTCTTGCGAAGTGCCTCGAAAAACGGAAAACCCTTTCGTCTAGCGGGTTTTTCGTCTTGCGCGGCATTCGTCTTGCGGGGCACCACTGTACTTATAAGGTATTCTTGTCTCAATCTCATGCTACAATCACGAATGATTTGAGGTTGTTTCTGTGAAAAACTCTGGAGGAAGAGAGAGATAAGCACTAGCTGTGAGCTGCGTAGGCCTTGTATGATGCAGGTATCTCTCTGGGGATCTGATGTGGGGCAGCGTATCTAACAGCTGCTGTGCTGCTTCCTTCCACTTCTGCTCCACTTGTGCATCTGTAAGTAAATCAAATATTGCAAAAGCAGCAAAAGCGGACCCTCCAAGTGTCCCTGTTTTCTAGAGTGACTCCTCTAATATTAACCATCTTTGACCTTGTGGTGGTGGTGGGAGGCTTCTTGCTAATGCTGCTCTTGGGTTGGTGCTGCCCAGATGGCATTAACATCTCAGATAACTACAATCAGCAGAGGAGGCCCTGTTGGTGATGCTGCTGGATGCTGCCCAGTTGGCATGAACCTGCGACAGGGCATACTTGGTGAAGGTTCCACGCTTCCTGGTGAAGCATGTCTGTCTCCTTCATTAATGTTCAGATATCCGATGGTTGAAAGACACTGTTCCTGGCAACCTTGAAATTATTAGCTGTGATGACTACTTTGAGATGTTCTTAATGTTCTTAAGTACATTCAATAATATTTTGCTAATTTGTTCTTTACCACCCTGTGCTCATTTGGGAAGAAGGGCAAGGTAAACATTTAATAAATAATGAAAATAATTTTTAATGGAAGCCAAACCAGATAATGGGATTTATGATGACAGATAATGGGAAAATGAGGAATACAAAGTGAGGTTGCAGGGAACCAGGCAGGGGGCCTTCTCGGTAGTGGCACCCACCCTGTGGAACGCCCTCCCATCAGATGTCAAGGAAAATAAACAACTATCTGACTTTTAGAAGACATCTGAAGGCAACACTGTTTAGGGAAGTTTTTAACGTTTGATGTTTTATTGTGTTTTTAATATTCTGTTGGGAGCTGCCCAGATGGGCGGGAAAAAATAAATAAATAAATAAATAAATAGTAATAATTATATTTTGTTTAAGCTGAGGACAGCAGCCATGAAGCAATGAAATAATCAAGATAGCACAGAAACACAGACAGTGGTGTAGAGTTTGCACAGCCTCAGTGACCTTTTTATAACTCTGAGACCGACACATCATATTGTAGTACAAAAAATAGGATGAGTTCCGCTTTCCTTGGTTTGCAACACTACAGCATATTTTTAGAGGTAAGAGCCTGGGTGGTAGGAACCACACAGCAATTATCATGAAGACATTAGCTAAATGAGCAAGCTTTATCTTCCTCCTCTCTCTTCCCTTTTCATTGTGGAACCACTGACACATCTGTCAGCATTGATGACTTACAGGAAAGGCTAGCAATGAGTAGTTTCCCCTTAAAACATTAATTTTTAGAACTCAGAAATAATGATGAAACATGTACATGATTAAGGGTTGAGGCATGGTGTACGTGAACCTGACCACTTTCCCCATTTTTTAAAAAAACATTCTTGCTGCTGCTGTTGTAATCATTCCTTGAGTCCCAAATGAGAAATTTGTTCGGGGACATGAAATTATACTACATGTAAGGTTGTGGCGTTCAGAGGCACTGTGCTGCGATGACCTCCAGTTCCACACTTTATGAAATTGTCAGAATTTCATATTTGCGGACATTAACTATTTACCAGTACTGGAAAGCTTTAGTGCTCACTTGTTTTAATGTTTTGCCCTCTGTTCTTCTAACTGCCCAATTTAATAAGATTCTGCTTAAGTTAAAGATTTTGTCTTTGTGGAACTGGAATGATGAATCTGTTGGTCATCTCCTTTTTACACTACAGGGAGGCCAGAGAGAGGCTGATTCTACCAGAAATTTAGTACTCTTCCTAGATATTTTGATATTGTCTGTTCATTTGATGATTCTGGCTACGTTACTGATAAGGGAACTGAATTCAGTGAGCTAGTCATCAGTACAAATTAGGAAGCAGATAATAAAGTCAGAACTTCCTTTTGCTCCCTTTATAAATTCGCCTGGTTTCTTTTTATGCTTTTGAATTATGGTGTTGGAGGAGACTCTTGAGAGTCCCATGGACTACAAGAAGATCAAACCTCTCCATTCTGAAGGAAATCAGCCCTGAGTGCTCCCTTGAAGGACAGATCCTGAAGCTGAGGCTCCAGTACTTTGGCCACCTCATGAGAAGAGAAGACTCCCTGGAAAAGACCCTGATGTTGGGAAAGATGGAGGGCACAAGGAGAAGGGGATGACAGAGGACGAGATGGTTGGACAGTGTTCTCGAAGCTACCAGCATGAGTTTGACCAAACTGCGGGAGGCAGTGGAAGACAGGAGTGCCTGGTGTGCTCTGGTCCAGGGGGTCACGAAGAGTCGGATACGACTAAATGACTAAACAACAACAACAATTCTGTTTGTAACACATTTCATTGTTCTTTGGCATAATGAATTTATGCATTCATTCAAGCAGGTATGTCACACAGCTTTACTAAGTTTTGGGGTACACTACACTATATCAATCCCACTTTTAACAAAGAATTTCCCCACTCACTGTGGGGAAAGAAACCAGAGAATCTTGATTTCTATCATTCTGTCTGTGCATTATTGTGCACACATTTTCAAGCTTACCTACTACAACCAAAGTGGCTGATATAGAAAGGTACTTCTGGATCAGGTACTGTACTACATTCTGTGGGCCATCTGTGTTGTGGTTTTCATCTTGATACACTCAGTCCTGCCCTTTAGCATACATTCATTCTGTTACACCCCAAGGTCCATGAGCAGTGCGAGATTCCAGGCCCTTCCCAGGGTTGTCTCCGTTGGAAAGAGCAAGGGACAGCAGAGGCTAGTGTCTTTAAGAAATATGTTCTGTTAGCACATATTTACACCTGGAAATCTGCAATGGAGGAACCCCAAGTGTCTCCTGTTGCTCCTGTCATAGCTTCAGCAAGCTGGGGTTCAAAGCAGCAGTCAGACATGGCTCCCAGTATCTGTGTTGCAGCACCTCCAGTCAATCAGTCAGTCAGTTTTATTGCACATAGCCAAAGGCTGCCACAATGTGCAATGTACAATGCACCTCCAGTCAGTAAAAGGCAAAGGTAAAAAGGCCAAGGACCCCTGGATGGTTAAGTCCAGTCAAAGGCGACTATGGGGTTGCGGCGCTCATCTCGCTTTCAGGATGAGAGTGCTGGCGTTTGTCCACAGACAGCTTTCTGGGTCATGTGGCCAGCATGACTAAACCGCTTCTGGCGCAATGGGACACCGTGACGGAAACCAGAACACACGGAAACCCCGTTTACCTTCCCGCTGCAGCGGTACCTATTTATCTACTTGTACTGGTGTGCTTTCGAACTGCTAGGTGGGCAGGAGCTGGGACAGAGCAATGGGAGCTCGCCCCGTCGCGGGGATTCAAACCGGCAACCTTCCAATCGGCAAGTCCAAGAGGCTCAGTGGTCAGTAGCCAATATAGCTCTGACCTCCAGCCCCTGTGTGGACTTCTGGCCTGCCCAGCAGTTTGTGGAGGCCTGGCCTTTGTCCTCCTCCTTCTTCCCAGCACTCCACTTTCTCTTGTCAGCTCACAGTCCTCCGCGTCACCTTGGCAACCCCTGTTTTGCACAGACCTGTGAACTTTCTGTGTAGGTGCCTGGCCATTGTTTCATAAGGGTTTGCATTCAAGCAGCCCAGCCAGGAATTCCTTTTCTGGCACATTTCTGTACCTTGCATTTTCCTTTCCTCGCTAGATTCTGACATTCATTACTTTATTGGGTTCAGAGGTGCACCCCCCAAAAAACCTATAACAATACCTTGGCGACATCGTTCCTATCAATCAGGTGGCACTGTAGGGGTCTATATTAGATGGCACAAGTCAAAGAGGGGACGCAATGCATCCATACCAGTGGCAGCAGAACCTGTTGTGCTGCCCTAAATCTGCTTCTATCAACAGCCCCTGCAGCCAGCCTTGACCTACTTACTATTCAAGCTCATCCAAACCAGACTGAAGTGATAGATACTGCAGTGCATTTTCTAAACCAGGCTTCCTCAACCTCGGCCCTCCAGATGTTTGTGGCTTACAACTCCCATGATCCCTAGCTAGCAGGACCAGTGGGAATTGTAGTCTCAAAACATCTGGAGGGCTGAGGTTGAGGAAGCCTGTTCTAAACCATGGTTAGCAAACCTAAGGTTTCTCCAGGTGGTGTTGGGACTCCTGTTCCCATCAGCCCTCGCCAGCATGACCAATGGCCAGGGATGATGGAAGTTGCAGTCCAGTGACATCTGAAAGCCCACAGATCACCCAGGAACAGCTGTTATAGACAACAAGAGACCAGGAGCAATGAAGCTTCCCCTTCTCCTTTAAGGGTTATTGTCGAAGATGTGAGGGAGAAAAATAGATTCAATGGAACTTCCATCATCATTTACTGCACAATTTATTTGATTCTCATAACTCCTTATCAATGATTCAGTCTTTTCACAGACTGGATGTTATTCAGAGCAAATCCTGTCCATTTTATGGCCAAGACCAAAAAAGAAGATCTGCTTATCTCAGCATTAACCATTTCTTTCTATCTTGGTGATTAAGCTACTTCATGAGATACACTGGAGTTGTGAAATTCAAACTAATGAGTATTGAACTCATTCCACTTTCACACAGCTTACATAAGTTCATCCGTCTATCCTTTTTGCACAAGATGTGTGTGGTATCTGTTTCATTTTTTAAGTGGAGCTCATTATAAGTATGTAGAAGCTTCTATGAGTTAGGCTTGTACTGGGAGACCCAGGTTTGTGTTCTGGCTCAGCCATGAAGTTCATTGGGTATCCCTGAGCCATTCACTACCTCTCATTTTATTTTATTATAAGGTGCTTTGAAATTATTCTGTGAAAACTGAAAATTCAGAAATTGTTTGCTTGTGCAAAAGCAAAGATAAAATAAAATGTTTCCAATGATAAAATTGGAAATATGTAAATATATGCATAATGTACATAATTTGAAGTTAGCAACAGTGTTGTACAACACTGTTGTAGCCAAATGAATCAACTTGGGGGCCAGTCCTAAGGGTTTTAAATCTTAATTAAACACATGCTTTGTTGCCTTCTCCTACTCCAAACCACTTGTTTAATTGGGGTTTTTAAACCTTAATTAAACATATGGGATGGAGGCAAGCAGTACTGAAGTCGCAAGATTGGCCCCACTACTGTGTCTGCACCATGTGGAGTTCTCCTTGGCCTCCCCCCTCCCCCTCTCCCTCTCAGTAACCAGCAGCGATGTGTAGCATTGGGAAACCAGGTATCAATGCTGCCCTGCCCATGCCACCTTGTTGATCACTTTGGAAAAGTATGGCGAGGAAATAAGGAAAGAAGGGGAAGAGATTCCCAAGACAATTGCTTGTACAGTGTGCTTTAAGAAAGCCAGACAGCCTGTCTTCAAAGTGTTGCAAAGCACCACCATATTGGGGGAATGCTGTGGTAGCTAGACAGGAGTTGAGCTTTGCTCAGTGACAGCTCCAGCTTCCAATCCAGGACTAGAATGCAGTCACAGTGCTTGGGGAGGAGGGATGGTGAATTGTTAAAGCTAGTTAGTTGGAAGTCACCTTTTCTTTTAATCATTTTTTTATTTTCTTCTTTTTATTTTCTCTTTTTCCTTTTTCTTAGGAGAGTATAGTGCTTATATTTTTTATTGCAGTTTATGTCATTATGTTTGTACAGTGGTACCTCTGGAATGCAACAAGATCTGTTCCGGAGCCCCATTTGTATCCAGAGCAGAATGCAACCTGTGTCTGTGCGTGGGTCGTGATTTGCCGCTTCTGTGTATGCGCATGACGTCATTTTGAGCGTCTGCGCATGCGCGAGCGGCGAAACCCGGAAGTAATGCATACCGTTGCTTCCGGGTCGCCGCGGAGCGCAACCTGAAAACGCTCAACCTGAAGCGACTTTAACCCGAGGTATGACTGTATCTATGTATTTCTGGCTTTATTCTGTTTATTTGTATGATTTGTATTTTTTCCGTTTAATTATATGATGCATAAGTATAAATAAAGTAAAAAAGACTCCAAAAGAAAAAGAAAAAAGCAGGAAAAACCCAGAGTGGAAGGTTCTGGAAAGCTGGAAGGGGCAGCAGATCCTGCCTCCGTGAGCCTGATATTCCTATCCATGCTCTAACCCAGCAGCCTTGACAAACGACAGTTCTGGGTGGGTGCCATTTTCTTGTTCACCTCAGGCAGCAAGGTGTCTTGGGCCAGCCCTAGTTCACCATCATAACTTTGGGTTACAGCTTTGGCTTAAAGTTACAAGCCATACTCGTATCTAGAATAGCAGCCTGAAGCCTGTGGCTTATTCAGTGACCACAGCAGTGCTGGCTGTGTGGATGTGGGTGCGTATGAGACAGAGCGTGTGTATTTTTATACATGTATGTATTTTAAAAATAATAATCCTCACCATTCTTCTCATTGGCTCATCAAAGAAAGAAAGGAAGAAATAGACAGAAAAGCAAGTTTGTTCATTTTTCAAATATATATATATATATTTCCATGACATTAGCTGTAGTTTTAATACTCTTAGGGCAAATAGAACTCCATTTACTTCAGTTGGCGCTTCTTACAGATACACATATATGTGAAGAGGAGGAGGGTTTGTTAAAATACAAAACTCATTTTACAAACTATTCCCCCCAAACCACTACCATATGCAGAAATCATAAGGGTTACGTAACACTTAGCCATGCATCTGCCTTAAAGTAGCATCTTCTTTACTTGGTGGTACAGGAGAAAACTTTACAGACTGCTGTGACGAGGCCAAATGATCCTGTTTTGGATAATGGGAAGGTATAGAAAGCGAACAGGACACAGGCATATGAAATACTGGGCTAATTCTAAGACAGGTTATTGTCAAATACAAGTTTCAGGGTTATAACCATCCTGGTATCTGTGAACGAGAACAAGGCTACAGATAGCCAGTTGTGTGGAGAAACCCTTTGAACAAGAGGCACTCGTATTTTGCTAGGGTTTATAGTTCTTCACTTTCCAGTCCTGGAAACCACTTGAACGGCCTTGATCCATTCTGTACGTTCTGTGGAGGTGGCTGCTTGCAAGACGTAGTGGACCTCATTTGCAGTAATGATTTCAAACAGGTTGCCCCCAACATCATTTTTCTTGCCTAATTGTGAGAGAAAGAAGACTGTGAGCAAAGGAGTCTGGGAGCTGTTTCAGTTCTTCTGGCTCAATGGTCTCTTCCATTTTCACACAACTCTCGCAAACACAATTGAAATTCTTCCAATTTCCATGTAGAAAATCAATTCTACATAAATATATAAGCCTGTATTTCATTTGAAATTGGGAGGCATATCTGCCAGCATCATGGTTAGCCATGCCAGTGACCTAGTATGGTTGGGCCTGAGCCAGCACTAATGGTCAGAAATGGTGATCGTTGTTCCCACCCCTTTTTTAAACCTCTCTCATGCTCTGTTTAGGCAGTGTATGGATATTGAATACTGATACTGAAAAGACAGAATAAATCACAAGAAAATTCTAGCCAATGCTGGTTTTACCTGCAGACAGATTTAAGCATAAATGAACAGATCAAAATGCCTTCGTGACAAGGAAATAGGGATGGGGAAAGGCATTCAATTCAGCTCACATTCAAAGATAATTCTATCTAATTGACATATTAAGAGGGAGATGCCGGTTTTTTTCATGTGACTGCCCCAGTTTGGGAATCAACAAAACTGAGTGTTTGAGCCATTTGCTTCCAGGCCTCGAATATGTTAAGAAGCAGGGATCACCAACCTTTTTAGAGCACCAGAGACATTTTGAATTTTGAAAGCATGCTGGGGCTGCCCATCACAAAATGGCTGCCATGGAGGGGATGTGGCATACCACAAAACTAGAGTGGCAACCACCCGTTGACCAGGGCCATCTTAAGCATATGTGGCGCCGGGGTGCAAGGATCTGCGGGTGGGCTCTTCCCCGCACTCCAACTCTAGGGCCCCGGACTCTTGGCCTGGTGCCCCTGAGAGCCCCGGTGCCCTGCACCCCTGGTGCCTATGGTTAAGACAGCCCTGCCCTTGACAATCTTATGCATGGTGTTATGTACTGAAGTTCTCACCCTGGGCCAGCAGGGGGATACTGTAGATAGTTTACTCAGGTCTGCATATGCAAATAAGGCATTGAAAGTGACGTTCAGCGATTGGATAGTTACAGAAAGTTGCTACTGTTGTTTTATAGTTGAGCTCTATATAAGCAGGTTAGCTGAACCCCTAAGCCCTGTTCTGTTCTGGCCTGTGAATAAACAAGAGCTGTCTGAAGAATCGCTGTGTCATCTGATATGTTGACCCACAACTTAACACATACGATGGAAAGTCAGCTATAGACTGCTGTTCCTGTCTAAAACCAAGAGGCAGCGTTCCTCAGTACCAGGAGAAATCTACAAGGCCGCCATACCACTCTTGTTTCACAGAAATCTCTTAGAAGATATTGGCACATTTTGCTTCACAACTTTCTTTCTGAAAAGACTGGAGACTGGAGGACTGGAGACTTACTTCTTACTTGAAAGAAAGAAGGAAAGAAAGAAAGAAAGAATTGTCTGAGGCACCCGCCCAGGGGCACCACCAGAAGTGTTACAAAGACTTCTTAGAATGAGGCATGAACATGCACGGCACGAGGGACAGTCTCTATGTGCTGCTGCTTACCATCTGGTGCATCTTCAACCGCTGTCACCACACAACCCCTCAAGTGAATGGCTCCAAGTGGCTCTTCCCCCTGAAATGATTCAAAATCAAACCATCGTTAGCTTGGCTAAAAACTCATTCTGGAAACCATTTTTCGCTTCCAGCTGAAACCAACACGACAGAAATTATTACGGCCATCCATGTGTGTGTTTATGCAGGCTATGGTGTAATCTAGGAGGAAATCATGAAGAACTTGAGTCTCTTATCTTGGTTAAAAACTCATTTTGGAATGAGATGGACATGGCTATGGCTGTGTGTGTGTGTGTGTGTGTTGGCACAGGCTATAGCATAGCTGTCAACTTTCCCCTTTTCTTGCGAGGAATCCTATTCAGAATAAGGGAATTTCCCTTAAAAAAAGGGGAAACGTTGACAGCTATGGGCTATAGGCAATCGAGGAGTAAAACCAGAAAATCAGGGTTCTTCAGTGTAGAAGAAAGGTGAAGGAAAGTAGGTTTCACCCAGAGTTACTGACATTATGAACCATGTGGAAATAATGAAAAGGTTTTTCCCCCTCTCTCTCAGACACATAACGTTAGAACTCAGTGTATTGGCAGACGGTCAGATGGAAGAAAAACTGTGCTAGAACAACAGAACAACCCACAAAAGTTGGGGGTTGGGAGCCACTTTGCTGACTGAAGCTCATTTGACAAAGCCTTTCTGAAATGGGTGCATTTTGTACTCACTGCACCCCCCCCCAAATTGGGATACTTCCCCTTTATTTAGGTATTTATTAAATGTGACTAAACTAGAGAGCTGTTTTAGAACATACAGCTTTTTTGGCTGCATAAATCTATTCGGTTATTTTATTCACTTATTTTAACTTCGGGCTGCCATATGTCCGGATTTTTGCGGACATGTCCAGGAATCATCCAGCAGAATGGCGTCGAGGTGGATTTTTGCCGAATTTGCAAGATGTCTGGGAAACCCAGACGTATGGGGGGGGGGGGCTTTTTTCAAAAAATAATCCAAAAAAAAAATTCCAAAAAAGCCCGGAAACATCTTCCTTTTTGTGTGGAAATGTTCCCCAAAAGAACTCAACAACTTTGACCTACCCCCCCCCCAAAAAAAAACACACCTCAACAACTTTGTCTGGATTTTAACTTTTGGAATATGGCAACCCTATTTTAACTAGCCCATGTTTTAAAAAACGATTGTACTGCTGCCATTTCACTTCGCATTGTATTGCGTTTTTATTACACATAAGCTTCCTTGCTTGGGGTTATGCCATGAAAGGTGGCCTATAAATAAGTTGATAAAATATATTAGAATATACAGCCCTGAAGATACAGCAGCAAGGATTCTAATAGCAAGAAATTGGAAAAGTGAAATTATCCCTTCAAAGATTGAGTGGCAAGCCAAATTGATAGAGTATTTACAATTAGCAAGGAGAACAGGAACAGTGAGAGGAAACTCAATACAAGAAGTTAATAAGGAATAGTAATTAAGGAATATCTCAAAGGGTACTGTGACCATGAAAACTTCCTGGCAGATATTGAATGAGCCATGTAATATAAAGTAATTGTTGGAAAACGTCCGAATTAAGATGAAGAGAAACAACTTTAGGAAACTGTGTAAATAATAGCTTAAAGGTAAAATAGTACAATGGGTTTAGTTGGAAGTTTCTTTTCCTTTGCTGATGTGTACTTCAGATAAAAGTATAGCCTTTTTCTACTTATACTTTTATTTCTTTTAATTCCTTTTTTCTTTTTCTTCTTTTCTCCCCCCCTTCTATTTCAATTCTTTATAATCTTTATAATTTATGGAATGTATGTAATGTATGTTGGTATGGAATGTATTTTAAGGTTTTTCTTGCTCAATAAAATAAATAAATATTTTTTTAAAAGAAGATGCTTTAAAAAGAAGATGCTTTAATTTTTAAAAAGAAGAGGTCCCAGCAACTGAACACAATTCACATAAACAATCCTGCCACTCAAACCCATGATTCTGAAGGTGGGTTTCATATCAAATGTCCAGCAAAACCACAGAAAACGGGCTTACCCCTGCAGGATCATAGTAATGCATGTAGGCAGGGTCTTCTCTCAGGACAAACTTTCGTACTTTCCAGTTTTTCCTCCGGTGCCCCTAAATAAATGTAATGAATGTATGACTTTCATTTTCTGCACTGCAAGAACAAATCCCAAAAAGAGAACTGAAGAACACTGTGGTAGCTAAGCAAGAATGGTGCGATAGCTGCACCCAGTGCTTTTTTTCGGGGGGGGGGGGAGTTGGGGAAACTCACCAAGAAGTAAGTTTGTTTTTTTTTGTTTATTGCAGATCCAGTCACATTGCAACACCTCCCCCCCCCCCCCGGGCAGTGGCTAAATGTAAGATATTATTAATAAACTCAAGCAGACAGGGATCTGGATTAGAAATGGCCACAACTTTATTGATTACAGATATAGGTGGATTTTTGGCTCAGGCATTGGGTGTATATCTGTTCCAGCTCCCCTTTCCCCTGGCCAAAAAAATAATTGAAAAGGTAAAGGTAAAGAGACCCCTGACCATTAGGTCCAGTCGTGGCCGACTCTGGGGTTGCGGCGCTCATCTCGCTTTATTAGCCGAGGGAGCCAGCGTACAGCTTCCGGGTCATGTGGCCAGCCTGACTAAGCCGCTTCTGGCGAACCAGAGCAGCGCACAGAAACGCCGTTTACCTTCCCGCCAGAGTGGTACCTATTTATCTACTTGCACTTGGACGTGCTTTCAAACTGCTAGGTTGGCAGGAGCAGGGACAGAGCAACGGGAGCTCACTTTGTCACGGGGATTCGAACCGCCAACCTTCTGATCGGCAAGCCCTAGGCTCTGTGGTTTAACACACAAAATTAATTTTAAAAAGGTACGTTTCTGCTCAAAAAAACCCCTGGCTGCATCCCAGGAATGTCAGAAGGAGAGTATCCATGGCTTTTGCTGGAGTTCTGCTGTTTTTGCTGCCTCAGCACAATCAAGACCCTAAAAGTTATTTCATTTTATTTTATTTTAGGGATGTATATGTCACCCTTCTATAGAATTCCCAATGCAATTAAAATTGACCTCTAAAACCAATTGCCACATACAGTATCTTCATTTTCAGATGCCTGCTGGTTCTTTCTTGGGTGGGAAATAGCCATTACAGTTTGGCAACGACTGCTCTAAACTATTTTTCCTATGAACCATTTGAAAATTGCTAATCACCACTTAATGATTCTTTCTGCCTGTTTTAGCAATTGCAATGCGATGTGCTAGATGCTGTATGATTTCTTACTGTTTTCATTGCTTCCTTTATTTCTTATATTTTATTTGCCTTCCACAGAATTCAATTTGCAATCCAGTAAAGTACAATATAAGAAATTAAAGAAGCAATAAAAAATCAATATGTCAATTTAATGTGAACATGCTGTGGACCACCTGAATAAAGCTCACAGACCAGTGGTGGTCTATAGACCACAGATTGGGACCCCCTGGTCTAGAGCACAGACTATAATGAGTATTATTCCCAAGAAGGAATGAAGATCTGTGGCAACAGCTTTTACAGGTCAGTTGTAGACCTTAGGCAATATATTGTTCAGCCTCAAACTAGCTATAATGCAAGCTTTTCTTGCACCAATCCTTACATCCAAAAAGCCTCTTAAAAGTGTTCGCTTGGGTAACTCCAAATACACACCCTTTAAAAAAAGTGGTACTTTTTCTTCCTTATAAAA
Source organism: Podarcis erhardii (assembly GCF_964252035.2). Classification (NCBI taxonomy): domain Eukaryota; kingdom Metazoa; phylum Chordata; class Lepidosauria; order Squamata; family Lacertidae; genus Podarcis; species Podarcis erhardii. The sequence continues at coordinate 8,045,466 of NC_138507.1, read as the reverse complement.
CTCAGTATCTCTTGAAATAATTCAGACTGAAGAATGTCTCTAAAGTACTAGAAAGAAAACACAACATTTAGAATTCATTTCCCCTTCACATTTTGGATACTGTGCCACTTATATTCCTGAAAGTGCCTCAAAATTGACGGCCAACGTTCTACCGTGGATTCAGTCTGTGATCATTTCCTCTCAGTGCTGCAATTTCTTCTTAGGATTGCATGAAGCAAGTGACAAGCTCAGTGAGTCACATGGTTATAAAATCTTCATATGCCCCGTGCGTGACGGTAGTGTTGCAATTCTGTTGGAATTGGGCAAAACCAGATTGATTGTGACTTCCCCCTTGGAGGATTTGAAGGATGCCCTGTTCCACTAGCTGATCGCCACTGAGCAACACAGCACAGCTATGAGAGTCAAGAGAAGTTTCAGCCTAGGCAGTTTTCCTAAGAAGGGTTATATTTCTGTACTATATTGACTGCTTTTCTGAGCCATCACAGCAAACAAGGTCTATACCAACCTGTTTCAGTAAACATCCCTGTTTGACCACTGTGCCTCTGAATTCTTCCTTGAAGATCCCATCATCATCACTGGAATTCCCTTCACTGAAGAATCCACTGTCTGCCTGTTTTAAGGAAAGAACAAGACCATGTTGCTAACATCACCTGAAAGAGTTTTGATATGTACTGAGTGAATAGGATCCAAAATGCAGCAGTCTGATTGATCCTAGAACAATAGGATCCAAAATGCAGCAGTCTGACTGGTCCTAGAACAATAGGATTCAGAATGCAGCAGTCTTATTGGTCCTAGAACAATGCAGCAGTATGATTGGTCCACAGGAGCCACCAATCCAGCTCCAGGTGGAAGTGAATCCGCAACCTGATTGGTCTACAGGGGAATCCCAGAATTAGCCAATCGCATGTGGCCCATTGTGTAAATAATGTATATAAAGCAGATATTGTGGGGGAACTTTCATTCCTCGCTACTATGAGCTGAATAAAGAGCATGAAATCCACACTCGACTCCGAGTATATTTCAAGTTTGATGTGTTACTCTATGGGATCCCACTTGTCATTCTTTTACCTGGACTACAGACTAAGATTTATGCATCGTAGTGAATACATGCACCATGCACAAAGCATGTGTACAGGAAGTATGCCCCAAATTCCTTTTTCCTTTGTGGCAAACAGCATTTTAAGGTACTTCCTCTCCGATGTGATCAGTAGAGCCTCAGAGAAAGTTCTCGCCTTGCTTTCTTGTGCATACAAGTCAATATCCGAGCGAAATGGATTGAGCAACTGAAATGCAGAATATGGAGAGTACTCTTTCTTCCTCTCACTGGTCACACTGGAGCAGGGTGGGGTGGGGTCAAGGGAGGGTTAAATAACTAATCTCTTCATCTGCATTCTATGAAAAAGAAAATTAGAGTACCTAATTTAAGGAAGCCCTTGTCATGGAGGAGTGAGTCAGATGGCACAACCAAATTGTTCAGCAACAAAATATGGCGTGTGTTTGTTTTTCTTTCTTAAAAAAGTTGCCAACTAGAGTTGTAGAATCTCAGGACTGATTATATGGGACCTTGCCAACAGCTATGCAACTAGCATTCCCTTAGACAGCATCAGCGAATGAAGTTGGCAATCTAGATAATCATGGATACAGAAGACTGAGAAGCCCAGTCTTAAGGCCAAACTAGTTGTGGAAGTGAGAGCTGGACCATAAAGAAGGCTGATCGCTGAAGGATTGATGCTTTTGAATTATGGTGCTGGAGGAGACTCTTGAGAGTCCCATGGACTGCAAGAAGATCAAACCTCTCCATTCTGAAGGAAATCAGCCCTGAGTGCTCACTGGAAGGACAGATCCTGAAGCTGAGGCTCCAGTGCTTTGGCCACCTCATGAGAAGAGAAGACTCCCTGGAAAAGACCCTGATGTTGGGAAAGATGAAGGGCACAAGGAGAAGGGGACAACAGAGGACGAGATGGTTGGACAGTGTTCTCGAAGCTCCCAGCATGAGTTTGACCGAACTATGGGAGGCAGTGGAAGACAGGAGTGCCTGGCATGCTCTGGTCCATGGGGTCACGAAGAGTCGGACACAACTAAATGACTAAACAACAACAAACAGTTGTGCACTGGTTATAAAGCACTTTTGTCATGAAGTGAAGCACACAGGGGATGGAGTACAATGTACCTACTCCTTACCTTCCCATGCTTCATTGCTTAAATCCACACCACAAACTCCAGTTCCAAAAGTCTTCAAGCAGTGGAACAGGGGGAGGTAAGAGGGTGAAAGAGAAGGTTCATTCCCTCTTCCACCCCCGCAAGCTCCATTTAGTGATAAAAGTAGAACCTCAAACTCAGTAGGATGGATGTACCAAATCTAAGGTCTGGTTTTATAAAATTCACTGTAGTGCTAAGTAGAGTATGCACATGGGGAATGAGGTCTACTCATGCCATGTGACTTTCCCCTCTATCCTGCCCCCATTCATGCACACACCCAACCTGTTCTGAGGGCTCCCCTTACTTTCCAGAGCAGATTAGAGGGTTGGGGGGAGGAGAGGATGGGTGTCAAGGAGCTGTCAAGGAGTCAGGTCATCCACAGGGTAGACACATATAAAGAAGGGACGGAATGAAATTAGCTTATTATTAGCAAAACAACAACTTACCAACAATACATCAATGTCCCTGTTTCATCTTAACTCAATGAAGGCATTGCTGAAACTAAACCCTAGGTATGCCCCTCCCCTCTATCCTCTCACTCTGGGTTCCTCCCAAGCAGAGGAAGGCTGTGGGGTGAGCTCCTCCTCTGGGCCTGTCTGGCATAGTACCCTCCTGGAGCGAGGGGTCAGAGGGGAAAGAGAGTCTGTAGGACTGGGACTGTCTCTGCATCCTTGACCCCTCTGGTCTCCTGCTTCTATCAGTTCCCAGCTCATCCCTTCTGCTGACTGCTCCTCAGTTGTTCCCCCCCAGGCTCTGGGCTCTAAGTTATGGTTACCAGACATCCCTGTTTCCCGGGGACAGTCCCTGGATTTGCAAATCTGTCCCTGGACAAAATCCGTCCCCGGAATGTCCCCGGATTTATATTTTAAGTGTTGTAGATTTATTAGTAGGGAATGAATGTTGCATGATTGCTTCAATATACATCATACATATGGGGACTACCAGCGAGGCAAAATGGTGGGCGCCACGGCAGCGAGCAGCTCCTGAAGCCAGCAAGAGCCAACTGCGCTACCAGGCTGGCTCCGGGCTGCTGAGACTGCCACTGCCAAGGGGGAACCACAGACGCCCCCCCCCCCGGTGACCCAAATTGAGTCGGGAGCGAGAGCGCCCGGCTACCCAGCCGACTGCCCGCGGCACTCCAGGGCCAGGAAAACCCCGGAGCCGATGCAGGGAGAAGGAGGAGAGGAGAAGGAGAAGGAAGAGAGAGAAAGAGGAAGGAGAAAAAAGAGGGGAGCCCTGACCTTGCCACGCCACTGCCACTGCCGCCACCGCTTAGGAGGAGAAGTAGGAGAGCACTGCGAGGGCAAGGACACATGGCCGAGCCCAAGCCCGACCCGAGCCTACTCCATGGCAGCTAGTGCTCCAAAGGAAGGATATTACTTCTTTTTTAAAAAAACTTTTTTTCTTTCTTTAAAAAAAAAAACCACCAAAAAACTGTCCCTGGATTATATGAAAAAAATCTGGTAACCTTACTCTAAGTTGTCATCCTCTTGGGCTGGCAGCCTCTACCACTCCACCTGATCCAACCAGTCCCTGAATTTGGGGAGGCCCACTGCATGAGCCAGACCACATTCTATGCATGCAGCAACACTATTGATTCCCACTCATAAGACCCAATATTAGTTATACTCAGCGTAGAACCTTTCAAATAAATGGACATGACTAACTTCAGCCCATTAACCTCAATGGGTCTACCCATGAGTAGAACTTCACTGAATTCAACCCTGTATTTCCAGAAGGCCTGTGGAAATGGTTGGAGTCATATATTTACAATTAACCCTCTTAGGATAGGAAAATACCCACAAAGATGTCAATAGAATACATTTACAGAAGAAGTCAAGGCAGCCTCCTCTGAAATGACAGCTAACTGAGGCCAGGTCTTGCACTTCCGTGATTCACAGTCACTATCTTTCGGAGGAATGCTGGCTTGCTCTGTTGCTTCTGCTGAAGCAGAGGGATGCCAAGTCATTCTTCCTCCCAAGTGCTTTGCAATAAATTAAATAAATTAAAGGCTGGGAAGCAGAGATTTAAATATAAGTATCCAAGACATATTAAAAAAATTGTGGCAGCTAGGGGGGAAAACCAAACCAATGCTGCAATCCTGTAACAGTCAAAAGTCAATCCTTGCTACTGCATAACTAACACATCCACTTTAAAAACAGAAGGAAGGATTCTGGTTGAAGGTAAAATTAGATGAATCATGAAACTTTGGGGGCCAATCAGGTAGCATCAATATTTGAAGATGTTTGCACCAAACAGACCACCTTTCAGCTCTGATCTCACCAACTGCAGTAGTGAAAGGTGGTTAATTTGTATCAAGCAATGTGGAGTATACGCCCTGATAAAAAAGTCAATGGGGAGACCAAGTGTAGTACCAGGAAATATAAAGGTAAAGGTAAAGGTAAAGGGACCCCTGACCATTAGGTCCAGTTGTGACCGACTCTGGGGTTGCGGCGCTCATCTCGCTTTATTGGCCGAGGGAGCTGGCGTACAGCTTCCGGGTCATGTGGCCAGCATGACTAAGCCGCTTCTGGCAAACCAGAGCAGCGCACGGAAATACCATTTACCTTCCCGCCAGAACAGTACCTATTTATTTACTTGTACTCTGACGTGCTTTCGAACTGCTAGGTTGGCAGGAGCAGGGACTGAGCAACGGGAGCTCACCCCGTTGCGGGGATTCGAACTGCTGACCTTCTGATCTGCAAGTCCTAGACTCTGTGGTTTAACCCACAGCACCACCCACGTCCCATCAGGAAATATACATAGACATATATTTCAACACACATGCACATATATACAGTATACACCTACCCACAGAGACTGCATTAGATGAGACCCTCATATTGCAGCCAGTCTGAAAAGCTATATTTTCTAGGGTTCCCGTGTCCCCCCAACCTCCAGCGATCCCACACAGAAGAGTTATGCATTGCTACTTACAAAATAATAATAGGCGTCTTCGTGGTCAAGGAAGGAAGTTTCTGACAGGCCCTCCAGTGCACTCTTGGATATATCTCCAGCAGGCTGAAAATAACCTTCGTTCAACAGGGCAGATGCCAACATTTGACCCTCTTGGCGATTCCGGATAGAGTTGTTTGACAGGAGCCAATCAACCACACAACTACCTAAGGGCAAGGAAATGAACCAAGGCATTTGAGCAGAAGTACTGCAGGCTGCAAGTAGTTAAGCAAATCAAAGAGATACCGTATTTTTTGCTTTAGAAGACTCACTTTTTCCCTCCTTAAAAGTAAGGGGAAATGTGTGTGCGTCTTATGGAGCGAATGCAGGCTGCGCAGCTATCCCAGAAGCCAGAACAGCAAGAGGGATTGCTGCTTTCACTGCACAGCGATCCCTCTTGCTGTTCTGGCTTCTGAGATTCAGAATATTTTTTTTCTTGTTTTCCTCCTCCAAAAACTAGGTGCGTCTTGTGGTCTGATGCGAAAAATACGGTATGTTCTCAATTAAATTCAAATTGCAATTACAGTGGCAGCTCGGGTTAAGTACTTAATTCGTTCTGGAGGTCCGTACTTAACCTGAAACTGTTCTTAACCTGAAGTACCACTTTAGCTAATGGGGCCTCCTGCTGCTGCCGCGCCGCCGGAGCCCGATTTCTGTTCTCGTCCTGAAGCAAAGTTCTTAACCTGAAGCACTATTTCTGGGTTAGCGGCGTCTGTAACCTGAAGCGTATGTAACCTGAAGCATATGTAACCCGAGGTAACACTGTACAGTTTGGAAATATGAAGCCAGTGGTGACTATATCTGGGCTTGGTTTGAGCCAGGCTCTGCAAATTATTCCAATTGCCAGTGAATATGTAAATCATATGAAGTATTTAGGGCTGTGCCCAGTCCATATTAAAGACTAACAAATTTGCTGTGGTATTAGTTTTCAAAACTCAAGCCCACTTCATCGGAAAGCCTTGACCATGCGGTTTTCACATTCTGTCTACTAGAAACAATTTCCCCTCTCAATGCCGCCACATTCTGTCCAATATCTATAGGACATTTTCTCCAGGAACTGGCAGGTTCAACTATTTTGGAATGCCAACTGACATTTTCCTCCCATCAAACTATTTCCTGTCGCGACTCCATTTTCTAGCACCTGTTTTACTCAACGGAGCATTTTTTTGAAAGGGAAAAATAAGAGCTCTTTACCAGTAAAGCAGTGGTTGAAAATTTTCTTATCCTTTTCCAGCTTCATTTCTCGTATCCCTTTGTCAGGGTCTTTCATTGAGAGATACAGTTCACTGTGCAGTGAGAGAAGTGAGGCAGAATTAGGAAACAGTGTTCGATTTGGCTCTTTGGGGTTTAAATTCCTTCTGCAAATGCATCAAAGGGACTCTGCAAACTCCAGTCCTTAATGACCCACTAATTATAGAATCAGAAGTGTTCCGTGGGGAGCTTCTATACAGATGAACAAACCAAAAAAGAGCACATTGTGTAGGGGCATCCATGATGGCTGTTTTAAAAGCACCATTTTCATGAGGCCACTCATTGCAGACAGAGGCAGAGCTAGCTGCTCTGGCACATGCTGTCCCAGATGTGATGGGGGGGTGATGTCACCCCCCCAGGGATGACACCTGAGGCAGACCACACCCCCCGCACCCCTCTTCCTCCACCAGTGACTGCAGATAACTCAGAGTGGAGCACATATTTTCTGTGTAATAGGAAGACTCTGTCATCTAGGGCTAAGAAAACAACACCTGACTGGGAGCTTTTGACAGTCAGGGTAGCTGGTATCGTGTTAATGGACCATTGGCCTGACTGGCGAGAAGGCATTTCCTTCTACCTTATTTGGTCACACCCGAATCATCGCTTAAGCATATGGTTTGAGTCCAATGTGTGGTGTAGTGGTTAAGAGCGGTAGACTCGTAATCTGGGGAACCGGGTTCGCTTCCCCGCTCCTCCACATGCAGCTGCTGGGTGACCTTGGGCCAGTCACACTTCTTTGAAGTCTCTCAGCCCCACTCACCTCACAGAGTGTTTGTTGTGGGAGAGGAAGGGAAAGGAGAATGTTAGCCACTTTGAGGCACCTTTGGGTAGTGATAAAGTGGGATATCAAATCCAAATTCTTCTTCTTGTTGTTCTTCTTCTTATGAAGTGGCGATGGGCTTGCTTCACCACTCACCCAGCTAGCAGTACAAAGCATATTTACAAGGCAATTACCAGACTCACTTGACAATGTAGCAGACAGGGGGAAAGATGCCTTAGGCCAGGGGTCGGCAAGGTTTCCCTCACCTGGGCCAGTTCACCCCCGCGGAGATCTCTCCGTGGGTTGGACTGTGTACCCATGAGCGCGTGTCCGCGATTTCCAGCGTCTGCACAGACATTATTTCTGGCATCTGTGCAGATGTGATTTTCGGCATCTGTGCATGCACAGACGTGATTTCCAGCACCACAGAAGCGAGTCCCAGCTCCACACTGTGCCGGTTTAGCGCAGCACATGAGGACTCACTGAGCAGGCGGCTCGGTTCAGGGGCCGCTTCTGGCTCATGGGCCTTAGGTTGCCTACCCCTGTCTTAGGCAGGCATAGGAAATGCCTACATCCTTTAAGGAGGCTCACCTCATGCTTTTATAACTTAGACAACTAATAAGTGGCCTTTCTATGAAAGCTTTTGTCCATCCTTCTTGGGAGGAAAGCAATGACAAACCTAGACAGCATCTTAAAAAGCAGAAACATCACCTTGCCGACAAAGGTTCGTATATTTAAAGCTATGGTTTTCCCACTAGTGATGTATGGAAGTGAGAGCTGGACCATCAAGAAGGCTGATCACCGAAGAATTGATGCTTTTGAATTCTGGTGCTGGAGGAGACTCTTGAGAGTCCCAGGGACTGCAAGAAGATCAAACCTATCCATTCTGAAGGAAATCAGCCCTGAGTGCTCACTGGAAGGACAGATCGTGAAGCTGAGGCTCCAATACTTTGACCATGAGAAGAGAAGACTCTCTGGAAAAGACCCTGAAGTTGGGAAAGATGGAGGGCACAAGGAGAAGGGGATGATAGAGGACGAGATAGTGTTCTCGAAGCTACCAGCATGAGTTTGACCAAACTGTGGGAGGCAGTGGAAGACAGGAGTGCCTGGCGTGCTCTGGTCTATGGGGCCACAAAGAGTCGGACATGACTAAATGACTAAACAACAACAACACAGTTGAGATAATCATACAGACATATGTCTAAACACAGGATGCTTCCAGGATGTCACTGTTTACAGGTGGGATTCAATCACATTCCAGCAAATTTAGGTTGCACAATAAGTTGATTGGGAGCTCTTACACAATAAATCTGCTTCCCTCAAAGATAGGACTTTCTGCTTCTACAGAATGTTGTGATGGCCACCAACTTGGATGGCTTTACAAGGATATTAGACAAATTCATAGCACACATTTCCCCTTTCAGAAGCAGGATGGCTCTAACTGCCAGCTGCTGAGAACCACAAGTGGGGAAGAGTGTTGGTCTACTCATGTCCTGCTTGTGGGTTTTCAACACATATCTACTCGGCCACTGTAAGAACAGGATGCTGGGCTATATATAGGCTTTTGGACTGAGCCTGCAGGGCTCTTTATGTTCCTACCCTAACTAAATCTAAGTGAAAGTCAAATTGCAAGTGGACTTGGGGAAAAACAAAAAAATCAACTTCCTCTTCTGTCAATTAATATTTTAAACTTTTGTAATCTCACTGCTTTGTTCTAGCCAGGTTCTGAGTTTCTTGTGCATTTTGGGAATAGGGAAAACAAAGCTTCGCTTTATAACAATGCCTGATGCCTACATATCTGCCCAACAGCTACTGTCACAGGAAAGCAAAGAAATGATGATTAAATAAAACCAGATTACTACAACCCAAGTGTGAATGCCATTAAAATAGCTCCACACACACATATCCTTTAAATAAATAAAAAGCAGCTTTGAGAGATGGGAATTTGGAGAAGTGTGTGTGTGTGTGTGTGTGTGTGTGTGTGTGTTTAATCCTTTCTCTACTCACAATTTTAATATGTATTTTTTCCAGGCTCCATTGGAGGATAAACAACTGGGATATGTGAATGAGGGAGGGGGGGGAGCTGGGGAAAGGATGAAGCACTCCTCTACCTCCCCATCACTTCTCCAGCCCAAATTTCCATCTCTCAAGGCTGCTCTTCTTTTCTTTTTTGAAATCATAGCATCACATTTATGTGTAATTAAAGGTAAAGGGACCCCTGACCATTAGGTCCAGTTGTGACTGACTCTGGGGTTGCGGCGCTCATCTCGTATTATTGGCCGAGGGATCCGGCGTACAGCTTCTAGTCATGTGGCTAGCATGACTAAGCCGCTTCTGGCGAACCAGAGCAGCGCATGGAAACGCCGTTTACCTTCCCGCCGGAGCGGTACCTATTTATCTACTTGCACTTTGACATGCTTTTGAACTGCTAGGTGGGCAGGAGCAGGGACTGAGCCATGGGAGCTCACCCCGTCGCGGGGATTCGAACCGCCGACCTTCTGATTGGCAAGTCCTAGGCTCTGTGGTTTAACCCACAGCGTTACCCGCATCCCATATGTGTAATTAGCCCCTAAGTAAACAAGAGGATATGTTCCTGCCTTTTAAATTAATATTTGAAGAAGTCTATTTTAACAAACCCCAGGTTGATGGTGGTTGGAAGCTTAATAGACTTCCTGGTGGATTTCCTAGAAAACCGCTGACCTCCCGCGATGCACTTAATGGCCTTCTTGATGTCTTTCACCCAGACATCTCTGTCCTCGAGATGAGAGGCTTGGAAGAAGTGGTCCTGTTGCTTGGCGGTAGTGAGCTTCATGACAAACTAGAAGAGAACCATTTCATAATCATTTACACTTATCCATTGCATAAGGGCTGCATGTACCCTAGACCTTTAAAGCACATTTTGCCCGTCAAAGAATTCTGGGCACTGTGGTTTGGTAAGTGTTGCTTGGAATTATAACTCTTTGAAAGGTAAATTACCAGGCTCTGAATTCTTTGAGAGAAATAATATGCTTCAAATGTGCTCTAAAGGTACAGTGTGTGCAGGTTACATATATTTGTCAGCACAGCTTATATGAACAAGCAACTAACAAAACAAGCATGCACTTGCCTACTCAGAAGTAATACCCACCAAGTTCAATGGCGCATATGCCCAGGTAAGTATGTATAGAGGTAAAGGGGTAAAGGGGCCCCTGGCTATTAGGTCCAGTCGTGGTCGACTCTGGGATTGTGGCACTCATCTCGCTTTATTGGCCGAGGGAGCCGGTGTACAGCTTCCGGGTCATGTGGCCAGTATGACTAAGCCGCTTCTGGCGAACCAGAGCAGCGCACGGAAACGCCTTCCCACCAGGGCGGTACCTATCTATCTACTTGCACTTTGACGTGCTTTCGAACTGCTAGGTTGGCAGGAGCAGGGACTGAACAACGGGAGCTCACCCCGTGGCAGGGATTCGAACTGCCAACCTTCTGATCAGCAAGTCCTAGGCTCTGTAGTTTAACCCACAGCGCCACCCGTATCCCTTAGTATGTATGGAATTGCAGCCTAAATACAGCAGTATAAACTGCTTAAACTGGGCAAGCTGGGAAGGAACTGTAAAGTAGTATGGAACAGAATAGAATTTTTACACCACTTTCTGCTCTTAGAATCATAAAATTGTAGAGTTGGAAAGGACTTTTAGGATCATCTCTAACCCCCTACATTGCAGGAATGTGCAGCTGTCCCATCAAACCTGCAACCTTGGTTTGATCATGCAATACAGAAATAACCAGGAAACATTCATGCTGATTTATTGTTTATACACAAAGACACAACATAGCAAAAGCTGAGTATCTAATTTATCTTAGGCTAGGGAATTAGCACAATCCACACACTATTGAAGAAAATAGGGTTGTAGCCAAGGAGTGCTCAGAGTAGACCCATTGAAGTTAATGGAAATAACTTGCTTAGGTTCATTCATTTTAATGGGTTTGTTCTAAGTTGGATACAACAGTTTGAACTGAAAGGGACTTGGGATCACATGCATGCTTTCCAAAGTAGGACTAACTATTTTAAACTATTGCTTTCACGTTGCCCTTTCTGGAAAACTGCAGTGGTCTAATCATCTTTCTGACTTCTCTGCCCAGACGGATATCTGAGAAAGGCACTGAGCACTCAGACTACTACAGAGTTCCAGGGGTGGAAACATTGAATCAATTTGCCCCAATCTTGGAAGACAAGCACAGTCTGATCTTGTACATACTGATTTGGAAAGAAATGGTCCCATACAGTTCAGCAACAGTTACATAATCAGACTGCTGTTCCTCCTAACTGAAGAACTTTAGTTCCAGCCAACAATTCCTACTGCCCCTTACTCAGATATGTGAGTTTTTTTGAAGACAGAGAAGCTGTCTCACCACAATATCAATAGCCCCCAGTTCTTTATCTGTGCGAAGAACTGCACTGTCAAAGTATAGTCGAGATGCATGCTGGAACTTAACAACTCTGATTCATGTAAATTCCCATAATAACAAAAATCTGTCAAGCGAGGGCTTGTCCACCCTTCCGCTCATCCCATGCTTGGTTTTCTGCTTTCCCCATCTTTCTAGGCACAGGTCCAAGTGATTTTGCCATTGTCCCACCACAAAACTAGAACAGCAATCCATGAAAAACCCAAAGGCTACTTGTTCTGACTGGGTTAACCCAAGGGAAAGAGGCAGGGCAAAGGGAGTTGTGAATAAGCCCTGAGTCTATCCTTAGAAAGAAAACAACCAGCATTGTTTTCTTAGAACAGGGCTGGGGAGCCCAACAGCTTTCCGGGTGCTGGTGGACTACAGCTCCCATCATCCCTGACCGTTGGCCATGCTGGCTGAAGCTGATAGGTGTTTGAGTCCAACATTGTCTGGTTCCCCACCCTGTCTTAGCATTTTGCTGGGCTGAATTTGCATGGCACCCTCTCTAAACACTAGGAAGGCTAGTATCAGCTTCTGCAGCCAGCAAGATCTGACAATATCTTAACTACAGTGGAAAAAACCTAATCCATAGCTTAAACGCCCCACCTTCCTGCCTGCTTTCTTCAGTGTACTTCAGAAGACATGCATACTCACCATCCTTTTACCAAAATCCTGGCAGGGACTTGTGAAGGTGCTTCCCTTCAGAGGAATCATTCCTTTAGGGCTGTTGTCTGTCTTCTTCTTAAAGTATTCAATTCCGTCTTCTAACAAGACTACCCACATGGGTTTCCAGGTGTTAAACATGCTACCCTGTATGCAAACAAGACAAAATTATCTATGCGTCCTGTGACAATGCCAATGAAAGCATTTTTAATGAAGTTGCGTCTAAATAAATCCTTATTTACCCAAAACATGTCAAGCACCTATCAATCCCCAAAGACACAAGGAGATTCTAAAAACAATGTAACATTCAGTATTAGGGTTATTTATTCATTCCCCCACCCATACATTTAGATCCTTCCTTTCTTCTATCGTGGAACCCAATGGTTCCCAAGTAGCTTCTTCTTTGGCAATCACTCATATCCGAGTAAGGAGGTTTCCATGAACATGGTTTTAACAGTGAGTCCATAAGTGACTGTGGAGGCCAATTCTGGATCCACACATCCTTACACAACCTCCCTTTCATCCTGAGTTTGAGCACGACACCTTTGGTAAAGGTTGTTCTCCAACTGGAGCGCTCGCAGGCCAGTGTTTCCCAATTGTCGGTGTTTATACTACTTTTTTATATTTCCCTTGAGACAGTCTTTAAACATATTTTGTTGACCACCAGCATTACACTTTCCATTTTTAAGTTTGGAATAGAGTAGTTGCTTTGGAAGACGATCATCAGGCATCAGCACAACATGACCAGTCCAACAAAGTTGATGTTGAAAGAATTATTGCTTCGACACTGGTGATCTTTGCATTTTCCAGTACACTGGCATTAGTTTGTCCGTCTTCCTAAGTGATGTGTGAAAAATTTTGGAGACACCATTGATGGATACTTTCAAGGAGTCGGAGATGGCGTTTATAAGCGGTCCATGTTTCACAAGCATGCAGCAAGGTTGGTAGTACAATAGCTTTGTAAACAAGCCTTTTGGTTTCCCTGTGAATGTCCCAGACCTCAAACACTGTGCATTTCAATCAGGAGAAAGCTGCACCCGCAGAGCTCAGGCGATGCTGGATTTCAGCATCAATGTCAGCCCGTGTGAAAAGATAACTGCTTGGGAACCATTGGGCAGTTATCTTTTCACAAGGGCTGACATTGATGCCGAAATCCAAATCAAAACGCTGACCTTTAACGTTGATGCTTTAAAGGTGCATCAAATGAATTAAGGAATGTTAGAGGGAGGTTGGAATGAAGCTAAGTGGTTTTAGCAATAAGGTGGTTAAGGGGTACGTAAAAATGGATTGTTAACATGTAAAAATGTAAAGCTATAATATATTACGATAAAGTATCAAGATAAATGCAAAAAGGGTAAGGATTTGCTGAAACAACAATTGAACTAGAATACAAAAGAGGGAGGTGTGAGGAGGTCAGGGAAATAAGTAAAAGAAAGATAAGATATGGAAAGATTGAAATGTTTTTAATTGCTTTTTTTACTTTTTCTGTATTTTGTATTTTTTGTTTTCTTTTTCTTCTTTCATTTTTGTAATTCTTTTGAAACTTTAATAAATATTATTATAAAAAATAAATAAATAAAGGTGCATCAAAAAGCCGCTTTGAGACTCCTTCAGGTAGTGATAAAGCGGGATATCAAATCCAAACTCTTCTTCTTCTTCTTTGTATATATGGGGTTGATCTGTCCTTATGTGTGTATTCTACCTTTTAATGAAATGAAAGGAGTATACAACAGGCACAGACCCAATAGAGGTTTGGGTTCCTGCAGAAGTCCTCTCTTACTTTTTTCAGCTGCCATTCTGGAAGAATGCCTTACTCTTAACAAATTTGATGTTTGCTGCACTGGGCTCCTCTGGAAAGAAGAGCAAGATGCAAATTAAATAACTAAGTAAATTGTGCCTATTCCTAGAGCTGGGAGAGGAATTTGACTCACCCGATATTCAAACACCTTAGACAATATAATTTTTGTATCAAATGCCATGTGAACTCTGCAGTAGTCTGAAAAATAATAGGGGAGCAGGGGGTTAAGGGAAAAGGAGTGCTGAGCATTATGAAAAGTGGTTAGGTTAGAACAGCATTTAGCGGTGACTTGCAATTTCGCAGTTCTGTATAAAGTGTGAAGCAACTAGCTTGGTTACTTAATTCTCACACTATACTGGCTGTTTTGAGGTTTCTCCAAGAAGCAAAAACTAACATACCAATATATTAAGAAAGCAGGCATGTTCAGCTGTATGGCTTTAGGACAGGGTTTTAAAAACAAGATGTCCTGATTATTAGACAGAGGCTGGTAATTTGTGATTAGGAAAATAACATATTTGTGATCTATTGTGTACCTGTAAGTAGTGGCCAGCAGGACTGCACTACAACATAAATCAGTTGAAAAGAAGAGGTCTCTAAAACCAGACCCATAAAGCTTTAATTAATTGCTGCCCATATTGGGGTTTCTGAATTATTTGATTCAGTCATGGTTTGAAGGCATAATGTTGGCTCAGTTCAGAAGCTCTGTACACATCACAGAAAGATGTCATTGCTTGCTCAGGTCAAGGTTGTTCCAGGGAATGGGATGGGAGGCAGAAAGGAGAGAGAAGTGGAAGGGCCAGAGAGGGCGCTATAAGGCTCGGGGACTGCCTTTGAATGATGACTGCTCATTGACATTGGACAGTGATGTCACACTGAATGTAACTGACCCGCATGAAGGACTCTGTGATTGGATACAGAGACACGGTATGCACTTTTAATAAAAACACATTAGAAAGAAAAAGGAAAGGAAAGTCGCTTTGGATAGAAGGAGTTATGTTAACACAAAGGGCTCTGCTTGTTCCTGTGCTCATTGTAAAAGTTGAGCCCAGAATCCCTTTTCAGTGCCAGGGCAACGCCCTGAAACATGAGACATAACCATTCAGGAAAGTGCCTCAGAGCAGCACAGAGTGCTTGCCCTCACCACAGTACAGTTAGGGTCACATAATTGTACTCACATGAGATCAAGAAGCAAAACTTAACAGGCAAATCGTGTAATTTCCCCAACACCTCTCAACTGAAGAAGCTGAGAAAACCACAAGGTGCTGTCCCGTGTGAAAGCGAGAAGCGTTCTCTTTCGTTACAATATGTATGCTGTTTGTGACATGTAGCGCAATTCTGAGGACTAGTAGAGAGGTTGCATTCAACCCTGGGTTTGAGATTTTGTCCCCTGGTCACACACGTCTACTCAGATTCACAGCCCATAGACTTACACTGAGCTTTCTTGAGTCCTAAGTAACTCAATACAGTCGTACCTCGGGTTACATATGCTTCAGGTTACATACGCTTTAGGTTACAGACTCCGCTAACCCAGAAATAGTACCTCGGGTTAAGAACTTTGCTTCAGGATGAGAACAGAAATAGCACAGCAGCAGTGCAGCAGCAGCAGGAGGCCCCATTAGCTAAAGTGGTACCTCAGATTAAGAACAGTTTCAGGTTAAGAACGGACCTCCGGAACAAATTAAGTACTTAACCTGAGGTACCACTGTATAGGGTTATAGCTTCAGAGGTCCATTGTATACCGTTAATTGCTTTCTCCCTAGCTTGCTGTTGTTACCTATTCATATTGTAAGGCTTCGCAATACAAACCACTAGGCCGGTCCTGGTTAGGCTCAGGGACAACTGGAGATCTGAGGGCACGTCTTGGTAAAGCGGTCTATATTAGCTGACAGGCAGATTTTTGCTTCAGCGGCAGCACCATGACCAAGGCAAGGGAGCTGCCATTTCAGATCTCCCACAGTGACTCAAACGATGCTGTGTCTGATCAGCTGCTGCTGCCTGAGGGTGCTGCAAGCTGGCGCTGGCCTGGGTAGGGATTCCTTGAAAGGGGAACGGTTGCAGTTCAGAGCATACTGTATGCTTTGCACACAAGAGGTTTCCAGTTTGATCCCTGGGGTGTCCAGGTAGGGCTGGAAAGGACTAAAATCGTGGAGAGCTGCTGATCAGTGTCAACCATACTGAACTAGATCAATCAATACAGTGGTACCTCGGGTTAAGTACTTAATTCGTTCCAGAGGTCCATTCTTAACCTGAAATTGTTCTTAACCTGAAGCACCACTTTAGCTAATGGGTCCTCCTGCTGCTGCCATGCCGCCAGAGCACGATTTCTGTTCTCATCCTGAAGCAAAGTTCTTAACCCGAGGTATTATTTCTAGGTTAGCAGAGTCTGTAACCTGAAGCATATGTAACCTGAAGCGTATGTAACCTGAGGTACCACTGTACTAAGATTGTAGGACTTCTTACATGTATGGAATGTCCGTTCTTTGTGCACGAAGGCCAGAGAATCTTTGCTGCCTTCTGTGATACCTTACGGCTTATAACGGCAATTTTGTCCTATTTCATGTAGAGTCTGATTTTCTACATTGAAATCATGGCCACAAAATCTCTTCTTCGGAATTGCTCCCAAAGTTCTATCCTCATACGCATTGTGGACCATCCCAAAAGAGACTTGTAGGCTCTGGCTTGGAAATAATTAATGGGAACTTTCATTTCTGAAGAGCTTGTAGGGCCTCACAGGTTGTGACGTACATGAGAGACAAACTGTTTTCTCTAGAACTGATAATCAAATGACTAGGGCTTTCTCTTCCTGGCACGCATGCCTGGAGCTTGCAGTAATATTTCTAAGGCAAGCTGGAAGAAGTTTGGCTTTGGAAATCCCAACCCCTGGAACCCAAACTGAGTAGGGGAGGGAGGGATTGATTTCACTTCCTATGGTGTAGTAGGTTAGTCAGATGGAAAAAAAGGACAGAGCTCCTGTAACTTAAATAATTACCATATTTTTTGCTGTATAAGACTCACTTTTTCCCTCCTAAAAAGTAAGGCGAAATGTGTGTGCGTCTTACGGAGCGAATGCAGGCTGCGCAGCTATCCCAGAAGCCAGAACAGCAAGAGGGATTGCTGCTTTCACTGCGCAGTGATCCCTCTTGCTGTTCTGGCATCTGAGATTCAGAATATTTTTTTTTCTTGTTTTCTTCCTCCACAAACTAGGTGCATCTTGTGGTCTGGTGCGTCTTATAGAGCGAAAAATACGGTATATAGACGCAGAGCTACACTTGCTGAAATTCCTATGCAATTAGTAAAGAAGCAGGAGACCTGGCGTCTTTTGCATCTACAACGCCCCCCCCACAATGTGCTTTTGTTTTAACCCATTGTTGTCTACTCTTTCAATCAATCAAAGAACGGAGCCAAGACAGAAGTTCCCTGAATATTATTCTCAAATGAATAATACCGGTACTTCTTTTCTTTTTTTAGGAGGGGAAGAGATAGAAAACTAGAAGTGTGACTTCTGGGCAACTTCCCCAAAATACCACTTCTCCTTTCCTTTGAGTCTGTTACACCACATGCCTAAACACAACGGCTGCTCCCAGCTGCCCCACCTGTTGAACACTGAGAGTTGTACCACATATATTCTGCTGGCAAGTCAAGCCCATGACTAGCATGCCCGAGATGAGAAAGCCTCCCCACATCTTTTGTCATAACCCAGCCCCAGATGGATCTAGGAGTGGGTAGATCTATCAATTTGGGTTCATTTGCATCTCATTTTTCCAACTTAAGTTCAGGTCATTTCTGCAGGAATGTGCAAATATTTATCTTTCTAAATTCTCATGAAGACTTGATCACATTTTAGTGCTAATTTCTCCCAGTAAACAATTTTTTTGTGTGTGTATGTGGAATTACTAACACATATATTTTTTGCAAAACACTCTCCCTGAATATAATGCATTTCTGTATGTTAATATTATCGATATATGTATTTTTATCCACATTTAACCCTCATATATTTCTTGGCTAGGGAAGTGGCAAAATTCAGAGAAGTGTGAATCTGGAAGAATGGCTGTGTTTTGCTTTGTGTATTCCCTAAATGCATCTGTTACCTTTGTATAGCTGACTACATTCTAGCCATGTAAAAGTCAGAAGTACACACACACACACACACACACACAGAGAGAGAGAGAGAGAGAGAGAGAGAGATAACTTCATTCAGGCAAGCAAGAGGCATTATTGCAGGGAAAGAGCACATTTCAGCCAGGCAAAAGCACGTGGAGCATGGCTGCTGAGGGCAGTGGCCTGGAGAGAGTCCCAAGGGCCAGGTAGAGATGCTTGGAGGGCCACATTCTACCCCTAGACCTGGGGCCTCAGACCAGCACATCTCAGGAATCACTTCCTTCCATATGAATCTGCTTGATTCTGAAGCCCTTCTGGTTTTCCCTTCATCAGCTAAAGAGAGAAGGTCTTTTCAGTTGTGTCACCTAAACTATGGAATAGCCTTCCCTTGCTTTTAAGACTAATTCAATCCAGTGGGCATTTTTTTATCTGAGCCTTTGATATGTCTTTTGTCTGCTGTTGATAACGGTGTTTATAACACTGTGTTATGACACTGCTGTTTTCTTGTTAAGTTTGTGAAGAAGAAGAAGAAGAAGAAGAAGAAGAAGAAGAAGAAGAAGAAGAAGAAGAAGAAGAATTTATTATTTATACCCTGCTCCATCTGTCTGAGTTTCCCCAGCCACTCTGGGCGGCTTCCAACAAAACACTAAAATACAATAACCTATTAAACATTAAAAGCTTCCCTAAACAGGGCTGCCTTCTGATGTCTTCTAAACGTTTGGTAGTTATTTTTCTCTTTGACATCTGGTGGGAGGGCGTTCCACAGGGCGGATGCCACTACAGAGAAGGCCCTCTGCCTGGTTCCCTGTAACTTGGCTTCTCACAGCGAGGGAACTGCCAGAAGGCCCTCGGTGTTAATTCATATGAATTGCCCCAGAAAAGTAGGGTATAAATGTCCAAAATAAACTTTAGGCAAAGATGAAGCGCCAACTCTTTTGTTCTTGTTTGTGGCACTTAGAATTCCCCAACAGAAAAGCTTCTGCTTTGGCAAGTTCCTTATCAGCACACAAGAAGCCTCTTTTGGTTCCTCCCTTGCCATCTTAGTTGGTCTTGTGGTCTGGGCATTTCCTTGTAGGGTTTTCCTACTCATCTAACATTCCATCAATCCTGTGTTGTGGGATGTGGGTGTCAATTACCCCGGAGGATTCTCATTGGTTTAGAGAGAAAGATCACTTGCCTTAAGTTCAGTCTTCTGTGGTCTCATCCAGCATCATCAAATAAATATTTATTATTTGTACTTAGAGCCTGCCCTTTACCAGCTGATGCCAGCTTTTTTGGCTAGCCCATCTTCTTGGATTATGATGTCTCTCTATCCAATTTCTCCACAACAGGCATAATTTCATGCGTAGAATCATACAATTGTAGCGTGGGAAGGGACCACGAGAGTCATTTAGTCCAACCCCCTGAAATGAAGGAATCTTTTGCCCAACATGGGGCTTGAACCCAGGACCTTGAGATGAAGTGTCTCATGTTCTACCAACCGAGCTATCGTGGAAGAGGCATGTCTGTCCTGTCCCCCTTCCCCACTTGCCACTGCATGCTCACAGAAAACAAAAGGCACTCTGTATTTCAAGCATAAATATTACAGAGATTAGCGAGGGCTTTTACGTTCTATGTAAATGTCCTGTCCTTCTGCCTGAGAGTTATAGCTCTGAGGTTCACAAGCTCAAGCATAGTGAGCCCGGCATTCCAGTTTGCTCAGATCAAGCATTGCCCTCCCACAGCTTTTGTCCAAAATGGTTCGCACGTACCTTCTTGACGAGGTATCCTTCCCTGATACGCCTGGGTTCTCGCTCGGGTTCCATCTCTGCGCTGCTCCTTCTGCTCCAGCAGAATTCAAACACATCTGACAATGCAAAGGTTTCGCGAGCTGCATTTATACAGCTGTCACTTTCACAAATCCCTCTGCTTGTTAATCACATGAAAGCAGGCTCATTTCCTCTTCCGGAAGAAGGAAATGCAGAATCATGTGTACATGGTAAGTTAAGAACTTTTAAAAATACAGTATAAACTAATAATAACATTGTTTACACTGAGCTCTTAGCACAAACTGGGTGGGGGAAATAAGCACCAATGTATTTTCTTTTTCCAGAAGTCTCAGAGAACAGAGCTTCTCTTGTTAAATTAAGTGAGTACACATTTTAAGAGGCGCTCTTGTGGAGTGGCAGCCTGGGATATTTGACCTAGACAAAAACAATGAAGTTCTCTTAATGACAATGACCTAGCAGCAATGGTATCACAATACATCTTTTTAGCTTTGTTTAGGATAAAGAACACTGAGGTAGGATTCTCCCCAGATAACTCTGGTCACCAACTGAGGTTTAGTCAGCAAGCTCTGTTGCCTGTTCCATCCATCATCTTTGGATAGCAATGGCTATGAGCCCATATGCTGATATCTGAGTTCAAGGTTGAAAGTCCTTAACAACTTGGGTCCAGGTTATTTTTTTATTATTATTAAAGATTTTCTTGTTTTACAGAAGTATGTGTAAAGTCTCTCGTATTTTTCCCATGTAACATTTTTACAAATCAGTTTCATTTGTTGAGACATTAGAGGGGGAAAAGGGGTGGGGGGGGGGAAAGATGGGTGGGGGTGGGGTCGGGTGGCGATGTTTCTATTTTACTTAATATATGTGGGATTTGCTGTCAGCGTTGCTCGTGCAGGTTCTCTGCTGTTCATCTGTGTTTCTTTGGTGGTGAGAGAGGTTGGGATTGGCCTAGGGTGTGGTTGTTTGTTTGTGACTGGCTGTGGTGATCTTTGTCTTCATGTGTGAGTGGGGTGGGTGGGTGTTTTGGGTCCAGGTTATGTCAAGGTCTGCCTGGTGTCCCTGCCTGATCACCAAGGTCTCTGAGGGCATCACTGTTAGCAGTCTCCTATGGTGTGGACACACGGCTCAAGTCCACCAGGAATCATGCATTCACTAAAGGTAAAGGTACCCCTGCCCGTACGGGCCAGTCGTGTCTGACTCTACGGTTGTGTGCCCATCTCACTTAAGAGGCCAGGGGCCAGCGCTGTCCGCAGACACTTCCGGGTCACGTGGCCAGCGTGACAAGCTGCATCTGGCGAGCCAGCGCAGCACATGGAAACGCCGTTTACCTTCCCGCTAGTAAGCGGTCCCTATTTATCTACTTGCACCCGGGGGTGCTTTCGAACTGCTAGGTTGGCAGGTGCTGGGACCGAGCAACAGGAGCGCACCCTGCCACGGGGATTCGAACCGCTGACCTGACGATCGGCAAGCCCTAGGCGCTGAGGTTTTACCCACAGCGCCACCCGCGTCCCCTATTCACTATTGTGGGCCCAAATTTGCGGGACTCCCTCCCATATGAGGTCAGGCTGTCCCCACCCCTATTGAAATTCCAGTGCTAGCAGGCATGTTAACTCAATTCTGATTTTATCATTTTAACCTCTTTTCATTGTCTTGCATTCCATGTACACCACTTAGAGGAGTTCCCTTTCTGAAATGTGGGGGATAACAACACTGATCATGATATGTTTGCTTTAGTTTTCACATTGTGTTTAAATTGTGTACAGTGGTAACCTCAGGTTAAGAACTTTATTCGTTCTGGAGGTCCATTCTTAACCTAAAACTGTTCTTAACCTGAAGTACCACTTTAGCTAATGGGGCCTCCCACTGCCGCTGGAGCACGATTTTTCTTCTCATCCTGAAGCAAACTTCTTAACCCAAGGTACTATTTCTGGGTTAGTGGAGTCTGTATCCTGAAACATCTGTAACCTGAAGCGTCTGTAACCCGAGGTACCACTGTATTATAAACCACCTTGGAATTTATCAAGGGTGATATACAAATTCTCTAATAAAGAATCACGCAGGTATGACAACACATACATAATACAATAACAGCAGAGTGGAGCACCTGCTCTTTGAGGGTTGCGGTCAGGATCACAATAGAATAAGGCATCTGAGGCATTTTGAGCACCCAGATGTGGGGAGCCTCCAGATGTTACTGGACTCCAGCATGGCCAACAGAAAGGTATGGTAGGACCTGTAGCTAAAAAAATCCTGGTGGGACCACAAGTTTCTCCAGCCCTGTTCTATATAAACGACTAAATAAACCCCAAAGATGAAGCATTACTACAGAAGGAGAGCTCTGCTAGAATTCACTGCTTTTAAAAAGAAGCATATATAACATACAGGTCAGAATAGTGTGCAATGGGAGAAGGATTTGTTGCCACAGACACAATCCAGTGGTAGAATTTCAGTCATATTCACAACTGAAATGAATGTTCTAGCCATAGGGCATATTTTCCCAGGGACAAAGCACAAGACATTCAGTCCTAGAACAACTCAATATCCTCGCAAGGGCTACACGGAGGAAAAATGTCAGGCTGCCCCGCAATAACGGCATAAGAACGGTATAGTTACTGCAGAGTTTTGGGGGTTTTTTAAAATCGCTGTTCCTGGTAAGATTTAAAAATTGCATGCTTACTTCACCATAGTCTACTCGGCTGTTTTTCTCAGTTATAGAAGTGCCCCCTTCTGGTACTAGAAGCAACTGGAGATATTTATAAAATGTTTGTTTCTATGGATGTACAGTGGTACCTTGGGTTACATACTCTTCAGGTTACAGACTTCGCTAACCCAGAAAGATTACCTCGGGTTAAGAACTGTGCTTCAGGATGAGAACAGAAATCGTGCTCCGGTGGCGCAGCAGCAGCAGGAGGCCCCATTAGCTAAAGTGGTGCTTCAGGTTAAGAACAGTTTCAGGTTAAGAACGGACCTCCAGAACGAATTAAGTACTTAACCCGAGGTACCACTGTACCTATTTTGGAATGTGTTTGTGTGACGGCCCCCTTTTCTTTCATTGTAGTCAAATGTGACACTAGACTGCTAAAGTTTCAGCTAAACTGGTAGATGGAAAGCAAGGTTGTAACAGACTCTCCTACTACACGCTCAGGTTCAGACATACAAGTATTTTAGTGTTGCCATATTTCAAAAAGTAAAAACCAGGACACCCCAAAAATTGTTGAGGTTATTGACTTCCCCCCTCCCCCCCTTTTTAGAAAAATTCCAAAAAACGTTTTTTATTGACTTGCCTAAGACCCAGGACAAAGTGCTGCCTTTCAGAAATCCCACTCCACCCCAGATGCCATTTCCGCCTTTGAAATCCCAATGTTGTTGTTGTTTAGTCGTGTCTGACTCTTTGTGACCCCCTGGACCAGAGCACGCCAGGCACTCCTGTCTTCCACTGCCTCCCAGTTTGGTCAAACTCATGTTGGTCTCTTCGAGAACACTGTCCAACCATCTCGTCCTCTGTCACCCCCTTCTCCTTGTGCCCTCCATCTTTCCCAACATCAGGGTCTTTTCCAAGGAGTCTTCTCTTCTCATGAGGTGGCCAAAGTATTGGAGCCTCAGCTTCAGGATCTGTCCTTCCAGTGAGCACTCAGGGCTGATTTCCTTCAGAATGGAGAGGTTTGATTCATTCAAACCGAGAGTCCATGGGACTCTCAAGAGTCTCCTCCAGCACCATAATTCAAAAGCATCCATTCTTCAGCGAGCCTTCTTGGTGGTCCAGCTCTCACTTCCATACATCACTACTGGGAAAACCATAGCTTTAACTATACGGACCTTTGTTGGCAAGGTGATGTTTCTGCTTTTTTAATCCCAGTAATGTCTGGGAAAATCCGGACATATGGCAGCCCTAGAGTATTTAAACCCATCTTTGAACACCTACGGATTATCTTGTTGCATATACTGTTTCTTAAAGCCCTGGATAAATTTCACATCTTATAGCAAATTTGAATGGTTATTTTTCCCACTAGGAAAAGCCCTCATATATGTGCATCCTAATCTTGCTAGAGGTTTGATATGCATTCAACCTTAGGGTAGCCAGTTGACCAGAAAAAAATTGTCTAAAGATTTTTCTCTCAGCGCTGTTGGGGTGCATTTGACCATGGGCAGACTTTGGTAATACGGTGCCCCATGGTGAGGACAAAATTTGGTGCCCCACCCTTCAATATTTCTTATTTTCGCAATAATTCATTTTGGTACACTTGCTTTTTAGAGATCTTCTTAGAATGCACGATATAAATATAGGTGGTATTATTAATTATTATTATTGTTTATTATTATTATTATTATTATTATTATTATTATTATGAAAGCCAGAGAGTTCCAGAAAATCACCTACTTCTGCTTCATTGACTATGCAAAAGCCTTTGACTGTGTTGACCACAGCAAACTATGGCAAGTTCTTAAAGAAATGGGAGTGCCTGATCACCTCATCTGTCTCCTGAGAAATCTCTATGTTGGACAATAAGCAACAGTTAGAGTTAGGGTTAGAACTGGATATGGAAGAACTGATTGGTTCAAAATTGAGAATGGAGTACGACAGGGCTGTATATTGTCTTCCTGCTTATTTAAATTATATGCAGAATTCATCATGTGAAAGTCTGGACTGGATGAATCCCAAGGCAGAATTAGGATTGCCAGAAGAAATATCAACAACCTCAGATATGCAGATGACACAACCTTGATGGCAGAAAGTGAGGAGGAATTAAAGAACTTCTTAATGAGGGTGAAAGAGGAGAGTGCAAAATATGGTCTGAAGCTCAACATCAAAAAAATGAAGATCATGGCCACTGGTCCCATCACCTCCTGGCAAATAGAAGGGGAAGAAATGGAGGCAGTGAGAGATTTTACCTTCTTGGGCTCCATGATTACTGCAGATGGTGGTAGCAGTCACGAAATTAAAAGACGCCTGCATCTTGGGAGAAAAGCAATGACAAACCTAGACAGCATCTTAAAAAGCAGAGACATCATCACCTTGTCGTCAAAAATCCATATAGTTAAAGCTATGGTTTTCCCAGTAGTGCTGTATGGAAGTGAGAGCTGGACCATAAAGAAGGCTGATCACCAAAGAATTGATGGTGCTGGAGGAGACTCTTGAGAGTCCCATGGACTGCAAGAAGATCAAACCTCTCCATTCTGAAGGAAATCAGCCCTGAATGCTCACTGGAAGGACAGATCCTGAAGCTGAGGCTCCAGTACTTTGGCCACCTCATGAGAAGAGAAGACTCCCTGGAAAAGACCCTGATGCTAGGAAAGATGGAGGGCACAAGGAGAAGGGGACGACAAAGGATGAGATGGTTTGGACAGTGTTCTCGAAGCTACCAGCATGAGTTTGACCAAACTGTGGGAGGCAGAGGAAGACAGGAGTGCCTGGCATGCTCTGGTCCAGGGGGTCACGAAGAGTCGGACATGACTAAATGACTGAAGAACAAAATCTGGTGCTGATTTGACTCCACCTGTCAATAGACTATTAAGCAAGGAGAGAAGAGCAGAGTCAAAAGCTGTTTGCCAGAATTATAATAAGAGGGTAACAAATCTACATAGCCGTTGATTCTGTTAAGGCTATAAAAAAAAAACCCCAGTTGTTTTTCTAAGCAGGAGAAAAATCCCAAAAGTTATGAAATGAGCTAATAAAAAAAAACCACAATGCCACAACTGAGCTCACAGCCTGCAACATAAATTTCACAGGATGTTATTTTTAGAGAAGAGTAACTTTCAGCTTCATTCCACTAATTAAAGCGCTGAAGCCTTCCCAAACCAAATGAGTCTAAACAAATGCACACAACAGAAAGATTTCCCAGTTTCCCCTCACTGTTCCATATACTCTGGCAGCCACATTTGGATGGCCACAAGCTGAGAAAGGCAGAAAACAGAAAAACGTAATATGCCCCATTATTAGTGGCGTAGCATGGGGGTGCAGGGGGGGCCGGCCGCACCGGGCGCAACATCTGGGGGGGGCGCACTCGCCGCCTCCGGAGTCGCCGAAGAGCCTCGGGCACAGGCTGTAGCAGAGCCCCATGTCTCGCGGAACCGACGAGCTGTGCGCACGTCTGGGCTGAAGGCGTCCGGCAGGCAGTGGCTCTCAGCGCTCGCCGCAGTCCCCGCGCGTCAGGGCTGCGGAGGGCGCGCCAGGCAGCCCCTCCTCACAGCCCCACCGCTGCCGCTGCTGCAGCTGCTGGGCCATGTTGCATTTTTCTCGCCTCTCTGCCCTCCTCCTCCTCCGGGCAAGCGGTGTCGTTTGGGCGGCAGCGCCAGCGGCAACTCGCCTCAGATCACCTGACACGGACCCGCCGCCGCCGCCGTGGCTACCTTACCGTAAATACCCCAGCCCAGGCAGCAGCAAGAAGAAGCTGGCAGCGGCGGCAGGTTAGGGGTTAGGGGCGCAAATTACTTGCCTTGCCCCGGGTGCTGACAACCCACGCTACGCCGCTGCGTTGAATGTATTGCTTGCCTTGCTGCACATGAGGTCGCATACTCAGGGAGGTGGCACGTAAGCCCAGCTCTTTGGTTGTGGCTCCGCGGCAGATGCAGTTTTGCTGCCTCAAAAGACAGTGCACTAGTTAAGAAACTAACATTTCTCACATTCCCCGCCATGCGCACACATGAATACAGTGGTACCTCATACCTCAGGTTACATACGCTTCAGGTTACACACTCCGCTAACCCAGAAATAGTACCTTGGGTTAAGAACTTGGCTTCAGGATGAGAACAGAAATCGTGCTCCGGCGACGCAGCGGCAGCAGGAGGCCCCATTAGCTAAAGTGGTGCTTCAGGTTAAGAACAGTTTCAGGTTAAGTACGGACCTCCAGAACGAATTAAGTACTTAACCTGAGGTACCACTGTATGGAGAAGTCAGAATGCAGTAGGGACATAAACCAATGCAATAAGGTGCAACAGAGGCAGATTCTGGTGGCAATCATAGGAGCATAGAAAGTTCTCTTGTATACAGAACACATTGGTTCAGCTAGCTCCATATTGTTGACACTGGCTGGCAGCAGCTGTCCAGGGTTTCAGGCAGGGGTCTTTCCCTGTCTGACCTGTGGATTTAAACTCAGACTTTTGGCATGCAAAACATGTGCTCTACCACTGAGCTAAGGTCCTTCCTGTTGCATTGTAAAAATTGACTTGCTCATTCTTATGGTTCGAGGCAAGGTGCAGGTGAGAGGATTTTCCCTAGAAAAAGGTTGTGATCAGGCATTGCATTAGCAATTGCTAGTGTTAATGGAGAAAGCAGAGGGCTCCCTTGGACAAAAAACAAGGACAGCAGCCAGGAATACCAGAGCAAAACAGCAGCCAGTAGGCTTGGTCTTTATTGAAGACTGTCACGACAGGACTCCCACCCGCCACAAGGTGGAACAAGATGGAAGCCCCGCACAAAAGTAGACCCCAACTTTTATTAGCTACTAATCCCCCAAGCTACACCCCTAGAACTACATCACAACTACATCATGACTACATCACTGACACATCACAAAAAGGAGGGGTTGAGGGAGGAGTTGTGGTGGTAACCTGAGAGTCTTGTCACCTGGCCGGTTCCGCCTTTCCCCCTCCCCATGAGTACTTTCCAGAGGACAAAGGGGAGTTTGCAGTATCCTGCCCCCAGAGGGAAGAGCTGATCATTGTCCTTTGTCAGTTAACAGTTAACAGGATCTATATTTATCACAAATGGATTAGTTTATATATTTATCCTAAATGGATTAGTCTCAATAGACAGTTAACAGGATCTATATTTATCACATGACCATAGCAGTAGACCTTTAATAAGCACAATAATTATCAAATGTTTAATTTGGACATGAGGAAATACTTGTCACTTACTTGTGGAGGACTTGTGTACAGTGGTACCTCGGGTTACATACGCTTCAGGTTACAGACTCTGCTAACCCAGAAATATTACTTCAGGTTAAGAACTTTGCTTCAGGATGAGAACAGAAATTGTGCTCTGACGGCAGCCCCATTAGCTAAAGTGGTGCTTCAGGTTAAGAACAGTTTCAGGTTAAGAACAGACCTCCAGAACAAATTAAGTTCTTAACCCGAGGTACCACTGTATATGCAAATGTGTGTGTGCCCACCCATGCTTACGACAACTGAGAGCAAAAAGGCCCTGAAAGCAGCTGGGCTCCCAAGGATTGAGCGCCAAATTTACTTCAATGAAGCATTATGACAAAGCCACAGCATTGATAGAACTTGGCCCACATTTAATTAATGAAATGAAAAAGAAAGCGCTTTATTCTAGGTCTATTTATTTACATCATTTATTATTCCTATCACTCTTATTTATCAAACCCAATAAAAAGTTATTTAGATAGGTAAGGAGGTAGGTAGGTAGGTAAATAATAGATAGATGATAGATAGATGATAGACAGATGATATAGATGATAGATACTGTAGATAGATTAGATAGATAGATAGATGATAGATAGATGATAGATAGATAGATAGATGATAGATAGATAGATAGATAGATAGATAGATAGATAGATAGCACTCTTAGTAGCTCTACCACTCTCAGAAGCTTGAGTAGATATTGGCCCAGGAGAAGACATTCTCTGAAGGACCACCTCATTTGTGGAACTCCCTCTCCACTGTAGTGCATCTGTCACCTTCATGACACAGATTTCCTTGAAAGCACTTCTGAACCCTGGTCTTCGACACTTGAGACATATATTTTCAGGACCCACCCCATTTTTGTAATTGTAAGTTATCTTAAACTGTTCTCATCTTCTGCAGCTGCAGCAAAACATCTCTCTCCCATATCGGTCTCTACAGCCACAGCAGGCTCTATAACCTTCCAACAGTTTGACTTCACCCCCAAAGGTGCACTCTTCCACTGTCTCCCAAAACATATGGATGCCAACAACCTACCCAGGGATTTTTGAGTGAAGGGTAGGTCAACAACAACAACAAATTATGCTGCAAAACTCCCAGGACAAGAAAATAAAAATGCCACTCTCCCTTTGTCTACATAAAGCTGTTTGTTCAAATGGAATAAATATAAAAGGCTGGCAATGGATTTAAAGTCATTATAGATCCAGCCTATTGTTTAGGAGAAAAGCAAATTCAAATCAATATTTTCAGCTCCACACAATTTACCCAGGCATGATATGCTCCACTCAAGCAAGAGTTCTAATTGATTGCTCATTCTAGCCAATGTGCTAGCCAATGTTCTGGCATTCTGCCTTCTGCTATTAGTTCTGCTAATGGTTTGACTATTTCTTTCTATGCATCTACCTTCCTGTGTTATCATTTGTTACTCCTCAATTGGATAATGAAATGTGGTTTTTTTTCAAATAATATTTATTCATGTTTTAAAAGGTTACAAAAAGGAACACAGAATAGAAAAACAAAACAGATCCAAGAAAAAAATAAAGATAAAAGAAATAAAAAAGCAAAAACAGCTAAAAAGAAAAAACAAGAAAATACAATCAAAAAACGACAAAAGAACAAGTTAAACCTTAATATAACTCCCTTTCTTAACTTATTTCCTTGACCTCCTCACACCTCCCCTCTTTGTATTCTAATTCAAATAGATATTTCAGCAAATCCTTCATCTTTATTTTTATCTTTATAACTTATCTTAATATACTGTAATTTTCCATTCTCTCATTCGCCTATTGACCATCCACTTTTACTTTATTTAATCTTATTTCTCCTTAAAACTTATATATCTAAAATTATTCTCTTAAGACGTTTCCCCTAGGGTCACAAAGATTCCATTCCACGGTTTTCCCATCTCTCATTAAAAGAAAAAGAATTTTTTTAAAAAAATATCACAATATATACACTTTAAATTCCCAATTTTTCTTTCACCATCTTCCCTCCCCGGTCTCGGTCCCTGGATAATGAAATGTTAGATTAGCTGGAACTCAGAAGGTTTGAGCTCTGTAGGAATTAAAATAGCTAGGGGGAGGAAGTTTACATCGAGTAACTGTCTTTTAGCAGTGTGTAAATCAGTTTCTTGGTTGGTAACTGTCCACATCTATGGTGCTGAAAGAACCCTGGGTATCTAGACAGGAGCAACTTTCAACCCCATGTCAATACTTTACATTGCTAAGACATACTTAGAGCTAAGTTAAACATTTTTATAATGGGAATGATCCCATCATTGCTGGGTTGTTGTTTTTTAACTCTAGCCCTCTTCTCACATGCCAGCACCAGTATTGTACTTGTTGTCTGCCAGGCATTTTCACCCCCTGCCCCATGTGCTTTCGATTCTCCAAATCTGTTTTGCAAAGTATTATGGTAACTTTCCTTGTTGGCCAATTTATCATGTTGGTGTGACACAGCCAGATACCTTTCTCACCTACGATTATGCAAGTGTTCTAAGGGTGTGTCCTCAGGATGACTCTGCACAAATGACCTACTTTTTTAGTACAGCCTTAATTGCCTATTTGCCTGTATAGTCAGGATGATCAATGAGTGGTAAAAGAGCAATTTGCCCTGTTTTCCCAGTGCAAGTGGCTGTGCATCTATATCTATCTATCAATCATCTATCTATCTCTATCTATCATCTATCTATCATCTATCTATCTATCATCTATCTATCTCTATCTATCTATCTATCTATCTATCTATCTATCTATCTATTAATCTATCATCTATCAATCTATCTATCATCTATCTATCATCTATCTATCTATCTATCTATCTATCTATCTATCTATCTATCTATCTATCTCTATCATCTATCTATATCTATCTATCTACATCTATCTATCTATCATCTATCTATCTATCTATCTATCTATCTATCTATCTATCTATCTAATCTATCATCTATCAATCAATCTATCATCTATCTATCTATCTATCTATTATCTATCTATCTATCTATCTATCTATCTATCTATCTATCTATCTATCATCTATCTATCTAATCTATCATCTCTCAATCAATCTATCATCTATCTATATCTATCTATCTATCTATCTATCATCAATCATCTATCTATCTATCTATCTATCTATCTATCTATCTATCTATCATCTATCTATCTATCTATCTATCATCTATCTGTCTATCTAATCTATCATCTATCTGTCTATCTAATCTATCATCTATCTATCAATCTATCATCTATATCTATCTATCTATCTATCTATCTATCTATCTATCTAATCATCTATCTATCTATCTATCTATCAATCAATCAATCATCTATCTATCTATCTATCTACTAACATTGCATTTAAAATATAAGTTCAAATAATAATAGCTGTAGCAGTAAGCAGGTGCTACAATATGAACCCTGACCTTAAAAATGTAATACTCGCAAGCATTTAGAATGAGCCCCAAATAGAAGATGATATCCTGACCACGAATTCAACCTCATCGTGTGATATCAAGTCGTATATCTCAGTTCATCATAACTGTACTGTTTATGATCAACACAGTACAATGGATTTTCCAAACATCCCAAAACTGAATTTAGGTAAATTTGGGGGAAAATAATTCAGTACAAATGTAAACTCCACTCTTGAAAATAGCTGATACTCCCCTTTCTCATGCACACTTTTCATGTACAATTCACATTAGATTGCTTTTTAGTTCAATGTCCCATCTCTCAAAACTAACAATGCTGAAACAAAATTTAAAAATTCCTTCCAGTAGCACCTTTGTTGTTGTTGTTTAGTCGTTTATTCATGTCTGACTCTTCGTGACCCCATGGACCAGAGCACGCCAGGCACTCCTGTCTTCCACTGCCTCCCGCAGTTTGGTCAAACTCATGCTGGTAGCTTCGAGAACACTGTCCAACCATCTCGTCCTCTGTCGTCCCCTTCTCCTTGTGCCCTCCATCTTTCCCAACATCAGGGTCTTTTCCAGGGAGTCTTCTCTTCTCATGAGGTGGCCAAAGTACTGGAGCCTCAGCTTCAGGATCTGTCCTTCCAGTGAGCACTCAGGGCTGATTTCCTTCAGAATGGATAGGTTTGGTCTTCTTGCAGTCCATGGGACTCTCAAGAGTCTCCTCCAGCACCATAATTCAAAAGCATCAATTCTTTGGTGATCAGCCTTCTTTGTGGTCCAGCTCTCACTTCCATACATCACTAAGTAGCACCTTAGAGACCAACTAAGTTTGTTTGATTTTTTTTATTTTGTTTCGACTACGGCAGACCAACATGGCTGCTACCTGTAACTAGAACCATAGAAGGCACCACATTGAGACACATAAAATGGAAGTCCAGTATCTGAAGAAGTGTGCATACACACAAAAGCTCATACCAATAACAAATTTAGTTGGTCTCTAAGGTGCTACTGGAATGGATTTTTTTATTTTGTTTTGACTACGGCAGACCAACAGTGCTACCTACCTGTAGCTACCAATGCTGAGGCAGCATTAATATAGATGCATATTACTAACATTTTGAGCTTCAAGAAACAGGAAAAGTAAAGGATGGATTTACTAGTCGCCCAAATGACCTTCATTCCCTCTGAGCTGATTGCAGAAAATGAAGGGTACTGTGAAAGTATCCTTCTAATGTATGTGAAATTAAAAGACCAGATTCAGGAAAAAGGATTTCAACAAAGCAGAGCATGAAAAGAACCAGTTGGCCATTGGTTCTGTACGCAAAACATTGTGGTAGATCAGGGGTATGCAACATGGTGCCCTACAGATGTGGGTGGACTCCCATCATCCCTGGTTGTCGGTTGTCAACCGTTCTGGCTGAGGCTAATGGAAATTGAGTCCAACAACATCTGAAGGGCACTACATTGGATTCCCTGGCAGTAGATTCTGGTCTAGCATTTTTCTGGAAACTCCCAAAAGAAGAATAAACACAACTTCCCCAGGCACCAGGTTAAGAGTCAAATCTGTAGATAAAAATCTGCTTGATTCTTAGAAAGAGACACGCTGGATTGAAATCCCAAATCCAGTACATTAAAAAAATGAGAAACAAATAATGCAAGAATAAAGGCCTACATTTTAGGCATGGGCCTGTTATATAAAGATGCTAGCAGTATCACCCAAATATACATAACACCCACCCTTAGCTGCCTTGTCAGCCAGCATGACTTGACACCATAGAAGCTGGTAAATATGTGAATGTTCAACTAATCCTGCCAGAGCTAAATGTATTGAACTCAAGCCATTGAAATCCTACATACTAATTAGGTAAAGGTAAAGGGACCCCTGACCATTAGGTCCAGTCATGGCTGACTCTGGGGTTGCAGCACTCGTCTCGCTTTACTGGCCGAGGGAGCCAGCGTACAGCTTCCGGGTCATGCGGCCAGCATGACTAAGCCGCTTCTGGCGAACCAGAGCAGCGCACGGAAACACCGTTTACCTTCCCGCCGGAGCGGTACCTATTTATCTACTTGCATTGCAGTAGTCTATGCATTGCAGTAGTCTAATTTTGAGGTTCCTGTGGTCTGCATCTCTGTGGCTAAAAGTTCATTCAACTGGTGTAGTAGGCAAAACTACTGGCCGCTGCTACCTTTGGTTCATCCTGTAATAGCCAAACTCACAAGCACCTTCAAGGTGCAAATCTTCTCTTTCAAGGATGGGTGCGTGGAACCCCATCCAGAATAGGCTCAGCACTTGATCCTAGATCAACCAGATTGCTTCCCACCAACCAATCTTTCAGTTTGTTAGGCCTCATCCAGTCTATCACCACCAACTTCAGACACCTGGACCTCACTACCTTGCTGGGACCTAAGGAGATAGGTAACATTGATGACACCCAGCATCAAAACCCATCCAGCAAGTATGGAAGATCATAATAAAACCTATACAGTGGTACCTCGGGTTAATAACTTAATTCATTCCGGAGGTCCGTTCTTAAGCTGAAACTGTTCTTAACCTGAAGCACCACTTTAGCTAATGGGGCCTCCCGCTGCTGCCACACCGCCGGAGAACGATTTCTGTTCTTATCCTGAAGAAAAGTTCTTTACCCGAGGTACTATTTCTGGGTTAGCGGAGTCTGTAACCTGAAGCGTATGTAACCCAAGGTACCACTGTATTTATTTGGGCACCTGCTGAGAAGATCTAAGAAAGCAACTGTACAGAAGTGAATTGTTGAAAATCAGAAATATTTAGGGAGGGGGCGCCATCCTCGCTCAGGGCACCATATTCCCAAAGTCCACCTCTGGATGTATGATCTAGTTGAGATTCCTGCTTTGCAGGGGGTTGGACTAGATGACCCCCGGGGGTCCCTTCCAACCATCAGTCTACGGCACCCAAAGTCCAGCTTCTTCGTGGTGCCACCCGGAGAGAAGATGCTCGGCAGACAGCTGTTTCCACCCGGAGCGATTAAATCCGAGCCAGAGGCCCCCTTCGCACTGATTTTCGTAAAGCAGCCCCACCCGTGAGGCGCTGGGGGGGGGGGTTTCCCTTCTCCGCTGTCCGCGTCTGACCGAGTCCGCGGGGAGGGGCCCGGCTTGGCTCGGGGGCGGCCCAGAATCAGGCCAGCGGGGATTAACTTCCGCGCCTCGCGTTGCGCACAGACCCAGCGGCGCGCCCGCGCGCGCTCCGCCCGCCCCGCCGCTCTTTCCGTCCGCACCCGAGCGCGCACCCGCGCGGGAGGGGGGTGGGGTGGGGGTGTAGCGGGCCTCCGTCGTCATTCGTGGCGAGGGGGATCCGGGGGGGGGGGAGAGCCTGCCCTCCTTTTCCCTCTCCTCTTCCCCTGGCGCCTCCATCCTCGCCGAAGGAGCGGAGCGCAAAGACGCAGCCATGGCCGAGGTGCCCACCGTGGTGCGGATCAAGATCTCGCTCAAGATCCAGCCCAACGACGGGCCCGTCTACTTCAAGGTGGACGGCCAGAGGTTCGGGCAGAACCGGACCATCAAGCTGCTCACGGGGGCCAAGTACAAAGTCGAGGTGGCCATTAAGCCCGGAGCCATCCAGGCCACGTAAGTGGGACCTACCTGCCTTCCTCACCTTTCCCTCCCCAAGAGCAGCTTCTGCTTCTTGCAGCGCGCCTGCCCGCCCAGATTTGTTCCCTGGCAAAGGGACAGGCTTCCATCTTTATCCCCATTCTTATTCTTTCCTTTCGGCATCTCTGCGCTTATCTCTGACCCCGCACAGCGGCCAGCTGGACCCGCAGCGCCAACAGGATCTTGGCAAAAAAGGAACCGAGCTCCCTTGCTGCGTTGCGCCCGAGGAATAAAGCGCCGAGCAGCCTGCTAGCGAAGGCCAGCCTTGCAGGCAAACGGCCCGCTCCCTGCCAGCAGAAAAGGGCCGGTGCGGGTGCAGGGAAGGGGCTGGAGAGGCTGGACTCGAAGGCCCGGCGAGGTGCGGCGCTGGAGACCGGAGGAGGGCGACGCACAGGGGATGCGGGGGACAATGGAGCGGATCTGCCCGGCGTCCTCGCTCCGGCTTTGCTTATGTAACCGGCCTCCCCTCCTGCGCGCATCCTCTAGGGGTGTCTTGGAAGCAGGGCGGATCCAGGGCTTCTGGAATCAGGGGACACCGCCTGTCCCCCGCCCGGTGACCTCGTGCAGAGCTGCAGGCGGTGAGGAGGGGCAGCAGCAAATGGGCCTAGGGTTGACTCCTGGACCGCCAGGGGACTGATCCGAGACATTTATTTAAAACATTCATTTTCTGCCTTCCATTCAAACGGGTTTTTTGGGGGTGGGGGGTATTAGGGTAATGTCAAAGACGAATTCATTAAAATCAGGACTTAAAGCAATAAGTGCCACAGCATCCAAAGAAGTCTCTCTCCAACCCAGACCCTGCTATCATCATCATCTGAGGCCCTTCTTCTTTGCCCCCTCCTTGAGAGGCCGAGAGGGTGACTCCCCGTTTGTGGAATGTGAAAATGTTTGTCTATAACCAGGCCTTTGACTAGCTTTCTATGCCCTTTTAAATGGAGGGGAGGTTGGGGTTAGTGGGTTGTTTTTGTTTCATTTTGCATTCTCATTTTGTTGTGAACTGTCCTGTGATCTTTGGATGAAGGGCAGTGTACAAATTTAATAACTAACTCACTGAATAAGCAAGCTAAAATGCAGCAAGCTAATGGACCCCCAAAGTCTGAGCCCCCTCTTTCCTTTCCTTTTTACTTTAAGAAAATGATTGCCAGAGTAGATTACCATAAAAATACAATATATCACAATACAGCAATGCACTGTAATACAATAACATTATTGCATTAAAATATCAAAACAGTAAACAACAATAATTAAAATAACAAAAGCCAGTAATAGGAAAACTTCATCGGAGACATCATAAAACAGCAGGTGAGTTAATGAATTTCCCTTCCAAAAAGGGACTAATGTGAGCCCAAAGCTGTAAAGGTACAGCATTACCTTTTATACAGTGAAATGGAGCTTAGGAGCTCCATAAGTGAAGTTGCAAACCTTTCCCCACTTACCTGGCAGAGGCGGATCTAGGGGAGTGCTACTGGTTCACCTGCACTAGGTGCTGAGCCAAGAGGGTGCTGCGGGGGGGGGGGGGTCACAACAATGACTTGGAATGGAAGGCAAGGCAAGAGGCCACCGAATTTTGGTGCTGTTGAAATTTGAAAGCCCAAAGTCCGCCCCTGTAGCTGGAAGCAGAACCCACTGAATTAAATATGAATTGCTTCTGAGTAGCATCAGGCAGCAGAAGGTCCATTTTATTCCATGGTGGTGCTATGCTCCTAAGTGAGTTTAAATGTGCACACACATGATCACATGTTTTATCTAAGGACTGACAAACTCCTTGCTTGTTTTCCTCCCTTTCAAAGCAAGGAATGGTGTTTGCACCAGACACACATCTTGCACTCTGCTCTCTTTGAACCAAGGCCTTAAACCTCACTTGACACATTATTGCTGCACTTCTGCAAAAAAGAGTCTCCAGCCTATTTTTAGGACATCCCTTGGGGTGGAGAGAATATGATTATTTATCTCAGGGCAGTTCACAGCATAAAATACAAAATAAAAATGCAAAAAACAAAACAAACCCATAACCCTCTCTCCCACAAGGACATTTAAAAGGACATAGAGTGTGAATCATTCAAAGGCCTGGGAGCCTAAAGATGTATAATGAAGGTACCAGGCAAGCATTCCACCAGGGAGCCACTGCAGAAAAGGCCACCCTCTGGTCCTCACGTGGAGGAGACACATCTTCTTTGATGGCCTCCTGAACAGAAAGTGGTGGAACTAAATACTTCTTTGTTTCTTGAGAGTATCTGTCCATTGTATGTCCCCCCTCCTGCACTCTAATGAATGACAGTAGCATGGCATTTGTTCTGCCTTCCCTTCTCTGTTACATTCTGATATATGGACAGAAAACTAAAGGGAGCTGGTTATAATCATGGCAGATGTTTGCTTGTAAACCTTACTTTCTCTCTCCACATTAGGAAGAGAGGCTTGCTAAGAATATTAACTACTCTTTCAGGACTATGGGTATTGGGGGAGTAACGTTCCCCCTGGAAGAGAAGTCGAGAGACCCCCAAGCTGTTACCTACACTGGAATCTACGATACAGAAGGCGTAACTCACACTAAAAGTGGCGAGAGGCAGCCCATACAGATCAACATACAGGTAGTGTGTGTTTTTGGGTGTGGGGTAGCATAAGTGATGTTGTCTGGGCACGGGCAGTGCATTCTGGTCTGTTTAAAAGGTATTGCCCTTAAGAAGATAGCACTGTCTGTTGTAATTCCCCTTTACCTTGGACTTCTATCTTTTTAAGCATCTGTGACAGCGTGAAGCTCCAAAGGCTGACTGGCCATTACTCTGCAGAGCCCATGACCTCAGCTGACCCATTCATCGCTCCAGTTCACCTGAGGTTTAAGGAGTGACACGTGGTCATCCGTGACTAGACATATTCTTGCAGCAAAACTGGGCCATTCAGAGGCAAGCACAATGCAGGCCGGTACTGACAGGAGTCCAACATTTTCTAGAGGGAACCAGGTTGGCTTCTTCTGGCTTGGGCATTAGTTTAAAGATATGCGTCCTTGGCTAAAACACTCAGAATTAGCTGTGGCTGACCATTAACATGCTAGCATTTCCCATGTTTCCATCATCTCTTTATCTTTACTGGGAGACTCCATTCAGGGTTCTTGAATCCAGAGCAAAGGATTACAGCTTTTGCTTTCCCCTGCCATCCTTGGTGGTGAGGTGCAAGGAATCTTTTACTGCTGTATTGTGCTATTGCAGCAATGTAAGCTGTGTGGCACTGTGGGTTAAACCACAGAGCCTAGGACTTGCTGATCAGAAGGCCAGTGGTTCGAATCCCCGTGACGGGGTGCGCTCCCGTTGTTCGGTCCCTGCTCCTGCCCACCTAGCAGTTCGAAAGCACGTCAAAGTGCAAGTAGATAAATAGGTACCGCTCCAGTGGGAAGGTAAATGGCATTTCCATGCGCTGCTTTGGTTCGCCAGAAGTGGCTTAGTCCTGCTGGCCACATGACCCGGAAGCTGTACGCCAGCTCCCTCAGCCAATAAAGCGAGGTAGGCGCCGCGACTCCAGAGTCAGCCATGACTGGACCTAATGGTCAGGGTTCCCTTTCCCTTTCCCTTTAACCTGTGTAGGATTTATGTTCACCCATCTTGCCCCACTGAAAGAGCAATCTCTGCCATATAGACACTTAGCAAAAGCTGCCAAATCTGGCCAAACTGTGCCCCTTTAAGTTATTTAATCCCCCTGAGTTGCATTTTTCAGCTTATTGCACCCTCTGTCAACACATCAGCTCCAAGGTGTTGTTTGTTATTTATATCATCTATCATATTTGGCTCTAATACCCACACACTCCCGAGTAAAGCCCTTTCCATTTTGCAAGCCATCTGCATCTCCGTTAGCTGTGAACACCTTTATAAGATCTCTTATTTTCCTTCTCTGTTAAGAGCTTCTGCATCTCATAAGCCTTGCATTCTTATAACTGTGAAACGGAGACCACCTTTCAGAACTGGGCTTTGGATTTCAGTGGAAATGGAGGGTGTTGGGGGCAGAATTCCTGGCCCACTGCATCAGATAGCCACAAACTGCAAGGTGTATGCATATAAACCATGGCGATTGCTGAGCAGCCTGCATAGTAAGACCAGGAGAATGGAACAGCTACCATGTGTGGTAACAACTCAGGCAGGAGACGTGTAAAAACCAGTACTTTGCAAGTCTAGGTTTTCCTTCCTGGCATCATTGCTTTGTGCAGTTTTGTGGTAAAGGCACAGGGCGCACCTCTCCAGGAAGAACACTGACCTGGCAAGCCTGAGAGCAGATGACACAGCAGAGTTCCAGCCTTTGGACCGATGTTAACATATCTGTAGTGGCAGAAACATCATGGTTGGGGAGTTGGGCTCAAATAAGCATTGCACTGCTGCCTTGCACAGGAGCTGAAAGCCTAGCTGTTACGTAAGATCCCTGAAAATCTCCTATGAACAGATGTTCCGATTGCAAACATCTCTGGCATGCTTAAGCAATTATTCCTTCACTCATCTTCAGCCTGGGTTCCCCAACGTGGCACCCGTGGGCACCACCACAGCATCTTCAGATATCTTCCACTGTCCCCACCAAGGCCCTGTGCTCCTTCCATTTTTTAAAGCTGTGGGCTTTGGGAGAGGTTTGGTTGCCTGTTTTATCTATGTTCTTATTTGGGGGGAGCATAGGTGCTTTGCCTGCCTGGAGATGAGCATCCTCTGTGAAATGGGTGTTCTGTGTGCCTGTGACAGTTCTTAAATTTCCAAATGTGCCTCCGGGTCCAAAAAGGTCAGAGGTCCCTTGTTTATGTTGTCAGTGGGAGGCTTATCATGCAACTGAGACTTTCGGTGCGGCAGCATTTGCACTTTGGAACTCCCTGCCTATTGAGAACCTTCACAGCAGTCATTTTGGCACCTGCTAAAAACATTCCTGTTTAGACAATCCTACCCAGATGCTTTAAAAGTTTTGTTAATTTTAATTTCTATTACTATATTGACCGGAATATAAGCCTCACTTTCCCCCCAAATTCCGACCGTGAAAAGTTGAAGTGCGGCTTATATTTGTGACCTTATGGTATGCGGCCAGGAGCACAGGGCAAACAGCAGCAGGGGCACAGCAAAGCGGGGGCCCTCCCCACATGTAGCCCCCCCATCCTCTCCCCCAAGGCCGGGAAGGGAGAGAGCGAGGAAAGGGAAAGGCCGACGGAAACGCAGCACGCCCCCCTCCCCCAGTATGCAGCCAGAAGCAGCAAGGAATGGAGTAGCTTATATTTGGGTATTTTTCCTTTTTTTCTCCCCCCCACCTCCAATTTTAAACGTGCGGCTTATATTCATTTGCGGCTTATATTCGGGTCAATACGGTAGTTGCAATTTTTTCTCGATTCTGCTGTTTTATCTTTTGTAAACTGCTTTGAGTTGTTTTTTTTACCATCAAGTTCAGCTCATAGGTTTTACAGTTGGAAATGTGGGCAAAGCCATGTGCATCCTGGTTAACCCTTGCCTCCCCTTTTCTACCATTCTCTTCTTGTGAGGCTAACAGTTGCTAATTTCATTTGTAAGTTCCTTGGGACAGAGATCTCTCTCTCCTGTTACTATGTCAGAAGCCTATCCTGGGGCCACTATATAATCTAATAACAAGCAAGCCCCCCCCCCCCTTTCATGTCTGTTAGGTGAGACTCCGAAGCTTCTGATTCTGACTAGGCTGAAAAGTCATCCTGGAATTTGCTCACAATAATCACTGGTCTGGAAAATCTTAGATGCATTTAGATGAGCAAAGGTCAGCTCTTGATCATTAGAATGAAGGCACTTGACAAAGATTAGCTGTCAGTAATAACATGACCAACTGCTTTCAATTCTCTCTCTGTCCTCCCCATCTTTCAAGACCTTTTGATTTAAGCAAGTCGAATGTAGCTGCAACAAGTATTTGTCAGTTGTGATTTACAGTTTCCATTTTCCAGTGCTCCTGGCCTAATCATAGTCATAATAACAACAATAATAATGGTTTATTACTTATACCCCACCCATCTGCTTGGGTTGCTCCAGCCATTCTGGACAGCTTCCAACAGAATATAAAAAACATAACGAAACATCATCCATTAAACACTTTCCCAAACAGGGCTGCCATCAGATGTCTTCTAATAGCTGTATACTTTATCTCCTTGACATCTGATGAGAGGGCATTCCAAAGGGTCAGCGTCACTACCAAGAAGGTCCTTTGCCTGATGCCCTGAAACTTCACTTCTCAAAGTGGGGGAACCACCATAAGACCCTCGGAGCTGGACCTCAGTGTCCAGGCTAGACGATAGAGTTGGAGATGCTCCTTCAGGTATACTGGGCCAAGGCCGTTTATGGCTTTAAAGGTTAGCACCAACACTTTGAATTGTGCTCGGAAACGTACAGGAAGGCAGTGTAGATCCTTTAAGACTACTGTTACATGGTCCTAGTGGCTGCTCCCAGTCACCAGCCTAGCAGCCAAATTCTGAATTAGTTGTATTTTGTGAGTCACCTTCAAAGGTAGCCCCACACAGAGTGCATTGCAGTAGTCCAAGTCATAACAGGTCATTATTTTCAGTGGGCATAAATGAAGTTATTTCAAAACTATATTGGTGGTCACTGCCTCGGTGTATTTTTGAAGGAAGCTAATTTCTTCCTGATGTTTCCCCTGCTGTGCATTTTATTTGTGCAACCAGTTGCACCAGGTTCTACTATATATGCTAATGCAAGAGACATAATTGTAGGTGAAAAAACTAAGAGGTGAAGGGGTGGAAATTCATTGGAGTTGCAGTAGGGTTGTGGTTTTGCCACAGTTCTGTAGAAGCATGGAGCGTAGTGTTATGAAAGGGAAGTGAATAGTTTAGTTTATTATTATATTTATACTTCTGGAAAGAAAGGAAAGAGTTTGCTCATGAGTTTTTCTGTCTATGGTGCAGGCCAGTCTTGTCTACTGTGCATCTTGACTTGGGAAATGCAGGGGCAATTTGCAGCAAAATGTATTAGGCTGGTCCTGTACTAGAAAACACATGGGCAATTGCAGCTGAAATATAGAACAAGATTTATGGTAGTTAGGGTGGGGCTTTACTGAGAGTAAGGTAAAGGTAAAGGGACCCCTGACCAGTTGTGGCCGACCCTGGGGTTGCGGCGCTCATCTCATTTTATTGGCCAAGGGAGCCGGCGTACAGCTTCCAGGTCATGTGGCCAGCATGACTAAGTCGCTTCTGGCGAACCAGAGCAGCGCATGGAAACGCCATTTACCTTCCCACCGGAGCGGTACCTATTTATCTACTTGCACTTTGATGTGCTTTCGAACTGCTAGGTTGGCAGGAGAAGGGACCAAGCAACGGGAGCTCCCCCCGTTGCGGGGATTCGAACTGCCAACCTTCTGATCGGCAAGTCCTAGGCTCTGTGGTTTAACCCACAGTGCCACCTGCGTCCCTTTTACTGAGAGTAGACCCATGGAAATTAATGGACTTAACATAGTCCTGTTCATTAATTTTGATGCATCTACTTTGAATAAAACTTAGTCACAGTCCAAAATATATTTTATTACATTTATATCCCACCTTTCCTCTGCTCAAGATTGTGGACATGGACTTTCCTGCTCCCATTCAGGGCTGTAGCCAATGGGAGGGGGGCAGTCAGTATCTCTACCCCTGACCCTTTCCCAAGGGCACCAGGCTTCCCACCTGTCAGCAAGGGGGGGGTGGAGTGGACCTGTGGCTCCTAGAGACAACAGATAACCATTTCATCTTAATCCTTCATTTACAGAGCATTCAATGAGCCAAAAGCCAGGTAAACCACTAACATCTCAATAAATGAAACTGATTTGTAAAAATGTTACATGAAAAAATACGAGAGACATTACACATACTTCTGTAAAACAAGAAAATCTTTAATAAAAAAAAGAGAATATTAAAAAAAAAGCCAGGTAAACAGGGAATAATTGCTTGACAATCGAGCTAACAGGGAGTCCCAGCCCCATAACCCCCGCCCCAACAGGATCTTAGGAAAACAGGATAAGTTAGACAAACACACCCAGGTACAGTGGTGCCCCGCAAGACGAACGCCTCGCAAGACGAAAAACCCGCTAGACAAAAGGGTTTTCCATTTTGGAGGTGCTTCGCAAAACGAATTTCCTATGGGCTTGCTTCGCAAGACGAAAATGTCTTGTGAGTTCCTGCGGGAGTTTTTTCCTCCCCCCCCCCTTTTTCTAAGCCGCTTATCTGCTTATCCGCTAAGCCGCTAAAAGATGCTAAACCGCTAATAGCGCTAATCCGCTAAGCCATCAATGGGCTTGCTTTGCAAGACGAAAAAAACGCTAGACGAAGAGACTCGCGGAACGGATTCATTTCGTCTTGCAAGGCACCACTGTATATTAAAGTCATGTTCTTCTGTGCAAACCCTTTCAATTTACTCTTACTTTTTCATTTTCCCTTTGGTCATACAGTCTTAGAATTCCTCAAATGATCTATTACACTCTGAGGAGATCTACTTAAGGTTGAATGAAAGCCACAGACAGTTCTACTATTTGCAGAGACTTCTCCAGCCTTTAACTACTTTTTATGCCCTTTATGAACAAATGTGTTGAGGTGTGTGTGTGTGTGTGTGTGTGTGTGTGTGTGCAAACACACGTGGGGGGAGGTGCTGAACTGGGTCTTTGCCCTGGGTGACAGAAAGTCTAGTTTCAGCCCTGCCACATTTTATGCTTGCAACAAAATCAGTTTAAAAATCAGTTTATGCTTGCAATAAAATCAGTTTAAAAATCAACCAAAATGCTTTAAAAGCAGTTGCAGTCAGCAGTAAACTAACAGGAGATTAAGCACATCCACGTATCTGGATACGCTTGTCTGCCCTTACAATAGTCTGGTAATTGGCCCACCTGCAGGTCCATATGGTAAGTGGTGTCTGATCCTAGAGGGGTGACTTTGTGTGTGGTTTTTCAGCTATCACAATTTTTAAAGCATCTTCATGCCCAATATAAGTTGTTGTGGAATGAAGCCAGATTTGACTTTGTTTTGGCATAAGTATCTGTCACAGAAGTGACCGACTCTGGGGTTGCGGTGCTCATCTCGCTTTATTGGCCAAGGGAGCCGGCGTACAGCTTCCGGGTCATGTGGCCAGCATGACTAAGTCGCTTCTGGCGAACCAGAGCAGCGCATGGAAGTGCCGTTTAGCTTTCCGCCAGAGTGGTTCCTAT
The DNA here is from genome assembly GCF_964252035.2 of Podarcis erhardii. NCBI lineage: Eukaryota > Metazoa > Chordata > Lepidosauria > Squamata > Lacertidae > Podarcis > Podarcis erhardii. Next base: position 8,001,490 of record NC_138507.1, on the reverse strand, counting down.
TTATCTACTTGCACTTTTGATGTGCTTTCGAACTAGGGAGGTTGGCAGGAGCTGGGACTGAGCAACGGGAGCTCACCCCATCGTGGGGATTCGAACCGCCGACCTTCTGATCAGCAAGTCCTAGGCTCTGTGGTTTAACCCACAGCGCCACCCGCGTTTCTTAAGTTTGGTAATAAGCTTCAATTCAGCAACTTCTCTTTCCAATCTATTTTGTTTCTGATTAGACATGCATAGGGATGTGTTGCTATTCATGCCACAGAGTTAAGCGAGCACTGTCCTGCGAAAGCTTTATTTCAAAGAACTTATTTTATTTAATGTGCAGCAACTCTGTTAATTCTGATACAGTTGTTTAGGTTAGTGTTTGTCAGGCTACAGGGTATTCACAGGACCTCTGAATGTGCAGTCATGCTGATTTTGCAGCTCTTTAAGAAAAAGAAAAAATACTGTATTTTCCATTTTTTCATTCAGTCTCACTTTTTCTTTATTTTTTCTCACTCTGTCCTTCTATAAATAGTAGTTTGGATTTGATATCCCGCTTTATCACTACCCGAAGAAGTCTCAAAGCGGCTAACATTCTCCTTTCCCTTCCTCCCCCACAACAAACACTCTGTGAGGTGAGTGGGGCTGAGAGAATTCAAAGAAGTGTGACTAACCCAAGGTAACCCAGCAGCTGCATGTGGAGGAGCGGAGACGCGAACCCGGTTCCCCAGATTACGAGTCTACCGCTCTTAACCACTACACCACACTGGCTCTCTAAAATTCTTATAATAAAATAACAGTAATAATGATGATGGTGGTGGTTTTTCTAGCTCTTAACAAGAAGTGAATTGGGTTTGCTCTCTCCAGGTCACTGACATCGGCGCTTTTGAAACAGTATGGCAAGTCAAATTCTACAACTACCACAAGCGAGACCACTGTCAGTGGGGAAACAGCTTTGCCTGCATTGAGTATGAGTGCAAGCCGAACGAGACCCGCAGCCTCATGTGGATCAACAAAGAAACCTTCTTCTGAAGCAAAGTGAGGCAGAGGCAAAAGAACAATCTCTTGGTTGAAAGAACCTATCTTCAGACCAGTGCAAAGCCTTAACAGAGGCGCTCTGTATAGATGCTTTTGTTTGACAAATGAGACTTCAAAGCACACACTCACTTGGGGATAAGCTTATTTTAAAATTGATGGGACTTGTTTCCAAGTGAATGTGTTCCAGATCATGGGCGTAACATCAGCGTTACTGGGATTTTGACATTTATCCTCTTCCCCAATCTGACTGTTCCCACACCTTCGCTATAATGAACACTGGAGGTGTGTCCATCGAGGTCTGAAGTAGGGTTGCCATATTTTGAAGAGCAAAAGAGGAGGACACATTTGCCAACTTCTGCTTTTAAGTATGCATCGCTATGATGAACTCTCATTTTACATACCCATGAAAGAGAGGCCATTGTCCTAGAAAAAGAGGACGTATGGCAACCCTATCTGAAGGCTCCTAGCTATGTTTATCCCATGCTGCAATATGTTGGTGACAGCTTCTTGTGCTTTTTGTTTAAATCACTGTGCTCCTTCACCCTAGTTAGTAGGCGCTTCAATGTGGCCTGCCTGCCACGTGCCATAAACTTCAATACACCTCCCTACCTACCTCTTCCTAGTAATCTCTTTCTACCATGGCACACAGGAAGAATGCAAATTCCCAATGATGGTACATCTGGTACCACAATAGTCACACAGCCCTAATCAAGCTGGTTGTTCCAGGGGAGGGGGTAAGGAGAGTGTGATTGCTGGATCTTGTAAAACCTTTCCTATCCTGTGAGATGTTGTTTTCCTGTTTCCCAGTCTCTGAAACAACTCTTACAGTCAACAGCAGTGGTGGAGTTCTTGAGAAGTGTGTAAGAGAGTGGTGAAATGATACATCCATGGTTTAAGTTTTTTTTGTGTGTGTATAATGCTAATACCTGAATATGCAGTAATTCAGTATAATGGTCATGTATCAAGCCCATTGAGTTTTCAGGTTACCAGTGATATTTTTGTATGTGAAATGTAATGAAACTGGGCTGCTAGTCACTTTTGAGCTGCAAAAGCTCTGTTGCACTGAAGACAGCCTTTCGGGTTAAGCATAATCACAACAGAGCTCTTTCCAAAGTCAAAGGAAAGTTGCATAAGCTTGCGCAGGGGACTGAACTCCGGTGCTATGTCCTATGTAAACCTGTTTACAAAGCTGTGACAAATGAGAAGCACATTCTTATCTCTAATAAAATAGGTGGAAAGTTGCTTTGCTCATGGAATAAAGATGGTCTTGTGTCTGTGTAACTGTGCATACCAGCTGCGTTCATGTGAATAATTGAAATTGTTATAACTTTTGACCTTTGTAATAAAGGAGCTGGAAACCTGTGTTTTCTCCCTAGGTTTTGTCACATTTTATTTAACTGACATTTGTGTCAATATGTGAACTTTTTAAGGATAGGTATCCTTGTGCAAATTATACTTCAAATATACCAAATCAGCAATGCTACATCTTTAAAACAAGCTCTTTTGCCATCACATTTTTATAATTTATTTATTTTTATCATTAATTTTCTTTAAAAGGCCACTTTTTTTTCTAAACTCTAGGACACTTTTCTGGGAAATGCCCACCCAAAGCAGCTTATGATTAAACCCTTTGGGTCCCTTCTAACTCGTACATTTAAATGATTCTATGATATCCAATGCCATACTCAGTGTCATACTCAGAGTAGACCCATTAACCTTTGGGTTATTGCTTTTAGTGGGACTGGCATGACAAACAAAATCAGGTAAACCGCCCCCCCCCCATTGTTTTATGATAAAAATAAGGTGAGGTCTCCATGTATGTCTTTGCAGGACTGAAGTCTTGGTTTCTGCATAGCACATGAAAATAGGATTGCCTCAACTTGGAAAAGTGGGTGTGGTGTTTAGTTGTGAAGTGTCTTGTTATTTATCTTAGATCAAAGAATAACCCTCATGAGCTTGAATACTGCCAGGAATAACATTGATCATGTCATTATTTTTTTTATAAAAAAAAACAGTTTTAGAATTCCCTACATGAACCTTTGATGAATTATGCTTGTCCTTCAAACACCAAAAGATTCAACACTATGGCATTAAAAAACAATTTTATGAGCAGACTAGATTGCCACTATAAAAATGGTCTGCTACAAGCTACCAGCATGAGTTTGACCAAACTGCGGGAGGCAGTGGAAGTCAGGAGTGCCTGGCGTGCTCTGGTCCAGGGGATCACGAAGAGTCGGACACGACTAAATGACTAAACAACAACAAACCAAGCCATTGTCTTGCACCATTCAAAGGGATTGATGATAATTAATAATGATGACCACTTACTTATAGGTGTCACGTGTACAGTTAAGAGCTGCTTTGTTTCTGCCTGCAGGAAAAGGTAGTTTTCAATGCTGTTGATAAAAAAAACAAAAACCTGTAACAGCAGAGTAGTGTAGGATGAATCATTAATATATCTAAATAAATAATTTCATTAGCCGTCAACACAGTCTGAGCTGTGTAATCAAAGCATATTACCAGAAGAAACCCCTCTCAACGAGGCCTCATAACGCGAACAATCTGACAGCCCTTATCCAACGTTTCTGTATGCTTTTTGACGGTGTTTCTACCTGTCAGAAGGTTGACCCAGGACTTCCATTGCACTATCACATTAGCAGCAGTTGCGGGAGTGTTAAAAGGAGGGCTTGCCTTTGCAGCAGTGGCAGAATTGTGCTCAGTTCTTGTTCAGAGACCCATCACTGACTTTTCCCTACCAGGGATTTCTAAGTCTTTAATTATTTAGTTGCCCCATTTTTCCAGTCATTTGCCAAATGTGCTTTCATTCAGTTATTACAGGGAGAATCCGACGTTTCACGAATGGACTCTTGCTTGCACAATGGGATTTCATCTTTCTTTTCTCCACCCTGCAGATCCCTGCCCAGACCCCCCCCAACTCCCCAGAGCAATTTTTCAGGGTACATGGGGGGAGAGGAAGGTGAAATACCCTTGCAAGAGCAGAGGTCCATACCACTCATGCAAGGACAGCATCAAATACAACCCTTGGGCATTTAAATCCCATCCCCTGCCTGCGATAAAATCAAACACAGGGCAATTTACAATAAAAGAGCTTAAACAGCCAAAATGAGCAAGATAACCTTAGAATAAAGGTTATAACATTTGGGGCTTTTCGTTTAGAGAAAAGTGTTAAGTTGTGGGTGAACATATCAGACGACACAGCGATTCTTCAAACAGCTCTTGTTTATTCACAGGCCAGAACAGAACTGAACTGAAGGGTTCAGCCAGCCTGCTTATATAGAGCTCCAGTACAACGTAACTGTAACAATTTTCTTAAACTATCCAATCACTGAACGTCACTTTCGATCCTTTATTTGCATAACTATCTACAGTGTCCCCCTGCTGGCCCAGGGTGAGAACTTCAGTACATAACAAAAAGGGGAGCAAGAAGGGACATGATAGAGATGTTTACAATTCTCCATGGTCTGGGAAAAGAGGAAAGGGAGATGTCTCTGTCCCCCTCATAATGGTAGAACTCAAGGCCATCCAATGAAGATGAATGTTGGAAGCCTCGTGGCAGTCAAAAGAAAGGACGTCTTCACACAACACATAGTTAAAACTATGCAATTCCCTTCCACAAGAAGTGCTGTATTTTTTGCTCCATAAAACACACTTTTTTCTCCCTCAAAAGTAAGGGGAAATGTCTGTGCATCTTATGGAGCAAATGCATGGTCCCTGGAGCCTAACTGCCCAGGGGCAAAAGGCAGATCATGCTTTTTTCTTTTCTTTTTTTTGAAAGAGGGAAGTGGGTGTTGACACAAAGCTGCTGGTCATTTGCCGATCGGGGAGAGAGATAAGGGACGCTAGAGATAAAGGAGGCTGCCTGGGAGGGGGGAGGTAAAGACATCAAACTTGCAAAGGGGGGAAACAGGAAGACTAAAGCAATAAGGAGAGAAATTAGAAGAAAAAGAGGAGCAAAAAACTGCTCCAGCTAAGGAAAAGACACTAAGGCAAACATGAGGGAAGGGTGTGCTGAAAGGAAGCAGCTGATCGGTGGGATCAGGAGAGAGATAAGAGACGCTAGCGGAGGCTGCCTGGGAGGGGGGACGTAAAAGCCCATGGATCCTCAGGAATTTTACATTGGGTCACCCCAAATTCACCATCAGATCACATAGCATGTCCATGGCTACAGCCTGCACCAAAAAAATCACTGTTGCGTAGGGCCGCAATGGCGCAAAAACAAGGTTACAAAGCACGGCTCCACATGGATCCTCAGGATTTTTGCATTGGGTCACCCCAAATTCACCATCAGATCACATGTCTGTGGCCACAGCATGAACCACAAAAATCATACACCCACTGTTTTGATCAGAATATTTTTTTTTCTTGTTTTCCTCCTCTAGAAACTAGGTGTGTCTTATGGAGCGAAAAATGCGGTAGTTATGGCCACCAATTGGGATGGCTTTAAAAGAAGGTTAATCAAATTCATGGAGAAGGCTAGCAATAGCTAGCGGGCATAACAGCTGTGTTCTACTACCACTGTAGGAAGCCGGAAGCCTTGAATACCACTTCTTTCCTGCTTCCCTCTACCTATTGCAGCCTTTCCATACTTTTCATGAGGACCCCTTAGTCCTCAGAAGAAACCTCTTGGGGCAGCGGGAGATGGAACTGGAAATTTTTTTGGCTACTCCACCTTGTGCTAGCACAAAGTCAACATTGTGTGCAGTCGCATATCAACAGCGACACACTAGAAACGTATATCATTTCATTCCATTTTAACTTAGTATACAGCCTTCCTATGTTACCATACACAAAGTAGTTTACAAGCTGAAGAAACAACAAAATATACAACAAAGATCACACACCTTATAAAGGTAAAAAAGAAAGAAAGGCAAAGGACCCCTGGACAGTTAAATCCAATCAAAGGCGACTATGGGGTTGTGGCACACATCTTGCTTTCAGGGTGAGAGAGCCGGCATTTGTCCACAGACAGCTTTCCAGGTCATGTAGCCAGCAGGACTAAACAGCTTTTGGCACAACGGAACACCATGGAACACCATGACAGAAGCCAAAGTGCACGGAAACACTGTTTACCTTCCAACCACAGTGGTACCTATTTATCTACTTGCACTGGCATGCTTTCAAACTGCTAGGCTGGCAGGAGCTGGGACAGAGCAACGGGGATTAAAGTACCTCCGTGTTACAGCTAATATGATGTTTCCAGCAGTGCACCAGGTGTCTGTGCCCAGAGGTGTTTCTGTGTATCACAAACCTTTTCCAGATGTGAACATAACAGCAATCTACTCAGGGTTACTACACAAATATTTAGTGTATGAAACTGACTGGCAGTAGAATCAGGCCTGGACTCCTTGTACTTTCATCTACTGTACATACCTTGCTCCATCAATGGGGGCACAAGTGCAGCCGACCTATCATGCACCCCACGGACTAGCTTGCTCCCCTCAGGAGAAGCAAAGGGTTCTGGCCTGTCTCCAGTGAACTCGTGGCAGAGGTGTGTGTGACCTGATATGTATGGATGTTTGAGGCTCATCTACAAATCAGAAAGTCCCCTGTTTGAGTCTCACTTCTGCCATGAACTTGCTACATGGCCTTAGGGAAACCACACACTAATGCACACTCTCAGCACACTCTCGCCAGAGTGGTACATGCTCTAGTTATCTCCCGCTTGGACTACTGCAATGTGCTCTATGTGGGGCTACCTTTGAAGATGACTCGGAAACTGCAATTAATCCAGAATGCGGCAGCTAGGCTGGTGACTGGGAACAGCTGCCGAGACCACATAACACTGGTCCTGAGATTGGGTCCCAGCACGTTTCCAAGCACAATTCAAAGTGTTTTTAAAGTGTTTAAAGCCCTAAACGGCCTTGGTCCTGTATACCTGAAGGAGCATCTCCAGCCCCATCGTTCAGCCCGCACACTGAAATCCAGCACCGAGGGCCTTCTGGCAGTTCCCTCATTGCGAGAAGTGAGGTTACATGGAACCAGGCAGAGGGCCTTCTCAGTAGTGGTGCCTGCCCTGTGGAACGCCCTCCCATCAGATGTCAAGGAAATAGGCAACTATCCTATTGTTAAAAGACATCTGAAGGCAGCCCTGTTTAGGGAAGTTTTTAATGTTTAATCCTGTACAGTGGTACCTTGGGTTAAGTACTTAATTTGTTCCGAAGGTCCGTTCTTAACCTGAAACTGTTCTTAACCTGAAGCACCACTTTAGCTAATGGGGCCTCCTGCTGCTGCCGCGCCGCCGGAGCACAATTTCTGTTCTCATCCTGAAGCAAAGTTCTTAACCTGAAGCACGATTTCTGGGTTAGCAGAGTCTGTAACCTGAAGCTTATGTAACCTGAAGCGTATGTAACCTGAGGTACCACTGTATTTTGTTTTTAATATTTGATTGGGAGCCACCCAGAGTGGCTGGGGAAGCCCAGCCAGATGGGCGAGATATAAATAAATTATTATTATTATTATTAGCTTCCCTCCCTGACATCTACAACATGGTCAGTCGTAACACTGATTTGCCTCCCAGGTTTGCTGTGAGGATTACAACAGGATAATAATGCATATGAAGTGCTTTGAGCACTTGAAAGCACAACAAAAATCTTAGATATTATTATTCTTTATTTGATACCACTCTCTTCCATTTCCTCATTTCCATTTCCTCTTCCTCTTCCTCACACCCATAACCCATCTCTGTTTCTGCTTATTTCTCTCCTATCCAAAAGGTTCCCTTAAGCACCAGCATGAGCCCATGGCTTTGTATTCCCGCCCCATCATCCATTACACAACCACAAAATAATCCCTTCTCCTGTCCTTGCTATTTCCAAAGACTCAGTTTTCTTTGCATCAAGTTAACAAGCAGTTTATATAAAAGGAGAGCAGGACTGCTGGAAATACTTATGTATCAAAGCCCTTATGGTTGTCACAGAAGTACGGTACATTTCTTTGGTCAGATTTGGATACATGACTCAGGTTATTTTCTTCTCCCTCCCTGCAGTATACTGTAGAAGAACATGTTCTACTTCCCCACTAGATGGTGGTAAGAGGAGAGAAATAACTTACAGCACTAGCTTCATCAAGAACTCCCAGGTTTCCTTATATACACAGAGAGATATTTCTGTTCCTGATCATAGGCACGTTTATTTGCATTTAATACATTTATAGCTTGCTTTCTGTGCAATATACTCAAAGCTCACGACTTCATTTTAAACAATCAAAAACATATTGCAGTATCAGTAAATCACTGACAATTAAAAATGCAGCAACTGCCAGAGGTTGTGTTCAACGGAACTTGCTTCCTGGTAAGTGAACACAGGACTGCAGCCTTAGAGCATTTTCACAAATGAGTGGTTCATTCCGATTTTTAAAGAGGTAAAATTTGCTTTAGCTGGAGGGCCAGAGGTTCCCCGTTCCTGCCTGTTGGTATTATGGTAAAGAGCCACTGATAGAGCTCATCTCTGCGAAAACATTCACTTCCTTTCCATTCTGAGGCTGTAAACCTAGGTATATTATCAGGAAAGAAAATTTAACTTAAATCACACTGGATCTAACTACTACTACTACTACTACTACGACTTTATTATTTGTACCCCACCCATCTGGCTGGGTTTCCCCAGCCACTCTGGGCGGCTTCCACAGAAACCAAAAAAACACTAAAATATCACACATTAAAAACTTCCCTGAACAGGGCTGCCTTAACATGTCTTCTGAATGTCAGGTAGTTGTTTATCACTTTGACATCTGATGGGAGGGCGTTCCACAGGGCGGGTGCCACTACCGAGAAGGCCCTCTGCCTGGTTCCCTGTAGCTTTGCTTCTCGCAATGAGGGAACCGCCAGACCAATGAGGGCCCTCGGCGCTGGACCTCAGCATCCGGGCAGAACGATGGGGGTGGAGACGCTCCTTCAGGTATACTGGGCCGAGGCCGTTTAGGGCTTTAAGGGTCAATACCAGCACTTTGAATTGTGCTCAGAAACGTCCGGGGAGTCAATGTAGGTCTTTCAAGACCGGTGTTATGTGGTCTCGGTGGCCGCCCCCAGTCACCAGTCTAGCTGCCGCATTCTGGATTAGTTGTAGTTTCCGAGTCACCTTCAAAGGTAGCCCCATGGAGAGCGCATTGCAGTAGTCCAAGCGGGAGATAACTAGAGCATGCACCACTCTGGCGAGACAGTCCGCGGGCAGGTAGGGTCTCAGCCTGCGTACCAGGTGGAGTTGGTAGACAGCTGCCCTGGATACAGAATTGACCTGTGCCTCCATGGACAGCTGTGAGTCCAAAATGACTCCCAGGCTGCGCACCTGGTCCTTCAAGGGCACAGTTACCCTATTCAGGACCAGGGAGTCCTCCACACCAGCCTGCCCCCTGTCCCCTCAAAACAGTACTTCTGTCTTGTCAGGATTCAACCTCAATCCATTAGCCGCCATCCATCCTCCAACCGCCTCCAGACACTCACACAGGACCTTCACCGCCTTCACTGGTTCTGATTTGAAAGAGAGGTAGAGCTGGGTAATGAACACGGTTGGAACTGCACTGTAAAGGTGCAAAAGGTGCCAGCTTCAGTGCCCAGGATCTCCAGGTAGAATGTCCTCTGCCTCAGACCCTGGAGAGATGCTGCCAATCAGTGTAGACAATTCTGGGCTAAATAGACCAATGGTCTGAGGCAGCTTTCTATGTATTCTGTGTATCCTGCCTTTCCTTCCTTCTATCTTTGATCAGGAAACAGTAAACCACACCCACTAAATTTATGTCACTTTCTGCAGCAACAACATAAAAATTGCATAATATATTGATGTTACAAGGAGTTGAACAATGTAGCTGTTCAACTATTTCTCATAAGGTTATCAAATGGCAATGTAGAGCTTTTGTTTATTCTAGAACTCCAGAGGTATGTTCAACTGTGTGCGTCCGCTCTTCCACAGTTCTAGAGATGCCATCATTTGAATTCCTTCCTCCTGGGAACTATCTTCCCTCAATGTGAAGATTGATCAACAGCAATGAAAATGTAAAGGGACCCCTGACCTTTAGGTCCAGTCGTGGCCGACTCTGGGGTTGTGCGCTCACCTCGCTTTACTGGCCGAGGGAGCCGGCGTACAGCTTCCGGGTCATGTGGCCAGCATGACTAAGCCGCTTCTGGCAGAACCAGAGCAGCACACGGAAATGCCGTTTACCTTCCCGCTGGAGAGGTACCTATTTATCTACTTGCACTTTGACGTGCTTTCGAACTGCTAGGTTGGCAGGAGCAAGGACTGAGCAACAGGAGCTCACCCCGTCGCGAGAATTCAAACCGCCAACCTTCTGATCAGCAAGTCCTAGGCTCTGTGGTTTAACCCACAACGCCACCCGCGTCCCCCAACAGCAATTAGCAGGAGATAAACTTTAGTTTCATGTGAAGAAAAAACCACCTGCTGATGTATGCATATCAAACCTATGTTAATGGAACAAGAAAATGAAAGGCCTGTTCTTCCCCTGGCCATTTGGCAACCCTATGCAGCTCAGAACATCAGAGTACATCTCATTATTGTTTCTGAAAGGTACAAAATTTCATCACCCAGAAGACATGGCTATTTCTGGAGGGAAATACCTGATCATAATATAAATATTTCATTGTTAGCTGTAATAACTGTAGGAAACACTATGAAATATCAAACGGAAGCTGTTGTAAGAGACTCCAAACTTGCTATTGTGTGAATTTGACCACTAAATTTAAGCTGGGGGGGGGGCAAGCTAAGTGATGATTATGCAGATGGCCAAGAATCAGCAATGATGGGAGTTGGAGTCTAGGTACAGCTCCAGGACTGCAGGTCAACCCCCACCCACCTTATTTACACTAAGCAGCCAAATATTTGGTGGCAAGTCCCCCACTTTCCAGCATATTTGAATTAGATGATAAAGCATCTTTTCATTAAGCTCTGTAATTGCCAGTATCATCACAAACGGAGCTCAGCTTTAACTAGCAAACTGTTGAATATGCAAGCTCAGCTTGCAGCATAGTTGCCAGTCCTCCCATTTGCTTAATTAGAAAGCCTCAACTTCTGTAGTAGGAAGGTTTAGAGTAACTGCTCTGAATCTTGTCCCTGGAGGCGACGCTCTCTCTGTATGTTACAACGCAGTGATGTACATAGCCAAGGGAGAATCAAGCTTAAAGCTCCACTGTTCTAATCACCTATTAACTAGCCCATCCCATTCCCTTTGGTCTAGTTTCTATTATGTACTCCTCTTGATACTTGCTGTTAAGTCTCAGCAATGCTAATGGGAATTGTACAACTGGGAAGACTAAACAACTGAGATTTCAAGCAGTAGTAATGACCTAATACCCAAGTAAACATATTTTGTATGAGATACTCATTATACCAAAGAATGGGGGTGGGGTGGGGGGAGGCTTCTAATACCTTTGCTGCCACAGCACCCTCTGCATCGGCCAAGAGGGCCAGAATCTTATGGGAAAGTCCTGGTCTGTAAGGGAGAAGCAAAGGCAGAGCATGCAGGCAGCCACTCACGTTGTCATGTCAAGAACATCCCATGCCTCTCAAATGACCGGGGTCTTAATGGGCTTAACAACCATGGGCAAAATGCCCATGCCAGTTTGTATGCACTGCAATGCTTCAACAGTAAAATTTGGACCCGTGTTACTGTTGGGATCTCCGCTTGGCCAAGCTGATAAAGCTCATTTTCTTCCCCAAAGTCCTTCGGAATCGCCTCCCGACGTGTTTAACGACCTGAGTCTTTGATAAGGCCTCAGGCACATTCTTCAGCAGAGTTTCCAGCACAGGAAAGAGACGAGAGGTTTGGGCTACATTGCAAAGAGTTTTATTTCTAAGCTACGCAGACAGAAAAGACACCCTCTCTCCTTGAAAGCAAAGAGCAACTGAACAAAGGAACAAAGGAAACAGGAAACCACTAACGTCACATCCCATCTCCCGTCTCCCGTGAGACTTCCAACAATCTGGAAGGACTCTGGGATGTAAAAAGAGTCCTGTGACTCCAAGCAGCTGCTTAGTGGCAAAACAGAAACTAACAGTTACTGCGTACTAATGTGTAGTGTCAGATCAGATTAGGTGATGCTGCTGCGGTGGCACATCTCGGGGACAAGACTCCCCCCACCTACAGGCCTCAGACAAGCTCTGAATGGGCCTGGACCAACACTGGGTTGTAGAGCGGCAACTGAAATATCTGTGGCCTTGAGGGAGGCTTCCATCACCGCCTGCCTCTGCCATCTGGACCAGGTACTCAGTGAGAAAGCACTGACTTGTCAGACTGAACATCCTGCTGCTTGGACTGCCATTTCTGGACTGGGGGAAACATACATATTCTTGTTGCAATTATGGACACTGTCATGCTGTATATTGCTGGGGCAGGGGGAGTTCTCAGCCCAAGGACTGCATGTCCTTCTGTGTGGATTTCTGGGCTTTCCATGCTGGTGGCAGACACAGACACAGGCAAAAGCGGGCGGAGCAACAACTGCGATATTTATCTTTCTATAGTAGGCTAGGTTCTACACACACTCACATGCCCCTCTGTATCCGTCACCCAGGCAAGCAATACACATTTTCAGAGTTCAAAGCTACATTCCAGCCAAGTCATGGAGGGATATGGCCTGGGGAGAGTTAAAGGGGCTGACAGAGATGCCTGAAGGCCCATATTTGGCCCCCAGGTTTCAGGTTCCCCACCAATGATTTTACTTACTTACTTCTCTACCTACCGTATTTTTCTGTGTATAGGACAGTGCTTTTTGTTTAAAAAAAACTAGGCAAAAATTGGGTGTTGTCTTATACACGGATAGTGAATGCAGAGGGGGGACGTGCGATTACTGGCAGCAGCAAGCAGGAGATTGGCAGCGGCGACTGGTGGTTGCAGCAAGGCCTGCTGGCGATTGACTGTGGCTGCGGCAATTGGGCAGGCGATTGACGGCTGTGGCGAGGTGTGCGATCGGCAGTGGCTGTGGCAAATGATCAGCAGTGGCAGGCAGGCGGGTGAGTGATTGGCAGAAGTGACCTCCCCCCCCCAAAAAAAGCTAAGCAACTTAATTTTTTTATTTTGGATTTTTTTTTAAAAAAGGGGGTCGTCTTATACATGGAGATGTCTTATACACAGAAAAATACGTACATTGCATTTATATCCTACTTTTCCCCCTGCAAGGAGCTCAAGGTGGCATACATGGTTCTCCCCCTTATTTAATCCCCACAACAAGCCCTATGAGGTAGGTTAGGCTGAGAGGCACTGAGCAGTCTCTCAGAAAGTTCATTTAGTAGGCAGAGTATATATAATCCAAAGAAAACAATAAGCAACCCTCCCCCCAGTTTATGTGTTGAAAAATATGACATATGTATTCAGTTCTTCCCTGTATAATAGATGTCTTAATTTTAGCCTCGTGTTATGAGAAACCACAAGAGTTGGAGAAAGTTGAACTCAATCTTATTGATTTTGCCCTTTCTGCTTTGTGCTACCATTGTAATCACTTCCTCTTTTAGTAAAGTGAGTATGTGGCATGTAGTCACACGGGACACAAGAATCGGCTGGAGGAAGACAGTTTTAAGGAGGCCTCTGCAAATGGAGAGACCTCTGAAGTTTTCAGGAAAGGGTTTTAAAACACACCACCTTTACCCCCTCCCCCCAAAAGAAATCTCATTAGCAAATTAGCCGTTAATTCCATCTTTTTATTACAATAATTCTTCAGCTGAGATTTCTTTCTTATATACTGGCCTTATCTTATTAGTACACAGAACTCATAACATTTCAACCAAAGAGGAACACCCTAGTCTAAGAGACGCTAAGGAAGAACTTCCTGGCCTGGAGGTAAACTAAGAGGAGACACTTAAATTTGAGATGGGTGTGTTGATGCGTGAAAAAAGCACTGTGTTGTGCCGTGACTATAAGGCAGAACACATGAGGCAGAAATCATTTACATTTGAGCACAGATATATTTACCATGAAGAACAATTTGCCCTTCCAGTACTGGAAAATGGATTCCGAAACACATTGTGCTTGAAAGGTAGATGTAGTCAGAATTAACAATTCAACAAGAACTGCAGTGTGCCCAATAATGGAGCAATTTGTCATGTACTAACTGCATTCTGGACCAGAATAGATGCTATGGAGCAAAGATGCTTGTTTGGTCATGAGTCTGTCATCTACATTTAAAGCAAAAGGGGGAGGTGGCTCCCACCCCCTTTTACAACAAAAGGGGGACATGATGTTAAGGGGCAACTGAACCTTTTCCCATTTTGCTTTCTCACTTCACACATGACCTGATTCCCTTCAGATATGCGAAATGTGTGCCTGAAGCAACGTAATGCAGAAAGTAAAGTGGGGAAGAGTTCAGTTAACTGCGTCTTCATCCACCTTATGCTGTGAAAATAAGATCTCCAAACCAATCTGTGAAGAAGCATGGCTACCCAATAATGTCTACTTTGAACTCCATGGGAACATTTAATCAACTGGGAAAGCATATTAAAATTTGGGGATACAGATGGTACATTGCAACTAATTGTAGCAGAACATATAAGGACTGCTGATACAGTCAGTATCTCTGCTGCGATGCAGAACACACACACACACTCCTACACATTATGCCCTTACTTTCATTACAGGTTCAGAAATATCAAAGACACTGTATAAATGCATTTGATACATAACATAAAACAGATTAACAAAACCACTGGTTTCCAGGAATCTTATTAGTATATTGCTCCCCAGTACACAGATCAATGCAGCAAATCAATTTCATACCAAGGTTAAAAGTAAATACAATCCAAAGCTTGTCTACTCAGAAGTAAACCCTACAAAAATCAATGGGGCTTACTCCCATGTAAGGATAGAAGAAACTATCAATTTTAGTTCCCTCAGTTTCTCACTGTTCCAATAGTAAATTCAATTCTTTGTGTTTCTGCATCAATTTGCAATTTAAAAAAAATCCTCATGAAAATTCTTCAACACTTTCTCCTAATAAACACATTTTGGTATGCAGTTTTGACTAATGTACAGATATTTGCAAGCAATATAATCCTAATGTAATGCATTTTTGTATGTTATTTTTACTAATATATTCGTTTTACACACCCTCCCCCCCCTCCATATATGCATTGGCTGGATTGAGAACGGCATTGTAAAATTCAGATACTTGTGAATTTTGAAGGTTGGCTATGTTTTGGTTCTTGTACTATTTCAGAAACTGCACATTTGATAAATTTGGCTTTAAATGCAAACTGAATTGAATTTCTCCCCCAACCCTGTTCTCAGGTAAGTGGAGTTTAGATTGTAGCCTAAATCCATAGCAAAGGTAGAGAAGCCAAATCTGATTCATAAGGTATTTGAGTTCTGCTGTTTTTAGGACCTGTAAATTCAGATTACATTCATTTCATGTAATCTGAGACGTGAAACAAGGAATGGCCTCACTCAGAACCCATTTTCAAGGCAAAACTGCACTTATACACTATATAAAAATTGTCCACGTTTTACTATTAGACACCCCGCAATTCTAGTTCAAACCATAGAAAGTAAACATCAAAAAATCATGACGACATCACTTGAAAACAATTTATGGCATTATGAAAAAACAACAACAAAAAGCATGCTAGCCGAGTCCTAAATGAGAGGCAGCTTTGTTTGTATAGCATTTAATGGGCCCCAATGGGAGCAGGAACAGCTGTGTAAAGCTTGGCTGTCCAATTTTTCCTCTGTATTTACACGTTACCCTTGTTTTATGGGTTGAAAATGCCCAGGGAGTCTACAGACATGCAGTCTGATTATTCACAGATCTCAACATACTGGGTTTATAAAACGGCATCTGGGCTGTGCAGTAAGCATGAGTTCAAACACTAAAACCAAAGAAAGAAAGAACGTAAGGGAAGAAACTGAACATTGTTATCCTGAGGTTGATTACTATGGGGCCAAGAAGGCAACTTCTATTATATTTTAATCTGTTTTGTGTGACTAAGAAAATGTGTGTGATTCCTACCCTGGGAAGTAAAGGGAGCCAGGAAACACTGTGTAGCTTTAAAACAAGTCATGTTGATTGGATTTGGAGTCCCAATAATGGCTGGCCACAGGTTCCCTACCCCTAAAAGAGACTTATAATTTTTATGTCACTGATCTTCCTAATGGACTCTGCATACATATTCTCCAGTTATATTTGCTCTTTTATATCCTTAACTGTATGGCTGGCAAAGATATACAATTCTAAGTTCTATGAATCAGTGATGCCTTTGGTGCCACAAAGACATCCTTTTTATGCAAATCATGGAGTGGAATTTACCTAAATAGAGCACTTGCCACAAAGAGAATGAATGGTAGCAGAGAACATAATTAGTGTAATCCTGATGAACATGAAGAGGCTGTGCTCTATTGCAGGACTTGGTGTACTAGGGCAACTATTAAAAAGTCAACCCAATAAAATTACACTGTGTCCCATGTTAACTGATAATTTAAAAGGAACATTAAGTAAGCATTTCTGCTTAACTTCTGGCCTCTATTAATATCTGCACCTGTAGAAACAAGCCAAGGGGATGGGTGGGCAAGGAAGTAGAATTTCAGCTAAAATTTCGGGCGTCTGCTTTCTACTCCTGTGTACCTGTAGGGGAATTCCAAGTTCCCGTACTGGAGGTCAATAATAAGAAGGTATGAATCAATAAACATTTATTGCATGTACAAGGTGGCAACTCCTATGCAGAAGTCGCTACAAAGGATTCAGATGCAAAGCGAGCATAGATATAGCAACCTAAAATCATAAAACCAACCCCTTCATTATGTTAGTTCAACACAGAAAGTATTTATTTTTTTTCTCTGAATAAATTTTTATTAAATTTTCCACCATAATAACACAAACCACAAAGCAAAATGATACACAAAAACAGAAAAGAAAAAAGAGAAGGAAAGAAAAAAAGGAAGCGGGGGAAAGTGGGGGAACAATAAACAAATAGACAATAATAACAAACTTAATTCTTCACAAATCCAACCTTTTAAACATCTTGGTTGACTTCCTCAAATCCCTCCCTTCTGAGTTTCCTTGTAATTTAAAAGTAACAGCTTTCCAATATCATTATTAAACTAAAACAATTTCCAATTATAGTCATCTTATTCACTTTTCTTAACATTCTAAATCCCACATATTTAATTATAACTTAGTTTAATCCTAGGCCTATTTGTTTCTTTCAAGTAATTTATAATTTTTTATATTACAATATTTGTTCAAATAGTCCTTAAATTTCCTCCAGTCCTCTTGAAACGCCTCTTCTTTCTGGTCGCGGCCATTGTGGCATACGAAAATAATTTAACATCTTGGGCAATTCTAAGCCTGTTATTCCAAGGAGAAAGGCCTCTGGTTTCTTAATAAATGTATATTTCAACATTTTTTTCAGCAGAAAGTATATTTTAGCGACACTAACCAATTAGCAGTTTACACCTTTTGACATGCGCAGTTAGTCTCATTTTTTGCTACCCTATTTTACATCTTCAGCTAGGCACAAGTGCTTAATCTACAATTCTCTTTGAAGCTGCTACAGCATTTGTTGCATTTCCATCTCCTGATGTTTCTAATGTTTTCTTATCTGTAACATAGCTTGCTTCAATCATGTCAAATATGGTCTTGTTTTCTTTCCACCCAGCAGTTTCTCTTCAATGCAACTTAACTAAACAATTTAACAATTTTGGCTCCCACACATCTTTCATTGAAGGTCTGCCCCAAGTTGTTGAATGGAACCTAATAACTTTGCATGGATTGCAGCATTAAGGTGCAGTCCCACATAGTTTACTACATTCACATCCCATTGAAACTGATGGGGAGTAAACATGTGCTGGACTGCAGTCCTCATGGCCATTTCAGTTGTCTTGTATGCAAAAATAAATAAATCACACACCTAGGAAAGCAAGTCCAATCTTAAACTGTGATCTAGGACCAGTTTTTGTCAGTACAGTGGTGCCCCGCAAGACGAAAAAGCCACTAGACGAAAGGGTTTTCCGTTTTGGAGGCGCTTCGCAAAATGAATTTCCCTATGGGCTTGCTTCGCAAGACAAAATGTCTTGCGAGTTTTTCCGACTTTTTTTTCCTCCCCCCCCCCTTTTCTAAGCCGCTTATCTGCTTATCCGCTAAACTGATAAGCCGCTAAAAGCCGCTAAGCCACTAATAGCGCTAATCCGCTAATCCGTCAGTGGGCTTGCTTCGCAAGACAAAAAAACCGCTAGACGAAGAGAATCGCGGAACGGATTCTTTTCGTCTTGCGAGGCACCACTGTATATGGAAACATCATAGCTGCAGACAGCCAGATTGTTGACATCACATGATGCGCCTATCTGTGGGAAAGAAGAATTTCCCAGGAAGTTCATAGGCTGGAAAAGGCTCTGTGAGGAGTGTAATTTGAAACCTTCCAACTGCACATGTACAGGAAGTTTGTCAGACTTGCTAGAAGAACTGAACTGAAAGGTCGTGTTTTTCTCTAGTGCTGTAATGTCAGAAATAAACATCATGTAAATAGATTTCTGACTACTTTTCTTTCCCCTGCAGAAGCAGGAGGAGGGGGTGTGCATTTTTACCCACTCTTGGGAAAATGTCGCCTATCAATATCTCCAGTGGCGTAGCGTGGGGGGTGCAAGGGGTGCCAGCTGCACCGGGCGCAACATTTTTGGGGGCGCACTCGGAGCTCTCTGCCCCTACCTGGTCCTGGCTCACTCTCTCTCTCACAGTGCTGGCTGTGCGAATCTGATCCGAGCTGCCGGGTCGCCGCCCACTGTGGAGGGGGAGGGTGCCAGGCGTGCATTGCGGAGCAGAGAGAGAGCGAGGGAGGGACTATCTGGGGGAGGGAAAATGCAGCAGCCGCCCAGCGCAGAGCTGAGCGCGGGAGAGAACTACATCCGACCAGCCCAGTTTTGGAGGGAAGGTGTTAGTTGCGGCGGAGCCCTGGCGCCCCGGGAGGCTGGCCGGGCCGGTAATGGGGCTGGCCGGTGGCGCCGCTGCCATCCTGCGGACAAAAGGGCTGCCGCCCCCGGCCGAGCCCCCCCCCCCCCGCGAAACCAGGAGCAGCTCTCTGGTGCTCGAGGGCTTCGCAGGCCCTTCATCTCCCCTCCATTGGCGCCTCAGCCCCCAGCCCTGCCTGCGCGGCTCCTGCGTCTGGGGGCGCACTCGCGCGGATGGGGTGCCGCTCCCCGCTTGCAAATGGTGCCCGTAAAGTCACATCAGAGACGCCCCCGGGACCCAGTTGCTGCCTTCTTCCCCGCCATGTGATTAAGCCTCGCACTACTTTGTGGCAGTGGTGTAGCGTGGGGGGTGCAGGGGGGGCCGGCCGCACCGGCCGCAACATCTGGGGGTTAGGGTTAGGGGGCGCAAATCCACGGGTTAGGGGGCGCAAATTACTTGCCTTGCCCCGGGTGCTGACAACCCACGCTACGCCACTGAATATCTCCCTGGTCTGTCCGGGAAGTCAGCCAGAGGAGGTTACCGGTAAGCAAGCTCCGGGAACTGTGAGAGGGGCCAGCCTCTGTGGAGGGGGCTTGCAAACCAACAGTTTTAGGACACTGGATGCATTTGAAATAATTCCAATGGACAGGCTCTGGGCAGTGGCGTAGCGTGGGGGGTGCAGGGGGGGGGCCGGCCGCACCGGGCGCAACATCTGGGGGTTAGGGTTAGGGGGCACAAATCCACAGGTTAGGGGGCACAAATCCACAGGTTAGGGGGCGCAAATCCACAGGTTAGGGGGCGCAAATTACTTGCCTTGCCCCGGGTGCTGACAACCCACGCTACGCCACTGGCTCTGGGTATTTTGGTGACCAAGCAGGAGCCAAACCAAGAACAATAGGACAGGCACTAGAGTCTGCATTTAGCATTCAATGCAGACCAACATATTTCACAATATCCTGCCTCATTTTAGAAACCTTGTATCACCAAGATGATATAAATTGTATTAGTAGCCCTAATGCACCTAAGGTACTGTACATGCCAGCAGAGGAGCCAGCGGAATATAACCCTCTTAATTTCCCAAACTTTTTAGCAGCCTTCAAAATGTATTTGTTTACTTTTATTTATTTTTCACCTTCCCTCACGGAATTCTGCTCTGGTACAAGCCTACCCATACAGTGATCACCTTTGGATGCAATCCTCCAATTTCTCCTCTCACCTGGGTGCTGATGAGAGGAAAAGGCTTTCATGGGGGTACACTGCTTGTGGAAAGCTCTTGCCATAAAAGTTTGCCTGGTGCCTACTTTGGTGCCTACCTATTTTCAAGGTCCACTGAAGACCTTTCTGCCCATGCCTTTTAACTCATTTTTATCTGTTCTAATTACACTGCTTTTATCAGCCATCTTTGGACTTGATTGTTGGTTTATTATGCAGTGTGTTCCGTAGTTTGTTCTATCTGTTTTATTTGCCCGCAAAATATTTTGTATTGATGTGTGACATATAATTTTTTTTTTTAACATATATAAATCAAGAAGAAAAACTTGCTCCATGCCCAAATCTTGCTTTGCCAACTCTAAAGAATGTTAACATCTCTCTATGCTGGTTGTCAGGAGACGGGTACACTAAACATGGAATTATAATAAACATTAGCCCAATGTTTGTGGAGCTTCAAAAATGGCTCACACTGTGAGCCTTTCCAGACCATTTAAACCTTGTAGGAGTTGCATAATTCCTGCACTATGTTGCTTAAGGTCGGTGACTAAGATGGCAAAAGAACATTTATATGTTCTTTCTTTGATCCGCTGTCACTGCTAGTTAATTGTAGCCTGCAAAATATCAGGCATGCAAGTCCAAATTATTCAGCACCTACTTTTGCTTTAAAATCTAACAGTTATGCTGGAAAAGATGGCAAGTAAAGGAAATGTGGATTAGAATGAGATTTTAAGTGGGGGCTGGTTTAAAATAGAAAATACCGGTAATTCCCGTTGAAATGGAGGTGGAAGTCATAAAGAGAAAGAAGATTTACAAAACTAGATGGAATGCTTTGTACATTTTTAGCACACTGTTGAATCAGCCATGGTGTACAACAGAAGAAGAAGATTTTGGATTTGATATCCTGCCTTTCACTCCCTTTAAGGAGTCTCAAAGCGGCTAACATTCTCCTTTCCCTTCCTCCCCCACAACAAACACTCTGCGAGGTGAGTGGGGCTGAGAGACTTCAAAGAAGTGTGACTGGCCCAAGGTCACCCAGCAGCTGCATGTGGAGGAGCAAAGACTCGAACCCGGTTCCCCAGATTACAAGACTACCGCTCTCAACCACTACACCACACTGGCACTAGAAGGTTTAACGATTTCAATGATATAACTGACTACACGGACTACTAAATAAATATCTAGTTATGATAATAGTACAGGGAGTTCAAGGGACCTGGATTTAGTTCTAATGAATCATGGGAAGGAGGCCAACTACTGCAAAGCAAACACATATACAAACACCAACCTAATTGTTTGGGTACTGCAACAGTGCAGCATCAAATTTGTGGAAGATCACTTGCTCTAGTGAACGGAAAACACTGCACAGAAAAAGAATCACAGCATGAAGACAGCATAGCACTGCTGTACTGAAAAACTCCAGGGCCTCCCAGTAAAGTACCATGCTTAATTCAAAACACTTGTCTTAATGGTTAAAGTCCTATATGACTTAAAACTGAAATACTGTACCTGTCTTCTTTAACATCATTATGTTGTTGTTGTTGTTGTTGTTGTTGTTGTTGTTGTTGTTCTTCTTCTTCTTCTTCTTCTTCTTCTTCTTCTTCTTCTTCTTCTTCTTCTTCTTCTTCTTCTTCTTCTGTTTCTTCCTGCTTTGTTAGACACTCTGGCAATATAATATTGGTACAATGGATAGTATGGTGCAAAGGGGTGCAAACAGGGTTGGAGTAGGCAAGGCAATCCCCTTCCCTCAGAGCATATGCAAGTATTTTCTGTTCCCACATATGGCCCAAAGCCTGGGGCTGCAAATGAACATCAGGCAATTAGTCTGACAGCACACACCTATAAATCCCATTGCGTTCAATGGGGTTTTTACTCCCCAGGGAGTGCGTTTAGAATTACAGCCTTCTTTCAACAATATAGGTGGATAAAATTATGATTTACAGAACAGTTCTATTGTACTATATTTTATAAATAACCATGTGGGGGTGGCAACTATTATGCTTATTTCATGTGTGGTTAAGAAAGGGAAAGTGGTAGCGATTTACCAAACTCATCCAGAGTTGCTTTGTTTGGGTAGAGGTTGGAATACAACTCTATGTCCCAATTTAGGATTGCATCTCTTTGACCACATGCAGTAGGTTTCATATACTGTATTTGCCAGGAACAAGGTGGAGTTGGAATTCTCTATACATAATGCACTATACATCCATAAATCAATGGTTAGGTTACACAAAGCTCACAAGCCATCTTTAATTATACTGACAGCCTACTTACTGTAGCAATAACTTATTCTTTGAAACATAAAAAATGAACTACAGACCCTCATCCATTACTCTGGAACCTATTTCAATCATTACATAGAACGCCAAGATCATAAACTAAAAATGCCCCCACTATACTACTGTTTTCACAATGTTCTCATCAAACATAGAAAGATAAAAATAATGTGACTAGGCATAAAAATACCTGGCTATTGCAGAAGTATTAAATTTCAAGTAGATGCCCTACTATAGTATTACTAAGTATTAAATTTCAAGTAGATGCCCTACTATAGCATGATCTGGAAGCATGTACTATGTCCTCCATTAATATACTATTATTCTTCCTCTCCTTTACCTGTAAGCTTAATTTGAGACTTAATGTGGGGGTTTTTTGTCTCAATACTTAGAAAGTAAAAAATCTTTCCACATTTGCTATTTCCTCGTGAACATACATTTTAAAAAACAATATTTGAGGGCAGCTGTATTCTCAGTTTTGGGGGATCAAAACCCTTTTCCTGGACAGCAACCCATACTGTATCTGAATAAAGCAACAATACTATACACAAGTTATCTGGCAGTAAGCTCAATTGGACTCAGTGGGACTTACTTCTGAGTAGGCATATATGGGTTTACACTGTAAAATCTTTTGAAGAACAGTGGTCTCAAATTTGGAGTGGTACACTTGCCTTTTTCAGAATTATAAACCCTGGGGTTATATTTCACATTACTACCTGTAAATGAACAAATACTTTGACACAGCTGGAAATCCTGGCTTGTTCGAGTTTAGGTATACCTATTAGATATTTATTATGATTACAATCTTATTACAATTTATGACCTGCTCTTCACCCTACAGTCCTAGGGCAGTCTACAATGATTAAAATACAATACTACAAACAGTTTAAAACAACTTAAAATTACACATATAAAGCACATTTGCTGAAAGCTGCATACAGAAGGTGGTGGAGCATCTAAGGGTGCTGGAACAACCAAGAAGGCCCCCTCCACTGATCTTAGTACACAAGAGGTTGTGTAGGGTGGGAGCAATATTTGGGGTATTACGGGCCTGAGTTGCTTAGGGCCTTAAACAATAACGTGAGCACCTTGAATTGGGCCCAGGAATGAGTTGGCAACCAGTGCAGCTGTTTAAAATGTGGGTTATATGAGCTCTGAACAGAACCCAGCCAATATTCTGGCCACTGCATTGTGGACTTGTTTCTGAGTCACCTTCAATGGCAGTGCCACATAGAATGCCTTACAATAATCTAATCTGGAAGTTACAGAATGCACATAGAATGCATTACAATAATCCAATCTGGGGTACAGTGGCCTAGTAATCTCAGCCCCAAAAGGGGCCGTAGCGGGTGAACTAGCCAGAGCTGAACTAGCCAGAGTTGATTTCCTGTTGAACTTAATATACTGCTATATTTTCTCCAACAGTGGAAGAATGGCAGATGAAGATGTTGGACTTTTTGGAGTTGGCTGACCTGACTGGAAGAATCCGCGATCAGAAAGAGGAGGAATATCAAGAAGAGTGGAAGAAATTTAAGGGCTATTTAGCTAGATATTTGAATATAACATAAGTAGAATCACTTGTAAGTACCAAATTGGCCTAGGATTAAAATATGTTGAATTTTATAACATTATGGACTGAAAATATTATGAAAAGGAAGGAAGACAGAAATTTGAACAAGTAAATTTTATTGAAAAAGAGATATTGGAAAACTGTTACAATGAGATTTATTGAAATTCAGTTAGGAGGGATTTGAGGAAGTCACTTAACAATGTAAACTAAATTGGGCCTTTAACAGTTAGGTGTTTATATGTTTGTTTGTTTTTATTTCTAATACTGTAATTTTTGTGTGTGTGTGTTTGTTTTAAATTTGGAAAATTAATTAAAAAATTGAAAGAAAAAAAATATTTTCTGACAACACCCAGCCTTAGCCAATATCCTTTTATGTTTATCCCATTCAGTGATGGTTCTGTAAAACTTTCTGTAATGGTAATGGTTCTATAAAACTAGAATTAAAAGCTTCCTCTTTGTGATCTCTGCCCCTGTAATTACTTCTTGTTCAGCAACCATGATATTACTAAATAATTGCTCTTCATTAGCCAATTCAAATTCTCCATAATTTTCCATTTTTTTGTTTTTGTGTTAAGATAGCTAGATAGTGTTTAAAATTTACAAGGCGAAGAAAAAAATTAATGTGAAGAAACCAGCAATTGCCTTTTGGTAAGAACAGGAACTTACCAAATAAGGGGCAATATGGTAATGCTATATTCCTGCTCAACAGGAAACAAATACAGGATAGAAATCATAGGGAGAAAGTTTATAGATAATCACACTACAGTATAACCCTAAATAGCTACCATAACACTTCACCAGTCCACACTAGTGTTGCAATTGCATTTTAAACTAGGCTTGAAAAAAGATGGGAAGACAATGCAGAAAACAGTGATATGCAACATGTTGGCAACAATGCCTGTATTCTTCTTTACAAGTGAGTGCATGAAGACAGCAATTCCAGATTAAACAGATAATATGGAAGCAACATTGTTTCTTCATTGTAAATAAAAAACTGTTGCTTGTTAAAACCACTGCCTCTCAGTGGCCTTACTTCTTCTCAGATTTGTTTGGGAAGACTAACACTGAAAATTATCTTGGAATGTGGTTTTGATCCCCCCCCCCATGGAAAACATCTATTGTTGACTGTAAACAGATTCAGAGAATGTCACGGCAAATAATCAAGATTTTACTTAACAGGCTTGCTCTTTTGCAGATAAAGGCAACAGTGAAAGAAATGAGATTCTAAGCATCAGGAATACAGTGGTACCTCGGGTTACATATGCTTCAGGTTACATACGTTTCAGGTTACAGACTCCGCTAACCCAGAAATAGTGCTTCAGGTTAAGAACTTTGCTATAGGATGAGAACAGAAATTGTGCTCCGGTGGCGCAGCAGCAGGAGGAGGCCCCATTAGCTAAAGTGGTGCTTCAGGTTAAGAACAGTTTCAGGTTAAGAACGGACCTCCGGAATTAAGCATGTAACCAGAGGTACCACTGTAATTTTATGATGGTAAGAGCTGTTCAACAGTGGAACGGACTCCTCGGAAAGTGGGGGACTGTCCTTCCTTGGAGGTTTTTAAGCAGAGCTTGGATGGCCATCTGTAATGGATGTGTTAATTGAGATTCCTGCATTGCAGGGGGTTGGACTAGATGGCCCTTGAGAGCCCCTCCAAATCTATGATTCTATGAATAGCAACAGACAAATTAATAATACTAAAGGGTCTCCTATTTCTCACCACGTAAAAGTAGCATCTCTATTAACTTGAATAACATTTGGCTACTTTACACCTGCTAAAACAAATTTAATTGAAAAAATTCTGTTGGAGCTGACACAAGTTAGTCAAAGTTTCTGTCTGAGTTGTGATGATCATTAGATGCCACAATCATCAGCTATAAACATGCATATGTAAACATGTCCTTACCCAAGGGAAACAAAAGAACAAAATAGACACCCAAATGCTTCTTGATATTTACCACTTAGGTAAGATCGCAAATATAAACATCCTCCAAATATGAATACAATGTCCTGTAACATTCTTCAGACATATGCCACAATGTTTGTCATTGTTCCCAGGTCAAACACCCTATTAAAGCAGGCTAATTTTCAAAAAAAAAACATTTCACAATATTTTAAAAGTTGTTCACCTACTAGAATGATTCAAAATTATATCCCATAAGAAAAAAAAGCCTAAGACTGCAACCCTAACCCCACTTACCTAGAAGCAAGCCCAACTGGATTCAGTTGAACTTACTTCTGTGTAGATATGGTTAGAATTGTGCTGCAGATTATGATAAAATTCTCTATAGAATATTCCAAAGACATTTCTCACCCCCCACCTATTTCCTGGGCTACCTATTAAGCTCACATATGCATGCATTATTGAGATGCTAAGCCCACACAATGCTTCAGGGAAGTGGGCGAGAATAGCAAAAATTAACTTCTCTCTAGTTAATTGCGATAGCTTTGAAGTTGTATTAATTCAAATTTAAACCCGGAGTTGTAACAAGATAAGCAATAAGAGCCCACAGTTTTTGCTGCTTTTTCATTCAAACCACCTTCATCCATACAATTCAGGAATTCAGTAGCCTGGGCCCTTGCACACAGCCTACTCCTGCTTTGGAACAGGAACAGATTAGTATAATATAGCAGTATCTGCTGCTAAGCAGGAAAGCAGAAATGCTAGGCCACATCACTAACTAGGGACAGCACATGCTGAGCTTTCCCTATGATTCCTCACTGCCCACAGAGTGCTTGTTATATAGCTGTTGCAGTGTTCCTTCTAGCGGTGGTGTGTGCCGTTTCACTGCTAGAGGCGAAATGGGAATTGCTGCCCTGCCCTGTCACTGCTGCTGCCACCTATACCACCCAGCCACCTGTGGAGAAGCATAGCCTTCAACCGTCCCTTATTTGGCGGGAAACTCCCTTATCCCAGCGCCGTTTCCCGCTGCTGTCCCAGATTGATGATGTCCTTCAAATTTCCTGGGTTTCAAAGGAAGCAGCTCCTCTCCCTCCCTCCTTGTCGGCCAAGGAGGAGGGAGGCTCCAACTGCGTTGCTTGGCTGCGTTGCTCACCCAATAAGGAGTCTAAGAATGATTGGGGGTGCAGCTTGCATGCCTTGTGCTGATCAAATCGGCCACGTTGCCTGGGGACTCGGCTTTGCTCAGTGCTTCCCAGCAGAGAGGTGATGGTGGTTTTCCTTGCTGCATCCCCTTTGCATGGTTGCTGCGCTGTGGGAGCCACCGCTTGAGGCTTCGTTTGGTTGCTGGTTGACTAAAATCGCTTATTTTGGCTGCTGATCCCTTATTTTCGAGGCTGCTGGTCCCTTAGTTTCAAATCTGTAAGTTGACAGCTATGCAGAGAAATAGCACCGGCATCGATTTTGGGTGAGATCTCATGTGTTTTGAAAGATCAGGCCCAAAAGATCATATGCCAACAGAGCATATCGGGGCACCAACTTGGAGGCTTCTGCCAGCCGAGGCAGAAGCCTCACCCTGCCTAATGGCTGCTCTGACACTGGTCTCACCTCCATATCTGTCCTCCATGCAAAGACATGGTAGTGACCCAGTTTCTGTGACAGTAATGAATAGATATTTACAAAAGGTTTGGATTTTATTTGCTTTCCGCTGTGCTCTACATACCTTTTCCTCACCTAAAAATACTAGATTTTATTTAAACAAGCCAGGGCATTCCCAAATAATCAGTCCAGTGTCAGAACGGTGCTTTATTTGCCATGTTCTACTTCAGAGAAAGCAAGAAAAGTGTTCAGAAAATAATTAACTTGCCTTGTTTTCTTTTCAATTTTTCAGTGTGCATCCATCAGGAAATAATACAATAATACACAGGGCATCTTGCTAAATAGGAACTGTAAAATTAAGCTGTCAGTTTCCTGAATTCACATTGGCAAATATGCTCAGCTGCAACCAATAGAAAAGTTTACATTTCCACGAACATTTTTACACATGGGATGGTATTTCTCTTATTTATTAAGTAACCCTCTTTCTCTTGAGTTTTGGGAACTGCTAACTTGCCTTTTAAGAAGTAATAACACAACCATTTCTCAAAACATTAAAAAAGACTGAGGAACTCTTTCTAAAAATAAATGTGAGTTTGTACAACAGTCATGAAGAATTATATGTGTGCGGTTTAAAAAAGGCAGACATTTTAGACTGAAACTGCACATGCCCGAGGGTTCACCCGCTTTGCTTGGAAAAGCTGCTTATGGCCTTTTAAGGGTCAGAGGAGAAGATTAGTTAATTAGATGGAGTCCCAGGCCCTGAGTTAACTTACAAGTGAAAAATAAGGCAGCTAGTGACAGATGTGAAAGAGGTGTGAGGAAATTGTAAAGGGCAAGACTCTAAAATACAATACAGAAGATGATGGTATATCAAATCCAGTAGGTTCTTTGCAATGAAGTTTGTTCCTATAGTGAAATAAGATAATTTACATAAATTTACATAAATAAATTATGCACATATATTTTATTAGGCAAAAGGTCAAGTTTCAAGCAATATTGCTAAAATATAAGTTATAATATATAACTTACTGCTTATGTTAAATGTTCTTATTTAAGGCAGCAAAAGCCACTGTGAGAAGAAAACCCCACACATATTTTGACATCTAGAAGCCTTCTCAAGGCTAAGATAACTATGGACATTTATGTAACAATAGCAACATAATGGTTTGTTTACCATTGTTCTGTTCAGTTCACTTCTTGGAACCTATGGTATGGTTAGTTAGTTTCTTGGTTCTTATGCTCTATCTGGCCAAGAGCTACTGAGATAAACAAAAGACATTATTTAAATATCAGCTCACAGGAAAATAATTACTCTGCTGTATTTCAGTACTGTAGTCCAACACTTAGAATTAAGCTGTATGAACATTATTACTTAATATAGATATACAGTGGTACCTTGGGTTAAGTACTTAATTCGTTCCGGAGGTCCGTTCTTAACCTGAAACTGTTCTTAACCTGAAGCACCACTTTAGCTAATGGGGCCTCCTGCTGCTGCAGCACGATTTCTGTTCTCATCCTGAAGCAAAGTTCTTAACCTGAAGCACTATTTCTGGGTTAGCGAAGTCTGTAACCTGAAGCGTATGTAACCCGAGGTACCATTGTATATATATTTGGTTGCAGCTGTAAGACACCTGCCCCTCAAATCTACTATATTTTCTCTAATGGTAGTCCCCCCCATACTTATATGTACACAGCTGGTGGAAGATGAGGTGGCAAAGGAGGCTGGTCTTACTGACCAGCTAGTGGCAGACGGGCTCTGTACTGGGACAAGGGTAAATTTTGCAACATAAAATTGCTGGGATGCTTTTCTGCGTATGTGGCCTTGGTTTGCTGCATTTGTAGCACCGAAATGACCTCTCCAGGGCGAGAGTCTGGGCAGTGTGTATGGAGGACCTTGGCTGCCCAGACAACAAAACTCTAGTGACCTTGGTGCTCTGTGCCCTTAACAGCATTTTGCGTAGAACAGGCCCATGTCCGGACATACTCCTGATAAAAAGAAAGAGATACTCTAAAAAAATATAAAGTAGAAAAGAGAGGGTTGACCCTCCCAGAATAAATTTATCAGGCGACTCTTTGCCTATCAGCTTACCCTATGTAGAAGCCATATTGATGAAGCTTATTCCCTAGGTACCGTATTTTTTGCTCTATAAGACGCACCAGACCATAAGACGCACCTAGTTTTTGTAGGAGGAAAACAAGAAAAAAAATATTCTGAATGCCAGAAGCCAGAACAGCAAGAGGGATCGCTGCACAGTGAAAGCAGTGATCCCTCTTGCTGTTCCGGCTTCTGGGATAGCTGCGCAGCCTGTATTCACTCCATAAGATGCACACACATTTCCCCTTACTTTTTAGGAGGGAAAAAGTGAGTCTCATAGAGCAAAAATTACAGTAAGTTTGGAAACTTCCATGAAATGCAGCAATCTATTTTCTGTGATGGATGTTTTAAAGCAAAGGTTGGGTGGCAATCTGCTCATAGCTGTCAATCTTCCCTTTTACGGTTAGAAATTCCCTTATTCCAGTGCCGTTTCCCACTGCTATCCCTGATTGTTAGATATCCCATAGACTGTCCCTGGGACAAGTGAGCCTGCTGATCCCTTATTTTCGATCCCTTATTTTCAAATCTGAAAGCTGAGAGCTATGAATCTGCTGTGGGTGCTTTAGTTGAGACTCCCGCATTCAGGGGCATACCTATGGGTTGTCCAGGTTGGTGTGGGCCCAGGGAGGCGCAAAAAATGGTCTCTCCACTTTGGCTTGGAGAGGAGGAGAAGGAGTCCCTGGCGGAGGATGAAAGGCGAAGAAGAGACTGGCACAGCCTGGAAGGTGGTGAAGAGCAGTTCCTGGCAGAGCGTGAAACACCTGGATGGCTCAGTTGGTGAGGGCATGGTGCTGATAACGCCAAGGCTGCAGGTTCGATCCCCATATGGGACAGCTGCATATTTGGGTTGGACTAGATGATCCTCAGGGTCCCTTCCAACTCCACGATTCTATGAAACAAAGAAAAACAGAGTTTTGGGGAGGTGCCGCTACACAGCTCCCTGCCAAGGGGGCAAGAGACCCTAGGGACACTTCTGCCTGCATTGCAGAGGGCTGGACTGCATGACCCTCAGGGCTCCCTTCCAACTTTCACGGCCTTATGGATTCTAAGGCTGGTTTACAGGCCATGCCTGTTTTGGCGTGTTGCTCTGATAGATGCCCCTATTCCCTCAGGGGCGTTTAATGGCGGAGAGAAGCACCAGGAGCCTGTTGACATCGGCACCTGCCCTCCAGGGGCAAAGCCGTTTGGCTCCAGGCGCACATTCAGGGGGGTGGCGGCTGCCCTCTCCAGCGCGGCGGCCATTGGCACCTGACGCGATTTGAGCGTCGCTTTTCCAAGGCGAGGGGGCGGAAGCTTTGGGGTTTTATTTTTTATTTTTGTGTGTTTGTGTCGTGGGGGGAGCTTTTCCTCACGCGGTGAAACCAGAGCACGAGCTGAGGCCTGGGGCTTATAATAATAATAACAAAATTTTTATTTATATCCCGCCCTCCCCAGCCGAAGCCGGGCTCAGAGCGGCTAACAACATCTTGCCCCATTTCCAACGCCCCTCACAGCAAAAGCCGCCTGCGCCGCCATTTTACAGCTTCACTCTTCTCCCCCTGCTAACCTCTCCCGGCGCGGGTGACGTCACGCGCACGCCCTCCCTCCCTCCCACGTATGCAAATGAAGCCCGTGGTTGAAGCGGCGGCGGCGGCGTAGTTGCCCGGATGTTGGAGGCTCCTCCCCTTTGCTGTCGACCGTTCGTGCTTCGGTTCCCCTGTCTCTCTCTCTCTCGCTCCCTATCTCTATCTTTCTTTCTCTCTCTCTCTCTCTCTTTCCTCCTCCTCCTCCTCCTCCTCCCCCTCCCCTCCCGCGAGGCTGCGGGTCAGCGCGAGCCCACTGCGGCTTAAACCGTCGTCGGCAACAACCACCACAGTAATAATAATAATAAATAAAAAGGAGGGGCGGCGGCGGCGGCGGCTCTTGAGGCAGCGCTTGCGAAGGGGACCGAGCGGCGGAGGAGCGTGAGGGAAAAGAGGCGGAGGAGGAGGAGGAAGGAGAAGAGGAGGAGGAGGAGGAGGAGGAAGACGACGAGGAGAAGAAGAAGAAGAAGGCCGGCACTCGGCGGTGGATTCGGCTGCGGGGAGGCTCTCGACAACCCGCCACCATGGTAAGGACCTTCGCCCCCCGCCACCTGCAGGCCCTGAGGGGATCCCCTTCTCAACCGACCGCGGAGGAGGGGGGGGGAGGGGAAGGCGGCGGCGGCGAGGAGCTCTTCCTCCCCCTCCCCCCCCCGCGCCGCCGCGAAAGGAAGGAAATGAAGCGCCCCCCCCTCCCTCGCCCCCGCTTTTGGTGTGGTGTTTCGGTGGGGGGGGGGGGTCTCAGAGAAGGCCTGACATGGAGGAAGCGAGAGAGCGGGTTGCGCCTCTTCTCTCATATATATATATATATATATATTATATATATGCGCCTCTTCTCTCATATGTATATATTATATATATATATATATATGCGCAAGACTCTTCTCATATATATATATATATATAGGCAAAATCCGCTCTCTCGCTTCCTCCATGTCAGGCCTTCTCTGAGGACCCCCCCCTCCTCTGGTAGAAGGCTTACCCGCCCCCCCCCTCACCCACCCGCCAGAAGCCCCCGTGTTTCCCCACCGGCTTAGCGACCTCCTTTCCGCATCTCATCGAGAGGCGCCTTCGGTGTGTCCCCCCCCCTCAAAAAAACACCCCGACAACGCACCCCCAAACCCTCCCCGCAAAGGGAAAAAAACGACACCCCCGCGTGCCAAAAAACCAGGACCTCGTGTGTGTGTGTGTGTGTGTGTGTGTGTGTGTGTTTCTCTCCTATTTCTCTCCCCCCCCCCTTTAACTAACAGTGGCTTTCCTGCTTTTCCGGTAGTTGCCTTCACCCAGCAGTGACCTCTCTTTTCCCTGCAGTGCCCCACCCCTGGCAAAGAATTCGCCTCCTCAATATGTGCTGGTATTACTTTAACCTTCCCCCCCCCTCCTCCCCACGCACACACTTTTCACGCGTTAGTTTTCTCCCCTCCTGCGATGGCTTTCATGAAAGCGCCCCTCTTTTTCTGTTCCGAACTCCTCCTCCTCATCTCCCTGTAAAAGGAAAAAAAAATCCTGCAAATTTTCTTCATCCCACGCAGCTCCTCTTGCGTATTCGCATTGCTTGCTTCGCAGCAGCGGCAACCCCCCCCCCTCCCCTCCTCTGCAACCTTTTTCTCCCTTGTGTAGGAGAAATATATACTAGGCTGTATATATATACTAGGCTCCCTTTCTTCTTTCTTCCCACCTCACATGTGTGTATATGCCTGTATGTATGTATGCTCACACAGCAATAGGAAATCTGGCACATGGCATAACATGATCCTGCTTCTGTGCCCCGAATAACAGCCACGGTTATGGGTGCTTGGTGAAAACAGATGGCGGGACTCTGTATTTCACCCACAAGCATGCTTTGAAGCAACTGGAAGAATTTGCTTTTCTTTTAAGTGTGCGTGTGTCTCTTTTTAAACACCCCAACTGGTAGTGAAGAGGGTGGTTGGTTAATGGGTAACTAGTTTCAGGTGGTTAGCTATGCTAGTCCGTTGCAGCAAAAATGGTTATTGCAGCATCTCGTAGATTTACATATTTACTATGGCATAAGCTTTCATGGACTAGGGGCCACTTCATCAGATGTGTAACGAAGGCTGCAAACCTGGGCATGTTTAGTTGGGGATAAGTCCCATAGAGCACAGTGAGACTTGCTTCTGAATAAGATTGCTTTATAAATCAATATTAAATCATCTTGACTATGTGTATTTTCAGCCTTATGCTATGCATGCCTGCTTGTTAGTATCACTGTGTTCCATGGAATTTACAGCCAGGTAAATGTGCCTAGGATTTTGCATAGGATCCTGCCTTTCTCAGTAGCTGTCTTAACTGTTTTGCCCTGTAGCATTCACAGACTTCACAATATTCCTTTATCCCATTTTAATTCCATTACTCTGCCTGAACTTCCACATAGTGAAAACTCCTGGATTTGTGTTGTGCTGTAATGAAATGTGTTCATAATTTTTCATTTCCTGGTCAGATTTATATTAATTTCTTCTTGCAGTTGCCTCTACCTGTCATATTCCTTTCCCTTTA
Organism: Podarcis erhardii; assembly: GCF_964252035.2. Classification (NCBI taxonomy): domain Eukaryota; kingdom Metazoa; phylum Chordata; class Lepidosauria; order Squamata; family Lacertidae; genus Podarcis; species Podarcis erhardii. The sequence continues at coordinate 7,967,864 of NC_138507.1, read as the reverse complement.
CTGTCCACAAGCAACCATAGAGAAAGGTCATTCTAATTTCATTTGAAGCCTTGAACCCATTTCCAAAATAATTGCTGTACTAAAGTGTCATATTATTCAGTTGCCTTTCAAGCATAAGCTGCACAGCAATTTTTATTACACTTTTTATGTAGCCTTCATTAATCTAGACTACACTTTACCTCAGTATCCTCATTATAATTGTCCCAACACCATAATTTCCTCGTATACACCACCACAAAAATAATCCCCATTCACTGATCTTTCTCAGTGGTCCCTGAACTATACAGATAAACCCCCTCTTTACTAACCTTCTGCTAGGTGCTAATAAACAGACATGTTCTCACCATTTAATGCATTAGCCACCCTTTCTTCACCATAGGAATGTGTCCTACACTTGTACACATCCTCTTTCTACAAATTTTTATTTTATTTTTTAAAATTGTGACTTAAATTTGTTCAGGGGTCTTGTGCACCAAAACATAAAGGCAGCATTAAAAAAATTAATATTTTTCTAGTGTGCTGGCTGGGGTATTTTTGTGTTGTGTTTTTTTTTGCTGTGGTACAGCATTGTTTGATCTTCATATTTGAACTGAGATGCTACAGTGCACATAGCCTTTGCACAAAGCATGCCTGATAATATGTATTTCAGATTCATTAAGTAATGTTAACTCTGGAATATAGGAGTTGATACGTCCATGACCATTCAGGTTTCAGTGGATAAGGAAGATGAGGTAGAAAGGAACTGCCTACCTAAAAATCATGGCGATCAAAATTTGCTGTTCACTGCTATAAAATTAATCTAGTAATACTACTGCTGTAGTATTTTATGTCAACACTAGGGGTGTCTCCTGCTTGCTGCTAGTGCCAAGAATCAACGCCCTTTTCTACAAACATTTGTTAGCTTAAATTATCTATTGCCTTTTCTTTTGTAACAAAATATGTTTTTTTTGGGGGGGGGGGAGACTGGGAAAAGGTTTATGCCATAGCTTGATTTTTGTAATATGTCAGTTGCTTAAAATCTTTCTTATTTGTAGCTTGTGTGTACTTTATCTTCAAGGCTGAAATGGTTGTATATTGTGAATTAGAAATGTGTGTCAGAAAAACACAGTATTAAGGTGAACTGTTTTAAAAAGTGTCTTAAAATGTGAGCCATTTGTTGAGCATAATTCAAAATAGTTGCAAGCTACATTCTTTAACAAGGTTCAGCAGCATGTACTGTTTTTTATTACCTAAACAAACAAGCAAAAAAAACAACCCAAGGCTTCAATCCTAAGTATGTATGCTTGAAAGTTTTTGCAATAAGTGATTTCAACTAAGTTGTACTCATAATAGATCCATTGACATCAATAGACAAGTTACTTAAATACATTGATTTCAGTAGGTCTACTTTGAGTATGGCTAATTTTGGATACCATCCAATTAAAGTTAATCAGATTTTGTTGTTAGTAAACCTGGTTTGGATAGGTTGTTAAAAAGAACTACTTAAGAATAAATAGTTTTGAGGGGTTTCATTATAACAATTTGCATTTCACGTTCAAGTAAACTCAGAGCGGTTCATAATCGTTTTAAGAATATTCTGGTGTGCATATTTCTCTATTTTATGAAATCTGTATCATTATGTTACAGGATTGTTTTGGAATGTTAATTGCTATTCATATTTAGCTAAGTTTCAGGTATTTCTATGCAAGTGGTGATAAATCTGGTTAAGAGATGAATAGATGAAGCCTTTAGTTTTCATGGGGTCTACCAGAAGAATTCCACTTTTAAATCCTGATTGTTGCCTGTTAGATTATTCAAGCATATGCGTCTTAATCCAGGGATTAAGCACACCCAGGAGTTGTGCATGCCCAACAGGTTTTTGGTCTTAAAACAGCAGACTTCCTTGCCCTATCGCAAACTTATTTTTTGAAATAAATTGTCCCTAATAGAGGTACAAAGCAGCTTGGTCACACAGAAGTGGCATTGTGCTTCCCTTGATTGTCACAACTATCACTACTCCACCTGCAGGCCTGGCAAACCATTTAAAAGGGATTCCATGGGCAGTTGATCGAGATGCTTATTATTTGAGAAGTGCTGCACTACATTCATACATAATTTTATTTGTATGCTGACTTTTCAGAGTTGAAACCTGCTCAAGGCAGTTTACAACATGTAAAAATTACATAATTGCAATCATAAAAAGAAGTAATAATAAGCAATAAATAAAACAGCAAAAAGCACACAACCAAACTGAACAATTTCCACCTAAATCATAAGAACAAAAATAAAGACCCCAAAATTATTATCAATAGAATTCTTTAAATAATATCCCAGCCCAAGAGTCTGGTTAGCAGCCTCAGCTTCTGCAGCTAGAGTGAGGTAGAAAAAGGCCTACAAGGCAGGGAGCAGGTCTTCAGATCTCACAGCCGTGATGATACAAAAATTATAAAGCATCTTTATATATTTTGTAGGCATATATACTGTACACTTGCTAATTTTGGGCCTCTATACACTTTTGCTGCATTCATTTTTTATTTGTAGAGAAAATGTGCATTTATTATGCAATCTTCTCTTATTAAGTTTCTGTTGCTAGGATACCATATGTTACCATTGTTCAGGTTGCAATATTTTGTATTTCACCAAACTTTTGACTGAGATTAAAATCTGTGACCGAGATTATGACTCCCATATTCATGTGCTGGATGTGGAGGGGATTCTCTCCAAGGACCGTGAACAAGAACATCTCCCTGCAGAGGACTTGTCTCGACAGACATTTCCCATCCTGAGCCTCACCAAAATGTCCCTGGGACCAAGATGAGAGTGACTCTGCGGCCCACAACACATTGCTCAGGATGGACAGTCAGGCCCACAAGATGGCTGCTGAGTTTATTGAAACTGACACTGACTTCCTCAGGCCTCGCCAAAGCTTGGACTTGGCTGAGAACAAGGGACTCCATCTTCCTTCTGGAAGGTGGAGAGGAGGCACAGTCAATCCTGTGCAATGCTTTCCCCACAGGTCAATCAAAGTCCCTCTTCTGTAGTAGCCTCTGTAGTATAATCAGTTTGTAATCAGTATTTGAGATTGTGGCCTGCGTCCACCTTTGAAGAGAGCATTGACTATAAACCCTTGACCAGAGCAGAGTTTAGAAGTACAGTGGTGCCCCGCAAGACGAATGCCTCGCAAGACGAAAAACTCGCTAGACGAAAGAGTTTTCCGTCTTTTGAGGTGCTTCGCAAGACGAATTTCCCTATGGGCTTGCTTCGCAAGACAAAACGTCTTGCGAGTTCTTGCGAGTTTTTTCCCTTCCCCCCCTTTTTCTAAGCTGCTAATAGCCGCTAAGACGCTAATAGCCGTGCTTCGCAAGACGAAAAAACCGCAAGACAAAGAGACTCGCGGAACAGATTAATTTCGTCTTGCGAGGCACCACTGTAATGTAATACCTATTAAATAAGGCTTAGTCCTTGATAGTACTAAATAGCCTCACAGTTCATGGTTTGGGGGAGGAGCGTCTGAAACCCTGGAAAACCACTACTGCCAGTCAGAGTGGACAATAATGAGCTAGATCAATCAAGAGTGAGTCATAAGACAGCTTTTTGTGCTTCTCCTTGATAGCAAACTTTGCTAGTGCATTGTGTGGCTGGAGTGTTGCCTTCTGGATCTTTTATGTGATGTCACCAACGACGAGAGACGAGCTCTTCCCTTGTTCCCCTTCTCAGGAGCTTTCGAATTCCATCTTTTAATCGAGCAAGCAATACTCAAGAGACTATGTACTGTATTGCTTCATTTCAGTATGGATAATTTTAAGTACCTAACTTTTAGAGCAAGCATCCTGGAGAGAGAAGTGATGGAGATAATGTGCTGTGAAGTTACTACAGGCACACATCCACACCCTGGCCCTGCAATACAGAGATGCTTTCGGAGAAGAAAAGCAAAATACTGGAGGAGATTGTGAACTTCCCCATTTGGATTAACCACAGTTTAGTGTTGCATCTGACCCTAAACTACTGTATTTGTTCTTGTATAAGACAATGTTTTTTGCTAAAAAAAATTATCAAAAATTCAGGGTTGTCTCATACATGGATGGTGAATGTACAGGTGTTTTCTTTTTCTTTTTTTAAAAAAAAACTACTTACCTTCCCATGGCTGCTGTGAAAAAGCTGCTGGGACCACCATCCCTTTCACTTACCACTTCCGCCAACCAGGCGCTGGCGGGGGTTGCTAAGCTGGTGCTGGTGATTTGAATATTTAATAAAATATCAGAGTTGTTCTGTTTGATATTTAGAATACTGATTTCTTAATTTGGGGTTCAAAAAAATAGAGGTCACCTTATACGCGTGGGCATCTTATACACATAAAAATATGGTAGCTAATGTTGATTGTAGTTAGTCAAAACCAGCCAGCTTTGTAAATTGTGGTTTGTTTTTCCTACCCAGCGTTAAGCATTATTTGCAGTTTATCCTTATTCAAACATTATCATCATCATCATAAATAACAATAGTAAATAATAAACAACAAATTTATTTATACCCCACCTTTTCCCCTGATGGGACTCAAGGCGGCTTACTGTTTAAAGCAAAAACTGCTTAAAACAAAGCAAAATCAATAATAAAAATGCAATTGAACAAAATAATTAAAATACAATTAAGCATCACAACAATTTGAGGTTAGTAAAAATGAAAGCAAGCAATTCAGAGCTCCTCATGGCTGCACCAGAGGAGAAAAAAAACTGCAAGAGCCGGAGTCCTACTGCAGTTTGTCCTCATTTACCCTGAAGCATCACATTAGTCCATGTGTGCAATTAAGCACAAAATATGTGTAAAGTAAAACCTTGCACAAATTTACTGGCATATGCCAGTTGTCAGCTTATTTAGCCCCCCCCCCATGTTGTTACTTCATATTTTAATCAATATATTTCTAATCAAGAAGCTTCCAAGAAATATTAATTGAACAGCTGTAAGGGCAGTTCAAATACCTTTAGATAAAGAAATACAGTGGTACCTCGGGTTGCATATGCTTCAGGTTACAGACTCTGCTAACCCAGAAATAATACCTCGGGTTAACTTTGCTTCAGGATGAGAACAGAAATTGCGTGGCGGCAGCGCAGCAGCAGTGGGAAGCCCCATTAGCTAAAGTGGTGCTTCAGGTTAAGAACAGCTTCAGGTTAAGAACGGACCTCCAGAACGAATTAAGTATGTAACCAGAGGTACCACTGTAATTAAGAACAGGAGAATAAGCTGTATTTTCATAGTGTTTCCTATGGCCCATCATTTTGAATTTCAGTTTATCAGTAAACGTTAAAAACCTCAAAGACACATATCTTTTAGGATGTGAGCAAAGTGGGATTAGTGTTTCTAAGCTGAGTTGTTGTTTGGATCACATGTACATGCATAAATAACTTTAATAGGGGTATATGTTCACTTTTCTGTTACGTCCATTGTTGGCAGATTTGCAAATAAGTAATCAGTACTAACCAGCTTTTGAAATTCCTCCATTTCAAGTATGCCATGAGGCATCGTGGATTGAATTAAATCAAGGCAATTTGAATCAACAGGGGGGAAATGCCAATTTAAATAAGTGATTTTAATCATGTTTCCTGTTGATTACTTCATATATTTCCTAAGCAGCGGTGCAAATTGAATATTAAGCCATACTAATTTACAGTTAAATAGGGTATTACTTATATTGTTTCTTTCACCAGTCTTGTGTGTCACACTATATATATTTTGCAGGTTTTCCTTTTCCTTTTTTTTTTTTTTTACAATAGAAGGAATGGGCAGAAACTAGTGTGTGTATAGACTTCTGTTTGCACAACAGGAATTCACTTCTTCTCCTGCACAGCCCCAAAATCTGTTAGAGTAGATGCTTAGGGTTTGCAGAGGACTGTAGGAGAGATGGGGGGACTGCAAAGTTCCATTGAGCAAACAGAAGTCTGTTAAGCTCACTTGTAGACAGTGTTGTATGCAACCCAGTGTCTTTAATATATTTATTTTATAAAACTTTCTTAACACGAATAGCCTTGACAGTTTGAAAGATGGGAAGTATGGGAATATAGGAACCTGAATCCTGGATGATGTTACCTTCTTTTCAATATTTTTCATTTCTGCTTCACTTTGCCTTAGCCTAGCCTCATAAAAAGAAGGTGGCAAACGAGATAAAATGCCCATGACTGATAGTTCTTTGGCAGACAGGTTGATTTCATCAGGTGGAAATGAAATTCTTACGTTTAATAAGTACGAGCATAAATATTCATATCTGAGAAATTGACAGACTGATTCAGCTTTTGCACACAAAAGCTTTCTGTGTAAGAGGCTAACATGCTTTTATAGATATGATTTGATAATTAAACAAATTATTATTTAAGATAAACTTGGTATTTATTTTTTATAAACTGATTTTTTATATAGAGAAAGTCTTGCTTCTTGTTCAGTTTGTTTTGACGCAACAAGGGGATTTCTGGACAGGCAAAAGAAACCTAAAATCCATTTGGACTCTTGGAAGTAGTTTCATGCTTTTTTGGACCGGATCTGTGTTCTATACTCTGTGTATAACTTTTTACTAATAGTCAGCAGTAGTAATTGCATATATGAACAAGCTGTTATTGTTCCTTAATTCTGACTGCATGTGATTATTCATAAATCTTATCCAAAGTCATTTTTGACAGTTTTTATAATACTAGAGGTTTACTACTAGTGACACTTAGGTTTGGGGGGAAATAAATGCTCAATAAAGTTCCCTAGTTAGTCAGTGGGCATCAATTTTAACTGCTATGGCTTCATGGAATACTGTTTCATGAACAAAGGCATAATAGGTGTGTAGCAAGTTATCACTAGTAATCTCTCTGGTTTTTCCAAGGTCTGGTTAACTAGTGACCAGATTTTGCTTCCTTTCTTCTCCCTTCTATATGATTTAGGTTTTCTTAATTGTCTGCTGAAGTGTAAAGGTAAGGGGACCCCTAACCATTAGGTCCAGTCACGGACAACTCTGGGGTTGCGGCGCTCATCTCGCTTTATTGGCCGAGGGAGCTGGCGTACAGCTTCTAGTCATGTGGCCAGCATTACTAAGCCGCTTCTGGCAAACCAGAGCAGCGCACGGAAACGCCGTTTACCTTCCCGCCAGAGCGGTATCTATTTATCTACTTGCACTTTGTGCTTTCGAACTGCTAGGTTGGCAGGGCTGAAGTGTATACTGTACTGCTAAATAGGTCCATTTCTGCGCTGTACCTTTTCTTTTGGCCTGCTGTTATCTGGATAGGGCACCTGAGTTGGATAGCTCTTGTGGAACAAAGATGACATTTGGATGATTCCGATTTATAAGCAAATATTTGTGCTCATTGCTTCCAATTTAATATTAGAGGCACAACATTAGTAGCAAACCTACCACTTTATAGCAGTGTTAGTGGTCCCCTGATTTACCTACATGATTATATACACACACACATACACACACAGAAGAATTTTTTTAAAAAATAGCCATTCCTCCCCACATGTCATCCAAAGCAATTTTAATAATGAACAAGTACTACAGATCCTGAAGAGAAAATACTGTTGCTACATAGCTTTAGTCTTTTGACTGGAAATGCTTGGAATCTATACTCTTCTTTATAGAAAATTATAAATTCTGCTTATGGCTGTGGTTTTGGAAGGGCACTTATTTCTCATCAAGTATTAAGTTAACAGTATAAGAGTTGAAAATGCTAGTGTTCCTGTCCTTTTTTAATAATGTGACTGTTTTGCCTTAAAAGAAAATAAAAAAATTCCTTCCAGTAGCACCTTAAAGACCAACTGAGTTAGTTCTAGGTATGAGCTTTCGTGTGCATGCACACTTCTTCAGATACCTGAAGGTATTCTTCAGGTATCTGAAGAAGTGTGCATGCACACGAAAGCTCATACCTAGAACTAACTCAGTTGGTCTTTAAGGTGCTACTGGAAGGAATTTTTTTATTTTGTTTTGACCATGGCAGACCAACACGGCTACCTATCTGTAACTTGCCTTAAAAGGTTTCATATATTGGTAATCAACTTTTCATAATGCCTTGCCCTGGAGATTGTTTTGTGTTTGTCTTAATTCCAGTTAAGATAAACCAAAGTTGGCCTTGGATTTTGGTTTCCATTTTCTATGCTATCAACTTTAAAATTTAGGTGAAGTGCTTCTTTGTTATTTGATAATAAGGAATCAAACTTGCGCCTATCTGTTGCAAATCATCTGGTGACCTTCAGATAGATTCCAACCCCACGTCTGCCCATTCGTCCTTTAGAAGATGAATTGAGCTATGGTAATATCATAGTCCAAGCTGGCTTTTTAATAATGCTACTGTTTAAATGTCTGTAGAGAGGGTTAAAGCATTTTCCTCTCCCTTAACCACTAAGCAAATGAAATATTCCAGGTGTGTCTGCTCTATAAAAGTGGAGTTATTATATATTCTTTTTAGAGTTCATGTATAGGACCCAAAATTATGCTGCAGGCAGTGAAGGGTTGTTGTTGTTTCTTTAGTTTAGTACTAGTATTTTCTTTAATTGCTTGATTTCCAACATACTAGTATGCATCTGTGTTTTGTACTTTTTGATGTAACATCTGAAAAGGTAAGATATGCTTCTCTCTGCTATAATATGTGTGGACCTGACATGTTTTGGATCAAATCCTTATCATTCTCATGAAAAGCAAAGGATATTTTAGGGAATAAATCTCATTTCAGATGACTGGAGTATATTCCTTTCGTCTAAGAGTCAGGCTGAATTTGTATCTTTAAAGAGAAATTAACATATGTATTTTTTATACAAACTTGTGTCATGGAGCTGTGCTGATGCCTCACAATGCCCCTGCTAATGACACACACCACTTAGCATTCTGTGTCTCAGCTGATTGTGGCTATCTCCCATTTCCTCTGAATGCTGCAAGGTCTGTATTTCTGTTACTCTGAACCATAAAACTTAATAGACTCTCACAGCCTGCCTGACCTCTGGTTCCTTTTAGACCAAAGAAGAGAATCTCTGGCTCTGCTGGTGGTGTTGGACTACATGTTCTATTACTCCTCTTCAACAGCCCTTCTGGCTGCAGCTATTGAGCGTTGAGGTTCTGATAATATCTGGAAGACCACAGGTTTCTTAACTCCTAATTTAGACCCCCAACCCACTTGGTGAAAGTGAGATCTGACCATAGAAAACTATGGAGAAATCCAGGAATTTAGTGTAGTTATGCGAGGACAGCAGTCTTCCCACCCCACATTACCATACAGAAAGTAGCAGCAAACACAGACTGTCTCTGGCTTTCACTGTGAACCTGACAGTTCCCCCACTAGACTATTAGATAAGTTGTTTTCTTAACTCCAGTCCCTCAGCCTTGGAAACTTACAGATGATTGCTGCACTGTTTTGGAGAAACTCAAACATTATCTGTCTTTTTAATTTTCCATTCTGATAGGCATTCAGTCACCCAAGTCTGCTACTAGAGCAGTGGTAGGGAACCTCTGGCCTGCAGGTTTAATTTTGTCAGGCAGTGGTCCTAATTTGGCATGTGAGGCTGTTTTCCCCAAATCTCACCATTTGCCCCACACCTTACATGATAGATACACTTCCAGTTGGTCCTTGGCAAGTTAGAATTGCAATGCATTTCCAATTGGTCCTTGGCATGTTGGAATTCTTGTAAGTGCCAGCTAGCTGCCGATGGATCAATCTGTTCCCTGCCACTGATGCCCCTACCAGATTTATTGTCTATGCTCATGCAGCAACAAATCCGAAAGCACAATACTGTTATAAATTCCCATGGCACCTTAGCCACTATGTATCAATAATAATGATGTTCCTAATGATGTTACCTATGTATGAAAGCTGCCAATCAATACATGGCCTATTGATTATTTGCTCGTAGCGTTGTTGGAGCTACTTAGATCCGGACAAATCTGTGGGAAGGGTTTGGCTAAACACCTATAATGGTAATTTGAGATGCTTCAGAGCTGTTTTGAACTAGCATGCAAACAGATATGTTGCAGCATTCTCAGTGGGCCCAGAATACAGTGGTGCCTCGCAAGACGAAAAGAATCCGTTCCGCGATTCTCTTCGTCTAGCGGTTTTTTCGTCTTGCGAAGCAAGCCCATTGACGGATTAGCGCTATTAGCGGCTTAGCGGATAAGCAGATAAGCGGCTTAGAAAGGGGGGGGGAGGAAAAAAAAGTCGGAAAAACTCGCAAGACATTTTCGTCTTGCGAAGCAAGCCCATAGGAAATTTGTTTTGCGAAGCGCCTCCAAAACGGAAAACCCTTTAGTCTAGCGGGTTTTTCGTCTTGCGAGGCATTCGTCTTGCAGGGCACCACTGTACTGGCTATTGTGGTCAAGGGGAAGAGGAATGGAGTGAAGCAACTTAAACCCTAAACAGAAGCACTCTACACTGCAACATTTTGTTACAGGACCCTACTTGTTTTTGTCTGTTTAGACTACTAATGGACACAGTTGGTTTTGGAAGGAATCACCTTGTGTGGTTACATTTTAAAGTGTCATGCAGCTTAGTATTTTTTCTTCCATTTCTGAAACCTTCCACAATTCAGGCAATCATTCCAATTAATTTTGGAATTTATTTATTCCTGAAGGAAACAGATTAGGTCTCCAGTTACCTTTCCATGCACATAAGTAGTCCTTCAGTGAAAGGAAGAGTGTGTGATCCAATGGAAGCTTCCACTTAGATGAAAATTGGCTCCTCCATTCTATATCATTCTATACCTCATTAATCTGTGACACTATCTCACATGCTGTCCCTATGAGTCTCCCAAAGGTTGGGAGCAGATTTTTTGAGGATTCAAGTTGCTACATAAGGGAGGGGAAATATGTGAAAATTGCTTTTCTTCTGGTTATGTATTTGAAGTGCCCTTTCTGTTGCTGTGGATGGAAATTATTTCCTACCTTTGAAGAGCTTCTTAAGTTTCACCTGACTATGTTGTGTATATTGAGTGTTCCTGCCTCTCTGGTGCTTCTCTTCTGGTCACATGTGATCTTTTAAGGCAGTTGTTGTCCACAGTAGGCATGCATATAGCTGCTTGTAGCAAGCTCTGAAATAGGCATGCATATTGAAAAGTGCAACCCTCTTAAGAAAACTGAGCTACATATTTGCCAGCAATTGTAGCAGATTTCAGAACTGAGTGGGATTAAGGCAGGCTCAATTTGTAAAAGAGGGTCTTTCTGTTTGCATTAATATTGATGGTCATTTCTCCAATGCAAAGGATTAATTTTAAATAGAGGCTGATTTAGAAAACAATGATGTCATTCCATCCCTGTTCTAAGGGGCATGACTTTATAATATTTCTAAAAATGCACAGGCTGGTCATTACTGCTCTATGGTGAAGAAAAGCTACTCTGTCATGCTTAGAGGCACATATCTTTTATGGCTAAGTTTTGACTCTAAATACAAGATTTGGAACCGAGCCCTCCAACCTTCCAGATATTATGTGAATGACTATGAGTAATTATTTCAAAATAATCACATTAACTAGCACAGGGCAACTACTTCCATTATAAGCAAGTGTTTAAGTCATGGAGTAGTATTTCTAAAGGTCTAGTAAATTGTGACATATTTGCTAGCCTACATGGAAAGGTAACTGTGATCTGATGAAGTATCCCTTAAGAAAGCTCATGCCACAGTAAATTATTAGTTAGTCAATATAATGGAGGGCCGGGTTTTTAAATTAAAGTAGTGGCGAATGGAAAACTGATCTGTATAAAAGGTTGGGGGAAAGACACTTTCTAAATGAACACATGGCTCATATTTTATATAGAGGAAAAGAAGTGTAAAATCTCTATTATGTTACATCTGCAGCAGCAACGCCAGGCAGGTCCAACACCAGTACCAGGCAGGTCCGGCACCAGCAAGCAGCCGCACCATTCTTCTGTGAGTTTAATAGAATCAGAAGTAGCATATTCCTTTTAATTTACTACTATCATGTTTGTCCTTTCAACAGTCCTGTGAGGAGGTAGAATACTAATATTTCCATTTTTCAAACAGAACTGCGGCTAAGGGTCACATTTATAGGGAGTCTGTAGCTGAGATGGGACTTTATCTTCTAGATTAAAGTCAAGGTCTCTGTTCATTGACTCTCAAGTTAGACCAACCTGAATAAAACTGGAATGAGGAATTAATACCAAACTGAAGTATACTTGAAGAGGAAAATAGATGTTGAGTGTGGATTTTTTCATATAGAACTGAATTTTAAAGCTGAGCAGGTTTGAGGCTACAGACCATGCTCACTGAGTGAAGTAACCTCAGATATGACATAATTTCATTAGCTTTTTCATGTTTTTGAAGTAGGAATAGGTCTATTTCGGTCTTGCATTTATGTCTTAACTGTTTAAAACTGATCATTATGAAAGACAAAAAAAAAAGGGAATTTTAGCTGCTAAGAGTACAGGGTAATGTTTAGATGGGAACAAAGTTCAAAAATCTAGAAAAGCACAACTCCAAAAGTGTAGTTAACTTACTTTATATTTGATGCAGGAGCACTGATCCAGGAATTCCAAGCCTTAGCCACATTTTAATAGATTCAAAACTGAAGAACCTAACAAGACATCACATGCATTAGAGTTTTCAGTGGGAGTTAAAAATACTACATGATCCTTTTGCATCAAAGCAAATGCATTTTGTACCTTAAAGCCTTTTTTATTTTTGTAGAGCAATATTCTACCAAATTTTATGTAAATGTTTGGAGTTTAAATGTACTTTTTCTTGCCCTTTAGTGGCAGAAGACACTTGGTGTTATGGATATCTTTTGTTACTACCCTTTAGTATCTTATTTATTTGTTAAATTTCCAACCTACCCTTCCTCCCAAAGGAGCCTAGGGCAGCAATTTTCCTTGTTTTCACAGTTTGGGCTAGCTTTATAATTATAATTATATATAATTGTTTTAGTTTTTAAGTCTGTAAGTAATACTAAATTAATTAAATGCATGCCTATAGTTAGTTATATGTTCCTTGCCTCCTGATGGCTTACAGAAGAGCAGCAGCTCATTGCAGTTTCTGTGCTAGGCACAGGGGAGGAATGAAGTGCTTCATGCCTTCTCCACCAGCCTGTTCATTTGCCATGCACTTGCCTGTGGTTGTCAGGATAGTGCCTAAATACAGGGCTGTTTCAAAAAAATTTAGCCACTTAGAAATACTGATAAATTATGTTAATTTACCTGATTTATTTATTTTTTTAAATCGTGGAGTGTGGACCTCCAGCTTGAGCTCATTTCTCTTTAATCTGGTGTACCTTGCTCATTTTGTTACTTACTCTTCTTTAAGAAACATCAGAGCAGCTTATATCCAACGGTATTCCATCCAGGCACTTCATGTTGTACTAGCTAACTGTTCAGTTTTGTTCAACAAAAATAAAGATGAATAGGAGAGTGGTAGGTTTTGTCCTGCTTACAGAGGTTTCTAGGTAGGCTTCAGGGATGATTCTAGCAGTGTTTGAAATTAACAAGTGGCCAGCTGCATTTTGCATCTGACTATTGGCCACTTGCAACCAAGTGAAGATGCGTGGGTGATAGCATGGCACCTGACATCTCCGTCAAATGGAGATTCATGCCTGGGGATCACTGGATCTTGACACACACACATCCTGTAGAATTCTATCAGTTATATTTTACATGCACAATCAGAATGAATTTCAGGAACCAAAATGCTTTTTCTGTGCAGCCTGAGTAGGAGCAGTGAAAAATGTTATAGTTGATTGTTGTAGTTTGCCTTCACTTACCCCACTGCCCTGCTCACAGTTGTGAAGAATATTCCTTTAGAGCCATCTTGCCCCCAAATGGCAAGTATACATTCTGTTTTGGCGACTGCAACCTTAGTTTAAGAAGCCATTTGGCGCCTGGCTTATATATGAGTTTCTAACACTGGTTTCTAGGCTTTGTTGGAACCGCCATATCCCATAGCTCTGCCACACATTTATTTAATCACATTACACCCTACCATTCCTCCAAGGAGCTTATATTAGCAAACGTGTGGTTATCCTATATTACCCTCAAAATCTGTTTGAGGTAGGTTATCTGAAAGAGAATAGCCTGGTTTGCATACAACACTCAGTGCAATCCTAACCATGTCTACTCAAAGTAGGTCCTATTGAATTCAATGGGGCTTACTCTCAAGTAAGTGGAGTTAGGATTGCAGCTTAAGTAAAGGTTTATTAAACTACTGTATGTTTAATCATTTGATTTTTTTCTAGTGGCTTAACTAGGTTTGTTTACTGTCAAAAAACTTATTTGAACTCACTGTTGATTTAAAAAGCTTGGTTTATTTTAACTATTCCTTTGCTAATCAGAGCACTCTTGAAAATTGAAAATTTATGGGTAGATTGAAGAAAGCAGAGAAGGCTTTTTCTCCTTTTTAATTCTGATTTTGTTTTATGGGGTAAAAACCACAGCCTGAAATGTATTATTAAAAGCATGTATGTGGTGATGGATATATACATGCATATTCACACAGGTTTGGAAGTATATACTTTTTGGGGGGCAGTGCATTCACCTTTTCCCAGAAAATATGGAGAGTGCTAGGATAGACAGTTATTATTAGGATTGTATTGTTGGTTTTTCAGTGCTAGTAGAACTACAGACTCACTAGTAAAAAGAACTACTACTAGGTTTTGGGAGGGGAGGCGTTAGCACTTGCATAGTACCACAGGAGAGGGTTCTGGTGTGCCCTGGCAGAGGAAGAGGGGTGCGGCGGGAGTGCACTGCCCCACGGCAGCGTGATCCCGGTGGGGTGCCATCATGGTTGCCCCCTGCCTACGCTGGCCGTCATGCCCCTGCAGGCAGTGCACCCCTGGGATGCGTGCCAGCCATGCCCCCGCCTGCTCTCCCCCCCCCCCCCCGTGCCAGAGCATGATGCTCCGCCACTGCTGGTGTGTTTGCAATCATGGTGGCTAAACCCCTAGAGGTGTGTGATCCTAGTGGGCTTGGGGGTGGAGATCCACATTCTGTCAGAAGAAATCACTGTCCCCAACCCCTCAGATATGCCTGCCCAAGCATTGCAGGCCAAGGAGCTGCCTCAGGTACCTCCCCTGGTTGCACAAGAGCCATCTCCTGAGGAGGTAGCTGGGAGTCTCTCAGATGCTGAGCTGGTCCCTTACCCCTTATCCATTGCCTAGAACACAAAATCTGGCATGTTCAAACCTAACCCAGTAGAAGGACTGCTTGTCCAGTCTAGGAACTCACCTGTTTGCTGTGCTTGCACCACTCTTCAAAGGGGATGTGTAGCTTGTTGGTTCAACAGCTTAGCTCATGCTTAGCCATGCCTTTTGTCTCATACCCACTGACTCCTGTAACCTGTGACTTGCCTTATGTACCAGTCTGGTCTGAAAAGAAAAAAACTTCAGCAAAACTGGAGTTGTGAGTTCCAGTTCTTTTTTCAGTCAGGGGGAGCTAGGACACTCTGTTATCCTGATGCTGTGGTTTTAAGAATACTGTGCTACACATAGTTGATCAGAGAAGTGAAACATTGCCCATATGGGTCTGGTCAAAGTTAACCATGTGAGAAAAGCTTGTTGAATATTAGGGTTTTCACCCATGTTACTGAAGTTGGCTCAACTCAAAAAGGGTACATTCTTAATGCTAATATATGAATTGGTTCCTCTTACCTTTGTCGCCCAGTGATGAGAGAAAGCCCAAATAAGCAACTCCATTTTAAATATAGGAGCATGCTGAAAGCACGCCCTCTGGCTTCCTTTTCTGACATAATCACTTTCTTGTCCAAAGGCTGCATTAAGTGGCAGCTTTGTGGCAGCCTTCATTTTCTGTTACCAGAGCCTGCTATTAGAATATTTATCAATCTTGCTTAGTGCAAAAGATGGTGTCTGTAAGCTCATGTTTTGGGGGAAGAGCATTGTTGTAGGTGAAATCAGCTTAACTAGGTATTCAGCTAGTCACATGGTGAATTTGGAGGATTTGTTGGGATAAAAAAAGTTAGTAAGCATCTTATACACAAGAAATTATTATAATACAATGAAAAATGTTATTCATTTTGTATTTTTGTACCTTTACTATTGCTATTTTTATTGTTAATGTTCAACTTTTTTATTTGTGTAAAAAAACAAAATGTAAAAAAAAAAACCCCACAACTATACACCTGTGATTCAATATGGGGTAAACCAAACCTGATTCTGGAATCTAGTCAGGTAAGTTATCTTTTACTTTCACTTTACCAGTGTGTTGGTTTACAGAGTAGCGTAAGCAAAAAAAAGATTCCTGCTCTTAGGCTCTTGCAATAGTAAATTAGAAGGGAGAGAAGCACAATCCTATGTTCTATCTCTTCCACCCTCCTTGAGCCAAAATTCCTGGCAGTAGCCACTGAATTAAGTGTAGTTTGTACTTAACTAATGACAATAAAAGCAGGAGTTGCATTAGGTGGCCCAAAGTACTACATGGCAGGAACAGGGGTTCAGTGCTTCATTTAAAATAGCTGCTAGTTGGTTTGAGCTAATCCTAGACAAAAATGAGCCACATACCCTGTATGTCATAAGAGGATTGTAAAGAAGTGTTTTGAAAAGTAACTACAAAATAGCTACTCTTGTGTTTATCATACACTACTGTTAAGATTCTCAAACTACCCTGGGTGGGATCCAGACTCAACCTCAGTAACTGAATGAATGGAGGGATGATTTTGGTGATTACTCCCTCTGCCCCCTCTAACCCCTTCCCCAAAAACACACCCTGCTCTGGAGCTGACACTGGGGAGGGTGGGATTACTGAATATAGAGTCTCCCTCTCCTCCTCCTCCTCCTCCTCCTCCTCATAAATGCTTGTTCTCTAGAGCTCCCACAAAACCTCTGTTGATCTTGGCATTGCCAGTTATTTTAGGAAAGCCGAAGAAGTAAAAAAGCTGTTCCTAGTTCAATAAAGCATGCTATAATCACAACTAGACTAAAAATCATTGGTGCTGAAGCGTAACAGTGGCTGAATGCTGTAACAGCTTTAACCTGACCTGATCCTGGCTGTAATCCTAAATCCTGCAATCCCCTTTGCCGTGGTTCATTATCTCTGATGTCTACATTTTTAAATGCTCTGTTCAAGAGGTATTAATCTTCATTTGAATTCCTTTAGTACTGAAGGTCACTTACAGAAGGTCACTTATTTTAATTTATTGGTGAAAATCATAACCATTAAATTTGGACTGACATGCGATTGTTTAATCTAAAATCTTTACCAGGAGGCTCTCTTTATATACAGTTTTATCAGTTTTTTAAACCTCAGATCTTGCCTAAACATGACATCTTAATTTAAATTATTCTCTGAATCAGAGGTTTTCAATCTTTTGAGTCCACTGCTCCTTTCACCAACTACATTCTTTCTGCGGCACCCTGAAGGCTCAGGAGCCCAGTTATGTCACCCCTTGCTTGCAGAGCTGGCAGGCTGTCACCCTTTTTCGAACACCCTCCCTTGTGGAGTGTTCCCTCAGCCTTCTCTCCTCCCCCCTCTCCTCAGAAGTCCTCTGGGCAGCTACTGTTGCCGTCCACTGCTCTACATCATTAAGAAACACAACTTCCATCTCTTTTTCTGTTTAGTTTGCTGTGACATCTGAGTTTCAAAACTATAGATTACCCTTTGCTTTGTTCTCCAAACCATCAGCGGAAACCATAGTTCTGAAACAAATTTCCACTTTGGTAGAGAGGGCAAGCGATACTCATGGTTTGGTGTTTAGCTGCCACAACAAACTAGGGGTAGCCTTAAACAGGCAGTCATGGGGAAAGAGGGAGTGTGTGAGCTCACAACTTGTTTCTCAGTCCTTCAAACCATTGTACTGTTGTATCGAGTGTTGATAAATTAGGATTTTAAAGGGAATGCCTGGCTTCTGGAGTGGGGAGGAATAATTTAGTATGAGCTTTTGACAAAAAGAAGCTCTTGTAAGACTGAGAACAGACATTGAAATTAAGACTAGGAGTTGATGATAACTGTCTGGCCAAAATGTGCATTTTAAGAATTGTAGCAAGTTCAGAAAAGGGATGTCATTAATTTCTCTCCTCTTGGGAAAAATTATGTGCAGACTATCTGGCCGGCTCAGAACTATCCCCAGCTACCTTGCCATCTCTCCCTCCCTCCAGAGAGAGCTTTTCCCCAAACAAACCCCATTTCCAGGTGAGGCGGTGAAGCAGGCAGAATCCAGACCCACCACTTCTTACCCCACATCCAAAGACAGATGCCCCATTTTCTTTCATTTTGTTTCCAACCCCATGAGCCAAGATCTTGCTTTTTCAGTCACCAAATCCTCAACCTCTCCAAAAGCTTTGTTTTGTTGAGATGGAAATCTCCCTCTAAACTTCTGGCTGAAAACTTCTGTTCTGCCAGGCCTATGCAGACAATGAAGAGGTATCTCCCACAATGGGTTACTGATCTTTGTTTTTAACTTTGCTGTTTTTAGCTTTTTAGCATTTTATACTTTTATTGTATAGTTTTATTTTATTTTTACTGTTGTGAACTGATTTGATACAGTTTGGTATATATTTTAATAAATAAAGCATTAATTTATGCTGCTAGATTTCGGAAAAAAGTGCTTTAGAGACACAGAGAGCAATAGAGACAAATGGCAAAGTTCAGATGGGACGGGCTGAGGAAATTGGCAAAAGTTGCTTAACCCTCTTCACCAGTGAGATTCCTTCATTAGCTCAAAAAGTCTTCTGTGGATGAAAGGAATGTCTCCATGAAAGGCATTATATAATATCCATTCTGTGAAGTCTATAACTGAATTCTGTTGAATGTCCAAAAGCAGTAAGGACTGTTGCTTTACGTTTTCAGAAATTGGAATTTCTAGATTGCATGTCTGGACTGAGGGTAGTGTTGTTTTTTCCTATTAACCCATAAACAGGAGCTATTATTATCAGCAGACAAGTATGCTGTTTACATGATGTACAAACTAAAATTTATTTTGAAGGTGAAATGCATATAAACACACTAAGTTTGTAAGTTCTTCCTTGATTCAAGAATACTTAAATGTTGGGCAAAACTATCATCTTACATCCTTCCTTTGTTTTGTTTTTGGCAATAGCTTACCTTCCTTTCTCTCTGCCAAGTTTCAATTCCAAGAAGCGACAAAGTGTAATTTTACTGTAGCGCTTCTTGTGGGAGCAGAGGGAGAGTGATTCATGTTGATTGAGCTAATGTGTCAATACAATATCCACTAAGATGGACACTGTCATTTTACTATGGCAACTCATCCATCAATTCTAGGAAACCAAGAGTCCAGTCTAATACCTAATCCACTGCTTCTACTTCCTTGGCTGTAATTTGAGCAGGTGGAGCATTTCTTCCTAATTTCATTGAAACAGTAAAATAGTAAAAATGAAAATTTCACATATATTTCAATATAAAATTTCACCTGTTTTTCAAAGCTGCCTGTTTCCATGCATCATGTTTTCCACATTCCTTTCCACATTCTTCTCTGTTGGTTCATTGATCTCTCTCATACGTTCAACTTACTACTCCCCTCTAGTGTGTGTGTGTGTGTGTGTGTGTGTGAGAGAGAGAGAGAGAGAGAGAGAGAGAGAGAGAGAGAGAGAGTGAGTGAGTAGGAACAATATAATTATGCAATTCTCTTTTAAGCAATCATAGGAAAATAGTGAGTTCGCTTCTGAATGGTTCCTTGGGGTCAGTGTTTTTTAAAAGGGAATAGATTGCTGCTGTTGCAGATGCTCCACTACATACAGGTCTAATTTGCTTGAAAGTGTGGAGGTATAACTTGCCTCTGGAACAAAATGTGATGAGGTAACATGAAACCTTTTCTTTTGAGGCAGAAGACCGTAGGTGTCTTACTTGACTAGTACAGTTTTATTCCTACCCCATGGGTTGTTGGTAACAGCACATTCCAACAAAGCAACATGGTTTGGTAGACCACATAGCCTCCAAATCAATGAAAAGTACGTTTGATATTTCTCTATATGCTTAGCATTGCTTTTCACTAAAGGGTTGGCCAAGCAGGTCATTGTGTTCATTAGCCATCCTGTCTAAACTTCTTTTGTCTGTTATTTTTGTATTGCACATAGGTTAGACTGCTGTGTAGTTTTCAAATTAAAATATTTGTGTCGCCTAACTTTTCTCTCTGTGTGCTTGCTCAGTAAAAGGACCACATTCTCTTTCTCTCCACTTTTTAAGAAGTGTCATGGCAATTAAACATCTCTTGGACTACAGTGGCCTAGTGATGTGTAGGCCTCAGCATTCATTGTTTCTGATAATAGGGCAAAATAGCTCAGAGGAACTTTAAGTTTTTGTGTTGAAAGTAAATACTTTTTACTTTGACCAAATACTTTTAAATGGTCAAACATTTTAAGGGCCTATGATTTAAACTCTGATGTCTCCTTTCCTGAGATCTACTGCTGTGATAGATCTGTGCATTACAGCCAAGTCTTAAGTTGATTCCTCTCCATGACTATAAATAGTTAGTGAGTCATAGACAACTGCTCCCCAGGTTAAGTGTCCGTCAGCTGTAGACCTCTCTTTCTGTCCTCTGGTTTTCAGTGATCTTAATACTAACCTTTCAGTATCAGGTTAGAAAATCTTCACTGCTTGAAGTCTCCTTTTTCATCCTCCCTCAAAAGTTTGACCAGATTCCTCTCTCGTTAAGAAGAAAAATAAAAACATGACATTAGCTTTGCACTTTTCTGAGTTTGCTATATTACCAGTCTGGAGAGTTGAACATTATTATGCTTCTTATTTTCAGAAGACCTTGTTACAACCTGATACATGCATTGCACCTAAAGAACCCCATTTGAAGTCTGTAACTTCCTTTTCCATTCCTTCTTAATACTGTGACCAGATGCAGATTCTAGGGCTTCATATCAACTAAAATTTTTTTTTCCTCACCTCCCCCCCCCCTTCCCTCAATTGCTCTGTTTACCATTCCACCCAGAAGTGTGGAGCCTCAGGCCTGGGGACCAAATGGAGACTGCCTCTCTTGTCTGGTTCTTTACCTTGACTGTATTGTGTCTTTGAACTGTAGTACAGTGGTGCCCCACAAGACGAATGCCTCGCAAGACGGAAAACCCGCTAGACGAAAGGGTTTTCCGTTTTGGAGGCGCTTCGCAAAACGAATTTCCCTATGGGCTACCTTTGCAAGATGAAAGCCCATAGGGAAATCTCTGGGACAGCGGGGAAGCGCAGCGCGTCTTCCCCACTGTCCTTGGACCTCCTCCGAAGGCTGGCGGTGGGGCGGAGAGACCTTCTCCCCGCGCCAGCCTTTGGATGGCTGTCCTGAAGACTTGCGGTGGGAGGAGGGTTTTCCTTCCCACCGCCACTTTCAGAATGCTGTTCTGAATGTTGGCGTGGGGAGGAAAAACCCTCCTCCCACCGCAAGCCCCGGGAACAGAGGAGAAGCGCTGCGCGCCTTCCCCTCTGTTCCCGTACCTGTCCTGGAGGCTTGTGGTGGGGAGAAAAGCCCTTCTCCGCACCGCCAGCCTGGCAAGCGGTCTCCATAGGAACGCAATAATTGACTTTCAATGCATTCCTATGGGAAACCGTGCTTCGCAAGACGAAAAACTCGCAAGAAGAAAAAACTTGCGGAACGAATTAATTTCATCTTGCGAGGCACCACTGTAATGTATTTTGCTTGCCTGGATAGAGAGGTGTAGTGTAGGAACTGCTGAGTTTATGCTACTGAACTATAGCTTGCCATAGAAAGATAGAAGTCACATCTGTTGCTGCAGCCACTGCTGGTATGGGGCCCATGCAGGGTTGCCCTTGAGGCAATGAGGTTCGCTGGCTGAAATGAATTCACAATCCCTAATCTAACATGATAAAGAGTTCCGGAGAACACAAAAGCTTGCACCCTATCTTGTGATATTTTGGTTGGCTTTATAAAAATATTTCCCTAATGTGGATTTTTTGGAATAAAGCTGCAAAGTGTTTGAACATAGTCACTGGTCTACACTCTAGCTAAGCAATGTACAGCTATATGGTAGGCACACCTGCATTTGCTCAGTTTGGGGTGATGCATGAATTGTGTCCACCTAGAGAAAGCAGATCTGGCCATAATGACACATGATACAGCATAATCCTAACCATGTCTACTCAGAAGTCAGTTCTGTTAAATCCATTGGGGCTTACTCCTAGTATAGTATAAACTGTATAGATTTGATAGTGTCTGTACTTTTCTCTCTCAGTACTTACTTACTTGGTTATTCCCGAATAACCGAGTTGTGCTATGGTGTTTGTAGAAATAGGTGTGTTTTATCCTTGAGTGACTTTTAATGTTCTTGGTGCCATCCTTTGCAGTTTCTCTGTGAGTGAAAAAACCCCAAACCCAAATCCTTGTAAATTAAACAGAGTAAAAGAGGGTATGAACACTTCTACTCTGTTGTGACAATGTGATAAGCAGGTGCTTGGGATTAATACTAGATTTGATTTGGGTTTTTTTGAGTTTTTACTCCAGATGTTACTGTGTGTTTAATTGGTTTTGGCTATTCCATTATTGGTATGTTGTATTTTTTATACAGTCAAACCTTGGTTCCCGAACAGCTTAGTTGCCGAACAAGTCGGCTCCTAAATGCCACAAACCCGGAAGTAAGTGTTCTGGTTTGCGAATGTTTTTTGGAAGCTGAATGTCCGAAGCGGCTTCCGCTTGAATGCAGGAAGCTCCTGCAGCCAATCGGAAGCTGCGCCAACAGTTTCAGGAGTCAAACGGACTCCCAGAACGAATTAAGTTTGAGAACCAAGATTCCATTCTAATTTGTTACTGCGTGTGTGTGTTTGTGTGTGTGTGTGTGTGTGTGTGTGAGTGAGAGAGAGAGAGAGAGAGAGAGAATGAATGACCAATGAAAAGGGTTAAAGGACCCTCTGGAATACTGTGGGAGGTAGCATGGAGGAGGAATTGCAGGAGTAAGGGTTGCTAGGTTAAAATCACCACCCTTCCTCCAGTGAGAGCCTCTGCTTGAGACCCTTCCACCAATCAAAGGAGCTCTGATATTTGCAGGAAGGGTATATTTGGATCCAAATCATTGACTAGGCTCTCACTTTGACCAGTAACTGTGCTAAAAGCCTCAAAGATTACTTAAGGGTGGCGCATGCTCATGGTAGCTTTGTATACCCAGGTTCAGCACATAATTAGGCTTTGGGAACTGTACTGTGAAAAAGCAGTGTTTTTCTTCTGATCCACCTCCATGTTCTTTGCAATTAGCAGCTATGTTGGCTGCCAGCCACATAGAAATGTTGAGGATGTGTTCAGATTTAATAAAAAAGCATAGCTTGTTGTGCAATTTCAAGTTGCTTGTACACCTTTAAGTGTAAGAGCAGAGCTATAGGATTTGGAGGCCCAGGTGGTATTGCCTTCACACCTTAGAGGTAATTGGGAGGATCTACGGTAGATAAAGTGATTCGAGCTGTGAATTAGGTTGTGAATTCTGTATCCGAAGACTTGTTAGCTGATGGAAAAATGTATCACCACCAAAGTGTCAGTTCTTTGGATAGGTATCTATTTGGGCTGGGAAGACTGGAGAGAGATAATCTGAACCTTTAGAACCACAAGCATTGTACCGCAGAAGTGGTTTAGTCATGCTGGCCACATAACCCAGAAAGCTGTCTGTGGACAAATGCTGGCTGCTTTGGCATGAAAGGGAGATGAGCGCCACAGCCCCATAGTCGCCCTTGGCTGGGCTTAACCGTCTAGGGGTCCTTTACCTTTACCTTTTTAGCCCTGGAAAAAGCACATCTGAGGATTCAGTTAAATCAAATGATTACCTAAATAGAATTATTTTCAGGAGCCAAGAGCTCGTGTCTTTTTCTTTTTCTTTCTTTTTTTTTTTTTTTGTTACAAGACTACCGTGAACTCTATGCATTCTGCTCTGACTCAGCTGAAAGGCTACTGTATTGAACATTTATTTTTCTAGAAAAAGAGGTGCTGCCCCCTGGCGTACCACCCATTATTCTACCATGCAGCACAAAACCTCCAGACAAAAACCTGGCGAACCAAAGGCTTATATCGCCTAATAGACTTTTATAAAAATAACAAACCCTTGTCAACACAAGAAATACAAGACAAACTAGAAGACACCCAAATGACCTGGTTAACACAACACCAACTACATGCCTTCTTAAACAACCCAACAGTAAAATCAGCAGCAACTAGGCCCCTGACAACCTTCGAAAACCTCCTCCTAACAACAAAGG
The DNA here is from genome assembly GCF_964252035.2 of Podarcis erhardii. Lineage (NCBI taxonomy): Eukaryota > Metazoa > Chordata > Lepidosauria > Squamata > Lacertidae > Podarcis > Podarcis erhardii. The sequence goes on along the minus strand of NC_138507.1, from coordinate 7,943,782 downwards.
GAAACGGTAAAGGGACGGTATCCGCAGTATACAAAATACTACTCCAAAATCCCGCAAATCCCCTAGACACAATCAAAAAACAATGGGAGAATGACATAGGCTATGAGATTAACCCCACTCAATGGACCAGAATGTGGTCTAAACCCCCCTTTAAATCCATATCAACAAAAAGAAAAGAACTCACACTGAAACTCGCCTACAGGTGGTACCTAACACCAAGGAAACTAGCGCCAATACACCCAGGAACCTCACCAAAATGCTGGAGAGGGTGCACCTCCTCAGGCACATACCTCCACATGTGGTGGGAGTGTCCCAAAATTCAACTATTCTGGACAACAGCCATACAAGAAATATGTAAAATAACTAAGCAAGTAATAGACATCACCCCAGAATTGGCCCTACTAAACATCTTCCAAGACAACAATGCCCATTTACACCACAAAGAACTTATAACCCACCTGCTCTCAGCAACCAGAAACATCATAACCAGACACTGGAGAGACCTGTCAGGAGTAAGCATGGACCAATGGTACCAAATAGTATGGGAAACAGCCCTACTAGAAAAATTAACTAATAAACTGAAACTGACACGGGGACAAACAGAAGAAGACGCCTTCACCCCGGTATGGCTCCCCTTTATCACATACACAGCCCAACAGGACAACGACAATAATCCACCAACAGCATACAAATCAATATGGCTAACCTGATCCAAAACACCCACCCACCTCACTCACACACGAAAACAAAGATCACCACAGCCAATCACAAGCAAACAATCACACCCTAAGCCAACCCCAACCTCTCTCACCACCAAAGGAACACAAGTGAACAACACAAGCAACGCTGACACCAAACTCTACATACATTAAACATAATAGAAACACCGCCACCCGACCCCACCCCCATCCATCCTCCCTCTCCCCACCCCCCCTTTCTTTTTTCTTTCTGTTTTCTTCTCCCCCTAATGCCTCAACAAATGAAACGGATTTGTAAAAACGTTACATGGAAGAAGAAGAAGAAAAAAAAAAAACGAGGCACTACACTTCTGTAAAACAAGAAAATCCTTAATAAAAAATATTTTAAAAAAAGAAAAAGAGGTGCTGGAACTCACCATGAACACCTCCCTTGTTCTCTTATAATGACAATGGCACCCACCTGAGAGGTGTTGGAACTCAGTTCTGGTGAGTTCCTGCTGAAAACAGCTCTGGAGATGTCATAATACAATAACATCAATCTAAGTCATTCTCACAATGCACACATTGAAATAAACAATGCTTGTTTATTGCTTGTTACTGCAATCCATTGATCTCAGTGAGTATTACCTGGTTGGCTAGTACTTAGAGTGTTTCAGGGTGTTTTTTCCATATATAGCATGTAAAATCTTGAGATGTATTTAGACTTGGACCTGTTCTGTTCTTACATATTTTATATGTAAATTGATTTAATATTTTATTAGGAATTTTATTCTTAGCTGCTGATGCTTTTCCTGGGAATAAATTCAGTATATCAGGAATTATTATTTGTTATGTTTCTGTCCCACTTTTCCTCCCAAAGCAGCCCATGGTGACAAACATCAAAATGTTAAAGCAATGCAATTTTAAATAAAAAAATAACCATGTTAAAAATATTTTAATATAATCATTTAGAGCATCTAAAAACATTTAAATAATACTGTAAAGGTAAAGGTACCCCTGCCCGTCGTACGGGCCAGTCGTGTCCGACTCTGGGGTTGCGCGCCCATCTTGCTTAAGAGGCCAGGAGCCAGCGCCGTCCGGAGACACTTCCGGGTCATGTGGCCAGCGTGACGACGCTGCTCCGGTGAGCCTGCACCAGTGCAGCACACGGAAACGCTGTTTACCTTCCCACTATAAAGCGGTACCTATTTATCTACTTGCACTTAAGAGTGCTTTCGAACTGCTAGGTGGGCAGGAGCTGGGACTGAACGACGGGAACTCACCCTGCCGCGGGGATTCGAACTGCCGACCATACGATCGGCAAGTCCTAGGCACTGAGGTTTTACCCACAGTGCCACCCGCGTCCCAAATAATACTGTACTTCACAGTTATTAATTTCTAGGTTACCATATCCAGTAACTTTCAGGCATCAAATGCTTAAGTAAACAGGATGTTTTTGAATAGTCAATAATGAGGGATACAGCTTAGCAGGAAGGAGATTCCACACACAGAGAATCACCTCCAGGAAGGCCTTGTTGCAGGTCTGTGCCAACAAGGCAGCAACCAAAGGTGGCACCACTACCTATTAATGACTTAGAATGAAATTTCTGGTGTATGTGGTTTTGGAAATAAAAACAGGAAACAAAAATAGGTATATAAAAGATTATTACTTAACTTCACAAACAGTCTATCAAGGTGCATTTTTAACTGTGTTTCCCCACCCTTTTTTTCAGGGAAATGAGGCAAGCTACCCACTGGAAATGTGCTCACATTGTAAGTTCAAACCTACGTTAACACTTTTTTCTACTAAGCTATGATTTGAAGGCTCTATTTATTTCGTAATTGTATGAAGTATGTCTTAGTGCAGTTTTTAGTTATTGCGTTCTTATAATGTATGCTTCTTCGGTGAATGCTTGGGGTTGAATCCAACAAAGTTTGTGCACAAGCAGAATGGAATTCCACTTGCACAGTAAGACATCCTCACACTTCACAATCAATTTCAAAGGGTAGGGGATTGAACAGATCTTGATGGTGTGGTGGGAGCGGGGCTGTGTGTGTGTGTGAGGGGAGAGGGAGATGAAATCCCATTGTGTAAGTGGAAGTGGAAGTACGCTTGCACAACATTGAATTGCACCCTTGTGTATTTATGGTAGAGTCTAAACCAGCAATTAAAAACCCATGCTAATGTGCAGAATGTGCATCTATTCCAGTACATCGTGTGTCATGCTAGCTGTTCAGCCTGAGACCTGTGAATGTATCTGCCCTCCACATAGAATCATCTTGCCAGACAGGGCTTCCACCTCACACGGAGACACACTTTTCTCCCCAAGGACTCTTCCCTCCCCCCGCTCATGTTGACACCGTATGTTTCAGCACACACACAACAGTGTTAGTAGGGCTGTTCATGCCCCCCCCCCCATTTCAATATGGATTTGGTAATCTGGATTGGCCCTGGGGTGATCCTGACTTGATTCCAGAATTGAGATGGTGATCAGGAAAAACTAATATTTGCCAATCTAAACAAAAAAGAGACACAAGACAATAAACTAACCACTGCTAATAGAATGAGGGCCTGGTAGTATAGGAAAGAATTACACACACCAAGAGAACAGCTGTGCTTTCCAAAATAGGGCCAAAATTGGAGCAATGTGTGACACTGCCCTAAATAAGATAAGGCAGACAAGAATTATTTTTAAAATAAGAGGATGGGACTGCTGGTTTTCTTCCATCCTTTCTTTCCCCAATCAAACATGGGTATAAGGCTGGAAAGGACTAGAGGAAACTCAGACAAGCTGAAATATTAACAAAACCACCAAACTAACTGATCACCGACTTTTTCAAACTTTCTTATATTGTGTCTGTTCAGAATTTAGGAGACAGTGAATTTGGGCTTTCGAATAATATCTCCTTTTACTCTAGATCTCGGAGGCTACTGTAACCCCATGCACAGCACAAACTGGTTACACAGCCCCGGTTGTTAAGCTAAGACACCCTTCTGGGTTTCTTGAATATGACATTGATTCTATGACATAAGAATGTAACTAAAGAACAGAACAGTTTTATTGGGTACCCTTTCAGTCTTTAGCCAGCAGGACCAGCTCCTCTGAGTTCTCTCCCACTTCCCAATTTATCAAAGATCCACTTTTAAATTGTAAACCTTTAAAAAAAGGTTACATCTTGCCTTTTGTCATTTATAATCACAAAGTTGCACTATCTAGGTTTCAAGCATCTGCACTGGTTTCTTGTAGTCTTCTGGCCTTGATTCAAGAAGTGCTACATACTGAGAGGGATCACTTTATTTTCCTGTATCCTGACACAGTCATTGAAATGGAGCAGTTTAGAAGCGAAATGCATCTTTCACAGTAATTCCTACAATATTCCTATAGGCATGGCTTATCTTCTTTTCACAAATGGTGGTCTGCATAAAATCAGTGAATTCATTATTATGATTTGATTTGAAACAAGAATTAATAAGTTGTATCTTCATCATAGTGGTTACTCCTGCACATGAATTTCATAAATTTTGAACAGCATAAATATACAAAGAGGTGGGCGGTTTCCTAGCTCCAAATTACACTTCAACTTTAGACACCTAAAGCTGGGTGTCTTCTGAAGGCAGTATGATGTTTTCTTTATTACAGCAGAATTGACTGACTGCATTTGACAGCCCTTTTAATTATTTGCATGATACATTTAATCTTTTTTAAAATGTTATGTAACTCTTATGGGAAAATTCCAGAATAAAGTTCTGCTAGAATTAGTACTCTGACCACATTCAGACAGAGCGATCTTAACCCTTATCTAGGGAATGATTGGAACAGCTGAGCCACAGCACCATCACATTCAAAATTCTGGGTAAAAAAGGGGGGATGTTTTGAGTGGTACCAAGCTGCAGCAGAGGGACCCAGATCAGACCCCTTTTGACGGTGAAGCATCTCCCCCATCATTAGTGAGCCTGGGCTTCATTTTACCCCCCAGAAACAAACACCAGAGGGTTAGAATTGCTCTCTCAAACTACCTTTTTCAATATGAGAATTCCTTGTTTTCTCACAGACACATTTGAATTCTGTTCAAAGGAGAAATAAAACTGTAAATATAAAGCATTTTCTGCAGCCATCGTTGTTTATAAACTGCTATATGGCAGGTTTGGGTTTGTTTCCCTGTTAGATGCATGGCAGGTAAAGCTAAACTGTTTTACTCTGCCTTTCATTGTGACTGCAACTTTTCAGGTGTTGATTTATTGTAACAGTTGTAGTTTAAACAAACTTTTAAAAATCGATTGTGTTCCACCTTTTGATGGAATTTTTTTAGCCAGACTTAGAAGTTTTTCAGTACTCATGCAGAAATGAGGTCCTGGAATGAGACCATGCCCATCCCATCAATCAAGAAAACAGATTTGATTTTCTTCTCTCCTGCAGAAAAGACAGCTGTGGTGAATTCAGTTCAATGCAATCTAAGCTAGTATCTGAATAGCACCTTTTGTATTTCTACCTAATCACAAGGAATTGAAATTGATACAAGATTTAAATGATTGAATTTCTTTTTGAATGATTATTAGCTGACTCCTTTTTGAAGATCCTTGATGATGTTATATACGGTTTAACAGAGCGAGTCTATGATAAAGCAGGATGGATGTTTATATAGTTGAGCAGCCATGTGACTAGAATTAGCTAGTATTATCACTCCTTTGAACATTTGAGTCAGCATACAGTAGTTTATAGTGAGCTGTAAGGTTAAATGTGTCATGGCATGCCCTGTGAAAAAAGGTGAGCAATTTGAATTGGTAATGTTTAAAGCTAACCCTTTTGTATAGAAGTATGTAGAGTTACTATATACTTTTAAAGAAATACCACTGCATTACAGTAAGTCATTGCTTCATATAAAATAGTACAGTGAACTGTTTCTAACAATATACTTTTTTCTCTTTCCTTCCACCCCAGTTGATGCAGATGAGATTAAACGATTGGGAAAGAGGTTTAAAAAGCTTGATTTAGATAATTCTGGTTCTCTGAGTGTGGAAGAGTTCATGTCTTTGCCTGAGTTACAACAGAATCCACTGGTACAACGAGTAATAGATATATTCGATACAGATGGGAATGGAGAGGTAGACTTCAAAGGTAAGAAGCCATTCTCTCTGGATATATTAAATTTAATATGTGAAAGCAGTGTGTTCACACTAGTTAGAACATTCTGCTGAAACTTGGCTTTTTGGTTTTTTTCAGCGCAATCCTATACATGTCTGCTTTTTCAGTCCCATTTAGTTCAGTGAGACTTACTCTCGGGTAAATGTGTGTAGGATTGCAGGCATTGTTTGAATTAGTACATCCCATAGAATATGTGTGATAATTTGGTTCTTTGCTTGGGAAATGGTTCACGAAGGAGGAGGAAATGGAATAGTCAGCATTTTGCGGTACTATTTTGTGAAATTTATGTTGCTGCTCAGTTGTTTGGTGAAGGACCTCTAATTTTCCAAGTGCATAGAAAGTTGTCTTTCCTATAGTATTATAGGGAACATATCAATTTAAATAATGGTATTATGTAAGATCATTTCCCTTAAGATCTAACTTGTGACTAAGGCTGCAGTTTTATAACATACTTATGAGTAGTCCCTTGAACCCAGAGGGGTTTGCTTCTGAGTAGGCAAGCATACGATTGTGAATGCTGACAACTTATGTGAGGCTGTTAACTGCCAGAACACATTGAAAAACTTATTTTGGCTTCCACTTACTTAGGCTTGTTTGAAGAAAGTCATAATCCAGCAAAAGTTCAGCAATTTTTTTCCTGTTTTAATGGGAGGTATTTTAAACATATTCTTGATTCTTCCATTAATTCAATATTACTTAAAGGAGCTTTACTTTGGCTTCATAGAGTCCTAATTTGGGGGATATATTACATGACAGAAACTCAGCTCACATATTTGGCTATAGTAATCTTCACTAGTTATTGCTTGTCACTACAGGGTTTGACACACAAAATTTAGAATGTGAACATTGAAGCTCTTATTTTAAATTCTAAAATTGGTCACTATCTGACCTTAACTAGGATGTGAATTTCAAAAACATAAATAGCTGCTCCACTGAAATACAATTTTTCTGCAAACAATGGCTGGATCTCGTGCAGGTATACAGATAGTGGCTTGGGTCTGTAAGTTGATAATATGCAATTCGTAATCTCATTGTAGTAATCATCATTTAATGCCCTTGTTTCCTTTGTCAAATCTTAACTCTAATTTTTCTGTTTGCAGCATAGGTCCTAAGGGGGCAGGGTCTAGGAATGAGCAGCTTTCCTTCATACTAGTACTGGCTCAAGTTATTACCCAGAGTACCTGGGTAATGTGGAAATCTGGGGCCTTAATAGGATTATCCTTTCACCCATATGCACATCTGAACAGTATTATTCATACATTCTCTCTCCCCCCCCCCCAAACAAGGGAAGTGAAATAATAATAACCTGGAGTATATTTTATTTTAAGCATTTATATTCCACTTATTTGCACTACCAAGACACTTTGGCCTCCTGAGATAGGGTTGTATCTAATAGCACCTTCAAGCAATGAACTTGATCCTTCAGGAGGAATGCAACGCTATCCAGAACAGAGCACACAACCATTCCCAAATGAGACAAACAGTTTAAATAAAACTATGGAAGCAATAAAAAGCAAGGAGTTCAGGAAGTTTTCTCCCTTCAGTTTTAAAGGGAAAGTATGCCAGGTACGGTAAACAGTAGCCTTACATTTGAAGATGGGCCTGTCTTTCCTAATACTCTACAACTAGATATTCCAGTGAGCACAACCCAGCTATACTGATTTGCTCTGCCTGAAGATATTCTTCTACCCAAGAAAGTATCAAAGATGTGCATAACTATGGAAGCCCTTTAGTTGTTATGTTCTTATATTGCAGGACACTTACATTTGAATATTTTAAGTCACCATATACTTTTAATTCAGCCTTGACATAGTTTCAAGTTTTTGGATAAGGTTAGGATGTGCATTTAAAGTGTCATTTGTGTGCAGCTTTTTAATGAAAAGCCACAAAATTACAAATTAGAAGGATGACTTTAGCACTTGAAAACTACATTATGTATGTTTAATAGTTAGAGGCCTGCTGCTCACATGCAGTTTTTCTACATATTTTTACTGAATTTGACTGATGCCAAACTATAGTGACTATAAATATATGCTTGTCTGCCTCCCTTCTTAAAATGTAGAATATTTTTTACCTTGAAGGGAGTAGGTGGGGGACTTAGAAGTCATAGCATCTGAAATGCAGTCAACTTTGGTTGGTTTCATTCTTTATTGCCACCTCTTTTAGTTGTCATAATATCAAGCCTCTAACTGTGAGTTGGAAACTATGGGTGCTTTTAGTTGGGGGCGTTACCTCAAAAACTTCCAATTTTTGAGTGTACAATGGGCACACATTTATCCACACACACTTATTCTTTCAGTCATGATGTTCCTTGCTTTTACACCACCTGCCGTCCATATGAGTGGGCAGAGCTTGATGAAACCATATGTAGACTGCTTTTCTGTCATTCCCCTGCCCTTTGCTAACTTTTTTTGTTCTGGTCATGCTCAGATATTTCTATCCCTGTGCACAGATACCTTAAAAAGAAATCCAAGAAGTACAAAAGAGCACAATTGTGAACATTATAAGCGTTAGCATGTTCCACAATGGGCAAAATGAAAGCAGGGGTGTGTGTGGAGGGGGGGGTAATGATTTCCATTTGGTTTTTCTTCATAAATTGATACTGAGGTCTTGTCCAAGACTATTAATTTACCTAACTAAGGCTTTTAGAGGGACATAGGTGGCGCTGTGGTCTAAACCACTGAGCCTTGGGCTTGCCGATCAAAAGGCGGTTCGAATCCCCGTGACGGGGTGCGCTCCCATTGCTTGGTCCCTGCTCCTGGTCACCTAGCAGTTTGAAAGCACACCAAAAAGTGCAAGTAGATTAATAGGTACCGCTCCGGCGGGAAGGTAAACAGCGTTTCCGTGCGCTGCTGTGGTGTCGGTGTTCCACTGCGCCAGAAACGGCTTAGTCATGCTGGCCACATGACCCGGAAAAAACTGTCTGCGGTAAAGCGAGATGAACGCTGCAACCCCAGAGTCGTTCACGACTGGACTTAACTGTCAGGGGTCGCTTTACCCTTTACCTTTTTAAGGCTTTAAGAAGAGTGATTAAGAGGTCTTTCACAACACTCCACTATATTGTTTTGAAAACTAAAAATGAGATTAGTCTCTTAAAAGCAATCCCCTACATGCTTTGTAGAGCTCATGAGAGAAAAGTTGCTCTGAAATCTGCGTTCTGCAGGTGGTAGTTGGTGGAAATAGTTAGGCGCATCAAAACAAAATAGCTAGGTTATGCTCACGTGAGGAGCAAACAGAAGTAAGGGTATGGTGATAAGGGGCCACTGAGCAAAACATTACCAGCATTTGGTGAAATAGGCCACCAGCCTGAAAGGAGCTATCACACTAGCAGTGACTGTGTATATATTCTCTGCAGAATAGATAAATGGAAATCAAACCAAGAAAAACTATGGACTGGCATTTTAAATTACTTTGTGTGGACACTGCAAAAAGTCTATGGTAGCATCAATTCCACCTGGAAGCACTCTACATATCTTAAATGAAAGCTGAGATTTTTATGAGTATTGTGAAGCCCATAGGACGCTGTAGCACACAAAAACATTGACCAACCTAGGCAGACCACATTCAGGATTGACTTCGAGAGAATGCTAGACATGCATTACTGAAGTCCACAGGGGGGAATTGTATGTTATGTAATATGTAAAATATTTTATAAATGTTCTTCTTGCCTTTATTTTGTAGAATTTATAGAAGGAGTCTCTCAGTTCAGTGTCAAAGGTGACAAGGAACAGAAGTTGAGGTGTAAGTATCAGATATTTCCTTAGCTGGCAAATAAAGTTTGCAATTGGGCAGTTGGGGAGGGGGTGGATAAGAAAATCATTATTGAGATGTCTGTTCTATAATAAAACAGTAAGTACTTTGAAATAACTTGAATATCAATTGAAAATCCTTAATTATGTGGAGAATGGAAAATTAACATACTAAATCTTTTCTACAGTTCAAGGTGAAATACACAGGCTTTGTGTTAGGAGTTGGTTTTTTTTGTAATTGAAAGTACCTTAGTGCAGTGTTTCCCAACCTTTTTTGGGCAAAGGCACACTTGTTTCATGAAAAAAATCTCGAGGCACACCACCATTAGAAAATGTTTAAAAAATTAACTCTGTGCCTATATTGACTATATATAAAGTAACTCTCTTTAATAGGCATCAAATAAACACAAAGAAAGTATTTTATAATTACTTTATTATGAAATAGTAAGTACCGTATTTTTCGTCCCATAGGACGCTCCGTCCCATAGGACGCACCTACTTTTTTTGGGGGGGGGGAAATAAAGGGAAAAAAAAATTCCTTTATTTCCCCCCCCCCCCCAAAACCAGGTCGGGGAACAGTGGGATGGCGGTGCTGCGCCTCCCCGCTGTCCCCCAAGCTTGTGGGGCTGGCCCATGTCTGCCTGGCGCGAGGGGCGCTCTGCTTCAGGGCGCCCCGCGCGTCGGGCGGCAGGCTACAGTCCGCAGCATGGGGAACCCTCTGTTTCAGGGCGCCCCACGCGCCCCCCAGGTGCGCAAGGCTGGCCAACACCAGCGCGGAGCACGGGGCGGCCGGCCGAAGCAAGCGGCGATGGGATGTGGGAGGAAGCTCGCTCGCCGCCCCGCGTGTGCTCGCCGCCGCCCCGCCTCTCACCGCCCGACTCGCCCGCCTCCCTCCCACGGCACACCAGGCAACGTCTCGCGGCACACTAGTGTTGGGAAACACTGCCTTAGTGGGTGTTTTAGATCTGTAGGTGCATCACTAAAGCTTTTCTGGCCCTGTTTGTTTTTTACATAATGAAATACTATGCCTGCAAATATTGTGTCATTTGCCAATAGTAAAGCATAGAATGATTTCTTCACCCCGCAGCCACCCATATAGATATACACCCCACTAGAGAATTCAGACTTAAGGCTGCCCTAGCATATAAGGCTTTATCTGTTTCTCCTTCCCTCTGAAAAGCTGCTTCGTAGGGTTGGGGAACCCCCTAGAACAGTGTGGGAGGTGGTATTGGAAAGCACGTTAAAGTGCAAGTAGATAAATACCGTATTTTTCGCACCATAGGGCGCACCGGACCATAGGGCGCACCCAGTTTTTAGGGGCGGAAATCAAGGAAAATAACATTCCCCTCCAGCCCCAAAGAGCAGCATACAGGCTGCACACAACCTCTCCCTGCCGGAGAGGTTGCGCGCAGCTATGGAAGAAGGCAAGGCAGCGAGCGGGATGGATCCCGCTCGCTGCTTTGGCTTCCCCTTTAGCCCCATGCAGCCTCTCCTTGCCGGGAGAGGCTGCAAGGGGCTAAAGAATCCATAGCTCCATGCAGCCTCTCCCTGCCGGAGAGGTTGCGCGCAGCTATGGAAGAAGGCAAGGCAGCGAGCGGGATGGATCCCGCTCGCTGCTTTGGCTTCCCCTTTAGCACACAACCATTCCCAAATGAGACAAACAGTTTAAATAAAACTATGGAAGCAATACAAAGCAAGGAGTTCAGGAAGTTTTCTCCCTTCAGTTTTAAAGGGAAAGCATGCCAGGTACGGTAAACAGATGGATCCTGCTCGCTGCTTTGGCTTCCCCTTTAGCCCCGTGCAGCCTCTCCTTGCCGGGAGACGCTGCGCAGGGCTAAAGAAGCCATAGCCCCGTGCAGCTTCTCCCTATGGCAGAAGCCTGCATTCGCTCCATAGGACGCACACACATTTCCCCTCAATTTTTGGAGGGGAAAAACTGCGTCCAATAGAGCGAAAAATACGGTAGGTACCACTCCGGCGGGAAGGTAAACGTCGTTTCCGTGCGCTGCTCTGGTTTGCCAGAAGCGGTTTAGTCATCCTGGCCACATCCTGGCTGTACGCCGGCTCCCTCGGCCAGTAAAGCGAGATGAGCGCTGCAACCCCAGAGTCGTCCATGACTGGACTTAACAGTCAGAGGTACCTTTACTTTTACCTTTAACAGGTAAAAATTGTTTTCCCAGACCCTGCCTGGGAGCAGACGGGGCACTCTAGATCAGGGATCAGCAAACTTTTTCAGCAGGGGGCCGATCCACTGTCCCTCAGACCTTGTGGGGGGCTGGACTATATTTTGAAGAGAGAAAAAATGAATGAATTCCTATGCCCCACAAATAACCCAGAGATGCATTTTAAATAAAAGGACACATTCTACTCATGTAAAAACATCCTGATTCCCAGACCACTCGTGGGCCGGATTTAGAAGGTGATTGGGCCGGATCCGGCCCCCGGGCCTTAGGTTGCCTACCCATGCTCTAGATCCATCTCAATATGTTTAGTTAGAACTAAGACCCACTAATATAAATGAAACATATTTCCAGATAATTGGGTTCAGGGTTTCAACCAATGTAACCAACTCTGAAAGGGAGTATGCCAATCACTTTGTAGCCAGACAATTACGGTGACATTGAAGGCAAATTATACCAGTGTTTAGGATTGAAATGGCACAGCTGATCTAATAGAAGCTATTTTTTCATATATCTGTGATACCCGATATTGCTGTAAAAAGACAAGGTGTCTAGATGAAGTGTGTAACACTGATCTGCAGTAAAATGTTCCTGTCAAGTCTCTTCTTCACTCTTCCAAAGAAAATATAAATTTTTAAATATAAATTTTTAAAAATACCTGAAAGAAAGTTGATCTTCTGTCTTTGGAACTTCACTAAGTGGTGAAAGTAAGAGCCTTGGCTTCAATTAGGAAACTGAGTGAATGGTATAAATAAATGCTATAAATAAATACTCACTGACTTAGCTGCTAAGATAAAGAATGATTTATGAACATTCAACTGCTCAGAAGTTATTAAACAATCAGAATAAGTCTGTTGTGTTAATAGAAAACAGTGCAGAAAAGGAGAAAGGGTATCACCAGCGTGTAAGAGAAAGAAAACATTGAATGGGCCACAGAAGTCATATTTGCTACTGAGCTTTTCTTATCTTGCAGTTGCTTTCCGTATCTATGACATGGACAAAGATGGCTATATCTCCAACGGGGAGCTCTTCCAGGTTCTGAAGATGATGGTTGGGAACAATCTCAAAGATACCCAGTTGCAGCAAATTGTAGACAAAACCATAATAAATGCAGATAAAGATGGTGATGGAAGAATATCCTTTGAGGAATTCTGTGCTGTAAGTTCATTTTTAGTAAAAGATGTTTATATATGCATTTTTCATTTTCAACTTTGCCCTTGTAGATGATGTCGTTATTTCCTAGAAAATAACCCATTTAACTTATTCCATTGTTTTCTTCGACATTCGTCTTCAATTCTTTACAGGATAACGTATTAATTTTGCTTTAAACCCTTCCCATTTTAAGTCTCCTTATTGACTCAGCTGTCCTCTGGCAGTTCTTTTCATTCACATCATATGGGCATTCTGGAGACTTGACATAATTATCCTCTGCTACTAATTTGATTGCTTCAGTTATCATAGATTAAAGCTTCCCCACCTTCAAATGTTTTAGGTCTTCAGATGTGAGAAAAATTAGAATCTGTTGCAAAACTAAGTTGTAATTTCATTCTGTGCTAATTATACCCACTTGGTAATTCAGGGGTGGGCAGGCCACTTTTACTGCCCACCTGTCAATTGCCTGATGTCATTATGACACGAGGTGAGCAATTTTTCCTCTGCTGCGTGCAAATCATACTACAAAAGGAAATACAAGCCAATCGTTGCTTGAAGTTGCTGCTCAACAGCTTGATAGGCTGTGACTCCAAGCCAGTTGCCTGTACCATGTTCCCATGGAGAACTCAGTCGTACAGCCTGTCCAGTGGGTTTGAAGTCTCAACCTGTCAGCAGATAGGCAGTGGCTTTAATAATGATCATCATCATCATCATAATTTATTATTTATACCCCGCCCATCTGGCTGGGCCTCCCCAGCCACTCTGGGCGGCTTCCATAGAAACCAAAAATACAGTAAAATATCACACGTTAAAAACTTCCCTGAACAGGGCTGCCTTAAGATGTCTTCTGAATGTCAGGTAGTTGTTTATCGCTTTGACATCTGCTGGAAGGGCGTTCCACAGGGCGGGCGCCACTACCGAGAAGGCCCTCTGCCTGGTTCCCTGTAGCTTTGCTTCTCGCAATGAGGGAACTGCCAGAAGGCCCTCGGCGCTGGACCTCAGCGTCCGGGCAGAATGATGGGGGTGGAGACGCTCCTTCAGGTATACTGGACCGAGGCCGTTTAGGGCTTTAAAGGTCAGCACCAACACTTTGAATTGTGCTCGGAAACGTACTGGGAGCCAATGTAGGTCTTTCAAGACCGGTGATATATGGTCTCGGCGGCCGCCCCCAGTCACCAGTCTAGCTGCCGCATTCTGGATTAGTTGTAGTCTCCGAGTCACCTTCAAAGGTAGCCCCACGTAGAGTGCTTTAAAGCCCACTGGAGTTCCTCTTGCCCCACTATGCACAGTCCGCTGCCTGTGGGGAACTCTGTAGCCTAGCTGTCCCCAGGCTTTCTCTCACGGCCGATCAGCAAGCCTCCATTGTCAATGCACAACTGAGAACACACTTTTAAGGCTCCCAGTTGTACACTGGCAACAATATCTCTACCTGCCCCACACTTGATTCTGTGCTAATTATACCCACTTGGATTAATATGTTGGCAGGTGGTCTTTTTTTTTTTTAATTGGTATCGTTGGCCAAATTGGCACCCATATAGGGCCCAGTTAGGCCCACGAGCCAGACCTTTAATGTCATAACTGTCTTGCACACTGTTTTTGACTCATTACTTAGGGTTGTAGCCAAGGAAGCCATTGCTTCGATGGAAAGATTTCTGCTCATGCACAGAGCTTTGCCTCCCTTTCCTTCTGCCCACACAAGCCCTGAAGGTTTGGGGGGAAACCCCAGAGCAGATTTGGGGTGTGCGCACTGGAGGCATGTGGGAGGAGAGGGAGGTATCTTTGCATGAACAGAAGTTGTTCCACAACTACAACCCTGAATTTATGGAAACGGACCTTTCTTGAGGTGAGAGCCTCTTTCTGTGAAGATCAGATCAGAATCAATTGATTTAAATTACCAGCTGTCTTGCAAATTCTCATATAATATTCTTGTATCAACATTTCAGGTTGTAGGAGGCCTAGATATCCACAAAAAGATGGTGGTAGATGTGTGACTCTTTAGGACACCACCCAACACTTTTGCTTTCTTCTCCATCTCTGAAGATCTGCTCAAGACGTCCAGCAACGCTCTCTGTGTATTTAAATGGAAGTATTTTTCTCTGTGAAGCCACATTTTCCAACATGAGCCTCATGAAGCCAACTAAGTGTTATTGAACTTTTATTCTCTCAATAACTCGTGTAGCACTTTAAAGTCTGAAGGACAGCAAGATGGAAAGAGCATATCAGTGTGGTGGAGAAAGGGAAGGGGGTTGGCTTTTTAATTTATTTTTCTCATCTTTTATAACAAGAAAATATCTATCTATATATATGTGTGTATTTATATATAGATATATATATGTAGCTTTCTATATGTAGTAGTTAAGTGGGCTTTAATTTAATATACTTGATTCAGAAACAAAAATAGAGTACAAAGTGCCAAGCAGAACATTAACAGTTCGATATATGGATATACATCTTTACTTTTATGTCACACAGTTTTATATATATAGTAGAAGAATGTAAAGTTTTAAATGGTTGTTAGGTCAACTCTTTCCTTTTTCCTGTGACTATTTCAAATATTTATATATTGACTGGCAGAGAAAGCATTGTTTCCTGTTATTTTCCCTAATTACATTTTTGTAAGACAGGAAACTGAAGTTTGTTTATATACCTGTTGATATATTACCAGGGACTGCATCTTTGCTCGATAGCTCTCAGTACAATTCTACTTATTAGGATGAGAAAATGTAATTTAATGTTAATGCCAAGAACTAGTCCTTGTGTGCAAATAGGATTTAAAAGTTGCTTATGGCCATTTAATCCCTTCACTTACTAAATGGATGCAGTTGCACATAATATACCCTTAGTAAGCATCAGCTGTGATCCATTAAGTCTAGATAGAGCAGTTGAAAGTATTTGCATTTGTTTCTCAGCACTTAGCTTAATTAAGAATCTAGAATTAACAAGACAATTGTATAGAGTTCCCATTGCGCAGTGAGACTATAAAACCTTTCTTGCCATTAAGTTATGTCCCAACCATATAGATTCTTTTATGCATTTAATGTAGTAGTTCCAAGTTGCATAAATAAACTGGTAATATTTTATATGTGTGTATATAGGATTATTACGGATATTACGGGGGAAACATTAACCAATGCCATAGGGAAGGAGGAAAGCTTCACTTTATCTAAATTTATACCTCTTGTTCTTCTCCAGCATTTGGAGGGGGTCTCTTTTTTTTTTTTCTAGATTTGTCCATATCATGACTTGTAATGGATAGTAACTTTATATGTGTGATATAAAAGTAGCGAGCCATGTTCTACAACTTTATATCATCCATTTCCTTTTCTGCAATGGTACTATTGGCTAGAAGAAAAACATTCATTCGACTTTTAGGATAGCGCACCCTTTCCTGTGTAGCAGTTTTTTCCTATTTAAAAGGTTTTATAATTGGCAATGGAAAGGGCAGGTTGTATGGACTTAAATCAGCTGCCTGCCTGCCTGCCACAGCTGTTCCTTCAACTGAGTGCTGCACATCATGGGCTCTGTCTGTGAGAGAGAAACCCAGGTGCTTGGGGTGTCCTTGCATGACATGAAGTTTTGCATGTAGATCGATTTGAAAACGTTCCTCTTGTTTACATGATTTGCATAATTTAAAACGATAATGTTGCCAAACTTTGGTAAATGTTAAAAACAGAGAATCTCCACTACATGTAACTTTCTTCCTCTGGATCAGTCCGTGGCTTAGAATCTCAGCCAGTGGTGGTATCTGTTCCAGTGTCAACTGCCATGTGCTCTGCTTCAAGGGGGAACTAGTCTTTTGTGAATTTTTTGTACATAAGTATTTGTTACAAACATTTTAGCAAATGCTTTCTATTTCTTAATTGCTTGTGCATATCCTGGCTGGCGTTATAGAAAAATAGTGCTAACATTACTTTCTTATTGGGGGACGAGCCTTTTTTTTTTTTAGTTTGTGTGTGGAAAATGCGTTATGTTGAATGTTTAGATTTTCCTCTGCATGCTACATCATACACTGTTGGAACTATAGGAACCTTCATACTGTATGAATAAAAAATAAAATATTTGAACTTTACCATAGAATTGTTGAAGCTTCTATAGAACAGGCAAGTAAATGCAAAACTAAAACATTTCCCCTGATTTCAAGTTTAAAATGGCAGTTTATGTGTTTATGCATAAATCCCAAGCAGTATTTGACCACATAATCAGTGACAGATATTCAGCTGCCTCTGACTTACCTTCTTGGGATACTACTGTGTTAGTCAAAACTTCCTGAACAAAACTAACTTGTAGCAAGCTGGTGGAGAGATATAGTCTTACTAATAAGACAGTGGGATGTAAAACCTTAATCATAGCTTCAAGTGTAATTTGGAGTACAATTTAATGCACACACACACCGGCCATCAATACTGGCTTGGATGCAATGACATTCATGCATGAGTAGAAAGCACTTCCTAAATGCAGAATAGGACACATTGCTCCTGAGCCGCATTACCGTATTTTTTTGCTCTATAAGACGCACTTTTCCCCTCCTAAAAAATAAGGGGAAATGTGTGTGCGTCTTATGCAGCGAATGCAGGCGGGACTGCCCTTCTCCCTCCTCGGGAAAAGCCCCCCAAGAGCCGCACACACGCTCCACGCGCTCTTTAAAGGGAGGGCAGCTCTTGGGGGAGCCTTAGCCGCGCGCAGCCACGACAGCAAGCGGGATCCCGCTGGCTGTTCTAGCTTAGCCACGGGTTGAAGTCTCCGCAAGGGAGCGGGGAGCCTTCATCCCGCTCCCCTGCGAAGGCTTCGTGCGGCTATCCCTGGCTTTTGCACGCTCTGTCCCTTCCCCCACCTCCCAGAAAAGCCCCCAAGAGCTGCGCTCCCTTTAAAAGAGTGTGCGGCTCTTGCGGGAGGAAAGCCAGTAGGGTTGCTTTCGCTGAAGCCAGGAGGGCAAGAGGGATTGGTGTGCACCGATCCTGCTTGCTCTCCTGGCTTTAGTGGTAGCCCTGCAAAGCCTCCTGAGTGGAGATGGAGGAGCTCTCCCTCTTAGCTCAGGATGCTTTGTGTTCCTTTCTTCTTTCTTGTTTTCCTCCCCTAAAAACTAGGTGCGTCCAATCTTCCGGTGCGAAAAATACGGTATATAGTAGAGTTCCAACACTCTTGACTGGGCTTTTGAGTACGAAGGCCTAAAGACCAATTTCAGCACCCATGGAAAAGCAGTTTGCACCCCAGGGGGTACACCAAAACAGGCGTGATTTCTGTACCCCTCAGCATGGTAACCAATCCCTGTTAGAACAACTTAAACTGTGTTCAGTATTTTACATAAAGCTTTTAGGGGAGTGGGATGCAAAAATGAGTATTCACTGTCTTGTCATTTAAAGCCCAGTATCTTTAGTATTCACAATACTTAAACTGGGGTGTGAAGAATTATTGTAGGGTAGCTTATCGGGTGCATCATGTCCTATTAAGAAGAGATAATAATAATAATAATAATAATTTATTATTTATACCCCGCCCATCTGGCTGAGTTTCCCCAGCCACTCTGGGCGGCTCCCAATCAGTATTAAAAACAATACAGCATTACATATTAAAAACATCCCTGAACAGGGCTGCCTTAGAGATGTAAATTAGCCATCTAATGCAGTGTTTAAAGCAGTCATAGCCCAAATACAGTAAACAGACTGTGGCTAGTTTCTAATTTGAGGGATATCGGTGGTGGAGGTGAGTTTCCATGTCAACACACATATCACTGGTCCAACATCTGCTACCGAACACTGCAGGAACTCGCAAGACATTTTCGGAAAGCCCATAGGAAGCAAGCCCATAGGAAATTCGTTTTGCGAAGCACCTCCAAAACGGAAAACTCTTCCGTCTTGCGAGGCATTCGTCTTGCGGGGCACCACTGTACTGTTGTGGGACCACCGCACAGAATTATCAAATTGGACATTCATGTTGAAACACTGAGGTGTTAGGCAAGTTGGCTATAGCAAAACTTTTGTTTGCCATCTTTATTACATATGCTCATCAGACAGTATGTCTGCTGGAGAACAGAGTTACACTCTTTCCTACGCCCATGTTGGAGCGAAGAGTTGCCACAGGCTTTTTTCTTCAGTCCCACTGTTTCTGTATATGAGTCCTTGTACAGAAAAATCCATTTAGCTTCAAATCCAGCATTGTTCGTCTTAAAACCTTTCTGCTGCTCTGCTGGCCACTGCTCTAATATTGCCATAAACCTTTGATGGAGGACTTCCTGTAGAAGAAAAGCAAAGTATTAGTACTGCTGATAATGAAATTCAGCACTTAAAATGAAAATATAATTGATACCAATATTGATCTTACTAGACATAATCCTAAAACCTACGATGAACATGCACACAAAATTCATGCTGATAAGGAATAGGAAAAATAATAAAAAATAGATAAAACCATGAGTACTAATATATTCAAAAGAAGCCGCTTTCAAACAAGTATTTAGAGATGCGTAGCCCTGTAGATAGGAGTACAAAAGCTGCCTCTGAACTTAATTTCCTTCTGTATGGGTACTAATGGTTATACCTACCTCTTACTACCATTCCGGATTATTAAAGTCATAAGTAATTATTTTTGCTCAGAAATGTAACGTCTCGGCCATCAATAGAAGCAAAGCCAGTTAAAAGTCCTAGCCCAAAGCAGACCTCTTTAAATCCAGATTTCCTTTTCTTAAAAGAGGCTTACCTAAGATGAGGTTGCAGATTGCTGTTCGTGCCATTTTAATATTCTGGAAAGACCCTAAAATATGAACTTTCCTGTAATGAAAATAAGAAGTTTTACTTTACATGTGGAATGTACAGTATTTAGGAATATTTGACTAATACCTGAAAAAAAAATCCTTTTAGTGACCCCAAAGGACCAAACAGTCTCACATTGGTAGAATCAGCACCTGACTGAGCTGTGCCTCCATAAGGAGAGATTTCAGTCATCTATCAAGATGCTCAGCTCTTTCCAAATCCTAAGTATTAAAAGTAGCCATGGCATCATACTGTCCTCATCTACTTCATTTCAGATCCATTTTGCTGCACTGCATGATAACAACCACACCATCTACCGTAGCACACCGAGGGTGGCGGCAGCGGTGGCTGAAGAATCCATCTTAATTGGGGCTAATCCATTCTTTACTTAGTGCTGTATCATGAGGAATAATTGTCACAAGAAAACATACACAGCTTTTTGAAATTGAGAAAATATACCTAGAGGTTTCGTCAGCTGCCTAGTAAATGACGTAGCCAGATAGCATCTTACTGCCTATTCAGGGTCCCCTACAATCACTTTTAAAAAGTCTTGTCCAGACAGAACGTTGCACAGAAAGTACACCAATTCATATTCATACCACGAGAAAATGTTATAGGCTACTGGATTATACTTACGAGTCTGCAAGAACTATTCGTGTTCTGGTCACATTTTCAATAGTGAATTTTGTTTTTCCACCTTTCCCAGCAATTCTTCCTATTGCTCTAGAAAGATGATCTCCTTTTAA
The DNA here is from genome assembly GCF_964252035.2 of Podarcis erhardii. Classification (NCBI taxonomy): domain Eukaryota; kingdom Metazoa; phylum Chordata; class Lepidosauria; order Squamata; family Lacertidae; genus Podarcis; species Podarcis erhardii. The sequence continues at coordinate 7,923,388 of NC_138507.1, read as the reverse complement.
CGGCTTGACTAAAGAGAAAAGGTCAATGTTACTTCATCGTACACATTTTTCCAACCTAGTCCTAAATAAGTTTGTTCTGGGCTCAATGAATGATATGGGTGAATGTGATGTTGCACAACTAATGCTCAGTAGCTGTGAACCGAGTTAGTCTCTTGAATCATTGAGAACCACATGAGAATGAAATACTTTTAAATGTTTATTCCAAAACGAATGATCAAATTGAAGCAAGAACTGTTAACTGTTAAAACTAAGGCTGCAAGCTTTAACAAGGAGATCAGACAACTAAAGTTAAGGAGACACATGCTCTGCAATCATTTTACAGTGGTGCCCCGCAAGATGAATGCCTCGCAAGACGGAAAACCCGCTAGACGAAAGGGTTTTCCGTTTTGGAGGTGCTTCGCAAAACGAATTTCCTATGGGCTTGCTTCGCAAGACAAAAATGTCTTGCGAGTTCCTGCGGTTTTTTTCCCCTCCCACCCCTTTTTCTAAGCCGCTTATCTGCTTATCTGCTAAGCCGATAAGCCGCTAATAGCGCTAATCCGCTAATCCGTCAATGGGCTTGCTTCGCAAGACGAAAAAACCGCTAGACGAAGAGACTCGCGGAACGGATTAATTTCGTCTTGCGAGGCACCAGTGTATGTGTTGTTATAATAGGGAAGGAAAATGATACTTAAAACAGCCTTTCATTTTAATAGTGAGCAGCAGCGTTTGTTACTAGTGTAAGTGCTTACACATCCCTCAGTAACTGAAAAATGCACCTATACTGAGGTTTTGAAAACACAAGACCTTCAAAATGGAAGACTCACCATCTGTTACTTCAAAGGATTCTAGGAAAAGGTCATCTAATCTGATGAGAGCAAGTGCATCCTGGAAGAGAGTTGTGGAATTTGAAACTTTGTATAAGAAACAAAAAAAATACTTCTCAAAAGATCAGTAATCTTACAGGGCAGGCACAGGACCTAATTAGGGACAGTATGAAAATTAGAACAGAAAAATAGAAATGACTGGCAGCGGCTACTGAATTTTACTTTGTGGCATGGCTAAAATGGGTCACCTGACGTGACATCCAGTGATTGACAGTCCTGTGAAAATAGCTCATAGGGGGTTGAAGAATCCAGGATATACAGGGCAAGGCAATGTCACAACAGCAGGTGTGATGAGGACTTCTTCCTTTGCTCCCCCAATCTGTCCTATGGGGTTCCTCTGTAGCCTTCTTAGACTTTACCGACTGGTGGGGTCTGCGTTGCTCCCGGACGGGAGGAAGGAAGTCAAATGACACTGAGGTTGATTCAGAGAAAGAGTTTATTCTGCTCTCCGGATAGCAGAAGGCACTTGCGTGGTCAGTCCACAGCAAGTCCAAAGAAATGAGAAATTTCATGCAGTATATATATCCTCCAGGCACCCTCTCCCCCCTTCCCCAGGAATCCAAGCATGTCAGCTTATACACGTAAGTTGACATCCATGACCATAAACAGTTGTTCCTGTTCCGGCACTCTTGACCATAAAAGGTTGTTCCTGTTCCTATACTCTTATCTTGGGGCAGGAGGTCACCAACTTCTAGCCCCGTTCCTTGGTCTCTTGTCAGACTTGACAAGGTCTGTGCGTCTTTGTGGTCAGGATGTAAGATAAGACCCAGACATGCCATCCCTGCTCTACTCGGAACTGGCAAGGCCACTCATTGCCGTCACGGACTGATAAGGGAGAGGGCTTTGAGCACTTGTTTATACAGCTAGGTTTTCTGTTTATACATTGACTCAAGAGCTCAAGTTAATGCATTTTTGAAATGCTCCCTTGGAGAAGGAAAAATGTGGAGTTTGGGTCCCGTTTCAGACTGACTGCACAGAAACCCATTCCTTCGCCTCAACCCTTAAACAGATTTTTTTGGGGGGTTGGTGGGCATGGAGAATGCAGGAGGAAGAAGGGATGTCTCACTACCAAAAGCCCAGTGCATGGAGGACACCACAGTTGGCTATCATTTGTAGCTTTTAAAAATACAAGTTCCACAACAGGAGGATCAAGGCATATTAGCAAATATTAAGGAAAACTTTCCAAAGTCAATATTAATCTGGTACTTTTGCTCCTATTTTTAAACCATTACCTTTGTTTTAAAAACCTGGAAACATCTACTCTGGCAAAACATATTCCCCTTTTGACTACAAAGCACCCCAAAGAAAACAGCTTTAATAAATTCTAAAACAGAAATTATACATGAAAGTCAAGCATGCAGATCTCAGTGCAGGGATGGCTGGAACACAGCACAACAATACAAAGTCAATTTCTTCATTTGGATAACAGATTGTTAAATCTCCATTGTTCAAAAGACAAAAGAAATCCTTTACCCTATGCATGCCAGAGAATCTGTTTAAAAACAAGTAACTCACCTCAACTTGAAATCCAAGTAGAAAAGCTTTCACAAAATCAACTGCTTTTGTCAAAGCACCTACGTCTTTTGTTTCTTTACAAGTCTAGAAGAGAAAATAAGTTGTTAAGATTTGGGCAATGGAGCGCTGGGAGATTTAGTATACAAGCTGCTCTACTCTACATCATTCAACTTAAAAACCAAGCTCTGTGTTTCCATTAACACAAAGGCGACTGACTACCTGTTCCTTCCCCCTACAGAAGCCTATGCTGACAACTCCCAATGGTCAACTTCACCTTAATTTTACCCATTCCTAAATCTGTATTATATTTACCCTTACAAAAACACTCTGCAACAATACATAATGATTTTGTAAAGTCATTCTGCACTGAAAGTTTTATTCCGCATTGAAAGTTAACTCTCCGTGATGAACGGCTCAGATCTAAGTTGTTGTATCTTTGCATTACTAAGAAATAAGTGAGGTTCTCCTGAGATTAATGGAACTTCCACAGCACTGAATTATCCACTAACCTCAATGACTCTGCCCCAATGGCTTCGTTATTTAATTTAGCTAGTTAAACAGGAGAATCCATTCTGTCTGGATTCGGCTTTATCTGAGATCCCCTGGAACTGCTCCAATGCCAGCCACCAAATGGCACTGCTGAGACTATAGTGCTTAAATCCAGCCCACTACTACCTGCTGAACTTTTTCACTAGGAACTAGGGCCTGACCCTGTCTCCCACCCTGCTTTTGCGTCATGTCTTTTTAGCCTGTAACTGCTGTGTGAGCCCTTTTCGGCTAAAGGGGCAGGGGGACATGCTTTCATTAAAGGGCAAATACAGTGGTGCCTCGCAAGACGAAAAGAATCCGTTCTGCGAGTCTCTTCGTCTTGCGGTTTTTTCGTCTTGCGAAGCAACCCTATTAGCGGCTTAGCGCTATTAGCGGCTTATCGGATCAGCTGATAAGCGGCTTATCGGATCAGCTGATAAGCGGCTTATTGGCTTATCGGATCAGCTGATAAGCGGCTTAGCAGCTTAGAAAAAAGGGGGGGGGAGAAAAAAACCCCGCAGGAACTCGCAAGACATTTTCGTCTTGCGAAGCAAGCCCATAGGAAATTCGTTTTGCGAAGCACCTCCAAAACGGAAAACCCTTTCGTCTAGCGGGTTTTCCGTCTTGTGAGGCATTCGTCTTGCGGGGCACCACTGTACTAGGTCCTCCCACTTTACAAAGCACCAGATGACACGACATGGGAAGAGAAGCTGCTCGATTGCAGGCAGTTCTCCTCGTCCCAGGGCCAAAGACCTCATACAGTAACTAGCACCTCCCTCTCTGCTACCATCAATTCTGCTCAACACATTCTGGGCAGCAAAGGGCATGCTGAATTTGGGACAGCCAATTGTCTGCTTGTGACTAAATTTGCCCCTTAACTCATAGTTTAATTAGAATGGACATGGGATTAGTTCAGCAGTCAGGTTTTCAAATCTTTCCTATCTATCAATTATTCCTCCTGGCATGAGGGGACACAGGAGAAAGGAGAGGGGTAGCCACAAACGAGCATTGTGCCCCTGTGCAATCTTTGGTCACGATGGCTTACCATGATATGTTCTAGGAAAACACATCCTACAGCTCACCTTTATCTCTACGTTTCTTGTTTTTAAATTAAACCTAATTTGAAGCTGTAAGTGTTCTACGATAGGCGTAAAAATTTTCATCCAGTTTTCTTTCAGAGGTGTGTATCTGTTTGGTGGTACAGAAATTTTCCTCACTTCACCTTTTCCACCCTATAATAAAAGACCAAAAAAGAAAGAAAGAAATGTTGGTTTTAAGAATTTTTATTATATTAACTGTACACTTCCCTGATAAAGCTTTTTTAATGCAGTATATAAATTCCTATGTGTACAAATAAATAAGATCCCTTTGCACCAGAATCTAAATTGCATGACAAGTAAAATTACTCTTAAGTATTCAATTCAATGATTAGCTTAATGTTTTGCTTATAACCTTAGGAAGCCCAGTTGACTTATTTTTGCTAGAAACTTTTACTTTAAGTCTGATAGGTGGTGTTGTTCAGGTAACCAAGTTTATACTGACCTAACAAGCAGTACAGAAACATATAAGGAAAATCATCCCATAACAGTATAGTGAAGACAGAACTTATTCAGAATGATCAAACAGTGTTGAGAAACTAGGCTGTATAGCACAAGTTTAGAGTAAACATAGTACATGCTACCACTTCCCCTACCTCTAACCAAGATTCAGGTTTGGGGAATATTCACATACTGAATGCTGAATCCTTCCAAAATTTTCAACCATAATTTGTCTCCCTGCAACGCCCATGAATTCAGAAATGGGGAGGCAGAATAACAGCAAAAACCTAGCCAAGAATTTAAGTTTTGATCATAACCCACTGAGTGACCTGCATTGGCCAAAGCAGGATTTGCATTAGAATGCAGAACCAAACCAGTCTCAGAAACTAAGAAATATAAGTTAATCACCAGGTTACAGTTGCCACAACATACTGTTTAGTCGCCGTTCCCCCCCACAATAAGGTTTATTGTTATTATTATTAATTTCATTTCTATTCTGCTTTATATTTTAAAGAGAAAAAAAATCAAAGTGGTTTATAACACATTAAAACATCAAATAAAAGAATCTAGAATAAAATAACGACAAGATGGCCAAAGATCAGCCAGCTGGCAGCAGTGTCTCTTGATGCTGTGGCATGTGGGGGAATGTCTGAAGCAGAAAACACACCAGCCAGATGGGGATGTCCATTGCCAAAACTGGCGACAAGACATCTTCACTTGTTGGTAGCAAATGGACCCACACCAGTCGCAAAACGCAACTGGAGCCTGTGGAATTTCGAGCACTGAACCAAATCAAGGTCTAATCACAGTACCCCGTGTCAAGTAATTCACTATGATACAAGTGCCCGTTACATCTCAAAACACAGACTCACAGAATTATAGAGTTGGGAGGTACCCAGGGGCCCATTTATTTTAATTATTGAATTTATATACTGCCCTTTACCTGCATGTTGCAGGGCAGTGCACAGAATAAAATCAAAATATAAAACCACAAAATACATACCGTATTTTTCCCTCTATAACACACAGATTTTTTCTCCTAAAAAGTAAGGGGAAATGTCTGTGCGTGTTATAGAGCGAATGTGTGGTCCCTGGAGCCGTTTGTCCCAAGTGCATGGCAAAAATCAGGCAAAAATCATATTGCGCCGTCACGGAGGAGAGGAGGCTGCTGCTTTCCTGCATTCTGCCTCAGGGTCTTACTGCCCACCCTGTTCTGTTTCGGTTGCTGTTTGCTCAGACGGAACAAAGAGCAGTGAAATCCCCTCCCCTCCAGGCAACCCCTCCCCTCCAGGCAAGTAGAGAGGAAAGCAGAGCGTCCCTGCTCCGGTGGTGGTGGTGCTGCTGCTGCTGCGTCTGGGGACTCGGCAGGCAGCGGAAAACATGCAGATGAGAGAGAGAGAGAGAGGGCGGGCTTGAGTGGGTGGGTGGACTTTTGCCTTCCTTCCCCCCCCCTTAAACCCCTCTCCTGCATTCTTAGCCAGCTGCTTCTCCACACACCCCTCTCGTGCTCCTTGTCCCTTCTATATTTTTCCTTCCCTCCCCACTTAAAACGTGGTTACAAAGCACGGATCCACATGGATCCTCAGGATCTTTGCATTGGGTCACCCCAAATTCACCATCAGATCACATAGCAATGATCTGATGCAAAAACAGGGCTGCAATGGTGCAAAAACGTGGTTACAAAGCATGGATCCACATGGATCCTCAGGATCTTTGCATTGGGTCACCTCAAATTCACCATCAGATCACATAGCATGTCCATGGCTACAGCCTGCCCCCCCAAAATCATGTACCCACTGTTGCCTGGGGCTGCAATGGTGCAAAAACGTGGTTACAAAGCATGGATCCACATGGATCCTCAGGATCTTTGCATTGGGTCATCCCAAATTCACCATCAGAACACATAGCATGTCCATGGCTACAGCCTGCCCCCCCAAAATCACGCACCCACTGTTGCCTGGGGCTGCAATGGTGCAAAAACGTGGTTACAAAGCATGGATCCACATGGATCCTCAGGATCTTTGCATTGGGTCACCCCAAATTCACCATTAGAGCACATAGCATGTCCATGGCTACAGCCTGCCCCCCCAAAATCACACACCCACTGTTGCCTGGGGCTGCAATGGTGCAAAAACGTGGTTACAAAGTATGGATCCACAGGGATTCTCAGGATTTTTGCATTGGGTCACCCCAAATTCACCATCAGATCACATGTCTGTGGCCACAGCATGAAGCACAAAAATGATACATCCACTGTTTCATTCAGAATGTTTTTTCCCTTGTTTTCCTCCTCTAAAAACGATGTGCGTGTTATGGTCAGGTGCGTGTTATAGAGCGAAAAATACGGTAATCAAGATAAAAGCAGCAACAACCTAATACGCTCCCCTCACAAAACCCCACATTTTAAAAGAGGATAGGATGTCAGTCAAATCAACCAAAGGCCTGGTTAAAAAGGAACGTTTTTGCCTGGTGCCTAAAGATGCGTGATGAAGGTGCCAGGCGAACGTCCCTGGAGAGAACATTTCAGAGATGGGGAGCCTGTTCTTGTGTTGCCACCCTCCAGACCTATATGACTCCTGGCACAAAGTGGGGTGGGAAAAACCGACTGTACTTCACTTGAAAATGATAGTTGCACCCAGGACTTGCAATACCCAAAGATTTCCCATAACATGATCTAAGATCTTCTCGTATGACCATCGTGCAGAAAGTGTAGTGCAGTGACTAATGTTTCCAACTCTTCGAAAGATCCCATCAATGGTGTCTCTGAAAAAATTTACACATCACTTGGGAAGACAGGCAAACTAATGCCAGTGTGCTGGAAGAAGCAAAGATCACCTGTGTCGGAGCAATGATTCTTCAACATCAACTTTGTTGGACTGGTCATATTGTGTGGGTGCCTGCTTGTCATCTTCCAAAACAACAACGGAAAGGGTGCTGGTGGTCGATAAAAAGTTTAAAGACTCTCTCAAGGCAAATCTAAAAAAAATGTAGTATAAACACCAACAACTGGGAAACACTGGCCTGTGAGCGCTCCAATTGGAGAACAGCCTTTACCAAAGGTGTCATGGGTTTTGAAGACACTCAAACTCAGGATGAAAGGGAGAAAGGTGCTAAGAGGAAGGCAAATTTGGCAAATCCTCACCGTGATCAAATTCCACCTGGAAAACTATGTCCCTGCCTACAAAGGTTTGTATAGTTAAAGCTACGGTTTTCCCAGTAGTGATGTATGGAAGTGAGAGCAGGACCATAAAGTAGGCTGATCGCCGAAGAATTGATGCTTTTGAATTCTGGTGCTGGAGGAGACTCTTGAGAGTCCCATGAACTGCAAGAAGATCAAACCTCTCCATTCTGAAGGAAATGCCCTGAATGCTCACTGGAAGGACAGATCCTGAAGCTGAGGCTCCAGTACTTTGGCCACCTCATGAGAAGAGAAGACTCCCTGGAAAAGACCCTGATGTTGGGAAAGATGGAGGGCACAAGGAGAAGGGGACAACAGAGGACGAGATGGTTGGACAGTGTTCTCGAAGCTACTAGCATGAATTTGACCAAACTGTGGGAGGCAGTGGAAGACAGGAGTGCCTGGCATGCTCTGGTCCATGGGGTCACGAAGAGTCGGACACGACTAAACGACAACAACAACAACAACAATAATATTGCATTTCAAACAAGTTCCAGGCTTCATTCAAATTAAGCGTCTTGGAAAGGATGAGGAAACAATGGTTAACTTCACTTGAGGATTGCAAGAAAATGCAGTTGGCCACACCTTTACCTGACTTCTGCTTTCAAACAGAATTTCTTAGAGCTAAATTAAAGTACCTAGGTGTGTCGTCTTTAAGTGATGGGTTCATATTTCTCCAGAAGCAAAGCTATTTGAAATCAGGAGAGCTGTGGAAGGACATGTGGCTCCAGAATTGGCCTCCGCAGTCACTTACGGACTCGCTGTTAAGACCCTGTTCATCTTACTCGGCTACAAGCGATTGCCAAAGAGGAAGAAGTGTGTCGAACTAGGGGAGAGAAGGGTTCGAATCCCCCCTCAGCCATAAAGCTCACTGAGTGACACAGGACCAATCTGAGCCTGACCTACCTCACAGGGTGGTTGTGGGGTTTTTACATGAGGAGGAAAACCACGCGAAGCCCCTTGGAAGGAGCACAGGTCTATAAGCCAGTGGCGTAGCGTGGGGGGTGCAGGGGGGGCCGGGCGCAACATCTGGGGGTTAGGGGGCGCAAATCCATGGGTTAGGGGGCGCAACATCTGGGGGTTAGGGGGCGCAAATCCATGGGTTAGGGGGCGCAAATCCACGGGTTAGGGGGCGCAAATCCACGGGTTAGGGGGCGCAAATCCACGGGATAGGGGGCGCAAATCCACGGGTTAGGGGGCGCAAATCCACGGGATAGGGGGCGCAAATCCACGGGATAGGGGGCGCAAATCCACGGGTTAGGGGGCGCAAATCCACGGGTTAGGGGGCGCAAATCCACGGGTTAGGGGGCGCAAATCCACGGGATAGGGGGCGCAAATCCACGGGATAGGGGGCGCAAATCCACGGGATAGGGGGCGCAAATCCACGGGTTAGGGGGCGCAAATCCACGGGTTAGGGGGCGCAAATCCACGGGATAGGGGGCGCAAATCCACGGGATGGGGGGCGCAAATCCACGGGTTAGGGGGCGCAAATCCACGGGATAGGGGGCGCAAATCCACGGGTTAGGGGGCGCAAATCCACGGGTTAGGGGGCGCAAATCCACGGGTTAGGGGGCGCAAATCCACGGGATAGGGGGCGCAAATCCACGGGATAGGGGGCGCAAATCCACGGGTTAGGGGGCGCAAATCCACGGGATAGGGGGCGCAAATCCACGGGTTACGGGGCGCAAATCCACGGGTTAGGGGGCGCAAATCCACGGGATAGGGGGCGCAAATCCACGGGTTAGGGGGCGCAAATCCACGGGTTAGGGGGCGCAAATCCACGGGTTAGGGGGCGCAAATTACTTGCCTTGCCCCGGGTGCTGACAACCCACGATATGCCACTGCTATAAGCGTAGCAAATCAATACGTCACAGAAATAAAAACGAGGCCAGAGGCGGGACGTGGCCCCCGAGCCGCCCTCGCAGGGCCTGGAGGGCCCGCCTGGCCGCACGCGCCTCTCCCCGACTCACCCCGAGAGCCTCTCCGCGGAGAGGGGGGAAATCCGGCCGCTTGAGGGGCGGAGGGCCCTCGGCCGTCTCCATGGCGCCTTCCTGGCGCTCGCAGGCGCGCCGCTTCCGCTTGCGGACCCGCGTGAAGCCTTCGCCGGCAGCCTGCGCCTCCATGGCCGCGGGAGGTTCCGCCACCCGGCTCTCGCCGGCAGAGCCCTCCATGCCGAGTCCGCGGGACACGCCGAAAGGAAGGAGCGGGCCCGGCGGCCTGGGAAACGTCATCACGCCCCCGACGTCACTTCCGCCGCTCTAGTAACCCCCCTGTCGCGCTCTCTATCGTCTTGCGGCCTCCTTCCCTCCCCCCCCCATTGAATAGTAGTAGCAATAATTAACAACAACAATAGTCGAAGAGACCATGAGGGTCATCTGGCCTAACCCGCTGCAATGCAGGAATCCGAAGCAGGGTTCAAAGACCCTGAGAGTCTCTTGCGCTACCAAGTGAGCTATTAACCAGGCATAGGCAAACTTGGCCCTCCAGATTTTTTGGGACTACAGCTCCCATCATCCCTGACCACTGGTCCTGTTAGCTAGGGATGATGGGAGTTGTAGTCCAAAAACGTGGCTGGCCAAGTTTGCCTATGCCTGCTATTAACTAAGAACAACAACAAGCAGTACAGTATATCCAATTTCTACGCCGATCTAAAAGGGGGTATATACAGTGGTACCTCGGGTTACATACGCTTCAGTTTACATACCCAGAAATAGTACCTCGGGTTAAGAACTTTGCTTCAGGATGAGAACAGAAATTGTGCTCCGGCGGCGCAGCAGCAGCAGGAGGCCCCATTAGCTAAAGTGGTGCTTCAGGTTAAGAACTGTTTCAGGTTAAGAGCGGACCTCCGGAACGAATTAAGTACTTAACCTGAAGTACCAATGTATACTGAATGAGGTAACTGTTAGGTGGATTTTTAGCTGGTTGACTGAACCCAAAGAATGGTCAGTACGGTAATTGTGTGTCATAATCCTGGGAGGAAAAGTGACCAGCTCATCCAGTTTGAAGATGACACTAAACTGGGAGAGGTAGCTAATGCTGCAGAAGACATAATCTGGATTCAAAATTATTATTATTATTATTATTCTGGATTGAAAATGAACTTTACAGATTAGAGAGCTGGGCTCAAATTAATTGCAACAAATGTAAAGTTCTGCACTTAGGCTGGAAGAACCAGACGCACAAATATCAATCAATCAATCTTTATTATGGTCCAGAGACCCGACAAAACAAGAATAAGATAGGGACATCTGGTTTAATAGTAGTACATGTGAAAAGTATTTGGGGTTTTAGCAGACCACAAGTTCAACAGGAGTCAACAGTGTGATGCAGCAGCAAAAAAAGCTAATGCTATTCCAGGCTGCATCAACAGAAGCATAGGGTCAGACCCCACCTGGAATACTGTGTCCAATTCTGAGCACCACTGTTTAAGAAGGATGTTGACAAGCTGGAACATGTGCGCAGGAGGGCAACCAAGGTGATCAAGGGTCTGGAAACCAAGCTTTATGAGGAGCGATTGAAGAAGCTGGGTATGTTTAGCCTGGAAAAGAGGAGGCTGAGAGGAGATATGATAGCAATCTTCAAATATCTCTAGAGCTGTCACATGGAGGCTAGGACTCGAACCAATGGCTTCAAATTACAAGAAAGGAGATTCCAACTTCACATCAGAAAGAACATTCTGATGGCAAGAGCTGTTTGACAGTCAGAAGATGGTGGATTCTCGAAAGGGGTCAGGTTCACCGCATGTACTGTGTTAAAGGAAAATATAATGAAAATGATGTACAGATGGTATTTGACTCCTGTAAAATTAGCAAAGATATATCATAACTGCGATAATCTATGTTGGAAATGTAACGAAAAGGAAGGAACATTTTATCATATGTGGTGGACCTGCCCCAAGGTGAAAGACTTCTGGGAAAAGATATATAACGAATTGAAAAAAATGTTGAAATATACATTTATAAAGAAACCAGAGGCCTTTCTTCTTGGAATAACAGGTTTGGAATTGCCCAAGAAAGAAGTAAAATTATTTTTGTATGCCACAACTGCGGCTTGTATTTTGTTAGGTAAAAAGTGGAAAACCCAAGAATTACCAACGATAGAATGGCAGATGAAAATGATGGATTTCTCGGAGCTAGCCGACCTAACCGGAAGAGTCCGCGACCAGAAGGAGGAGGAGTATCAGGAAGATTGGATCAAATTTAATGATTACTTAGTTAAACATGTTAAGTTAAATTAACTGAAAACAGCTTGCAGATACTTAATTGGCTTAGGATTTTATTCAAGTTAAGTGATGAATTAATAGGTTTAATTTCATCATGTGAAGATCTAAGGATGTTAATGTTTAAGTTAAATATTTTAAGAACTATGATTTGGAAAACCGTTAAAAGGACATGCAATGAAATTCAACCAAGGGGAAGCGAGGAAGTCACTTAATAATGTTAATAAGTGTAATTTTTAATAAGGTTATGATTTATGTTTGTTTGTTTTATGTGTTTGTTTGTTTATAATGTTGTGAAAATTAGGTTTTTTTCTTTTTTACTTTTTATTTCTACTTTTTTCCTGCCTTTTGTGTTGTATTGTGTATTTTTTGTTTTTTTTATGTTTTCTTTTTTGTAACCTTTAAAAAACCTGAATAAATATTATTTAAAAAAAAAGAAAAAGAAAATTTATATTAAAAAAATTTGGGAAGAAGATGGTGGATTCTCTTTCCTTGGAGGTTTTTAAAGGAGGGGTTCGAGGGCCACCTGTCAAGGATGAGATTCCTGCATTGATGACTCTATAACTGTATGATTCTAACACATGCAGCTTTCCCTTTAACTTTCTATGATGCTGTGATTCCGTCGCGCGTGCTTTGCCCTTCCCACTCCGAAAACGCGCCTTGCACGAGTTGAGTTTGAAAGCACCTGGCAACACACACAAACCCCACCCTTCAGGAGAATAGGCCGGCGCTGCCCCGGGGGCCGACGGGAGTTGGAGTCCCCCTGCCGCTGACGGAACCCTTATTGGCCAATGAGGAGCGGCGGGGAGTCCAGCGCTGCGCCCGCTGCGTGCTTCCTCCCGGTAGCCCGGATGTTGCCGTTGGTTGGGGCAGCCGAATAAAGCGTCGTCGGCTTTGAACGGGGAGCCGTTGGGGCGCCGCTGCGGCCGCCGCCATGTCGTCTCCGGGAGGCCCCCTGGAGAAGCCGCAGATCATCGCGCACGCGCAGCAGAGCCTGAACTACACGGCCTTCGAGTGCAAGTGGGTGCCCAGCAGCGCCCGCCTCGTCTGCCTGGGCAGCTTCCCGCGCGGCAGCGGCGTCGTCCAGCTCTACGAGCTGCAAGGCGGGCGCCTCCACCTGCTCCGCGAAGTGAGTGAGTGAGCCAGCGAGCGGGCGCCGCCTCCCGCTGCTGCGGAGGAATTTGGTCCGAGGGAGGGAAAGGGAACGAAGAACGGGAGGGAGGAGCGCGGGCAGAGTGGAATGGGCTGCCATCAGAATAATAATAATAATAATAATAATAATAATAATGAGCGCGGGCAGAGTGGAATGGGCTGCCATAATAATAATAATAATAATAATAATAAGGAGCGCGGTCAGAGTGGAATGGGCTGCCATAATAATAATAATAATAATAATAATAATAATAAGGAGCGCGGTCAGAGTGGAATGGGCTGCCAGAATAATAATAATAATAATAATAATAATAAGGAGCGCGGTCAGAGTGGAATGGGCTGCCATAATAATAATAATAAGAAGAAGAAGAAGCGCGGTCAGAGTTGAATGGGCTGCCAGAATAATAATAATAATAATAATAAGGAGCGCGGGCAGAGTGGAATGGGCTGCCAGAATAATAATAATAATAATAATAATAATAAGGAGCGCGGTCAGAGTGGAATGGGCTGCCATAATAATAATAATAATAATAATAATAATAATAAGGAGCGCGGTCAGAGTGGAATGGGCTGCCAGAATAATAATAATAATAATAATAATAATAAGGAGCGCGGTCAGAGTGGAATGGGCTGCCAGAATAATAATAATAATAATAATAATAATAAGGAGCGCGGGCAGAGTGGAATGGGCTGCCAGAAGAAGAATAATAATAATAATAATAATAAGGAGCGCGGTCAGAGTGGAATGGGCTGCCAGAAGAATAATAATAATAATAATAAGGAGCGCGGTCAGAGTGGAATGGGCTGCCAGAATAATAATAATAATAATAATAATAAGGAGCGCGGTCAGAGTGGAATGGGCTGCCATAATAATAATAATAAGAAGAAGAAGAAGCGCGGTCAGAGTTGAATGGGCTGCCATAATAATAATAATAATAATAATAATAAGCGCGGGCAGAGTTGAATGGGCTGCCATCAGAATAATAATAATAATAAGGAGCGCGGGCAGAGTGGAATGGGCTGCCAAAATAATAATAATAATAATAAGGAGCGCGGGCAGAGTGGAATGGGCTGCCAAAATAATAATAATAATAATAATAATAATAAGGAGCGCGGGCAGAGTGGAATGGGCTGCCAAAATAATAATAATAATAATAAGGAGCGCGGGCAGAGTGGAATGGGCTGCCAAAATAATAATAATAATAATAAGGAGCGCGGGCAGAGTGGAATGGGCTGCCAAAATAATAATAATAATAATAAGGAGCGCGGGCAGAGTGGAATGGGCTGCCAAAATAATAATAATAATAATAAGGAGCGCGGGCAGAGTGGAATGGGCTGCCAAAATAATAACAATAATAATAATAATAATAAGGAGCGCGGGCAGAGTGGAATGGGCTGCCAAAATAATAATAATAATAATAATAATAATAAGGAGCGCGGGCAGAGTGGAATGGGCTGCCAAAATAATAATAATAATAATAATAATAATAATAATAATAATAATAATAATAAGGAGCGCGGGCAGAGTGGAATGGGCTGCCAAAATAATAATAATAATAATAATAATAATAAGGAGCGCGGGCAGAGTGGAATGGGCTGCCAAAATAATAATAATAATAATAATAATAATAATAAGGAGCGCGGGCAGAGTGGAATGGGCTGCCAAAATAATAATAATAATAATAAGGAGCGCGGGCAGAGTGGAATGGGCTGCCAAAATAATAATAATAATAATAATAATAAGCGCGGGCAGAGTGGAATGGGCTGCCATAATAATAATAATAATAATAATAATAAGCGCGGGCAGAGTGGAATGGGCTGCCATAATAATAATAATAATAATAATAATAATAAGGAGCGCGGGCAGAGTGGAATGGGCTGCCAAAATAATAATAATAATAATAAGGAGCGCGGGCAGAGTGGAATGGGCTGCCAAAATAATAATAATAATAATAAGGAGCGCGGGCAGAGTGGAATGGGCTGCCAAAATAATAATAATAATAATAAGGAGCGCGGGCAGAGTGGAATGGGCTGCCAAAATAATAATAATAATAATAAGGAGCGCGGGCAGAGTGGAATGGGCTGCCAAAATAATAACAATAATAATAATAATAATAAGGAGCGCGGGCAGAGTGGAATGGGCTGCCAAAATAATAATAATAATAA
Source organism: Podarcis erhardii (assembly GCF_964252035.2). Taxonomy (NCBI): domain Eukaryota; kingdom Metazoa; phylum Chordata; class Lepidosauria; order Squamata; family Lacertidae; genus Podarcis; species Podarcis erhardii. The sequence continues at coordinate 7,908,226 of NC_138507.1, read as the reverse complement.
TAATAATAATAAGGAGCGCGGGCAGAGTGGAATGGGCTGCCAAAATAATAATAATAATAATAATAATAATAATAAGGAGCGCGGGCAGAGTGGAATGGGCTGCCAAAATAATAATAATAATAATAATAATAATAAGGAGCGCGGGCAGAGTGGAATGGGCTGCCAAAATAATAATAATAATAATAATAATAATAATAAGGAGCGCGGGCAGAGTGGAATGGGCTGCCAAAATAATAATAATAATAATAAGGAGCGCGGGCAGAGTGGAATGGGCTGCCAAAATAATAATAATAATAATAATAATAAGCGCGGGCAGAGTGGAATGGGCTGCCATAATAATAATAATAATAATAATAATAAGCGCGGGCAGAGTGGAATGGGCTGCCATAATAATAATAATAATAATAATAATAATAATAAGCGCGGGCAGAGTGGAATGGGCTGCCATAATAATAATAATAATAATAATAATAAGCGCGGGCAGAGTGGAATGGGCTGCCATAATAATAATAATAATAATAATAATAATAATAATAAGCGCGGGCAGAGTGGAATGGGCTGCCATAATAATAATAATAATAATAATAATAAGCGCGGGCAGAGTGGAATGGGCTGCCATAATAATAATAATAATAATAATAATAATAATAATGAGCGCAGGCAGAGTGGAATGGGCTGCCAGAATAATAATAAGAAGAATAATAATAATGAGCGCGGGCAGAGTTGAATGGGCTGCCAGAATAATAATAATAATAATAAGCGTGGGCAGAGTGGAATGGGCTGCCATAAGAAGAAGAAGAAGAAGAAGAAGAAGAAGAATGAGCGTGGGCAGAGTGGAATGGGCTGCCATAATAATAATAATAATAATAATAATAATAATGAGCGCGGTCAGAGTGGAATGGGCTGCCATAATAATAATAATAATAATAATAATAATAATGAGCGCGGTCAGAGTGGAATGGGCTGCCATAATAATAATAATAATAATAATAATAAGCGTGGGCAGAGTGGAATGGGCTGCCATAAGAAGAAGAAGAAGAAGAAGAAGAAGAAGAATGAGCGTGGGCAGAGTGGAATGGGCTGCCATAATAATAATAATAATAATAATAATAAGCGTGGGCAGAGTGGAATGGGCTGCCATAAGAAGAAGAAGAAGAAGAAGAAGAAGAAGAATGAGCGTGGGCAGAGTGGAATGGGCTGCCATAATAATAATAATAATAATAATAATAAGAAGCGCGGGCAGAGTTGAATGGGCTGCCATAATAATAATAATAATAATAATAATAATAAGCGCGGTCAGAGTGGAATGGGCTGCCATAATAATAATAATAATAATAAGCGCGGTCAGAGTTGAATGGGCTGCCATAATAATAATAATAATGAGCGCGGTCAGAGTTGAATGGGCTGCCATAATAATAATAATAATAATAATAACAACAACAACAACAATGAGCGCGGTCAGAGTTGAATGGGCTGCCGTAATAATAATAATAATAATAATGACCGCGGTCAGAGTTGAATGGGCTGCCGTAATAATAATAATAATAATAATAATAATAAGCGCGGTCAGAGTTGAATGGGCTGCCATAATAATAATAACAAGAAGAAGAAGAAGAAGAAGCGCGGGCAGAGTGGAATGGGCTGCCATAATAATAATAATAATAATAATAATGAGCGCGGTCAGAGCTGAATGGGCTGCCATAATAATAATAATAATAATAATAATAATAATAATAATAATATCATCAAATCCAACTCTAATCGTGCTCGTCTCCCATGTTGTGAGAACTTCGCCCTGAGAACTACAGGTGAAGGTGCACAAATTTAATAAATTATTATTCACAATAATTGTTCAATTTTTACACCCTCATTTGTAGTTCACAGGGCAGTTGACAACCTACACATACTCTGTGTGTGTGTGTGTGTGTGTGTGTGTACACCCACCCACCCACATATATGTATCTATTTATATATATATGTATGTATATGTACAGTGGTATCTCGCAAGACGAATGCCCCGTAAGACGAAAAACGTGCAAGACGAAAGGGTTTTTCGTTTTTTGAGTTGCTTCGCAAGATGATTTTCCCTATGGGCTTGCTTCGCAAGACGAAAACGTCTTGCGAGTTTGTTTCCTTTTTCTTACAACCGTTAATACCCAGGGAATCCGCGCAACGCAAGACAAAAAAATCGCAAGACGAAACAACTCGCAGAACGAATTAATTTTGTCTTGCGAGGCACCACTGTATATAAACACAAAATATGTAATAAAAATAAGAACAAAAACAAACTGATAATCCCCCTCCCCTGTCCCACAACCCAATTAAAAGGGTATACAGTGGTACCTCGGGTTACATACACTTCAGGTTACATATGCTTCAGGTTACATATGCTTCAGGTTACATACGCTTCAGGTTACAGACTCCGTTAACCCGGAAATATTACCTCGGGTTAAGAACTTTGCTTCAGGATGAGAACAGAAATCGTGCTCCGGCAGCGCGGCGGCAGCAGGAGGCCCCATTAGCTAAAGTGGTGCTTCAGGTTAAGAACAGTTTCAGGTTAAGAACGGACCTCCGGAAGGAACTAAGTACGTAACCAGAGGTACCACTGTATAGCAGAGGTAGGCAACCTAAGGCCCAGGGACCAGATGCGTGTTCAGCATGTTTTTACATGAGTAGAACGTGTCCTTTTATTTAAAATGCATCTCTGGGTTATTTGTGGGGCATAGGAATGTCTTCATTTTTTCCCCAAAATATAGTGCGGTCCCCCACAGTGGACCGGCCCCCTGCTGCAAAAGTTTGCTGACCCCTGCCTTATATGGCTAATATATTTGGTCACCATTGTTCACTCCCATGTATCACATTCTGGCCATTGTAAGTAGTAATCTAATTGTATTCAGTGATTGAGGCGCCTTAGGTCAGCTAAGTAAGTTTGTGACTAGGATGATATTTGAATTGGGCTCATAGCTCACATTCTTAGGTAACACTGCCTTGAGTCCCTGTTGGGCAAAAAGACAGGATATATAAAAATATATTAATACAAAATAATAATAAATAGAGACACATTTAGTGATGGGTGAAGAAGTGTATTAAAAATAGCTTCAAAATGATAAAGTTTCAACTTTTAATTAGGAACATGGATAGTGAACTGTAAGCATATCCCAAAACAGGATCAAATAATAAGGGAATCATGTATGGATTGGCATGGATAAAATGAAGCAATGTAATGTTTGTTTTACTAAGCATTTGGCAAACTAACGTTCAGTAATCAAGCACTGTTTAGAAACCAATAATGATGGGGAAAACCATGCTGATCACCATGGTGATAACCATTAGCTTTGCTTATCTACACAGCCCTTTGCTTCCTACACAGCTTTTGTTGCTGTAGCTATAGCAATGTAGGAGAACACAATGTTGCCTGCCTTATGCATTGAGGAGTAAATTGTGGATAAAGTATTGAGGAGTGAGAGTCGTTTCGTCCGATAGATTGGCTGGCCAGTTATGGAAAATCAATCATGAGGTCTTCTCAATGAACAACTACTACTTTTACTGCTTTCTACCATTCAGAGAATGAAGTTTTATTTTAGCATTGTTCTCAGTTATTAGCAGCCTATTTACAGCACTTGTTTAAACATAGGATTGCAATTTTTTCCTGTTTATGCAAGGATTTCCACCTGAACAACAGAACTTAATCTCTCTTTCTCCTTCCCTGCACCCCACATCTATTGTTAGCCCCACTCCTCTGAAACAGGTGGGGGTGGGAGTGGGGCTGAATGGAGAAAGGAGAAGAGGAATCCCACTGCGTAGGCAGAACTCTTTATGCTGGAAGGATGACATAAGTGGATGCAGCTCATAATTTTTTTATAATCTGATTTTAGTTACGCAATCCTATTCCCAAAACATGTGGTATATAAATAATACTAGTTCTGATATTTGCCAATTAAAAAAAATATGAAAAAGGGAGGGAGAAAATAATAGGCAAGTTGCAATCTACTTTTATGTTTGCAAACTATCAGCAGTTGCTAGCTTTACTAACTATGGACATCTCTGAAATAAATTGGAAAGAAGAATGACAGCTCAGTCTATGGATGCCGATCCAAGAATGAGTCCAACTGAATTCAAGTGGAATTTACTCCTAGACAAATGTGTATGGGATTGCAGCCACAGTGACTTAAAATAGACTTATTAATGACAAATCTCTCCCATATTCACTTAGACAAATGCATTTTCATAACCAAAAATCAGACTAAAATGTGTGACTTGTCTGTTAATATCGATATTTCATGGTGCATATTTGAATTTTGTGGCGGAAAGGTAAACGGCGTTTCCGTGCGCTGCCCTGGTTCGCCAGAAGCGTCTTGTCATGCTGGCCACATGACCCGGAAGCTGTCTGCGGACAAACGCCGGCTCCCTCGGCCTATAGAGTGAGATGAGCGCACAATCCCAGAGTCGGTCACGACTGGACCTAATGGTCAGGGGTACCTTTACCTTTACCTTTACCAGCAGTAACTCTTCAAACAAGAGAAACTGACTTTTGACATTTACTTTTTTATCAGCACTTAATACTAACAGAACCAGTCTGTTAGATTGGACAAGATAATAAATGTAAAATTATTAAGCCATCCTCCTAGTATTTTTTTCCTTTCCAGATTGAAAAATCAAAGCCTGTTAAATGTGGAACCTTTGGTGCTTCTTCTATGCAACAAAGATACCTAGCTACAGGAGATTTTGGTGGAAATTTAAACATATGGTAAGAACATTTTTGCTGGTTAATATTGTTTAAAGCTCCATTTCACACTTCACCTATTCTTTTGTTCTCAGCTAATTCAAAATTGTCACTTTATTTAAGTCGTCTTAGTTTAGGATCAGAAAGGTTTTAGGCAGTTGTAACCTAATTCAGTTATATAGAAATTTTAGTTACCTAATTATGCCACCTCTGTCTTCATGGTTTTGTGACTTTCCAAAGCAGTTTGTGATATGCAATCATAGACTACTATTTTAATTTTTAAATATCAGTGAGCATATTTAGGTAGTGTTTTTAGATGCTATTGTTTTATAAATTTCATAGTCTTTTTGAAATATTCCCTTTACAGGTGAAAAACCGCCAAAGATAATGGCACTTGGTTGTTGTTGTTGTTGTCTTTTTTGGGGGGTGGGGAGCTTTCTGCATGCTTACCTTTTGACCCTTATTAATCATGGTTTCACCAGACAGAGAAATCCATGAATCTGTATACCTTGTTAACAACTTGCTTTTGTTTCCTGCACCAGTTCTCCTAATACATGTATTAGCTACATTAAATTAGAGTATTTTTGATTTTCTTCATTTGTCCTGATAAGCAGAGGGTGTATGCGGGTTGTTGAATGATAGTAGCATTGACTAGCTAGAAAGAAGCACACTGTCCAGATGCTAAAACAAAAAGGAGATCTTAAGGGGAAAAGAAAGACCCTAAAAATAACAGGATTTGCAAATATGGTAAGATTACTATTGAACTCACAACCCAAGGGTCACATTTTGCAATCTTCTGATTCTTGATGTCCCTTTCTTGAATGATTTAGAAAACTTCAGATGTTCCTGGATGTCAGCAGCTACTACTCAGGCAAAAGTTATTTGCTTTTGAATTCCCGCCCCCTTAGGATTTCACCCAATCTTATGATAAAGCTATAAAAAAGTTAAAGGGACATATTTCAACCTCCATTGTCCCATTTCTTTTTCTTTCTTTCTTTCTTTTACGTTTTTACTAGCTCTTACTATTTAGTACTAAGTGAAAACATTTAGTATCAGATAGCACAGCAGCAACAGGACTGGGGGGGGGGGAATCCTCCAGGAACCCACAAATTTGCTTATTTGCACTAAGCTATGATTTGGCTTAGCACTGCATGTGAACTGGGCCTTTGCAGGCTCAGCATACCAATCAAAAAGGTGAATTGTAGCCTTGAATTTTTGTAGTTTGGATTGTGAAGGTGTTTCTTGAACCTTTGGAATTTCATCAGTTTTTGGTGGGAAAGGAAAGAACACAGTTAAAAAAAATGTTTGCATCAAATTTGTCATTGTAACAAATGCCAATGATAAAAATGTTGCTTCTTAAGGCTTGAGCAGATTCAGATTTTGATTAATGGGTTGTTACTCCTAAAACCACTTTTGGTTTTTGCATCAGAAATTTCACAATTTTAATTATCACTGCTGTTTGAAACTGAATTAAGAATAGTTTGTTTTAACCATTGTGGTATAAAATATCCCTAATTCAATTTATTGAGAACCATTAAAGAACACAAACTAATTATGCCATAAGCTTTCATGGATTAAAGTCCAGTTCCTCAGATGCACCAGCTTATGACATGATAGTTGTATTCGTCTGTAAGTTGCTGTAAGACTCTTAGCTTCTCTCCCCCCCCCCCCCCCAACAGACCGACATGGCTTCCCCTTTGGAAATCGTAAAAAAATAATTGTTCCTTTATGGTGTTTAGGAATTTGGAAGTTCCAGAAATCCCAGTGTACTCTGTGAAGGGACATAAAGAAATAATCAATAGTATTGATGGCGTTGGTGGCTTAGGAATTGGAGAAGGAGCACCAGAAATTGTGACGGGAAGTCGGGATGGTGAGTTAGATCTACTGCAGTGTCACTGGTTAGAAGGAAAAGCGAAGTGGGTTAGGATAAATCCAGCTAATAGCTTCCAATGATTACCATTCTTCTGTCTTCACATGTTAGTGTTATGAACCAATTTAGTCCTGTTATCTAAATTTAAAGGGTGTTTCCATCTACTCAGAAGTAAGTACTGCTCAGCTGAATGGGGCTTACTCCCAGTGGAGATTGGCATGCTTTCCTGTGCGTAAGCCTGATTAACACAGTGGAACTTGCAAGTAAACGTGCCCAGGATTCTGTCACCTATCTTTACCATAAGATAGTTTCTGAGACCTAAGCAATTCTAAAACATTGTCTTTTCAAACTAGGACAACTATGTAGGGATATTGAGAATGGGAAAGTGAGAGGATTGAGAAGCATGGGGGATGGTCTACTCTTGCTTAAAAAACTACTAGATCAAAATATCTTGCATCTCCCAAGCATTGCATGGTCAAGGGTTGTACATGTGCATCTTCTTGAGGCCACTGGATTCTAAGCTGCAGCAGCTGAGAAGGGCATTGTCCCTGCCTTGCTAACTCAAGGTCCCAGTATTTTTCTGGGAACTGGAATTGGCTGAGCGCTCACCTGATGTCTGACATTAAGGGCAGCATCCTGGACTTGTGTCCTCCTGCCTGACAGATCCAGAGCTGCTCAGTGAAGAAAGTTGGGGAGGCCAGTGCTTCTGTCATTTACTGGAAAGGGGAGGGGAGAATGAGATGCAAGTGGAGACTGGTTTGTCACTCTAAACGTGAGAGAACATGAATGTGCCTGAATTTGTGGAGGGAGGACAAAGGAATAAACGTCTACTTCCTCTCTGCCCCCACCTTTCTAGCGGTTCATTTTCTGATGGGTCTTCACTTGCACTTGTTTTATTTAATGTGGCCTTTTGCTTTCTATGAGTTCAGTTACGAGCGCCTATGAATCACTTTACAAGCCTAGCAGCTTGTAGGATGGGGAACTAGTGAATAGCTGTTAGTTGCAGCAGTTCTAAAGTAACATTGGATGATGATGTTTTGAGCTGTGCCTATGTGCAGCAAAAATGGTGGAAGGTTATATTGCTCTAGCAGGGGCTGACCAGGGAGGTGAGTGGCAGCAATCGCAGACTATTTAAATCCTGTCTGATATCAGGTGCTCCAGAGGGTGCAGTACATTAGCTTAAGATAGGTCATTGGCATTGTAGTTTTTTTTATTTTAAAAAAAGAACACCAGCTGGAGCAACACTGCATGGCTGTATCTCATTGGGCAAGCAGAAATGCCACGGTATCTACAGAGATGCAAATCAGCATGGGCATTGCTACAACTAAGAGCATTAATCTGTACTGAGCGTTTGTGGCTTTCTTACAGTGTTTGCGCATGCTTGGGCACATTAGCTATTCTATAAACTAGTAACTGATAGTTTTAAATAAGTCCATTTCTTGTGTACATTCCTGGCCCTGCTGAAGTTAGTGGCCTAATATCTCTTGTTTTTAATAGATTTAATAGATTGCCACCAGTTGTCAGAGCAAATCAAGTTTATTTAGGTATAATAGGAGAGTAAAAAAGAATGAAAATAAGAAGAGTCTTTTTCTGATTTTCCCACCCTTAAATCATGTTGAGCTTTTGTTAAAACTTATTGAATTATAAGCCTATACTATAAAGAAGCTTTTTCTATTATTCTGTTTCAAAGGGATGTCAGATGAGGACCAGGCCTTTTTGCGGGGTGGGATGAGCAGGATATAAAAAGCAAAGCAGCAATCTAAAAACAAAAATCTGTCAGACTTGGAAGAGGACGCTCTTACAGCTCTAATTAATAAGACTACACCTACTGATTAGTCCAGTCTATCACTGCTTATCCATAGTTGTCCTCCCCGCCCCCTGCCCAGCTAGTATATACTTGGTAACAGCAGTCTTGGCCAGCCTTTTTCCATTCTAGGTTCCTCCTCAGCTGCCATATGATATGGTTACAAGGGTACTGCAATCAGATCTACATATGCTGTATGTTCTATTTTGAGTCCCACATAGAACAGGGTTTTCACATAAGTCATTAGAGGGCTGTAGCAAACTGATATCTGCATATATGAGGATACAAAAAGAACATAAAGCAAGACAATTGCAGAAAGATCTGTATAATTTACATATAAAAATGTGTGGTATTAGTAGGCCTGCCTTCTTAATGGAGATTACAGCTTCCAGGAAACGGAAGCTAGTATTTTAGCTGAGTTGCATCTTCTTTAATTTATCAGTTAGTCCGCTCACTGGATGAAACAGCTCATCCATCAAATTGTGAAAGCATTGAAACAAACTCTTCTATTTTTTAAAAAAAGTACATTAAAAATGAATAGGAGTAAGGGAGACATTAATAGTGTTTTATTAAGCAAGTTGCTGGGGCCGAAGTGATAGAATAAACGCCACCACGTATTTTATCAGTAAAATAATAATCCATTATCCACTTTTGCAGGGACTGTGAAGGTGTGGGACCCAAGACAAAAAGACACTCCAGTTGCCAATATGGAACCAGCCCAAGGAGAGAGCAAGAGAGACTGCTGGACAGTTGCGTTTGGTAAGGTCTCTCTTGAGCTGGTTGATTTTTGATGGCATACAAACATATATCATGGAACTTGTCTTTGCTCCCATCGCTTTTGTACCATAACATGGAGTTTAAATGACTCTATACGAAATGGAGTCTGTAGAGTGCTTCTTTTGGAAATATAGCTTCCAGCTGCTTCCTTTTCTCTTTGATCTTCTCCAGGTTCTAGCTTTCTGTGGCAGAAGCACCACTTCAATTGCTTCTGTCTCCAAGAATGCAGTTTTGACATTTTAAATAAATTAAGTAATACAGGAAGACAGTAAAAGGTAAAGGGACCCCTGACCATTAGGTCCAGTCGTGACTGACTCTGGGGTTTCGGCACTCATCTCGCTTTATTGGCCAAGGGAGCCGGCATACAGCTTCCGGGTCATGTGGCTAGCATGACTAAGCTGCCTCTGGCGAACCAGAGCAGCGCACGGAAACACCGTTTACCTTCCCGCTGGAGCGGTACCTATTTATCTACTTGCACTTTGAGGTGCTTTCGAACTGCTAGGTTGGCAGGAGCAGGGACCGAGCAATGGGAGCTCACCCCATCGCGGGGATTCGAACCACCGACCCTCTGACCAGCAAGTCCTAGGCTCTGTGGTTTAACCCACAGCGCCACCCATGTCCCTACAGAAAGACAGTAGCTTGCACTAAATCTTTCCAGCTGTTGCCCTTGTCCTTTGTTAAATGCCTTTATCTCTTCTTGAATAGTAATAACCTGTCATTCCAGGACTGGTTTTCTACCAGAAATGCATTATGCTTTTATAACAGAATAGGTGCACAAATGTGACTTGTTATAAAAATTGTTGGTCATATGATTTTTTAAGCAGTGCCTCTTTTTTTTCTAACTAGGTAATGCTTACAATCAAGAGGAACGTGTTGTATGTGCTGGCTATGACAATGGGGATGTCAAGTTGTTTGACCTTAGGAACATGACACTGCGGTGGGAGACCAACATCAAGAATGGGGTAATGTTTCACAAATGTATGTCTAAATGTCCATCTTTTTAAAAAAATATTTTTTGCAATACAGATACTTCTAGTCTAGGAATTATGCTTAGTGCGGTTAAAATTAAGCTGCAGATTTAGTTATTTTTTTCTGTGCACTTTTTTGGGGGTATGGCAAAAAAATATTACTCTTTGTATGACAGTAGTCAATACAAGTTGCTAAGTTTGCATTGGTCCTCAATACTTTGTAGTTCAGGCTTTTGAAATGACATTGAAAGGATGTCTTTGTTACAAGGCACGGATCTGTAGAGGAATAAAATCTACACAGTGAGAATGAGAAATATACCGTATTTTTCCGTGTATTAGACGAGGTTTTTTGACTAAAAATTCATGTCAAAAAACTGGGGTCGTCCAATACACAGGTAGTGGCAAGGGGGAGGTGGTAGAGAAGCAACGCGTCTGCCAGTCAGCTGGTTGGTGGGAGCGCAACGTCCCCTGATGCTGCAGCGAGTGCGAAACAATCTAGGGCGTTTTTCCTGCCCGCAGCTGCGTGGGGGGAGAAGCTAAACAATTTTGGTCCATCTCCCCTCATTTTCTTAAAAATGAGTCTCAAAAATGGGGGGTGGGTTTCTTATACATGGGGGCATATTATAGACGGAAAAGTACGGTACTTCACTAAATGAAACGTGTAGTTCTATACAGAGTTCAGGGTACCCAGTCCTGTTGGCTGGGATTTCCTCCTTTCCCCTAAAAATCACGCAGTTGGTCTTGGGCCTGTGTTCTGGAATGGCAAGCCCCCTTGCTACATGTCAAACCACTTCTGAAACTCTTTTTTATAATTTTATTTTCAATGCAAAATTATAACAAAAATTACAAACATTGAATCCAAGATAATACAGTGGTACTTCGGGTTACATACGCTTCAGGTTACATACACTTCAGGTTACAGACTCCGCTAACCCAGAAATAGTACCTCGGGCTAAGAACTTTGCTTCAGGATGAGAACAGAAAGCACACGGCGATGGTGCGGCGGCAGAGGAGACCCCATTAGCTAAAGTGGTGCTTCAGGTTAAGAACAGTTGCAGGTTAAGAATGGACCTCCAGAACGAATTAAGTATGTTACCAGAGGTACCACTGGACTATACAAACACGAAAGAAAAACAGAACACAAAAAAGGAAACAAAAAACAAAAGAAAAAGCACACATCTACAAATAAAACCATATCTTCATTCTAATCTAGTCATTACATACATAAACACATACTGACTTTCTTCCTTTGTTCCTTTTACTCTTTCTAAATTGTGTCTAATGTAGATTACTTCTATCTTTATACTTTTTTTACACCATTTTTCTTTTTCTTCAACCTTGTAAAGCATCATTCATTACATACCGATATGTTTATTCCAGAACAATGTTTTTTTCATATACAGTGGTACCTCGGGTTAAGTACTTAATTCCTTCCGGAGGTCCGTACTTAACCTGAAGCACGAGTTTAGCTAAAGGGGCCTCCTGCTACCGCTGCGCTGCCGGAGCACAATTTCTGTTCTCATCCTGAAGCAAAGTTCTTAACCTGAAGCACTATTTCTGGGTTAGCGGAGTCTGTAACCTGAAGCGTATGCAACCCGAGGTACCACTGTACTCTTTAGCACATCCCCATTCTTTGAATAATTTCTGGTCCGATTGTCCCCTTATGAATGCTGTGAGTCTTGCCAGATTTATATATTCACAAAAATTTAATTTGCCATTCTTTCATTGATGGAATTTTTCTCCCTTTCCAATTTTTTGCTATAAGCATCCTGGCAGCTACCACTTCTGAAACTCTTGTAGTCTCAAAGCCAGATTACAGTTGATCATAGAGGTCTGCTGTTATAACAGGAATCCCCCGAGGCATGCCTGAGCTTTTGGATTGCTCCCAAGGTCCCTAATTACACTTCCCTTGGCAAGTGTATTTGCTGCCCCCTGTCAGAAAATCCCCAATTGTGTGGCTAGAGAAACAGCTTGAGGTTCTCTTTACTGTTGCACGGTATTTTGGAGATGCTCTGAACGCACCCAGAGTTCAGTGCAACCACAGTGAAAATCCCTTCCTGGTAGGAAGGGAAGGCACAGAAGCACACCTAAAAAACGGCAAGGCCCACTCTTTTCATTTTGAGCTGAAGACTTGTTATGCCTGCCTCTACGCTTCTGTGGTGCTCCAATCACCCGAGAAGGTAAAGAAGAAAATAAGCCCCAGCCTGGTCTCCAGTTGGAATTCAAGGCGTGGGGCAGGCATCACCCTAGCATTGTGCTGGCTTGTGAGGCTGCTTCTTAAATTGCCCTACGATTCAGGAATATTCTCCCCTATTCCAAACTTCAGAGTAAGGGAGGGTAGCAGGTGATTGCCCATAACCCTGGATTGTATTATTGCAGGATCCCACAGGTCAGGATCCCACAGACTGTGTAGTTTGGGTTGGCTGCTCAGGGTCTATTCCAGCTGGGCTGTCTTCCCACTCTACCCCACCCCGTCAACTTTACATTTTATATCATTTATTTTAGTCCTTTAAAATTGTAAGCTGCCTTTGGTGCCTTGGCAGAAGGGCAATATACAGTGGTGCCTTGCAAGACGAAAAGAATCCGTTCCGCGATTCTCTTCGTCTAGCGGTTTTTTCGTCTTGCGAAGCAAGCCCATTGACGGCTTATCGGATTTGCGCTTTTAGCGGCTTTTAGTGGCTTAGCGGATCAGCTGATAAGCGGCTTACCGGCTTAGAAAAAGGGGGGGAAAGGAAAAAAAAGTCGGAAAAACTCGCAAGACATTTTGTCTTGCGAAGCAACCCCATAGGGAAATTTGTTTTGCGAAGCGCCTCCAAAACGGAAAACCCTTTCGTCTAGCGGGTTTTCCGTCTTGCGAGGCGTTCGTCTTGCGGGGCACCACTGTATAAATGAGTGAATGAATGAATGAATAACATGCATATATAACTATACCCCAGAAGCATCACTTTGATTCTAGGCATACCTAAATATACATAGGAATGGCCTGCATGCCTTTCCATCTTGAGCTCTTTCTCAGTGGGCCTTGCTTCTAAATAAATACAGTTAGGATTGCACCGCAATTCTGCTGAAGTCTTAATGCTTGCTTGCTTTATGCTTCTAGGTTTGCAGTCTTGAATTTGACAGGAAAGATATAAACATGAACAAACTGGTAGCAACATCACTTGAAGGAAAGTTTCATGTTTTTGACATGAGGACTCAGCATCCAACTAAAGGTTTTGCTTCAGTTTCAGAGAAGGTACGGTATAAAACACAGGCTGTTCATTGTTCTGACAGAAAATACGCTACTCTTGCCATGGGGAAGAGGCAAAGCAAAAAGTTTAGGTTGGAACAGATGCTCATAAGGGTACTATGACTGGGGCCCTAAACCTCTGGAAGACTTCCCCTTGAACACTCTCATGGGGCAGTAGTCAACTAACTTTTTGCAGTGGGGATTTTTTGGGTAAACTTCTATGAAGAGGTTCCCCCCCCAGCTGTATATAAATGTTGTGAAATAAATTGTGGGACATCTTTGAGCGAAGAAAAGGCGTAAGTTTGGAGTGCGGTTAGATGGTGTCTTCTATGCCTCCTTCCAGCAGCTCCTCCAGCCAAGCTGGTGCCAAATGTCTGAGCTGCGCCGCCCTGCCCCGCCCCAAAGGAGGTGCCTCCTCACACTGCCCCACAGGGGCCTGGGAAGCACCCCCTAGCCAGCCCCAGAAGTACCATTTGCCAGGGCTGCAGCAGCTAGCAGTCACAGAAGCCTTTGGGAGGCAGAGATGCGAGAGGGCATCATAGGAGGAAAGGAAGGAAAGAGGGACAGAGGCCAGTGTTGACCACGACACCCCTGACCAACATTCAAGGCACACCAGGGTGCCATGGCACACGGGTTGAAAATCACTGGATTAGACTAATGTATGTACAATTTGTGTATAACTTTGTTGTTAGGCCCACAAATCAACCATGTGGCAAGTTCGGCATCTTCCACAGAACAGAGATATATTTGTGACTAGTGGAGGAGCCGGAAACCTTCACCTTTGGAAATAGTAAGTATTTACTGTTCATCCGGGGGGGGGGGGTGTGCAGGGAAGTAGGACCAGGTTTGTTTGAGTAGCCCTAATTCTGTACGTTCAGTTACGGTGATGGTAGCTTTTCATGTCGTAGGAGAGCTTTCTGTTAAGACCGAATTATTAGAAGTGGCTTAGCTTTACATCCGCAACCTAACATTTATTTGGCAGTGGATATACGTCGCAGGAAACTTAAATAATTTTGCCATCACTTTGTGTTCAAACGCAGCTGTACATTCCTCTGCCAAATGAAAATATATGATCTTTGTTCCATAGATTCCTTACCAGTGTTCCTAACAGTGACTGTCCTCCTGTAATATGTTCATGCTAACAAGTCCCTGAAATAATACTTAACCAACACAGATTTGTTTCTAGTCTCCCTGTAAGTCTGTACAGGGAACACACTGTCCAATGGCTCAAGCCCTTTGTTTCTTCTCTGCCTAGTTCCTATAAACTGACATAATTTCATTCTCCCTTACTCAAGGGGGGCTAGTTAGAACTAGAGTATTAGGGGGAAAGTTTTGCTGAGCTGCTAGGCTCTTCCAGTCTGCGAATTGGCTTGATGTTTATATGAGCCTTCTTGCTCCAGCAGCAGTGTGCTTTGCTCCAGTACAGATGCCATTTAAAACTAACTTCTGAACAGAACCACAAACTCCTTCTGCTCTTGGGTGGGACAGACAAGAGAAGAGGCTTTAAATGGCTCTTTTAAATGGCTATATTGAGCACATACTGAATATAATAAAATTCAGGAATAGCATACATCTTCCGTTTTTAATGTCTGTCTTTATTGTTGTTTTTAAAATTACTCCAGCTAGAGGTTTTTTTGTAAGTAGCATACACGTCTTGATAAATAAATTTCAGCATACATCATATTTATGTATTTTAACATTTTACCAAGCAGCTTTATAGAACAGAAAGCTTATTGACACAGCCTTGACCAGGCATAGGCAAACTTGGCCCTCCAGATGTTTTGGGACTACAATTCCCATCATCCCTGACCACTGGTCCTGTTAGCCTGGGGATCATGGGAGTTGTAGTCCCAAAACAGCTGGAGGGCCAAGTTTGCCTATGTCTGGCCTTGATGTTTCACGTCCTTCTGAGCTTTGGTTTGCCTAAGGCTGCAGTATTCACTTTCCTGGGATTACGCCCTATTGAATTCAGTAGGACTTCTGAACAGACGTGCATAGGAATGTACTGTAACTTAGCATTATTAAAATTCTGGATTCTTCTGCATTTCCTTTGTGATATCTCCCATCTCCCGCAATGTCAGTAGGATATAGTTTTGGGAGTTGGATTTGAATGTGAAGAAACCAGGTTGAGGAGTCACTTGTGAGATGCATGGAGTGACCTTAGGCAAGTCACGATCTTAGCCTAAACCAATTTACAGGATTGTTGTGAGGGTAACATAAGATACCCATTGTAAATGACCCTGAACTCTTTGGTGGAAATATTGATATAAAAAAAGAGCATGTGCTGTGTGCTTATAACAGGCTTTTCACATACCTTTTTTGATCTATTTTCCAGTGAGTATCCTGCACAGCGGTCTAAGCAAGATTCAGAGGGAAATGAGATGGGAGTAGCGGGTTCGGTTAGCCTTTTACAGAATGTGACGTTGTCAACACAACCTATTTCAAGCCTTGACTGGAGCCCTGACAAAATGGGTCTCTGTGTCTGTAGTGCCTTTGATCAGACTCTGAGAGTGCTCATCGTCACTAAACTGAACAGGATTTGACAAAGGACTTCTAAGGAGGAAAAAATGAACCTTTTAGAAATGTAATGGAATCTCTGTTTGACCTCTTGCTACAGAACAAAATGTGAAACATTTTGTCTGGGGTACTTTTCACCATTTTGAAGTGTAGCATACATTTCTACAATCTGTGCCTTCAGTTTTAGCACATTAAGACCTGTTTGTATGTGACACACTTAAGTTCAAGGTTTCTTGTGGTTGTGGCCTTTTTTTGTACAGCAGTAAAAATTTGTTGACATTTGCTTAAATCATTTTTAATCATTTTGTGTGTCTGTTGCCCACAAAACTAAACCATATCTTAGAAACCAACTTCCAGAACTAGCAAGTGTTTGTCCTTTAAAGTACTGCATTTGTTAGTATGTTCACCAAAATGGCTTGGATTGCCCTTATTTTCTGCATTTAAAATTTGAACAGCTGTGTTTTAATGTAATAAAGGTTAATGTTTGTACTGATATTTTCCAGTTATTGGCTGCTTATTTAAAATATGATAAATAAACATGAATGGAATAGTATTATAATTTGAGTGTAGTTTGCTATACTCTGGCCAGAAAGATGGGTTTCTGCACACCTATTTTGATATTAAAACCACACCTATTTTGATATTAAAACCAACTTTGCTCAATTTACAAACATTTTACCTTTAAGATCAAATTTGCTTAAACTAATTTTGTGCTTGTGCTTAGAAAGCAGTTGAGTATTAATCAAATTTAATTCCCCACATCCATTTGGTGTTATGAACAAGCTTTTATTCTTTTTCAAGATCACTGTAATCTAAATCTATAGACAATAAAAGCATAATAAAATAAGTTGAAAGGTTTAACAGATCAACAGAAAATAATATAAAATGTCAGACAGGTCTTAAAAGCACAGAAGAAGCACTACATCTGAATCACTGAAGAGACTCCAAGTCAAATTTTATTTTGATTAAGTGAGAAATGTCTAAGCTTCCAAAGTATGCACATACAGTGCACTGAGGTTCACTTGGAACATGATTTTCCACACAAGGTTGGAAAAATCCACACATGCCAGAACTGGATGCCTGCCTTGAGTGAAGTTGTGGACAGTTTTAAAATAAATAAAAATAAATAAAAAGTATTTTGTCGTAGAAGTGATATGTGTGACCAGTCCTGTGAAATAGTTTGCAGTCTTGGAGATCTTCATTAAAAATAAATAAATTGCGCAGTAGAAACGTATTGCAAAGTTTCAGATAAAACAAAAGAATTGTAAAACTATGATTTCCAGAACTTCTCAAAAGACCACATTATTTCTGCATTATATTCCAGGCCAATAGAATGATCTACTTGATGACTTTGTGTTAAACATCTTGATTTCTGTGTTGTGCAGCATGGATCTTGCTTGTTTTGGAAGTAAGCCCTACGGAGTTAAAAAGGTCTTACAAGTAAATTGTACACAGAACTGTAGCTGCACAGTGTCAGCCTATGCATGTCTACTCAGAAATAAATTCCACTGAACTCAAGAGTAAGTACTCCCAGTTAAATGTGCATAGGCATGCAGGCATAAGAAGTTCCAGACAAGGAATGACCACTGGGATGAGCACAGAAAGAAAGAAACATGTTGCATCTGCTGCAGCACAACCAGGCACCGTAACTCTCCCAACGGTTTGACTTCAACCCCAAAGGCGCACTCTTCCACTGTCTCCCGAGACAAAGGTATGTCAACTTTTAAAGCGCCTCAAGCCTTTTTGTTTTAATCTTAACACTGTAGAGCTGATAGCTTCAGTAACTGAACCCTAAAATATATGGTAAAGGTAAAGGGACCCCTGACCATTAGGTCCAGTTGTGGCCGACTCTGGGGTTGCGGCGCTCATCTCGCTTTATTGGCCGAGGGAGCCGGCGTACAGCTTCCGGGTCATGTGGCCAGCATGACTAAGCCGCTTTTGGCGAACCAGAGCAGCACACGGAAACGCTGTTTACCTTCCCGCCGGAGCAGTATCTATTTATCTACTTGCACTTTGAGGTGCTTTTGAACTGCTAGGTTGGCAGGAGCTGGGACTGAGCAACGGGAGCTCATCCCGTTGCAGGGATTCAAACTGCCGACCTTCTGATCGGCAAGCCCTAGGCTCTGTGGTTTAACCCACAGCGCCACCCGCATCCAAAATATATGGAGGACCGCCAATTTTGCAGCTAGAAATCCTAAAGCCAACTGGGGAACAGCAGGCCTTAGTTCAGGGTGGAATGTGGGGACGGGTTTCTCGTGTTTTCACAGTACCATCTCTGAGCTGCCTCTGCAGGTTCATCAAGAAGTCTATATCGTTTTGTTTCAGGGCTTTCTGGAGAAAAATGCCAGCAGTAGTTTCCTATGCAGCTAAACACAGTGGGAGACTTTGCAGTGGCAGAGGTCCCCCCTCCCTCCACGGCTGATGGGGCACTTCCAAAAGGTCCTCATCCCCCTTCAACAAAGATCAGGGCGTGAGGGCTGCAATGTTAAAATGTCTATAAACCGTGCTGTACATAATATGTCCACCCCAATGTTATGCAAGCTTGTAATAATAATAATAATAATAATAATAATAATAATAATAATAATAATAATAATACTACAGTGGTGCCCCGCAAGACGAATGCCTCGCAAGACATAAAACCCGCTAGACGAAAGGGTTTTCCGTTTGGGAGGTGCTTCGCAAAACGAATTTCCTATGGGCTTGCTTCACAAGACGAAAATGTCTTGCGAGTTCCTGCGGGTTTTTTTCCCTCCCCCCCCCTTTTCTAAGCCGCTAAGCTGCTTATCAGCTGATCCGCTAAGCTGCTTATCAGCTGATCCACTAAGCTGCTTATCAGCTGATGCGCTGAGCTGCTTATCAGCTGATCCGCTAAGCTGCTGATCAGCTGATCCGCTAAGCTGCTGATCAGCTGATCCGCTAAGCCACTGATAGCTGATCCGCTTATCAGCGGATCAGCTGAGCCGCTTATCAGCTGAGCCGCTGAGCCGCTTATCAGCTGATCCGCTAAGCTGCTAATGGGCTTGCTTCGCAAGACGAAAAAACCGCAAGACGAAGAGACTTGCGGAACGGATTCTTTTCGTCTTGCGAGGCACCACTGTAATAATTTATACCCCCGCCCAGCCAGATGGGCGGCTTCCAACAAAATATTAAAATACAGTAATCCATCAAACATCAAAAGCTTCCCTAAACAGGGCTGCCTTCACAAGTCTTCTAAAAGTCTGGTAGTTGTTGTCTTTGACATCTGAAGGGTATTCCACAGGGCGGGTGCCACCACCGAGAAGGCCCTTTGCCTGGTTCCCTTTAACTTGGCTTCTCGCAGTGAGGGAACCACCAGAAGACCCTCGGCGCTGGACCTCAGTGTCCGTGCAGAACGATGGGGTGGAGACACTCCTTCAGGCATACTGGACTGAGGCTGTTTAGGGCTTTAAAGGTCAGCACCAACACTTTGAATTGTGCTCGGAAACATACTGGGAGCCACTGTAGGTCTTTCAAGACCTACGTTATGTGGTCTCGGCATCCGTTCCCAGTCACCAGCCTAGCTGCTGCATTCTGGGCTAGTTGTAGTTTCCGGGTCACCTTCAAAGGTAGCCCCACATAGAGTGCATTGCAGTAGTCCATGAAATGACAAAATGCCAACCCAGTTTGGCCAAATGGCCTGATAAATTACATGTGGCATATAAATTCCAGCCGCATGTCTCATAGTAAACAGAATAGATATGTGTCCGAAAATGTACGTGAATATGAGTCTGGGACGAGCTGCACAAACTATTAAGCAGCCTAGTGTGGAGGCAAGTCTAGATCTTGAATGCCCCTCTCTAAGATAAAATGGGTATTTCACTCCCCCTGGGAATTCCAATAGCTGCAATGCATTGCTTTTTGTGTTTCATATGTATAAAAAAATCTAGATCCAAGAGTGAATAAAACCAGAACTAATATTAGCATCGTTAAGCAATTTCAGTGTTGAGTTGTATTGTCACCTCTTTTTTAAAAAAGGCTTAATCGTTTAATAGGAAACAACGAGAATAGCTCTGGGTTAAGGAAACTGTGAATTACTGGTAATACTTTTTGTTTAAGTTAAATGGAGAGCAATGGCCTTGTCAATATATTTGATTTGAGATTATGTGCCTGCAACTTAAGCATTTTATTTCAGAGTAGGTGCAGGATTTCCAAAATGGACCATGCAGTCTATCTTACAAAACAGTGGAAGGTATTCTGACCCTGTCCTCTAGTGGGGAAATGTGAACATTGCAGAAGGTGAAGCAGTGTTTTCCAAGCAAGAGAAGAACTAAATAAAAGTTATTCAGTACAGTATATCGGAAAGGTACAAATCCGTACTGATTCAAATGTATTATGATATCCAGGCTTTTTGAGGAACCTGAACAATCAAGGAGACCTTGTCGCCGTGACACATGATTTCATTTTAAGACTGAGTTCTACAGCACGCAGTAGATTCCTACAGGCATGTAAGGGTTGCATGTATCTGGGCAAACAGAAGGCAGCTTCAAAGATTTTGGAATCCAGCTCCTCCTCTCCATTGCGTAAGTGGTTTAAGTGCTAAACAAAAGGAGGAGGGATTGTCAAACTAATGCACTACACTTAATTGTCTTTACATTTAATTTTTGTTTTGTTTTGTTTTTTGGCATCAGACAAGTCTGTTTCATTGGAAATCAGTGCTTCTAAAACCTCAGCTTTTCTCTGGGAGCTATGCCATGCCTGAAGGCAGCAAAATGTTCCAGATGACAGGTTCCTGTGCCACTACCCTGTGTTTGTGTTTTGGTGTGTACACAGGTGAAACTCGGAAAATTTATTCATTTATTCATTTATTTCAGTAATTCAACTTAAA
This sequence comes from Podarcis erhardii, assembly GCF_964252035.2. Lineage (NCBI taxonomy): Eukaryota > Metazoa > Chordata > Lepidosauria > Squamata > Lacertidae > Podarcis > Podarcis erhardii. Next base: position 7,887,492 of record NC_138507.1, on the reverse strand, counting down.
AGGTGAAACTAATATATGAGATAGACTCATGACATGCAAAGCGAGATATGTCAAGCCTTTATTTGTTATAATTGTGATGTTTATGGTGTACAGCTGATGAAAACCCCAAATTAACAATCTCAGAAAATAAGAATATTAAATGAAATCAGCAAAACAAGGACTGCAAATAGAGCAACACTGGACCTCTGAGAAGTAGAAGCATGCACATGTACTCAGTACTTGGTTTGGGCCCCTTTTGCATCAATTACTGCCTCAGTGCAGCGTGGTGTGGATGCTATCAGCCTGTGGCACTGCTGAGGTGTTATGGAAGACCAGGATGCTTCAATAGCAGCCTTCAGCCTTCAACTGAGATGTGTGAGGTTATGGACTAATACAATGCTTTGGCTCATCCACACTGAATATTCTCTTTTACACACAACAAACTGAGTGTCCCAACACCTTCTGAAAAAAATGAAAGAGATGCTTTGGTTATAAAGAGAGTTCCCCGAGTATGGTTTAGGATGGAGCCCAAGATACCCTGTTCTTTTCTGCAATGGCAGCATTAGAATAGATTAGTACCTGCAACCCACAAATCATCACATGCAGTACCTCAGATTGTAACTGCATGAAGCGTGCATGCTGGATCCTATAGATTGTCCAGAAAAACACTTGTGACTACATGGTACAGTACTTTGATATGCTTGCCAATTAAGCTCTTTTCGCCTGCTGTAAGTTATGGCCATTCAATTTGTTCAGGAGCAAATATGGATTGTGTGGCTACTGGTGAGTGTAATTTATAGCAGAACAGCTACTAAATCATGCCGTTGGCATTCTTCATTACAATAAAGTTGTCTAATTGAAAGAAGTCCTCATTGACAATCTGACAGGTGGGACCTATCTTAAAAATGAATTTTGAATTATTGTGACTGCAGTTCCTAAATCGAGCTACTGTAGCTGTTAATCCTTGAAACAGGGCCCATATTCACCTAAAGCAGAGCTCTCAAGTGCCCTCTAGGTTCAAGCATAATTTGTTCCCAATCTATAGACTGCCAAATGAATTTGATGCTTTATGGTACTGAAATCAAATAAATCACCTTTTGATCACCTGAAAAGGCCTGCTCCAAATTCTAGGTTGTATAAAACAGACAGAAAACGGGGAGATTTTCCCCTTGACACTCATCTAGTCAGTCTAATTTTGCCATTAATAGAGCAAAGGTGCCAGTTCTTTTTGTCAAACTGAGCTGGGTTTATGTCATCTTATCAAATACTATATTTGATATTAAATAGAGCTGCAGCAATTAAATGAAATTGGATAAACTTTTAATTAGCTAAATTACCAATCCAGATTAAGAGACTTGCTTCTTCATAGGCATGGTTAGGATTGTGCCGCAATTGATTAAAACACAGATGCTCACCTGACTATCCTGGCCTAAGTCAGATGTCAAAACAGGAGAAAAATGTCCAAGATGCTAGGGAGCTGTATCAGTATGCAAGGGATATTGCCCATGTAATCAAATTTTGTAGTCATACCTCGGGTTGAATGTTCTTCAGGTTGAGCGCTTTCGGGTTGCGCTCTGTGGCAACCTGGAAAACAGACCGCGTTACTTCTGGGTTTCGCCACTTGCGCATGCACTCAAAATGATGTCATGTGCATGCGCAGAAGCAGCAAAACGCAAGCCGTGAACCGTTGCGTCTTACGTTCCATTCAGGATGCGAACGGGGCTCCGCAACGGATCCCATTCACATCCCGAGGTACCACTGTATATGGAAAATGTGCTAGAGAAATTTGGGGCCTTTTGTTCTGTCTGTCGATGCCCTTTAGAGCCTGCCGCAAACCAACAATAACCTGTTACTGGAGGGTTAAGTGGGGTTAAGATTGCAGCCTTTCATCTCCCAGTTTCCTCCTGCTGGTATTTCCGTATTCCAGTACGATTCCAAGTTTGGGAATACTTCATATTAGAATACATGATGAAAACTCAAGTCAATCATGTAGACTTTACAGTGGTGCCCGGCAAGACGAATGCCTCGCAAGATGGAAAACTCGCTAGACGAAAGGGTTTTCCGTTTTGGAGGTGCTTCGCAAAACGAATTTCCTATGGGCTTGCTTCGCAAGACGAAAATGTCTTGCGAGTTCCTGCAGGGTTTTTTCCCTCCCCCCCTTTTTCTAAGCTGCTAAGCCGCTTATCCGCTAAGCCGCTAAAAGCTGCTAAACCGCTAATAGCGCTAATCCGCTAAGCTGTCAATGGGCTTGCTTCGCAAGACGAAAAAACCGCTATACGAAGAGCCTCGCGGAACGGATTAATTTCGTCTTGCGAGGCACCACTGTACATTGACGACACTTGGCTGCATTAGACCACAAGGGATTGGGGAGTCCAACACTGAAATTTATTGCCAATGAAAAAAGCGTAATCAGCACAGAACATACCACATCTATTACAACATCAATAGTGTCCTGATTTTATTGAAGCCGCAATTCTGCACAGTATGATCACATCTTGTGCAGTGGCTATATTCCAGGAGGGGGTGCATATATGCAAAAATGTACATACCCGAACCACCTCCTTGGAACTGCCCCCGTTTGACCATCTTTATCTTCCAAGCAAGGCAGAGAGCTTTTAGGCCCCCAGACTTGCTTACCAGGCTCTGAGATGTTCTCACAAGATCCCACGGGACTGTCTGAGTTCCTGCGAGATCTTGTGAGAGCATCCCTGAGCTTGCTAAGCAAGTCTGAGAGTTTAAAAGCTCTTTCCATGCAAAAGGAGCTTGTAAGCTCTCTGCCTTGCGTGCAATTAATTTGCGAGATTTTAACCGGTTGGCTTTCAACTACGTAAGGTTGAAATTGTGCAAAATCTGATCATACTGTACACACTTATTTGGGATTAAAGCCCATCAAACGCCTAAGACTGTGCTGCAAACAGTGTTGGATTACCCAATAGGCACCCTAAACATGTATTTAGGATGCCAGCAAAGGATGTCACCAAAAAAGAGAGACAGAGTACTGCTCTGCCTCTCAAAGCATAACCATTTTTAATTTGCTTCTGATTTGTTTCATTTGTCTCTGACTTACAAGATCCTGAAAGAGATTTGCCTCCGACTTACAACATATAACAAAAGCCTTCATTTAACCAAACCAGCTCTGGTCACGCAAAATGTTGCCCAAACACATCCTGTCATTTAATCTAGCTCATGTCCAGGAGACTCTTTGTGGTACCTGCCAATTACCCTAATCTTAACCCGTATCTCTTTTCTATCTACCATTTTGAAAAAGAAGAAAGACCGAAAAAGCTTTAATCAGAAAGACCTGTACGATCTCAGGGAAATAACCCTGAAGTGAAAATCATGCTTGTTCTCTTGTATCGTTTACTTTTGCATTTCAATGTTGATGAGAAACACTCCCTTGTAAGAGGGCAGATAGCACATCTTTCTAATAGAATTACACCAAAAGGAAGCACAGTCCTTTGACTCAAAGGCTAAAGTGGTAATGCAGGCAGGCAGAGAGACAGGCACAGTCAGGATTAGCCATAGTGAGGCAGGGGCCTGAGGCTCTGGCAGCAGTCCCATTAACAACACCCCCAGCCCTCTATAGCAGCCCACTCGGCAGTTAGCCAGCTGCCCTCAGCACCGGTGCAGGATGCTGTCCCATCACCAATGCCAAAGTAAATCTAGTTATATTTTCTGCATATGCCATTATTCCAGTATGCTACAGCTGCCGCCAGATTATTAATTGCCCAAAATTGGAAAAGTCAAAACACCCCAGCAATTAGTGATTGGCAAACAAAGTTATTTGAATTTGTAGAACTTGCAAAAATGACACAAAAAATGAGAAACCAAAAAAATACAAAGTTTATTAACGATTGGAATAAATTTATGATTTACATTGAAGGGAACTATAAGAACCTAAAAACTACAGCAGGACTGATATAGATCTTACGATGTGCAAATCATTATAATTATCAACTGCAGGAGGAATAAACTACTTATATTAAGAAGCCTGATACCGGGAGGGATGGAAGTCAATAGGTGTGTAGAAGAATGATTTAAATATTTAAAGATATAAAGATATAAATGAGAAGACAAAGAAACGTAACGGAAATTGATATTATTTACATGTTATGTTTAGATATTTATTTAGTTTTCTTTTTGTGTTTTGGTGTTTTTTGCAACTGTTATAACTGTTGATTTGTTTTTCTTTTTGGTGATTCAAGTGAAAATTAATAAAAAGAATTTTTAAAAAAATATATTTTCTGCATATGCCTTTTGTTGGGGGAATCATGTAATTTTTCAAAAAACAGGAGACTTTTCTGATTTACCTGATGGCATTATAAGCAATCGTCTTTGCTAAACTCAGGTAGAAAAGTGGAGTGTTTAGGAGAACAAATGGCTGAGTGTGTGTGTGTAAGTAAAGGGACCCCTGACCATTAGGTCCAGTCGTGGCCGACTCTGGGGTTGCGGCGCTCATCTCGCTTTATTGGCCGAGGGAGCCGGCATACAACTTCCGGGTCATGTGGCCAGCATGACTAAGCCGCTTCTGGCGAACCAGAGCAGCACACGGAAACACCGTTTACCTTCCCGCTGGAGTGGTACCTATTTATCTACTTGCACTTTGATGTGCTTTCGAACTGCTAGGTTGGCAGGAGCAGGGACCGAGCAACGGGAGCTCACCCCGTCGCGAAGATTCGAACCGCCGACCTTCTGATCGGCAAGTCCTAGGCTCTGTGGTTTAACCCACAGTGCCACCCGCGTCCCGTATGTGTGTGTGTGTGTGTGTATACATATATATATACATATATTTATATTCACACCATATTGCCCTTCAAATCAGGAAGGAAAATGTACCAGGCTGGACCTTGTCACGGTGGCAAACAGCTGTCTGCCTACAAAGTATTGATATTGGACTGGGGAGAAAGGCTGGTCTGGATGGCATCTGTGGGTCCCCTCTGAGCCTGTATTTATATCTACATAACGCAGAAAGAGAGGCTGTTAAAAGTTGCCAGACTTACACAATAGAAATCTGGAGTGTGGTCTGCACATCACACAAGGCACCTCGTTTCCTAGGAAAGTCTCTGTGTCACCCCTTCCTCCCATTTATTATGAAAAAGCATCGTTTAACTAGCCAATCTAGTTGTTCGTTACTGTGTTATATATTTTTGTGTTTTTATATTGTAAACCAACCTCTGATCATCAGATGAAGGGCAGTATAGACATTAAATAAAGAACTTAACAGCTGCCTTCAGACTCTATGATGGAATATTGCCCTTGATCGCTTATTATTGCCCTGGCCATTTTTGCAGCTTAGCAGACCGTTTCCCCCCTCTCTTTTCCTCAGTCTTTGCATGCAAAAGTGAAAGCATTATACAGTGGGACCTCAGGTTAAGAGCTTAATTCGTTCCAGAGGTCCGTTCTTAACCTGAAGCACCACTTTAGCTAATGGGGCCTCCTGGTGCCACCGCGCGATTTCTGTTCTCATCCTGAAGCAAAGTTCTTAACCCGAGGTACTATTTCTGGGTTAGTGGAGTCTGTAACCTGAAGCGTCTGTAACCCAAGGTACCACTGTATTCTATTCCTCTGCTGTGGCCTGCCTCTTACAGACACCAGCCTCCGTTAAATAATCCTGAAAACTCCATGAGATTAAAAATAGGTGCCTAGTGCCAGTTGGCTTTCCCAGAATCTGTGGTTTTTCATTACATCTGATTTACACCCACCCACACACCCACACACTTAATTAACTTATGGAATCAGCTACCACAGGATAGCTTTAGATGGGAGTGAAGACAAGTGCATGAAGGCTACAGTTCTCAGTAGATCTCTGCTGCCACAAGGATCACAGGCGACGTGGGAGTTGGAGGTGCATTGATGGCTCCCTGTTTGTGGCCCACTCCCCAAGGAGGCTCACCAGGTGCCTTCATTACACACCTTGAGGCACCAGGCGAAAACCTTCTTCAACCAGCCTCTTGGCTAACATCTGATACCCTTCAAAGGGGAGTTTGGGGGGCATTTGTGGGAGGGAGGGGTTTTTGTTTTGTTCTTATTATGCATTACGTCTCCTTATATTTTTTTATGCTGTGAACCGCTCTTGCATCTCTTCTCTTTTACACCCCTCTTTTAAATCAGAACCAGTGAAGGCAGTGAAGGTCCTGTGTGAGTGTCTGGAGGTGGTTAGAGGATGGATGGCAGCTAACAGATTGAGGTTGAATCCCGACAAGACAGAAGTACTGTTTCAGGACTCCCTGGTGCTGAATGGGGTAACTGTGCCCCTGAAAGACCAGGTGCGCAGCCTGGGAGTCATTTTGGACTCACAGCTGTCCATGGAGGCGCAGGTCAATTCTGTGTCCAGGGCAGCTGTTTACTAGCTCCATCTGGTACGCAGGCTGAGACCCTAACTGTCTGCGGACTGTCTCACCAGAGTGATGCATGCTCTGGTTATCTCCTGCTTGGACTACTGCAATGCGTTCTACGTGGGGCTACCTTTGAAGGTGACCCAGAAACTGCAACTAACCCAGAATGTGGCAGCTAGACTGGTGACTGGGAGCAGCCTCTGAGACCACATAACACTGGTCTTGAAAGACCTACATTGGCTCCCCGGACGTTTCTGAGCACAATTCAAAGTGTTGGTGCTGACCTTTAAAGCCCAAAACGGCCTCGGTCCAGTATACCTGAAGGAGCATCTCCACCCCCATCATTCAGCCTGGACACTGAGATCCAGCGCAGAAGCCAAGTTACAGGGAACCAGGCAGAGGGCCTTCTCAGTAGTAGTGCCCGCCCTGTGGAATGCCCTCCCACAAGATGTCAAAGAGAACAACAACTACCAAACTTTCAGAAGGCATCTGAAGGCAGCCCTGTTTGTTGCTGTTGTTGTTGTTTAGTCGTTTAGTTGTGTCCGACTCTTCGTGACCCCATGTACCAGAGCACGCCAGGCACTTCTGTCTTCCACTGCCTCCCGCAGTTTGGTCAAACTCATGCTGGTAGCTTCGAGAACACTGTCCAACCATCTCGTCCTCTGTCGTCCTCTTCTCCTTGTGCCCTCCATCTTTCCCAACATCAGGGTCTTCCCCAAGGAGTCTTCTCTTCTCATTTAGGGCTGATTTCCTTAAGAATGGAGAGGTTTGATCGTCTTGCAGTCCATGGGACGTTCCTCCAGCACCATAATTCAAAAGCATCAATTCTTCGGGGATCAGCCTTCTTTATGGTCCAGCCCTGTTTAGGGATGTTTGATGTATTTTAATATTGGGTTGGAAGCCGCCCAGAGTGGCTGGGGAAGCCCAACCAGATGGGCGGGGTATAAATAATAGGTTGTTGTTGTTGATGATGATATAATATAGGTGGTGGTTGTTGTTATTGTTGTTGCTATTATTATTATTGCATCTCCATCAATGCTATTTTTCTAGAAAAAAGAGGTTCCAGAGCTCACCAAGAACGCCTCCCTCCTTCTTTTTAGAATGGCAAAGACGCCCCCCTGAGAGGAGCCGGAACTGAGCTGCTGGGAGTTCCGGCGGACAAAAATCAGAAATAAACCCGCGCGCCCTGCTAGCAATGTCCCAAACTCGGGTGCCGTAAGCTGGCAGTGCGCTCTGTAGCCCCCCACCTTGGTCCCCCAAGCAGCCCCTGTAGCAGGAAATCCCCCCCATCATTCAGTTTGTACAAACTTCACACACACTCACACTCACACACTACATTTGCTACACTTCTGTTATAAATTCATAGAAAATCAACCATACATCGGATTTGCACTGTTCCACTTTTATTTTACTCCATGAAGGAAGGACTACAAAATGGGGAAGGTTTGATACAGGCCAGCCCAGCACATCCACAGGAGCCCTGCCCAGTTGCTATGCCAACCCTGATGGTCCTAGACAGAAGACAATCAAGATTACAAAGAACTTGCATATGGGAATGGATTCAGCATGGACTGGAACAAAGGACAATGATTAGATCTTCCCTCTGGGGGCAGGAAACTGCCAACTCCCCTTTGTCTCCTGGAAGTGACTCATGGGGAGGAGGAGAAGGGAACCAGCCAGGTGACAAGATACTCAGGTTACCACCACAACTCCTCCCTCAACCCCTCCTTTCTGTAATGTATGCAGGATGTTTCTGGGGGGGTGGGCTGGACCTAGAGGAGGGGAATTTCAAATGGTCGGCCAATTGGTGCCAAAGAAGGATAGAACCTTTTTTATGTATGCTACTGCAGCAGCAAGAATACTCATCGCAAAACACTGGAAGACACAAGATCTACCCACCCTGGAAGAATGGCAGATACAAGTAATAGACTATGTGGAACTGGCAGAAATGACCGGCAGAATCCGAGATCAAGGAGAAGAGTTGGTGGAAGAAGATTGGAAGAAGTTTAAAGCTTATCTACAAAAACATTGTAAAATTTATGAATGCTAAGGGCATTGTAAATGAAATGAAGGGGTTCTAGTGATTAAGATAAGTAAGAGTATAAAGGGAAGGATAAAGGATGAAAACGAATATGAATGAGCTTGCTGGAATATTTTTTTAAAGTGGAATACAAGAAGGGAAGGCGGGAGGAAGTAAGGAAAATAAGGTTTTGAAGGTTATTAAAATGAAAAAGAGTTCTTTTTTTTTTCTTTTTTTTAACCTTTTTTTCCTCTCTTTATGATTGCTTGTTTTTGTTTGTATTTTTGATGTTTGTTGTTTGTTGTTTCTGTGTTTTTTGTGGATTGTTAATTTTCTGTAAAATAAAAATCATTTTAAAAAAAAGAGAAACAAAAAAAAACAAAAACCAAAAGTTTTTATAAGGTCTTGCACACCATTTTTCTGTGCCTCCCCCTGCAAGTGAGGGGGGCACCCTGTTGCAACAGTCAATAAAGGCCAAGCCTACAGGCTGCTGATTTGCTCCCATTTACTCTGGTTGGTGTCTTTACTTTTTGTCCAAGGGAGCCCTCGGATTTTTCCGGGAACACCCCTTAGGAAGGCCGGCCCTCTTTCCAAGCTGCCTCCCCCCCGAAAGACCAGGGCTTTCCCTTCCCTTCTTCTGGCACGGCGGTGCGTAAAGCGGCGCCTTTCCCCGCGCGCAGCCCGGCCGGAGAGCCGCGGGACCCCCTTGGCTCGGAGGGCTGGAGCTGCGCCGGCCCGGCCTCTGCGTCTCCCAGCCAAGGAGCGCGGTCGGCGGCCAAGGCTCCGCGGCTCCGCCTCGCCCAAGCCCGGCCGGCCGGCTGGCTGAGCAGGCGGGCGGGCGGGCGGGCGGGCGGGGCTCTGGCTTCGCCTGCCCGGCTTCTGCGTCGGAGCGCAGCGCGCAAGCCGAGGCCCGCCGTCTCCACGCCGCAGGTAGGAAGAAGCGCCGCGGGGCGAGGAGCGGGGCCCCCGGCTCGCCAGGAAGCGGGCAGGCGGGCGCTGGCTTTCCGTTTAGCCCGGTCGCGGGGGAAGGACTGCATTCTCCGCAGGACCCGCAGCGCCAAAGCGGGTGGCCTCGGGGGTCCCTGGGCCCAGAGCTGGTTGCGCCTTGCCGGGGAGCGGGGGGGGGAGATCTGCTGGATCCGGCCGCGATGGGTCCCCTGACCCACGGGATCGCCCAGGGGCCTCTTCTGGAAAGTGCCCCCAACGCCCCCCCCCCAAAAAAAAAAGAAAGGAAAGGAAAAGCTCTCCGCAGTTCTCATTTTCTTATTTATTCTGCATACCGCCCTTCATCCCTAGATCCCAGGGCGGATCACAGCATTAAAAACACAAAATACATACTAAAAACAAGAACAGGAGGAAAGCAAATCAGTAACCCCCTTCTCCCCACTCCCTTCCACAAACACGTTTAAAAGGGTGTTAAAAATGTGTTTCTGGGAGGGGGTGGTTTGGTTTGGTTTTGATTATGTATTTCGTGTTTAGAGTGGAGCCACACTAAGCATTTGTTAAAACATGTGCAGCACACCACACGTTGAAGGCACATGGCTTCCCCCTGCTGCCAAAGAACCCTGGAAATTGTAGTTTCCACCCCAGAGACGCTACGGTTCCCAGAATTCTTTTTTGAGGGGAGAGGGAGCAGCCATGCGCTTCAAATTGTGGGGTGGGTGTGCTTGTTTGTGCTTTAAATGCATGGTGTGCATGTGGACCTGGGCAATTCATTTGGCTATTGTAGTTAATGAAGCACTTTTTCCTTTGAGTTGCATCTGCTGGGTTTGCCAGAGCAGAAAGAGTTTCTGCTTGGTTTTTGTCAAGAAGCACCAACCTTTGCCGCTGCTGCCTCTGTTTCCACCCAGGGGTGGGGAGAAGCCGATCCTATGTGATTATGGCCCAGAAAGATGAAGTGGGGTGGGGGGTGGAGTCAGTGAAAATAGTGTGCTACCTTTTTGTACAACCCTTTGTGTTTGGGGCCAGATTAGTTGAAGGACACTGGCTGTGGGCACATTTCGGCCTGCTTTGACTCCAGTCTGCTCCCACTACATGTGTTTGAAGCAGTGTTAGAAACTGAGATATGAAAGCTAGGAGCTGAATGACTCCCTAAAACCTAGGTTATGGGTGCAAGAATGGAATGCCTAGGTGTGCTTTTTAATAACAGGAATACAAACTTAAAATGAATGAACTGCCGCTAAAATATTAAGTTAATTTTTCACATAGTCTAGTCCTTCCCCTAGGGATGTGGGTGGCGCTGTGGGTTAAACCACAGAGCCTAGGACTTGCTGATCAAAAGGTTGGCGGTTCGAATCCCTGTGACGGGGTGAGCTCCCGTTGCTCGGTCCCTGCTCCTGCCCACCTAGCAGTTCGAAAGCACGTCAAAATGCAAGTAGATAAATAGGTACCGCTCCGGTGGGAAGGTAAAAGGCGTTTCGTGCGCTGCTCTGGTTTGCCAGAAGTGGCTGAGTCATGCTGGCCACATGACCCGGAAGCTGTACGCCGGCTCCCTCGGCCAGTAAAGCGAGATGAGCACCGCAACCCCAGAGTCAGTCACGACTGGACCTAATGGTCAGGGGTCCCTTTACCTTTTAGTCCTTCCCCTGCCCACCCCCCTAATATTCTTAAGGGGTCTCTTCTCAACTCTTCAGAGAGCAGCTAGAAGTGGGGAGGCAGAAAAAGTCCTTTCCCTCCACTCTGCAGTTTTAATCTGAAATCTTAGTACTGTGCCCGGAGCTCAGAAACTGCTCACGCTAATGAAATTCCGTCGCAAAATGTGCCTAGAACAAAGGGAGTTTCGAACACTGGTTTGTAGCTGAGTCCACGTGGCATTAGCCACAGTACCTTGTAGCTTCTTGACAAAGGCTCAGACAGCCCTTGCACTGGCACAGATGGCAGCTTCAGTGAATTGGAGTTTGGTTATGGGCCTGGGATGAATCTGTAGCCCTGCCACCTGTGTGGTGTGAACATCGACCAAGAAAGCAGCTTGCAGCTCAGCCTGGGGTGGGGATGTGACCTCACTACGTTTCAGGCCTCTAATGTGTACACAGCCTGTAGAGCTTGCCATCCTTTGCGATAAGCATCAGAGAGGCCTCCTTGTTAGCCTGCCTTTATGATAAGTTAGACTGGGAGCCACTAAGGAAGGCTTGTGTTATAAAAGGAACCTATTCTATGGGAGGCCCAATGAATGGCCCCTTCAGTCCAGCATTGAAAGCGGCTTTTAACTGATGGGATTTTATTGGCCATGGCAGTTTCTGTTGCTTGAATTACACCGTGAAATATCGGTGCTTGCTTATATATTGCATAACATAGGTTTTAAATATATTTTATGTTTTTGATGTTTGCCAGCTTGAGAAAGACTACACAGAAAGGGGATAGGAGGTATCGACAAATAAAACACCTGCCTAAACTGAGTTCTGCAAAACACAGCAAATGAGTGGGTGAAGGCTTTTCAGCTTCATCACTCAAGGGAAACTGTCCTCCAACAGCTGTAGGTGAAAGTGCATCTGATTCCGGATTATTTTAAGCAAGGTACTGTTTTCTGCACACTTAACCCTACTTCTTAAATCATGTGTTCTCTGTCCACATACTGTTTTTTGGAGTTCCCAAACTGTTTTCTGAATGCTTGCACCCTAGTACTTTGCATTGTGCTGAGGTGCAAGTGTTTGGGCAGCTGTGACGGCAACGTGTGGACTGTGCGCAACAGACAAGAGAGAGGATTCATTGAAACAGGGCGGTCTTTATTCCAGATTACTTAATCCAGAACGCTTTGGGTACTGCCTGTCCGCTGCCGACACATACTCCTGAGAAGGTTAGCCGCAAGAGAATTGTAACCCAGCGGCTGATAAAGGTTCCTTTCCTGGTAAAGGAGACCAGGAAAAGGTCCAGAAATGGCCTCTGCTATCGGATCTTTATGCTTCTGCATACTAGTTGCTGGAAGAAGGGAGGGTGCTTTAGAGCTCAGGTCTTGCTTGCAGGGATCCCACAGGCCTCAGTTTGACTACTGTGAAAGCAGAGTCTAGATGGGCCATTGGCCTGGTCCAGTAGGGTGTCCTTATGTTCTTTGTTGTTGTTTAGGCATTTAGTCATGTCCGACTCTTTGTGACCCCATGGACCAGAGCACTCCTGGCACTCCTGTCTTCCACTGCCTCCCGCAGTTTGGTCAAACTCATGCTGGGAGCCTCGAGGACACTGTCCAACCATCTCGTCCTCTGTCGTCCCCTTCTCCTTGTGCCCTCCATCTTTCCCAACATCAGGGTCTTTTCCAGGGAGTCTTCTCTTCTCATGAGGTGGCCAAAGTATTGGAGCCTCAGCTTCACAATCTGTCCTTCCAGTGAGCACTCAGGGCTGATTTCCTTCAGAATGGAGAGGTTTGATCTTCTTGCAGTCCATGGGACTCTCAAGAGTCTCCTCCAGCACCATAATTCAAAAGCCTCAATTCTTCGGCGATCAGCCTTCTTTATGGTCCAGCTCTCACTTCCGTACATCACTACTGGGAAAACCATAGCTTTAACTATACGGACCTTTGTTGGCAAGGTGATGTCTCTCCCTATGTTCTTATGCGGATTCAAATCGGATATGGTGCTTTATATATGTTAAACCCCCAGTACAATGGCTATTGTAAGGGAAAGAAGCAGGGAGAAAGCTGAATGGGCGCAATCCTCAGCTATGCTTGCCTGTAATGATATTCAGAATTAGCAGTTTCTGAGGGGAAGCATGTTTGGAGGACGACTTTCTTTACTGGGTAAAAGCCTACGGATAAAATTTGAAGTGGTGGTACTACACAGACTTCTAAATACCTGCCAGCACAAGGCTGTTATTTTAAAAAACAAGCAAGTAGAAAGTGAGTCCTTTCAAATTTTGGATATATCTGTTAAAAATGAGGTACAGGTTTGATGTCCTGGAATTATTAGCCTGCTGGAGAATGCTTTCATGGTCATTTTGTCCTTACATCTATTCATATTTCTGTAATAGTTTAAGGCTACAGCTTTGTAAATTAACAGTTATCAGACTCTTCCCACCAACTCTCTGCAACACCACACTTGGAATATCGGCACAATAAAGTTCACTGTATTTTTTCAAAACCATAAATATATTTCCAAGTGTCCAGAAATGGTGCTTTATCTTCTAGGGTGGCATGAGGTGAAGGAAAAAAACAAGGAGGGGTGTATTTATTTCTGAAGCCTCTCTCCCTCTCTCCCCCAAAATGTGGGACAGCACTCCTGCATGTAACCTTTTCTCCAATCTGAATGGAAGAGTCTAGGTTAGAGGTTCCCAGACTTCACTAGATTCATCCGGGTGACCCACAGCAAAAATACAATTAAAAATCAGGTACCATTTAGCACAGCAAAGTGCAATAGCTACAACAGTTGAAGACCTTTACCAATTTCAAAGTGGACTGGAGGGGGAGAGATTTGCTGGCCTGAGATTTGCTATTCCTGTAGGTTGCCTGTAAGCGGTACTTATGGGCAAGAAATAGAAGGGTTGCCCTTTTAAAATAATTCTTGCAGCATCATTCAGTCGTGCCTTCCTTTTGCAGGAACTGGCCAATATACATTTGATTCAAGTAGTGTGCTTACCCACAGAATAGCTTCCCTTTTATACATTCCTTGCTTAGTGGCTCTGCAGAATGTTCTACTCTATTTCCCCCCTTAAAAAACAACAACAACTTTCTGGCCTTCTCTCAGAACTGGGATTATTTGGAAGGAAATTTTTGTTGCTGTTATGTAGAACCGTCGTTCAGTTTTGGCACAGGGCTTGTGGCAGAAAGGCAGGCCAGAAACTGATCAAGTTTCTGCTTGTTGTATGTAGGAAGTACCTTTTTTGTATAGTTTGAAGCAATTGTTTTGCAGATTAAGTAAGGGAAATAAACAAGGAGTCCAGGATTGCCTGTAGATATATGGAATCATCCACATTGCTTTATTTCCCCCTTAGCAACTTCTGTTCCATAGCAGTTTGTGTTGATTTTGGCAACCAACTGTTTGGTTGAAGCAGGCAATGGTCTTATTTATTGAAGATTAAAGCTTGAACACAACTTCTTAAAACTAGGTGTGTTGCCTGGAATCTTAGTCATTACTATGAATTGCAACCGATTTCTGAACTAAGTGATTAAAACACAAGTTTTAAGCCGCCATTTAAAAAAGGGATCTGATCTCTCTATCTCCCTCCCTCTCTCCCTCTCCCTTTCCTTCTCTCTCTCACAAAAGCTGTGCCACTGACCTGTGGTCATTTTGGGGACACCTCTTTAAATGATCCAAACTTTTTAAGTTAAGTGGGCCAATCAGTTGTCCAAGCAACTTTTAAACTCTGCCATAGCAGCCACACATTCTCTGTGGTCATGGTTGTCATGTGGTCATGTGGTCATGGTTGAGGGCCTCTGCCCGCTCAGTTTTGTGTGTGTCTTTTTTGAGGTAATAAAAAGTAGTATTGATGCACTCCCCACCCTCCGAATCAATGGGGTGCACAATTTCTCATTGAGAGCTAATGGGGCACTCATTTGTTTTATGAATGTGCTTTCTGGCTGAGTCCATGTGATGGAAATGAAAAAAGTTGCCAACCTTGCAGACATCCATGTTCCTAGCCCACGCCCCTTTTCTTTTGAAAAAAAGCGCTATTCAGATGATATCTTTGCAATATATCTTTCCTGAACTCCATTGTCTGGTTCCCACATTGTTATCAGTAGAATTTCAAATTGCATATTACACAGGGTATTGTCATGCCAACATCAGCATTCTGGTTCCAGTGGTGAGCAGAGAGCAGCATGAGAAGTAGTCTTAACCCAAATCTAAATCTTTAAAATGGGCGGGGAATCTATGGCTCTCCAGATGTTCATTATCTCCATCTCTTATCATCCCAGACGATGAGCCATGCTGGTCGGGGTTGGTAGGAACTGGAATCCAACAACATCTGGAGGGCCATCTGCTTTAAATGATACCAGTATGCTCTAGGTCATGGGTAGGTAAACTAAGGCCCGGGGGCCGGATCCGGCCCAATCGCCTACTAAATCCGGCCTGCGGATGGTCTGGGAATCAGTGTGTTTTTACATGAGTAGAATGTGTCCTTTTATTTAAAATGCATTTCTGGGTTATTTGTGGGGCATAGAAATTCGTTCATTTATTTATTTATTTCAAAATATAGTCCGGCCCTCCACAAGGTCTGAGGGACAGTGGACCGGCCCCCTGCTGAAAAAGTTTGCTGACCCTTCTAGGTGCTGCACATTTATTAATTTTACTACATTTATATCTTTCCTTTCTTCTGTCATGGAACCCAAGTTGATGGTGGTTTTCTGTCAGGAGCGCATCCTACTCTCGAGGAGGACCCTGGCAGAGACACATGCACAACTGGCATGTTCCCTCCATCCTGGTTGATCGTTCAGAAGCTTCAAAAGCTTTCTTCTGCTCGAACATCACAGCGGCTGATGCCAACAGACATCGGTACACTTAGGGATCCGCAGAGTTTGCGCAGCTTGCGTAAGAGACCTCAGCAGCTCAGCATTTTGGCTGATCTACTTTATTTACATATAAACATATACAGAGCCCTGCAACATGGCTCCCTCTCTCTCTAGCATCAGACAGCAAAGAAAGAACAAAGGACAATAGTCCTACTTCACGGAACACAGTAACACAAGCATCCTGTCTCCGTCACTTCCCACTCTGTGGAGTCAAAACACACACTGTCATGTGAAAGACAGCAATCCCATGACTGCAACCATGGAGCAGGAATTCTAACACTTTCATGAGGTGCATGAAAGTGGTACCTATGCTGTCATGATAATATTTGAAAACCTGTTCAAAGTGAAAAAAGTTGCCAACCTTGCAGACTTCAGGTAACTTCCCTTGGTTATCCAGGACTGTCAACCCATAGGTTGACGCAAGTGATTTCTTTAAGAGCTCGCGGACCATTTCATGAGCCTAATGTTTCTGTGTTTATCTACCTGTACTATAGGTAACCCTGTCCTGGTTCTTGTGTGTAGTTCATAATGTCGGAGAGTGATCTTGCTGGAGAAGAGTACCCAGCAGAGATCCATGATTACCTTTCGGCCTTTGATAAGTCTCTTGGTTTTGTGGACGAGATGTTGAAGACTATGATGTCTGTGTCGAGAAGTGAGCTTCTGCAGAAGGTAAGAACCAGCTGAAGGCACAACAGTGTTTGTCTTTTAACTAATCAATGGTGGAAGGGAGGGTCCCCAGTGGTCTTTCATATTAGGGTGGCTTGTACTTCATCCAGAAACCAAAGTACGTTCTCTGCTTGCCTTATTTCTGACAGTGGGGTTTTAGAATAAACTTGCCCTAGAATGTAAAATCTAGGTGTTAAACTGCTACCGTACCCATTCCAGCTGTAGGAAGAACAGATCTAAAAGAATATATGAAGTATCTTTTCTTTCTCACTTTCAACACCCAGAAACAGCACAAGACATTGCCTGAGGCCTTGGTACATGTATCGATGTACCTTAACATTTAAAATCCAATTTGTAATTTCTTTGGGGCAAAATAAAAACTCGTCCATCAGGGAATTTCACCCCCGAAGCTTTCCAAACATGAATAAATTATAAACACAACGGTCCTGACAACGCAGCTCTTTGACAGCATCCATGTTCAATCTTGTAAGCTGCACACTCATGTAACCTGAGTTTCCTGGAAATCCTGTAGGAACAAAATGATAGATTGGGTTTGACAGCCCAAAAAACCCACGTTTCTACCTTTTGGTGTACAGCTGCAATATCCCTGCATGCATTGTACACTTAAGTACAGGTGTCAGTAATCCATAGCCACCAGTGCCGTAGGACTCCTTCCTTGCTTGTAAAGAGAAGCAACTCTGCGAGCACCTGGGGCTTTCGTAGTTGGCTGTGAGGAAGGTCCAGAGGTTACCTCGTTGGGTCACTGCCAGGATTGACAAGTAGATAATACATGGGAGCAGTGGTGTAGCATAATGGCTCATAGAGCTTCCTTTGGTGGTGATGTTGGTGGAGGAGACTGCTACTTCTGAAGCCCAGACAGCTTGCTGGGGGCTGGGGTGGAGCTACTATTTCCTACCACAGTCATAAGGGACGCGGGTGGCGCTGTGGGTTAAACCACAGAGCCTAGGACTTGCCAATCAGAAGGTCGGTGGTTCGAATCCCTGTGACGGGGTGAGCTCCCGTTGCCCAGTCCCTGCCAACCTAGCAGTTTGAAAACACATCAAAGTGCAAGTAGATAAATAGGTACCGCTCCGGTGGGAAGGTAAACGGCGTTTCCGTGCGCTGCTCTGGTTCAACAGAAGCAGCTTAGTCATGCTGGCCACGTGACCTGGAAGCTGTCTGCGGACAAACGTCCGCTCCCTCGGCAATAAAGCGAGATGAGCACCGCAACCCCAGAGTCAGTCACGACTGGACCTAATGGTCAGGGATCCCTTTACCTTACCACAATCATGAAAAATATATGTATATATTTCCTTCCCATTGAATGCAGCAGATTGAGGAGGATAAAATAGGCCTGCTCCCAGGCTGGCACAGTTTTGGGGTTGGTTTGGGGAGTATTGGGGGAATAAGGATGCATAGGACCCTGGAATACCTTGTGTTGTCCTCTAACATGGATGGCTTCCCCTCCTGTGGAACAGTGATGCTTCTCTTTTGTGGGCTTCTCTTTTTCACCCACGGAAAGATCTGAAATATCCACTCGTTTCCCTGGGAGTATACGCAAGCTCCCAAACTGCAAACTGTCAAGTCCTGTTAGAATCAGATCAGTTGGCTTTTGGGAAGCTGTCCCTCCACTTGCAATTCAGGGACAATAATACTAGCCTACCTTACAGAGTTATTGCGAATATTCCTGCAAATTATGTGAAGCATGTGAAAAAATGTGAATCGTTTTAAATGTTCAGAACAGGTACATAGATGCTGAGTTGTGTTATTAGCTTATTTCAGCATACAGTGGACACTTGGGTTGCGAACATAATCCGTGTGGAAGGCACGTTCGCAACCCGCAGTGCCGTGTCTGTGCACGTGTGGGTTGCGATTTGGCACTTCCGCACATGCGCAAAGCACGATTTAGCGCTTCTGCGCATGTGCGACCGCCAAAACCCAGAAGTGACCCATTCCGGTACTTCCGGGTTCGTCGCGGTGCGCAACCCGAAAACACATAACCTAAAGTGTCTGTAACCCAAGGTATGACTGTACTTTGTGGATTTCCTGACATTTCATTGGGTTAAAGGTAAAGGGATCCCTGACCATTAGGTCCAGTCATGACCGACTCTGGGGTTGCGGCGCTCATCTCGCTTTATTGGCCGAGGGAGCCGGCGTACAGCTTCCGGGTCATGTGGCCAGCATGACTAAGCCGCTTCTGTCGAACCAGAGCAGCGCACGGAAACGCCGTTTACCTTCCCGCCGGAGCAGTACCTATTTATCTACTTGCACTTTGATGTGCTGTCAAACTGCTAGGTTGGCAGGAGCAGGGACCGAGGAATGGGAGCTCACCCCGTCGCGGGGATTCGAACTGCTGACCTTCTGATCGGCAAGCCCTAGGCTCTGTGGTTTAACCCACAGCGCCACCCGCGTCCCTTCATTAGGTTGGGTAGGTGATAATATAATGGGACAATTTTATTAGGTGTCTGAAAGTCAAGCCCCCAAATCATGCCAACATAAATATTACTTTCTATTCTTTAGAAATTTGTTTACTTGAAATTATTGGGTAGGATTCCATGAACAATTTGATTTTTTTTTTTTAATGAACTTTGAATTCTGCGAAGTACTGTTAGATTCCTGATTGGGGGGAGTGTGGCATTGACGCTATACTGTGATAGTAATTGGTTCCTGTAGCTGGAAGCCTTTTTTGATGTCTCAGTTAGATAATGAAGTATACACGGTGACGTTTGTATCTTTTGTGTTTTAGCTGGATCCTCTTGAACAAGCAAAATTAGATTTGGTCTCTGCTTACACATTGAATTCGATGTTTTGGGGTGAGTGCGGAGTATGAAATTTATGGTGGTAATTTAGGCACTTTAGCATGTAACGGCATATTTAAATATGCAACTCGGCAGCTAAGTATCCATCCTATTTCTAATGATGATTTTACAGCCACTATACTTTTATAAGTGACACTTAAAGAAAAGCTTAATTATTTAAGCCTTCGCCATTTTTGTAATAGCTGATGAATTCCCTTTTCTTGTTCTTTGGTTCCTCTAGCAACCCTTATGATTCTCCGTATAGCCTTTGATGCCATTTCACCCAGCTGTTAGGCGTTTTATATTATGACGAATACCACCGAGTTCAGTTTAGCAAAGCAGCTTTACAGTCTTGCAATTGATGTGTGCTTTTGCAATTTAGATGTGTAGTAAGGATTCTATTGCTAAAGTCTCTCACAACAATAATAATATTGATTAATAAAATTCATTTTACAGTATATCTTGCCACACA
This sequence comes from Podarcis erhardii, assembly GCF_964252035.2. Taxonomy (NCBI): domain Eukaryota; kingdom Metazoa; phylum Chordata; class Lepidosauria; order Squamata; family Lacertidae; genus Podarcis; species Podarcis erhardii. The sequence continues at coordinate 7,867,790 of NC_138507.1, read as the reverse complement.
AGGAATTAATCCAAAGGAGCACCCAGTGAAACAGGAGCTGGTAAGATTTTTATATAAAATACAGTACAAAATCAGATTCTTACTTAAAATACAGTACAAAATTCCTGGGATAAATGCTTGCACAATGTTAAATCCTCTCTCTCTCTCTCTCTCTCTCTCTCTCTCTCTGTGTGTGTGTGTGTGTGTGTGTGTGTTCATGGATGGATCATCAAGTATAACCTTATTTTAAATTTTTATTTTATTCCAAGCATATCAGGGTGATATTCCTGGTTCCTCCTCTACCCCAGTTTAACCTCACAACAACCCTCTGAGGTTGATTAAGAGTCACTGACTGGCCCAAGGTCACCTAGACCAGGCACCCCCAACCTTTGGCCCTCCAGATGTTTTGGACTACAATTCCCATCATCCCTCCACTGGACTTGTTAACTAGGGATCATGGGAGTTGTAGGCCAAAACATCTGGAGGGCCAAAGATGGGGGATGCCTGACCTAGACCTTCATGGCTGTTTGCACCTTGATCTCCCGAGTCCTCTTCCAGTGCTAACCCAGCCTTCCTCATCCTTGGATCTCCAGGTTTTCTTGAACAACAGCTCCCCTGAGCACTGGCCATGCTGGCTAGGAATGATGGAAGTTGTAGTCCAGACATCTAGGGACCAAGGTTGAGAAAGCCTCTGTTTTCCCCCCTTTAAAAAATACTTTATTTTTCAATTTTCAAAATAACTGCATTTTTTCTTTTGTATGTACATATTGAATCCAAATTTGCATTAAATGACTCCCCCCCCCCCGTTTTCCATTTCCCCCCTTTAATTCTCTTATATCTCTCCAATTAATTATAACTTATTATTTCCTCCTAATTCTATTATTAGTTCACAAATGTTACATCAAACCTGCTAATGTTTTAACATTTTTACAGTAATCTGTAAAATCTTCCCATTCTTGATTGAGTTTTTCCTCATCTTGGTGTCTGATCTTCACAGTAAGTTTAGCCATTTCGGCACAGTCTATCATCTTAGTCTTCCATTCTTGGGACATTCTCTTCTTTCCAATTCTGGGCAAGTAACATTCTAGCTGCTGTAGTCGCATACATAAGCAGTCTCTTTTGCTTCTTGGCACTTCTTTTTCTATTACTCCTAGTAAAAAAGCCTCTGTTTTTTTAACAAACGCATTCTTAGACATTTTGGAAATTTCATTGTATACCATTTCCCAGAAGCCCTTTACTTGCAGATGATGAATGAACTTTATTACGGTCACAGACCAGGATTAAAAAAAACACAACAACAACATATAAACAAAATAGTAGTTAGGATTTTTTTTTTAACCGATAATTGTTAGAGCAAATAAGGACAAAGAAACAAGCATAGGATAAAACATCTGAATAAAATACAAGATTAAACACGGATAATGGATGGATAAAAACTGATAATTAAAACAGATAAGAACTAAAAACAAATAAAAACACGCAGTTCAAACAACTGTAAGAGCATAAGAACTAAAAGACTCGCAGTTAAAACAACTATAAGAGGCTGCAGAGTAGAAGCCTCTGAAATAGAGGACACTCACAGCATTAGAAACGGATGTGCAAATATGGTTAAAACAGACAATGAAAACAATGTACAACAATGAACTATCCCAGGGAGTTGACTCAGAGTCACCCATAGAACCGAGTTTGGGGATTTTCATGTCGGGCTGTTTTGAGTTGGGCGATGGTCTGCGCCTACAGATTTGTACACAGAATCTGGCGACCATCCAGGTCATCTTCCTTTTTTACACGTCCACCACATATGAAAAACTGTACCTTCTTTCTCCTTGCATTTCCATCATAAATTAGAAGAATTTTTACACCTCTTAGCCAGCTTTACTGGAGTCAAATACCACCGGAACATCAGAGAGAGCCTATGCTAACCACTTTTTCACACTTGCTTCAAATACAAAGCTTTTGCCTCCATGCGTTGGTGTACTGCCTCCAGTGAAAATTTGCTGAAGCAAAGCCACCATTGAGTACGAACTGATTGTTCATATGATTTGCTCACCTTCCTAAGCTAGGAAGGAATTCCCAGGAGGCGAGCGTTTCTTTGAAACAGTCTTGTCTGTCTCTGCAAGCAGAAGTTTCAGTCTCGGTGAAATTCCAAAAGGGCTACGAGTTAAAAGTCAGACAATCGTTTCTGATGCCTCTCCCTACTGAGAGCCGAATTTTGTGCCAGCCACCTTTTCACTTGCGGAATGGAAAAATGTTGCACATCTAATAATTATTTATAACTTCCAGTACAGTGTGTTTTCCTATAAATACTTGGACTTGTGTTAATCTCTGAGGCTACCTTTCCTTACTCCTGTATGACTTTAAACGTATCATGTGGTTGATTTACTAGCAAAAACGGGAAAAGATTCTCCCTCCCCTTTTCCAATCCCTCCATTAATTCATTTTCTCAGCAGTAAAGAATCCAGTTCGGCAACAAAGCTAAAAGCTTTTTTGGCACCAGTTGTATGTATACTGTCCAGTAATTCTACATTAGTGACATATTTACTGCCTACAATAAATCTTTTTGGTTTGTCTTTATATTCCATTTAGATGCATGAGTACAGTATATGAGGCTGGATACCTTGGAAATTCTGCTGACTTCAAGAATCAAATAAAATGATTTAGCTTGAAGAATAGAAAAACTGCAGATCAAATCTATCAGAATAGTTGTGACATATACATTGTATTATTCTATATACACGCACACATCATTGCTAAAACAATGAACAGTGTGTAACCATAAAAGCAGATGGTTGGCAGAACTAATTGCAGAATAAAAGTTACTCTTGCGTAGAGAACTATAGCTTCATGCCCATACATAACGTGTGGCTAGATTTGCGGTGCATTCTTTTAGAAAGAAGATTTGCATTTGTTCCAAGATCTTATCTGAACCAAATTGCCATTCAATTTTTCTTACCTCTTCCCAAAGCTATGTCAGTATAGCCTATAGAAAATATATTTAGTGTTGAAAATCTCAAGCGATGTGTGAATTGTTCGTTTTCCTGAAAGCTTGAACTCCCTGAGAGGAAAGGGATTATTTCCCAATTCTTCTAGTTCCTTGTAAACATTGTATAATGAAGTGGGGGTGGGGAAAAGGAGAGAGAGGTGGATGGTATTTCCTTCTGAAGGATAATGTGATTTCCTTATCTTGCATATGGATCCTCAATCAGTAGTCACTGCTATCTTGCCGTATGTCTGGTACTTAGGACCAAAGGGAACATACATGATCGGTTCAGTGGAACTTTTCAATCAGGTTGTGAGAATCTATTACGTTGTGTCATTGAATGTAAATCTCTTCATCAGCTCCTTTTACGTACGTTGACATATAGGTTTGCCATTTATTCTTACGGCTTGTTGGAGCACTCCTGAGGCCATCACACAACATGTTATGATGGTCTTGAGAAAACAAAGTCACTATCTAGTCAAACGTTTGTTGTAATGGGATTAAAGGGAACTCCGTATACTCGTAATTTTGGAAATCTTAATCAAAAGATCGGTGCCAGCCCAGGACATTATGCTGCCTGAAGCAGAGACAAAATGGCAGCCACACCATCAGAACCCCTACCAGGGCCAGCATTTTCTGGGTCATTGGCACCAGTTCCTGCCTTTTTCTATGGTGACACCATGAGGTGAAGAGGCCACCTAATTTATATTATACACCCCATCTACGTAGAATCCTTTTCTTCCTTGAACCACTGCCATCTGAAATGACATTTTATCTAAATGAAACAACTGTGCTGAGTGGATGCTTTGGAATTTACACAGCTACCCTTCCAGGTGATTCAAAAGAATCTGATAGTGTGTTCTACTAATAGTTGTGCAAGTAGAACTGCAGGTTTAAATAGGCTGGATAATCTGGAAGCAAGTTAAAGGTGCTTATGGGGGCGTGGGTTTTTTGGGAGAGGCTATTTTGGTTCTGCTTTTAGTGTAATGGGGAATGAAAAGAAGATTACGGGTCCCCCTTTCCCTCTAAGAGTTATGTTTAAAACAATGTTTAGGGCTTTGTAGGTCAGTAGCAAAGTATAAAGTCAGATAGCCAGTGCAATTCTTCTGGAACTGGTGTCATGTGCTTATCCCTCTACTCAGTCACCCAGTCAGACCACACCGACCCACAGCACACAGTTCGCTCAAGACCCTTGCCCGTGGCGACTGATGGTCGTGGTCAGCCAGACAATTTCAGGCCTCCAGAGCTTCAATGGATCCCATCAAAAAGGACTAGGTGGTTCCTTGGATATCCCTTCTGGACCTGTTACAACCATGGTGTCCCAACTTGTCATGGTGGCAAAGTATTTTATCCACTAGGTCCCTAGAGACATGTCCCAGCAGGCTCCCGAGGGCTCCAGTACTTTGTTCACTTAGATATAAATAAACTTCGCACCACTTGGAATAGCTCTGCTGGCTGGCTTTTTGAGATGCAATTGAGGCAACCCACAATCCTCTCTTGCTTCCCCCACTACTGTAAATAATGGACAATTATGCATTCTTAATGCACATTGGTGCCAAACTTACTCTGCTCTGCTTTCCTTTGGACCACGTCAGTGAGGCTGAGTGGTGCGTGTTTTGTCGTCAGGGCAATTGGTCCAGGTTTATGCACTCCCTTGCTTAGCCATTGCTCCATGGCCCTTTTCAGTGCAGGGCTGCCTTAGCTGTGGCCCCCCAGATATTGCTGAATCACAAGCCCCATCATCCTTGATTATTGGTCCTGCTGGTTGGGGCTGATGGGAGCTGGATCCTTGAGGAGGCTGGAAGGAGCAGCTTCTCCATCCCTGAGCTAAGCTAGCAACACTAACAAAAGGATCTCAGACATGAATTTTGCATTTAGCCATTGAGAATTAGATTTTCGTCTTGGGGGAGAGTCTCCATTGTGAGTTAGTTTTTGGCGAAGTTGAATTCTGGAATGTGCAAGGAAATAATAGTGTGGGGTGGGTCTTTTGTTTACCGTTTTACTTAACAACCCCTACACCTTTTTGATTGGAAGTGTGATCTTTCCATGTCTTCCAGGAGAGAATAAGAACCTACATGAACAGAGTCAAAGAGATAACAGACAAGAAAAAAGCTGCCAGGCTGGATAAAGGAGCCGCTTCAAGATTTCTGCGGAGTGCCCTCTATGAACCCAAAGCTCAGAACAAGTCTGCAAAGAGAACTCCCGTTCCAGCCAAAAAGAAGAAAACACACTAGGATTTCCCTGTTTTCATTGGTGTAGGCGGAATGAATATTTTAATTGAATTTTTCATGTTTCCTATGCAGTAAAAATACTGCATAAATGAAATAAATTTATAATAAAAAACCATTTGAGATTTGTAACCCCGCCTCAGATTCTGTTGTTTATTTTGACTTTTGATAGAGAAGCTGAAATTAACTAATCAGGGTCTTCCAAGCCACCTACTTTTTACAAAATAGAACTTCTAGCTAATTTGTCTTTTGATGTGGGAAACACGACAAGGTATCCATATGCTAGGCAGCTTAAGAGCAACTACTGCAGGACAGAAAGTTTGCAGATTGCACCATCCGTGTTCAAATGTACAGTGGTACCTCGGGTTACATACGCTTCAGGTTACAGACTCCGCTAACCCAGAAATAGTGCTTCAGGTTAGGAACTTTGCTTCAGGATGAGAACAGAAATCGGGCTCCGGCGGCGCAGCAGCAGCAGGCCCCATTAGCTAAAGTGGTACTTCAGGTTAAGTACGGACCTCCGGAACGAATTAAGTACTTAACCCGAGGTACCACTGTATCTGCTTATCAGCATCTGACACTTCTGTGCAGTTCTTTCATGCTAAACCAGCTTAGCTGCTGCGTTTTATCAAGTATCTTCTTGAATAAATCGGCTGTTAATAAGAATTGTTTCCTTCCGTTCTAGTTCTGCTGGTGCTCTAGTTCAGGAATGACAGAACCTCCAGAAGTGGCTGCACTTCTGTACAGCTCCCACCAGCCTCTCTGCCCAATGGCCATACTGGCTGGAGCGGATGGAAGTTGGCAGTCTAATATCATCTGAAGGGACGCAGGTTCTTCATCCCTGCTCTAGCTCAACTGGATAATGTTTAAGTTGGTGTTCTTGCTGGAGTGCCCTCCCCCCCCCGTCAGTTCCATTCATGTTGTTGGCATCTATATTTCTCAAGAGAATGGAGTGCTCTTCTGGAGTTGCAATCCGACTGCTGGAGAATCACAGGGCCTGCTGTGGCTGTAGAGACTATAACTCCTTACTGCTGCCTCCCACGTTGTTTTTTGCTGCATTAGCAGCACTGAAATGACCTCTCCTGGGCACAGACCTGAGCAAAGTGTATATGGAGGTCCAGGGCTGCCCAGAAGACAAGACCTCCCTGCTCAGACTGATGTGGTCCAAAGGAAAGCAGAGCAATATGGCTGGTACCAGCTTGGCCGCAGGAGTTGCCAGGAGGCGGCGTATAAGACACTATCCAACCATCTTGGGGACTTCACTCCAGATTTGTGTAGGGTTTACTCCTAAGCCTTTTCATCTCCCAAAGATGTCCTACAAGGCATCCATTAATATATGTGTCAGCTAAACCACCCACAATCAGAACAAACCAGGTTTCCCTTGACAGTTCCTTAGAATGTGAACTTCACCCCCCCCATAGTTTTTGAAAGCATTTTAGGATGTGAAAGGGGAAAGAGAGACTTCTTGGTGGGCTCCACTTGTGAATTTCTCTTCATGTCAGTTAAGCTTCCCATAACTACAGTGGTGCCCCGCAAGACGAACACCTCGCACGACGGAAAACCCGCAAAACGAATTTCCCTATGGGCTTGCTTCGCAAGACGAAATGTTTTGCGAGTTCCTGCGGGTTTCCCCCCCTTCCCCCCTTTTTCCTAAGCCGCTAAGCCGCTTATCAGCTGATCTGCTAAAAGCCGCTAAACCGCTAATAGCACTAATCCACTAAGCTGTCAATGGGCTTGCTTCGCAAGACCAAAAAACCGCTATACGAAGAGCCTCACAGAACGGATTAATTTCGTCTTACGAGGCACCACTGTAGTTTCAGTATCTACAGGCAGCAATGTATATTTTGTATTACAATAATCAGCATTATAAATCGCAGAAGCCTAAGGTCAAATTTACATGTAAAATAAGCAAATATGCATACATAGCCTTACTGCAAACAGTGGAAATGACTAGCACTATGGAAACCCTGGTTCATAGAAGCCCTGATCAGAGTCTCTTGGGGTTGGACTAGATGTCCCTTGGAATCCCTTCTACCCCCTACAGTTCTGTGATTCTTTGCGCCATCCTCTCTCCTACTCATGAAATTTCACCATGCTCGATTTGAAAATTTTCAAGTAGTCATAGGGGTTAGAAACTTGTTTTTTCTTTCAAACAAACAAGCACCCTCAAGCATTTGCCCTGTTGGTCGCGGACTGACTCTGCGGAGAAGTCTGTTAGTCAAAAAGAGAAAAGCCAATTTGTACTAACTTGCATCCTATACCCAGTGAAAGTGGAACCACCAAGGGCCCAGCATAGAGCTTTCCCAACACTTCATGTTGGTGACACTTTTTAGACATGCATGAATTTGTGGTGCTGTGGGTTAAACCAAAGAGCCTAGGACTTGCCGATCAGAAGGTCGGCGGTTCGAATCCCCACGATGGGGTGAGCTCCCATTGCTTGGTCCCTGCTCCTGCCAACCTAGCAGTTCAAAAGCATATCAGAGTGCAAGTAGAGGTACCGTTCCGGCGGGAAGGTAAACGGCGTTTCCATGCGCTGCTCTGGTTCACCAGAAGCGGCTTAGTCATGCTGGCCACATGACCCAGAAAAACTGACTGAGGACAAACACCGGCTCCCTCGGCCAGTAAAGCAAGATGAGCGCCGCAGCCCCAGAGTCGGTCACGACTGGACCTAATGGTCAGGGGTCCCTTTACCTTTACATTTTAATTTGGTTTTACTAGCAGACCGGAGGTTAAACGAAACCCTTTCCAGCCCTGGGAGGAGCATGGGGAGTGTACATTCAACACACCTACACACTGCAGCCAACACACTTAACATGTCACGACACACAGTTTGGAAAGCTCTGGCCTAGCAGATTGAATTAAGGTGTTTGCTATTGCAGTGAACATTCAGTTCACACCCAATTTACTCTGGGATTCTCGTTTTAAGCACAATTCTCTCTGAATGTTGATTTAAAATTGGGACATGTTAGATTTCCTCCGTTCCACTTGGTTGAGAGCCATCGTTCTCATCACTGTTCTCCAGATTTACTTCATAATGTGACTACATTTTGTCTAAGCTGTTTGATTAGTTTGAGATGCTGTCCCCACTGCTTGTTTCTGCTAAGCTGTTTCTTTAACCCTCACCTGTTTGCAAAAGCATTTTCCTAATCACAGAATCAAATGGAATATAGAATATCCTAATGATAGAATATAGTTTAGTCATATTTTTTTGGTGGGGAGAGGGAATGATTTATTTGATAATGACTCAAATTCAGTGTTTACACGTGAAATAATAAGGGATTTTAAAAAAGAGATCAGAGGTATACAAGGATCATATTTTGGGAACTGTGCTGATATTTGTTAGTTTCTGTGGGACCGCAGCAATCGACTTAAGGTCTCTTCTTATAACTTGAAGTCTTCTGAAGGTGTGAATAAAGAAACCTGTCTAAATGGTTACTCCTTAGTTGCGGCATCGATGTAAAGCACCAAACGGATTAAAGGAGTTTTCATCACGTTGGGTATAATTTAGGCCCCTGTGTGGTACTTTCAAGTAAACATGAGGCCTACCTCCTGGGAATAACAGATTTGGATATTCCGCAAAAGAGGAAGGATATCTTTTTATATGCGACGGCAGCAGCAAGAGTTCTGATCGTGGCAAAATGGAAGAGTAATGAAATCCCCTCTATACAAGACTGGATCCAAAAGCTGACAGAATATGCCAGATTAGATGGTCTATCAGAAAAAATAAAGAATAAATCAAAACAGGAATTTGTTTCAAAATGGGAGGTTTTCAAAGAATATCTGGAAAATAAATATAGTAGTTTAAATTCTGTTGCAGCATTCGAGGAACTTCAGTAATAGTTGCAAGGCAGATATAAGATATTAGATATATTAAGAAAAAGTTTAATTATGATAAAAGTGTGTATTGGCAATAAGTAATATGAAATCGAAATATGGAATAGACGGGAGGTTGGGTCTTTAGTGTTAAGACCAATATATGTTTTATTGTTTGCTAAGAAAATTATGTGTCTATGGTTATTCCTGTGTGTGTTTTTTTCTTTTTTCTTGCTGTATCAATGAAAATCTTTTTTTTTTTTTTAAGTAAACATGAGGCAGGATTAGGCCGCTTCTGTAGCACTCATGCAGTTCCTCTTCCGTAGCTGGAGGAGTAACACCTGCATGAATGTCTTGCAGCTTCAGAACCCGCCAGTCAGCCTCTCCTTTTTAAATATTTGGAAACTGTCAACGTACGGCCTTCCTTTCAACCACCCCTCTCTTCACAGATAGAAAGTGCTATCTGTACACAGTTGCAGCTAAGTACAGCAGCACAATCTATCTTTGAACGCTGTTGATTGGGACTGCTTTTGATTTTCAGTGAGTCGTCACAGACATTTAATCAAAACATTATTTAGGTACACTGAGCACACAGATAGCTGTTTAGACAGGAATCAGCCAAGGAGTTTGAACTGCCAAGTGTTGCAAAGGTAGCAGGCTGCCGAGGTGGATTTTGCTCCAATAAACCGTCTCGTTGGCTTGGTTCTGCCAGCCAACCAAGGGAACTCAAATAGCATTGTGTTTGCATGCAGAAATACAGTGGTGCCTCGCAAGACGAAAAGAATCCGTTCCGCGAGTCTCTTCGTCTAGCGGTTTTTTCGTCTTGCGAAGCAAGCCCATTGACGGCTTAGCGGATTAGCGCTATTAGTGCTATTAGCGGCTTAGTGGCTTTTAGTGGCTTATCGGCTTAGTGGATAAGCAGATAAGCGGCTTAGTGGCTAAGAAAAAGGGGGGGGGGAACCCCGCAGGAACTCGCAAGACATTTTCATTTTGTGAAGCAAGCCCATAGGAAATTCGTTTTGCGAAGCACCTCCAAAACGGAAAACCCTTTCGTCTAGCGGGTTTTCCGTCTTGCGAGGCATTCGTCTTGCAGGGCACCACTGTAGTTACAGCACTTTATGTAGCTGTGCAAAGCACCCCTCTACCCCCAAACTGAGATGATTGTGGGAGAGATAGTGTTTCCCCTTTTATGTGCTGAAAAATAAGATTGGAGACAGTCCTATTTCCTCAAGTTCTTCTTGAGAGAGAAAAAACCACAATTTTATTTTCATTGATGGTTAATTACTGACTGAGGAACACTGTCATTACCCGTTGGGCAGATATTCTGGAAATCTCTTAAACCTGGAATTGTGAGATGGCTAAAGGTAAAGGGACCCCTGACCGTTAGGTCCAGTTGTGGACGACTCTGGGGTTGCGGCGCTTATCTCGCTTTACTGGCCGAGGGAGCCGGCATACAGCTTCCGGGTCATGTGGCCAGCATGACTAAGCCGCTTCTGGCGAACCAGAGCAGCGCACGGAAACGCCGTTTACCTTCCCACCAGAGCAGTACCTATTTATCTATTTGCACTTTGACGTGCTTTCGAACTGCTAGGTTGGCAGGAGCAGGAACCGAGCAACGGGAGCTCACCCCGTCGTGGGGATTCGAACCGCTGACCTTCCAATTGGCAAGTCCTAGGCTCTGTGGTTTAACCCACAGTGCCACCTGCGTCCCTCGTGAGATGGCTAGGGAATGACTAAGTCATGTGATTGCTAAGTTAAACATGAATGTAGATGGATGTGTTAGGCACTTTTAGTCTGTTGCTGTTTCCATGTGGGGTTTGGTCACATCCTGGCAAATGCACGCTATGCAATTAAAGCTGATGTGGAGCTCTTGTGAAACAAACATGCTTCCCCAAAAGATCACATTTCTTGCAATAAGGAGAGTGACAGGAAGATGCACTGGAAACCCATTCTTTGAAATGGCATCTAACAGCTGGGAAGGGTTGCAGGTAGCAGAAACAAAGAAGTGAGAGTTGTAGGGCAAATTGCTATCTCTTAACCTGATCTTGTGTGCTTGTTTAAAAATGGGAATGCCCCAGGAGCCTTGAGCTCTTTGAAGAAGGGCAGGATACAACTGGGATAACTTGAATGATAATAGCCAAGTCTTTCTAGACGTGGGTTTTGAGAAAGGCTATTAAAGGGGAGCAGATGGTGACAGCAGTCATGAAATTAAAGGACGCCTGCTTCTTGGGAGAAAAGCAATGACAAACCTAGACAGCATCTTAAAAAGCAGAGACATCACCTTGCCAACAAAGGTCCATATAGTTAAAGCTATGGTTTTCCCAGTAGTGATGTATGGAAGTGAGACCTGGACCATAAAGAAGGCTGATTGCCGAAGAATTGATGCTTTTGAATTATGGTGCTGGAGGAGACTCTAGAGAGTCCCATGGACTGCAAGAAGATCAAACCTATCCATTCTAAAGGAGATCAGCCCTGAGTGCTCACTAGAAGGACAGATCCTGAATCTGAGGCCCCAATACTTTGGCCACCTCCTGAGAAGAGAAGACTCCCTGGAAAAGACCCTGATGTTGGGAAAGATGTTGGCACAAGGAGAAGGGGATGACAGAGGACGAGATGGTTGGACAGTGTTCTTCAAGCTACCAGCATGAGTATGACCAAACTGCGGGAGGCAGTGGAAGACAGGAGTGACTGGCATGCTCTGGTCCATGGGGCGACGAAGAGTTGGAGACGACTAAACAACAACAAAAGGGATGGCTGTTGCTGATACTGAGATGGCAGCAAAGTTTGCAAACTTAACCTCCACCTCTGTCATATCGTACCAGCCTTCCAGCCTTCTTGCCAAGGTTGTCAAGTGATGGCCTTTGGTAAACAAAAGATTAAGCAGGTCCCCAGGCCTTTTTTGTTGCTTGGATCAAATGCCTTTCTGCTTAGTTCTTTTGAACACTTCAATGCATTCACCATCTTTTGGCTTCACCAAAAGGCCTCCAGCGTTTTGGACAGTGTTCAAAATTTCATTAAGGGGAGGGCAGGCCCTCCTTATTTCCTAAAGATGTGATCCACAAACTCTTGCGCTAATACCCAGCATTAATGCAGGCAGCCTCAATCTAGTTTCTGCTGCTGATGATGATCAAAAGACATTTGAGAGTTGGCCAACCACATGACTCAACTGCGCTACAACTCCCCTGGGTCCCTTCCAAGCAGATGAAATAAGTAGCTCTTGGCTGGAATCTTGTGGCATTCAAGACCTCTGAATGAATACCGGTAAAATATTGGGGTGGGGGGCGGTGGCAAGGTCCTACTTGCTTCGTATGTTTTTATTATATTAAAATAGAAATTGTAAGTGCCCTGAGCCAGACACAGCTGCAGGATGGCGATATGCACCTAGGCAAAGGCATTGCCATTTGTGTTGCAGAATTGCAGGACTTGCATCACGGTGAAAATGCACACCTGGATCCAATAATTGCAAAGTGTTCTCAATCTAGCGCAGGAACCCCAGTCACAGAAAGTGCTTACCTCCCTTGATGGTTTGGAGCAAAACTGTAGAATTAAAAACCAGGATCTTAAGCCTATCACAGCAGTCGCTTTATGATTGGCATTACAAAAACTGTAAAGAGAGGGAGAAATGTATTGTTTACAAATGCAGAACATCTCAGTGTACTACTGCATGTTATTTTGCCTTTTTATGAATTGAAAATACAGGACATAATGTTATTTGGACACGTCCCCGTGCAGATCTGCATAGGCTCTGTTCCATATCTGTATAATAGGAAGAAGAAAGGCTTTGGCTACTTCATGCAACGGCTGTTGAATTCAAAATGGTTCATCTTTTTAGAAGAGGCCCCCCCTTTCCGCCCTGGGTTTCAAGAACGGAATCTTGCATTAAACAGCAGCTTAACTGCTATACTTTCTATTCAGCTTAATTTTGAATTGGACATTAAAGCCAAAATATAAATCTCAAGTGATGCATTGCCAATCAGATATATTGTATATTACAAATATCACGGACTGGTTAATCAAGGATTTTACAAATTACTGCAGAGGTCTCTTGAACAATTTGAGCAAATATGTAGTCCTATCACACCCGTATCTTAACACTTAATTGCCTGTTGTAAAAAAAAAAAAAAAAGGGTCTTATTTTTTGTAATAGCAGAGAATGAGCCCCGCCCCCCGGGGTTATGGCTCTGGAAAGGAGAGCAAATGTAGGTGCAGTAGAAGGGGAGGGGGAGATTGTAAGAATGAGGATGGTGCCAGCATTTATGGAGCAGAACATAGAGTTGTGTTGTCTTTAGCAGTTAAGTCACTGTTTACAAGCTCTCCTGTTTCTTTATTAGACTCACGAGGACTTAAGCTTAGATTATAATGAGCATGGAACTCTAGTTATAGAAGTTCGCTCCTCATGTAATGTCCACGCATGCCGACTGCTCAGTTTTAGTTTGAATTTAACCCAGAGAGGATAAAGAACCTGGGTGACCCTTGTGGAACTTGCCCTTCCTCCGCTGCTCACCACTTTTCCATCCCACCTGAAAATATGCTTTTGTTACTTGCTGCTAATAAGTTTGGTTTCATTGAGAAAGAATTGGCCGTTGTTCAAAATCACATGGTTATCTCTTCTTATAAGTTGCAAGACGCAGGCGCCTTGCTGGTGAACGTTGTCAGGTAGGATATAAACAGTCTTTTAATTTGTTGCCTTGGGCTGATGAAATCTCCTCCCAAAGAGAGAAGGAACGAACATGTGGTGTTTCCATGGAGAGTTGTATTCATCAAGTATCTTAACATCCCAGTCTGTTGTTTCGCTCTCACAGTGAACTCCTTTCCTGTGGGCTGAACATTGTGTTTGTATTTATGACCTACTTTGAGGGGTTCTTACACCATGTCTGTATTCAAGGCCTGATTTATTTTTACTGCTTTGTGTTAAAATTACTTCATTTGGTTTTACAGGAGGAGGCAGGGAATACGGTAACTTTGGTGTGTGGGGTTGTTACGACAATTTAACATTCCCCACTAAGGATATCACCTTATTATTATCAACCACCACCACCATAATTAATAATAATTAAAGGTAAAGGTAAAGGGACCCCTGACCATTAGGTCCAGTTGTGACTGACTCTGGGGTTGCAGCGCTCATCTCGCTCTATGGGCTGAGGGAGCCGGCATTTGTCCGCAGACAGCTTCCGGGTCATGTGGCCAGCATGACTAAGCTGCTTCTGGTGAACCAGAGCAGCTCACGGAAACGCCGTTTACCTTCCTGCCAGAGCGGTACCTATTTATCTACTTGCACTTTGACATGCTTTCGAACTGCTAGGTTGGCAGGAGCAGGGACCGAGCAACGGGAGCTCACCCCGTTGCGGGGATTCGAACCGCCAACCTTCTGATCGGCAAGTCCTAGGCTCTGTGGTTTAACGCACAGCGGCACCCGCATCCACTAAGGATATCACCCTATAACCACACCACCATAATTAATAATACTTACTAATTAATAAATAAATAAGTATTTACTAATAAATAATACTAATAACAATAAAAATCTCATGCAGAGAGGCCAACTGATTATAATTTGACTTTTCTCCTTATGAATCAATATTAAAAGACCCCAAAACTCCTAACGACTGCCATTAAGATAAGGGCCACAATGAGGCCCTCTGAAGATGTATCCACACAACCTTTTAAAAATATTAGAATCAATGAAAGCTGAGTGCCTGCTTCTATGCAGTCCACACACAATCTAGCCCAGCTGCCTATTTTTAGCTCCTCAAAAGGGCTTCTTGAGAAACTGGTTTCATTCTGGAAAATAAAAGCTCATTGTGGAATGATTCTGCATTGCCCTGTAGTGTGTCCATTTGAAAACCGGGTGTTAGTCCTGGCATTGGGGAGGGAGGGGGTGACTTGTATGTACACCTGGCCAGTGACACTGTGGGTGGGCATGTACCAAAATCACAATGGCCACTTCTTCATTCATTTGGGGCACGTGCGAGAAGGAAAAGACATGGATATTGTAATCAAGAGGGAGGGGTTCAAATGTATATCCAGTAAGCACAACCACCTTTGTGGACAGCAGGGTCCAAAATCAATCCAGACTGAGAGCAGTGCGTTGGGGATCATCAAAGCCTACATTTTTGTGCTACTAAAAGGTACACAACCTGAGTTTTAATCTGCATAGTTTTTAGGATTGTATTCAACTCAGCACTAAGCCACTCGCCCAACAGAATGTTCTCCCCCTGGTGCACCTCCTAAATATTTTCTGGGTTTCCCCCCAACTCTGGAGCAGATTTTGGGGTGGTGCAGGGTGTGCGGACAGCGGAGGAGAGGCAGGGTGGGGGAGCCCCATTATGCTAGCAGTAACCCTTGTGTTCACACAGTTATTTAGCTGGGACACCACCCTCAATTTTGACTTTGAAGGTAATTTTATCTGCTTTGCTGTCTTTATATATATCTGTACTTTGTAATGGTGGTGGCTGATGTAAAAATCTATCTATCATCTATAGCTTTGTTTCCATTAAAGGGTCTGTTTTACATTTGCTTAAAATGCTCCACTTATCCCAGCCAGTTTTCTGAATCGCCTTAGATCATTCCAAGCGTCTCGCTTGTTTTTCCTGTTCTGAGATAGTATTCTCCTTACTTCAAACATTCCCATATAACTGCCAGCTTCTGTACCTTCTGGGGGTCAAATTATTTTTTACACCTAGAGTGGGGGCCCTGAGACGGTCCAGATGTTGGACACAAACCCCATCAGCTCCAGCCAGCGTGGTCAAAGGTTCTGGGCATTGTGGTCCAAAAACATCTGGCAAGTCACAGAGTTTGCATTCCTGCTCTAGTCAGGGGGTTGAAGATTGGAGGGGGATTCCCCACACTTCCAAAACAGGTATATGCAAGAACACTCTTTCCAAGTACAGTGGTACCTTGGGTTACATACGCTTCAGGTTACATACGCTTCAGGTTACAGACTCCACTAACCCAGAAATAGTACCTTGGGTTAAGAACTTTGCTTCAGGATGAGAACAGAAATCGTGCTCTCTTTTGTACATACAACTGTTGAAATCTATCATTCTTTCCCCACAAATGAAACTTGGGGGCAAAACCGGTAACAGCATCGTCAGACTTGGTGGGGTCACCAGGACCAGATAAATTAGAATCATAGAATCATAGAATCATAGAGTTGGAAGAGACCACAAGGGCCATCGAGTCCAACCCCCTGCCAAGCAGGAAACACCATCAGAGCACTCCTGACATATGGTTGTCAAGCCTCTGCTTAAAGACCTCCAAAGAAGGAGACTCCACCACACTCCTTGGCAGCAAATTCCACTGTCGAACAGCTCTTACTGTCAGGAAGTTCCCCCTAATGTTTAGGTGGAATCTTCTTTCTTGTAGTTTGGAACCATTGCTCTGTGTCCGCTTCTCTGGAGCAGCAGAAAACAACCTTTCTCCCTCCTCTATGTGACATCCTTTTATATATTTGAACATGGCTATCATATCACCCCTTAACCTCCTCTTCTCCAGGCTAAACATGCCCAGCTCCCTTAGCCGTTCCTCATAAGGCATCGTTTCCAGGCCTTTGACCATTTTGGTTGCCCTCCCATGGACACGTTCCAGTTTGTCCGTGTCCTTCTTGAACTGTGGTGCCCAGAACTGGACACAGTACTCCAGGTGAGGTCTGACCAGAGCAGAATACAGTGGCACTATTACTTCCCTTGATCTAGATGCTATACTCCTATTGATGCAGCCCAGAATTGCATTGGCTTTTTTAGCTGCCGCATCACACTGTTGGCTCATATCAAGTTTGTGGTCAACCAAGACTCCTAGATCCTTTTCACATGTACTGCTCTCAAGCCAGATGTCACCCATCTTGTATTTGTGCCTCTCATTTTTTTTGCCCAAGTGCAATACTTTAGATTTATCCCTGTTAAAATTCATCTTGTTTGTTTTGGCCCAGTTCTCTTTTAGGGGAGAACCAGATGCAGGGGAGAACCAGATGCAGGGGAGCCAGATGCAGCGCATGGAATCCCAGTTCTTTATCCTTCTAATTAGGTCCTGTGATGGGCCACAGGGACTTTGGGCAAACACCAAATAAACTTCATTAAAACAAGCACGTTTTGTAGGCAGATGAATCACTTTCCATAGTCTAGGACTAGCAAACTCGCATCCTGCAGGCCTGATTCTGCCCACCAAGCTCTCACCCACCAGCCTTCTGACCCAATTTAGTGCCACCACTGGGGAAAAAGGTCAGAGGAACAGTGGATTTTCCTTCTCATTGTGATCTCACCCCCACCTGACTTTGAACGTTGGTTGGGCAGGGCTCTACATTGTGTGGGGTGCCCAGATGGGTAGAGCAGGCACATCTTCAGATCTTTCCCCACCCCCAAAATGCATGTGGGGCATCAGGGATGCAACAGTGGGGTTGGGTCAATGAGCGGATGGCAAGGGCGTGGCTGCTGTGGAACTTGCTTTAGGAGGCATTTCTGTTCTTCCTCTCGTACGATGGAAATTGTTTGAGGCATAACGCCAAATGCAGCTCAGTAAACATTAGCCTTGGTCACAGCTCATGAGTTTTCAGCAATGGAACGGCAGTGGCTTGTCGAAGCCTGCCAAAGTTTACTGTCAGTAGGTTTTCCCTAGATGTCTACAATGGAAAACTTAGCTCAGCTGAGACTTGTTCCTGCGGCTGGAGATACCCAAGGATATTCAAGCATTCTCAGGTTAGGCTGAACAGGCCTCCTTTGTGTTAACTCCCCAAGCACGCATCTCCAAAAACGCAAGCTGCAAGTTTTCAACGCCACACCTTCTTCTCAACATACCAGGGCTAAATCGCACCATCGTTTGACTCCCTGACAGGCACACTTTTCTAGTCAGCATTTGTTAACCTGCTTCAGAATTAGCCTGCTGTTCAGCTGCTGCCACCTACCGTCCGCCTGCCCCACACTGACCAGCTGTACCTCAGTTGGCTCTTCACATCACTTTGAGCCATGGAAATCTAGTGGGATTTGTGAAGCCAATCTGGGCCGAACCTATGCACTGCAGGTGGAATCAGTCATGGCGTAGGCCCCAAATATTGCCACCTTTCCTGCAGCCCCTCAACAGGGGACCCTCTTGCTGGTTCCGTTTCATCAGAAGTTTGGTGTGTGGCCTAGGAAAGTGCATTATTTGGGGCAGCCCCCAGGTTGTGCAATTCCCTCCCCACAGAGGTGCAGCTGCACTCCAGTATTTTCATTACACTTTCTGTTGCATGCTGAAGGCTCTTTACTGCCTGATATATCACTACATGCCGCCTGAATTTCCACAGCAGCGTGAGATTCCAGGGTTTAGAGCATGAGTAGGCAAACTAAGGCCCGGGGGCCGGATCCGGCCCAATCGCCTTCTAAATCCGGCCAGTGGACGGTCCAGGAATCAGCTTTTTTTTTACATGAGTAGAATGTGTCCTTTTATTTAAAATGCATCTCTGGGTTATTTGTGGGGCATAGGAATTCGTTCATCCCCCCCCCACAAAGTATTGCCCGCCCCCCCCACAAGGTCTGAGGAACAGTGGACCGCCCCCCTGCTGACCCCTGGTTTAGAGTTAGGCATGCTTTACCCAATGGCCATGTTTCCTTTGGAAATGAGGCACAACAGAGACAGTCTTTATGATACATGGTTTATTTACGCAAATATACAACCTGAGTCTAGATAGATAAAGTTTAGACCATTCACATTCCAAGGGGGTTCCTTGCTTCTCCCACAGGCACAGCAGGCTTGGGTTTCAGAACAGAGAAACCTGCCATGCTCCCTGTCACAGTCAACTCACTCTTTGCCTCCTCCATCTTCCTTGTTGTTTCTAATAGGCTGAGGGTTTCCCCCTGGCATTCATCATCCCCAAACTGAAATCCTAAAGCCTTTTGGTCCCATTAACACTTCTGGAGGACGGATCCCGCTGAATGTCCTGATGGCTCAACAACTTATAACAATATATAAAGTGCAGTAATCTACTACAGGGCCTAATGGTGAAGGATGGCTAAGACACCCCCCCCCCAAAAAAGCACAACAACTTTAGTGTCCAAATTTTTACTTTTTGAAATATGGCAACCCTACTGTCTTTGGCAGTAAGGATTAAAAACTATGGCTGCTGCCGTGAGCTTATATAGTGGTTGTGAAAACAAGTCTCTGACAGAGACACAGAAGGGGTGTTCACACGCAACATCCCGCGATGTAGATCTTTTTCATCATCATCAAACCTTTTATTGGCATCACATCCAAACATCCAAAACAAATCAATACAGAATTACCACGTCCCCAGTGGCACAAAACATTTGCTAAAAGAAAGGAGGCAGAGCAGTCTATCGTCAAATCTCTTGGTCTCCAGGGAGATCAGACGTCTGCAGGGTATTTCGGTGACAAAAAACCAAATAGAGATATTTAGCCACTAACTTGGTGAGCTCCTGATCATTCCCCAGTAATAGAAAATGTGTGACCTCCAACTCTGGTTTCCATTTGGGGATGCAGAGTTGATCTAGAAATTGCTGACGGAGATCAGCATACAGTTTACAATTAAGAACCATATATGTAAGGGTTTCCACCAGGTGGTCTTCACCTGGGCAAGTTCTTTCTCCTTCCACCCTGCCTGAGAACCTTCCCCAAAGGAGGTTGGATGGATTTGAATTAAACCTGGCCAGCGAAAATGCCCTTCTTTCTTGAGGGTTGAGCAGAAATTCAAGGTAATTGTGGTTAGTTTCATGTGCCCAAGAAAGTTGAAAATAAAGAGAACATGTTTTCTCTGCTGCTACTGTTGGTTTTTGGCGTTCAATATCCCACAGCCTAATTTTTATTATAGCCTTGGCAGATGGTAGAGACATCGATCGCAAAAGTTCCATTGACAGCCCGAGTTGCTGTACCTTCTTGTTAAACTGTTGTAGCCCTGGGGAAAGAAAGGGGTCTAACAAAACTTCTTTTCTTTTTCATTGTAAGCTTTGTCTTATCTTTGTGTTACCACAGTGGTGCAACCTTGAGTAGGAAGTCCATCTGAGGTAATTTTGTCTGTCCCTGTCTGCCAGACATTATTGTAACTGGTGCCATGCCAGTAGAATAAGGGGTTCAGTTCTTGTTTTATATTGGCTCCCTCCGCTATAGCAATTTATAAGGCTTTCTTGAGTGCCTTCATAAATCTTTCAATTTTTCCATTTACTTGTGGCCAAGGAAATGTGATTTTTCAATGTTCTTTTAGTCTGAAAACTGGGCAGATTGCACACCCCAAAAAGGTGGCCCATTGTCACTTCTCACAATAGCAGGTATTCTGTAAGATGGGGGGGGGGGGAATCTTCTCCAATCTTGGGATGACAGCATTTGCTGAAGTGTTGTTGTTGTTGTTTAGTCATGTCTGACTCTTTGTGACCCCATGGACCAGAGCATGCCTGTCTTCCACTGCCTCCCACAGTTTGGTCAAACTCATGCTGGTAGCTCCAAGAACACTGTCCAACCATCTCGTCCTCCGTCACCCCCTTCTCCTTGTGCCCTCCATCTTTCCCAACATCAGGGTCTTTTCCAGGGAGTCTTCTCTTCTCATGAGGTGGCCAAAGTAATGGAGCCTTAGCTTCACAATCTGTCCTTTGCTGAAGTAGTGATGACTCTTTCATCCTCTGGGTAACACCAATAACAACCAAAAGATGTCCTCCGTTAGGGAGATCACAGAAATCAAGACTGGTTTCAACCCACGGTGATGGTTGGCTTACTGGGAACAGGGGTGTACCTAGGGGTTGGTGAAACCGGCCCCCACCAGAAGCACAAGCACAGATGCGCCCCTGAAAAAATCACCCCAGATTCCTCTGACTGAAGAAAGAGAGTTAGTTCAGTGTGGCGAGAGGCACAACAGACAGATCACCTGGATGACAATTACCTCAGAAGACATTGAGATTGGGGTGGGGGGGACAGAATGGCTGGTGTCACCAACGCCACCCTCTTCATGTCCACTACTGATGGGGGCTTTTCACTTCTCCCAACTTTTGTGTCAGTGTGTGGCCCTTGAATTCCCAGCCCCCTTCCCGGGGGGAGCACTTAATACAACAAGGTAAACCAAATGTTCTCCCCCCCTCCCCTTAACTTATTTTACCTTTTGAGGAGACTATGCCCACAGCCCTCTCATGAGGAAAGCTCGAAACTGAAAACAAGAAACCCAAGAGCAAGGGCAGGAAAGGAGGAAATATTCTCACGAGAAACCATGCACCGCTCAGAAGAGTGAGAATTCAAATGCAACTTATCTTATGCCTATTGAGTGACTAATTGATTAAGATAAATAAGGTCAGAAATAAACCTTATGATTGTTAGAGGTACAGGAGAAATTCAGGTGCTGGGGTTTTGATGGGCAAGCCTAGCCTTTGTTGTTGTTGTTTAGTCGTTTAGTGGTGTCCGTTTAGTCGTGTCTGACTCTTCGTGACCCCCTGGACCAGAGCACGCCAGGCACTCCTGTCTTCCACTGCCTCCCGCAGTTTGGTCAGACTCATGTTTGTAGCTTCGAGAACACTGTCCCACCATCTTGTCCTCTGTCGTCCCCTTCTCCTTGTGCCCTCCATCTTTCCCAACATCAGGGTCTTTTCCAGGGAGTCTTCTCTTCTCATGAGGTGGCCAAAGTACTGAAGCCTCAGCTTCAGGATCTGTCCTTCCAGTGAGCACTCAGGGCTGATTTCCTTCAGAATGGAGAGGTTTGATCTTCTTGCAGTCCATGGGACTCTCAAGAGTCTCCTCCAGCACCATAATTCAAAAGCATCAATTCTTCGGCAATCAGCCTTCTTTATGGTCCAGCTCTCACTTCCATACATCACTGCTGGAAGCCTAGCCTTAAAAAGTTGCAATAGAAGAAGAGGAAATCCAGCAGCTAAAGCACTCAAAGCCACATGGCTGCTTCTTCAATGTCCCTCCTTCTTTTTCCTGTGCCATCAAAAGCCAACGGTCAAAATCCAGATTCTGTGCACTTCAGAGACATCTTCCTCTCACCCCATGCTCTTAAATGATTTTTTTAACGTATCCTTTGTGATTTCCCCCATCTTGTTTCACACCTAATCTCTAGCCTCTTGGCTGATCTGAACTGCAAACTCTTCAATGTTGAGGCCTGATCGGTCAGAATTTTGATTGGCAACAGCAAGCTTCTAAACTTCCAGAGGCTAAGATTAGCCAGAAAAATCTGTTGTTTGCAAATTTGCTGTTTAATTGTTTTTTTAAAATTAATAAACCTTACAAACATGGGCAAAAACACATACTAAGCCATGCCCCTTGACCTAATGCAATACAAATGGAGAAATATTTATGGAAAAGCCATCCTAAAGTCTATGGAAGAAAAATGCACAATATCTGCTCCAACGGACCAGCCTCAAAGCTTCCTTCTCCACATTGCCAAGTTTCGAAACAAATCCTTGAAACATTTTCCACGCTGCAAGTCTTAGAACCTATTGTCCCCTCCCATGATGGAATGATTCAGGGAACCCGCTCTTATTAATAATGGGACCACAACTGCGGCCCTAAAATGAATAAATATGCTTCCATCTCTTCTCTCTGCCCCACCACTGTCCCTTTCTGTCCCTCACACAGCTATGCGTTTGTCATTTTCAGCTGACTTGCCCCTTCAAAACAACAGCCAACATTCTTTTGACTTGGAAATTTAATCAGCACTCAATTTTACACGTGGGTTTTGATGCGCACAGTTGGATCATCTCATGAACGGCCACTGGGTGGCAGCAAAGGAACACCAAAGGCTGTAGCCAAGCTGCAGTTATTTGCGTTGAAAGATCCTTTTACAGTTCAGGTATGATCGTCGGCATAGCGGGGTGTGGGTGGAATAGTTGTTAAAATAGAAAATTCTTACACAAGTGCAATAGGTGAGATCCCTGCAGATACAACTTTTCCCACCTAGCAGGTTGCCATAGTTACAAATCCAAGAACCTCCTTTTTTTTTAATATCCCCCCCCTCTTTATAGACCATAGTTGTTTTAATAGACTATTGAGGTTTGTAAACTCATTTGCCAACTATTTCCCCATCAGCAAACAGTTTTGTATTTATCTCTGCAAAGGCAAGTAGTGGATTTTGGATGGTGTGGATAAACTACTTATGATATTATTTATTTCTTACTACTTTCATTTTGGGTGATGGTTGCATCAAAGTTTTCTTCAGACGCTGTTGCAGTTTAGCCTTTTGCTGTATTTTCATACTATGTCTCTCTTAGATTTTAGCATGTCATTTCATTACTGTTCCCCCCCTTGTAAATCGCTTAGATTACTGCCCCCACCCATAAAATGCGCGCTCTCTCTCTCTCTCTGTGTGTGTGTGGTATAAAATGAATGAACAAATTGTAACTTTGCCATAAAGTATATATAATAAACCAAACAGCATCATCTTAAGGAACAAAGGGCAGGTTCATTCCCCAAGCTTTTTAAATACTATAACATGAAGTTTTAAACTTTGGCTTTGCTCAGCTCAGTGCAGGAGTAAGAAAGACCTGGAAGTAGCAAAGCCTTTATGCTGACACCTTCCCTGGAGACCATAATTTGGCTTATTAGGACATGCAAAGCAGCCCACGGATCCCTTCTAAGAGACACAAGCCTGGGTCTATGATGTACAAGCAAGCTAGAGATGTGATCTCCTGGAGACTGAGTGATATTGCCAGACAAGAGGACATAGCCCAGGTAAAACCAGGGATGTTCCTAGGGGACCATACCAGCCCCCTACCTTGCAGAAGTCCACTATGTGGAATACCGCAGACTTCTTACAGCGGCTAGATTAAATGTCCTTGACTCTGCGATATTGTGGGGAAGGTACAGGGGAGTACCATACGCCCAGAGAACCTGTCATTGTGCTATCGGTGTGGTTGAGTCCACCGAACACATTCTCTTGACTTGCCCTTCTTATGCAGAGCTTAGACAAAATTTTATAGACCCACTCCTATGTCAACTTAGCTTCCTACCCGGAGAAAACCAGGTTTTACACTTGCTGAATAATGTCACTAGAGCTATACCTTTTTTGGTGGCCAAATTTCTTTTTTTAGCCTTTAAGCGTCGCAAGACCATAATTGACTGTATTGATATGGGGCTATCTGTTTAGCCCTTTTTAGTGTTGGCTAAGCTCTAAAATCTTTCTGGATGTTTTAATTGTGTATTGATAAATGTATTTGTATTTTTTTCTGACTGACGGTCAAATAAAAAGGTTGATGATGATGACACAAGCCTGGGCACCTGCACATTGAGAACTTCTCCCTTCTCTGAATCGCATGATCTGTCTGCCTCTCTGCCTGATGCTGGGGGGCTCACAAAGGGCCAAGCAGGAGTGCTCTTCTTTGTGCAACGTGCTTCAGGATGAGTGAAAATCCAGCAGATCTTACTATTTATTTATTTATGTATTATCTACATTTTCATGAAGATATATCAAGGCACAGCATGGAAGAATAGAACCAACAAACATCCGTAAAACATGCAAGATCAGGGGATAGGCAACCTAAGGCCCGGGGGCCTGATGTGGCCCAATCACCTTCTCAATCCTGCCCACAGACGGTCTGGGAATCAGCGTGTTTTTACACGAGTAGAATGTGTCCTTTTATTTAAAATGCATCTCTGGGTTATTTGTGGGGCCTGTCTGGTGTTTTTACATGAGTAGAATGTGTGCTGTTATTTTAAAATGCATATCTGGTTTATTTGTGGGGCATAAAAATTTGTTCATTCCCCCCCCCCCTCAAAATATAGTCCGGCCCCCCACATGGTCTGAGAGACCACCGTCCGACTGGCCCATGGCTGAAAAAGGTTGCTGATCCCTGTGCTAGATTGCTTTAAATGCCAACATCCTTCAGTCCAGGGATAGCAAGTTATGGTGTTCTTCAAGCGTTGGACTACAACTTCCATCAGCCCCCGTTAGATTGGCCAAAGGTCAAGGATGAGAAAGGTTGTAGTCTGGCAACATGGCTAATGGGACCATTGCAAGGTGGAGTGCTGTGTTGTTGCAGGTGATGTGTCAGAGGCGCCTCTATTTGAGTTGTTCTGCGAAGGCTAAACAACAGCTTTTGAATACCGTATTTTTTGCTCTATAAGACTCACTTTTTCCCTCCTAAAAAGTAAGGGGAAATGTGTGTGCATCTTATGGAGTGAATGCAGGCTGCGCAGCTATCCCAGAAGCCAGAACAGCAAGAGGGATTGCTGCTTTCACTGCTCAGCGATCCCTCTTGCTGTTCTGGTTTCTGAGATTCAGAATATTTTTTTTCTTGTTTTCCTCCTCCAAAAACTAGGTGCGTCCTGTGGTCTGGTGCATCTTATAGAGCGAAAAATACGGTAGATTGTCTGAATGCAAGCCATGTCTCTTTCATGGGCTTTCTTGGTTTAATTCAGGCAAAGCTCTCTGTGCACAAAGACATGTGGAATCAGGTCCTCAAATCTATAGAGACACCATGCATTTTTTAACACCCCCCCCCCAGTGCATATGAGTAAACCTTATCTCAGCAGTTTATCAGCAGACTGAACCTCTTTGAATGCAACTCATTCAGATAAAGTTACAAGGAATTCTTTCCAAGGCAAAAGGCTTTCTGTTTATACTGCATACTTCAGAGTAAAGATGCAAAACCCTGAGCTCCCAAAGCTGGGCTAGTTTATAGTCACCCCGGTGGAGATTTAATCTGTTATTTTGGTCAAAAAATGTAAACCAAACCAAAAAAGGGAGCTGGAGATCATCCAGAACTTCATTTAAGTTTTCCCTACGTCGTCTTCTTCCTTTGTAATGCTTGAACAATTCATTATAGCTCCCCCTCTCTCCCTTTTTTGTTCTCTTCGAGCGTACTGCTGTTTAGAATAGAGGCAGGAATTGGAACAGAAGACCTGATCCAGGAAGAAGGAGCCATTCCTTTGCATCTGTAAGGTCTGGATTCAGTTCCATATGGAATTCCTCAAATAACCTTACATTTCCACACCCAGCCTTGGGTCTTAGAGGCATTGTGACACACACACACACACACACACACACACACACACACGCACAAATACAGAATTTAAATATACCCATGCAAAGTGCATTAACACGGGGTAGCTATGTAAATCTCTGGGTAATTCTAGCTGCAAAAGTCCAGCACTTCTTCAAAAGGAAGTCGGATGAGGTTTTTGATACTTTCCAGCCTCTAGGCAACTGATTTTGTGGTTTTTTAAATATTTTTTTAATTAGAAATTTAAACAAAACATATTATCCAAAAAGTTGTCATCTTTGGTCCCCCCCCCATTTTCCTCCCTCCCCCACCCTCCCATACAACCCCCACCCCTCCAATTTCCCTCAGTTCCAATCTTTGGTTTCTCTGTAAATGCTATTCTTTGCATGTTACAAAGTTGTATAAATCCTTAAATTATCTAACTGATAATTGTCAATAAAGAGTTTGTGAGTATTTATTCAAAACCTGCCAAGGAGTCCAATTCACTTTGTTTCGTCTTCAAATACTTTGTAAAGGGTTCCCATTCATCTTTGAAGTCACAATTATCCTTGTCCCATAGCTTATGTGTCAATTTTGCCAGTTCTGCATAATCCATCGGTTCCTCTTGCCATGATTCTTTGGTTGGAATTTCTTCAGTCTTCTATCCTTGTGCTATTAGGACTCTTGTGGCCGTTGTCGCATACATGAAGATGTTTTTCAGCTTTTTTGGCAGGTCTTTCCCTACAATCCCTAACAAAAATGCTTCAGGTTTTTTAACAAATGTTAAGTGGAACATTTCCTTCAATTCATTGTATATCATTTCCCAAATTTTTTTGATTACATTACAATCTCACCACATATAATAAAATGTCCCTCCTTTTCCTTACACTAGTTTTCCCTTCTAGTTCAACATATATTTGAACTAGATTTGTACATTTTCCCTAACTGCACTGGTGTTGTGTACCATTTATACATCATCTTCATATAATTCTCCTTCAACAGGGAACAATCTGTAAATTTTAAATTGGTTTTCCATAACTTTTCCCACTCTTCCATCATGATGTTGTGACCTACATCTTGTGCCCATTTAGTCATAACTGATTTTACCTCTTCATCTTTCATCTCCCATTCTAATAGTATGCTGTATGCAGCCTTCAGTAATTTCACTTTTCCTTCGATCACTTCTGTTTGAAACCTAGATCTTGTATAGCTGAACCCTTTCTTTATATGTTTCGTGTAATTGTCGATAATGCAACCAACTCTGAAAGTGATCTTTAATCTCACCATAATCTCTTAATTTCCATTTTCCATCATGGTCCTTTAATAGATCAACATATGTAAGCCAGAATATGTAAGCCATTTTCCTTTCTTTCCAAGTGGTTTAAGCAATAGTTCTTCATGTGGTGGAAGCCACCAAGGTGTTTTTTGTTCCAATAATAGGCAACTGATTTTGGAGACCATTCAAAACCTTTGCAGAGACTCCAGCCTGGATAATCACAGTTCCTATAGAATTAATGTCTTCATCCATGCCAGCATTCACCAGGGCTTGGCTCTGTTTTCAGGGCTGGGGCTCTATCCTGAAGCACATGAAAGGGAATTAAGAGATGAAAGAGGCCCTCAACAGATAGAGAGCAGAGGGACCCCTCAATTCTGTGTCCACCTCAGATTATGAGGTATACTGCAGAAGGAAGGCTGCCACGTTTCTGAGTTGGATCATTCACTAACCAAGAGTCTTATTCTCAAGGCAGATCAGGGATTCCCTGACCTGAGCTTCTGTGCGGCTGTGTGACTTGGGCTGTGCAACAAGCTTGTCGCTGTTCTTCCCGTCTCCACCCCCCCCCCAAGAAAGGAAACCAAGCTGCTTAGGGAAACGTCCAGAGCTCGAGAGGGGAGAGTTCAGTAAAGCACATTCGGGGAGCGGTCTTTCATTCGAAGACTCCCGGGTGCAGCAGTTTACCCTTCACAGAGTTAGAATTCCCAGCAACCCTCCACAACCAACGGTGCCCAGAACTCTTTGAAGGAAAGAATGTGCTTCGAATCGTCATCGTTGTTGTTATTTCTTAAATTTCAGGAAGGCAGCAGTGTGGCACTCCTGGTAGGATGTTCCATGGTCCACCCCCATCACCGCATGCCGCAGCTCAGAGACTGGGAGCCTGTGGCCTAATTTGAAAGATTTCTGCAAGCGTTCAGTCCAGACATCCAGCAAAAGCAATCCATTCCACTTCCTGCAGCTCATTGCATGGAGAGGAAGAGGGCAGGAGGGCAAAAAACAGGGTCTTTAGACACACAAACAGGTATCTCTACTAGTCCTGGCCTTTCTAGCAGAGAGAAAGCATGTGATTTGGAATGCATTCAAATAATGATGCTATTTGATTTATGGTGCTATTTCGGGGGGAACAACAGGAAAAAATTAAAATGGAAGGTCCTGGAGGAGGAGATCGGGACACTATCGTAAACGCAACAGGAAACGGAAAACAACAGGAAATGGAATTGGAACATACGGAACTGGGCATGAACTAAAGGATATATAATAAGGAGAAAAATATGGAATGTTATTCCAATATGTAACCACAGTGGAGAGATTTTAATATGGACATGGATGGAAGAATTTATTATTACCCAAGACAGTATGGAGGAATGGTGGTGGGAATTAATGGTGGGAAAATTAATTACTAATAATAACAACAATTTGGGAATCCCTCATGGGCTTTTCATGGGGAGAAGAAATGAGAGACACTTTGACTTAATAGAAACATGGTTTAACAGAAAGTGCAGACGATGGGTATTAGCATGGGCTGAATGACTTAGATAACGTTTTGCTTATGTAACCCGAAGATGGAAAATTGGAAACTACTTTTCTCTGTTTCTAATACTTATTTCCCCTTTTGTCCCCTGCCCCCCGCTTCTCTTTCCCCCCTCTTTTCTTGTTCTCTTTCTCTCCCCCCCCATCTTTCTTTTGAAGTCCTAGGTTTGGGGCCTTTGCTATCCAGGGATTAAGTACTCATGGGTGATTGATGGAGGATCCTGGGTGGGAGACAGGGATGTGTTGCTCTCCCAGGGAAGGAAAAGGAGAGACCCAAGGTGGGGACTGCAACCTGCTGTAGGTGGTGAGGCTGATAATTTTCTCTGGGAGAGTACTCCATATTCTACTTGTCCTGTTTGTAGTTGTGGAAGCTGTGAAGGGCGTGTCTCCCAATGCTGCCTCTACAGCAGCCTCTTGGTTGGGGGATGCCATTTTGTGATTCACCTCAGGTGCCAAAATGGCTCAGGCTGGCCCTTCCCCTAACAGATTACCCCTGACGGAATATGGCCCTCAGCAGAAAAGAAGTTGCCTGCCTATCCCTGGAGCAGGCAGCGGTACCAGGCCAGTTGGATAACTTGAGTTTGCCTCATTATAAGGCAACTTCCTCTGTTGCATAAAGTAGAAATCTAGCATTTTTAACTCCTGGAACATTTTGGAGAGTTTTGCTTCTAACAAGGCAGCATGTGCCATTTCATTTCCTAGGCCCTTCCCAGCAGAGAAATGTATTGCTCCTAGTCTATTGAAGACAGTGTAAAAACTCCCACTGGCTTCTTCAGTGCTGTTGGATTGGTCCCATTATGATGAATGATAAGTGGAAGTCAGCGTACAGATGAGATGAAGGCAATAGCCAAAGGGGATGTGGAGTTTAGATTGTTAGGAGTGTTGCAAAGCGAGGCATACCAATGTTATCTACAAGTTAGGAGGACTGGAACAATCAACCGAGCACACAGGAAATATTCCTTTAGGGCTTTGGGCTTCAGCCAATAGCTCATGCTCCAGAAAAAAAGGGGGGGAAATCCCAGCACAAAGTAACTTTGCCCTTATTTTTGCATATGTTTTATTGCACCTGGAGAAAAAAAACAAAACAAAAAGGGAAGCTCAGGCCCAGATTCTCCACGCTGCTCTTTTTGTGGGCAGGGCAAGCGGCAGGAAATAGATATTTCTGATCACAGCCATCCAAGGGCTGCCTGTCATCTCAAGCAATATCCTGTCTTCCAACTGTGTCCAGCAGGTAATGTCTCAGAGGAGTGTGTAGGAACAGGGCGAGGTTGTCACTCCACTTCCACAACAGAGGCTTTTACATATCCCTGGGTACTTAGCAGAAAATGGCTTGGGCTCAGATCCAGTGGCTGCATGTCCAAATTAAAAAAGAAATCCAGCTTTCCGTTTTGAAAATGTTTCCAGTTTGAATGATTGCAAGGAGTGTGAAAGGAAGCTGGGAGGAAAAAGCTTCCTTCACCTGATTTTGCAGTCCCTTGGATTTTCATTCCACAGATCAAGATTTGAGAAGGGCTGCCTGGGGCTTTCGCATCAGAGGGCTCTAATTTTAGGAGAAGGCAATCACCATCATAAAAAGTGGCTCCATTCAAAGGTTCCAAAACAGCTCAGCCGAAATGGGGTGTCATTTGAAAGCACAGTATGCAGTCAATACCAATCTGGTTCACTTGCTGATCTTCAAATGGGATTTCAAACTCTAATGTTTTCCCACTCCTCTTAGCATTGGTTACTCATCCCTGCTGCGGCATCAAAACTCGCATCCTCTCTGCCTCCCAAGGCCCACTGGGATACAGAGTGCTTTCAGATAAGGACTTAATATTGCAAATGTCTCATTCAAATATCACAAACAGGTCATTGGGAACAGGCTCTGTTTGTTTGTTTAAACTTGCTAGATTGCCCCCCTTGTTGTTGTTTAGTCGTTTAATTGTGTCCGACTCTTCGTGACCCCATGGACCAGAGCACGCCAGGCACTCCTGTCTTCCATTGCCTCCCGCAGTTTGGTCAAACTCATGCTGGTAGCTTCGAGAACACTATCCAACCATCTCGTCCTCTGTCGTCCCCTTCTCCTTGTACCCTCCATCTTTCCCAACATCAGGGTCTTTTCCAGGGAGTCTTCTCATGAGGTGGCCAAAGTATTGGAGCCTCAGCTTCACGATCTGTCCTTCCAGTGAGCACTCAGGGCTGATTTCCTTAAGGATGGAAAGGTTTGATCTTCTTGCAGTCCATGGGACTCTCAAGAGTTTCCTCCAGCACCATAATTCAAAAGCATCAATTCTTCAGCGATCAGCCTTCTTTATGGTCCACCTCTCACTTCCATACATCACTACTGGGAAAACCAGAGCTTTAACTATACAGACCTTTGTTGGCAAGGTGATGTCTCTGCCCCTCTAGTAAGGTTGAATCCATATTAAATGTTGGACTTACATGAGCTGGCATTTTGATGCCAACAATGCTGCAGAAAATTTATATCGTAACAAGCCCCCACCCTCAATAAACAGTAATCTGGAAGCCCCTGTAGATTCTGGGCTCATCCATACTGCCACTTAATGTGAACAGTAAGCATTCTGTATTTCCATTGATTCTCCATTGTCAATGGGACGTTCTCTTCCAAATCATTGCATTCCCAGAATTTCTCCTCTCCCAGTCCAGATTTTTCTCATTTGAGGGATACTCTGCAAATGAGAGGGTGTCAGAAAACTGCACGATGGGAGAGGAAGCATGAGAAGGCAATATCAAATGCCTTATGCGTAAGGAAGAATTAATGGAACAATATGGCAGAGCCTGCAGTTGCAGATTTGCTGACTGGCTTCCCTAGAGTGGTCATAACAGCCATCTGTTCCACAACGAGATGAGGAATTGTTGGCGTTCCTGTCCTGACTCACGTGTTTGGATGAATGCATGGGGGCTTCAAGTGCGGAAGCCCTCCCCCCCCAGCCTGGTCCCATGTGATGGCTCCACTTCCATCCATTGTGTGTTGAGCATGAAGAGTTGAGAAGAGGCATTTAAAAGAATACTGCTCCCCCAGAGGATCACGGGCACTGCGGTTTAACACTCCCTGAGCTACAATTCTCAGCGCCTGTGACAAACTACAGTTCCCAGAATTCTTTGCGGAAGTCAAATGCTTACAGCGCAAGGGTGTGCATGTAGTGTCCAACTTAGAAGCTGATTTCATTTTTTTTTTTTTTAATTTTTGGAAAGTGAACTATTTTATTTTTTTATTTTTTTATAAAATATTTATTTTGGTTTTATGTAATGAAACAGATATTACAATCGAACAAAACAACAGAAAAATACAATAAAAAACAACATAAAAACACAGTATAAAAACATATAACAGAAAAAGTAAAAAAGAACAAAAGTTAAAGAAAAATTAGTTTTTTGATTCTTATCTTTATAATCCTCTTTCCTGACTTCCTCACATCTCCCTTTCCTGCGTTCCCCTTTACTCAATCAAATTTAGCAGCTCCTTAACCTCTTTCAAATCTTAATCAATATTATACATTCCAACCTATTATGTCTTCTATTTTCCCTTTCTTTTTAGATACATTCTTAAATATTCTTTATAACTTGATCCCTTATATCCTTTGTTTAATTTCGACATAATTTTACTCTGGTCTTACCCTTTTTTCTTAAAACATTTTTACATATTTCTTTTTACTATGTCACTGATGCCATATTATCTTTATATCCAACATCATTTTAACATTCATACATTTTGCAATGTTTTTGGAGATATTCTTTAAATTTCTTCCAATCCTCTTCCACCGACTCTTCTCCCAGGTCTCGGATTCTGCCAGTCATTTCTGCCAATTCCATATAGTCTATCACTTGCATCTGCCATTCTTCCAGAGTGGGCAAATCTTGTGTCTTCCAATACTTTGCGATGAGTATTCTTGCTGCGGTTGTTACATACATAAAGAGTGTTCTATCTTTCTTTGGCACCAATTGGCCGAAGCTGATTTCAGACCTGTGTGCTGAATGTGGGAAGAATGACAGGGAGGCTGGTATGTGCTGGGATGTTGGGCAGGGCGCAAGACCCCCAGTGAATGCATAGGGTGAGCTACAAAATCTAAATAAACCAGAGCATTAGCTGTTGACTAAACAGTCCCCCCTGAGTTTTGTCTCACTCCCATTGAACTGGGGCTCCCCACTGCTTCTCATAGCGATGAGTTCCATGGGTTAATTAGCAGTTATTCTAATCCTGCATGATGTATTTTGCGCATAGCCATTTCCCAGCCCCAACAGACAAGCCTGTTAGATTTCAATCTACTATGGAAGGACTGGCAGCAGTAGTTCAAGTTATATAATTTTGATTAGAGGTTAATTAAATCTTGATGATGGATGAGTTCAGGAAATTTACAAATACAGCCCAATGACACAAGGTTAGCTTGCTGGTTGTGGCTAAATATAATTTTCTAGCTGTCTTTAATGATTAGGGAGATAAGTCCTTAAAGCCATAGTATCTGATCCTCATCAGATGTACATCAACAACATAATTCCCTGAAAGCTAATGGCTTTATGCTGATTTATGGCAGCTGAGGATCTGGCCTTTATTGTACTATGTCACAGATGTAATTATTTTTTATGGTTGTTTTAGCTTTACTAGCAATAAAGAAAGGAGACGTTTGTAATTTTGGGTTGGGGGTGGGTGGAAGGGAACTTTGCATCTATCCCTCAGAGAAAACAAAACAAAACAAAACACATTTTCTCTTGCTGCCTGCCTATAGCCCCTGTTTGATATTTCCTGGCCAAATATATGAAGGTATTTGGGTGAGAACTACACAGGAAAAAGCAAGATGGCTGACCTGTGACATAGAATCATAGAATCAAAGAGTTGGAAGAGACCACAAGGGCCATCGAGTCCAACCCCCTGCCAAGCAGGAAACACCATCAGAGCACTCCTGACATATGGTTGTCAAGCCTCTGCTTAAAGACCTCCAAAGAAGGAGACTCCACCACACTCCTTGGCAGCAAATTCCACTGCCGAACAGCTCTTACTGTCAGGAAGTTCTTCCTAATGTTTAGGTGGAATCTTCTTTCTTGTAGTTTGGATCCATTGCTCCGTGTCCGCTTCTCTGGAGCAGCAGAAAACAACCTTTCTCCCTCCTCTATGTGACATCCTTTGATATATTTGAACATGGCTATCATATCACCCCTTAACCTCCTCTTCTCCAGGCTAAACATGCCCAGCTCCCTTAGCTGTTCCTCATAAGGCATCGTTTCCAGGCCTTTGACCATTTTGGTTGCCCTCCTCTGGACACGTTCCAGTTTGTCAGTGTCCTTCTTGAACTGTGGTGCCCAGAACTGGACACAGTACTCCAGGTGAGGTCTGACCAGAGCAGAATACAGTGGCAGAGCAGAATACAGTGACATCATCAGGATGTGACGCATACAGATAGTTTTAGTTTCAGGGTGTGTGTTTTTTTATAGCGGTGGAATGTGTTTGAGCTTAATGGCAGAGCCTATGCTAGCCATTTCCAACTTCCAGCAGCTCCCCAGATGTTGCTGGACTCCAACTCCCATCAGCCCCAGCCAGCATGGCCAAGAGGGTTGAGGGGAACTGTAGACCAAGAACATCTGGAGGCGCCTGGCTGAGGAAGGCTGGCCCTTGCTTTGCACGCATCAGGTCTCAAGTTCCGTCTCTGCCAACCCCAATTGTAAGAAATCTTTCAGGCCTAGGACCTTGGTCAGCCAACTGGGCATTAGCCACAATAATGGGTAGATGTAGAATAGCATCCCCCAGCCTGATGCCTTCTAGACAGGGTTGGCACCTGAGGCAAACCACAAATTGGTGACCCCCCTGCCAGGGAACAAGGGGCAAGTGAACCCAGGAACAGCAGTGGGAGGAGACCAGCAGTGCCTCTCATTCACCGAGATGCCACTGTATCTCAGGCCGCCAAGGAGGCAGGTGATCCAGTCTCCACAGAGGCTGTCAGTGTTTGTAAAAAGCAAAAAAGAAAGAAAGGGTTCTGACCTCCCTTTGTCTCTTCAGCCTGGTCCTCGGACCCTTGTCTGCATAAAAGAGTCCACAAGAATATCCTTGCAGAGTTTTATTCTTAAAAGTCTTTGTGCAAAACACGACTGAATAACTATACACACCAGCACTAACCAACCAACCAACCAACCCAAACACCAGCCTCAGCACAAACTAACATTTCTCACTTATATATACAACCTGCTGCAGGCCACTGAGTCATGCTGACCCAGCTTTATTCGCATTAAAGAAACAGCGGCCATTTTAGCCGTGACAGAGGCTGCCAAAGAGGCAGGAGATCCAGCCAGGAGATCCAGTCTCTAAGGAGCAGCTATTGCAGCAGCAGCAGCAGCAAACAATACATTTCTGGGAGGCCAGATCTGCTGCCCTTGTGGATCCTGCCACCTGAGGCAGTCACCTCCTCTTGCCTCACTGGTGGGTTGGCTCTGCTTCCAGATGTCGTTGGGCTACAGTGCACATCATCCCTCACTGTTGGCTGTGCTGGGCGGGGCTGATGGGACTTGGAGTGAAGCAATATTTGGAGGGCACAAATTGGGGGAGGCTTATATAGACCAACAGTCTAACTCAGGCATAGGCCAATTTGGCCCTCCAGATGTTTTGGGACTACAACTCCCATCATCCCTAGCTAACAGGACCAGTGATAATTGGTCTGTGAGCGTTTAGAAAAGGATGCCGAGACTGCTAAGACCCAACATGGGTTTCTCAAAAACAAGTCATGCCAGACCAATCCAATTTCTTTCTTTTTTTTATGGAATTACACAAACATGGTGGATGAGGAAATGCTGTGGGCATAGTGTATCTTGATTTCAGTAAGGCTTCTGACAATGTCCCCCATGATATTATCGCAAGTGAGCTCAGTTCTATTTCTGTGATTCAAGTCACATTTGCACATTGCAAAGGGGATGTCTTTACCCAGTGCACATTACCTGTTTGGTTTCCCCACACCTGCACCCCCCCAACTCCTATTCCTGTGCCATTAATGTCTCATGCACAATGGCTCTTTTAAATGTACACACCTCTGCTTAACCATTAAGTGAATGTGGCTTACGTTTTCAAATTGGGTGGAAGCTTGTTTGAGGGGGAAATGCACCAAGCACAACTTCCAAGATGTGTATTCCTTTTGTTTGTTTAGTGTACTTGTTTTAATGGAAATTGTGGATACTTTCAAATGACCATTGATAGCAAAATGAATTCCGAACGTGAACATGATAGGAGAAGAATTAAGAATACAGTGAAGACATGTAGGAGAGAATGCGCCCAGATTTCTCCTCCTTCCACAGTCCCTGTGACCAGCCTCCAGCTTTGCCCTGTCAGCATCCCCTAATGTCAGTTCTGTTTACTCCTTCCGCAAATGTCTGATGTCACTTTAATAAATTCAAACCGATATGAAGCCTGTCATTTGATTATTAAGATTATATACTGCACGATGTGCAATGTATTTACCATTTAGGCTTCTGCTTGATTTAATTAGCAACATAAAACTCCCACAAAAAGCCTCTCCTTTTGCATCTCAAAACGACTGACGCTACTACTTTTGCCTTTTAAGACGGGAACACTGTTACCTTTCCTAAGGAAGACATTTCGCCAGTCAGAGTGTGCTTTCACACCTGTGTCTTCCAACTCCATTTCGCTCGAAATTTGCAAATGACAAAACTGTCCTTAGTGTATTTACTTAAAAGTAAGTTGCACTGGAACTCACGTCCAGGTAGACATGATAGGACTGGTTCAACTCCTCAAAAACCAGGTGGCATTGCTGATGGGAGGTGAAGTCCAAAAACATCTGGAGGGCTGCAGGTCCCCCCTTCCTGATTTAAGTGAGGGCAGTAAGTCCTATGGGGACCCGGGTGGCGCTGTGGGTTAAACCACAGAGCCTAGGACTTGCCGATCAGAAGGTCGGCAGTTTGAATCCCCGTGACGGGGTGAGCTCCCGTCGCTCAGTCCCTGCTCCTGCCAACCTAGCAGTTTGAAAGCATGTCAAAGTGCAAGTAGATAAATAGGTACCACTCTGGTGGGAAGGTAAACGGCGTTTCCGTGCGCTGCTCTGGTTCGCCAGAAGTGGCTTAGTCATGCTGGCCACATGTACGCAGGCTCTCTCGGCCAGTAATGTGAGATGAGCGCTGCAACCCCAGAGTCGGCCACGACTGGACCTAATGGTCAGGGGTCCCTTTACCTTTACCTAGTAAGTCCTATGGTGGACAACTTTTACATGATTTGAAATGTGCTCACTCCCCGTGAAAAAGCACTAGTAGATATTGGATTCATACCAACCATAGTACAGACTGTGCAGTGGTTCTCTTTTTTTCCTGGGCCACACTTTCAGAATAAAAATTTGCTTGTGCCACACAGTATTGTTTATGGATAAAAATTACATTGGGGGAAGAAGAAGAAGTACCGACCAGAGAAGAGTGGCAGACCAAGCTGACGGAATATGCAGAAATGGCAAGATGGACGGGAAAGATCAGAAACCAGGAAGACCAAGTATTTTTTTAAAGACTGGAATAACTCTTTAATATATCTGAAAGACCACTGTAGACAGTTGGGATCATTGGCAGGAATATTGTAACATGAACTTTGGTTACCATGATTATATAAAGTAGATGGATTACAGGAAAAGATGCAGGAAAAAAGAGAAAAAAGAAATTGAACCCAGGGAGGGAGGGAAGGAGGTCTGAAGGTCCGAAAGAACCTCTTTTTATTATTTGGAATGGTTATGTTTATTGTATACAACTTTATGTAAAACTAATAAAAATTTATTTTAAAAAAGGAAAGAAATACAATGGGAAACAAAAGCAAACAACGCCCAGCAGCGCTTGATTTATAACACAGAAGACAACTACTTTATGATATGATCATAAGACATCGTAAGAACAAAATATAATATTGATTATCCTCGAATCTTTCTCCTGTGACACCAGTGTGGCACACCAAAGCACACCATTCGAGAACCACTGAGATAGAGCAATAATCCAACTCCTTTTGAAGCCCTGAGATTTTGTAGTGTTGAGGTAGCGAACAATACAGGGCGGTTGGTGAAGATCCCTTCTCTCTGCTGTGAAAGATGAAATACCCTCCAAAGACATGTTCATATTTGGGAAATTAAAAAGCAGTGACACAAACTTCCTTCACATTTGGATGATTTGCTGCTCCCGTGAAATGAGTGAAAAGGATGGAATGTGTTTGGTTTTTTTTACATGAAAGGAGGGGATGGTGAGGGACACACTCTGCCTCTATAGCACTTGAAGTATTAATGTTGGTGTCTGGGGAGAAAATGAAATAGGAAAATGACACAGTGAGTGGATGAGGGAAGAACCACTCTTCACCTGTGCAGCTCGTAGGTAGCTCTTTTAGTGAAGGGCTTTGAATCAATTATATCTAACTTGCATGGAGCTTATCATTCGTAAAGTACTCATTTCCTGAACTATTTGAGACATTATGCTAATGTTTCAGACAGTCTGCTTAAAAGGGTTCTACGCTACCTTAAAAGCATGATGCCACCTGAGAAACTGATCAGGTAATCACTGTGAATATGGGACCGTCGTACGTCCTGGGATTTTCAGGCGTGACTTGATTCCAACATTATAATACAGGATGAGGCTAAGAAGCAAGACCAAAGACTTATTGCCAATCCTAATATAAAGGTAAAGGGACCCCTGACCATTCGGTCCAGTCGTGGCCGACTCTGGGATTGTGGCGCTCATCTCGCTTTATTGGCCGAGGGAGCCAGCGTACAGCTTCCGGGTCAGTGTTGCTGTCTCTGACAATCTGGAAGTGTTATAAGAAAGCAACTCCTGGTACTTAGAGTAAATTGCTCCAGTGCCATCAAACGCGAAGATAAAGTTAGGAAACTATTTTTTAACCTAGTACCATAGTTGGGTAGGCACCAGGGTTGGGCAGCAGCAGGCAGAAACTCTGGGCTTCAGTCCAAGACATTGCGAAGTTTGAGACACGACAGTTACTAAAGTTGCTTGCTTGCAGCAAGTGCCAAGGCTTTCTCACTGCAGTGGGTCTGTGTGAGTTGTGCCACATCCTGTCAGGAGACAAAGGTTTAATTGACAATAAAGGCCTTGACTTCATGATTCAGAAACAAGAAATGAAACCCTGCTCTTCTTAATTTGACTTGCCAAAATCCTCTCCTTCGTTGGTTCAAGGAGGTTCGAGGTGTGATCTCTCTGCTGGATGTGGGCAGACAATTACTTTGCAATCCCTCCTCCTCTCCCGTCTCAGACCCATGCTGGGGCAGCCTTTCCACGAGAAGCTTGCCAAATTTTCCAATTGGCTTTATTTATATTGTAGCTTTTCGTTTTTTGGATTTCTATCCCGTGGTCAAAATAAGTGATTTCTGAAATCAGCTTGGAATTTAACCAGAATGCAATGCTCTGCCCTACAGTTCTATAAAATCTATAATTTTTATTAATCCACAGGTTTCACTTGCTTCCAAGGGAATGTGCATAGGATTGTGTTGTGAATCACCGATTTTCCAAACACTGAAGTGGCAAAACACCAGCTCTTCAGCGTAGCCAGAAGTACTAGCATTTTGTGTCCCAAAAATGTGTTCTAAAGCGCACAGCGTTTTAAAAATGTGAATTTCAAGTAGCAAAATTTTGAAGGCCTGCCAGGATCTGACAGTGGTGGGAAAGCACAGTGACATCCTCTCATTCTGTATTGGATCCTGGCCAAAGTGTTTAAATGCTTCTCCATCCTTCAGATGTTGCTGGACTCCAGCGCCCATCATCCTCAGCCAGCAGGGACACGAGTCATGGCTTAGGAAAATCCAGTAGCATCTGAAGTGGGTACCAGCTGGGAGAAGGTTGACAGAACACACTTGTGTGTCGATTCCCTTGTATTGATTGGAATTGCGGTATTGGAACAGTTTTCTACTTAGTCAGGAATGCAGAAGCAAAGCCTTCACGTGACTCTTGGAATAATAATAATAATAATAATAATAATAATAATAATAGAATAATAATACTTTATTATTTATTATTTATACCCCACCCATCTGGCTGGGTTTCCCTAGCCACTCTGGGCGGCTTCCAACAAAGTATTAAAATACAATAGTCTGTTAAACATTAAAAGCTTCCCTAAACAGGGCTGCTTCAGATGTCTTCTAAAAGTCTGGTAATTGTTTTTCTCTTTGACATCTGGTGGGAGGGCGTTCCACAGGGCAGGTGCCACCACCGAGAAGGCCCTCTGCCTGGTTCCCTGTAACCTCGCTTCTCGCAATGAGGGAAACGCCAGAAGGCCCTCGGCGCTGGACCTCAGTGTCCGGGTAGAATGATGGAGGTGGAGATGCTCCTTCAGATATAAAGGACCGAGGCCGTTTAGGGCTTTAAAGGTCAGCACCAACACTTTGAATTGTGCACAGAAACGTACTGGAATCAGCCTTTTCTTTTTAAAGAAAATGGCACGAGAAAGACCTCTGGATTTTATAGCCATATTCAGCACTGAAAAGTGCCTAACACCAATTCATTTGTAAAGGTTAATGGCACGGACAGATCTTTTGTTAAGCTGTGCATTAGAAAAAGGCACAACCCTTTGGCCTTCAGTCTCATTTTAAAAACCTTGGCGCCGAAAAATGACATTCACACA
Source organism: Podarcis erhardii (assembly GCF_964252035.2). NCBI lineage: Eukaryota > Metazoa > Chordata > Lepidosauria > Squamata > Lacertidae > Podarcis > Podarcis erhardii. Next base: position 7,827,526 of record NC_138507.1, on the reverse strand, counting down.
ATTGCATAAATGTTTCCCTAAAAGGGAGGGCGGCTGGGTTAGATTTGATTTCAAAGGGATTTCAGAAGGATATTGAGTTTAAGGTTTTGTTGTAGCCCAAGCAATCATTCCAGCCAAAAAGATTTCTAATCAAAAGGACCAACTGTATCTTTGCTTAATAACTAAGAAAACAATGGCCAAAGGGAAAAGATTTAGCAAGGACCACAAGTCACTCCCGTTGGCAGAATAATTGGTAGGCCATTATTTGCCTTGAAAACAATATAATTTGTATTTCTAAATTTGCAAAATTACTTAATTAATAGCATATGCTTCCCAAGCCTGATTGCAAAGCAAGCCTTCCAAAAAGAAAAGGACAAAAGAGAACATTTAAACAGTGATATGATGGGATCATAGGCAGGCCCAAATGTTATTAGTTATTATTCCACAAAGAAAATAAGGCCAGCTGTATTAGAGTGTCACCTTGACTGACTAGATGCAGGAGAGAATAATATCAACAGTTATGGAGAGAGTATTTTGTCAGGAAAAACTCATTCTTATCATGGCAATGTGATGCCTTGGGGCATTTCTCCCTTTTGTACAGCTCTAAGCTGCAAAATGGGACACGGGTGGTGCTGTGGGTTAAACCACAGAGCCTAGGACTTGCCGATCAGAAGGTCGGCGGTTTGAATCCCCGCGACGGGGTGAGCTCCCGTTGCTCGGTCCCTGCTTCTGCCAACCTAGCAGTTCGAAAGCATGTCAAAGTGCAAGTAGATAAATAGGTACCGCTCCGGTGGGAAGGTAAACAGCGTTTCTGTGCGTTGCTCTGCTTCGCCAGAAGCGGCTTAGTCATGCTGGCCACATGACCCGGAAGTTGTACGCCGGCTCCCTCAGCCAATAAAGCGAGATGAGCGCCGCAACCCCAGAGTCGGCCACGACTGGACCTAATGGTAAGGGGTCCCTTTACCTTTTTAAGCTGCAAAATGGGATGTGCAGCTTCTGCTTGCTGGCAAAATCCTTACTTTCATTATCAGTGGGTCCATGCTTGTGCATGTTCTATTTTTGCCCTGGAGCCCTCTTTGTCCATGCTTTGGTTCTGCATAGTCCAGTTTTTCTGCCTTGCTCCATGCTTGCCAGGGCTCAGAGAGACTATTGCTAAGAGGAATTGCTAAGGGCGCTGTGGGCTTTTGGTCTGTGAGCAGTGACCCAGCAGATGCCCAGGAAGATGAGGGGCTGGCAGTGATGATCTCAGGCTCCCAGACTCCACTGGTGTTTGGAGAGACTTCTGTCATCAAATAACTCATGTATGGGAGCTGTAGTTGAGCGATAGATGTCATGTCCAATTTGGTCCTAGTAATGCAGGTAGAAAACTCCTCATGCATTCATGGAAGTGTGTTAGCTTCATACATATGGACCTCTTTGGATCCCAAACTATGTCTTGGTTTTGTATCTACAAGCTCTAACACAGATTCAGATCCTTTATTTTTACCTGTGGATATAAAGATCACTGCAGATGGTGACAGTAGCCACGAAATTAAAAGAAGCCTGCTTCTTGGGAGGAAAGCAATGACAAACCTAGACAGCATCTTAAAAAGCAGAGACATCACCTTGCCAACAAAGGTCCGTATAGTTAAAGCTATGGTTTTCCCAGTAGTGATGTATGGACATGAGAGCTGGATCATAAAGAAGGCTGATCACCAAAGAATTGATGCTTTTGAATTATGGTGTGGAGGAGACTCTTGAGAGTCCCATGGACTGCAAGAAGATCAAACTTCTCCATTCTTAAAGAAATCAGCCCTGAGTGCTCACTGGAAGGACAGATTGTGAAGCTGAGGCTCCAATACTTTGGCCACCTCATGAGAAGAGAAGACTCCCTGGAAAAGACCCTGATGCTGGGAAAGATGGAGGGCGCAAGGAGAAGGGGACGACAGAGGACGAGATGGTTGGATAGTGTTCTTGAAGCTACCAGCATGAGTTTGACCAAACTGCGGGAGGCAGTGGAAGACAGGAGTGCCTGGCGTGCTCTGGTCCAGGGGGTCATGAAGAGCCGGACACGACTAAATGACTAAACAACAACAACAACAACATAAAGACTCACTTGTGCTTTATTCACTTTAAACCTACAGCAGCCTTAGTCTTCTTCTGTATCTTCCGTATCTTCTGGGATGCTGAAGACCATGAAGTCAGGGAACAGTGCACTTTTGATCACTTCCAAAGCTCTCAACATATGAAGCAGAATGTACTCCCCCCCCCACTTTAATATACCGATTCCAGGAGTTGATCTTCCTTTTGTTCTCTTCCTCACTCCAGTTTTATTTTCTGGTCCTCAAAGATAAAAACGAAATGGAGCAGGGTGAGGCCCCCAGGCTCATTTTGTTTAACTTCTGCAGTCGGCCACAGGGATGACTTGCTAAAGTATCTCACAATGCTCCATGCCCTGGTTAACAAGTGAGTGTGTGTTCACCCACTCCTTTAGGTACCGTACTTGATTAAGCATTGTTTCGCACTGATGAAGTAGCCTGTTCCTTTCATGATTCAGATCCTCTTCATAATTCTATTTCCCCCTGTAACTTGTTTCTAAAGCTATAATTACTTCTTTCTGTGGAGTGCATAACCTAACACCTATATACGCTGAGTGCCAAGGATTTGGAACCAGATTAAGGAGAACCTTCTGAGCCATTATTTCCATCATTAGAGTACAGTTAATCCTCTGGAGAACATTAACATTTGAAAATGTGTCAACTTGGGTATGAAATTTGTCATGAATGTGGACCACCTGCCAACTCATTAAAATGCAACATTCCGATTTCCTGTTCTCCAATATTAATCTAACATTTGACACCTCTCTCTCTCTCTCTCTCTCTCTCTCTCTCTCTCCACCCCCTCCATCTATTCTCTGGTATCTATGCATTTTCTCGAAACATGCCTGGTGCCATCACTGTCAGTTTTTAGGTGCCATGCTAAGACATTTTTATTTACCCGGACTTTTGCTGGTTAATGCTTTTTAGCTCACACTTGTGTGATGCTGGGGCAGGATTTGTCCTTTAAACTGTTATTGTTGGATAAGTACTTCATGAAATTTTTATTCTGTGCATTCTTTTCCTTTTCCTTTAGCTTTCACATTATTTTACCTGCTTATATTTTGTCTCGTTGTTAAGTTGCTGTGAGACTTTTTTAAAAAACTAAAATGACAAATAGAATCAATAAGAATAAGAATAAACATTTATATATCTATGTGCAAAATGCATCCAATCCACAATGTTGTTTTGATTCATTTTTGCACATTGTATTCTGTACCTATTCAAGTCAGGGGTTTTGAATCTTCTGAAGTGTGGCTTTACTATTGTTGTTTTTAATTATCTAGAATGGGCTGCCCAGCATGCTCCTCTCCAGACATTTTGGACTACAACTCAATCATCCCTGGCCTTTGGTCATGCTGCCTCAGGTTGATGGGAGTTGTGGCCCACGGCGTCTGGAGGGAACCACCTGGAGGGGACCACGTTGGCTACTCTTGATCTAGAAGATAGGTAAAGGTCAAGGGACCCCTGACCGTTAGGTCGAATCGCAGACTCTGGGGTTGTGGCGCTCATCTTGCTTTACTGGCTGAGAGAGCCCGCATACAGCTTCTGGGTCATGTGGCCAGCATGACTAAGCCACTTCTGGTGAAACTAGAGCAGCGCACGGAAACGCCGTTTACCTTCCCGCCGGAGTGGTACAAGAGGCTAAACATTAAGCTGCTGAATGACCACCTTAGTTGTTGGTAAAGCTCTGTCTGGGTTGCACCACTTTAGATCTCACCGGGCTCTTTATACCAATAACAGTGTAAAAGAACATGGTCCACAGATTCCCTTTCCTCAATTCCACAGGGACAAAATGTTCATTAAGCAGAATCTTATTAAATTGGCTAGTTAACAAAGCAGAAGGCAGAAGCATTAAATATTTTAATAATATTGTGGTAATAATACTGTGATAACTGTGAACTGTGAGTTGCATCGCAGAAAGTAATTGTGAAACTTGTGTATCTGGTAAGAAGGTTTCTTTCAAATAAAGGGCAGTGTGGGAAGGAGACAATTAAAAAAAGGAACTTTTCCCTCATTTGTTCCTTCAGCACAACGGCAGCCATTTGAACCTGAATGGTCACATCACAAAAGATACTTTCTCTAAATGAAGGATGAACCCAAACTGCTAACGTGCTCCTTGACGTAAGTCAATAATTGATATGTGGTAGTATTGGGCCGCAGCTTGGGCCAAACCTGACAGGATTGTTTCCACAGGAGAAAGATGAGCTCAGAACCTCAAAACTTTCTTTCTTGGTCAGCTTTCTTCCTCCAGCATCGAGTGTGCATCTTAGACTGAGTGCAAATGACTTTTCCTCTGGCACTCCCACCACTGATGTTTGAAACTGAGTACACACAGCCACAATCCATATAGCTCATTGGGAAATGCTGCTGTTTGGTGCACTTCCCCTCAAACCAGCTTCCATGCCATTTGAAAATGCAAGCCACATTCACTTCTCAGTTAAACTGAGGTGTGTACAGTCCAGGCAGCTACTGCACATGTGCAGACGGCAGCTTCCTTGTGGTGGAATGCAAGCGTGAAGGGAAAAAACAGGGAAAGCACATTGGTCCTGCCCCCTCTCTGATGTTTACAGCAACGTACAAATGAAACTTGAACCACCACTGCAGGGGAAAATGACCTCACTGCATTTTAAGTCAATAATGTGTATGTACCCTTAATGCAAAAAGGTAAAGGGATCCCTGATCGTTAGGTCCAGTCGCGAACAACTCTGGGGTTGTGGTGCTCATCTCGCTTTACTGGCCGAGGGAACCGACGTTTGTCTGCAGACAGTTTTTCCGGGTCATGTGGCCAGCATGTCTAAGCCGCTTCTGGCAAAACCAGAGCAGTGCACGGAAACACTGTTTACCTTCCCGCCGGAGCAGTACCTATTTATCTACTTGCACTTTGACGTGCTTTCGAACTGCTAGGTTGGCAGGAGCAGGGACCCAGCAACGGGAGCTCACTCCATCGCGGGGATTCAAACTGTCGACCTTCTGATCGGCAAGCCCTAGGCTCTGTGGTTTAGATCACAGTGCCACCCACGTCCCTTAATGTAGCCTCAGTCTAAACCACTGAGCATCTTGGGCTTGCTGATTAGAAGGTTGGCAGTTCGAATCTCCGTGACGGGGTGAGCTCCTGTTGCTCGGTCCCTGCTCCTGCCAACCTAGCAGTTTGAAAGCATGCCAGTGCATGTAGATAAATAGGTACCACTCTGGCGGGAAGGTAAATGGCGTTTCCGTGTGCTGCTCTGGTTTTGCCAGAAGCAGCTTAGTCATGTTGGCCACATGACCCGAAAAAACTGTCTGCGGACAAATGCCGGCTCCCTCAGCCTATGGAGTGAGAGGAGCTCACAACCCCAGAGTCGTTTGTGACTGGACTTAACTTTCAGGGGTCCCTTTACCTTTACATTTTTAGCCTTAATAAGGAACAACCAATTGATGCTTGTGAATGTGTGTATGTGTCACTGAAATCCCTTTCCTGCTAACTTTAGCTCACTCTTCCCTAATCTAGATATTGCTGGACTACAGCTGAAGTCCCCAATAACATATGGAGGACACAAAGCTGAATGCAGGTAACTTTCAGTGGAAAAATGATCCCCTCCTTCTCTTTTACTATGATTTTACAGCCTGATTTTCTCATACTGCTTCCAAACAGTCTTTTGAGACAAACACACGCACACACACACAATCCCACACATTTACTAGATGGTTCTAGAAGCTTTGAAATGGATTCTCTGTTGTGACTGTTCAGAGGTATCGGCGCTTCTGAGGCTATTTAGGCTGTGTACCAGCTGTTGTGCTTTGAAGAGTTAAACCCAATGTAAAGCATGGGACCCAAAGGGGTGAGCCCTTGAAAACACAGATGTTCTTTCAATTGCCAGACATTTGTGTTTTGGTTTGCTCTTACTTCAAGGGAGGTGTGGGGGGGGTGAAACTCATGGAAGTTCCGTTCCGACACTGTAAAATCCAGACACTGTAAAACCGGACATGCTGGGCATTCCCACGGAAGGAGTAACATCTGGTCGGGTGCGACTAGGTTGGAAGTTGCTGCTTCCCAAATCATGTGAAGATGGCAGGGAAGAGATGGAGTATCACCGACTGGAGGCAGCATGTGTCAAACCGTTGGGGCTCGAATCGGGGTCTGTGTGCCAATGCCCCGTGTTGTATCATCTGCCTAGGCAGCTTAGTAGCCTCAGACCATAGGATGATCCTGTCCTGCCAGGCTGGCCACTGGATCCTACTGGACAGGAAGAGGCCTTGCTGTTCCACTAAAATCTTCTTGCATCATCAAGGTCTTCCTGAGCTCTGGTGACCATTTGGTACCCTATTGGGTATGCATCCAATTGTAGTTGGCGGTTGCAAGAGGGGAGAGTATTATTGTACTCATGTCCTGCTAGGAGGTTTCCATCGGGCATCTGTGAGAACAAGATGTTGATGGGCCTTTGGACTGGTCTAGCAGGGCTCTTGTGTTCTTATCCTGATCTGTTCTCTCTTTTTTTTATTAAATAATATTTATTACTTTTAAAACTTACAAAAAGGAAAAAGAAGAAAAAAGACAAAAAGAAAAAAACAACAAGAAAAGGAAAGAACAATACAATACAATATATAAACAATACAAAACACAACATTAACCTAAACAAAACAGAACAAAAACAATTTAAAAACATACATTGTACCATTTCAGTAGTCTATCTTTCATACCCTTGTTTCATCGATCTCCTTTCACCTCCCTTTTTGTATTCCACTTCTATTAATTGTTTCAGCAATTCCTTTCCATCTTTCTCTATTTTCTTTTTTAAAAAAATATATTTATTTAATTTTACAAAAAAAAGAAAGAATTTCAAAACCACAAAGCCAATCACATACATCAGAATACAATAAGCAAATTAAAAATAAAAACTCCAATTTTTAAATTCATGTTTATATAGCAATCTTTCTTGACTTCCTCCCGCCTCCCTTTTCTGTGTTCCTCTTTGTCCAATCAGATACAGCAAATCCTTACCCTCTTTCAAAACTCATTTCTAATTATTAAAATCACTATTATGTCTCCGATCTTTCCTCCTTATGTTTGAACACCTTTAACATATTGTTTACTTTTGACATAATATAGCTTTAATCTTTCACCCTTTTTCTATTATATTTTTGCATACTTTTTAACACTGTAACCCTAATGCCCTATTATTTTTATATCCAACATCATTTTAACATTCGTAAACTTTGCAGTGTTTTTGCAAATAGTTCTTAAACTTCTTCCAGTCCTCTTCCACCGCTTCTTCTCCCAGGTCTCGAATTCTGCCAGTCATTTCTGCCAATTCCATGTAGTCTATTACTTGGATCTGCCATTCTTCCAAGGTGGGCAAATCTTGTGTCTTCCAGTACTTTGCGATGAGTATTCTTGCTGCTGTTGTCGCATACATAAAAAACGTTCTATCTTTCTTTAACACCAATTGGCCGACTATGCCCAAGAGAAAAGCCTCTGGTTTCTTAGGGAAGGTATATTTAAATACCTTTTTCATTTCATTATATATCATTTCCCAGAAAGCCTTAATCTTCGGGCACGTCCACCAAAGGTGAAAGAATGTACCCTCAGTTTCTTTACATTTCCAACATTTATTATCAGGCAAATGGTAAATTTTAGCAAGCTTGACTGGGGTCATGTACCACCTATAGATCATTTTCATAATATTCTCTCTTAAGGCATTACATGCCGTAAATTTCATACCGGTGGTCCACAATTTTTCCCAGTCAGCAAACATAATGTTATGACCTATGTCCTGTGCCCATTTAATCATAGCTGATTTAACTGTTTCATCCTGAGTATTCCATTTCAACAGCAAGTTATACATTCTTGAAAGAATCTTAGTTTTAGGTTCTAACAGTTCTGTTTCCAATTTCGATTTCTCCACCTGGAAGCCCAATTTTTTATCCAAATTATAGGCCTCTCTTATTTGATAATAATGAAGCCAATCTCGCACTTTATCTTTTAGTTTCTCGAAACTCTGCAATTTCAACGTATCTCCTTCTTGTTCTAGTATCTCCCAATATTTCGGCCACTTGGCCTCCATATTGAGTCTTTTCAGAGCCTTAGCTTCCAAAGGTGACAACCACCTTGGGGTCTTGCCCATCTTTCTCTATTTTCTGTCATATAAATATCTTAACTTATTTTTACCCTTATTTTCCATTAATACTATAATGCTTATTTATGCTTAACTCCTTATAACATTTCAACTAAAGCCATAAGATTTCATTCCAACATTTTTCTAACACTCAGTAATTTTACAATATTTCTATTTCTGAAAATAAACTTTAAAACTTTTCCCAATCTTCTTCCACCATGATCTGTTCTCTTCAGTTATGACTTCCAGCTTCCATCTCAATCCTGCCTCCTGGTTTGCTTTTGGGTCTTGTCTACTGGCTTCATCCAATGGCTTGTGGTTCCCAGTTCCTGGATTACCTTAGGCTGCTGCCCATGGCTGAGTGCTGACAACAAGGTTGTGCTGGGACAGATGCTGTATCCTGCTTGCTACTGCATCCATGTCTACGTCTGGCCTGGATAATTATACAGTCTCCAAACTGAGCCATAATCCCACCGGCCTCAAAATCATCATTGGCACAGTTGCCGTATGTTTCGCTCCGTAAGACGCACCTGACCATAAGATGCACCTAGTTTTTAGAGGGGGAATGCAAGAAAAAAAATATTATATAAAGGGAGCGCTGAGCAGAGCCTCCCGCCTGCATTTGCTCCATAAGATGCACACACATTTCCCCTTACTTTGTAGGAGGGGAACAGTGCGTCTTATAGAGCGAAAAATATGGTAGTTCTTATAATTCTGTCCGGGGAGTGAAACTGAGCCTAACCTTCTCTACCCCGCATCTCCCCATAACAGAGCAGTACCATTTATTTTTCTACATGCAAAACAAATTTGAATGCTTATTTAAATGCTTGTGCTGAACCATATGTAGAAGGCATAAAATAAAATACAGGTTCGGAATAAGAAAGCAAGATATTACCTTGATGGTTTGTAAATGATGGGTTGTATTTGACGGAGGGCTTGTCAACATTTACCTTTCCTCTGCTCTTTCCAGGCATGGCCCAATCTTTAAAGCTCAGTGTCCAAGCAGCTTTTAATTTTTTTCTCCCCCTTTCATGGTTTTCTCCATGAAAACCTGCTCTTTAAAGCTCAGTTGGTGCAAATGTCAGTCCACGGAAAACCCAAATAGATGTTTGCTACGATTCAGCTTTAAAGAGTGGGTTTTTGTGGGGAAAGCTCAGGGTGGAAAAATAACATAGAAATACTTGGACATGGAGTGTTACAGCATAGAGCCCTGTCTGGAAAGAGCAGGCCAAAAGGTAAGTGTGGATAAGCCCTAGTTTCCACTGAAAACATCTGCACAGCATCTGCATAGTGTGCCTTGGTATCCCTCACCAAATCCAGCATTCTGGAGGTGATGAAGCAAAGCTTTTGACTGAAATGCTGGAATACGCAAAGCCTGGTAAACACAGAGTCAATGAGATGGACTTGGCAGCAGGGAAGACAGATGTCGCTCATCGCACTGTGTCTTTGCTAAGGATGAGCTTTGCTGGCGCAACACCAGGCCAGAGGAGGAAGTCAAACAGAAGAATCCCACCCTGGAAGGGTCTTGTGACATTATTCTTTCCCTGCAAGCAACTCAATTGTGGGGCTGGGGTTGGAAAAATGTCCTCCGATCAGGAGAATGGCATCGTGTAATGTGATAGCAGATGCTGCAAAGGTTATCAGTGATATTATCAAATCTATTTGTTGGACAAAGGGTCTTACTGTATAGCTAATTAAAACTGATTTCTGGAGCTTCCCCCCCTTTCACCGATTCCCATTTTGTTACTATTCAGAATCTGGCTGCAAAGCACTGGAGCGGAAACTTGGCTCTCAATATTTTAAGACAAGCCCCTTCCAAAACCTCTTATCAAAAGCCTGTTTTCCAAGCTGCATGAAAGCCTGATGATGAAGCCATTTGCAGACAATTGCTGCCTGCCCATAAGGTCAGTTGCAAGGGGAAAAAGCAAAGGGTATATTGTATTCTTGTTCCTTACCTTTTCTGCAGTAGAGGCTTTTCAATTTTGTCCATTCAGTCCACATCTGGACCCCAGAACATCCCAGCATGCTCTTTTCTTCAAGTTTGCAGACTTTATTGCTGTCTGAAAACTTCCTTAGGACCCAAGTAGACATTACATACTGATGCACCTAAGATTATACACAAAGGGCTTATCCACACTTACTTTTCTTCTCTGGTTTCCAGGTAGGCCGATGCTTTAAAGATCTTTGAGCTCGTCCACATTTCTGCTTGTTCTTTGCCTAGAGAGTATGTTTTGCAGTGCTTTTCTGCTTTACCCACACTTTCGAGGCATTTTGCCCCACTCCTTTACCAGGGAACCCTGTTCTTTAGTGCTAAATCAGAGTAAACATCAATCTGGAGAAAACCTGAACTGCCGTTTGTGCCGACTGAGCGCTAAAGAGCAGTTTTCTCCGGGTGAAACCAGCAGGACAAGAGGAAGTGGGGATGAGCCCCAAGTCTGAGCACTCTTTTTGCTGATCCGCAGATTTGGCGCTTCAGCTTTGAAGGGGGGGGGTGTTCATGGCGAAAGTGCCCAGACCCCAAAAAGAGCTCTGGAAAGAGTGGAGCAAAAGGTAAGCGTGGCTGAGCATGGATTTAATTCCAGGCCTTCCTGGGCCAAATCCAATACTCTTAAGGCAGGAATCACCAACTCAATACCCACGGGTGCAATGGTGCCAATGAAGGCTTTTCTTGGTGCCTGTGAGCACCCGGTTGGTGACCTTCATGATTATTGAGTATTTCTTTAGAATTGCTTTTGTTTTTTTGCAGTGGGGAGGGAATGGCTGGCACTTCCTTCACCCATGAGGGGCCTTTTCTGAATGTATTATTATTATTATTATTATTATTATTATTATTATTATTAATACCCCGCCCATCTGGCTGGGTTTCCCCAGCCACTCTGGGCGGATCCAAAAAAACACTAAAATACAATAACCTATTAAACATTAAAAGCTTCCCTAAACAGGGCTGCCTTTAGATGTCTTCTAAAAGTTTGGTAGTTATTTTTCTCTTTGACATCTGGTGGGAGTGCGTTCCACAGGGCGGGTGCCACTACCGAGAAGGCCCTCTGCCTGGTTCCCTGTAACTTGGCTTCTCGCAGTGAGGGAACCGCCAGAAGGCCCTCGGCGCTGGACCTCAGCGTCCGGGCAGAACGATGGGGGTGGAGACGCTCCTTCAGGTATACTGGACCGAGGCCGTTTAGGGCTTTAAAGGTCAGCACCAACACTTTGAATTGTGCTCAGAAACGTACTGGAAGCCAGTGTAGGTCTTTCAAGACTGGTGTTATATGGTCTCAGCGGCCGCTCCCAGTCACCAGTCTAGCTTCCGCATTCTGGATTAGTTGTAGTTTCCGGGTCACCTTCAAAGGTAGCCCACATAGAGCTCATTGCAGTAGTCCAAGCAAGAGATAACCATAGCATGTACCACAGAGTATGTACCAAGAAAGGTCTAGGACCATCAGGATTATAATTTTACCTTTCCTTTTATCTTACTGTGCAAGTAGCTGGGCATCAGCCAAAGAAACCTATGCTTGGATTTGTAGACTCTTATTTAGGATTCCGTCCACATCTTCGTTTCATGAACTGATAGCCCGTACTTTCAATTCTTCTCTGAATTGCAAGAGAAATAAATCCACATCCTCTACTAATTCCATGATTTCAGGTAATTGCTCATTGTCGCTGTGGGGGCGGCAAGTCTGAAGGGGAGGCAGGGAGGGACTTCAAAAACCCTAATGATGAAGGACACTTCAAAATTTTGATTGAGGCCCCTGTGTTCCTCTATGATCCTTTCTTCTTCCTCAGGGCTGAATACGACATGTCATGTTACTTAATACCTACTCTGCAGCACTCTGGCACAATCAAACAAGTCAAGAGTGGAATTTCCTTTCATTTATCATTCTGGGTTGCAACTATTAAGGCTGACCAGTGCATGGAACCCTTCCCATGGCCTGGTGTTGTGATTTGAGCTCCAGGAGTTTTCCGGCCAAGAATGTTTAAAAGCTGGAATCTCTTGAGAGGGAACAACAACAACAAATAAGGACCGGAGGGATAACCTTTCATGCGAAAGCCACATTCCAGGCCCATCACGACCCCCTCCAGTCCTGAACTGAACTTGTCCTTCTAGCAGAGCTGTAGATTGCAATGACACTTCCAAATGTACCTAGCCAATGACACACATCACACGATTCACAGATATTTCAAATTTTGCTGCTGCTTTAGAATAGGCCGTCCACAGTATGGCAACATTTGAAAATCTCGCCTCTCTCAGGTCTAGGCTCCTTCGGTTGACTAAGAACTCTGCACTGCCAGCCACCAGGATAGATAATCTGATGTGTGAAGCCACAGTCATCGTCATCATCATCATCATCATTTAAATTTGTATATCACCCTTCATCCAAAGATCCCAGGACGGTTCACAACAGAAAAGTACAAGAATAAAAAATGTTCCACCTCAGGGAGCAAGGCCTGAGCCAAGAAGGGAACAAATTGGACAAGGCAATGATCTGGGATTTTAAAACTGGCCAGAACTTTATTGATTCCAGATGTAGGTTGGATTTGGTTTAGGGCCGGGGTCGGCAAAGCTTACCAGGCATGGACTGGATCACTTCCATGGAGATCCTCCATGGGCCGGACTGGTGCAGCACGATGGCAGAAACTGAGTTTGCGCATGTCTGCGGTGCCAGAAATTGCTGCTGTGGAGGCGCAATTTTCAGCGTCTGGGCATGCGCAGAAGGAATTTCCGCACCGCAGACATGTGCAGCTGTGATTTCCGGCGTCTGGGCATGTGCAGAAGTGATTTCCAGAGCCGCAGAAGAGAGTCCCCATGCCGCGCTGCGCTGGTTTAGTCCAGCGCACACAGACCCACTGAGTGGGCGGCTCGGTTCAGGGGCGGCTCATGGGCTGGTTAAACGGCTTCCGCTTCTGGCCCATGGGCCTTAGGTTGCCAACCCCTGGCTTAGGATTTGGGTATATATCCCTCACAGCCCCCCGGTGGAGGGCTGACATATGACAGGGTCAAGCCCGAACAAACGGGTCCTCTGAAAGCTGCAACTCTACACACATGACCCTTCCAAGCTGCTGTAGGAAGCAATATGGCTCATCCACCACAGGCTTTGGACAGAAGCTGACCTTTATTGGCTCCAAAACCCTCTCCACCTGACCCGGCTGAACTGGCCAGGATTCAAATAGCCTATGGCAGAAAAGCCCACCATTCCCCCATGGCTGGCCGCCTAGCCCCAGTGTTGCTCCCAAAGGGGAGGGGCCCAGTGCAACAGGCTGCAACTTCACTCACCCTGTGACCAGGTAAGCAGCCACTGTCCCCGTCATTATCAGTTACTTTCTGTTCTCCGCAAACAGTGGGGTTTTATCCCCCCATTTTTTTAATTAGTTTTCCAAATTTCTAACAAATGTAGCAACAAAACCCCCCCCAAAACATAACAATATAAAACAAACAAACAACAAACAAACATTTATCCTAACTATTATAATCCCACTTTTGTTATCATTGTTGGCTGACTACCTTGAATCCCTCTAGCTGAGTTTCCATATAGCTCATTGTCGCAGTTTTCCAACACTATTTTCATATAAAATTTACTTGCTCAATTAACATCTTTATTTCTATTCATTTTGACTTCAATCCATAATATTCTACAATATCAAATATTTAAATCCTAGGCCAATCTGTTACTCACAAGTCGTTCTATTTAAGTTATTTAACTAAGTAATATTTAAATTTCTTTCATTCCTCTTGGTACTCCTCCTCCTTCTGGTCGCGGACTCTTCCAGTCAGGTCGGCTAGCTCCAAAAAGTCCATCATCTTCATCTGCCATTCCTCCACTGTTGGTACTTCTTGTAATTTCCAATTTTTGGCCAGCAAGATTCTAGCTGAAGTTGTGGCAGACAAAAACAATCTGACATCTTTCTTGGGCAATTCCAAACCTATTATTCCAAGTAGAAAGGCTTCTAGTTTCTGAATACAGTGGTACCTCGGGTTAAGTACTTAATTCATTCCGGAGGTCCGTTCTTAACCTGAAACTGTTCTTAACCTGAAGCACCAGTTTAGCTAATGGGGCCTCCTGCTGCAGCAGCACGATTTCTGTTCTCATCCTGAAGCAAAGTTCTTAACCTGAGGCACTATTTCTGGGTTAGCGGAGTCTGTAACCTGAAGCATATGTAACCCGAGGTACCACTGTAAATGTATATTTCAACATTTTTTCCAATTCATTATAAATCTTTTCCCAGAAGTCTTTCACCTTGGGACATAGCAAACAGTGGGGTTTTAATTGTTGTTTCCCTTGCATTCTTTTCTCTTTTTAAAATTTTTCTACAGATTTTCAGCAAGAAACGTGGGGGACCCTGATCCTGTCTTGGAGGAGCAGATTCTGGATCAGGGCCCTGCGGCTACTTTTCCACCCAAATAAAAGTAGTGCATTTATTTTCCTACATCTCAATGACACAGCACGTCGTTTAACTCAATGGAAGAATGATCAGCACGCTCATCAAAGCCTGGCTCCCAGGATTCTCTTGGGGAAACCATGACAATTAAGCAGCAGGTGTAACGCCAGGTATAGCAGCAGTTCAAACGTGTACCATAAATGCCCTTTTGGAAGGTATGGCGGTGCTGTGTTGCTTCAGCACACCTACTAGGGAACTGCCAGTGTGGGGTTTTCTAACCGCTTTCATTTGTCTCAGCTGGCTGGTGAGCACCACAAAGGCTTACGCACTGAACTCAGAATCAAAGCACGACTACAAAGAACCTTACTATTTAAAAAGGGAGAGAGGAAACCTGGAGTGTGGGAATATGAAATCAAATGGGTCATGAAGTCATGTTTAGCAGAAGTGAATGACCCCAGCGGCAGGGCTGAAAAGTATACAACCCTCCCCACATATCCTTGCATTACAAGAGAACATAATTTTTTTGATCTTTAATTGTACTTGTTAGGTGCCAGTCATTTGCAGACTTCCTGCGATTTTTTTTTATTTTTTTACCTAATTACAAACTCAAAGGGAGTTGTGCAAAGTGAAACCCTAATTGAGGTGTAAGTGGGAGTGAGATGTGGAGGCAATCATTCTTAAAGACAGAAAGTCAGACACGAACTAAATCTGTGACTTTCTTTGGGACCTCAGGGTAACTCCGTGAGCCGAGGGTTCTCTGAGTGTTAGAATGAGGCTCAGCGAAGACAGCTTCATGGATCTGGGGGGACAACATGCAGTCTGTCATGGCGGAATGGAATCCTGTACCGTCCTCTTGGGTACATGAATCAAAATCAACTACAGTGGTGCCTCGCACGACGAAAAGAATCCGTTCCGCGAGTCTCTTCGTCTTGAGGTTTTTTCGTCTTGCGAAGCAAGCCCATTAGCGGCTTAGTGGATCAGCTGATAAGCGGCTTAGCGGCTTAGCGGATAAGCAGCTTAGCGACTTAGCGGATCAGCTGATAAGCGGCTTAGCGGATCAGCTGATAAGCGGCATAGCGGTTTAGCGGATCAGCTGATAAGCGGCTTAGCGGATCAGCTGTTAAGCGGCTTAGCGGCTTAGAAAAAGGGGGGGGGGAGGGAAAAAAAACCCACAGGAACTCGCAAGACATTTTTGTCTTGCGAAGCAAGCCCATAGGAAATTCGTTTTGCGAAGCACCTCCAAAACGGAAAACCCTTTCGTCTAGCGGGTTTTCCGTCTTGCGAGGCATTCGTCTTGCGGGGCACCACTGTATACGATGCAATGCATATACATTGCTGTGAAGACCCAGGGAAGAGGTAAAGGGGGAAAAAGTGTGTCCAGTGATGCTTATACTTCTTCCTTAAGCATACAGCATTGGCTCCAGATCGCTATTTTGAAATAGTTGAGGGAGTTGAAAAGTTCTTGGTGAGTGGCACTCTTATTTTCTTTCTTTGTAGTTTTGTAAAGCTGCCGATTCCACCTCAGACCACACGTAGGATAGTTTTTATCCACAGTGATCCGTGCGATGGGCACCTCCAGGCTTGACTACTGTAATGTGCTTTATGCGGGGCTGCCCTTGAAGCTGTCCCAGAAACTCCAACGGGTGCAGAATACTGCAGTGAGGCTCCTCACGGGGTCTCTGCCATGGGAGCATATTCACCCAGTGCTTTTCCAGCTGCACTGGCTCCCAGTGGAGCACAGGGTCAGATTTAAGGTGCTGGTTTTGACCTTTAAAGCCCTTCACGGCCTAGGACCCTTGTACCTACGGGACCGCCTCTCCTGGTATGCCCCATGGAGAGCCTCAAGGTCCATAAGTAGCAACACCCTAGAGGTCCTAGGCCCTAAGGAAGTTAGATTAGCCTCAACCAGAGTCAGGGCCTTTTTAACATTGGCTCCAGCATGGTGGAACGCTCTGTCTCATGAGACCGGGGCCCTGCGGGATCTGATTTCTTTCCGCAGGTCCTGTAAGACAGAGTTGTTCCGCCTGGCCTTTGGCTTGGAGCCAGTTTGATTCCCTCCCCCTCTTTCTTTTTCCTTTCTCCTCCTGTTGATGAGGATGCTTTTTAATGCATTAATGTTGTATTTTAATCTTGTTTTTAAGTTGTATTCATTTAACTTATTTTTATTATTGTTTGTTAGCTGCCCTGAGCCTGGCCTTGGCTGGGGAGGGCAGGGTATAAATAAAATTCGGGGTAGAAATAAAATAAAATCCTCATACAGGAAACCCATGGGGTCCCTCCCCACTCTATAATTCTATGATTTTATGATCCAGGCCACTGGCTGGAGTTGATGGCAGCCAGGATCCAATGACATCTGAAGGGTCACAGGTTAGCCACCCCTGATGACATTTCTGATGCTCTTCCAGTAATGCCCTGCTCTTTAATTAAAAGAGCAATGCTAATGCTATTCCCTGACCCCACATGGTCCTGTTCTACACAGCTGCTGAAACATTAGACGACACTCTAAGACAGGCTTCCTCAGCCTCGGCCCTCCAGATGTTTTTGGCCTACAACTCCCATGATCCCTAGCTAGCAGGACCAGTGGTCAGGGTTGATGGGAACTGTAGTCTCAAAACATCTGGAGGGCCGAGGCTGAGGAAGCCTGGCCTAAGATGCCTCTGATCTGCAACGAGAGAAAGGCTTGGAACGTTTCATTCACAATTTTGCCTTGGGCAATTAAATTTATTAATGGCTGTCATTGTGTGTTCTCATTACCATCATCTTCATTATGTAGGCTGGGCCATTAGATTTTTATGCCTGGCCTGCTTAATTTTCATTATGCACCCGAACATGTATAATTATAAGCTTTTTAAAAGCTCATTTTTGGGTAGGACTCTGGAAGAGTGGCAGGCATAATGACAGGAGGCAACTGTTGTTTGGAAACAGTCCTAGGTTTTGCATTCCTGAAGCCGATGGAGGTCACACTGGTTATCCATGAGCCAAAAGGAAGGATATTGTGCCCTCACTATGTGCAGTCCCACACAAAGTGGTTTTCCAGACATGGCACGCTGATCTTTGCTTTTAAAGGACCAGTTCCATACTACAGCGGTACCTCTGGTTATGTACTTAATTCATTCCGGAGGTCCGTTCTTAACCTGAAACTGTTCTTAACCTGAAGCACCACTTTATCTAATGGGGCCTCCCACTGCAGCTGCGCCGCCGCCGTGTGATTTCTGTTCTCATCCTGAAGCAAAGTTCTTAACCTGAGGTACTATTTCTGGGTTAGCGGAGTCTGTAACCTGAAGCGTATGTAACCTGAGGTACCACTGTACTAGTTTTTATTCACAGTTTGTTAGATTTTCTGTGTTTTGGTTTATTAAGCTGTACTCCACTCTGGGATGGAGGATTTTAATAAAGAGTGGATTTTAAATTACATAAATAAATAATAATAAACACATATTTGATAATAAACACTCCCTACCATTAGGGATGGGACGCGGGTGGCGCTGTGGTCTAAACCACTGAGCCTTGGGCTTGCCGATCGGAAGGTTGGTGGTTTGAATCTCCGCAACGGGGTGAGCTCCCGTTGCTTGGTCCCTGCTCCTGCCAACCTAGCAGTTCGAAAGCATCTCAAAGTGCAAGTAGATAAATAGGTAACACTCCAGCAGGAAGGTAAACAGTGTTTCCGTGCGCTGCTCTGGTTCGCCAGAAGCGGCTTAGTCATGCTGGCCACATGACCCAGAAGCTGTACGCTGGCTCCCCTTGACCAATAAAGTGAGACGAGTGCCACAACCCCAGAGTTGGCCACGACTGGACCTAATGGACCTTTACCTTTACCTTACCATTAGGGAGAGTGCAGGTGGCAGGCGTTGGGTGCAGTTGCAGAAGCCCCTTGAATGTTTCTCTGGCCATTCTTCTCCAGAGGTAGGTGTACATCCCATAGCCAGTCCGACATCCCTGCACTAGCCTGCTTGCCTTCAAACGTGCTTCAAAAACCTTATATTCTTGGTGGTACATGACGCCAGTCAAGCTTGCAAAAATCTACCATTCGCCCGATAATAAATGTTGGAAATGTAAAGAGACCGAAGGTACATTCTTTCACCTTTGGTGGACATGCCCAAGGATCAAGACTTTCTGGGAGATGATATATAATGAAATGAAAAAGGTATTTAAATATACCTTCCAGAAGAAACCAGAGGCCTTTCTCCTGGGCATGGTTGGCCAATTGGTGTTAAAGAAGGATAGAACTTTCTTCATGTACGCCACAACAGCAGCAAGAATACTAATTGCAAAGTATTGGAAGACACAAGATCTACCCACCTTGGAAGAATGGCAGATGAAAGTAATGGACTATATGGAACTGGCGGAAATGACTGGCAGAATCCAAGACCAGGGAGAAGAGTTGGTGGAAGAAGATTGGAAGAAATTTAAAGACTATTTACAGAAACATTGTAAAATTAATGAATGTTAATATGATGTCGGAATGAAACAAAGCGGTTTTAGTAATAAGGTTAAAAAGGAATATGTAAAAATGGATTGATAATAGATGAAAATATTATAACATTATATGTTAAGATAAAGAGCTAAGATAAAACAAAGAGGGAAAGGATTTGCTGAATTAACTATTCGAACAGGAATACAAAAAAGGGAGGTGTGAGGAAGTCATGGAAACAAGTAAATGAATTGTAAGACATAGAAAGAGGGATTTATTTTTAACCGTTTTTATTTTTTCTGTATTCTGTATTTCTTGTTTCTTTTTCTTTTCTACTTTTTTCATTTCTGTAACCTTTTTTTGGGAAATTTTAATAAATATCATTAAAAAAACAACAACAAAAAAGTTATATTCTTCCCAGTATTAAAGTAATATTGAATTGTCAGCTCAGTTGGCATCTGTATATGAAATAGGGTGGCAGGGGAGGGGAATGTTGTCTTTTGCCTCAGGCAGCAAAATGCCTTGGTCCAGCCTTGCAGCATGCCCAGTTAACTTTGTTAATATGATGTCTGGGACAGAAGGTCTAGCACAGTCCTGGCCCACCCATGAGGCAAGTTGAGGGGACCGCCTCAGGCAGCAGGATCCATAGTGCCAGCAGATCCTGATATATTATTAGTGTTAATTTCATTTCTATACTGCTTTATACTTTTAAGAAAAATAATTCTCAAAGCAGTTTACAACACATTAAAACAACAAATAAAACAATTCAGAGTAAAACGTTACTGAAGAAAGTCGACCATGAAGTACTGAAGTTCTGGAAGTCCATTCTTAAACCAAAAGCATTTTTAAATTGAGGCGCACTTTCCCTAATGAGGCCTCCCGCCGCCAGTGCTCTTCCACCATTCAGATTCTGTTCTTAGACTGAGGTAAAGTTCTCAAACTAAGACACTATTTCCGGTTTTTCTCAGCTACAAATCTTCGTTGGCTAACTGTGAGCATGATATCTCACCTGAAAGTTGTTTCCCATATACTGGGCTGCAAATGGTACCTTGTCTTGAAGTCATAGTTGATGCCTATTTTTCACCCTAGTGGTCTGTGGAGTTTGATAGCTGATATAGCTGAAGCATGCAGCCTTTCCTGAGCCGTTTTGTTGTTGCTGTTTAGTCATTTAGTCGTGTCCGACTCTTCGTGACCCCCTGGACCAGAGCATGCCAGGCACTTCTGTCTTCCACTGCCTCCCGCAGTTTGGTCAAACTCATGTTAGTCCTGAGCCATTACTAATTTACATCCCAGCTTTGTAAATGTGTTTGTTTGTGAGCCATAACTTCCTGGACTATGCTCTGAGTTATTATTATTTTTTAAATAATATTTATTAAGAGTTTAAAAATTACAGAATAAGAAAAAGAAAGAATTAAACAAATCAATAAAATACAATACAAAAACAAAAACAAAAACACTACATAAAACATTAAATTAACAAAACAAAACAATAACAATTAAAAACACTTCCGATATTTTCAATCTTAACTTTCATACACTTGTTTCATTGACTTCCTCACGCCTCCCTTTTTGTATTCCACTTCAATTCACTATTTCAGCAATTCCTTTCCATCTTCCTCTATTTTCTGTCCTGTAATTAATCTTAACATGTTCTAACCTTTCCCCCCCCCATAAACAATATATCTATACCTAATTCCTTATAACATTTCTGCCAAAGCCCTGAGTTATTTTATTTATGTATTCCATGTATAGAAAACCTTTATCTTCCAGGGATCTCAAGGAGGCGTAGATGATTCTCCTCCTCCAAATTTCATTCCATCCTCACAATAAACCTGTGAGGTAGGTTAGGCTAAGAGATGGTGACTGGCCCAAGGATGCCCAGTGAGCCTCACACCTGAGTGGGGATTTGAACCCTGGTCTCCCAGGTCACAGTCCAACACTCTGACCATTACGCCACACTGGAGGTACAGGCACATTCTGACTCTTATTGTTTCTCAGGCCGCTGCTTACCAGCTTTGCTGCAGTTTCAGAGAACTTTTGCTTACCGCTCAACATTGCTGAAAGTTACTGCTCACCTGTGCAAGTAATGGAGTCACAAGAGCGAGGAAAAGCAAGTTAATCATTTGGATGTGTGCCAGCCCAACCCCCCTAAAGCAAAAATCTCTTTGCACCTCTTGTGTCCCTCCAGCCTCCTAAACAAATAAGGGCTGGTTGGGTTGGGGGAGGGAAGTGTTGGTTATGTGCCCCACTTGCAAAGAGTGAGGGGGAACAAGGACTCAGGAAAACAGATTGTGTGCACTTTCAGGAGGGTGTCTCTAAATCCTCTGATGACACAATTGCAAACAGAGCACTACTCTACCAGTGAGAAAGAATCTGCCACGGATGAGAAATAAACAGACCCCAGGGAACATACTGAAGGAGTGAGGACCAGGGGTCCACCTGGGTCCACTTTGGAGAGCCAGGCTGGAGCCATTTTATAAGCTGAAAGCCATCTTAGAAAGCAAACTAAAAGGCTAAAAGCTATCTCTCTTCTGTTTGCAAAAGCATTCTTTGCAAATGCAGCAAATGTGGTCTGAGCACTTCACACCTGCTCTAGCTGCTGACCCAATTCCAGTAAACAGACCGAGAATAGAGCGAACAACAGGAAGATGTAGCCCACCACAAATGAGCAACAGGAGAAGGTAGCTCGCCACAAGTCTAACAGATGGTCAATGCGGCTTTACTAGGAAGGGTATGTAGGTCAAGAGGTTTATAAGCTTACAGCACCACCTTGCGGATAATGCAGCCTGGAACCGAAGGGCCACCATCAATTCTTTAATTGGTTGAGTTTCAATT
The DNA here is from genome assembly GCF_964252035.2 of Podarcis erhardii. NCBI lineage: Eukaryota > Metazoa > Chordata > Lepidosauria > Squamata > Lacertidae > Podarcis > Podarcis erhardii. Next base: position 7,805,762 of record NC_138507.1, on the reverse strand, counting down.
AATATGCATAAAGGGGAATGTTTGAGGGCTGGGTCAAGGGCTGAACTGTGCTTTTGCCAAAAGGTATAAAAGTTGTCTGCCCCTGGTGTTCGTGGGCATTCTCTCATTTTTCCTGAATGTACCCACTTTGCTTTGCTTGTCTGACAAATAAACCAAAGTCAATAAAAATATTGCTGCCTGGATTTTTCCATTCTGGTCTAGATTCTGAATTTACAGAATCTGAAGTCTCTAACATTTCTGGTGCCACAGGTGACTCGGATCAAGGACCTTAAGTCCTCAAAAAGACCAGAAGGCAGCTCCCTTGTCCTTTTCTAGGCAGGACGCAGGGGAAGGGCCAATAGGCCGCTTACTCCTGGCGCCACCGAGGTTTTTCTTCGGAGGAGGGCGAAGCCAATTTGACCCTTCTGCTGGATCCTGTGAGAGGAGACAACGGATTGAAGGACCGAGGTTGGGAGAACAGGGCAGAGACCAGCCGGCTGGGGTGAGTACATGGGCAAAGGGCCCTGAGGACATAGGAAACCTCCTTGGCTAAGGAGAAGGGACAGACTGATCACCTGTCCAGCGTGTTTGGTGGCAGTAAGGGTAGAGTTGGCCCCTGAAAACCACCCACGCTTAAGGATTTAAAGGTATAAGGAAGGCAGAAAGGAAAAAGGGGGGGAACCGGGAGGCTAGTGTGTGGTACAGCGTCCAGTGAAAGAGGCACTTGGTGCGTGTGTGTGTGCAACCCCAGGGTATTCCCCTGGGGTAGAACCAATAAGTACTTTGTTTCCCAGCAGCGCGAGCTCGACTGGGCAAGGAAAATTGGGAACTGCATGTGTGTGTGTTTGGTGTTTGGGGACGCTGCACAAGGACCATATTAAATATGGGAGGGGGTGGCTCGAAAGGTCCAATAACTCCCCTACAGTGCATGCTGAACAATTTCAAGAAAGGATTCAGCGGAGTATCTGAAAAAATGGGGTCTGAAGCAAGCCAATGTAGTCCTTTTGAATGCTTTTGATTTGGCCCAAACTGCTTGCAACCAGAGAGAGGAGGCCTCAAAGGAATAACCACCCCCAAATTTTTCTGATGCCTGTTCCTCAGTCATCAGGCATCAAATCTTTCAGAAACATAGAGGCCCTAGCTGGGACAGGGCAACAAGGAGTATCTCTTTTGAGGCTGAGTATCTACTTAGGGAAGAGTTTCAGACTCAGATTCAGCTTTGGGAGCGATGGAGGGGATCGCTCGAGAGATCCCTTAGGTTATCCAAGTTAGTATACAGAACTAGAGTGTATACAAAGGTTTCAGATCTCTGGACCTCAATGAAGGCAAGAGTTCAGCCAGGCAGAGTTGGAGAATTCTCTGCTGAGCTGTGGCTTTGGTAGTAAGGCAAGCCTCCTAGTTTCTCCAAAGCCCATTACTGAACTGGGAAGCACATGAGCCTTGCAGACCTCCAATAGTTTTGATCCCTATAGTAACTACAGCTTGACCAGGAAGGTCAACCTAAATCCCAGAATTTAGTTAGGGAAGAGCTGGGTACCTCTGTGACCAGCGGCAGTTTGGAACACATCAGGGAAACCACCAGCAGCCCCCTAGCTTCTCTGATGACCAGTGAGAGGTGGTCTATGGCTAGGAAATACGAAATGCTTTCAGACCTATAGCAGTTACAGTTGAGACAGGGAGGACAATTTAATTGGTGTCCTTAATCAGGCACCAGCTGGATGGCTCAGAGCTCAGGTGTGTCTCAGAGAACACTGTAACAGACCCCTGGTTTGAGGCTTAGGCAGAGGAGCCTCAAGAGAAGACCTGCATCTTTGTGGCCACCACAGTTGACAAGTTAGTTGCCACAGAAAAAGGATGAGGGAACAGATGAAGAAGCAAGCCGGACACCTGAAGCTGACCACAGGGTGTGAGCAGCCAAGGTCAGGTGTCTGCTGGCAGAGCTACTAGAAGTTTAAAAAAAAAAAAAACCTGCATAAAAAAGAGGAAGAACTTTCTCCATTTAACTTGGATGAGTTTGTGAACATGGATGAAGTTCTAGAGGTTTACGTGATAATAGAGAACCCCCCCACCCCCCTGGCTGAAGAAATATAAGACTGATCTATGAAATTAAAGGAGCACAGGCAGGAAAACGCCTCAAGAAGCCCATTTACCAGGGATCCGAGGCAAAAGTGCCGTGGTGGCCCCCTTGGGAGGACAGGGACAGCCCCATATCCTCAAAGCTCCACCGCTGCCCCGATATGCGGCCCCAGGAGCCGAAGCAGGAAAGGGGGGGGGCTGCCAGCCAGCCCAGAAGTACACAAGGCAGAGCCCAGTGACCAGGTCCTGGATGAATTATACCCCAGTCTTACAGAATTGAGGAAAAAGATGAGCAAATACAGAAGTTCGACCACTATGTATCGAGATGCTGCAGACGCTTATCACAGGGGTCGATAAAAAGCCTTTTGAAAGTACCTAAAACAGTGCAGATCCAATCAGCCCACGTCCAGTGTAGAGGCAGGGACAGCAGTCCTGCCCCCCCTTCGCGTGGTTTTTGACAATCCACCACCTCCACCCCCTGCACCTCCGGCAGGGCAAGACGGTGCTCAAAATGTCCCTGCCCCACCTGCCCCGCCACCACAGCCTAGGACATTCACCCTTCAATATGTCCCCCTCACCACCATTGATTTGATGAATTGGAAGACCCACAGTCCTGCGTTTGCTGAGAAGCCCCAGGCAATGGTGGACTTGCTGTCCTCCATATTTGCAGCACATGAGCCTACCTGGACAGACTGTCAGCAATTGCTGAACACTCTCTTTACTTCAGAGGAAAGGAGGAGAATTAATACACAGGCTCTAGAACACCTAAAAGAACAGCAGGTTCAGGAGGCAGAGTGGCCTCAACGATATCCCTTAACCAACCCACAGTGGGACCCAAATAATGTGGACAATCGCAATGCTCTAAGTACCTATCATAGGACAATGTGCAAAGGACATTAGAACCAAAATCCAAAACAGCCTGGGTTCCAGGACATGTCCAGATCTCAGCTCATGGCCATCGCCCAGAAGGTGTTTAAACAAAGAGGAGAGACTGAGAAGAGGGAGAAAAAAGCAGTGGAGGAAAGAAAAGGCAGCAGTGTTAGGCACGGCAATGGCTCACAGCACAGGGATCCGAGGGGTCCGCCGTAGCCATTCAGAGACCCGCAGCCAAGGGGGAGGAAGATGCCTGCTCAGCAACAGCAAGGCCATAAGAATTACCCCTGTAAAAGGCTGCATGGAGCCAATTGGGAAGTCTGGTTAAAATGCATGTATTACTGACTGGCAGAAAAGCAGCTATGGGAAAGTACACAGGCTGAAACAGGCTTTGCCCAGCCCATTAAGAAGTTTACAGGCGCAGTGGAGGCTTGTGAAGCAGACGTGGTTGATGCTCTTGAGCAGCCCTGGGTTGTGTGGCAAGCAGTGAAGACGGCATGTCAGGCCGCAGTAGAAGCCAGACCAGAGGGGGCTGAGTACCAAGCCCAGAGGGGGCTGAGGTTGCTTTGGGAAGTTGTTTCTATGGTTCAATGCATCTGTGTGATGGACTGTGTGTTGGAGAAAGGCTGAAAAGGCAGTTGCAAGCTGTTCCTCAGGCAATAGAGCACCCAAAAGTGGGGGTGCAGGCCAGGCAAGCCATTCCAAGAGTTCTGAGGAGGCCAAAGTCTCCAAGAGTTATTTGTCCTTTGAGGTGAAGTCCAACAGCGAAAGGCATTGCCATGCAATTGGCAGCTGGATGCAAGGCTAACATCTATACTGATTCTAAATATGCCTTCTTAACCCTGCATGCGCATGGCGCCCTATGGAAAGAGCCGGGAAAGCTCTGAAATACGGTCCAGAAGTTGAGACGTTACTAGAAGCTGTATGGGCCCCCAAAGAGATTGATGTGATGCACTGCAAAGGCCATGGCAAAGGTCGGAACATGGTCACTAGAGGCGACCGGAAAGCAGATAATGCAGCTTGTGAGGCAGCTCTGAAACCTCCACCAGTGGTCACCACCGCCCTCAACCCAGCTACCCTGTTGCCGGTAGGAGAAGGTGAGGAGCAGACGCACGATTGCATTGAGATTATGGACACAAGACTGGACCAGGAGAAGTGGCCAAGGGAAATCGATTGGCAGACAGAGTGGCCAAGGAAGCAGCCCGGTAACCAGCCCCAGCCTCAGTTATTGGAGCAGTGGTCCCAGAAGCGATCTTAAGCACTGCTAACAAACCAGATACTATGAGTCCACCCACATGAGGCCAGATGCCACAACCAAGCAGCTGGAGAAGTATGTCTATATAGCCAACCTTTATCAACTGGCAGCCCAGATTTCCAGGAAATGCCTGCTATGCCAAAAGAATAATCCCAGAACTCACTCCAGATGATGTGGAACCGCGTTACACCCTTGATGAACGGCAGTGGGCCAGCCAAGAAGGAGCAACGCTCCAGGAAGGACCAGACAGCCGTGTTTTTGGTGCCCCAGCATCTGGCCAGCGTGATTGTGAAGAATTACCACGAATCCACCCATTTGGGAAGCCCAGCTGCTAAAGCACATAACTAACTGCTGCTATATCCCAAAACGGTGTCCTGTGCACCAACCAAGAGACTGAGATCACCCTTTGAGCTTTTGTATGGCAGGCCACCTCCTTTCGTCCGAGACATCCCCGCCAGTTTGGGGCAGATGAAAAAATCACATCACCCAAGGACAAGTGCAATCCCTTTGTTTGTCGTGTGTGTGTTTGCTTCCTTTCCAGGTATTCCCTCGAGCGTACATCGTGCAGTCCCGCGGCAGTCTCACTGAGCCGGTTCACCAGTTCCTCTGGGTGACAGCGTCTGGCGACCCCCTCATCCCCAACTGCAGTGAAAGTAGCCGAGGTGATCCCCTGGGTACATCACACGCGTCTGAAATCCTGCTGACCCTCTGAAGCTGATCATCACCTTGTGTTTGACGCTACCGGGAATGCGTTGAGCCACGGGCAACGAGATCCTGCGACTACTCATCACAAGGACAGTCACAAAGACTTTATATTTTCTCTCTTATTTTCTGTATTGATTTGCTCTATGTCTTATTGCCCTGACCCTACCGAGCCATACCAACCCTATTGGCCTGCTGACCTCTGCTATGACTGGTTCGTCTTGCGGGGTACCACTGTACCAACCCCATTTGATAAACCAGGCCCAAATCTTACTCCAGGTGTTGCATGGGAGGGTGTCTGAATCAGGTGTGCATTAAAATTGCTGAACAGGTGTCTATAAATTCTGCAGCACCACCTCTGATTATTGTGGTGGCTCGAGTCTCCCAAAATCCCAGAATACTACCTGAACTACTGGGCCTGGTAACTCCCCCCTTGAATGTGGCAGGGTATTCTTGTGGCTGCATAAGAGTTGCCACCCAGTAGACAGACAGGGCACCTAGTTCCAGAAGAATTGGATGGGAGGGGTGCCCGAGGGCAGCGTCCCCAGCGTAGAAACTTGCTCTCCAGCAAATTTAGAGGCACCACTAGGACTTTTGGTATTGGGACCAGAACCCCTTGATATAGTCACTCCGTGTGTGTCAGGCCATTGCAGGGGTGGATATATTCTTGTGGGTGCAACATCATTTACGTGGAAGAAGAAGCCCCTTTTGGATATAGTACTCTCCCAGGAGACCACAGGGGTCTCCACCCACCGGGAATGGTTGGGAAGTTGATCCAAGTGGTGGGAGCTTCCGAAATAAGGTGGAAGATGACCCCAGAGGCCCAAGTGTTTATAGAATACGAATATCAGTGGGCCCTTCAGCAGTAAAAGAATATTAGGAATGACCCCGAGTATTGGTGGGAGGAACTATGGAAATATTGGGGTTGGTGGGTAGGAGTGGTATGTACTGCCCTCTTTCTTTGGATGTTCATGTATTTTTGCTGGCATTGGCCAAAGCGGGAAAGAGTCCCCTGGCCTCCCATGCCAACTTTTCCCATCTGGCTCTCTATGATGTGGTACCTATTGATCCATCAAAACGAAAATGATGAACCGGAATTGGTCAGCATTTTCGTGATGGAAAGGGGGGAATGAAGGAGTGAGGACCAGGGGTCCACCTGGGTCCACTTTGGAGAGCCAGGCTGGAGCCATTTTATAAGCTGAAAGCCATCTTAGAAAGCAAACTAAAAGGCTAAAAGCTATCTCTCTTCTGTTTGCAAAAGCATTCTTTGCAAATGCAGCAAATGTGGTCTGAGCACTTCACACCTGCTCTAGCTGCTGACCCAATTCCAGTAAACAGACCGAGAATAGAGCGAACAACAGGAAGATGTAGCCCACCACAAATGAGCAACAGGAGAAGGTAGCTCGCCACAAGTCTAACAGATGGTCAATGCGGCTTTACTAGGAAGGGTATGTAGGTCAAGAGGTTTATAAGCTTACAGCACCACCTTGCGGATAATGCAGCCTGGAACCGAAGGGCCACCATCAATTCTTTAATTGGTTGAGTTTCAATTAATATGCATAAAGGGGAATGTTTGAGGGCTGGGTCAAGGGCTGAACTGTGCTTTTGCCAAAAGGTATAAAAGTTGTCTGCCCCTGGTGTTCGTGGGCATTCTCTCATTTTTCCTGAATGTACCCACTTTGCTTTGCTTGTCTGACAAATAAACCAAAGTCAATAAAAATATTGCTGCCTGGATTTTTCCATTCTGGTCTAGATTCTGAATTTACAGAATCTGAAGTCTCTAACAATACAGCATATGGAAAAAGAAGGAGAGCGCTTGTTTCACCAGGGCAGGAATTAAATCCCAACCTGAACGTGTCATATGGAGGCTAGTCAAGAAGCCACTGATAGACAACTAGACCAAACGTATTAGTCTTGCCTCACGTTGCAAATGGGAATTTCAAAATGCACAGTTTATGCATCATCCTGCTCTTTCCATGCAAGGTCCTGGACATTTATCTCTTCTAACAACTTGTCACCCTTTCTCCAATGCCCAACATGCAACTGCCCCATTCAAGTCCACATTAGGTATATCTGCACAAACCCAAAAGCAACTCTCCAAACAATTCTAGGTCAACAGTGGCAATCGCAAATGTAAGTTACAAGTGTGGTCTCTGCCTGTTTTTGTCAACAGATTGCAAAGCCAAGCTGCACCAACAAGACGTCATAGGAGGCCTGTGATTTTGCAGGCACAGAGCTCAAATGAACAATTGTTGCCCATGGGCCCTAGGATTCAATTATTGCATTTCCCCAGCGCCCTTAGAATTTGGCTGCCTTGGCTTATATATTTATTTCATATACTTTTATTCCACTTTGGAGCTCCAAGCAGCTTAATAACAAGTCTCACAGTAAAAACAGCACTCATATCTGGTATCAGGAAATGGCATGGTGATCCTTTGGTGCCAGGATTATTCAGGATTATTTAGGTGGCATTCCCTGCCCACTGGTTACTAGGCAACAGTTCCCACCAGAGCTCCTCTGAGGCACAGGAATGGCGATGAGAACTGGAACCCCCTCGGGCCATGATGGAGGCAAGTCTTCCCTAGTTGTTGCCCGTTGCCAGGTAACAGACTGGCCACTCTTTCGTGCCATCTCTTGCCTGTAAAGCCAGCCTCACTGGAACATCTGTGAATCAAAACTATTTACCGGAACTTTCATTTATTAAGGGTGTTTATTCCCCCGTCTGCAAAGCAATTTCCGCCGCATAGTATAACTCAAGTTGTATAAACATCACTGAAATAAATTAAAGCCAATCATTCGTTTTCCCTCGAAATCTTACTTATTTCTTACCTGCCCTTCTCAGGGCAGGTTACAGCAAGAGGGTATATCAATATAAAAAGACATGCAGCTGTTACCACTGTAAAACAAGTACAGTGGTACCTTGGGTTAAGAACTTACCGTATTTTTCGCTCTATAAGACGCACCAGACCACAAGACGCACCTAGTTTTTGGAGGAGGAAAACAAGAAAAAAAAATATTCTGAACCTCAGAAACCAGAACAGCAAGAGGGATCGCTGTGCAGTGAAAGCAGCAATCCCTCTTGCTGTTCTGAGTGCATTCGCTCCATAAGACGCACACACATTTCCCCTTACATTTTAGGAGGGAAAAAGTGAGTCTTATAGAGCAAAAAATACGGTAATTTGTTCTGGAGGTCCGTTCTTAACCTGAAACTGTTCTTAACCTGAGGTACCACTTTAGCTAATGGGGCCTCCCGCCGCTGCGCAATTTCTGTTCTCATCCTGAAGCAAAGTTCTTAACCTGAGGTACTATTTCTGGGTTAGCGGAGTCTGTAACCTGAAGCGTCTGTAACCCGAGGTACCAGTGTAAAGCAGTTCAAAATGGAACAGAATGGTATATGCCTTTCCATAAGTTAGAAAAGGAGATGATCAGGGAGAGAGAGAGAGAAATAGAGAGCCTTCTCCTCGTATACTGTGAGGATGGTGGCTAGTGAAAGCATAACTCTATGGGGAACTTTCCTTCTATGGGAAAGGGGGGGGTGTGATTTCATATAAACCGGTGCATGAAATTGTGCTATACCTCATCCTCCAACAATGTGCTCACAGGTAGAGACACATTTTGAATCACGTAGTTTGCTTGCCTGCCAGCATAGAGAACTCTCTGGAAGTCCCCCTTTTTACACACTGATGGCCTTGGAAATTCAACCCCCCCCCCAAAAAGCAGGTGACATCAAGTCTCAGGTGGGATAGGATTGTGGGTAATAATAATAATAATAATAATAATAATAATAATAATAATAATAATTTATTATTTGTACCCCGCCCATCTGGCTGGGTTTCCCCAGCCACTCTGGGCGGCTTCCATAGAAACCAAAAATACACTAAAATATCACAGATTAAAAACTTCCCTGAACAGGGCTGCCTTAAGATGTCTTCTGAATGTCAGGTAGTTATTTATCACTTTGACATCTGATGGGAGGGCGTTCCACAGGGCAGGTGCCACTACCGAGAAGGCCCTTTGCCTGGTTCCCTGTAGCTTTGCTTCTCGCAATGAGGGAACCGCCAGAAGGCCCTCGGCACTGGACCTCAGCGTCTGGGCAGAATGATGGGGGTGGAGACGCTCCTTCAGGTATACTGGGCTGAGGCCGTTTAGGGCTTTAAAGGTCAACACCAGCACTTTGAATTGTGCTCAGAAACGTACTTTATGACATCATGCAATGGGGCTGGGGGTCACACAAAGAATCAGTTTCTCAGTGTGCATTTGACCCCCAATTCTGTTTCACAATTCTTTGCTTTGCCACCGTCATATTCTTTTTCCATAGTAGCAGGGAAGGAAGATTCCAAATAAATTTATCAGCAGGGAGAATGTCTTCCAGGTGACAAAAACAAAATTGCAGCTGAATGCCGATCAAACAGGAGAGTGTTGGAGGCGAGGAACACCTTGTACATTTTCTGTACCACAGATATCTGAATTTCACCTCCAAGGTGTGCCTCCGCCTTTTATCATCCTGTTTTCTAAACCTTGCAGCTGAGTGGCAGCCAAAATGAAACAATTTGTGCAAATAGAGGTGGATTAAGATAAAGAAGAAGAAGAAGACGAAGCCTCTCACAAAATGTGATGAAGGAAAACAAGCAACTCTCTTCTCTCTCCCTTCCTCCCCCACCCAGCAACACTTCCCCGTAAGATTTTACGCCCTCATATTAATCTGCTTGGATGATCAAAAGCCAGGAATAAGACAATTACGGCCTCTGCCAAAGCAAGAAATTTTAAAAGGAAAATAAAACCTTGGCAAAGTGAATGACAGTCAAAGGAAAAACGAAACAGGAAAAAAAATAAAAATCTTAGCCTTTGGCATTGAGGTGGGTTTTGCGAGTCCTTCTTTTCTTTAGCTTTTTTTTCTTTTTAAATGACAATAAAGCAATTCCTTTTAACACGTAATAGAAAGCTAGTGACTATAATAATGTTTAAGCTCACCTAGAGCAACGGTTCAATTCTATTACTTCCCTGCATGGCAAAGGTCAGCCAGAGAGATGGAGAGAGACGTTTGCTGCTTGGCTTCACACTCTTTTCGTTGCGGCTACTGTTTAAGCCCACAGTTTCAATTTTTTTTTTTTTTTTTAAGGCTGCAAGATTCGAAGACTATCGACACAGGAAATAAAGGAGGAAAGACAATCCCAGCCACCTGGGCACAAGGTTAGAAGTGGGAAATGAAAGAAGGGGGAGAAGCAGCAAAAACCGCCACACACTTATTTTCTTTGGGAGTCATTTCGCATTCGTTGAGGCCGCCTGGCTGGCTGCCAGGGCTTCCACAGAAAGTGAGTTTCTTTTATTGAATCACATCCAGAGATATCATAACCTCAAAAGGCTAGCATTACCGAAGAAAGCATCCAAGCATGAGGTTTGAAATCCGAGTAGTCGCAATTGTCAGTCGACAAGATGTGAGGCCTGTCAAAAGCCCCTTTCCAAGGGAGAATCGTTTACATAATCTGACCTGATCCCCCTCTCTGCCTGCCCCCACCAATTTGACAATCCAGAGGTAAAAGGCTTTCTACTGCTAAAGCCCCTTCTCCCCCCCCTCCAAGCAGGTGGAGATGTTGGGAGTGGAGGTGAAGGGGAGGGAAAGTGCTCCCCTTTGTCTTGTCATGCAGGAATTAAACATCAAACGCTTGAGGTCTCGCCTGATGCAAAGTGCCAGGTCACTGCAAGACCTTTTGGATTCCGAAAGACACACCCAGTTCAGAGTTTAAGATGGCAAGGTGAATAGTAAGATAGCATGGATTACATCCAGAGAAGCCCTTCTGCAAATGGAAGACCACTGTGTGAGTGTCTAGAGACAGTTTGGAGGATGGATGGTGGCTAACAGATTGAGGTTGAATCCTGACAAGACAGAAATACTGTTTTGGGGGGACAGGAGGCGGGTGGGTGTGGAGGACTCCCTGGTCCTGAATAGGGTAACTGTGCCCCTGAAGGACCAGGTAGGCAGCCTGGGAGTCATTTTGGACTCACAGCTGTCCATGGAGGCACAGGTCAATTCTGAGTCCAGGGCAGCTGTCTACCAGCTCCATCTGGTACGCAGGCTGAGACCCTACCTACCCATGGACTGTCTTGCCAGAGTGGTGCATGCTCTAGTTATCTCCCACTTGGACTACTGCAATGCGCTCTACGTGGGGCTACCTTTGAAGGTGACCCGGAAACTACAACCAATCCAGAATGCGGCAGCTAGACTGGTGACTGGAAGTGGTCGCCAAGACCACATAACACTGGTCCTGAATGACGTACATTGGTTCCCAGTACGTTTCTGAGCACAATTCAAAGTGTTGGTGCTGACCTTTAAAGCTCTAAATGGCCTCAGTCCAGTATACCTGAAGGAGCATCTCCACCCCCATCATTCTGCCCGGACACTGAGGTCCAGCTCCAAAGGTCTTCTGCTGGTTCCTTCACTGCGAGAAGCCAAGTTACAGGGAACCAGGCAGAGGGCCTTCTCGGTAGTGGCACCCACCCTGTGGAACACCCTCCCACCAGATGTCAAAGAGAAAAACAACTACCAGACTTTTAGAAGACATCTAAAGGCAGCCCTGTTTAGGAAAGTTTTTAATGTTTAACAGACAACTGTATTTTAATATTGTGTTGGAAGCCGCCCAGAGTGGCTTGGGAAACCCAGCCAGATGGGCGGGGTATAAATAATAAATTATTATTATTATTATATAGTAGCCATCGCACCATCTCTTCAACAAGGTCTTGAGCCATGTCTCAAGATGTGAGCTGGCACAAAGCACTGCATATTCAAGTTGTGTCAGAAGCTGAGATTTCCTACCCGAGAGATTGCTTTTCCCAGGTGGGAAGCCAGCTGTGTTCCTAGTTTCCAAATTCCTAGGTAAACGAGAACCACTATTGCAAACCTTCTAACTCAAAAAATAAAGAGCATTGGGGAAACCCAGCCAGATGGGTGGGGTATAAATAATAATAATAAGATTATTATTATTGACAATTAAAAACAGGCGACATTCCTCTTATAGCAACCTTTTTATATATTTTATTTTATATTAATATCAAAAGCAAGGATGGATCAAAAGGATAGTCCATACAGTTATAATTCATCTTTCTTCTCTGCTTAAGTCCCACATCTTAATATCAAAGCAGGCAAGTAGAGAAGCAGCCACATTCAGCTCCTTAAGGAATGGTGGGGTATAAATGTGTTACTAATACTATTACTAATAATAAAATGAAGAGTGTTAACATCAGCATGTTGATTTTAGCCTAGAAATTAAGTTCTGTGACAAGTGGAGTTTCTTATACAGTGGTGCCCCGCAAGACGAACGCCTCGCAAGACGGAAAACCCGCTAGACGAAAGGGTTTTCCGTTTTGGAGGCGCTTCGCAAGACGAATTTCCCTATGGGCTTGCTTCGCAAGACAACAGCCCATAGGGAAATCTCCGGGACAGTGGGGAAGCGCAGCTCGTCTTCCCCGCTGTCCTCGGACCTCCTCCGAAGCCTGGCGGCGGGGCGGGGACACCTCCTCCCGCCGCCGGGCTTCGGAAGGATGCCCCGATGCCGGGCGGCGAGGCGGGAACGCCTCCCCCCGAAGCCGAGCGGCGGGGCGGGAAAGCCTCCCCCCGCCGCCCGGCTTCGGGGCGGGAAAGCCTCCCCCCGCCGCCTGGCTTCGGGGCATCGTCCCGATGCCGGGCGGCGGGGCGAGAAAGCCTCCCCCCGCCGCCTGGCATCGGAACGATGTCCCGAAGCCGGGCGGCGGGGCCGCGAAGCCTGGGCGCGCTGGCAACTCTCCGCAAGGAGCGCTCCCGCTGCTTGCGGAGAGGTCCGCGAAGCCTGTCCTGGACCTCTTCTGAAGGCAGGCGGGGGGCAAAAGTCTTTGTCCCCCCTGCTTGCCTTCCCAGGGGCTTTTAAATCGCCCGGACAGCGGAGAAGTCCTCCGCTGTCCCGGGCGATTTTAAATTGCCGCCCGCCAGAAGAGGTCGGGGGAAGGCGGTTTCCATAGGAACGCATTAATTGATTTTCAATGCATTCCTATGGAAAACCGTGCATCACAAGACGAAAAACTCGCAAGACGAAGAGACTTGCGGAACGAATTAATTTCGTCTTGCGAGGCACCACTGTATATTCCAAGCAGCCAGTGCTAGATTACAAGAGTGTTACTGTACTTGCCTCGTCTTTAAGCTTCTAAGTGTAAGGAACAACATTTTGAGACAGCTCTTTAAGATATCAGAACTAATGCCTAGAATAGCACAAATGCCCATTCCTTTCTAGAAAAGAAATCCACCATTGTTCTGTGCCAGAATTACATCAACTACAATAGTTTATCACCACTTAATCTGAACAGGAATGCTGTTGTGCATTTATGATCGGACACATTTACTAAGCTCTCTTGTGTAGGTGTCTGCTGAAGCAGACTTGGGAGAGTCGGTCTGAAGGCACGAAGCAGGCATTTTCATTTTGTCTATAAAGGTATACCATTCCTACTGAAAATGCATTTCTCACAATTGGAAATGGTACAGGACAATTGCCCTTCCAACAGCGGTGTTACACCTTGATCCCAGCCATGCCCTCACAGCTTTTCTGAACGTGCAACAAAGCAGAGCTCGCTAAAGAAGGAAGGAATTCCAAAAAGGGGCCACCACCAAAAAGAACTGTTTGCTAAAAGAAGGCCCTGAATGACATTCTCGAATCTTCACTATTTGCATTGTTAAGAGAAATGCAACAGATGAGACTTTTTGACTCTTATAGCTCCCTTGACTGATATTTAACCATGCTAGCATATATATATATATATATATATATATATATATATATATATATATTTGTGTGTCTGGGTGGGGTATTTTTAATCTATGAAGCAGATTTTATATGAGCAAGGTGTTGGACCTCCTGATTGTCTTCTATTGAAATCCTTTTAAAATGTATTCTCCCTCTCTTTAGAAATAGCTCCTCTGGGAATCAAATAGACATTTCCCCTCTAAAACAAACATCCTCAGGTCACTAGGGATTTAGTTTTCACTTTCAACATCACCAAAGCAGCTTGCCCCTCATATTGCCCATGATCAGTGCTGGCTCTGACCATTGTGGCCCCGCTCCTCCACCCTTCCCTCACCTACTTGCTCAACTTCTGGGGCCACTCCTCCTAATTGCTGTCAGATGAAAGTGGAGGGAATGCCAGCAGCTAGAAGGAAACACTGGAACATGAGAAAAAAGGATAGCCCTAAATTAAAGAGTTCTTCACGAACTCTTCCATCTCCACTGGCAGAATAGCACTGGCAGCTATTTCCCTTCCATGCACGGTTCCAATTCATGTTGTCAGTCCCCCTGCCCAATTCTTGTGCCTGATTTTCTCCCATACACTGGGACATTTTTTCTTCAATAAATCCGAGTGTCAGATCTTTCCCCACCTATGTTTAGCACCATTTCCCCTCTAATGTAGGCATGGTAGATGAAACAATTTAGCTAAAATTTATTTAAACTTTAAAAAAGGGCACTGCTGCTATCTATTCAAAAGGCTTTAATGCTCTAGTGACATTATAATTCTATCTGACAGCTAATGAGAAATGGCAAGGCTGTAAATATCGAAAGCGTGGTTGAGGAGCGCTAATTGAATTAGCACAGAGGTGCACAACATGTGGCTAACCAAGCCTAATGCGCTCCACCAAGTATATGTGGCACCACAATCCCACCAGGGGCCTGATAAAACTATCTGTTTTGGCTGCCCACCTAGGGCACAGTTGGCACCCGTCTGTCTCAAGAGACAATGGAGTGCGCCTCCAGGGGGTAAAGTCAAACCATTGTGTTAGCAGGGACCTTCCAGGGGCACAAGTCTGGGGAGTGTGTTACGGGCTGCCTAGACGACAAGACTCTCAACCTGGCTGATGTGGTCCAAAGGAAAGCAGAGCGGTTGCTGGAAGGAGGCATGCAAAGCCCCATCTAACTGCCTTACCCTGCAGTGGTGTCCAAACTTTTTTCAAAGAGGGCCAGATTTGATGAAGCGAAGGGCCCGTGAGGGCCGAACAAAGGGCCAACAAAAGTTATTAACCTTGTTTTAGGATTGAAGTTGTTGAGCTTTTAAAGGATTTTACCTCAGGAAATAAACTGCCACAGGGGCCAGATTAAACTGACCAGTGGGCTGGATTAGGCCCCCGAAACGGACTTTGGACATACCTTAGGGCTGGCTTTTCTTCTCCTGTAGGTGTTCCACCAGGCACCCGAGTTCCCCAGAATCAGGGGTTTTGTAAAGTACTTTGTTGGCCAAGAGTCCTGGCTTTTGTGCGGCATTCTACAGGGGGTAATGTTATGTATGCCTGAATTACACGCATCTCTGTAAGAAATAAACTAAAAAACTAAAATAATGAGGGGCCTGTAACACAGTGCTAAGGTACATTGCTACCATGCAGAAAATCCAAAAAGCGAGTCTATATTAAAAGTTTCTCTTTTAGATTTATCTCCCCGCCCCCCATTATTCATTTCAGGCTAAACATCAGACGATGCAGCAATCAAGAGACATATGTTTGAGTAATGGCCCCAAGGATACAAAGGTTAGAGGAATTCTCTGGAGTCCCTTCACCGGACGGGTCTTCAGATGAATCCAGGAAACATGGCTGCACACTGTGCATATATATATATATAAACACATCAGGATTAGGGCTGCCAGGTCAAGAGCATCCCGCACTCTGAGATTTCAGGGGCCATACTTGAGACCTTGGGGCAGTCCTTGATGATGTCATGACGGTGGGCCCCTGGTGATGTCATTAATCACGACACAGTGAGCATTTACCGCAGTCACCGAGAAAATGTCACGTAAATGAAGAAAAAGGGCCCAGCAAATGAGCAAATGTGTCAGTGGTTGGAAATTAAGATAGACTGCATGCATGATGTCACAGGCCTAGGCTTCATCA
Organism: Podarcis erhardii; assembly: GCF_964252035.2. Classification (NCBI taxonomy): domain Eukaryota; kingdom Metazoa; phylum Chordata; class Lepidosauria; order Squamata; family Lacertidae; genus Podarcis; species Podarcis erhardii. The sequence goes on along the minus strand of NC_138507.1, from coordinate 7,789,986 downwards.
TTAACACAGCTTCATCTGCATAACAAAAGACATCAAGAGGTTCCAAAACCCTCCAATGGCATTTGCTGGTAGGTGGCCATCTAGGAGTGGCTGTGTGTGGCAGAGGAGCTTGGCTCCTGCTGCTCCTTTTCATGTGCTCGGCTCACTTTTGCAGCCCACACTCCTAACCCTCTCCTCCTCTTGTGCCCAAGACCAGTTCTTCTACTTCTTCCTCCCTCCTTCCCAGCCCTGAGCCCTGGAGATAGAGGTTAATTGGGAGGAGGGAGCAGAGGAAAGCAGATCCTTCTCCCATCCCAAGAGTCTATGCAATAATTTGCAGCTGGCTCCTGCACACACAGTCTCCTTGATATTTATTTATTTAAAACCATTGAAGTAAATCAAATACATACAATAAAAATGATAGATGTAAAGAAAGAGAGCAGCATATCTGGAAGAAACTTAAATCAAGTTAGTAGTTTTCAAAACAACAAACAACAACAACAACATTTTAAGGCACCCACATTCACTTGGAAATTCATGCCCTCTCACTGCCCCAGACAAACCTGTGAACTTTCAGGCCAGCCCTGGATGAAAGAATCCCGGAATTTGTCTGTGGTTTAATCATTTCAGCAGATACATGTGGCTAGTCAGAGTTCACATGGAGCTATTATAGCAGCAGATTATAGTGCTGCTTTGCTCATAATTCAATACATTTGTGTAACTAATGATGATCTCAGCTGTTTGGGGGAACAAACTAATAAGCTGTTTATCAACAGCAGGCATTTCTCCAGGGCTCTCCTGATTTCAAATAGCTTTGCTTCTGGAGAAATATGAACCCATCACTTAAAGACGACACACCTAGGTACTTTAATTTAGCTCTAAGAAATTCTGTTTGAAAGCAGAAGTCAGGTAAAGGTGTGGCCAACTGCATTTTCTTGCAACCCTCAAGTGAAGTTAGCCATTGTTTTCTCATCCTTTCCAAGACGCTTAATTTGAATGAGGCCTGGAACTTTTTTGAAATTCAATATCATTATTATTATTGTTGTTGTTTAGTCGTTTAGTTGTGTCTGACTCTTCATGACCCCCTGGACCAGAGCACGCCAGGCACTCCTGTCTTCCACTGCCTCCCGCAGTTTGGTCAAACTCATGCTCGTGGCTTCAAGAACACTGTCCAACCATCTCGTCCTCTGTCGTCCCCTTCTCCTTGTGCCCTCCATCATTCCCAACATCAGGGTCTTTTCCAGGGAGTCTTCTCTTCTCATGAGGTGGCCAAAGTATTGGAGCCGCAGCTTCAGGATCAGTCCTTCCATTGAGCGCTTAGGCCTGATTTCCTTCAGAATGGAGAGGTTTGATCTTCTTGCAGTCCATGGGACTCTCAAGAGTCTCCTCCAGCACCAGAATTCAAAAGCATCAATTCTTTGGCAATCAGCCTTCTTGATGGTCCAGCTCTCACTTCCATACATCACTACTGGGAAAACCAGAGCTTTAACTATACGGACCTTTGTCAGCAAGGTAATGTCTCTGGGTAGATTACCACTGGGTAACAATAACAATAATAACAAGTCTTCTATCAGTGGCTGCTGCTGATGGCTGTGTTCCTCCTCCACTGATGGAGGAGGCAAGGCTCTGAATGATTGTTGCTTGGAATCATTCAGGTCCTTCTTGTGGACTTCCATAGGTGTCTTGCTGGCCACTGTAAGAACAAAACCCTGTGCTACATGGGGCCTTGGGCTAGCTTCAGTAGCTCTGTTTATGCTCCTATGATGGTGGAGATAAAAAGGTAAAGATAAAGGGACCCCTGACCATTAGGTTCAGTTGTGACCAACTCTGGGGTTGCGGCGCTCATCTCACTTTATTGGCTGAGGGAGCCGGCGTACAGCTTCCGGGTCATGTGGCCAGCAGGACTAAGCCACTTCTGGCGAACCAGAGCAGCACACGGAAATGCCGTTTACCTTCCCGCCGGAGCGGCACCTATTTATCTACTTGCACTTTGACGTGCTTTTGAACTGCTAGGTTGGCAGGAGCAGGGACCAAGCAATGGGAGCTCACCCCAGTGTGGGGATTCAAACCACTGACCTTCTGATTGGCAAATCCTAGGCTCTGTGGTTTAGACCACAGTGCCACCCGCATCCTGATGGTGGAGATACAGAGGGTTTATTTCCTTCTACACTGTGGAACAATATCCTGTTTCCTGCATTTGCAGTTCGAGGGACAAGTATGCTGGACATACGCCCTGCTCTACAGAGGATGGCCCTCTTGTATTCCCATTTTAAAAATAGTAATTTGATATAAAATTAGCAGATGCAATTGGCACACTTTTTGTGTCTCCTTTTTGGTGATATATTTCTTCCTTGGCGATGGCGACAAAGCATGGCATTCAACTAAGTTTTAAGCAGAACAGACCTATTGAAATTAATGAACCTACCTTCGTTATGCTTATTAATTTCAGTGGGCCTACTCTGAACTTAGTTGAATACTGTGGCAAGGAGGCCTAAGCAAAACAGTGACCCACTGTACAAGAAGGGTCAGAAAAACAGTCAAGATATTTATGTGAGCAATTGGGCAGAATATTGGCTTCATGCGTCATCTCATGTCGCCACAAGTAAAAAGAGTTACAGACTTACTTTTAAAAAAGGGGAGGATTAAATTTCAGGGAAAGCCCTGGAATATTATTGAGTAGACTATTGAGTATATTACTGAGTAGACTATTATTGAGGCTCTCCTCACAAAAGGCCCTGTGGCTGTCTCTTTCAAGACCACATAAACACCATGCATTTAAACCACCATTGTACCATTTTAAGATTCCCAGGATGTGTAGCTTATTAAGGATGCTGAGGTTCTTGATCCTCTCATAGAGTAACAATTCCCAGAGTCATTTAACCATCAATGGTTCTTCCCAGGGAACTTTGGGAATTCTATGAGAGGAGTTAACAAACTATGCCTAATAAACTCCAGATCCCAAGATTCTTTTTATATATATATAAAATATTTATTAAAGTTTTCAAAATTAATACATTATAGCAAAAAGAACAGAAAAAACAAAAATACAAAAAATAAAAACAATTTTAAAAAACACACACATATAAATTCCATTTACTTATTTTCTTTTAACTTACTTTCCAGACCTCCTCATACCACCCTTTCTTATATTCCAGTTCAAATTGTTTGATCAGCAAATCCTCACCATTAGGTCTTTTACTTATTTCAGAACCTTATTTTCTACTCTTAAGCATTACAGCTGAAAACCACTTAATTACTGTCCAGCCTCATTCTAGCATTCCTTAATTTTACAATATTTCTGCAAATAGTCTTTAAACTTCTTCCGGTCTTCTTCCGCCGACTCTTTTCCCTGGTCTCGGATTCTGCCGGTCATTTCTGCCAGTCCCATATAGTCGATCATCTTCAGCTGCCATTCTTCCAGATCCCAAGATTCTTTGGTGGAAGCCATGACTGCTGGAGTGGTATTACTGTGCTTTGAATGTAAGATGCAGATATGGCCTTAATTGCCAGTTCTAGAGTTAGAAGTTTCCTTAACCCTTCAAATGCTGTACCTCTCTACCTTTAAGTCAGAGCATGCTAGCTCGCTTCCTGTCTGGGCTTAAACCTCTCCCTCCCTCTCTCTGTCCCCCAACTCAGCAGCTTCATTGTCTCAGTTACAAACAATGAAGTTATTTGTCTTCAAAGAGCCACCGCGTGCTTGTGGATACAGTTTGCATACTAAGCATTTTGGTAATTGATCTTTTTGGCTTTTACTGTGCATTGCAGAAGGTTGTCAACTGCTCCTTTGAAGTTAACTAATGATTGTGCGAGCAAGGCATCTCAGGGAGGAGCTGGGGTCAGATTAGCATTGTCGAAATGCGAGTCCCACATGCAAGCTCTCATATTACCTCACACTGCATTATTTAGGTCAGCTTAGAAGAAAAAGGCCTCTCGCTGTATTCGATGCTGAGTGAAGAAGAGACAGGGAAGTTTATTGTTACCAGACTTCATCTCGTGCCTTTCAAGCTTGGATGCTGCTTCTACTCCCGTACAAATCAGGGCCAAGTGAGCAAAAATTGCAGCGGAAATGTGGTGTGGCCAAAAAAGGGGGAAATGGTCACTTCCAAATAGAAGGCAGAAGCTTTGCATGTACTGATTTAGATTTATAGATGCAAATTTAGAAACAGTGACTATCATTTAAATAGAAATCCATCTCACCACTAGTTGGTCTGTGTGGCTGCTTAGTCTGCTGTCCCGGTGCTAAGTACTGATGTTCAGCTTCAAGGCCCCGTTTCATACTTCTTATAGTTCTTTGTCTCTAAACCAGACTTGGACTGGATAGCCCTTTGAATGGAGGAGGCCTTCTGGCAGAGGACTAAGTTCTGTAAAGTAGGACATCTGATTGTCCTATGAAAAAGCTCTGGGCAGAGAGAGGTGCTTAATCCTGCTGTTGGCTGCCTCCAGCCACCTGGCCTAGGTTCAAAAGTTTTGGCAAAGGTATCTGGGACCCTGCAGGACAAAACAGAGTTGTGAGAATGATTTGTATTGGAGAGAGGGTGGGTGGGTGGGGCAACAGGCAGGGAAAAAATTAAGCACCGGCCTCGTCTTCTACATCACTCCTGAAAATATTTAGCTCCCAAACCAGTTTTTGTTAATAAAAATGGCCGTTGAGGCTATTGCATATGCTTTACAGGTGATGCACAATTTGTCTCTAAAGTAGTCACACATCTGAGTGTCCTTTCAGTGGATGTGGACATGGGATTGCTCTCTTGTGAGCCAAAGTGCTGGGAGAAGCCAACTCTAGATCCCATTAGCATGTCTCTGGTCTCAGCCACGCTTCATGAGATTCTCACATTAAGTCTTGCTTATATGAATGCCAGATTCCCCCAACCCATTTTTTTTTTTTTTATGTTCACAGTGCAATTATAAAGCAGAGAAATGCATGTCGTCAGATGGTCACTTTTCACAACAAACTTGTAAATGGCTTTTTGTTGCAGTAAAGAGATGAGCAAATCAGCCAGTTTCTCACCCGCCCCCCCAGTTTTCCACAAGTCCAGTTTTCCACATTTCCACATCAGTTTGCATTTTTAAAATAAAAAAAAGTCCTCATGAAAATTCACCAGCATTTTAGTGTGAATTTCTTGTAGCATATACCTCTGTATTCAGTTTTGCCAATAGATATATTTCTACAAGACAATTTCTTTCAGTATAACACTTTTTGGGGGATATATTTGGCTAATATGTGCCATTTTTATGCACATGTTACCCCACTATATGCATTTTTGTATACATTACTTTGTTGGTGAATAGAATTGCAAAATTCGGAGAATGTGGATTTCAAAGGATGGCTGTGCTTCAGACCACTTACTGATTCGGAAAGGGCAAATTAGGTAGGTTCCCTATTTCCTTACTGACAGAAACCTGTCTCACACATTACATAAACACATATCCATATTGAATAGATCTCGCTGTTGAGCTAGCCTGGATGATATTTAGTGTAGGAGGGCCCTTGGGCCAGACATCCTTCATGGGCTCCCTTGCCTTGAGTGATTGTACTACCTTCCTTTTAGGATATTTCCGTTCCACCTTAAAAGGGAGCAGGCTATGTGAGTCATACAGCCTGCGTATTTCCTGTTCACAGGATGTTTCTGTTTCGATAGAGCTTGTGTCTCTCTCTCTCTCTCTCTGCGCCAGAACACGCTAGCAGGCAGACATGTTTTTCTTTGTTCTGACCAACGCTGAATAAACTTTCTAAATAATGCTCTCCTGAGTGCAACTTTTGCTGTGCATTATCTGCTGATAAAGCGTGCATCGGTTCTGGAATGTGGAAGCTATTTTCTGGAGCTCATGTCGCTAATTTCTGATACTGTACCTACGGGAGATCGTCCGGAGTCCGGAGTCGGCATGGAGGCAGAGATGGCCTTTGTCTCCCTGGCAGTATCCCAACACTTCCTTCCATTATCACCATCTGCCCCTGCTCCTCTTCTTCCTCATCACTGCTTCCACCTGCCTGCTTTTAAGGTAGAGGACCAGCCAGCAAGCAGACAGTCACATCTATGACTCCTCCTCACCACCGTTTTCTGGGTCAAAGCAAGAGGCAGGTGAAGAAGCAAACAGGTTGCACAGGTGAGCAGGAGGAGCCGGTCCAGAGGCGCTCTTGTCAGTGGCCATTTGGCAGATGTCTGACCATGCTGACCCTTGACTTGGATACTCATCTTTGCATATAATCAGCACTGGCCCATCCATGAGGCAGACTGAGACAGACGCCTCAGGCGGCAGAATCCAAGGGGTGCCTCCAGAGATGTTTTCTCCTCTGCTGCCAGAGAAGCAAGGAGAAGCGGTTGCAGTGGCTTCTAGCGAGATCTTGTGAGAGCCCCACGCAATCTCATGATATCTCACCAGAAGCTACAGTTGTGCAACCCCAGTAAGCAAACTTCAGCAGGGGCAGGAAGGAGAGAGGGCTCTGATTCTATGCTCCCCAGCACACTTTGCTGATATTCAAAGCGACGGGGGGGGGGATCCCCATCTTTTGTTCTCTGAAAGCCTTCAATCTGCAGCGCTAAGCATTATATCAAACCCACCAGCAGGCTAGTTCCTTTTCTTGTTGTATTAGCCAGTCAAGCATTTTGCACTGCTGAATGCCATCTTATTTAACATTTTCTTAAATAGCTTCTAAAGGTCTTAACTCTGTGACAGATGGGCCGTCGAAGGGGCATGTACTGGCCGAGAATAAGCGTGGTACGGTTTGGCAGTGTTTATTGTTGTATTGTAAAATTCTCTTCTTCCCATCATGGCTACCACCAGATTTGCTGTAGACCCACAGCTTGCTCATTTGAGATGGGATTTTGTTTCTTTATTCTGTAGTCTCTAGGTCACAGTTTGGTCATGGACCATTAAGATACTGTCAGCAGGACCAGCCAAACATAGAAGATACTTCAAAATGCTGGACTGGACAATTGAAATAATGTATTAGATATAAGTTGGAGAATTTGAAAAACTGGAAATGCATCATGATTCCTCAAGCTGTTGCAAAGTCTCATATGTGATTTGCAGGTAAAAACACGTTTATATATATATATATATATAGGGATGCGGGTGGCGCTGTGGGTAAAACCTCAGCGCCTAGGACTTGCCGATTGCATGGTCGGCGGTTCGAATCCCCGCGGCGGGGTGCTCTCCCGTCGTTCGGTCCCAGCGCCTGCCAACCTAGCAGTTCGAAAGCACCTCTGGGTGCAAGTAGATAAATAGGGACCGCTTACCAGCGGGAAGGTAAACGGCGTTCCGTGTGCTGCGCTGGCTTGCCAGATGCAGCTTGTCACGCTGGCCACGTGACCCGGAAGTGTCTGCGGACAGTGCTGGCTCCCGGCCTATAGAGTGAGATGGTATTTTTTCGGAAGGCTTCATGGGCATTATATCAGGAGAAGTTTTGCAAAAATAATGTAAGGCAAGGCACTTTTTAGTGCTCCCATTTTACAGCTAAGTGGTTTGAGGCTGAGATAAAAATGGCTTACCTAAAGGAATTTGAGTTTCAGGCTAAGGTTTGAACTTGGTTACCCCAAGCATGTACTGAAGTAGCATCCTGATTTTTCATTTAGGGGTATGAAATTTGGAGACATGGTAGCTCATACACAGGAGACTAACCCTGCCAAATTCCAGATGGGTTGCACTGGGGACTTTTGTGTTAGCCACCCTTAACATTTGCTTTCTCCAGAAATGATTTTCTGTTATTTATAGTCGCTTATTGAATTTTCCAAAAAGAAATAAATGCAGCCAAACAATACAAACTTAATCGTAACTTTTTAAAAAGTGTCTGATATGTAGAAGTAAGGGGGAGGAGTGAAAGCAGGGTGAATAGTTGGTGGTTCAGACAAACTAAATCTATATAATGCAGGCATGTCCAAAGTCCATTTCGGGGGGTAAAATCCTAAAAAAAGCTCAACAACTTCAATCCTAAAACAAGGTTAATAACTTTTGTTGGTCCTTTGGTTGGCCCCCATGGCCCTTCACTACATCAAACCTGGCCTACTTTGAAAAAAGTTTGGACACCACTGAAAAGGAGTCCATATATCAGAGAACTTCCCATCTTTCTTGTGTTTATGGAAGGTCATCTTATCATATGCTGACAGTTGAATCATGTCCTCTGTTCATTGTGTGGTCAGGATGGTGGTGGTAGACTTATCTTCCCAGTATTGAAACATTAGATCATGAGTAGGCAAACTAAGGCCCAGGGGCTGGATCCGGCCCAATTGCCTTCTAAATCTGGCCCATGGACAGTCTGGGAATCAGCGTGTTTTTACATGAGTAGAATGTGTCCTTTTATTTAAAATGCATCTCTGGGTTATTTGTGGGGCATAGGAATTTGTTCATCCCCCCCCCATATAGTCCGGCCCCCCACAAGGTCTGAGGGACAGTGGATTGGCCCCCTGCTGAAAAAGTTTGCTGATCCCCACATTTGATGTTTAGCCACTATGAATATCCTCAGAAACAAGTTAAATTGACCTTCTGACAGGTTCCAAAGGACTAGTATCTGATAAGATAAGATCTAATGAAACCATATTGATGTGGCTGATGACCTCTGACTTCAGCACAGGACTAAATAACAGCATTTGTCAGTGCTAGTTGATTTTTTCCTAGAAAGACAGTGTGGAGACCAAGAAACTCTGAATACAATTGGGTATCAAACCCAAGATAATATCTGTGAAAATCAGCCTGAGAGAGGCCAATGTTTTTTCCATTGTGATTTGTGAACCGGATGCTCATTCTACCCTGAATCCCTCCAGATCTGGTTTAGACTTGTCTCTTAGGGTTTGGTAAAGACATATTACTGGCTTAGGATGTTGTTCAGAAGCCTTTATGTCATCCAAGAATGCAGGGATTTCAAAGGCACTTAGTGCTTCAGGGCCAAAGTAGGCAACAGATGTTTAAATTGCAAATATTGCCAGTTTGCACCTGACGGGAGAGAGTGTACTCCCATCAGATTAGAAAAGGGGAGAAATTTGTTATTTTCCCCTAATCAGTCCATTTCCCCCAAAGAAAGGTTCCCCACTAATTTTTTAGTTTAGGGTCACACCAGAGAGTCTGTTTACCAGGCCTATGTGAATCAAACCACAATTTCTGAGCCAACCTGCTCCATGTCTCACAAGCTAGTCAAGAAAATCACAGCACCTTTCAGGTAAACACAGACAAGCTTCCTGGTGAGAGTCATAGAGTGGGCGGGAAGCAAAATAGTGAGAAAGTATAAAGTCAGAGTAGAGAGGAATGATGTGAACAAGAAGAAAAGCAGCCAGCTGGAGAGAGGGTCAGAGAGCAATTTTTGATGTTTGTTTGACTTCAATGCTGCGGTTATGGGAGAAACAAGACCCTTTTGAGGGTGCTGATGTTGTGAGCCCCTCCATCATAGCCTCATGTTGTAGATATGTGCAGATCAACCATATATCCTAAAGACACCACAGTCTCCATTTCCAAAAGGACAGGTGATGGAAGACCATTTCAGAGCCTGCCTGGTGTCAACTATCTCCTCCATCCACTAGGACATGCTACCACCAACTGCCCTGTGGGAAGAATCCAATGACATTTTCATCACCTTGCCAACAATGGTCCGTATAGTCAAAGCTATGGTTTCCCCAGTAGTGATGTATGAAAGTGAGAGCTGGACCATAAAGAAGGCTGATCGCCGAAGAATTGATGCTTTTGAATTCTGGTGCTGGGGGAGACTCTTGAGAGTCCCATGGACTGCGAGAAGATCAAGCCTATCCATTCTGAAGGAAATCAGCCCTGAGTGCTCATTGGAAAGACAGATCCTGAAGCTGAGGCTCCAATATTTTGGCCACCTCATAAGAAGAGAAGACTCCCTGGAAAAGACCCTGATGTTGGGAAAGATGGAGGGCACAAGGAGAAGGGGATGACAGAGGACGAGATGGTGGGACAGTGTTCTTGAAGCTACCAGCATGAGTTTGACCAAACTGCGGGAGGCAGTGGAAGACAGGAGGGCCTGGCGTGCTCTGGTCCAGGGGGTCACGAAGAGTCGGACACGACTAAACAACAACAATTGTTTGTTGGATCTCACTCACTCACTCACTCACTCACTCACTCACTCACTCACCTACCTTTAAGCTGTCTTGGAATGATTAGTATCACAAAAGGCCAGATAGAAATAATTGCAATAAATAAATGTGAGTTTTAAGGATAATTCTGCTCTGTCTTTCTGCCTCTGGGTCATGGTTCTTTCCTTCAAAGAGCTGCCTTTCTGAACATTTGACAGACTGAATAAACATGCCGGTTAACCTCCAATTTAGAAATGCTCATTCCTTTTCCCAAGCAAGAACTCTGCTGCGTCTCAGTTGCTTCCTTTTGTCTTCATACGGGTGGCTCCCTGGAAAGTGTTTTGGATTTCCGTGGGTGGAATATCCCATCAGGCAACAGAGCTGTTGATGGCATTTACTGTTGGAGTTACCTTCTCTTATGCCTTTTGGCTACGATACATTTCCAAACAAATCCTACTGCGATAGGATTCAAAAAGCAGAGTCGCCCACTTACTAATCCACTAGGGTGATGTGTTTCGGTTGAGATTTTGTCTCCAACTCAACATGGAAGCTATCTGAAAGACCCCATGTAACTGTAGAGTGGGTGGCTCAGAAGTCTTGCTTTTAGAGAACTGAACTGTAACTATGCTTTTGATGGGAAGGTTATAGTAACATAAATATTTAAAAAGAAGTAGATGCTTCCGTTTGTGGGAGGAAATATTTCCCATATCAATCCTCTTCTTTGTTCCCTGGTTAAAATGGGGGGGGGGGACCTACATCTTATTTGTGTGCAACAGAACAGGTTGGGTTGTCTCTGCACTGCTGTAGTAAAAATAACAGGATTAAACAGGGTCTGATTAATTTTAGGACTTTAAATTCTGCTCCTCATTCGCCCCCGCCAACCTGAAAAGTGATTTGTGAAATAACAAAGTATTATAGTCAAGATCTTCTGATCGTTGCCCTTTAAAGTCTCTTTCTCACATGGCCGGGCTTCACAAAAAGCTATTTTACTAGAAGAAATTAGATTTCTGGTTAGTAGGAGCCCTAAATAGACATGAATTACAAGAACGTCCTTTGAAAACTCCATCCAGCACTTTGTTTCATTAAATCCCATGAAGCGACCTTAATTTAGTGGAACACTGAATGGGTTGTTCTTTTAACCTATTAGCACTTTGGCCAGTGCCATAAAGCATATTCATGGATGATTCCATCAAGAAGGACAACAGTGGGATTAATATTATTTCAGGATACAGTAAATGCCACAATGATGAAGCTGTTTAAGATCTGGTGCCCACTGTGTCACACTGAATGCGTTGACATTTACTCTGCTATCATTTCATTTCCAATGCTCCTTCCAAATCAGCCACTGCTAATGCTTCCACATGCGAGTGTATATTGGCCTGGAATAGAGCACCTCAAGGCGGATGAGAGGGAGGGATAAGCTTCCTCTGGAGACTTTGGCCTTTGCTCGCTACGGAAACATCACAAAGCCTTTGTGCTCCCCACATTTTAGACAGCCCCATCGCATCTCCTGAAAGGAAGCTCCGTTCACACGTTCAGCTGGATATGTGTGTCCTTGAAATGTTTAATGATGGACACAGCGGCGTAGCGTGGGTTGTCAGCACCCGGGGCAAGGCAAGTAGTTTGCGCCCCTTAACCCCTAACCTGCCGCCGCTGCCAGCTTCTTCTTGCTGCTGCCTGGGCTGGTCGGGTGTGGTTCTCTCCCGCGCTCAGCGCTGCGCTGGGCGGCCGCTGCACTGTCCCTCCCCCAGATAGTCCCTCCCTCGCTCTCTCTCCGCTCCGCACCGCAACGCACGCCTGGCACCCTCCCCCTCCACAGTGGGCGGCGACCTGGCAGCTCGGATCGGATTTGGACAGCCAGCACTGCAGTGAGAGAGAGTGAGTGAGCCAGGTAGGGGCAGAGAGCTGCGAGTGCGAGCACGCCCCTCCCCAATGTTGCGCCCGGTGCAGATGGCCCCCCCCGCACCCCCCACGCTACGCCACTGGATGGACAAGCACACAGTTAAGGACCCAAATAAGTGCTTCCCATACATCAGAGGTAACCACTGTGGTCACCTCTCCAGATGTTGCTGGATGACAATCTCCACCGCTTGTGATCATTGGCCACGCTGGCAGAGGCTGATGGGAGTCTGTGGCTAAAATCCTATGGTTTAGGAGTTAGGTATAATTTTTGGCTACTTCGTGAACCAATGCATAGAACTCCATCTTCTTAAATGTGATTAATTTTTTAAATACATAACTGCAACATTCCAGAGTGGTTTACAAAATTTTGGGGAGCTGGTTTATACGATATATACGATATACGATATCTTTATTGTCATTGTTCCATACAGAACAATGAAATTGAAAAACTACATAAAACATCCAAAAACCCCTAAAAACTCTGAAACCCCATTTTAAAATACACTATACTATACTATAACCCCCCCTAAAAACTCTGAAACCCCATTTTAAAATACACTATACTATACTATAAAATACACTATACTAAAAAATACACTATACTATAGAGACCCCTTATGCTGTGTTTAGAACCAGAATTGCATTTGCGTAGAAACTGTTTCTCAGGCAGCTAGTCCTGGTCTTTATAACCCTGTACCTTCTTCCAGAAGGCAGAAGCTGAAAGAGATCATTTCCGGGGTGCGTACTATCCTGCGCTATCTCTGCAGCTTTCTTATGGCACCTGACAGCATAGATTTGATCTAAGGTGGGAAGAGTGCACCCAATTATTCTCTCTGCAGTCTTTACAACCCTGGATAGCATTGTTTTTTCCCTGGCCGTGCATCTCCCAAACCACACACACAGACCATAAGTTAATACACTCTCAACAGTACAATGGTTTGGCGTTTTATAAAGATTTATGAAATATAATAAGACCACAGCCAACAACATATCCTGAAAAGCCTAAAGTAACAGAGATGGGTGCCCTCTGAGCTTTCTTGTAAGAGCTCCAGAAATGTTTCTACCTTGGGTGACATCTTGCCTTGCCACAGACCTGCAGGGACCTCAGATGGGGACCTTATGAACTAGGGTTAATCAGGCCATTTAGGTCTTTGAAAGGTTAAAACCAGCGCCTTCAATTGATGGCTGCTCTGTTTCATGTGAGGGACGTGGGTGGCGCTGTGGGTTAAACCACAGAGCTTAGGACTTGCCGATCAGAAGGTCGGCGGTTCGAATCCCCGTGATGGGGTGAGCTCCCATTGCTCGGTCCCAGCTCCTGCCAAACTAGCAGTTCGAAAGCATGTCAAAGTGCAAGTAGATAAATAAGTACCACTCCGGCGGGAAGGTAAACGGGGTTTCCATGCGCTGCTCTGGTTCGCCAGAAGTGGCTTAGTCATGCTGGCCACATACGCTGGCTCCCTCGGCCAATAAAGTAAGATGAGCGCCGCAACCCCAGAGTCGGCAACGACTGGACCTAATGGTCAGGGGTCCCTTTACCTTTACCGTTTCATGTGACCACACTCTATTGAAGGGCGTTGCTTTTGAAACCATGCATGGAGATAATGAAAGTCCATTCAACACCTGGAACTATCACTTGGTGTTTTAGTCACCAAATGATAAACTGCAGGTGTGAACCAGTCCAAACGCCATCTAGTTTTTGGTTTTTTTTTTTTTTTTTTGCCTGTAGCTTAGAGAAAAGCAGACAATGAGGTGTTAAAAATCTATTATAGTCAATGAGAACGTTGCCATATATGTCAGTGGAGTCAAGTCCCCCCCCCCAACAAGTTGCATATTGATTTAATTGAATTTTGGAAAGAAGTTGTGTTCTGACTTGCACACTGCAAGTGATTGATTTCTTAAGCTCTGATCTTTTAAAACACTTGTGCTATTGGCATGTGTTTTGAGGGCCAAGCTTTCAGATTCCACCCAGCCCCCAGCCCGTGACGTGATATTTGCATTGTTGTAGTACCAGTTTTCTTTCATGCTATATCAACTCAATCATCATTGAGCCGAGGCAGCCTCTTTTAAAATAAACATCCCCAAACAATTCCACCAGGCCACTTAATTCATGTTTGAAATGCTAGAACCTCTTAAGCAGATGTCAGAATTTGACGCTGGCTTCCCCCTAAAAAGCGTGAGTCACAAAAATCCTGTCACAGAGTGTCTTTTGGGAGATGGGTGTTGGGTTTTCTTTCTTTCGTTCTTTTTTTATTAACAAAACCATTTCCCAAGGTGATATTCCAGCCTTACCGAGGTGGTGAAAAATGGTTGTGAGAGCCAAACAAAAGCCTTTGTTGCCTTTTCAAGACTTCTAATGCAGCCAATGACTCTTTGACAAGTCTGTGAGTGGGGCCTTTGCAAGGCTGTGAAGGAAGCACACACAGGAAAGTGCGCTACCCCAAGGCAGAGCATTGGTCCTTCTCGCTCACTACTGTCCACACTACAGGTGGGGAACCTCAGGTCTTGGGGCCATATTTGGTCCTCCAAGCTGCTGCATCTGGCTTCCGGGGCCAAGTCACACCCCCTGAGCACTTTTGCTTGGGTGAAATGTGCCATTGAACTCAGTTAATGGCTCTTGCTTGCCTGGACAGAGGATAGAGAGGGATGTGTGAGTGTCTGTAGAAACTATCCTACTGTACAACGATATATTTACATTTGTTTCTCCACTCACGTTGGCTCCAGCAAGTTCTAAATAGCCAAACGTGTTGTCCTAGTCACTGGATGTCCCAAGAGGAGCAGCTCCAGCCAGCACACACTCTTTGAGAGAAATTGTGATTCCACAGAGTGGCAGACTTTCAGTTGCGTGTGTAGGTCCCCAAGCCACCCCTCAAAATAATTCACAAATCACACATAATTTAAGTTTAAGGTTTTTGGGCACTATTTTGGCCACAACTTTATTAAAATACAAAATCTGTGAGTGGTTGCTTAGACATTGGTTATGACTATCTGTCCCCCCGCCTGGGGCAGAACTGACATTCTGAACTCCATCGAAAGCCAGTGAAGGGAAAACAATGTTGGGTATCAGTTGAGCTGAGCATCAGTCCCTCACTGCTCACCCAACCAGCTCCCCAAGGCTTGCCGGCCCTGGTCCCATTTCAGGGATTGGACGAAATCGTGGCAAGCCCCAGGATTCCTTTAATGGAATTCCCTTTCAGCACCATTGGAGGGGCAGGCACAGCCTATCCTGACCCCTCCACTACCAGTTTTTTATAACCAATGCCTAACCGCAACCTTACAAGTTGTGATGAATTGCTAAGTAGTAGGCAAAAACCAAGTGGCACCAGCCAACCATCCAAATGGCAAAATTCCTACTAGGCCCCTGCTCCAAGGCAGACGACCCCATGACAGGCATAGCAAGATCAACCGGAAAACAGGGCGGTCCAATGCACTCTGCAAAAGAGAAACCAAAAGCCAGAGTGCCCCGGTATTTAAAGACTATGGTCCCCCCCGATTAGCTACATCCAATTTGCCCCAGCAACTGGTCAGCCAATCCAGTCAATGACCATTAACCTGCCTGGCAACAGAGGGCTGGCCTGGCGGCCCACCCCACAACCCGTGATCTCATTTTAGGGAGAACACGCTTTTTCAAATTTCAGCGGCGCTTTCTGCAGTGTCATTATTGCCATGCCCTCTGCAGTGCCCTGTAGGCTTGGCGCCCAGTGATGGTGAACCCAGTGGCAAAGCTGCATGGTCCGGCACCGGGGGCGGAGAGCAGGCGGGGGTGTGGCTGGTGTGCGTCCTGGGGGGCATGGCATGTGATCTGGGGACGTGGAGCCTGGCACGGTGGGGGGTGCACGGCACGTGTCTGTGGGCCCCCCGCGATGGTACCCCCCTTGCCATTGGTGCCAGGGGTGGTGCGCTTCCCCGCCCCCCCATTCCTCTGCCAGTGGGTGAACTGGTTGCACTCCCCTAAATCTGCCTCTGCTTCCCAATGGGAATAGAAAGATCTGCCCATTTCAATTCTCTCAGTTTCCCTACTTCACAATACATCATGTCATTCCCACAACTACCGTATTTTTCGCTCTATAAGATGCACTTTTCCCCTCCTAAAAAGGGGAAATGTGTGTGCGTCTTATGGAGCGAATGCAGGCTGCGCCGCTACCGCTGAAGCCAGAACAGCAAGAGGGATCGTTGCGCAGCAATCCCTCTTGCTGTTCTGGCTTCTGGGATTCAGAATATTTTTTTTCTTGTTTTCCTCCTCCAAAAACTAGGTGCGTCTTATGGTCGGGTGCGTCTTATAGAGCGAAAAATACAGTAAGTCATAAGAATGCTTAGGGCAGGGAAAGGAGAGGAAAAGAGCAATGTGTTCATTTCCTTGTTGACATGCTTCTGAATTAACACTTGGAGGGGGAACCACTCTAATGCTGCTTGCACATTTCTAAGCCTATGGGGCAGGGTGCCTTTGCTTTCACCACCCTAAGTATGGCTATTGGGGCTTTTGTGAAGATTCTTGCATAGCAGGGAGTTGGATAAAATTACCCTCAAGTTCCCTTCCAACTCTACAATTCTATGATTCCATGTGGTGGCTTTGCAGTGTTTTGCTCGGTCACATGAATGGCTCTTTGCCTGTCGGACACAAATCATGAGTGTGTCCTCCTGCAATAAGCTCCTGGATCCCCTGCAAGATGTTTCTTTTCTAGAGGTCAAGGTAGCAAAGCAGAGAAGCTGAGGGAGGTGGAAAGGTTGGTGGATGAGGCCTTTGGCTATGATATAGCCATTTCCTACGGCTCCCCTTCTAGTCCAGTGTCCTGTTCTCACATTGGTCAACCAGATGGCTCTGGGAAGCCTAAAAGAAGGACCTCAGCTAAAGACCAATCACCTGCAGTTTCCCAAGGGACAATTGGCCTAATCCAGCAGCCTCTTCTTGTGTTCTTAGAGACATAGGCTGTACTACACAAACAAGAACCCGCCACATCCTGCTTTCAGTTGTTTCCATTCCGTTGTCCCCATCAACATGGTCATAGGACAGCAGTAACATTATCTTCTGGTGTGCATCTTAGTAATAAAGGGGTGCTGTGAGTATCCCATAATAGATGAGACAGTAAGGACAACCCTCAGGCTAGCTGCCGAATAGATCCAAGTTCCTCCAATATAATGAATGTTTGTATGTTATTTTCATTTACGTGCATTTTTATCCTTTCCCGTGATATGTGCATTTAGTTGGAGTACTGTACCCCAACATTCAGAGAAGTGCAATTTTCAAAGGACAGCTTTGTTGTGGTTCCCATGTTGTTTTACAAAGATTTTGTTCTTACGGTCTGATCAGTGTGATACAGGTTTTAACAACCTCCCATTCTGGCAGTTTGAAAGAAAGAATAACCTTGCAAATAGACCTGCATCCCTTGTGGTTTTAGGAAGGCATAGAATCCCATGGATAACACAGGTTACCCCTTTGCAATGACAGTAAATTGTACTTAATGCAGCTGGGTAACTTCAGTGTGAATGTGCTTCAGCTCTGCCCATCAGAAAGCACCATTCAATTTACTATCTCAGCTCTCGGAGGACTGGCCCCTTTGCCAGGTTGCGTTGCATGTATTTGTACGCCTCGTTTCTCAGCATCCACTGAGTCTGAGCAGAACAATATGACATTTGCAAGCAAGCTTCCTGATATAAGAACCTCTTCATCTTGCTGATGGGTTTTTTGTTACCTCCATGTCGTCATGAACGCAGCAGATCCCGTCTGCATTTTTTTGTGCTTTAAAAAAAATCCACTGTGGTCGGAAAGCCCATGACGGCCGTTTCCTTTGTCTTCACAGATGTGCATAGATATATACAGTGAGATGGAATGCTTTTCGTTGTCAGGCAGCCAGCCTGCCCAGCTGGGGCAGTGTCAGATTGCAGCTGGCACGAAGACATTGTGCTCATATCAGCGGCAATCTGAAGAATTGTATCCAGGTCTTGTATACCATTATTCGCATGTCCCAGGGATGTTAGGAGAGCTGAGATCAGTTGCATGGGACCATAAAGCATCTTGACTTTCTCATAATCTTTGTCTCCAATTAATAGGACGTTTACCTTTTAACCTGCAAAAAGAAGAAGTTCTGCTCACCTCAGTACTTTGGCTGGCCATGATATGCATAAGACAAGGAGATTCACATCAGCTGAGCAGGGAATATGTTTTCCCAGGATATATTGGCTCGAGGCTGTTAATCACCTTCTCCTGGGGAGAGGTGATGTGACAAATAAATTAGGAACATGACTCCACGGCCACTAAGCTTGTGGGTTCATGTACTGCTTGTTCTTGTTCTGGGAGCTGACTCCAGGGCTGGAGACAGATGGAGGTAATATTACAGAGGCATTGTTACCTTCATCAGATACATCCTGATGTTGTCGCTGCTACACTGATTTTGCAGTTTTTGCAGTGTTTCAAAAACCCGAAAAACCTGTTTAACTGGGGGTAAGAATGACACAGAAGTATTGTGTGTTGGCTTTTGATCGTTTGCATTTGGTTTGGGCGAGTACTCTTTGGTGAGTGAGCCCCAGCAGAGATTTAAAATCACAAAACATGCTGCAATGTAAAGTGTAGAAATATAGGCTGTTAGACCTTTAAAATATCCCCTTCTAAGTCGCTTCCAAAGTTTCCCACTTCCTTTAGCATAGAAAGAGACCACATGTTTGGTAAGTTAAAATGGCTTACTTACAAAAGTTTAGATTCATTTGCTTTTCCATATAGCAGCAAGAAAAGACAGGCAGTGTTATGTACTGAGAACAATAGGATCCAAATTGCAGCAGTCTGATTGGTCCTAGAACAATAGGATTCAGAAGGCAGCAGTCTGATTGGTCCTAGAACAATGCAGCAATATGATTGGTTGGCAGGAACCACCCAATCATGCTCCAGATATAAGTGAATCCACAACCTGATTGGCTTACAGTAGAATTCCAGAATTAGCCAATCATGTGCAGCCCATTGTGTAAATAATGTATATAAAGCAGATACTTTGAGGGGACATTCATTCATTCCTCCTCACCACTATGAGCTGAAGAAAGAGCATGAAATCACTTTGCGACTCTGAGTTTATTTCAGGCAGTGTAACTTAGTTTCAAAAAGGGAAGGGTTTCTAAATTATTTGTATAGAAACACAAATAAGGCTTGCTAACGCTATGTCGTCTAAGCTTGGATTATCCACCTTACACATCCTTACTGGTTGAATTCACATGGTGGAAAAAGAGAGAACAGAGTTTGATAACCCTTCCTCCCAAGGTGAGGGTGTGTGACCTAGCTAGGCCTGGAAGGACAGCTCACTCTATGGTCTTATATCGCCATGTATTAATTAGAGTTATGCATGTTGGTTATATGAGGCTGGATATATCCCACAAAGTGTGCATAAGCCAAGGACATCCATAATTGTATTACTCTGCTTTTATCCCTCTGTCTTGAAAATTGTTGTTAGTCGATAGTGCAGTTCACCAGCTCCATATGAGATGTTCAGGGTGTTATTAAAGATACAGTGAAGTCGGATAAGGTGATATAAGTGGGGCCAAGAGAAAGTACAAGAGGAGATAATCTTTAGGTATAATTTTTAGGCTGTCCAGTCGGCTGAAGATTCCTCAGAGGTTTGAGGACCAAAGCCTCTTCCAAATGACCTATTTTGTTGAGCATTCGTCCGGATTTGATTGCATATAGCTTCACATGGCGTTTAGACTATGGCCAAACTTTTCTGAGCGGTTCTGATTTATTTGTGGAGAAGTTATACACCAGTGAGCATTCATCTTGCTTTGTTCTTCCTAATTTATTTGTGGGGCTATACATCTTCCCAGTTGACCACTCTTCAAGGCATTTTCCTTTCAGCAGGAAATACACTGATTGGAATTGAAGTGACATGTCCACCTTGAAACTGTTACAAGCACAAGTGTTACTGTGCAGTATTCACAAGTAGATTACTATCATGTGCATATCTCGGCCAATGTTAAGATGCATAGAAGCACCTCTGGCCAACCAGGGCCAGGCACCTGAAGCACATCTGGAAACAGCACATTAGCTGTAGCATTGAGGCTATTATCCTGCGGCACTTTCCACCCCCTAAGCAGGCATGAGGAACCTGTGGTCCTCTAGGTGTTGTTGAACTCCAGTTCCAACCCAGCCCAACATGCTGGTTGGGCCTGATGGAGCTGGAGATCAGCAACATCTGGAGGGATGCTGATTCCCTACCGTGTCCTAGTGCCCTCTATAAACTTTTATTTCTGGGACTTTCCACAGCATCTCCCTCACGACCCAATTTCTTTGAAAAGATTGGCTCTTTGTGGAAATTGTGTCTCCGGCACCTAACTAAAGGCAAACCATAAATTATGAAAACCTAAAAAAAGGGGAAAAAATCAAAATTAAATGTTCGCTTTGCTTTACAAAACAATCACCTGTCAGATTCTTGTTTGCTGATGAGCAAGCCATAGAGCTTTTAATACTCTGGAGAGTTTAAAAGTGGTCTATTTTATTGAGTAATTTAATGACAGACCTAGCTGAACAAGCACAGTAATTATCTCTAAGAGACTCAAGAGGGTAATTTTTAAAGGGGGAAAATACAGAGGGGGGAAAAAACTGATTTCAACAGATCAGGAGTTGTCAGACCGTTAAAGTTCATTGCAGCAGCCATCTGCATTACCTAATATTACATTAATTCTTTAAGGACAAAGTGATCAAGAATGGCATGCCATACCCAAGGCTGCACAGTGACTCAGGTTTGGGATGTATCTGTACTGCCCATCTGTGTGGACCAGCACTGTGAAACTTCTGGCATGTGGGCATAATTGGGCCTGTTCAGAGGTCCCTGCCAACCGTGTACATCGGCCCCACGCTTGACATCATGTGTGATGGTAAAAGAAGCATGATCCTGACCACTGCTTGACATGTGGGGCTTACTGACAGCACCAATCAGGGCGGAGAGTGGTCACTTTGAACTCATAATGGCATCAGGTGATTGACAGGTGGCTGGCCCTCCCTATATGTCAAAGTTGGCCTGCAGGGGCTTGTGGTGTAGGCAATGCACACAGATCTACCTCTCCTTTACATCTCCAGGTGTAGCAGTGGATGTACTGGACTGTTGTATTGCCTTAGTAATGGACTAGATGAGAGCCAACAAACTGAAGCTCAATCCATATAAGGCTGAGGCCCCATTAGTGGGTCATCCCCTAATCGGATGGCTGGGAGATTTCCTGCTCTTGACAGGGTTACACAACCCTCTGAAGGAGCAGGTATGTAGTTTGTGGAGACTTCTGGTTCCATTGCTGTTGCTGGAGGCTCAGGTGGCCTTGGTGGTGTGGAGTGTCATCAGCTTTGGCTGGTGACCCACTTGTGTCCCTACTTAGACAGGGATAGGCTGACTTCTGTTGTCTATGTTCTGGCAACCTCTTGGTTAGATTACTGCAGTGATGGCCAAACTTGGCTCTCCAGCTGTTTTGGGACGACAGTTCCCACCATCCCTGACCACTGGTCCTGTTAGCTAGGGATGATGGCAGTTGTAGTCCCCAAACAGCTGGAGGGCCAAGTTTGGCCATCTCTGGATTACTACAGTGTGTCAAACATGGGGCTACCTCTGAAGATGGTTTGGAAACTTCAGCTGGAGCAGAAATCAGTGACCAGGTTGCTCACTGGGGCAAAACGATTTGTGCATATTACACTGACCCTGGTCCAACCTCTCCGGTTGCCAATTAATTTCCGGGCCCAATTCAGAGTGCTGGTTTTGACCTATAAAGCCTTAAATAGCTCAAGACCGGAATACCTCAAAGACCACCTTTCTCCATATGAACCCACCTGGACCATGCAATCATCACCTGAGATCCTTTTTCATGTGCCTCCTCCACAAGGGACGCGGGTGGCACTGTGGGTTAAACCAAAGAGCCTAGGACTTGCTGATCAGAAGGTCGGTGGTTCGAATCCCCACGATGGCGTGAGCTCCCGTTGCTTGGTCCCTGCTCCTGCCAACCTAGCAGTTCGAAAGCACATCAAAGTGCAAGTAGATAAATAGGTACCGCTCCGGTGGGAAGGTAAACGGGGTTTCCATGCGCTGCTCTGGTTCGCCAGAAGCGGCTTAGTCATGCTGGCCACATGACCCGGAAGCTGTACGCTGGCTCCCTCGGCCAATAAAGCGAGATGAGCGCCGCAACCCCAGAGTCGGTCACGACTGGACCTAATGGTCAGGGGCCCTTTTACCTTTGCCTCCACAAGAGGTCCAGAGGACAGCAACACAAAAAGGGCCTTTTCTGCAGTGGCTCCCCGTTTGTGGCATGTTCTACGAAGGGAGGCTTACCTGGCACCATCATTTTATATCTTTAGGCACCAGGTAAAAACTTTCCTCTATAACCAGGCCTTTGGTCCCTTAACTAACTTTTAGAAGTGGGTGGGATGTTTTTAATGTATTTTGCCCCCACCCCAGGTTTTGAAGCATCTGTGTGGATTTCTTGTTTGTTTGTAATTTGCTTTGGGCAGGATAAAGCAACTAACAAATTTAATGAATTAAAATAACAACACTCTTTATCAACCATTCTAAAGCCAGTGAGGGAATGAAGTCCACGAATGTGGAAGCAGCTGGTTCTGCAGGGCCAGGGTGCTATCCTGGTAGGTCATGGCTGTGGTGGCAAACTGAAGCACGTGAATGTAAGCAGGTACTCGCTTGGTGTTAAATAAGGATCAGGCAGACTCAGCAATGGAGAAAAAGAAGGTGAAGTTTATTGCCAGGCATAGGCGCCGACTCCATGGGGCCTGAGGGGGCCCGAGCCCCCTCAAAAATTCGTTTGGGGGGGCTCTGCCCCCCAATAATTTAAGAAAATTATTAGTTATATTATGCTTTGTAAAATCACAAAATTATGTTGGTATTTTTTATTTTCCTTGTTTGACGATAGTTACCTTTTAAAATACATTCAGTAATGAGTTAAAACAAAGCCACTCCCGATCTAGAGAGGGGGTGGGGTTGCGGGCTCTCGACCCATGAACAATCTCGCGGGGCTGGCGTCAGCCCCGCGAGAAGCGGGGATTCCCCCTAGCTCATTAATATTCACCGCCCATGGCGGCAGCCACTCGGCTGCCGCAAAGGGCGGGCCCTCACAGGTTCACTTAAGGTCGGGGCAGCCTGGGGCTCGCCCCTTTTGTTCCCCCAGCAGCAGCGGTTTGGAGGTCTTGGGCCCCCCCAATATTTTTTATAAGTCGGTATGGGCCCCCGCCCCCCCAATATTTTTTATAAGTCGGCGCCCCTGTTGCCAGGCAATAAGGACCCAGTTTGGAATCTCTTCCTAAAAGAACTGGGACCCCGATTGACAGAAATCCAGAGGTCTTTATACCTGAGCAGATCACAGCAAATCATAGATCATGAGACAATCATAAGGCAGTCACGATATTGTCAGCGAAAATTAGCCAATTAGCAAGCTTCTTGCCATGCTACCAGCTCCTGGTCAAGCACTGGTCAAGCACTGAGTTCTAGTTCTGCTTTCCGCTGCTTGCAGTGACGCTCTGTCTAACCTCTCCCCTAGTTATGACAGCACAGGGAGTTTGGAGATTTTGTGGTTTTCTCTTCCTGTTCTGTGGATTAATTTAGCCTGTATCTGAGGGGATTTTGTACCAGAATCTCTGATTCACGTCTTCCCCTTGTCCAGGGAACACGGATGTTTGTAGGGGAAAGGTCGGCTCCTAATTTTGCTGTTTCAAGCAGTATGCAGTTAGCTAAGGCACAGCTTTTCCTTTCAAATGGATTATAAAATACTGTAAGCCCTGATTATGTGTGAGCATATATGAATATATTGATTACTGATAACTGAGTATATGAATAGCATAGGGGTAGCTCTTCTTCCTTGCCTCAAACTATCCCCAGATCTTCAAAGCTTGCATCATGACACAGCTTATTTCTTTGTCCATATCAGAGGAAGGCTACAGATGGTCTATTGCTTAGGACAATGAAGCTGTACATGTTCAGTAGCCTAATGCTCTTGAGGTGATCAGCTGTTGATGCTTCAGGCTGTGTGCATTGACTTTCGGTCCATCTTTATATCTCTCCAGTTACTTTATTCAATGAAACTCTTCATTAAAAAAAAAAAAAATCTCAGAGATTGGCATATTTGCCCAGACCAATGTGCTGTAGAATAATCTACCGGTCCCTACTTCTTCAGTGGTGACAGTTGACTCTCAATATGGATCAGTACAGCCAGCAAATCACCTTATATATTTCTTTTCAGCTCAATGCTACAAAAACGTTTGGTTGGTGTTAGCAAGAAAGAAGGAAGTGTTGTTGAGGCTGATGCCACCATGCACCCTCTTTTTGGGTGAGCCATGAAAGTGATTTTGCTAGTTACATCAACTTTTTGGAGGCCTGTTGTTTTAATGCTACGTTCATATACAAAACCTGGTAAGGCATAGCCAGCGGCGGATGGTTCTTTGTTTTGAAAATGTAAAACTCCTTTTAAATCTTAAACAACAAAGGCAGTCATGGAATCACAACAGAAAAGATTTGCACTGTCCATTATATACAGAAAACTTATCCGGACATGCTTGAAAAGATATTACAAACTGCTGCAGGCAAAATACTTAAGCAGTGTAACCTTGCTGCTGTTACACACCACCTCATTAGGTGCTGGGCACAGGATATTGGAAGAAGGTTGTCCTGAGGTACAACCTCTCCTTTCATTGTTTTCTAAAAAGCCTTTCAGATTTAGCCTGCTGAGATGCAGTGCTCCATCAGCATTTTCGGACCATCTGCTTTAAAACGAGCCAATCAGCTCTGAGGAGCAGCTGCTATTTTTGTATGTCATTTGGTCTCGGAAAGCCTGTTTGTGCAAGAGCCAAGGTCCACATGAGCTCCTTGCCAGAGTACAGGGGAAGCGTCGCAGGCAAACAGAACCCGGAATGCACTTTTCCCCGCACGGAAAAATCTCCTCCATGATGACACGGTCCCTTCATCCCCTAGATTTACACATCATTAGAAACCTAAACCTGCTCCCAACTTTTCAGGAGCTCGTTAGCTCATGTGGCAGAGAAAACGCACTCCTGCCTGGCAAGCTTAAAAAGCGATCTGTGCAGCTCTGTACAAGCAAGCCCTGCTTTTCCTGACGCGGGGGGGGGGGATTATTCTGGGCTTTGCTCGGAACAGGGGATTGAAGAGCAATATGATGACGAAAAAATAAGGAAATGAAAATATATGTCTTGTCTCACACAGAAACACAGAGGCCCGGACACAATGTGAACTAAAGCTAAGAATGAGGAGAAAAATAGTATAGTATAGTATAGTATAGTATAGTATAGTATAGTATAGTATAGTATAGTATAGTATAGTATAGTATAGTATAGTATAGTATTCTTTGAGAGGAAATTGATGCTGCATAGTATTTTGGAATCAACATTTTCCCCAGTTCAACTAATTTAATTGTTTAATTAGCAATCCCAGCAGGATGCTGTTGAAGTGGTTTTAATGAGAAAATAAAGGGCTCAATTAAAGATAAAGATTTGGCTCAATTAAGGAGACTGGTTTGCCTCACACTTAGGCTAGTTCCGAAGGATGCGAAGAATGCCATGGCATCAGCACTTGGAAAGAGGAACAGGCTTCAGAGCCAAATTCTGTTTTCCTTTCAGAGCTCTGATTTTTAGTTGAAAAATATGTGGCAGGTCTGCAGATTGTGATTGCCTCAAGAAAAATAAAATAAAGAACACCGATGCCTATAGGAAGTCTACAAGCAGGAAATGAACTCGAGAGCCCTTTGCTTGCTCAGGGTCTATAGAAATTGGTACTCGGAGGCCTACTTGTTACAGTGGTACCTTGATTCTCAAACTTAATCGGTTCCGGAAGTCCGTTCCAAAACCAAAGCGTTCCAAAACCAAGGCGTGCTTTCTCATAGAAAGCAATGCAAAATGGATTAATCCATTCCAGACTTTTAAAAACAACCCCTAAAACAGCAATTTAACATGAATTTTACTTTCTAACTATACCACTGATCCATAAAATGAAAGCAATAATCCATATACTATACTATAAAAGAAATAAGACAGTATTGTAGATGATAAAAATTAAAATTAACTTTTTTTCTTAACTGCACTAATGATAGTCATTGTTTGGATGGGGGGCTTTTATCCATTTCCTCAGTCACACAATCAGTCAATCAGTAGCTGAGCTGGGTTCCACACAGTCACAAATACAAATTAACCGAAAAAGCCTCAAAACAAAAACAAACGCGCCAAACTTAATCCATTCTGGAAGTCTGTTTGACTTCCGAAATGCTCAAAAACCAAGGCGCAGCTTCTGTTTGGTGCAGGTGCCCCGGAAACAATAGCCAACAACTGCATCGGACGCTTACTTCTGGGTTTTCGGCGTTTGAGAACCAAGGTGTTTGAGTACCAAGGCGTTTGAGAACCAAGGTACCACTGTACTGGAGGAAAACATAGCCATTATGACTAACAGCCACCCTGAATGTCTTATCCTTCTTTGTGTGGACCTCGTGAATATGCTTGTATATATCCATGTACCTGGAAACACTGTTTACGCCTATGTTCCCAGACGCCTAGACGTGGGTTTTTTAAGATACATGCACACACATTTGACAAGCACATTGTATGTGTCTGCTGTATGCTTGATGTTTCCGGTCATAGTCAAAAGCCATCAATCTCAACCAGAAGTCATCTTAGTAGGTCTCTTAGTAGCACAGGAAGATATCCTTTGGGTCTATGATGTGGTCAAACTTTGGTTCATGAAAGAAGTTTTGGTAAAAACCAGACTGGGAATGTCCAGATCTAGAAATGTTGAAGACGTAGTCTCTCAGCATCATTACATATGACTCAAATGACCCACCCCCTTCTCTCCCTCTCTCCCCACTCAATGACCAACTTTATGAGACACAAACCACACAGTGGAAGACTCTGGGCTCTTTCACGGACTCCCTGCCAGATCAGATCACAGCTACATCTTGTCCAGGAATCCCACACTGGCCAACTTAAAAGGGTAGAAAGATGAGAAGAACAGTTTCCCTCACTTGTTACCTTTCTACAGTAGGCTAGTTTCTACACACACTCACATAATCCTCTCTGTCCTCCATCTAGACATGAGCAGAGGCCAAAGACACATTCTCTCTGGGGATGTTGCAGGGCCAGGGAGGGGTGTGGCCTGGGAAGAGATTGATGAACTACATGGGGAAGTCACAGGGAGCTCCTGGAACTGAGGCTTCCCTCCCCTGTTGATGGGTAATATTTTCAGGAAGACCATTTCCAGTAAAACGGCATGTGAGAGTTAACCCCTCCCCACACCATGATTCCCATCGGAATCAGGCTCCCCATGGATCTTTTTTCTTCTAATGAAACAGACATGGCCAGTTCTAAGCATGTTTGTTAGAATAACAGAATCCGTCCAACTTCCTGCAATGCAGGAATCTCAACACACAGTCCCCCATCCAATTTGAAAGCAGACCAGTTTCAAACTGAGTGGTTTCAAACCATGTTGTTGTTGTTTAGTCATTTAGTCATGTCCGACTCTTTGTGAGCCCATGGACCAGAGCACGCCAGGCACTCCTGTCTTCCACTGCCTCCCACAGTTTGGTCAAACTCATGCTGGTAGCTTCAAGAACACTGTCCAGCCATCTCGTCCTCTGTCGTCCCCTTCTCCTTGTGCCCTCCATCTTTCCCAACATCAGGGTCTTTTCCAGGGAGTCTTCTCTTCTTATGAGGTGGCCAAAGTATTGGAGCCTCAGCTTCAGGATCTGTCCTTCCAGCGAGCACTCAGGGCTGATTTCCTTCAGAATGGAGAGGTTTGATCTTCTTGCAGTCCATGGGACTCTCAAGAGTCTCCTCCAGCACCAGAATTAAAAAGTATCAATTCTTTGGCGATCAGCCTTCTTGATGGTCCAGCTCTCACTTCCAGACATCACTACTGGGAAAACCATAGCTTTAACTATACGGACCTTTGTTGGTAAGGTGATGTCTCTGCTTTTTAAGATGCTGCCTAGGTTTGTCATTGCTTTTCTCCCAAGAAGCAGGCGTCTTTTAATTTCGTGACTGCTGTCACCATCTGCAGTGATCAGGAAGCCCAAGAAAGTAAAATCTCTCACTGCCTCCATTTCTTCCCCTTCTGTTTGCCAGGAGGTGATGGGCCCAGTGGCCATGATCTTCGTTTTTTTGATATTGAGCTTCAGACCATATTTTGCGCTCTCCTCTTTCACCCTCATTAAGAGGTTCTTTAATTCCTCCTCACTTTCTGCCATCAAGGTTGTGTCATCTGCATATCTGAGGTTGTTGATATTCCTTTCAGCAATCTTGATTCCGACTTGGTTTCAAATCATACTTAGCTTTGCAAATGTGCGAGCAGTTTTACTGTTGCAGAACTAGAAACAAGTACAATATAAAGTGTGAGGAGCCAGGTTTGGTTACCTTGGGGATTGACATCACACGGTTCTCGGGTGACCATGTGCCTACCTCTGCTTCCTCTGTCCCTCCGAATCAGGTCTCATCCAATCTAGTGGCTAAATGAGAGGATCACCTTTTCCAGACTGTCCCACGAAAGAAATAATGGAAAAGGCCAAAGTACCATACAGTTGGCTCGTTCCTAGTTTCCTGTACAATCTAATACTGCTGAAAAGAAGCTCCAAATTTGTCCACACCATATGGTATTGATTCTCTTGCCATTGTGTTCATATATCAGATTGTACATATTGTATTCCACTTCCCATTACCTCTGAAAATTGCTAGGTCTAATTGACAATATGGCATCCACATTGAGAAGCTTTGTTTTATGAAACTGCCCACTCCTTGGAGATTATTTTGTGTACTTTACTCCTTTACGTTGCCCTCGCTGTTTGATCAATCCAGTTCTCTTTGTTCTGAAACCATATGCATTTTCAAAACCAATACTTATACACCTTTCAAAGCCTCTGATTGTCATACAAAAGATGATAAATCTCCAGGGGAGCTAAACTATATCCTGAAGTGTACAGGCTAATGAGAAAAATAACTTCAAAATGTCAAGCTTTGGTGTTTTGATATTCTATCTTCTAGCCTTCAAATTGCAGAGGGAGAAAAAACCCCCAACAATGAATGATCCACTTCAGTGAGACATTAATTACATAAATAACAAGCCTGGCATTTATATTCCCCAGTGGGGCTGCGGTTTAGAGGAGCAATTCTATTGTTGCCGTATGATTATTCACCACTGTTGTTGAACATGGGAAAATATAATGCACATTCTTTGAGGTAGGGGGAAATAGTATAACTTTTCGGCAGTTTTTCTGCAAAGTGTTTTAAAGGGGGAATTTGCCCAATTTCACTTCTCTTGAGTTCACAGGAAATGACTGCTATGGTTTCCTGACATACTGATGTGTGTGCTTGTGGTTATTGGAAAATCCCATACTCTGAAGGCATCCTGTAGTTTATTGCATACATGTGTATACTGTGAATTGGCTGCATGTAGCCAGGACTACAGGATCTCTCCAGATGTTGGGGTTCATCAGCTGCAGCCAACCTTGTCAGTGGTCAGGGATTGTGGGAGTTGCAGTCTGGCCATATCTGGAGGGCCACAGGTTCTGCACCCTACTGTAAAATTCAAACAACAACAACAACCAACCAACTCATTTTGCTGCTCACCTGCCCCCCACAATCTTGTGAACATTCTTACCTTGCTCCAAGAGGAAAGACACACCAGATGTTGCCCGAGGAATGCTACCTACACAAGGAAACACCCAAGTCTGACGTCCCCCAAATCTTGCTTCCATTTTGATGAATGGCTTTGTGGAGGCCTTGGTGGCTCATGGAGAGGTCAAATCACCCCAATTAAACTCCTTATTCAGTAGCAGCACAGAACAGCTGCACATACCTAGTATTTGACATTTCCTGGGAAGAACTGGTGGATAGCAGAGGGAAATGTGCTTTAATGCTCCTGCACACATCAATTCTTCATTGAAAAGGTTCCCTAAAATGGTTATTTCCTTAGGTGTTCTCGTTCTAGTTTCAGGCTATGGTTGGGGTGCGGGGGATTATAAGTAGATAGTTTTCTGCTAACTGTTCTTGAGCTATTGCTGTATTTGTTGGGGCCCAGCTAATCTCTTACAGTAGTCTCTCACACTAAAGCAAGGGTAGCCAACAACATTATTGGACCACAGCTCTCGTGATCCCTGACCTTTGGCAATAATGAATGAGGCGGATGGAAGGTACCACATTGGCTACCCCTGAATTAAAGCCTCAGTCCATACTGTAGAATAGTAGTAGTATTATTCTAGAATATTAATAGGTGCAAATACTCTTCTCAACAGCAGTAGAGTATCATCTTCAAGCAAGTG
This sequence comes from Podarcis erhardii, assembly GCF_964252035.2. Classification (NCBI taxonomy): domain Eukaryota; kingdom Metazoa; phylum Chordata; class Lepidosauria; order Squamata; family Lacertidae; genus Podarcis; species Podarcis erhardii. The sequence goes on along the minus strand of NC_138507.1, from coordinate 7,759,819 downwards.
GCAAAAGCCACAGAAGAGATATTTCTTGCTTTTCCTTTCTTATTTAATCTAACTGGTTCTCTGAGCTGCATGCAGCACATGTATATTTCAGTACAGGAGATGTAATAAGTTCGGAATAAAAGCTTTTCCTGGTGTGTGTGTGTGTGTGTGTGTGTGTGTGTGTGTGTACAACCACATCCACATAAAATTTCCTTGTTACTTTGGCATTTGTGCACATGCTATTAAGGGAGTTGGAGTTGAGAATTTTCTCTTGAAATTATATGCCAAAATGTATTTTGCCAAGTTCATACCGTCTTGAAAACCAATTCTAAAGAATTTGCTCTCTTACAAATCAGTCAAAAACGTGTGGCCTTTATGCTTCCAACTTACAGCATTATCACTTGTATCTGTACATTTTAAAACAGAAATGTGAGCAAGTTTCTAATCAAATCAAATGGGCCAAAAATAAAATGGGAGCAGAAAGAATCCTATCTGTCAGGAATCCTCAGTATATTTGCTCACTTACAAATTTTCTGGATTGTAGTTCATAACAAAATGTGAGTTTATTTCACTCGTTTCCAGAAGTTCATAACCTAAGGGATGCTACAACCAGATTTTAACATGTATTTTTAGTTCTTGTCATGATTCAGTTCTTGTATTTATTTTTTCTTTGCAACTTTGCAAAGAGAGATAACCAAATATGTGACCATGAGCTCGTCATCTTCAATTAAAAGAGCTATTTATATTCTATGTGAAAATAACGTGGGCTTCAGAAGTGTTTGATTTCCATCAGAACTTCTCATCTGTTTGTCATTTAAAGTTCAGGCCACTTTCCATATTTCTATCAAATGCTTGCCTCACATGGAAGTCTGACAAAAAGAGTCTGGAGAATAACTTTTTTTTTTTGAAGTTATAAGTAATCCAGTACTTGCCTGAAATTGACTGGACTCGGCAATAATATACGAGCTAACAAATGAAGCTGAGGGACGTATAGTGTTCAGCTGGAGTTGGAGCACATGTTGCGGATGCTGCTGAAAATGTTCTCCTCATGGTGAGTTATCCCTTCTTTGTAGGAAACGTCTTAAAGTACTCAGCATGTGACTGGTCCTCATTAAAATGTGAGTCTCCACGCTGCTCTCCCTCTAGTTGCTAGGAATGCAGAACGGGGGCACTGGCGATTCACCATAGGATAATGGATGCTTGAGGTGATGCAAACTTTACTCCTGGGAGGGGGAATTACCCACCACAGAGATGCCATATTTTGGCTCTGTATGCTCTAGCTCAGGCTTCCTCAACCTCGGCCCTCCAGATGTTTTTGGCCTAAAACTCCCATCATCCCTAGCTAGCAGGACCAGTGGTCAGGGATGATGGGAGTTGTAGTCTCAAAACATCTGGAGGGCCGATGTCGAGGAAGCCTGCTCTAGCAATTGGGTAGGCAAACTAAGGTCCGGGGCCTGGATCCGGCCCAATTGCCTTCCAAATCCGGCCCGTGGATGGTCTGGGAATCCGTGTGTTTTTACATGAGTAGAATGCGTCCTTTTATTTAAAATGCATCTCTGGATTATTTGTGGAGCATAGGAAATTGTTCATTCCCCTCAAAATATAATCCAGCCCCCCATAATTTTAAATCTGGTAGGGAGAAGCTCCCTCTTTCTTTAAGATCTGTTAATAATTTATATTTTATCCTTGGCTTCTTTCCTCGCCAGATACATCTTGAAATGTCCTGCCATTCTTTGAAGCAACTCATCTGTAGAAATTTGGAGACTGAGTGGGTGGGGCTGATGTGCGCAGGGAACATGGCGTGAGTGGAACTTGCACGCACCCCACTTCCCCTGCCCACAGTTTGAACATTAGTGAATATGCTTCACATTGCAATCCTATGAACTGGTTGCAATCCTATGGGAGTGAGTGATATCGAGCTCAGTGGTACTTTTGAATAAACCTGCATAGGATCTTGTAGGAGCAAGCCAAATTAATAACTTTTACAGCCTTCTACCTACCGTCATATGTGGGAAATTGTTATTCGAATTTTACAATAGGTATCAGACTTAGCTTATGGCCTTGAGCTGGACTAGTGAAAACTCAAAGGGTGCAGTTGTGCTAGTTTCCCATCCGTCCAGATCTGTTTTTCCCCTTATTTTTTTTTTTTTATCTCTGCATTTTGCAGAACTTGACCAGATTATACCTCTTACATGTCCTAATGGTGATATTGCTCATTCCTGCAAATATCAGCTGCATTCTATAATCCTGTTTAGACTAGCCTAATTTGGCATGGGGATAAGTTACTGCTCCCACCTTGCTCCCACTATGTCTCCTTGACCTTGCTCAAAGTAGAAGGACTGCTGTTAGAAAAGAACCAGATGTTTATTTCAATGCAGAAAACTGCAGCTCCTTCAGGCTGCACTGGATTTGTGCTGAACTGAAATAGGAACTGCTGCTTCTGCGTTCTGATTCTGCATTTCCAGGAGAGGGCCTTTAAAAATAGTCCCAGATTATGATGCTGTGTAGATAGTTAGCATAGCTAAGGCTCAGCCACTGAACTACCACCGCCAATGTCCAGGCAGGAGAGAGGTCATAGAGGTGCAGTTTGAGGCTGCTTGGAAGTGTATCTTAGGTATCCTAATGGCTCAGCCATAACACCCATACCTTGGCTCAGAATGCTGTAGACTCAAGTTTCATTCAAGGAATTGGGCCACCCCTGTACTCTGCACAGAGGGCAGAGTAAAAATAAATGTTGAGAACTGCCAGGGCAATTGATCAGGCAGCCAAAGTCCTGTCCTTTTCAGCAATGCCTCCAGCAGACTGGTGGGACCTCTTTGTGTGCAGCTTCCGCCGTTGCACTAGATAGCGATTTGTAGCACACACCCAATGAATAAGGGAGATATTTAATTTGAACTCTGCTTTGCAGTACTTAGGGCGATGAAAGCAGAGGTAACCATGCACCGAAGGCTTAGAAATGGGAGGATCAAATTCTTTCTGCTCTTGTTTCCAGAAAGGGTGAGAGGGGGGCAGATCACTTAACATAAAACATAAAATATAACTGCTTATGGAAAGAGACACAGAACCACAGAATCAGAGAATTGTAGCGCTGGAAGGGTCCCTTTGGGGTCATCTGAAGGAGCGCCTCCACCCCCATCGTTCTGCCCGGACACTGAGGTCCAGCGCCGAGGGCCTTCTGGCGGTTCCTTCATTGCGAGAAGCAAAGCTACAGGGAACCAGGCAGAGGGCCTTCTCAGTAGTGGCACCCGCCCTGTGGAACGCCCTCCCATCAGATGTCAAAGAGATAAACAACTACCTGACATTCAGAAGACATCTGAAGGCAGCCCTGTTCAGGGAAGTTTTTAATGTGTGACATTTTAGTGTATTTTTGGTCTTTGTGGAAGCCTCCCAGAGTGGCTGGGGAAACCCAGCCAGATGGGTGCCTTGCAATGCAGGAAGCCTCTCATGGGAGTCTGTTTCACTGTTGAACAGCTCTTACTGCCAAAAAGTTCTTCCTGATGTTTAACCACAATCTCCTTCCTTGTAACTTGAAGCCACTGGTTCAGTCCTACCCTCCAGAGCAGGAGAAAACAAGTTTGAGAGCCAGTGTGGTGTAGTGGTTAAGAGCGATAGACTCGTAATCTGGGGTACCGGGTTCGCGTCTCCGCTCCTCCACATGTAGCTGCTGGGTGACCTTGGGCCAGTCACATTTCTTTGAAGTCTCTCAGCCCCACTCACCTCACAGAGTGTTTGTTGTGGAGGAGGAAGGGAAAGGAGAATGTTAGCCGCTTTGAGACTCCTGAAGGGGAGTGATAAAGCGGGATATCAAATCCAAATCTAAACTCTTTTGCTCCATCTTCCGTGGGACAGCCCTTCAGATATTTGAAAATGGCTATCCTATCTCCTCTCAGTCTCCTCTTATCCAGGCTAAACAGACCCAGCTCCATCAAGCGTTCCTCACAAGGCTTGGTTTCCAGACCCTTGGTTGCCTTGGTTGCCCTCCTCTGCACACGTTTCAAGTGTCAATATCCTTCTTAAATAGTGGTGCCCAGAACTGGACACAGTATTCCAGGTGTGCCCTCACCGAGGCAGAAGTGACCTGTGACATTTCCTACCAATTTATAGTGCGGTGTGTGGGAAACTTTTGGTCCTACAGATGTCTCTTCCTTTCTCAATTTATACAATTTATTATCCCGCTCTTCTGCCCTATAGGATCCCAGGGCAGGTAGGTTGGGTTCCAGCTCCCATCAGCATCACCCCATCATGGACCATGGCCAGGGACGATGATAGCTCTTGTCCAGCAATACCCAGAGGACCACACAGGTCCCAGCTCCTGCTTTACTGCATTATTTCCCTGAATCCTCATGGATATCAGAGACTCTGCTTTATCTCAGGCAGAGTTTACAGGCTGTCCAAATATGACTTGGCTTTAATATATTAGCAAGCTAACCCAATGTGAACAAGGACAAATATTGAGGTAGACAAATGACAAACAAGTGGAAGAACAGAAAACCTTACTGAATACTTTGCAAGCATTTACCATTCCAGGAATCCTGTCTGATAAACAGAACTATATCGGTCGATGGAGAGTTGTAATTAATTACCTTTGACATTGATAAATTTCTTGCAGGGTCTTCTGTTAATCTGCTGGTGCGTCTGTATCTAGACCTTCCATTCCTCCCATCCAACATTAACAATCTATTTGTAGACTTGGCTGTATAATTAAACATTTAATCTGCAAAGAGAGTGGTTCTTCAGAAAATGTGAACTCTGTTCCTGAACCCACGCTAGGCTTTTTCAGACATGACATAAGAAAATTTGTTCATATTTGCTTGCTGCTTCTGGCTCTTCAGATAATCTTGTATATTACATTTCAAGCACATGTAGATAATTTAATTTAATTTTTTCCCTAAATGTCCATATAGAAGAAAGCTAAACCTATATGAGCGTAATTAGAATTATTTATAATACTATAAAAATTTAACTGAATCAGAATTACTGGAAAATGTGATTTTCAAAAAACAATAAAGGCTATATTTTGCAGTAATTGAATTAAGTTAAACCATCAGTTACATTTCTGCCCTTGCCTCATTCTGTTATCTTTGCTCTGCTTGGTATAATGTCGGGTACTTTAGCTTTTATAAAGTTACGGTTGATTATCCTATTTAGAATAAACATTTATTTCAACTTATTTAGAGTACAGATCAGATTTATGCCAAAACATAGCTGTAGTTAAGGCTCTAGACATATTTCCAGACTTGAGGTTCAGGGTCAGGTACTGCTTAACATGAAACACTTTGCCCAGAGAGAGATTTGGTTGAAATCCCTCCTTCAACCATGAAACTTACTGGGTGACCTTGATTCACATACTTCACAGGGTCCTCCTTTTTTTCCCCTTTCAATTTTTTTTATTAATTTTCCTTTTTTTTAAGACAGACAAACATACATACATACATACATACATACATCATATTTGAAATTAAACCAATCTTGGTAACATTGTTAAGTGACTTCCTCAAATCCCCCTGGTTGAATTTCATTATATATCATTTCAACAGTTTTCCAAAATCTATCTTCTCAAAGAAAAATTATCTTGATCACTTAACATATTTCATTCCTTCTAATCTGGCTTTAAACATCTTAATTCCTATCCCTACATATTTAGGTCCTAAGCCTATCTCGTATTTGCAAGCTTTTCCACAACTGCAGCTAGAAATTTGTTAGCAAAGAATTGGAAAACACAAGAAGTACCAACAGTGGAAGATTGGCAGATGAAGATGATGGACTTTTCGGAGCTAGCCGACCTGACTGGAAGAGTCCGCCACCAGGAGGAGGAGGAGCAGCAGGAAGAATGGATAAAATTTAAAGACTATTTAGCTAAATATGTTAAGATAACTTAATTGGAAAAACTTCACAGGGTGCTTCTGATAATTAAATGGAACAAACCCAAACAGATGAAATAAATAATACGGGTCACTTTCAGAAGCCTTCCTTATCGAAGATCTATCCTGATTCATTCGCACAAGGTTTGTGGGAAGATTCAATAACTTTGTTTATCTTGAACATTTATTCTGATTTGTTCGTGGAGAGGTTGCACCAAGCAAATGTTATCCCACACTATCTGAAGCGTTGTCCCATCACTTTCCTTAGAGAAATTCCAGGAGTTTTGTTCTTTTTTGTTTGGTTGGGGTTTGTTGTGCAAGAGCACAAATCAACTCCAATTGTGCAACCTGACAATAGTGATTGAATTCCCTTTGAAAGCAGCAGCAGTGCTACTGACAACTCATAATGGGAATATACCTTCATTGCAACAGTGCAACAGTTTGAATTTGATAAGATATGATAAATCATTTTGCGAGAAGTTGAAATATAGCACAACTCATCAGTGTCTCATCCAAACAAAAAACAACAACAACACCCCTCTGCCCCCAGGAGCGATTCCAGACAGTTGGGATTGATGTTCCTTCTGCAGACATGTTATGTCCAGAAATCATTGGCCTCTAAATGCCAACCCCACTCCTCTTTTTAGGAAATCTGATATGCAAACACACACACACACACAAACACACAGAACCCCATTTTGCCCATAGACAATATTAAGCACAGGCTGCCACTGGGCTTTCCACACACAAACCCAGAATACCATATACCAAGCTACACTACAGCATTCTTTGCTTAAATCAAAATAATGTGACTGATTGATTGGTGTGTTCTGCACTTTTATCCCACAGGGGTACCCAATAGTCCTTTACAGACTTCATACAAACATGTAGAGGAGGAGAGATGTTATTGCATGCATCCACATGCCACATATTCATTGTAAGTTCTGAAAGAGCCCCTGCCAGACAAGCCATACGTGTAGAAGACTCCTTCCATGCAATGAGGAAGCTTGCTTCCTCAGGCTCTGATAGCATTTTCCCTAACCTAAAGGAAAATGAGGAGGGTGTTAGGCTGTACGTAAGAAAATTAACATCATTTATTTATCATCATCAAAATGTGATTGTAATATTGTACACTGCCCTGCGATTTTTTTTTAATAGTAATTTTTATTAACAATTTTTTGTTTAAATCACAATGCCAATAAAACAATACAATATAACATCTCTTAGCATAGATCTTTTCACTTCTTTGGACTCCCTCGCGTCTCCCGCTCCTGCGTTCCTGTTTATAAAATTTTATTCAACAAATTTATCCCCTTATTGCTAATCTTAATATCTAATTTTCCAATGTTACCTCTTCCACATTTTTATCTTTTCTTAAATTTAGCTTATCTTCATAATTCACTTCGTCTAACTCAATGGTGCCAAGTTGTTTATACTCTAGCATCCTTCTTAACATTCATACAATTTGCAATATTTTTGTAAATAAATCTTGAATTTCTTCCAATCTTCTTCCACCGTCTCCTCTCCCAGGTCTCGGATTCTGCCAGTCATCTCAGCCAGTTCCATGTAGTCTATCAGTTGCATCTGCCATTCTTACAGTGTGGGTAGGTCTTGGGTTTTCCAATGCCTGGCGACAAGTATCCTTGCTGCTGTTGTTGCATACATAAAAAATGTTCAGTCCTGCGATTTTTTGATAAAGGGTAGTCTATAAACAACAACCACCACCACAACTCACTGTACTTGAATTCAAGACGCATGGGAACGGGCCTTTTCTGTGGTGGCTCCTCACAGAGGCTCACTTGGCACCTTCATTACATATCTTTAGGCTCCAGGCAAAACCTTTTCTCTATAACCAGGCCTTTGGCTGATTAACAGTCTATGGACTTTCAAATGGTTTGTGGGTGGTAGGGAGCGTTATTGGTTTGCTTTGCTTTTGTTTTATTATGCATTTTGTGTTTCCATTTTGTATTTTTATGTTGCGAACTGTCCTGTGAACTTTAGATGAAGTATACAAATTTAATAAACAACAACAACAACTCTTGCAGTATTTCTAAAGTCAAATAAGGAAGTGCAACTTTGGACCTCAAGGGGAAGACCATTCTACAGCTTTGAGGCCTACACTGTAAAGGCCCTGTTTCTGTCCGATACAATTTTAACTTCCCACATTGATGGAATCCAAAGCAGGGCCTGATTTGTGCCACACAATTTCAGAGGAAGCAGAGAGGATGTCCTACTTTGTGCATAAGCTTGGTTGTCCTCCTTGCTTAGGCGGATACAGGTCCAAGATGATTAATTTATGTTTCTGCCCAGAGTGGAAACCCAGTCAGATGGGTGGGGTATAAATATTATTATTATTATTAGTACAGTGGTGCCCCGCAAGACGAACGCCTCGCAAGACGGAAAACCCGCTAGACGAAAGGGTTTTCCGTTTTGGAGGCGCTTCGCAAAACTAATTTCCCTATGGGCTTGCTTCGCAAGACGAAAATGTCTTGCAAGTTCCTGCGGGTTTTTTTCCCTCCCCCCCCTTTTCCTAAGCCGCTAAGCCGCTTATCAGCTGATCCGCTAAAAACCGCTAAACCGCTAATAGCGCTGATCCGCTAAGCTGTCAATGGGCTTGCTTCGCAAGACGAAAAAACCGCTATACGAAGAGCCTCACGGAACGGATTAATTTCGTCTTGCGAGGCACCACTGTACAGTGGTACCTCGGGTTAAGTACTTAATTCATTCCGGAGGTCCGTAATTAACCTGAAACTGTTTTTAACCTGAAGCACTACTTTAGCTAATGGGGCCTCCCACTGCTGCTGCTGCGCCGCCGGAGCACGATTTCTGTTCTCATCCTGAAGCAAAGTTCTTAATCTGAGGTACTATTTCTGGGTTAGCGGAGTCTGTAACCTGAAGCGTATGTAACCTGAGGTACCACAGTATAGCATTGGAAAGGGACACGGGTGGCGCTGTGGGTTAAACCACAGAGCCTAGGACTTGCCGATTGGAAGGTTGTCAGTTCGAATCCCCGCGACGGGGTGAGCTCCCGTTGCTCGGTCCCAGCTCCTGCCCACCTAGCAGTTCGAAAGCACATCAAAGTGCAAGTAGATAAATAGGTACCGCTCCGGCGGGAAGGTAAACGGCGTTTCCATGCGCTGCTCTGGTTCGCCAGAAGTGGCTTAGTCATGCTGGCCACATGACCCGGAAGCTGTACGCCGGCTCCCTCGGCCAATAAAGCGAGATGAGTGTTGCAACCCCAGAGTCGGTCACGACTGGACCTAATGGTCAGGGGTCCCTTTACCTTTACTTCTTATAGCATTGAAAAGGACGTCCCTATTTTCATCGGAGAAATGTTGGAGGGTGTGGGAGCACAGTCACTAAAACTGCCCTCTGATCAGTAGGACCATCCCTACCATTAGGCGGAAGGAAGCAGCCACCTCAGGTGGCAGATGCAGGGGTGCGCACACCCTACTGCCACTAGTCTGAGCCTCAGAAACGTTTCCTGGATCACAGAACATTGCACCATCCGAGGGGCTGGCAGAACAGGACTGTGAGGGGAGAATGGCTGGCTGCCATTGCTTGGAACAAACGACTTGATGTCATTGCTTCCTGCGATGGCCAGTGATGATCCTCCAGATGAACATTCATCAGGCGGGATGGTGACAAGGAAGCCGACGTGCAAGGAGTGGAATGCAAGTGGCCTCCTCTTCAATCTCATCCCTGGGTGCCTGATTAATTGCAGGAGCTGTTCACACAAGCAAATTCCCGCCTCCGGTGGCTCCTGCGCTGCTTTGCCAAAGGGTCAGGGAAAGCAGAGCAGTTAATCCCTCTGAATTATCCTCCCAGCTGGCCGTATGGGGCCTTATCAAATGATGACCACGTGAGGAGACTGCTTGTGCTCGCCAGCTCCTCTGTCTCCCTTGCTGAAATATGGATGTGCAGAGAGGCGGTTATCATTCTTGCGGACTGTCCTTCAGACATGCCTGCCGGTCGGTCTGTTCATGCGTCTGTATACTTTTCCAGGCCTGCGTGGGAGAGGAGCATGCTTCCGCCTTTCTTTCCCGCCTTCTAAGCTAGAGTCTTGTAAGCAACGGATGCAGCCGAATTATTATGCCCAGTGACAAGCGGCGCTGAACATAAACGGATGACACGGGCCCAAGGCACGGCGATCCCAGCTCAGCCTTGAAGTCCTCGGTCTGCTTGCTCTGCAAAAGGCTGTTTGTAGTTCAGTCTCCTTTAAGTTTAGCAGGCAGAGGCGAGGGAATATATGCAGGGCCTGGCACTGCATGCTAACAGTGGCTGCAAAACTCTTTACAACACGCAGCAGTATGGGAAGAGGGGAAGTCTCCAATCCTAGATAAGACTGTCTAGACAGCAGATCCAAGAACTGGCAAAGGAACAGAAATGGCAGGGGTGGGGAGAAAGGATGAGAAAACACCTCTGAAGAAACAGGAAGGCTTCTTGTTTCCAGAAGCTTGGCCACAAGGACTTTTCTTGTTCCTTCTGAATATGCTTTCCAGCTTATAAAGAGATTATCAGCTTCCATTAAAATAAAAAATGTTCTAGTCCTCATTGCTGTCTTTCCTAGCTGAGAAGTATACCAGGCCTCTACAGGGTAAACTCTTCATGGCCTTCATGGATCTGAAACCAGTGTTTGACTCCATCCCCAGATCCCAGCTATGGTCCAAATTAAATCTGATTTTACAGGACAAACGACTCCTCTTTCTTATAAAAGCCCTGTACAATGGAACCAAGCTGCAGGTCTGATGCAGTCGGCAGGGACAGTTATCGAACAGTATCGAGATGACTGGGGGGGGGGGGTGAGACAGGGATGCATTTTGGCCCCCACATTGTTTTGTCTATTCTTAAATGACCTAGAAGAGAGCTTAATGGACCCAGATGGACACCTTCGAAAAATAGGAATGAGAAGGACCCCCTTGTTGTTATATGCGGATGACGTGGCCATCATCTCACGTTCCAGACTGGGTTTTGAATCATCTGCTGAGGAAATTTTCTGATTACTGTTCTGGAAACGGTTTATCCATTAAAATAAAAAAGGTTCTAGTCCTCATTGTTGAGCCAAAAAAGCTGTGCCTATGGAAGCTGTGGAAATGATTTTGGGGAAGAAGTTGGGCAGAGACTTGGAGTGATCAAAAGGCATTACAGTGGTACCTCGGGTTACATACGCTTCAGGTTACATACGCTTCAGGTTACACACTCCGCTAACCCAGAAATAGTGCTTCAGGTTAAGAACTTTGCTTCAGGATAAGAACAGAAATTGGGCTCTGGCGGCGCGGCGGCAGCAGGAGGCCCCATTAGCTAAAGTGGTGCTTCAGGTTAAGAACAGTTTCAGGTTAAGTATGGACCTCCGGAATGAATTAAGTACTTAACCTGAGGTACCACTGTATGCATAATTTGTGCTCCCTATTTGCCTTACAGTCCCTTGATCCTTGCTTTCCGCTTCCTCCGTCCTTAGTGTAATTAGGAATAATCGCTACAATCCTATGGATGCTTCTGCGCTTTTAAAGCACAGCTCTGCACCTTCCCGGTCCGTGTCTGAATGTTTCCCCCTTGCTGCTTTCCCCGTGGAAATCCACTCTTTTCTTTTTTAAAAAAGATATTTATTAAAGTTTCAAAAATTTTCAAAAAAGTTACAAAATAAGAAAAAAAAGAACAAAGAAAAAAGAAAAAATACAAAGTAAAAAACAAATCAATCTTTTCATGTCTTGTTTTTCATTTGCTTATTTCTCTGACTTCCTCACACCTCCCTTTTTTGTATTCCAATTCAGTTAGTTAATTCAGCAAATCCTTTCCCTCCTTATTTTTATCTTAATCTTTTACCTTGATGTATTATAACTTTACATTCTCACCTAATAACCATCCATTTTAACATATTCCTTTACAACATTGCTGCTAAAAACCACTTAACTTCATTCCAACATCATTCTAACATTCATTAATTTTGCAGTATTTATATAAGTAGTCTTTAAATTTCTTCCAATCTTCTTCCACCAACTCTTCTCCCTGGTCTCGGATTCTGCCAGTCATTTCCGCCAATTCCATATAGTCCATGACCTTCATCTGCCATTCTTCCAGAGTGGGTAGATCTTGTGTCTTCCAATACTTCGCGATGAGTGTTCTTGCTGCTGTTGTGGCATACATAAAAAAAGTTCTATCCTTCTTTAACACCAATTGGCTGACCATGCCCAAGAGAAAGGCCTCTGGTTTCTTCAAGAAAGTATATTTAAATACCTTTTTCATTTCATTATAAATCATCTCCCAGAAAGCCTTAATCCTTGGGCACGTCCACCAAAGGTGAAAAAAATGTACCTTCAGTTTCTTTACATTTCCAACATTTATTGTCAGGCAAATGATAGATTTTTGCAAGCTTGACTGCTGTCATGTACCACCACTCTTTAATGCTCTCATCAATGTACAGAAAACCCAAATTGCCATTTGTTCTGATTCAGTGTTAAAGAGCAGTTTTTTCCGGGGAAATGTTGTTGTTTAGTCGTGTCCGACTCTTCGTGACCCCATGGACCAGAGCACGCCAGGCACTCCTGTCTTCCACTGCCTCCCGCAATTTGGTCAAACTCATGCTGGTGGCTTTGAGAACACTGTCCAACCATCCCGTCCTCTGTCGTCCCCTTCTCCTTGTGCCCTCAATCTTACCCAACATCAGAGTTTTTTTCCAGAGAGACTTCTCTTCTCATGAGGTGGCCAAAGTATTGGAGCCTCAGCTTCAGGATCTGTCCTTCCAGTGAGTACTCAGGGCTGATTTCCTTCAGAATGGATAGGTTTGATCTTCTTGCAGTCCATGGGACTCTCAAGAGTCTCCTCCAGCACCATAATTCAAAAGCATCAATTCTTCGGCGATCAGCTTTCTTTCTGGTCCAGCTCTCACTTCCGTACATCACTACTGGGAAAACCATGGCTTTTACTATACAGACTTTTGTTGGCAAGGTGATATCTCTATATCTGGGGAAATAGGCAGGGCAAAAAAAGAAGAGAGAAAGCGCTCAGAAATGGACTGGGAATGTGCAGTCTCTGTGCCTAGAAAGTGTGGGGCAGACTCCAAGTGTGGATGAGCTCCAGCTGTAGCTCCATGGCAGACCTCCCTGCTTTGGTTGCAGAAAATCCCCTGGGCCACAGCAGCTCCAGCATGCACACTTCTTCAGATACCCATTTGGTATCTGAAGAAGTGTGCCTGCACATGAAAGCTCATACCTAGAACTAACTTAGTTGGTCTTTAAGGTGCTACTGGAAGGAATTTTTTAATTATAGTATTTGGCATGAATGTTGTGCTTTAATTGTTGTCAGCTGCCCTGGAACCTATGCCTCTGTTCTCAGCATACATTTGTTTATTTGTTTTTCATTACAGCATATATTTAAAACACATCTAGATTCATTGGCGATGGGACGCGGGTGGCACTGTGGGTTAAACTACAGAGCCTAGGGCTTGCCTATCGGAAGGTCGGCGGTTCGAATCCCCGCAATGGGGTGAGCTCCCATTGTTCAGTTCCTGCTCCTGCCAACCTAGCAGTTCGAAAGCATGTCAAGTGCAAGTAGGTACTGCTCCGGTGGGAAGGTAAATGACATTTCCATGCACTGCTCTGGTTTCGCCAGAAGCGGCTTAGTCATGCTGGCCACATGACCCGGAAGCTGTATGCCGGCTCCCTTTACCTTTACCTATGCTGAGAACAAAAAAGGTCCATGTTGCTTATTGGTTAAGAGTTAACCTGGACCTACCCCCCCTTTGGTTTATTTTCTTAATTAATTTGTAGCCGATCTCTAAATTACTGATCTCCATTTAAGCTCCCCTTATCCTTTCACCGTTGTTGCTTATCTCAATTTCAAAATATCCTTTTTCAATCCGTTAGAGGCAGGCACACTTGCTGGCTGAAGTTAACTGCTAATTTTGTTCATGCCTATCTTAACAGCCAACAAGCGTTCCTTGGGAAAGTCCATTAGGGGAAGGGGGATGAAATTGTGGTTGGAATAACACTAACTGGCATATACCACATATCAAATAACAAGGTAAGGGTTGTTTTTTTCTAAATAGCTTTGGAACCCAAAAGATTTGTGGTGGCTCCAAGATATAAGAACTGGCACGCTCACACCTGGCCCTGTTCCGATGTGATTTCCCAGACAGGGAACATCTCTCTTAGAGCAGCTCTTCGTTGTACGAGAGGCGTTTGGTTCTGCATTATTAGCAATCGCCCTTTGCATATTAGCATTCACCTGCTGCTAGTATACATTCCAGAAACACTGGCCCAGAGCCTGGAATTCCCCAGAGGACCCAAAAGAGAGCTCCGAAAGTGGCCGTGGTTTTGCTAATTACCAAAGCCAACTGTTGTCTGGCTGGCCAGCCCATCTTAACACGTCTCCCTTCCTTTTAATTCTGGTGCTAGCTGAACATGCTGTTATTATGCTAATAAGCGCTGGCCCTGCCACACGACAACATATGTGAGATGTGCCGTTTTCCCTAATTGCTTCATTCTAGTCTTATTGGTCTGTGTGTAATATTTATAGGCTTGTTTCCCCCCACTGCAGAAAGGTCAGCTGCACATAATTGCAATCGGCACATAACAAAGAAAGTGATATCGCCTAGTGGGCCTGAACATGGCACCAGGGCGGGGAGCTGGTTGGATTTCCAGCGCTGCCTCCAAAACGTGCCCACGGTGTTAGCTTATCCAAGGTTTAGGATTCTCTTTTTTTACCTGTATGCAGTGGTCAAGGGGCAAAATCCAGGAAGCTTCTCCCGGTCCACCTGAAAGCAAATGGTGGAGCACATGGGAGACCAGAGTCTGCGCCAGCATTCTTATTGCTCAGCTCTTGGCTTTTGTATGTATAGCCTGACAGTTAATGGGGCTTCCTTAATGGGCTTTGATGGGCAGTTCAGTCTTTGCTGTGCTTGGAACGCAGGTCACATCCTTCTGCCAAGATACAACCTGGTCTGGGAAAACCTGCCAAGGCAGAATTAGTTTGAAACAAAAACGGATTTGAAGACTGAGAAAGGGAGGAAAGGGGTTAAGTTCACTGCATGTACGGTGTTAAAGGAAAATATTATGAAAACGATGTATAGATGGTAGTTAACCCCAGTAAAATTAGCAAAGATATATCACAATAGTGATAATCTATGCTGGAAATGTAAAGAAAAAGAGGGTACCTTTTATCACATGTGGTGGACCTGCCCCAAGGTGAAAGACTTCTGGGAGAAGATTTATAATGAATTGAAAAAAATGTTGAAATATACATTTATTAAGAAATCAGAGGCCTTCTTGGAATAACAGGTCTGAAACTGCCCAAGAAAGATGTTAGATTGTTTTTTTATGCCACAACCGCAGCTAGAATTTTGTTAGCTAAGAATTGGAAAACACAAGAAGTTCCAACAGTGGAGAAATGGCAGATGAAGATGATAGACTTTTCGGAGCTAGCCGACCTGACTGGAAGAGTCTGCGACCAGAAGGAGGAGGAGTGCCAGGAGGAATGGATGAAATTCAAAGACTACTTAGTTAAATATGCTAAAATAACTTAATTGGAAAAAACTTGCAAATACCAGATAGGCCTAGGATTTAAATAGGTGATGTTAGAGAATATTATGTTTAAAGTTAAAATGAAAAGAAAGAAAGATGTTAAGTGATTAGTTCATTGTATGAGAAAATTGGTTTTGTAAAAGTGTTACAATGACATACACTGAAATTCAGCTAGCGGGGATTTGAGGAAGCCACTTAACAATGTTACTAAGATTGGATTAAGTACAGTTAAGATGTATGTTCGTCTGTCTGTTTAAAATTTTTGGAAAATCAATAAGAAATTTTGGAAAAAAGAGAAAAGAAACAAAAATGGATTTGGGAATATGAGGGTGCTGAGGCTGTTTTTTTTTCTTTTTCTTTATTCAAAATTATAACAAGACATATTATCCAAAAACATATCATCCTTGTTTCCGCCCATTTTTTCTCACCCCCACCCTCCCACACAACATCCAACCACCCACCCCCACCCCACCCCCCCAACTTCCCTCAGTTCCAGTCTTTGGTTTCTCTAAGAACACTGTTTTCTGCATGTTACAAAGTTGTATAGATCCTCAAGCTATTTAGCTGATTATTATCAATAAAAAGTTTGTGAATGTTTATTCAAAACCTGCCAAGGAGTCCAGTTCACTTTGTTGAGTCTTCAGATACTTTGTAAAGGGTTCCCATTCATCCTTAAAGTCACAGTTATCCTTGTCCCGTAGCTTTTTATGTCAGTTTTGCCAGTTCTGCATAGTCCATCAATTTTTCTTGCCATGATTCTTTAGTTGGGGTTTCTTCAGTCTTCCATCCTTGAGCTATTAAAACTCTCGCGGCCGTTGTCACATATATGAAGATGTTTTTCAACTTTTTTGGCAGATCTTTTCCTACAGTCCCCAACAAAAATGCCTCAGGTTTTTAAACAAATGTTAAATGGAACATTTTCTTCAATTCGTTGTAAATCATTTCCCAATTTTTAAAAATTACCTTACAATCCCACCACATATGATAAAATGTCCCCTCCTTTTCCTTACACTTCCAACATATATTTGAACTAGTTTTGTACATTTTCCCTAACTGAACTGGTGTTGTGTACCATCTGTACATCATCTTCATGTAATTCTCCTTCAATAGGGAACAATCTGTAAATTTTAAGTCAGTTTTCCATAATTTAACCCAATCTTCCATCATAATGTTGTGCCCTACATCTTGTGCCCATTTAATCATAACTGATTTTACCTCTTCATCTTTCGTCTCCCATTCTAATAGTATGCTGTATGCGGCTGTCAGGGAACTGACATCAGAGCGAGAAGCTGAGGCAGGGCTCCAGAGCGATGCCGGAGAGGGAACCAGTCGGGGGGAAGGAATTCAGCGGGACACCGATAGAGAGGAGAGGGAGATGGAGAAATCGGTGTCAAGGCTCCAAGACCCTTCAACCGAAACCAGCGGAGAGAGCGCTGGCACGCCCTTGCCGTCCCCTTACTTGCGCAGATGCGTTCCGCACAGGGAACATAGGAGGAGACTTGGAGTCAAACAGCTTTTATGCTGGAAGAGGTTCAAGAAACGCCCACTGACGGATTCTGCAAGTGACTAACAGGTCACGGAGGGTGAGCTCTAACCCTAAACATGGTTGAGCAAACGTTCTAACTGAACTGGGGGCAATTTACGCACGAGTAACCCACCCATAACCATTACAGCGGCCTTCAGCTGAGGCTGTTTTAAAGCTAGTCCCGTGGCTGTGGTGGGTCCCAATTTGGCCTACAAGGCTGCCCCTCACAAGTCACACCCCAGCTTCCAAACCAAGTCCTCCCTACCCATGTGTGCAGCCAGGATTTATGTTGGGGTGACACCAACTTGTCACCATCCTGTGCCTGGCTCTGTCCAGCAGGTTCAGAATGATAAGTCTCAACAACACCTGTTTTAAATTACTTTCTTTTGAGCCCCAAAGCTCAGAAAAATCTCTGTGCGTTACCTGGAAAGCCATTTGGAGAGGCAAGGGACTGCGTACTCAGTTTACAATTAAAGCATGTTTTATCCGCCCCCAAAGAATCCTGGGAATTGTGGTTTGTTAAGGGTGTGGGGAATTGAAGTTCTGTGAGTAATATAGACTACAGTTTCCAGCATTCTTTGGGGGGGGGGATGTGCTTTAACGTACGCGCATGGGATCTGGTCTGAAAAAGTGCAAAAACACATTAAATCAATATTCAGTCACCCCAGCACAAATATTAAATATCACCCTCAGCTTTAGACTTTAAAATTCTTTTGCATGTCAGCACCAATACAATTTGAAGCGGCCAGTCTCTCCTTAACAAACTGGAAATGTGATTAGCTGCAGCAAAATGAAAAAAGACATTTCCCCTCCATTCCCAGTAAAAGAATAGCCACTCCTAGCTGGCATTTTCCTCAGCTGAAGAGAGAGATGAGTGTCCACAGGGCACTCAGGGCAGAAGGATAAGAGAACTGCAGAAATATGTGTGTGCCTTTGCTCAGAACTGGTCAGGGCTAATTAGAAGGCCATTAGTAAGTGCTAATTGTGACTCTGCCGATTCAAATGGGTCCTTCCTGATTGGCCACATCTGCTCATGCTGAGCTGTCTTCACATGAGCCAGATTATCGCTAGCCATGTATGTGTGTGTGTGTTTTTAGACCTTAATTCACAGCAAGGAACTCAGGATGCAAACCAGGAAATGGCTTTATAGAGCCTGTCTGTATATTATTCATTACGATCTACACATATGCTTACAAAGGCAGTTTAGAGCCATCACTCGTAATGAGTGTAGCAGAACATCTCAAAGAGAACCAAGTTCTTCCATGTTCTCTCTTGGTGCAGCAATAAAACTGCTAGCACATTGGCAAAGCTTTCAAATTGGAGTGGGGAACGAGTGTTGATATTCTTACATTGCAGGGGGTTAGATTGATGACCCTCAGGAAACCTCCCAGTTCTATGATTCGATCTCTAAGATTAAATTTCATTTCATTTCACTTTCAATTTGTATACCACCTTTCTATATCACTACAAACAAGGCGGTTTACAAGCTGAAGAAACAACAAAATTGCTGTCTATTTTGATCACACATGTAATACCAATCCGATCCAATACCAAAATGTCGCAATAATTGTAAAATAAGCAACTCATATCAAATAAAGCAATATTCAATAATCCATAACAATATAATAGTAAACAGTAAAAATAAATATCAGCAAATAATAATTACCAGTTGCAATAAATAATTAATAGTCGGCATTGCGACTGGACAAAAAGATGGAAATACCAACCTGTTACTGCACACAGGTTGCTGTTGGTGTTCTTTGATTGATGAGAGATCAGGCATTAAAGACGCTCACTCTCATATATTTGGGGGGTCTCTTGTTAAAGGGAATGATATGTTAAGTAAAAACAGAGTGGTTGATTTAGTCAGGCTTACTAATTGGGCCCGGCTGATTATTTGGCAGTTGTATTTTTATTTTGGGTTGCCCAGCTTCCTTGACAGTCTTCTTTTAAAAGGTTATTTTTCAGTGTTCATTCCCTCAATTTGGCAGGGTTGGTGGGAGGCAGGGGTCTAATTTTTTTGTGGCATCTCACATTATGTGTGTGTACACACAAATACACACACAGAACTCGCTCATTTTTTTCCTGTAGCTCTGGGGCTCTTCCTAGTTCCATTGCAGCAAAGTGCTTGTGTGTGTGTATGTGTGTTGTTGTTGTTGTTGTTTAGTCGTTTAGTCGTGTTCGACTCTTCATGACCGCATGGACCAGAGCACCCCAGGCACTCCTCTCTTCCACTGCCTCCCGCAGTTTGCTCAAACTCATGTTCGTAGCTTCGAGAACACTATCCAACCATCTCGTCCTCTGTCGTCCCCTTCTCCTTGTGCCCTCCATCTTTCTCAACATCGGGGTCTTTTCCAGGGAGTCTTCTCTTCTCATGAGGTGGCCAAAGTATTGGAGCCTCAGCTTCAGGATCTGTTCTTCCAGTGAGCACTCAGGGCTGATTTCCTTCAGAATGGAGAGGTTTGATCTTCTTGCAGTCCATGGGGCTCTCAAGAGTCTCCTCCAGCACCATAATTCAAAAGCATCAATTCTTCGGAGATCAGCCTTCTTTATGGTCCAGCTCTCACTTCCATACATCACTACTGGGAAAACCATAGCTTTTACTATACGGACCTTTGTTGGCAAAGGTGTGTGTGTATACACATATATATTTGCATATATAAGAGGCATTATTTCTCCCAACCTCAAGATGCTTGAAAACATTGACATTTGAGAAACAGCAAAAAACGTTCAAGCAGTCAAATATATGCCATTGTGGTGCAGTGGATTATATTAGACATAGACTTGGGTTCACTTCAAACACCTGTTCCACCATGAAGGGTGAACGTGGGCCAGTCACCATCTATCAGTCTGGCCTACCTCACAGGTTTGATGTGAGGACAGGTTTGTGCATGTGTGCATGCACATGTTATATATGCCGCCTTGAAGGCCCTGGGAGGAAGAGTGAGGAAAAACGCGTAAGTTAGTGCAAGCCTTGGATCTTCCTTATGTAGTTTTTCTTTTGTGGACTAGGCAAAGATGCATATTTTAAATGAAGGAAACAAGGCATAGAAATAGAACACAGTTCTGATTTCCCACCCCAATAGCAGACTTCATTTGCCTGAACTTTGCTGGGTTTTCAAACCAGGAGTGGTTACCTCTTGATAA
The DNA here is from genome assembly GCF_964252035.2 of Podarcis erhardii. NCBI lineage: Eukaryota > Metazoa > Chordata > Lepidosauria > Squamata > Lacertidae > Podarcis > Podarcis erhardii. The sequence goes on along the minus strand of NC_138507.1, from coordinate 7,739,789 downwards.
TCACACGGTTAAGAGAAGACGAACACACAGCTGCTGAATTTCAGGACTGTTTTCAGACTGCAGACTGTCTCACCAGAGTGGTGCATGCTCTGGTTATCTCCCGCTTGGACTACTGCAATGCGCTCTACGTGGGGCTACCTTTGAAAGTGACCCGGAAACTACAACTAACCCAGAATGCAGCAACTAGACTGGTGACTGGGAGCGGCCGCCGAGACCACATAACACCGGTCTTGAAAGACCTACACTGGCTCCCAGTATGTTTCCGAGCACAATTCAAAGTGTTGGTGCTCGCCTTTAAAGCCCTAAATGGCCTCGGTCCAGTATACCTGAAGGAGCGTCTCCACCTCCATTGTTTTGCCTGGACTCTGAGGTCCAGCTCCGAGGGCCTTCTGGCGGTTCCCTCACTGCGAGAAGCCAAGTTACAGGGAACCAGGCAGAGGGCCTTCTCGGTAGTGGTGCCTGCCCTGTGGAATGCCCTCCCACCCAATGTCAAAGAGAAAAATAACTACCAAACTTTTAGAAGACATCTGAAGGCAGCCCTGTTTAGGGAAGCTTTTAATGTTTAATAGGTTATTGTATTTTAGTGTTTTGTTGGAAGCCGCCCAGAGTGGCTGGGCAAACCCAGCCAACTGGGCGGGGTATAAATAAATTATCATCATCATCATCATCATCATCATCATCATCATCATCTACCCCACACTTAAGATGGCACTGCCCCACTGGAACTTTCTAAAGACGTTGAACTCTTTTGTTGTGCCCTCCACTTTCCCAATGGGTTTGGCTTCTGTTTTCCCTTATTACGCTCTTTCAGCTTTTATTGTATACTTCATAGTAGATATTTTTAAAATTACTGAGCAGTTAAAAATGCTCCAGCGACACATACCAACTGGTATATGCACATTTACTCTTCTGGCGTAACACAGCATGAGGAGCGAGACATCGTAGATCTAATCTTACTCATAGTTGTCAACTTTTCCCTTTTATTGCGAGGAATCCTGTTTGGAATAAGGGGATTGCCCTTAAAAGAAGGGAAATGTTGACAGCTATGAATCTACTGTTTATTTACACACAATGTACAGACAAAAGCATAACGGCGTCCGTTCTCTCCAGCTCCGAGAGAACAAACAGAAAGAAATAAAAGCGAAAGTACAGTATAATAGTACCCGCAGCAGAAGAGATAAGATTGTCTTCCTTTCCCAGACTCGTCCCAGACAGGCATGTGATTTACAACAATCTCATCTGCAGCATCAGAGGAGTGAAATTGCTAACATCTCTCTCTCTCTCTTACAAACACAAACACAAACACACACACACACACACACACGCGCACGCGCACTCTAGGCCAGTGGTTTCCAATTAGCTAAGTAATGAGGACCCCTTGTTTTTCAAAAAGCCAAGTCATAGCCCCCCTAATTTTGAAAACATTCCTATCTCTGAGGTAGTTTTCGTTATGTGAGTCATGTGACACGTGTAAGAGAACAGTGCCCCAAACACATGTTTTAGGGTGCCGCAATCTCACGGAAGGTTAATGTCTGGCCAGAATCTTGCACATTTTGGGTTGTCAGCCAACATCTCACAACAATGGGATATCCCAGACAGTTGATAGGTATATGGGTATACCTCTGGTCTAGGCAAATGCGGGATCTGGGTTGCATTCTACAGTATCCTATTTTGTTGATTATTCTGTAAAGTGACTTTTCAAGAATAAATGGTTTGCGGACTGTAAAGGTAAAGGGACCCCTGACCATTAAGTCTAGTCGCAGACGACTCTGGGGTTGCAGCCCTCATCTTGCTTTACTGGCCGAGGGAGCTGGTGTTTGTCCACAGACAGCTTCCGGGTCATGTGGCCAGCAGGACTAAGCCGCTTCTGGCGGACCAGAGCAGTGCACGGAAATGCTGTTTACCTTCCCGCCTGAGCGGTACCTATTTATCTACTTGCACTTTGACGTGCTTTCAAACTGCTAGGTTGGCAGGAGAAGGGACCAAACAACGGGAGCTCACCCAATCGCAGGGATTCGAACTGCTGACCTTCTGATCGGCAAGCCCTAGACTCTGTGGTTTAGACCACAGCGCCACCCGCGTCCATGGACTGTAATCTATATCTATTTCTTAAAAACAGATATCAAGAAATGTTCTTAGTTTTAATATATGCAATATAATATATTGTCTCATCTCTTAAAGTTAAGACAAAATCTGAGTTTGTTTGACTGGCACTAATAGTTCTGGAAAGAAATAATTTAAATATTATTTACATATTATTTGAAGCCATAATAATGGGTAAGCTGTCATGGAATCTTATTGCCATTATATGAGCCTTGACACGGCAGCTCATAAGAAGGCTGTTATGAAAATTAGACAAGTAAAGTTGAAAGATTGTTATGTAAGTCCTCACAGCCAAGTTTGAAGTACACCTTATGCTGTTGTTTTGCATGAAAAACGAGGCACCATTTATTATGCTTACTGGAGCAACCAAGTTCTGTCACAGAGACACTGATACATACATTTAAAAATCTAGCCACATTTAGTAAAACAGGTTGTTTTTGTGAGTGCTTACAATGAAGTAGTTGCTCTGGTAGGCGGTCCCTAGGAACATTTGACAACTCCATCGGCAAACTTGCTGATGTGAAAATCCAAAGGTGTATCGGCCCTCTATCAGGGATTGGAGGAGGCTGTAACATGCATAGGCAAACTCCAGCCCTCCAGATGTTTGAGACTACAGTTCCCATCATCGCTGACCGCTGATCCCGTTAGCTAGGGATGATGGGAGTTGTAGGCCAAAAACATTTGGAGGACGGGAGTTTGCCTATGCCTTCAGTTGATCTGAAGGACCACAAGTTAGCCACCTCTGCCATGTATTGAAAACACTTAGTTTTATGTCCTGCTTTTTATTATCTACCATTATTTATTAAATTTATAGCCTACTGTTCCTCCCAAAGGAGCCCTGGGTGGCAAACACACAAATGATAAGGCAATTCAAATATCCAAGAACATCTTAAAACAGGTCCAACACAGATACAAACAGCGAAAGATCTCAACTTATAAGGCTTGTTGAAAGGGGAAGATCTTCAGTAGGTGCCAAAAAGACAACAGAAATGGAGCCTGTTTAATATTCAAGGGGAGGGAATACCAAAGGGCATGTGCCCCTAAAGTCCCAATTGCTGTGTTACCCAGAATGGTCCTCCTGATAAGATGGTCTCTGCAGGAGTCCCTCACCTGCAAAGCACAGAGATTACCATATGTCAGGAGTGCTCTGATGGTGTTTCCTGCTTGGCAGGGGGTTGGACTCAATGGCCCTTGTGTTGTCAGTGTCCTTCTTGAACTGTGGTGCCCAGAACTGGACACAGTACTCCAGGTGAGGTCTGACCAGAGCAGAATACAGTGGCACTATTACTACCCTTGATCTAGATGCTATACTCCTATGGATGCAGCCCAAAATTTCATTGGCTTTTTTAGCTGCCGCGTCACACTGTTGGCTCATGTCAAGTTGGCTCATGTCATTGAACTAGGTGTATGTGATTTGGGTTACTGGGAAGGATCTTAATTTGGGGGAATGGATTAATTGAATCTGACATTATCTAGAGATGATTTGGGGGTAATGAATGAGGGTAATTGAATTTATTTGGACCAGGATTTGTTAGGAAATTAATTAGGGGTAAATGAAATGAAGAGGAAGTGATTTGCAGTGATCTGGGGTAGGGTGTGAATTAATTAAAATATTATCTGGGGTGATTTGGATGGCTTCCCATCTGTAACGTTTACATTTGAATATGCATCTATACATAGAAATTAGCATACAGTATTATGCAAATGTGTTTCTATAGGCCTGTGCCCCCAATTTTTTAAGCGCCTTGCCTCACTCCTGTTTTACAGTTCCCAAAGAGCCACCAGCTCAAATGCACCAGGATATTTGATAAAATATTCCTGTTTTTGAATGTATCTAGCATTGGGTGTATATAGCGGTCTGTCTTGAATTTCAATCGGAACACAATCCCTAAGCATTAATATATAGATAAATAAATGCAACAAGCCGTCAAAAAGCAACACCTTATTAGCAGGTCATTTGAAAGCACCATCCCTTAGATAATGGAATCAGCTTCAAAGAAGCAAGGAAACCAGTTAAATGAAATGTTATATTTTATTAAATTCCTGACCACCGGTAAGAGATTGTGTCAGAGAGAGTTTGAAAAGAAGAAGTAGTAGTAGAAGGAGAAAAAAGACGGGGAGTTTCTTGCTTTATTTCTGCAGTGCTGATAAGCAGTAATTTTTGCAGAGAAGGAAAAAAGTAATCCACTGCGATAAAACCATTTTCATAATACCATGGGAATGAGTTATTGCTCGAGGTAAGGCACAGCTTCTAATGGCTGCCTGAGCTTTCATCTCCATCTTTCATGGACTAGTCAGACATTTTTATAGTGCTGACACAAAAAGAGAGCATTTATGTTGCTTCCATTCTCCATCTGTCAACAGTTAGGTTAAAGTGCTACTACCAACATACTTTTGATCTGATTTCTATTCTAACTCTGTGCATTGCTGGATATAAGGTTTTTTGAGCCGTACCCACTCTTGAGGGCCCTTATCGCACAATTTCCATGTACCATTAATGGCAAGCAAACAGGCTTGGGGTGCTTACCTTTAAAACATTAATTGAGGGTCAGAGTGTCATTTTCCTGTTCATTGCAACTCTCCAAATCCATGCAGCTGCACATATTTCCTAAAGTTCCATTGATGCCCTCTGAAGTGTGCTGTTGTCTATGGTGTCGAGGTGACTAGTAGCATAATCCCGTCTTATTTTTTAAGCAGTTTCTCCACTCCATAGTTGGATAAGATAAATTACAGTATTGATAAGAAACAACTTAAATATGATAAAGAGAAAGCCCCCCCGCCCGCTGATCTAACTAAAATTCCAGGCTATAGCATCACCTGAACATTAGCCTGGCTTAATTTATTTCAGTGGGTTCTGCTCCCTTAAAGAAACAAACTGCATGGTGAATATCTGCATTCAACTCTAGTTGCTCTTTAGAGACACATATTTGCCTTCTGAGTCACAAATGGATATTTGAAAACTTATACTTTCAGATCTTGGGCACAATTGCTTCAGAAGTGTAGCATTTCAGATTACAGGTGAGCGATTGCTTGGCTGAATGCTCCATGTTAAAACTCCCTATAGAATGTTGTTGTTGTTTAGTCATTTACTCGTGTCCAACTCTTCGTGATCTCATGGACCAGAGCACGCCAGGCACTCCTGTCTTCCACTGTGTCCCGCAGTTTGGTCAAACTCATGCTGGTAGCTTCAAGAGCACTGTCCAGCCATCTCATCCTCTGTCGTCCCCTTCTCCTTGTGCCCTCCATCTTTCCCAACATCAGGGTCTTTTCCAGGGAGTCTTCTCTTCTCATGAGGTGGCCAAAGTATTGGAGCCTCAGCTTCACAATCTGTCCTTCCAGTGAGCACTCAGGGCTGATTTCCTTAAGAATTGATAGGTTTGATCTTCTTGCAGTCCATGGGACTCTCGAGAGTCTCTTCCAGCACAATAAATCAAAAGCATCAATACTTCGGCGATCAGCCTTCTTTATGGTTCCAGCTCTCACTTCTATACATCACTATTGGGAAAACCATAGCTTTTACTATATGGACCTTTGTTGGCAAGGTGATGTCTCTGCTTTTTAAGATGCTGTCTAGGTTTGTGATCGCCTTTCTCTCAAGAAGCAGGCGTCTTTTAATTTCATGACTGCTGTCACCATCTGCAGTGATCATGGAGCCCAAGAAAGTAAAATCTTTCACTGCCTTCATTTCTTCCCCTTCTATTTGCCAGGAGGTGATGGGACTAGTGGCCATGATACTATAGAATATTAATAGAGCAATCCTAGGCATGTCTGTGGGACACGGGTAGCACTGTGGGTTAAACCACAGAGCCTAGGACTTAGAATCATAGAATCATAGAATCATAGAGTTGGAAGAGACCACAAGGGCCATCAAGTCCAACCCCCTGCCAAGCAGGAAACACCATCAGAGCACTCCTGACATATGGTTGTCAAGCCTCTGCTTAAAGACCTCCAAAGAAGGAGACTCCACCACACTCCTTGGCAGCAAATTCCACTGTCGAACAACTCTTACTGTCAGGAAGTTCTTCCTAATGTTTAGGTGGAATCTTCTTTCTTGTAGTTTGGAACCATTGCTCCGTGTCCGCTTCTCTGGAGCAGCAGAAAACAACCTTTCTCCCTCCTCTATGTGACATCCTTTTATATATTTGAACATGGCTATCATATCACCCCTTAACCTCCTCTTCTCCAGGCTAAACATGCCGAGCTCCCTTAGCTGTTCTTCATAAGGCATCGTTTCCAGGTCTTTGACCATTTTGGTTGCCCTCCTCTGGACACGTTCCAGTTTGTCAGTGTCCTTCTTGAACTGTGGTGCCCAGAACTGGACACAGTACTCCAGGTGAGGTCTGACCAGAGCAGAATACAGTGGCACTATTACTTCCCTTGATCTAGATGCAATACTCCTATTGATGCAGCCCAGAATTGCATTGGCTTTTTTAGCTGCCGCGTCACACTGTTGGCTCATGTCAAGTTTGTGGTCAACCAAGACTCCTAGATCCTTTTCACATGTACTGCTCTCAAGCCAGGTGTCACCCATCTTGTATTTGTGCCTCTCAATTTTTTTGCCCAAGTGCAATACTTTACATTTCTCCCTATTAAAATTCATCTTGTTTGTTTTGGCCCAGTTCTCTAATCTGTCCAGGTCGTTTTGAAGGGTGATCCTGTCCTCTGGGGTGTTAGCCACCCCTCCCAGTTTGGTGTCATCTGCAAATTTGATCAGGATGCCCTTGAGTCCATCATCCAAGTCGTTGATAAAGATGTTGAATAAGACCGGGCCCAAGACAGAACCCTGTGGCACCCCACTAGCCACTCTTCTCCAGGATGAAGAGGAACTATTGATGAGCACCCTTTGGGTTCGGTCAGTCAGCCAGTTACAAATCCACTGAGTGGTAGCATAGTCAAGTCCGCATTTTACCAGCTTCTTTACAAGAATATCATGGGGCACCTTGTCAAATGCCTTGTTGAAATCAAGGTAGGCTACATTCACTGCGTTCCCTTCATCTACCAGGCTTGTAATTCTGTCAAAAAACGAGATCAGGTTAGTCTGACATGACTTATTTTTCAGAAATCCATGCTGACTATTGGTGATCACAGTATTCCTTTCTAGGTGCTCACAGACTGTTTGCTTAATGATCTGCTCCAGAATCTTCCCTGGTATTGATGTCAGACTGACTGGGCGGTAATTATTTGGGTCCTCTCTTTTCCCCTTTTTGAAAATAGGGACAAATAGGGACAACATTTGCCCTCCTCCAGTCTGCCGGGACTTCGCCTGTTCTCCAGGAATTCTCAAAGATGACTGCCAGTGGTTCTGAGTAAAATGACCAGGGTGTTCTTTTCCCCCATGAGTATACAGTATTCTGTAAAATGTTATTGATTTGTATTTGTTATCGTATTAGAGGGGGATTTATACTGGACCATCCACACATTATTCCAAGTTACAAGTTGGTCTGAGACGCATCCCCAGTGTTATCCCATTATAGGCATATGGGGGAGGGCACTCTGGCACTATAGCACAACAAAAACAGACCCAATCCCTGGAGCACTTCTGGTATAGAAGGTTACAGGATTTCAGCAGATTATGGGGCCTGCACTGATTGGAAGTGAAGCAGTGTGACTGCCCCAATACCACCATGAGCACAAATAGTCAAGGATGTACAATATAAAGGGGCCCATGGATGGCTTGCTTGTTATGCGAAAATTCACTTACCATGAAGAATTTTACCCACACCTTGCCACACACATAGGGCTGCTATATGTCTGGATTCTCCCAGACATCACCAGGATTTCAAAGGTGGAATCAACATCTCGGGGTGGGATTTCCAAAAGATGTAAATCTTAGGCAAGTTAATAAAAAAATCGCATTTTGGAGGCATTTTTGTAAAAAAGAAGTTCAACAACTTTGGCGTTTGTCCAAAAAAAGCTCAAAAACTTTCAAGGTGTCTTGGTTTTTACTTTTTGAAATATGGCAACCCTACACACACACACGGCCGACTTAGATATCACATCCTTACTTATTTGTGATTTTCTGGTTGATGGCAGCCATAGTGGGGCAGAAACCATGGAGAGAGGGAGCAGGGACAGAATTGGACAAATGAGAGAGCTGGAGAGATTGGACAGATCTTTTCCTTTGCCTCTCTTTTGCTGGTTGGCTGCAGCCATTTTAAGACAAAACAATGGTGGTGTTGGGAGATCACAGATTAGAAATGTTCCCATAAGAAAGAATGGGATTTGCATCAGCTCGTTAATGCGAATGCTCACCTAACGAACACTTTATTGGGAATGCATTCTGTTTGGGAAGTGGGACCTGTGTGTATATTGATGGGTGGTACAATCACCATTTTACTCCTTTTATAACTGCATTTATTATTTGACCTCAAACAAAATTTGCAGGAGTTGAAAATGAGGATCCCTGCCAGTGAGGAAGGATGTTGTACTTAGCTGCCAAATATTTCCACAGCTTTGCTCTGGCCAGGTGTCGGTTCACCTGCAGCCCATCTGGTCATCCTCAGGCAAAAGGGGACCAAGACTTTTCGCTCTCATGGCTCTTGGGCCTTGTCTTGCTTGTCAGCACATGGAAGTTGTGGGCTGAAGGAGTCCTGTTGAGGGTCTTATATTTCTTACAAGTTGGAACCAAGTGAGCATGTTCCTGGTGTTTTTATTCATTTCCCCAGTTTCTTACCTTGAGACTTGAGCCTCTTTACTGCTCCTTTGACATTGTTGTCCACTCTCTGTTACCTTCCGAAATGGTTGTTAATGGAGCTCTCTACACTCTTTCTGAACTATTGGTTTTTCCTCTTAGTTGCTGATTATTTAAATCCTCCCAGCTCCATTTTCATATCCACTGCTCATCTGCCATTAATCTACAGTAGCTCATTTCTCCTATTCAGACTCTTCATTTCAATTCTTGTAACGTTCCATCATCTTTCTTTCTTTCTTTGGAGCCCGGAAGAGAGTGCAGGCCGGTTAAAATGAAAATATACTTTTCAGATTTTTTACTCGCCTAATTATTTTATTTTAAGTGAAGCCGAGACATCAATCAGACCGTCCTCTAAATCCCAGTCACATCTGCTGCTAAATGAAAATATCAGTTATTCCCTCCCGTTCTCAGCCTACCTGATTTTAAGCAGTGTTACTGCAAGAATTATTAAGAGTTCAGGCATGTCCATGATCTTATTTGAAATGCTCTTGCAAACAAGGCCAGAGCAATGCTGCTGAAATCCTAATATAGCTCATGAAATATCATTAACCAATGGGGTGAGTGTATCTCGGTTGTTCAGAGCAGGCTGTCAGAAGCCCATGAGGTTACAAGTGAGGACTGACTGAAAAACAAAGAAGATCAGTATACAGAAATAACAAGGGAAGGAGAGATGCTGCATGGTGTGTCAGGATTCTTGGAGTCTAATTCGCTCCCAGTCCTGAGACTGACTGAGATTTTTTAAAAAGGGTGTCATATCTGAAGTGGTAACTGGCAAGATGATTAGTATGCCATTGATGTTATTGTTGGTCATTATAGGACAAATTTTCTATAAAAGGGCCTGGTTCATATACTTATCCGGCCACCGTTCCAAATCATTTGGGTCCCATCTGCATAATAATAATAATAATAATAATAATAATAATAATAATAATAAATTATTTGTACCTCGCCCATCTGGCTGGATCTCCCCAGCCACTCAGGCTGGCTTCCAACAAAGATTAAAAATACATTAAAATGTCACACATTAAAAACTTCCCTGAACAGGGCTGCCTTCAGATGTCTTCTAAACGTCAGGTAGTTGTTTATCTCTTTGACATCTGGTGGGAGGGCGTTCCACAGGGCGGGTGCCACTACCAAGAAGGCCCTCTGCCTGGTTCCCTGTAGCTTCACTTCTCGCAGGGAGGGAACCGCCAGAAGGCCCTCGGAGCTGGACCTCAGTGTCTGGGCAGAACGATGGGGGTGGAGACGCTCCTTCAGGTATACATTTAAAGCATGATTATACTGTTTTAACAGTCACGGCTTCCCCAAAGAATACTTGGAACTGTAGTTATTAGGAGAACTGCATTCCCTTCCCAAAGTTCCATGAGAAGTGGCCTTGGTTGTTTTCAAAAAGTAAAGCATAAAAGCAACAATAATCCAGTCATGGAAATGCAAATTAACCAAACTAAAAATCAGTCGTGCTCCTGTGTTAAGTGGCTTTTTCTGGTGGCTGGTTGAAACAGTTTCATTTGGCTAGTAGCAGATGATACTATTAATACTGTCTATATTGTCAGATATGTGGGAACTGTAATTAAACGAACTAAGGATTTAAATTGTTGGATTTTAAAAAACTCTTTGTGGTGTTTTGTTGTTCTGTTTTTAACATGTTGTGATTGGCCCTTTGACCTTTTGGTGAAGGGTGGGATATAAATACTGAAAATAAAATAAAATAAATAATAAAACAGTAGCAAATACTTTTTAAAATTAAAAACAAAACAAAACAGTACTAGTAATCAATACACCAACCAGCACATAATTAATTGCCTACAGAAGCCAAGAAAAAGGATGCTTAGCTAATCTTTGGGACAAAGAATTCCTTTACTTAATTGAGACTCAACTGCATACTCATATACTTTACTCTCTCATTTCCATCATTTATGATGGCACGGCCGTACTTTCCTATTCTCACTCCCATCAATGAAAGGAATTACTGATGTTCTCCACTTTATGCATAAATATTCTGCAATATTACAAAATTTACACAAGAGCAACAAAGAGTCACATTCCAGCTTAATGTCTGCTGTTTTACTCTGACATATCTTTAACCAACGTTCTCTTGCTTTTGGACAATTCTGTGTGTCGGGCCCTAATCAAACAAGCCAAGCACAAGACTTACCATCTGTAAATATTTATTTGGAAGTAAGAAGCATTAATTTCACAGGGCTTAGTAAGTTTGTTTAGAATTGTAGTTTTAGTATTTTGTGTAATCTGTGCACATAAACAGGTTATTCCCTGTGACTTCTTGCATCCTACTTCAGTGTGTCAATGTTCCTGCAGGTTCAATGTATTTGCTCCCAAGTGTGCATGCAGTCACAGGAATAAGTTATGAGGTAATGTTAAATAAAGGAATGGAGAATCAAATGGGCTGTGATACTTCATGAATTATTGCATTTAGCGTGAATGATTTTAAAAATGCCAATAGCCACTGTTGGGTGTGGGGCAAGCAGGATTGGAGCTCCACCATAGTCCTAACACATACACAGCTGCTATTTGCATTTGGAGAAATTTGACACCAATAGACAAGTACAGCTGCCGCCGCCATTCCATTTCTCCAACAAGGCCCACTGCCATGATGATGCCTGTCCCAGTGCTAGGCAGTTGGGCTTGGGAGCTGCCATTTAAAATTCCCACAATGCCTTAGGATGCTGCTGAGTTGTATGTTCATTTATATAATCCAGATTATGCACGGCTGACGAAGCCCAGTTGGGCGAAACAAGGAACTATCCTGGAATCCTTGTCTTATTTTCTGCATGTGTCATACTTTACAGTTTTTCATCTGATACCTACTTACAAGGAACACTAGAATTCTCAAAAGCATCGACACGGGGAACACTACAGTGGTACCTCGGGTTACATACGCTTCAGGTTACATACGCTTCAGGTTACACACTAACACTAACCCAGAAATAGTGCTTCAGGATAAGAACAGAAATCGGGCTCCGGCGGCGCAGCGGCAGCAGGAGGCCCCATTAGCTAAAGTGGTGCTTCAGGTTAAGAACAGTTTCAGGTTAAGAACAGGCCTCCGGAACTAATTAAGTACTTAACCCGAGGTACCACTGTACAAGATTGATAATAAGCATTCTACATCGTGGTCATTGCTAATATAAGAACTGAACAGACTGTATCTCTTGATCAATCCGTTGGACGTTAATCTCTCAGTATATGTTCCATTCATATGGTAATTTGGTCTATGGAATTACATATTGTGACATGATATGTTGAATTGTTCTTGAAATAGAAGTTATACTGTTACATCGCGTGTGTCGTTGCCAGTATTGCATTTACATAACAAAAGGTTCAGCAGTGTTTTGTAAGGACCTCTCACAGCTGGAACTGGCTCTGAGATCAGTTCTTCCTGCCCCCCAAAACTTTTATTACAAAAATCAAGGGTGTGTGTGTGTGTGTACACACACACACACACACACACACACACACACACACACACAGAATGTAGATACACAAACAGGGCAGATGCATGAACACACAAGCAGCTTGGCCTTCTCAAAGTGGCCTTTGGCAACTCCACAGCCTCTCATTTACCTCTCAGGGCTGTTGTGAGGTAAAGCTCCATGGGGGTGCACACAACAATTCCCTCTTGGGGTACAATGAGAGGAAGAAATCGAAATGCCCTCAGCATTCCATTTTAGGAAATCATTTCTTTGCATTTTTAAATAGGTATTTTAATCTCTCTCTCTCTCTCTCTCCCCCTCCAGAATCTGCAAATGGATTCCACCGGATTGAAATTCACGGCATGTAGTGCCCTGAAAGAAAATATTATGAAAATGATATACCGGTGGTACATGACCCCAGTCAAGCTTGCTAAGATATATCACCTGTCTGATAATAAATGCTGGAAGTGTAAAGAGGCGGAAGGGACGTTCTTTCATCTCTGGTGGACATGTCCGAAAGTGAAGGCCTTTTGGGAAATGATCTATAATGAGTTAAAAAAGGTATTTAGATATACCTTGCCTAAGAAACCGGAGGCCTTCCTTCTGGGCATTGTAGACCAGAATGTGTTAAAGAAGGATAGAACTTTTTTTATGTATGCTACAACAGCAGCAAGAATTCTCATCGCAAAGTGTTGGAAGACACAAGATTTACCCACACTGGAGGAATGGCAGACGCAGTTGATGGACTATATGGAACTGGCGGAAATGACTGGCAGAATCCGAGACTTGGGAGAAGAAAAAATGGAAGAGGACTGGAAAAAATTTAAGGACTATTTACAAAAATATTATAAGCTGTATGAATGTTAAGAAAATGCACTTTTTAGGAAATATTAGCCCCAGCAATGGTAATTAGGTGAAATTAAAATTAAGGCACAAGAAAAGAGAGGTGAAATTAAGAAAAATCTTTATTGCATTACGTCTTAATCACAATATATAAGATCATGGTCACAATAACTTTGACTTTGGTAACATGAAATTGAAAGATACAATAATGAACTGAAAGATACAATAAGTAATGAAATAAGATAATAAATAGCTGAAGATTTTGTATTATGAACATTGGGTTATAAATATATTGAAAAGGGTAACATGACAAAATGAAAGATACAATAAGTGATGAAATAAGATAACAAAATGCTGAAATTGGTATTATAAATAACGCAGATTCGGGAAGATGTGGGGAAGTCCAAAAGATTCTGTAAAAGAAATATGATTTATGAAACTTTTGTATTTTATTCTTTGTTCTTTTTTATTCTGTAAAATTAATAAAAATATTTAAAAAAAAAAAAAAAAAACAGAATCTGCAAATGGATTAAGCCCCCTGAGAGATTGTTATGAGTTTTATCAAAGTTTTGTCTAATAATTATGAGATTTGCACTGGGCTGCTGCAGACCGATCAGACCCACTTACCATAATGATACTACTAAATAATGAGCGTTCAAGTGGGTCTTATTAGCTATGAATCTATTAAAGAATCAGTACGCATCTCATACTCTATTACTGGGGAGGGGGAGGGGAAGAAGGTGGAAAGAGAACAGTTGCTGGGTAAGGTTTATTTTTATTATTATTAATTTCATTTAAATCCAACAGAGCACTTTCAGACCATCGTCTGGCTTTGTGGACTTCCAGGTGTGCACATTAAAGCAATTCCCTCCCCGCATTAAATGGTTGAAACAAGTTTCTAATAAATCTCCAACAAAATACGCAGTAACCACTTTTAACAACCAGTTTGTTGGAGTGTTAACAGCCTGTTAGCTAACAAACTGGTCATTAACTGGTGCTAACCTTGGCTTTCTTGTTTAAATAATCCCTCAGCATCAGACCCATTCCCATGGGAATCCCCATTCAAAAAAAAAAGGGGGGGGAGGAGATGGTGGAAGAAGAAAAAAACAATCCCTTCCCTCATTTTGTTTCTCTCATTGAGTTTCTTTCCTTAACAATCAGATTTATTTCTCTTGCCCAATTGCTTTCTTTCCACCAGTTGCTATTGACCCCAAGGGTCCGAAACTTGTGTTTGTCTCCTTTTTTGTTATCCGACAGAATCATGCAGCCAACTCTCTCTATTTTCACTGAATTAGGTGATAATCCTCAAGAGCTTAATTAAAAGTGTGGAACACGAAGCCTACATAAATGGATGCATTTCAGTCAAGTGAATTTTGGCTCCTTTTTACATGCCTTCTTCTTCGTTTCCAATCCTTTGGGATTTTGCCATCTTTTGTTCTTCTTGTTACAATCCAGAACTTTTAACAACACATGGCGAGAAATGAGCAAGGGGCCATATGTACACTGTTGCTGACCCCTTATTTAGAAAGTACCATTGCTGCTTCCTAGACTAATGTAGCGGCGCAGCTCTTCAAAGATACTATACTAGGGGGAAATAGTTACAGATAGGGGGAAATAGTAGGTTTTTGCACAGTGAAATTGATGTTTGCTCTGTGTTTTAGGGAAACCTAAAAGGTCTTTGTAATGAGTCTTGGCCATTGGCAATTCACACGAATATATATATTTAAAAGGACACGAGAAGTCAGCCTTTTATAGCAGACGCCTCTGCTGTACTGCATGTAAAGTGCAGTAATTCAGTTGGAACTCTTTGCCTGCGAATGGATGAAGTTTGCTTTGTTCTGTATTCAACACGCAGGATAAACACAGATGGTCATTTACGGAGCAGTAGCGTTCTATGGAAGTAGCTGGAGGACAAATTGCAATGTTTTCTTGCTTCCTTGGAATGGTGCTCAGTACATGCCTATGGTGCTGGTAACATTTTCCTGACTATGTGGGCGTGCTAGAGACAGCCAGATCCCCATTTGGCTATCAGGTGTCTACTCCATTAATCCAGCATGCGTTAAATAGCTGTTTGTGTTCACTCCTAAGAGGTTCAGCTGCAGTCCTGTGAGTGTGATGGTCTAAAAAGCAAAGACTGATAAAGAATACTGACTGATAACTGGTGGCCCATAGATGCTACCTATAAACAACAACCCTAGATTTTGCTGGCTAAGGGAAAAGATCTGTTTCAGCCATGTCCAGCAAGTTGAAAGACAACAAAGCAGGGAGCCGGAGGAAGGAATGCAGCAGTGAGGCAGTCCCGCTCCCACACCAGTGCTGGAAACAGTGACTTTTTAGTTTATAAAAAAGGCAAGTAAGAGGGTTGTTGTTGTTTAGTCATTTAGTCGTGTCCGACTCTTCATGACCCCATGGACCAGAGCACGCCAGGCACTCCTGTCTTCCACTGCCTCCCGCAGTTTGGTCAAATTCATGTTGGTAGCTTTGAGAACACTGTCCAACCATCTCGTCCTTTGTCTTCCCCTTCTCCGTGTGCCCTCCATCTTTCCCAACATCAGGGTCTTTTCCAGGGAGTCTTCTTTTCTCATGAGGTGGCCAAAGTCTTGGAGCCTCAGCTTCAGGATCTGTCCTTCCAGTGAGCACTCAGGGCTGATTTCCTTCAGAATGGAGAGGTTTGATCTTCTTGCAGTCCATGGGACCCTCAAGAGTCTCCTCCAGCACCAGAATTCAAAAGCATCAATTCTTCAGCGATCAGTCTTCTTTAATGGTCCAGCTCTCACTTCCATACATCACTACTGGGAAAACCATAGCTTTAACTATATAAACCTTTGTTGGCAAGGTGATGTCTCTGCTTTTTAAGATGCTGTCTAGGTTTGTCATTGCTTTTCTCCCAAGAAGCAAGCATCTTTTAATTTCGTGACTGCTGTCACCATCTGCAGTGATCATGGAGCCCAAGAAAGTAAAATCTCTCACTGCCTCCATTTCTTCCCTTTCTATTTGCCAGGAGGTGATGGGCCCAGTAGCCATGATCTTCGTTTTTTTGATGTTGAGCTTCAGACCATATTTTGTGCTCTCCTAGAGGGTAGGGACAACATTATACAGTATTGGGTGTGGAGCAAGAGCTAGAAAGATTTTTTATTTCTCTATCATACCACAACACCTGCGGTATCCAATGAAACGATATGTTGGAAGATTCAGGATGAAGAAAATACCTCTTTACACAATGCATAGTTAAACTGTGGAGGTTGTTCCCATGGAATGTAATCCTAGATGGCTTTAAAAGAGGATTAAGAGACATTCACGGCAGATTAGGCTCTCAGTGGCCACTAGGCATGATGACTATGCTGTGCCTCCACTTTCAAAAGTTACTGGGGATCACAAGTGGGGAGAATTCTGCTGGTGGATTTCCTATGGGCCTCTGGTTGCCCATTGTGAGAACAGATGCTGGACTAGATGGCTAGATGGGCCATTGGTGTGATCAGGCAGATCTTATGACTAGACATCAGACTTGGAGGGAGAAGGGGAGAAGAAGGAAAAATGAGGGCTTCCTCTAAGGCAAGAAGTATGGTAAATAAGAGATGAAAGGGTGGCAAGTCTCCTGGAACTTTAGTAGTTGTGTAGAAGAGGGCATTTCAGAAGCTGCAGCTTGCACAACAAGCCCTGAATTTGTTCTTCTTGTACAATAGCCCCACAACACAACACAGGGGACTCACTGTGAGATACTTATCAAGTTTGAGGGAATGGAGAAAAACCTGGATCACGAGGAGCTACAGTTGGAAGGGGTAATTTAGAGAGACTGTCTGTGCACATAGACATATTTGGTTGTACACACACACACACACACAAACACAACACTTTGGATCCAGGCTGCATAATTTCAGATGCTACACAGAACTGGTGCCCTAACTCTGATTTCAGTTGCGGTGTCCATCTGCTTATTAGATACAGTGGCATCAGAATTCTCAAATGGCATTTTCAGCGGCATTTTCAAAATGCTCAGTAGTAGTCAATGAACATCTTCCACAAAGAGGCGTTAAAGCATCTCCCCAGATCAGACTGGCTGGGGGTGATGTTTTGTGGTGGATGGGTTCTGTTTTGACTTTTTGAGATTAGGTTCACTTGCACGAGTCTTCTGCTCTGCACTCACCAAGATACGTCCACCTTGTCGTCTGCTAACAGCAGACTTTGGCTTGACATCATCCTCCAGATTGATGCACCATTTCATTTCATTTATTGATTGCATTTATTTCTAGAAGGTTACCGGAATGGGTAGGCGTAAGGCAGCAGGGTGCCCTGTGGGTGGGCTCTGAAGTGCCCGTTTCTACGCCTGCACCATGGCAAGCTCTCTGCTGCCTCCCCACATCCCTCCCAGTGACTGGCAGCTGCATGTGGCACTGGGAAGTCAGGTCAACAGTGACGCCTCACCCATACCTCTTCTCTGGCCACCACTGTTTATATCCCATCTTTCCTCCAAGGATCTCAAGGCAACATACATCATTCCCTCCCTCCCCCAATATACCTTCACAACAACCCCAGACATTTACCTTCACAACAACCCAAAGAGTTAGGTTAGGCTGAGAAATACTGGCCTGCAGTTTACCAGTAAGCTCTGTGGAGATTTGAACTTTGGTCTCTCTAGTCCTAGTCCAGCATTCTAGCCTCCACTCCAAACTGGCTATGGCGTAGTAGACATTCACTTGTGTTTAAAACCTACCATCAGTAAGAAAAGAAATAGTGTCCTAGATCTTCGGAGTACATGCACGGCAAACAAATGACAGAGTTCAGTTTAGAAACCAGCAGCATCTGATTCATGGCTCTGTACGGTGGTACCTTGGTTTACGAACTTAATCCGTTCCGGAAGTCCATTCTGAAACCAAGGCATGCTTTCCCATAGCAGCGGGGGTCTCAATTTACAAATGGAACACACTCAACAGGAAGCGAAACATGTTCTGCTTCCATGGCAAAGTTCACAAACCAAAACACCTACTTCCGGGTTTGCGGCGTTCTTAATGCAAGTTGTTCAGAAACTAAGCTGTTCTTAAGGTACCACTGTATTTAACTGGCCATCACTGTCTTCTCTGGATATTGTGGAGCACTAAATCTGAGGGTAGGAAGGTCAGGTGGTCCCAATAAAGCATCACCTGTGTCTTCCCCCTTGCTATGGTACAAGAAATACCATATTTTTTGCTCTATAAGACTCACTTTTTCCCTCCTAAAAAGTAAGGGGAAATGTGTGTGCGTCTTATGGAGCGAATGCAGGCTGCGCAGCTATCCCAGAAGCCAGAACAGCAAGAGGGATTGCTGCTTTCATTACGCAGCGATCCCTCTTGCTGTTCTGGCTTCTGAGACTCAGATTTTTTTTTCTTGTTTTCTTCCTCCAAAAACTAGGTGCGTCTTGTGGTCTGGTGTGTCTTATAGAGCGAAAAATATGGTAGGTATGGTGTTCTTATTATTGTTTTGTATTGACTCATTTTGCAGTTTTTCTGTTTGTAGATGATGGACCTTCTCTTTCCAGGTTCCCTCTGCTTTCCTAATAATTCTCTCCTTTGGTGAGTCAAAAATTATAACTTGGCACATGACTCAGGAAAGAGAGGAAGGCAAACCTCTCTCTCCTCTCTCCCCTCCATATCGAATTGACAGTGGGAGAAGAACCTTGAGTTACGTGCTTTGCAGCAGGAGTTCCGCATTTAGTCGCTGCCGTTGCTTGACTTGGCTAGAGTGGATGTTCCTGGCTATTTCGGTCACTCCTCACCTCTGCCTGCGAGATCCATCAATCACTTTAATTATAATGGAACATAGAGCCAGCAACTGAAGGAGAAAAATCAACCCAATCTGAAGAGCAATCTTTCTTGATGAATTCTCCCCCTAAATCGAAACAATTCGCTGGGTAACCCAGCTGGGGTTCATATGCTTTTGATTACTGTGGGCTATTTAGCTCTACAAAATGACATGCTGCTTAATGGACTTTTAATGGTTATAGGTTTCTCTCTCTTTCTCTCTCTTTTTTTAATGAGCTTCACCAGTTTGTTACTAATGCCCTGTGGAAATCTGGCCCTTTGCCAGATCTGATGTTACAAATGTTCTGGTTTCTCCGAGGCATAAACGCAACCAACATGTGGAAGTGGGTGTTGCTGACTGCACTCTAATGCCATTAAAAAGACGGAGCAAAATTGTGTACCCTGCAGTCCTACAAATTACATTGTCTTTGAGAGCACAGATAACACTTCTCAGCTGAAGCCGTGTTCATGGGCTCACCTTTGGAGGAATGCCAAGGCACATGGGCCGAGACTGGCTCAAAGACCATAGCCTCCTCCCCCTGTTACTGTACTTGCCTCCTAGGTAGCTGCATCACATGAAGGTTTTATTGGACTAGCAGGGTCCAATCTTGCTGATGGACATGATGGACTAATAATAATAATAATAATAATAATAATAATAATAATAATAATAGTAAGGTATCACAGATGCTAGCTTATAATGAGAGATGGGCAACTCTGTCCATTTTGGTTTCCCCACTACTCATCTCTTTTCCCGTTCTTAAGTTCCATTTGCCACATATCTGCATCAGTTTGCATTTTTTTAAAAAAAGTTATCATGAAAACGCATCAGCATTTTAGTGCTCATCTCCCCTAATATGCACATTTTGGAAGCAATTCCCACTAATAGAATGTATTTTTCATTTGTTATTTTCACGAATGTATACATCATAAGCACACTTCCCCTCAATATGTACCCTTTTTTGGGAGGGCAGGAGAATTGCGTCACAAGATTCGGAGAAGCGCAAATTTTAAAGGATGGCTGTGGTTTGGTCTGCATGTTGTTTCAGAGAGTGTGGATGGTGTAGGTTTACACTGAAATGTTAACCAATCCAGATACACCTCCGCCTCTACTTATGATAGACAGCTAGCTACCGTGCGAGGAACTTCTCTATGTGAAGGTGGCCCCAGAGTCTGGGAGAGGAAGTCCAAAATGATTGCCAAGGGGTAGAAACGTGTTTGCTGATCTTTCAGAATATAGGATTCACATGGCTGAGAGGAAACATGAGGCTGATTCTAAGTGGGGAAGGAAGCAGGAAACAGTCAGTGCTGGCGAGGGAAAATTGAAAAACTAAAGGCCCCCATCCATTGACAGATGGAGATGGGGAAAAGGTTTGATGCAGTTCATATTTAAAGGTGAATCTAATTTGCACTTACTTGAAACAATATGTTAACCGAAATGTTGAGATCCTTTGAAATTTGCACTTTTCTGAATTTTGCAATGTAATTATCCAGCCTCGTTATACCTGAAAAAAGAAGTTAAAGCATATACCAGAATAAACTGTGCATCAAAATGTATATATTAGTGAAAATAACATATAAAAATGCAGTCTACTGGGGGAAAGTACATTGCAAAAATGTGCACAATCGCTCAATGTGCATATAAAATGTGTATATGAGAAGCTGGCACTAAAATGCTGGTGGATTCTCATGAGCACTTTAAAAAAAAAAGCAAGCTGATGAGAAATTTGGAAAACTGAATTGTAAGACTGGAAAAATTAAAACTGAGAAAAGCCAAATTTGACAAATTTGCCCATTCCTAGTAGCACATGAAAAAGTAGCACAGATTTGCCCATTCCTAGTAGCCCATTGAGAGTCCCACGGACTGCAAGAAGATCAAACCTCTCCATTCTTAAGGAAATCAACCCTGAGTGCTCACTGGAAGGACAGATCGTGAAGCTGAGGTTTAAGTACTTTGGCCACCTCATGAGAAGAGAAGACTCCCTGGAAAAGAAGGGGACGGCAGAGGACGAGGTGGTTGGACAGTGTTCTCAAAGCTACCAGCATGAGTTTGAGCAAACCGGGAGGCAGTGGAAGACAGGAGTGCCTGGCGTGCTCTGCTCCAGGGGGTCACGAAGAAGCGGACACAAATAAACAACAACAGTAGTACATGAATATAGAGCTGTGCCTTTTGGTTTGACCAGTAATTAGCCTTTCAAAATTTGGATGTGCAAAGGCCAAGCCAGTGGTGTGAGGTGAGAGATTTGAGCTCAGGGTGTAACTGCAGAATTTTTAAGAAGTTTGTATGAACTGGGTTGGTGGAGCGGAGGAACTGGCTGCATACCTGTTTTTCATCCTTTTGTTATTTTGTTCTGCTTAAGTAAATTTTCTTCCCAGAATGCAGAATCTGCATGCTTAGATTTCAGAATGTAAAAGGCCTGTTCCTTTCTCTTATTTATTGAGCTTCCTCTCGCCTCCTCTCAGCCTTCCCCGGTCCCCTCACACTTCTGTATACTATGACTTTATCTGTCAGGAAAAGAAATAGTCCGTCACTCAGTTATTTCCATGACTAATATTCTGTGACTAAATATGGCGAGTCCTTCAGCTCAGCAAAAGCACGCTAATAAAGTGGAACTAGAAATCCTCTCAAGGAGCGACAGAAGGGAAGCTGGACGGTGTCTCTTGCTGGATTGCCCGCAAGAGCCTCTAAGATCTTTGTTTGTGTGCCACTTAGCTTGAGCAATTTCTTTGATCAGTACTCTTCAATGTTCTCAGACTTGGACACCACCTTTAACCCCCAAAATGCATTTGGGGGCCTATTTTTTGCCATTATATCTGTATAGTGGTGATGCTGGGGCTGCAATGGGACGTGGGAAGGCAAGGCAAGAAAGGAAATCAGATGCCACAAGCCTTTATATGTAAATGGGGCAAACTTGGGAATATAAAAGCATTGCCATCCGACCCAATCATACTTATCCCTGTTCCTGTGGGAGAAAGGTTGCCAGCTTTTTTTCCTGGGCAGCGCTCCTGTGCCTTTAACACAGACATAAGGAGCAGAATTTCAGGAGATGATTCTTTCCCCATCACAGTATCTGCAGACTAGGAAAATGTAATTGTTGAATTTTTGTTGGCTATGCGGATATTAGCGCAAGGGTGGGGAAAGTTGGACCTGGTTGCCAAATCCTATCTTATCGTGAACCCTCAGAAGTTGGTAAAATTACTAAAGAATCATGGCAAGAAAAATTGACGCACTATGCAGAACTGGCAAAACTGACATATAAGCTACGGGACAAGGATAACTGTGACTTTAACGGTGAATGGGAACCCTTTACAAAGTATCTGAAGAAGCAACAAAGCGAACTGGACTCCTTGGCAGGTTTTGAATAAACACTCAGAAACTTTTTATTGATAGTAATCAGCTAAATAGCTTGAGGATCTATACAACTTTGTAACATGGAGAAAACAGCATTCTTAGAGAAACCAAAGACTGGAACTGAGGGAAGTCGGGGGGTGGGGTGGGGGTGGGTGGGTTTTGTGTGGGAGGGTGGGGGAGGGAGGAAAAATGGGGGAAAAAACAAGGATGATATGTTTTTGGATAATATGTCTTGTTATAATTTTGAATAATAAAAAAGAGAAGTTGGTAAAATTATTTAGTCTTAAAATATAAACTACGTACCCTCCCTGATCCCACCTCTAACAGTGTAAGGCTCATTATGAATTTGTAGGGACTGAAAACACTGCAATTTAGTCCTTGGCGTCTCAAACTCTACATTTCTCTGGCAGAAAAGAAAGTGGTAGGGCAAAGCAGGAATATAATTTTGGATAACGTTGAGGGGTTAATAAAGAAGTGAAGCTGAGAAGGAGAAAACGACTGCCTTGATAGTTTTGGGAAGTGGGGAATATGCCAACTTAAAAAAACAACAACACAACCTCCTTGTATAGATTTTTCCATTACTTTTCCATATTGCTCTCAGAGGGCTACTGTTTGGGATAGCCCATTTGCTTTGTGGCTGAACCCATAAGTCTTTTCTAAATCCCTTCACGTTGCGAAGCCATAAAGCGAGGACACCAGCCGTGCTGCTGCTTGCAATTCCCAAGATGTCCAGAGAGATGGTAAACAAAAGTCTTTTGTACCATGTGAAATAAGCTTCTTGCGCTCCTCTGCACAGCCTCTTGTCATAAGAGTAAGTCATGTGTATCAAAAGCCCTTTAGATGCCAAAGTTTGTTTTCATATCTAGCCAGCTTTCTGCTGAAGTCCCTTTGTGGCGTGGCAATGAAAATATTTGTTTATATTTGAACAGCGCTGCGGTTGTGATACAGGAACTGTTTCAGTGAATGGAACAGCTATTTCCTAAAGAGCTTTCTTTGAAAACATTTTCGCTGGCCTCTTCCAACTGTCAACGGATTTTGACTCCTGTTTACACTAAAACAATAGGAGGCCCTCCATAAATTAATATGTTGGAAACACTCGTGCCTGAGAGTGATATATATATATATTCTCTCACACTGATTTATTCCTTCTGGCCCTGTCCTTTTATCACTTACCCCCTTTCTGTTGTGTTATAAATTTAAACTCCCACATTTTGGCTAGTGCTGCTAAAAGTAAAACAATTGACCATTTAAACTTCATGTCACTATAGTGGCAATTTTGCTTGAAAGTCTGGATGCGCGGTTGTGTCAATAACAGTTGCCTAAGCAAATAATATGCTTATGCAAATAATGTGCTTATGCAAATAATTTGCTTTACTACCAGCCCTCTAACCAGAGGGTTCTTTCAAATAGAGGACTGTCCTCCTATAGTTCTACAAGCAGAGGGCTGGCGTCTGTAAAGTAGGCACCATGGCTGCCCCGCTAGCTTGTGTTGAGAAAAAGAGAGAGAGCTTGAGCACTCAATAAAACCTTAGTAGTAGAACTCTGGATTATGACAGGTTGGGAAGCGGGGGGCGCTGTGGTCCAAAGCACTGAGCCTCTTGGGCTTGCCGATCAGAAGGTCAGCGGTCTGAATCCCCGCGACGGGGTGAGCTCCCATTGCTCTGTCCCAGCTCCTGCCAACCTAGCGGTTCGAAAGAACACCAGTGCAAGTAGATAAATAGGTACTGCTGTGGTGGGAAGGTAAATGGCATTTCCGTGCACTCTGGTTTCCGTCACGGTGTCCCTTTGTGCCAGAAGCAGTTTAGTCCTGCTGGCCACATGACCTGCAAAGCTGTCTGTGGACAAATGCTGGCTCCCTCAGCCTGAAAGCGAGATTAGCGCCACAACCCCATAGTCACCTTTGACTGGACTTAACCGTCCAGGGGTCCTTTATTTTTTAAAAAACCTCTAATAGGTTAGAGCTGTTAGGTTCATGTAAAGTAAAGGTAAAGGGACCCCTGACCATTAGGTCCAGTCGTGGTTGACTCTGGGGTTGCGGTGCTCATCTCGCTTTACTGGCCGAGGGAGCCAGTGTACAGCTTCCGGGTCATGTGGCCAGCATGACTAAGCTGCTTCTGGCGAACCTGAGCAGCACACGGAAACGCTGTTTACCTTCCTGCCGGAGCGGTACCTATTTATCTGCTTCAATAGGGACCCCATCCCTAGGTTCATGTTCTATTTGAGTGGGCTCATCATTGCTCACCAATGTCCTCCAGATGTTTTCAGACTCCAGTGCCCATCAGCCCCAGCCAGCAATTGCCAATGGCCCTCAGAAAAGCCTGTCTCTTGGGTCTAAGCTGGCACCACACTGACCTGCCATTTCTGCCTGCTGAATGTGTCGGGGGGGGGGGGGAGGAGGTTGCTGGTGAAATCCCTCCCTGCGGCTGCCAGCAAAAGTCCCTCCCCTCCAGATGGGATGTTCCAAGGGTGGGGAAGGACTGGTGGGGACTTATGGAGTGGTGGCGCCATTGCTACTTCCACCCTGAGCATAGGGCCGGAATAGAATGTGGTGGTGGTGGGGGGTAGCAACATTGCTTCACCATTCTGGTATTGTTGTTTTTTTTTAAAAAAAAAATTATACTTTTCAGATATATAAATTTCACTGATTTTACAATCATTTTGACATTTTAAAACTTGACTTCTTTCCCCCTCTTTGTACGGTTCCTTAAATTTACCTTTAATATCTTCTACATATCCAAATTCACTT
Organism: Podarcis erhardii; assembly: GCF_964252035.2. Classification (NCBI taxonomy): domain Eukaryota; kingdom Metazoa; phylum Chordata; class Lepidosauria; order Squamata; family Lacertidae; genus Podarcis; species Podarcis erhardii. The sequence continues at coordinate 7,714,852 of NC_138507.1, read as the reverse complement.
AACTTATTTATCTTCTTTAAATATATACTCTCATAAAACTGCAGGTTACTACAATAATCCCGCTAATGTTTTTACCTGTTTGCAAGTTATCTCTAAATATTCAATAAACCATTTCCATTCTTTTATAAAAAGTTTGTTATCTTGATTTCTTATTCTTCCGGCGAGTTTCGCCATTTCTGCATATTCCATAAGTTTTTGTATCCATTCTTCCTTTGCTGGGACTTCTGCTTCTTTCCATTTTTAGGCAAGTAACATTCTTGCCGCTGCAGTTGCATACATGAATAAGTTTCTATACTATTTAGGTAGTTCTGTCCCTATAATTCCCAAAAGAAAGGGTTCTCGTTTTTTTAAAAAAACAAACGTTATTTTAAACATCTTTTTCATTTCATTGTATATCATTTCCCAGTAAGCATTAACCTTACTGCAAGACCACCACATATGATTAAAAAGAATCTTCTTTCTCTTTCCGTTTCCGACACCGATTTGATTTAGATTCAGACATTTTTGCCAGTTTATATTGCTACACTAATCTGGGGCTGGGGCCGTTACACTCAGCTCCTCTGCACCACCAGAACTCCTAGTGTCACAATCTTCTGCTGGCTGCCTGTCACCTGGACTCCCACCAACACATATATTTCAGAGTATACATCCATAGGATTGCATTGTTAGCCTGCTTTGGTCACTAAGCAAAATTTAGCTTTCCCAGGAGGTTTCCCAAATAGCCCCCTTTTGTTCTGCAGGACTAAGAGGAGATGAAATGAGAAGGAGAGGGATGAATTCATTGCTTTGGTACCAAAACAAATATTGCTTGCCCTTTAGTTACCCACTTGTAAGAAATAAGCCTCGAGGAGGACACTAACTCGAGGAGGAAAGTGACTCTGCTAGATGTTAGTCTATCTGTCTTGTAAGCATGCGTATTACAAACTTAATATCATGGGCAGGCCTAATAAATTCCACATTTAGAATTCATTACTGTGAATAATGTGTTTCAAACCAGCCCATTAAATGCATTCAATAACATGTGGTTGCTTATGACAATTGGGATAATGTGATTAGGCAGGTTCATTAGCATTCTCAAACCACTTCCACCTGAGCAGCCCCCTGAGTCTGATTGGGACTACTTTTGGGTAAGTGGGTTGAGGCCTGTGGCTTCATTGTGGCAGACGCTTCAGAAAGCGTGTTCTCCTTCATGGAGAGCACGTGTTGCGGTGGGGTCTGCTGAGCCACCCCTCTGTTACCAGGCAGGGTCTCTAAAGATGGCCTGGGACAGTGATTGGTTCACTGGGTTGCTGGGGTAAAAGTTATGTTGCAATTTTGGTGGGAGGGGTAAAATGTTTAAATACTCTGCACGCAGCCTGGAGCTTTCTCTTTGCTGCGTGCAACGGATCACCCGCCCACCCGCCCTTGAGTAAGGGGTTGTTGCATTGACCTTGCTATGCCTGTCATGGGGTCGTCTGCTTTTGGGGCAGGGGCCTGGTAGGAATTTTGTCCATCTGGCTGATTGGCTGGGCCATTTGGTTTTTGCCTACTGCGTAGCAAATCGTCACAACTTGTAAGGTTGCGGTTAGGCATTGGTTATAAATTGGTGGAGGAGGGTTAGGATAGGCTGGGCCTGCCCCTCCATGGTTGCTGCGGAAAGGGAATTCCGTTAAAGGAATCCTGGGGCTTGCCATCTTTTCGTCCAATCCCTGGAATGGGACTAGGGCCGGCAAGCCTTCGGGGAGCATGCGGATGAGAATTGAGGGTCTGTGGCTCAGCTCCATTTCTCCCCGACTTGCTTTCCCCCGCACTGTCTTTCGGTGGTGCCCGGAAGTCAGTTCTGTCCCCAGGCGGGGGGACAGATAGTCTTAACCAATGCCTAAACAACCACTCACGGTTTTGTATTTAAATAAAGTTGTGGCCAAAATTATGCCAAAAACCTTAAACAAAAATTAAGTGTGCGTTGTGAGTTATTTGGGGGGTGGCTTGGGGACCTCGACACGCAACTAGGTAGCTTTTTAAAGCCCAAACTCCCGTGACACGTCCCACATCACCTTGTCCACCTAACAGAAGTAGAGGATGAGAGATTGGTTGCCCTTCAGCATTCCTTCAGCCAGGACATCTCTCCTCAGACCCAGAACCATTGCCAAGGGTGCTAATCCCATCTCTTGGAAACAAAAAGGTTAACTGTACCCTATTCACCAGCTAAAATAGGTTTCCAAGAACAATAAAATTCAGCTTGAAAGGTGGATGAACGCATCTCTCATCACCCAGGCCTGTGAGGATGCAATAGAAATTCCGGTCAGTCAGCACAGAGGACTCCTCGTGACTGTTTTGCACAAAGGTAAATCAAGCTGGGCTGGGATTGTGTGTGTGGCGTCAGTTTGTGGTGGGGTCTTCATGTGCTTCTGCCATAGGATGCCAGATTCTTTGTTATGTACTGAGTTGAATAGGATCCAAAAGGCAGCAGTCTGATAGGTCCTAGAACAAGAGGGTCCAGAATGCAGCAGTCTGATTGGTCCACAGGAGCCAACCAATCCAGTTCCAGGTGGAAGTGAATCCGCAACCTGATTGGCCTACAGGTGAATCCTGGAATTAGCCAATCACGTGGGGCCCATTGTGTAAATAATGTATATAAAGCAGACATTCTGGGGGAACTTCCATTCCTCCTCACCACTATGAGTTGAATAGGTAAAGGGACCCCTGACCATTAGGTCCAGTGGTGACCGACTCTGGGGTTGTGGCGCTCGTCTCGCTTTATTGGCCGAGGGAGCCGGCGTACAGCTTCCGAGTCATGTGGCCAGCATGGCTAAGCCGCTTCTGGCGAACCAGAGCAGCACACAGAAACACCGTTTACCTTCCCGCCAGAGTGGTACCTATTTATCTACTTGTACTTTGACGTGCTTTTGAACTGCTAGGTTGGCAGGAGCAGGGACCGAGCAACGGGAGCTCCCCATCCACTCTCGACTCCGAGTATATTTCATTCTTCTTGTGGTGGGAGGGCTCCAGTGCTCCCTTGCAAACGTGTACCTTGAGACTCCTCTTATCCTTGCTCCAAGTACTGAGCTGTGAGTCCTCCATCTTCCCTAGTAGACAGGATGGGGTGACGCTTGAGAGGAAGAAAGAGAGATCACTCCTTGCTCTGCCCTGCGCCCCTATGGCCTTTCCTGCCTGACTTCTCAGGCTCTGCCTCTTCCCCAAGTGAGGGACTGGGGCTGTTTATGCAAGTGCATTCTGGGATCGCTGGTGGAGCATTGCCCGAACGCATTTGCCCCTGCTCAGTTGGTTCCTGCAATGCAGGCAGGTGACACAGCTGGAATCCCATACAAGGCCCTGCTGCCACTTCTGTGGGGCCACACAATCTCTGCCTTCATTCTCAGAGGGCATACCCTCCAACATTTCTCCGATGAAAATAGGGACGTCCCGTTCCATAATGATAATTTTAATATTTATACCCTGCACATCTTACTGGGTTGCCCCAGCTACGCTGGGCAGCTTCCAACATATAGATAATAATAATAATAATAATAATAATAATAATAATAATAATAATTTATTTGTACTCCACCCATCTGGCTGGGTTTCCCCAGCCACTCTGGGCAGCTTCCAACATATAGATAATAAATAATAATAATTATTATTTATTTTTATGGAATATTTTATGGAATAATTTATTTTAATGGAATATTTTATGGAATATTTTATGGAATATTTTATGGAATAATTATTTTATTTTTATGGAAGCCGCCCAGAGTGGCTGGGGAAACCCAGCCAGATGGGTGGGGTACAAATAATAAATTATTATTATTATTATTATTATTATTATTATTATTATTATTATTATTATAATTTATTTGTACTCCACCCATCTGGCTGGGTTTCCCCAGCCACTCTGGGCAGCTTCCAGCAAAGATTAAAAATACATTAAAATGTCACACATTAAAAACCTCCCTATGAAAAATCTGTATCGGCTAGTAAAAAAGTTATCAAACATATCTGTTAATGGCTTAAATTTGCAGCTGTGAGCTGAGTGTGTGTGCCACAGTTTGATCCAATGCACTAATAATAATAGTAGTAATAATAATAATAATAATAATAATAATAATAATAATATATTATTTATACCCCGCTCATCTGGCCGGGTTTCCCCAGCCACTCTGGGCTGCTTCCAACAGAACATTAAAATACAATAACCTATTAAACATTAAAAGCTTCCCTAAACAGGGCTGCCTTCAGATGTCTTCTGACATTTGGTGGGAGGGCGTTCCACAGGGTGGGCGCCACTACCGAGAAGGCCCTCTGCCTGGTTCCCTGTAACTTGACTTCTTGCAGTGAGGGAACCGCCAGAAGGCCCTCGGCACTGGACCTCAGTGTCCTGGTAGAACGATGGGGGTGGAGACGCTCCTTCAGGTATACTGGACCGAAGCCGTTTAGGGCTTTCAAGGTCAGCACCAACACTTTGAATTGTGCTTGGAAATGTACTGGGAGCCAGTGTAGGTCTTTCAAGACCGGTGTTATATGGTCTCGGTTAAATAAAACATTAAACTAAAAAAAACCAATAACACTTCCCTATACAGGGTTGCCTTTAGATGGCTCAGGAGTTGGATAACATACCCTCTAACATTTCTGCAATGAAAAGGGGGACATCCAAGGGAAAAGCAGGGCATTATGGGATCAAATCAGAAACTGGGATGACTTCTCTAAATCAGGGATGTTGCTGGAAAACAGGGACACTTGGAGGGTTTGAGAGTGATGAGCAGAGGGAATGCTGCTGCCGTTTTCAGGGGAGCTACCAGGCCTTCTGAGCATATCATTCATTGGTTCAGGGATGCCAACCTGTGCCAAAGATTGAGGGGCCCCAGCATCGCACGTGTGATGCCATGCGTACAATGTTGCATTGTCAGGAGGAGGCCAAGCATGGCGTGGCTTCAATGGCTGGCCGCTCCTCCTCTCTTGTGCTCAGCCTCTTTCTACGGCAGGAGGAGGAGGAGCTGCCCACGGGATCAAAACTGGGCGAACTAAAGAAGCAAGCTGGGCAATAATTGGAAATGAGGTTTTGGGATGCTACCACAGTCTACCAAAACACTGTCTAATGTTGCTGCTTCATAAAACAGAACTTGCAAAAGCACAAGAAGCACACGAGATCATGCTTAATAACTTCCATCAGCAGTCCTTCCCAAACGTAGAATTCACTCTCTTAACAAACTTTGCCAGTCACTAAGAAGACACCCTGGCATTCCCCATAAGCTAGAGCTATACACTACACTTTCGCAAAGCTCCTTCTTCTTCCCCCTCAACCTGGTTGTACTTTGGACAGAGACTTGCCTGGAGCATGTTTTTGGGGTCTGAGTCACCAAGTTATGGGAGGCATTTTTACTTTAGCTCATGATTTATCCAAAAGTGCTGCGCATTCCTCTTTTGTGTGAAGGAGGTGATGATCTGAAATGTGATTTTGCTGAAAGTAAGAGAAACATGGCAAGTGTTGATTCTATGCGTGATGGCCATAGACTGCATTCGTTCATTCATTTCTTAGATTTATATCCTGAAACCTAAGCGTAGATGTTGTTCCCAGGAGGCTGCCCACCCAGTTACTGACCAGACCAAGACCTGCTTAGCTTCAGCCAGTTGGTGACTTCACGTACCTTCAGAGCATTCTCTGAATTCTAACAATATTAGAAGGGAATCCATGAGGAGAATCAAACATTCTTGCTTACTCATATGTAAATGTGTTTCTATAAACGCAGTGCTAACAGGGTTCCCTTGATGTTCCCAACAGATCCTGTGCCATTTCCTCTTCCCCAGCCCACTGTTGGGGAACGCAGTCATAATTCGACCTTAGAAATCTATTCCATCTTTCACATGGACTGAACTAGTGTTAGAGTTCACCAAGATGTGGCCCTAAAATATGTAATCTCACAGAGGCACTTTTGTACATACGCAAAAGGTTTGCTACTTTTGTACGGGTTCTGCTCCTAGGCTTGTAACAGAAATTTCTCCTGCACAGAAATTTCAGTGATAAACTTTTTCTTGATACAGAACTATGTAGTACACAAGTTTCATCTGCTTAATTTCTGTGTCCAGTTACTGTAGCTTGTAAACCATGCTACAGACACTTTAAGAAGCAGATTATATTGTATTTGGAGAAGTCTCCCCTGCCCCTGAAGTTTGCAAACTGATGTGGAGGAAAACAAACGAGGATCTGAGAGAAACCGAAATTGACAGATTCCTCCACTCCTAGTGGACACATATAGGACTCTGCCATGTGTCTTAGTGTTGCTCCTGTAAATTGGCTCCTAGACCAGAAGGTGTGGATTTTTTAAAAAAATGCCTCTTTCCCCCCTCCCTGCCCAACACAATCAGTAGCGAGTAATTAAGCCTAGCTCCTCGGATGGAGAATTCAGGCAGAGTGACCCCCTCCTAGTCCCCCCCTGCTGTGTAGCTGAGCCTTACAATTATGAGCTTATGTACCTGATATGTGACACTCTGGCATCTTTAGTATGTCACAGGTTGTGACAGATCTGCTGGCAAGGCTTTGCACTGGCTCTCGGTTTTCAGAATTAGGAACAGGAAGAATTTGGAACTGCAGAGGGCAGTAGAAGACCATCGCTGGTGCTGGCAGCTAGCTGGAGGTGAACTGCCCTTCTTAATGCAGACCACCTGTATGGAGTTCCAAGGGTGTCTCCAAAATTATGTAAGCAAAATGACCTTTTCATTTATAGGGGATATGCATTTAGCTTGAGTAAAGGAATTTGAGGGGTGTAGGGGCAGTAGGAATTTCTCCCAAAGAGCTCACTCATTTTTCCCTCATCTCCCTCCAAAAGCCTCTGCTAATTGCTGAAGTTACATGGCTTTAGCAGAAATGTTATAAAGAATTATGTATAATAGATTGTAATTGGATTAAAGGAAAAAATAGTGTTAGAATTTGTAAAGTTAAATGATAGGACAGAAGTTTGAGGAAGATGGAAAGGATTTGCTGAAACAAATAATCGAAGTGGAATTCAAAAAAGGGAGGTGTGAGGAGGTCGCTGAAACAAGCAAAAGAAAGTTAATAACATTGAAAGTATTGGTTGTGTTTCTCTTTTCTTTTTTTTAACTGTTTTTGTTTTATTTTTGTTATGTATATGTAATATTTTTGTTTTTGGGTTGTATTGTATGGTTTTGTTATGTTTAATTCTTTTTCTTTTTTCTTTCTGAAACTTTCAAAACTTTAATAAATATTAATTTAAAAAAAGACCAAAAAGAAAAAAAAGAAAAAAAGCCTCTTCTAATTGCTAGTTGGGCAGTACATTTTCCTCCTGGCTTGCACTCTGTGGCAGGGAGTTGCAAAGGCTTTTCAGAGATCTTTCCCCAGGGTGAAGGCAAGCTTGCAGGCTGCTATGTGAGCCCTGAACCTGAGCAGAAGCCCTCAGCAAAGCAGGTGAGGTGGAAGCAGCGTCCCAACAGTCTGCTGGGATAGCACACCTGATGTATGTGTCTGGCTGGCTGGGGTCATGAGAAGGCATGTGGGAAGCTGAAAGGAAGGAGTTCGAATCAGCGCTCAAGTCTTGCAATGGGGAGCGTGCGGGAAACTTGCCATGCATTCCCTGTTCTTTCCCTTTTTTTTGGTAATCAGATACAAATCTTAAGGTTGCAACATCTGTGTTTCAGGCCTTTTCCAGACTTTCCGTTTGTAAAATGATCCGTGCAGAGTCATTGGCTGTCGTCCAAAGAGCTACTTTAGGTGCACCCAATGGTTTGGGCAGGCCCAATGGGAGTCTGCTTAAAAACTTTCCCCTTTGAAGGCAAACTCCCATGCAGCCTCAGAAGCGGCTTTCCATACCTTCCCCGGTTTCGGAAGAGGTTTGCCATGCCTGCATTCTTGGGGGTCCAAGGCTCCTTTGGGCACTCAGAACTCGCTGTGTGGTTCTTTGGATCCCCATCATTTCCATTTATTGTTAGCAGCCCAGACAACTTCCCTTGAGGTTGCATTCCTGTGGCGGAGATCCTGCTTTTTCTCAGCACTCAAAGAACAATATTTTGTCATGATGAAACCTAGATTCTTCCTCCCAGTTAGTGCATCCATTGTGATGGCTGTCACAGACGCGAGCTATAGAAATTACGTCATGGGCGCCTATTGGCTAATGTCTGTGGTGCAGAATTTTCACGCCACCTGTTTGAAAACGTACAGCTTTCAGCAGAAGTACAAAGACACTGGTCAATTTAACCTACCCAACTTCTCTTTTACCGAAAAGTTATAGCTACATTTATTCTGAAAAGTCTACTATTGCACCGGGGGTGGGGGTGGGAAATGGCATTCAAGCTCTCTGGAAATTCTGATTCCAAGCTGGCTGGTAAACAATTCTGAAAAATAAAATAAAATCTAACTTCAGTAATTATTGGCCAGCCCATGGCAGATAAAGCTGAACATTGTGGCATGTCTTACTGCCAGAAAACGAGGAACTGCTTGTTGGTATATTTAAGTTTGGCATCAGTGCTCAGCACCCTCGGACAGTTGTCATCCAACTGAGCCCACTGGAATTGATCCCATGCCTGGGTGTGCACACCTGGTATTGCTCCTGGGCCATATGCAAAATTTAAATGGTTCCCCTCTGTTGCTGCTGCCAGGTCAGCTAATGGCTTGGGAGAATTGCACATTGCAATCAGGTATTACTAAAATAGGAAAAGGAAAAAGGAAACTGATTGGCCATGCAAAATTTCATGGACCAGCTTTAAATTTTTTTCATGTGCAGATGCACACTCCCTCACACAAAGGAGTGATCTTCCCAGTTCAGTTTCTTGCATGCACATGCACATGCACAGTTGATCATATCTCTCTAACACATGCACACACACACAGTCTGTCTTAAAAAAAACACCTTTGTGCTCCAGCACACCTCCCCATCTGCTGACACCATACATATAAGATAATGCAAAGCACTAGCAGAATGCACTACATATATTGAAATGCGTGTGTACCCATGAATCTCTCAGCCTGGGCCTCTGAATTCCTAGAATTGCTTATATAGGGGAGAAATTGCCAAGACAGGTCCTTAAATGAGATTTTATAAATGAGCTCAGGAAGAGTCTCTTCATAATTTATTCCTGGATGGAGACAGAGATCAAGGTTGCCCCAAGGGGCAAGTCTTATTAGGCCAACTGGCCTTTCCCTTCCCTCCTAATGCCTCTTGCCCATAACTAACAATTCTCTTTGCAAAAGGTTAATAAAATATCAGCCTCATTTTCAAGTTTGCTTTAACACTTTCCTTGCAGACAGAGGGCCAATGCAAGCCAGCTAGTTACTGTACTGTGTTTCCTGAGTCTAATCCTTCTCTCTAAAGCTGAGAACATAAAATAGTTTTTAACAGCATGTTTACCCAAAAGTAACCAATGGGGCTGACTTCCAAGGACCTGGAACATGAAGGGATGGGAAAGAGGCCTCACTTCTCATGACGAATTGCATTTCGTTACTGTTGCCTCTGCTTCAACAGGCCTTGCATGTTTCTGAAGCAATACAAACCCTGCAAACCTGTTTACAAGGAGTGATGAGTGGTAAACACATACAACAAGCAGCAAACTCTTGGCTCAATCATCTTCAATCAGATTTGCAATGTAAATAGAAAAGTCTACATTGGCCTCTCCTTTTTTCCCCACCTAAGCAATTATCAGATGCTTAATCCAAAAGAATCTATATCGGGGTAGGCAACTTAAGGCCCGTGGGCCGGATGTGGCCCAATTGCTTTCTAAATCTGGCCCGCAGACGGTCTGGGAACCAGCGTGTTTTTACATGAGTAGAATGTGTGATTTTATTTAAAATACATCTCTGGGTTATTTGTGGGGCATAGGAATTCATTCATAATTTTTTCAAAATATAGTCTGGCCCACCACATGGTCTGAGGGATGGTGGACCGGCCCATGGCTGAAAAAGTTTGCTGACCCCTGATCTATATCTAACCCAGCTCTTCATGGAACTGCAGATTTGGGGATCTTTCCTGGAGGCAATGGAATACTAGAGGTGTTTTTTATATTTAGAAACACCAGGGTTCCCTTGTTTGATTTGGGGGAATTAGCCTCGACTAACTAATTCCTGTCTTATCTTTTCTTGCTTTAATGAATTAGCAATACAGTACGCACACTGTTTGATATGATGACAATATTTGATATGATGACAAAATAGCAAGCAGGGAACCAATAGCCTTGCAGCTTGAAGCAGCAGTCAGTGGCAAAGCTGCATGCTCCGTTACCGGGGGCGGAGAGCAGGCGGAGGCATGGCTGGTGCCCTGGGGGTGTGTGGTGCGGATCCTGGGGGCGTGGCGTGCTGCCCGCAGGTGTGGCACTCGTTCTGGGGGCATGGCGCCCAGCGCGCATGGGGGTGTGCGGTGCGTGTCCGGGGGGGGGGCGCGTCACGATGGCACCCTACCAGAATAGTGGTCTTGGGGCGGTCCGCTCCTTCCACATCCCCATTCCTCCGCCAGTGGCAGCAGTACTCATATATAAAGGAATTAAAATGCTTAGGGGTTACAAATACACAGGCTACTCACCCCACATTTGCCTGGACCACACACTTTAGCAGTTTCTAAGAGAGAGGTAGAGAGAGAGATACTCTAGGGCAGGTGTTTTAATCCCACAGAACCAAAAGGAGAGTAATTGAATGACGAAAGGGAAAGCTCACCAGCAAATCCTTGGGGTTTGGGGTCTCCCATGAGTTGTAGGTGGGTAAGATCTGAAAGATAAGTAAGAAGATAAGTGAGGAATGGAATCCAACAGTCACCTCTCCTGGGCAAGGTGAGAACACCAGAAAGTGGTTAAACTCAAGCTTGTTAATCATCTTCACTGGTTTGTAGATGGCTAGATGTTGGCTTAGAAGTTCCATGAAAAGTGCAGCAGAACTTCCTTCTCCAAAGCAGGAAGGACAGCTGAAAACCAGCCCTGAGAGTCTTCCATAGTTGCTTAGAAGCCTCCAATATAGTTAAAAATAGAAAAAGGCTCCCTTTTAGAAGACACTACATTGTGTGGCTCCTGCAAAAGGTACCAACTAGCTCCAAACAAAATGACAAACATGGATCAGAGGCAAGGGAATGAGGATGAGAGGGGAGGAGCAGAGAAATCAGAATCACTGCAGCACACATTCATTCATGCTCTATACTCCAGTTACAGATAGGTAGCCGTGTTGGTCTGCCATGGTCAAAACAAAATAAAAAAATTCCTTCCAGTAGCACCTTAAAGACCAACTGAGTTAGTTCTAGGTATGAGCTTTCGTTCTAGGTATGGTATCTGAAGAAGTGTGCATGCACACGAAAGCTCATACCTAGAACTAACTCAGTTGGTCTTTAAGGTGCTACTGGAAGGAATTTTTTTATGCTCTATACTGACGTTCTTGCACAGCCGTGCTCTCTCTCCATCTTGGTACACAACTGTGACTCCTCTGTTGGGAGTGCAGCGGTGCCACACTACTCATGGTGCCAACATTATAATGCATGAAGCTACACTCCGCACTGGGAAGTTCATTAGCTACTTGAATTTCCATATTGTCCTTCAGCGTAAATAGGAATAATGGTCATGACTTGGGTCTAAGTAGGAGTAGATGGAGGTGAGGAACACAGCAGTCCTAAACGCTCTGCTCTCTCCAGTGGTTTTGGATGCTGGGGGGGGGGACTAGTAGCAGTAATTGCCACAGCTCACAGGCACTCAGTTCCCTGTGAGTTCTGTCTTCGCTAGTCATGTCCCTTCTTTGGATCCTAGTCCGTTTTCCAAATGATTTAATTCACTTGAATTAAATAAGAAACTAAAGAGTCCATGCCATTCGGTATGTCAGCAGAACATTCTGCAACAGCCTTGGGTCTCCAGATATTGTTGGACTACAACTCCCATCATTCCTTGCTAGCAGGACCTGTGCTGAGGGATGGAGAGAGGTGTAGTCCAACAACATCTGGAGAACCAAGGCTGTGAATTGAATGAGAAGACCGACCTCCCACAGGTCCACTATGTACACATACAAATAGAAATGGATAAGGAGACTGGAGTAGCTTTACATTAACCAAAGTTCAGCTATAGCAGCCTTTGATGTGCTTTTAGAGAAACACAGCTCCGAAAACACAGCTCTTCCCTGCAGGTGTGGCGAGGAAGGGAAAGCTCAGGGAGCAGCTGTACAAGTTTGTTTTCACATTTCATACTCCGGTGTGCTTTGAAAACACTTTGAAGAGGCAGGGAGAAAGAGAGAGACTGTGGCCGGGGCACCTTGAGAATGTTACGGGGAATATGGACTTTTTTGGGATTGCGCTCCTCCGAGATTTGGGGTTTAATATAAAGGACTATTCAAAGAACCGGCAAAGAGGAACTGAGAGAGACTTAAAAGCCTCTGATGTGAGATCGCCAGGCTTATAGCAGATGGACTGATGGACATTGGTTTGGGGATCGAAACCGGGAAAGGGAGGGTGGGGTTTGATGAATCCAAAGGTTGTATAAATACTTTTTTTTATATTTCTTATTTTGTATTTTTGGTTTGGTATTAATATAAAATTGGGAAATTCGTGGAAGGGAATCTGGGTCGACCTTGGAAAAAGGGTTTAAGTAGAAGGACTAAGGTAAATAAGTTGAAATCTGTTACTAAAAGGATTTAAGCATAACAATGAAATAAGGTAAAAATTGGGGATAAGAACTTGTTGAACTAACATTTGGAATTGGAATACAAGAAGGGGAGGCGAGGGGAAGTCGTGGGAAATAAGGTATAAGAAAATAAGGAATGAAAGTATACTTGTTTTGTGTGTTTTTTGTGTGTTTTTGTGTGTGTTTTTTTTGTCTTTTTGTTTATTTGTCTTATTTGAAACCTCAATAAATATTATGTTAAAAAAAAAAAGAGAATGTTATGGGGAGCTTGTGGATCAGGGATCATTGCTTTAAGGACATTGTGAACCATGTATAGCCTAAGAAGAAGAAGAAGAAGAGTTTGGGTTTGATATCCCGCTTTATCACTCCCCTTCAGGAGTCTCAAAGCGGCTAACATTCTCCTTTCCCTTCCTCCCCCACAACAAACACTCTGTGAGGTGAGTGGGGCTGAGAGACTTCAAAGAAATGCAACTGGCCCAAGGTCACCCAGCAGCTGCAGGTGGAGGAGCGGAGACGCGAACCCAGTTCCCCAGATTACGAGTCCACTGCTCTTAACCACTACACCACACTGGCTCTCGCTAAGCACCAGGTGGTATGTTAATGGGTGATAGGGATGGTGCTGTCCCCTTCAAGTCTGATCAGCTTCATGAAGACACAGCAGATTTAATTTCCCCTGCCTCTCCGCTTCCAACTATTCCACTCTTCTCCCACTTCAGCACTGCAGGATAAGCAGAGGGGGTGGATTTTCAGGGAAAGTTAGACTTTTAAAATGCCTCCCTGCATTTTCAAAACAAGACACGCTTGCAGAACCCTTCAAATCAAGGCAAAGGGACTGCCTCACTGCAGCTTTATTGCAAATAACCAAACTAGGCAGTTCTGTGATTGTGATCTGCTGTGTTTTTGTTTTAAAGCAGGCACTCAGATCAAACTTTTATCGCTTATGGTCAAAGGCCTTTGCAAAAATGCAGACAGGCTTAAAGGTCTACAAACAAATGATATTTGCAATTACAAATACTATAAATACAACATATATATATGAACACTGTAAATAAAAGCCAGAATCAAGGATAAAAGTACAACAAGGGTTTGGGGTTGGGTGGGAAAACAAAGCAATAAAACAATGGTTAAAAAAGCAATAAAACGAGTAACACAGCTAGCGTCAGATCAAGGCATCATCATGTGTTTTAATTGTGCTTAATTTTTGTTTTAATTCTTGTAACCTGCCATGGGATTTTAGGGTGAAGGAGGGGTAAACAGCAACAGCAGTACAAAATGTAAGTGAATTGATGACCAAATTAATCTTTCACCAGTTTGGGTCCCTTCTAATACATTTTGTTGAGATAGAGTACAGGAAAACAATGCAACAGAGTTGCACAATATTTTGTCGGGGCCCTATTCTAACTTGGGGCGTCTTTTGACCTTGCAATTCCACTAAAATTACCCCAAATTACCCTGATACACAACATTATTTGGCCCCAGAACAAATAAAAACTCTGTCTGTATTAGAGTAATGAAGAAAGATTAAGAAAATGGACCATGATGATGTTTTTAGGATGAACTTTGTGCTAAGAGATGAATTGTCACCTGGTGGACAGCACAATGATACGTAATCACGGCAGGCATTTAAACCATCATGATAGGAAGAAAAGAAAACATACCCTAAGTGCACAATTAGGAGGGTAACCCAGTTTTCTATGAATGATGCAAAACTGCACAGAGACCTGTATCACATTAAGGCACTTAGAAAGCTAAAAAGAAACAGATCTAGGAAAGGGTGTGGTATCTTTCTCCTTGTCCAGATAATTGTGAGTCTTTAATCTGAAGGAGGTGGGGGATGAATTAATTGCTTGATTTAAATCAGACAGCACCATTTGCCATTAATTGGTCTTAAAACCTTTGGTCATGGATGAGCCATGCAGAATTGCCTAACCCCTTTCAGCTTCCCCTTTTTGATCCCCAATCTGCCCTCTTTATCTTTCTTTTTAAACAGCTGGAGATTTATTTAATTCACACTAGGATACTGAGTTAGGCTCTTGCTCATCTTAGGGCTTATTCAAACTCACCTTCTGCTCCTCCTTTTTTACAGGCGCAGGTCTGAGCTTTCCCTGCAAAAACTCACTCTTTAATGCTGAATCAAAACAAAGAACAATTCAGATTTCTGTGGATTTCCATTTGCTCCAATTCGGTGGTAAAAGGGCGGATTTTTGTGGGCAAAAAAAAAGCGCTCAGACCCAACGCTTTAAAGTACAAACCTTTGTCTAGAAATATGACATAATAGGAAGTCTGGAGGAGCCCTGAACGTCATCGGCCAGATCGGATATATAATCAAATTTAAAAACTAGCTGTGGTTTCCCCAAAAAAAAATTCCTATAATGTTCTGTTGGCAATTGTCTGTTGGAAAAGCAACATCCAGTGAAGCTGAAGAACGATGGAGGTGCACGATTCTGAAACGTAAATTTTTTGAATTCCAAAGGAAAATAAAGTAGTAGAATGTAAAAGATAGCTGATAACTGAAACTGATTTCACACCGTTTAGATTAATGACAGAAGTGAAAGGTAAATCAGTGCAATGTTTTTCATTTGGCTGATGAACTGCACCAAAAATAACAGCAGCTGTGGTTCCTCAAATGCCAGATTTATCTAAATTTCTCCAGTTGATCAATTAAACCATCAATAAGGCCCTCACTCTCCAATAATCTTTTGAGAGAGGGAGAGAAACCTAGTTAGCGAAGTTTCATTTCCCCCTTTGATCCTCAGTTTGCAACATATCGAAGCCAGTAGTACAAAATTCCTTGGCAAATTGCTGCCAACAAGACAGATCTTTGTAGCTGACTGGTTTCAAAATAAACACTTTTTATGCAGAGAGAGGCAGCTGGAGTCTTCACTAAATAATGAGGATGTATGGCACAAAAGAGGCTGCACATTCCAGCGGCACAAGGGATACGGCCTTTGGAGACTATGGGCAAAGCTGGGAGAAAATTCATATATTAACTGAGAATCAGCTCCTGGAGGGGGAAATCAGTATCGCATGTGATGCCACTACTCTTGACTTGCATCTCTTGATCTGAAACTGTGCATATACAGCTTAAACACGCGTAGACGCTGTGTGCGCAAGTCTGATCATTTGCTTTTTGTGTTAATTAATAATCCATTGATCAATCCGTTTTGGAGGTCTGAGTTGTTGTTGTTGTTTAGTCGTTTAGTCATGTCCGACTCTTCGTGACCCCATGGACCAGAGCACGCCAGGCACTCCTGTCTTCCACTGCCTCCCACAGCTTGGTCAAACTCATGCTGGTAGCTTCGAGAACACTATCCAACCATCTCGTCCTCTGTCGTCCCCTTCTCCTTGTGCCCTCCATCTTTCCCAGCATCAGGGTCTTTTCCAGGGAGTCTTCTCTTCTCATGAGGTGGCCAAACTATTGGAGCCTCAGCTTCAGGATCTGTCCTTCCAGTGAGCACTCAGGGCTGATTTCCTTCAGAATGGAGAGGTTTGATCTTTTTGCAGTCCATGGGACTCTCACGAGTCTCCTCCAGCACCATAATTCAAAAGCAGGAGGTCTGAGAGGGGTAGATAAATAGCTGAAGTATCTATACATGGGGAGCTGTCTTTTCCTGAGTCATCCAGCTCAGAGCTTCTGTAAAAGGGGCTACCCATCAAATGAAAGTTATCTGAACTGCGCTAAGCTAGGCTCACTGCTTTCTTTCTGCCTGGTATGTGAACAGGCCCCCTCTCTCCCCCTGACTCCCTGGCTGCCATTTCACAAAGGCATCTGGAAATAACAAGGAACAAGAGAGGAGGATTCTCCCCAGTTGAGGTGCTCTAAAATAATTACTGCTTCACTAACCCTATTGTACAGCTTACATGATATTATGGAGTGGAATGCAGCTCAGATTTTCGACAGCTTCGCCGTGCAGCCGGGCTGCAAGCTGTGCATGTGGAATAATGCCACTGTATCTCATGGTTTCCTTATCCATCTGTACTGGATTGCATGTGTAGCACTGTGATCTCTGACACTGACTGCTGAGCTGATGGACTGTTTGCAAACGTTTTGTGACTTTGCAACTGCTCTGGGAATACCAGCTCCCCACCCCAAGAGTTCTCAGTCCAGCTTCTGTGAGGGAACGGAATATGGTTTGATTTGAGGTTAATACTCTAGATAAGCCGTAGGGATAGGCTTGAGGCTTTTGGTGAGGTCAAGGAAACGGAACGAGAATCATCCCAGAAAGTTCAAGGGAGTGGGATGCGGCAGTCTGAGAGGGAAGTACGGTAAGTGGAGGAAGCAGGAGAAAGAGGATTAGGGAGACAAGGAATTAAGGAAAGGAGGACATAATCAGAAAGGCTACTTTCACAGGAACCTCTAAGACCAAGTGCAGTAAAATGGGGAAGGGGCAAAATTTCACCGATTGCTATGAATTCTGAGCTAGTCGCTTGGGCTCGCTTTTATTACTCAAATTTGCACCTTGCGACTTCATCATTCCCTTTATTGACAATGTTCAGGCTGTGGGTGCCATTGCTAATATACAAGGTGGCCACTTACCCAAGGCCTAAAAAGAGGCACTGGACCATCCAAAAAGAGGATGAATATGCACATGCCAATTTAGCCGTACACATGCACATTTAAAAATAATTACCAGAAAGTAAATTTCACAGACGACAGGCCAGTTCATTTTACATCCAGATCAGCCCAAATAATGAATTTATTAATATGGACTTCACCCAATTAATTTCCCATCCAGATCACGCACACCAAATTAGTTGTTCTCCCATGACTTTACTTGCAATTAATTTATCAACCCATTACTGCTGCTCCAAAATAATTCAGTTAATCACACCCATTCATCAATCATCAATGTCTTCCTTAAATTAAAATTATAAAATGAAAAGGATGCCTAGGTATATAATTCTATTGTGGTGTGTGTGTGTGTGTGGAATGCTGTGAGACAAGTTAGCCGTCTGGTAGTGGTTGTCTTCTCCTTCTCCTTCAATTGGTTGGCCAGCTGGAATGCTCTGTTGTTTCTATATACCAAGTGCATTATGCAGAAAAAGAAATGTCTTGTATATTCCTTGTATAGAAATTGCTGCCCCCTGTGGCTGAGGTGGGATATTTCACCAGCTGTCCTCTCAATCCTTCTCAAGCTGTTTCACCTGGCCTGAATGCATCCTTGATCCGTGGTATTGCCTCTCACTTCCCTGCGTGGAGGACGAAGAGATGGGTGTATAGAAATACAGAAACCTCTGGCTATTGCATGGTTGGAAAGTGGCCAACTCTGCACATTGCGCTGCCCATTTCTGCCCCTGGCACCATCCAGTTTTGCTTCTTGGCACAGCTACCACTGACATACAGTCCCCCAAAGGCTCTCTATGAGGCCCTGTGACCCTATGAGAACCCCCTTCCCTGAGGATCCAGATTATTGGAATTTTCACTGGGTGTATAGGAAAGGGGGAAACTGGCATGGACAAGGCTGGAAGAGCTGAAGTGCCTGATATGAAAGAGGGCACCTGGGCATCTTAAAGGTCAAATCATGCACAGCAGAAAGCTACTGCCAGACTTTGGGGGATGCTATGGTTTACTGACCATATGGTTTATGGGACGCGGGTGGCGCTGTGGGTTAAACCACAGAGCCTAGGACTTGCCGATCAGAAGGTTGGCGGTTTGAATCCCTGCAACAGGGTGAGCTCCCATTGCTAGGTCCCTGCTCCTGCCAACCTAGCAGTTCAAAAGCATGAAGTGCAAGTAAATAAATAGGTACCGCTCTGGCGGGAAGGTAACCGGCGTTTCCGTGCGCTGCTCTGGTTCGCCAGAAGCGGCTTAGTCATGCTGGCCGCATGACCCGGAAGCTGTACGCCGGCTCCCTCGGCCAATAAAGCGAGATGAGTGCCGCAACCCCAGAGTCAGTCACGACTGGACCTAATGGTTAGGGGTCCCTTTACCTTTACTATGGTTTACTGAAAACCAAAACCATCTAGAGAACAATTAAGGAGGAGGGGAAAGTAAACTCCCAACACCCCAGTGTTACAACTGAGTGTGCAGAGTGGCCAGGGGGGTGGAACAGAAAACTGGGGGTGGGATGGAGTGGTTAGACTCCTGAACAACAGCATTCTGTGTTGGAACATCATAGATATTATTCTTTCACTCATACTGTCATGAAGTGACATGTGCTGCTGGCTTTTGTAGCGTTTAATTCACAAAGAAGAAAGAACACATGATCCGAGTTACTTTCTTCTTTTTAAGAACACATATATCCAGTGATTGATTGCCAGTCTAACTGAAGTTTTCTATGAACTGAATCTCCAGACTTCATTTTAAATAAGAAACATAAGAGTCGTACGGCACGCTCTTCTCTTTCTCTCAAGTCACTGCTTTTACTTTACTGGCATCAGCACATTTTCTCCGGCAGTATTTCTTTCTGTTTTCAATTTTGGTTTGTCTCAATAAAGATGAAGCAATAACCTGATTTTTAGTACTGCAAACTGTACAAAATTAAGTCTTTAATGCGTATTCTGGATGTAGATAACCTCGGATAGGTATCTCAAGTGGATTTAAAAAAGAGAGATGAGAGGAAGAAGTAGATTTATGCAAACTGTTTGTACGTGTAAAATATGGGAAGATTAAAGTTCAGGACCAGATAAGCCTAGGATTAATTCTCAAAGATGATCAGATCACAAGAACGCTTTTTGTTTTGTTTTGGACTCATATTTTGGAATATGTGGCTGCCAAGTTCCTGTTTCAGATGGTAGTCCTGGTAATATGCAGACTTTCCCATTTAAGCAAATATTGCCAACTGGCCGGACTGCCTGCACGTGTCTTTGTATGTGTCCTAATAGATTATGTATACTCAGATGGCAGGCGCAACGACTGGCAAGGCTGCTATATACTTAAAAATGAGACTTTCTTAAACTACAAGACGGTATCTCCTACTGACAGTCTTCTATGTGGTCTTGCTATTTGAATTCTGATTAGCTCCTCAGTATATGAGTCAGTCATTACAGAGTATCTGCTTAACAGCACTCTCTGTTTTACATAAACATAACATCCATCACGATGTGGATGGTCTTAGGCCAACTCAGTGCCAGATTTAGGTCAATGCAGGTGGCTTCCTTGCCAAGGGGGCACAAAATTGAGAAGATCTCTACTTGAGAAGATTGATTTTGAGTGCCAAAATCTGGCTTCACATAGGACACCCTAGTATGAACTATTACCAAAGTCTGCCCTTGGCCAACTTTGCTACCGGGGGGAGGCTGCCTGGATCTGCAAATGCACATGCACAGTACATTAATGGGTGTTGACTTGCCACTGATCACCACCATGTTGATTTTCCTCTCCCTACGTGGGTGGCGCTGTTGTCTAAACCACAGAGCCTAGGGCTTGCCGATCAGAAGGTCGACGGTTCGAATCCCTGCAACAGGGTGAGCTCCCGTCGCTTGGTCCCTGCTTCTGCCAACCTAGCAGTTTGAAAGTACATCAAAGTGCAAGTAGATAAGTAGGTACTGCTCCGGCGGTAAGTTAAACGGCGTTTCTATGCGCTGCTTTGGTTCGCCAGAAGCGGCTTAATCATGCTGGCCACATGACCCAGAAAAACTATCTGCGGACAAACGCCGGCTCCCTTGGCCTATAGAGCGAGATGAGCGCACAGCCCCAGAGTCGTCCGCGACTGGACCTAACTGTCAGGGGTCCCTTTACCTTTTTACCCCTCCCACCTTTCCACAAGCTACAGGCTTGTAATATTGGCAGACGTGTGGTTCATCTGATTTCAAATATATTAGAGATATATTAGAGAATTTACAAGTGTACACATTTTTTGTTGTTGTACTAAATCATGTATATCATGCAATAAGAATTGCAGTGCTATCTAGTATGCTGGTCTTCGTGTTGCTTGTATTGTTTGTTGTGTTAAGTTTGCACCACAGGGGTTTGTTGTTCTGTACTGCAATATGTTGTGGCAGCACTGGAAACAAACAGTGTGATAGTGACTGTGGCGATCACACAGGGTCCCCAGACGTTTGACGGTCTATTGATCCCTGTGCCACCATGTGATTGCTTCCCCGCTGCCACAACCCGTTTCTCTCGGGTACACACGGAGTCCAGATAGTTGTTAACATGAATCCAAATAAACAAGTTTATTCTATAAGCATTAACAAGTTTATGGTTTCAGATATTTTTTCTTGTCAGTTTCTTAATCTTAGTTTCTTTACCGGCCTATACCTTCCTAATAACTTCTAACTGATTATCCCAACTGTCTATCTGACTCCTCTTAACAGATTCTCTCACTCTCTCACATCAAACTATCCCAACCCACAGACTTATCCTCTCTCTCTCTTCTCTAACACCCGACTGACTCCTAAACAACTCTAACTCTAAGTCCTCCCTTTGGGTTCCCACTGGCCAATCACTTCACACTCATTTAACCCTTTCCTTATGACCCAGCATGATGTCACCTAGGAGGGCAAATGCCTTAGTGACTCACCCATTTGGTCATTCCCTGCACACCAATGGCTTGCCACCTTGAGCATCGCATCCATCCCAGTTCAAGCATTGTGTGCATTTCACCTAAAGTGGCTGCCACTCGTTGAGCTCTTTGAACAGGAAATCACAGTTTGGCATTCCTAGTCTTTAATGTGCAGGAAGCTAGATGCACTAAGCCATTCTCTGAAAGGAAGATAATTCCTATTTTTTTTTATATTTCCCCCCTCCCAAATAATATTTATTTATACAATAAGAAAAACACACACACACACAAAAACACAAATACCAAATTACACACAAATTACAAAAATAACCATAGACACATAATTTTCTTGGCAAATAATAAAACATCTATTGGTCTTAACACTAAAGACCCAACTTCCCGTCTATTCCATATCTCAAATTCATATTACTTATTGCCAATACACATTTTTTCGTAATTAAACTTATTCTCAATAAATCTAATTTCTTCTATCTACCTAGCAACTATTACTGAAGTTCCTCGAATGCTGCAACAGAATTTAAACTACTATATTTATTTTTCAGATATTCTTTGAAAACCTCCCATTTAGAAACAAATTCCTGTTTTGATTTATTCTTTATTTTTTCTGATAAACCATCTAATTCGGCATATTCTGTCAGCTTTTGGATCCAATCTTGTATAGAGGGGATTTCATTACTCTTCCATTTTGCTGCGATCAAAACTCTTGCTGCCGCCGTCGCATATAAAAAGATACCCTTCCTCTTTTGTGGAATATCCAAATCTGTTATTCCCAGGAGGTAGGCCTCTGTTTTTTTATTGAAAGAGATCTTTAGCATTTTTTGCAGTTCTGCATGTATACTCTCCCAGAATACCTGTATTTAGAAAGGAAGATAATTCCGAATGAAACTTCGGAATGAAGCCAAGAGGAGCAGCAGTCAATTGGAGGAAGCACTGCTAGTCTAGGTAGACCAAAGATCTGACTCAGTATGAGTCAGCGTCATCAACTGTTCATATAAGCCATTTGAAATGAGGTTAGATTGGGGGAGGTAATAGATCAATGGGGAACTGCCTGATAAGGTTCATTGTCAATATGAATCCTTCTGAATTAATGGGAAAGCTGCCCACTGACTCCTTATTGGCATTTCCGAACGTTGTGATTAAATTCCGGAAGGTGACCTACATCAAAATGTTGCATTTCATATTTTGCCTAACTGTGATACCTCTGGAAAAGTTTCTCTTTATGACAGCTGTTGTAGAGGAGGAATAGAATGTATAACGGTGCCTTTTTATTGAGGGACAAAAACCACTGAAGAGAAGATTTCATTAAGAAAACAGCAAAAAGCTTTGTCATTCCATGTTTGAAATGATGCTTAGCTGAGTCAGTAAAACAGGCATCAAAGGTATACATGTGGGTTACATTTGAGATTTTTTCAACATTAAGAGAACTGTTACTAATTTTCAGCAACACTGAGATTTTTTTCATTCTCTCTCTCTCTCTCCTAGTTGGCAATTTGAATATGTAACTCCATTATTACAATGAATAATCAGTGACGTTCTGGTGATTCAAAACTGGGAGGATTCTAGTGCAGTGACAACTTTGAGGCAGCTGGGTCTCCCCCCACCCCCACTTCTACAAAATTCATATTCTGAAATTATTACCCTCAAATGTGACGGATCTGATTGGTATTACTTTGTGATGTATGTCACCTCCCACAGTTTGGTTTGGAGTAATCGTTATATTCCCGTGGAAGTTCCTATGAGATGATCGATCAATAGTGGCTTTAACTCATCCCTTCAACTGTGGTTGAACTTAGAACATCAGTAACTCTACATTCCCAGGGTTCACGATTGTGAGGAGGCTTTTAAGCCCCCTTCAGACCCTGCCACTCAATACAAGACAGAAAAGAGAGAATGAAGTCCCCTAATTCTCACCTGGAGTACTGTGTCCAGTTCTGGGCACCACAGTTCAAGAAGGACACTGACAAACTGGAACGTGTCCAGAGGAGGGCAACCAAAATGGTCAAAGGCCTGGAAATGATGCCTTATGAGGAACGGCTAAGGGAGCTGGGCATGTTTAGCCTGGAGAAGAGGAGGTTAAGGGGTGATATGATAGCCATGTTCAAATATATAAAAGGATGTCACATAGAGGAGGGAGAAAGGTTGTTTTCTGCTGCTCCAGAGAAGCAGACACGGAGCAATGGTTCCAAACTACAAGAAAGAAGATTCCACCTAAACATTAGGAAGAACTTCCTGACAGTAAGAGCTGTTCGACAGTGGAATTTGCTGCCAAGGAGTGTGGTGGAGTCTCCTTCTTTGGAGGTCTTTAAGCAGAGGCTTGACAACCATATGTCAGGAGTGCTCTGATGGTGTTTCCTGCTTGGCAGGGGGTTGGACTCGATGGCCCTTGTGGTCTCTTCCAACTCTATGATTCTATGATTCTATGATTCTATGATTCTAATTAATTTTCCCATGGATTATTGTCCCTTACTGGTATGTGTGTGTTAAACCAGCTCACCATAAAGGATATTGTTGTGGACCTGATGATCTATAAAGTTTGGGGAAGGGAGAACACTGGGTAGGGTTGCCATATTTCAAACAGTGAAAATACAGAAAGAAAGCTTCTTGAGCTGCTTTTTTTATTTTTTTAGGATGAGGTTGTTGAGGTGTCCCCCCCCCCCATACGCCCAGATTTCCCCAGACATTTATTTATTTATTTAATTTCCACCCGGGCACTGATTCCGACTACAGTATTCCGGATATGTCCGGGAAATTCTGGACATACGGCAACCCTAACACTTGGTTGTATTCTGTGTTAATCGTACTAAGCGTAGAGCCATTAAAATGAACGAATATGCCTAAACTGGCTCTACACAATTTAACTGGATACAGTAACTCACCCAAGGCATGAAACTTGAAAAAGCTGAAAAGGTATTGCTTTTAATTATCTAATTCCTGAAAACAGGCATATATTAAGCATATAAAAACCACAATATCCTGTCCAAAAGAAAATGGTTTCTGTTGTGCTGTGGTTCTTTGTGGCGGTCTACTTTGGGGCCTAGCTAAAGCTCTGCCCTGCTGGATCAAGCCCAAGGCCCATCTGGTTTGTCACCCTCTTACCACAGTGTCCAACGAAATGCCATTTGAAATGTCATTTGAAACAGCCCTCAGAAAGGAGCTCAACTTGTCAGGTGCCTCACACATAGTATTGGTACCAGTTTGACCTTTTGTGGTTCTTTCCCATTTCTTTATCTGAAAATAAAACACAAGCAGTACTGCATGTCAGGCAGGGGAAGCAGAGAGACATACATTTTTGTAGGATAAAGTTCTGGAAGAACCTAAGAGCATCCTGCAGAACTTCTAAACTTGCTTCTAGGACTATAATTAACAACACCATCAGGTTCCTCATGATATGTGAATTGGTTTCCTCAGGCAACTTTCCTTTTCAAAGTGCTAGCTCTATCCCAAAATGTTGCATGTCCAGAAATCTGCCTCCAGTTTATGCACCGGAGAGTATCGAACCAAATTACCAAGACTATGGGGGAATATGAGGCAAAGTACAAAGATAAATATTTCATGGTGTCTTCAGGAGCATTTGCCACAACTCCTCTGTTTCCTACCACTTTTCCTGCAGTACTTTTGTACCTTCAGACTATTCTATGCATCCCACTTGCAGAATTATCCTCCCTAATGTCCCTTAGCATATGCCAGTTCCAAATGGCACACTGAATTCCAAGTCCCCAGATGCCTGCATCTCATTTCTTGACTGACACTGACTTCGGCAGGAGCTTTCAGAAGCTCAGCTGCTGGGTTTTTTTTTGGTCAATCTGAGAAAACTCTCACACAAATGGCAATAAACAAGCTATCTATGGCAGATTATTTTACTTTGAACTGCAGTCCCCTTTGTTTTTAGTTTGAATTGCCAACCCCACTTAAAAACAATCAGACAATGGGGCATATCTATATTGGTGGCCAAGCATGTGCTAGCATACCGCGCATAGCTATGCTCATGGACTTCCTGTGGGAGTGTAGTGGTTGAGAGCGGTAGACTGGTACTCTGGTGAACCAGGTTCACTTCCCCGCTGTGATGGCCTGGGATTCAGATTCTGAACCTGAAGAATCCCAGCCTGCACAGGATTCCCCGCCTCCAGAACCAGCTGAGCCGGGGCTGGGGCATGAGCCTGAAGGGTCCTCACCTGTGCTGGATCCTCAGGTGCAGGCACCAGCTGAGTCTGCTAGGGCTCCTGAGGTGATGGAGGACCCATTGCCTGCAGGTGCTCCACTCTCAGCCCCATCAGAGGAAGCTGAGGTTGCCTCTGAGTCTGGTAACCCTCTAGCCTCTCCTGAGCTGCAGAGGCTCGGGGCAGAGAGGTGGAGGGAACTAAGTTCCTGCAGGAGGAGTGCTCTCCTCCAGGCCAGGAGAGGCGAGTCACCTGAGGATCGGAGCCACCCTGTGCCTCGGGGCAGATAAAAGCCAGCCCGCCCCAGTCCCAAGTTGCAGGAGCAACTTCCTTGGTTGACAGTTCCTGCCTGAACCCTGTCCTGCTATCCTGCTGGAGCTCCTGACCTCACATGACTACCTGCCCTGCATCCAGCTTCAACTTTTACGGACTGCCTCCATACTGCACCTTCGACCTTGGACTGGACTCGGACCTCGCCTCTCGGTTAGCCCATAGGACCAGCACACCTGGTCCTCCATATGCAGCTGCTGGGTGACCTTGGGCCAGTCACACTTCTCTGAAGTCTCTCAGCCCCACTCACCTCACAGAGTGTTTGTTGTGGGGGAGGAAGGGAAAGGAGAATGTGAGCCACTTTGAGACTCCTTCGGGTAGTGATAAAGCGGGATATCTAATCCAAACTCTTCTTCTCTTCTTCTTCTGCCCAGATGCTACATCTGACAGGCTTTCCCTAGGTTTTTCTGTAGTTTACATGTATCAAGATATTGCTTTAAATATGTATCCTGATAAGATTTCTTAAAAACTGTAGTTTAATTTGGAAACAGAGTGGATTGGGATTCCAGATAAAAATATCTGAAAGCGACATGGGCCCACCTCTAAAACAGGCTATCAAAATCAACACCATAACACATGGCGCGGGCAACCATCTAACCAACAGTGGAAGAGCATTCATGTCAAGAAGAGGAAATCTGTGGCTCCCATCATCATTGACCATTGGCTATGCTGGTTGGGGCTGATGGGAACTGGAGTCCCTAACACCTGAAGGCCTATAGGTTGCCCATGTCAGAGTCGTACAACAAAATTCCCTTGTCTGAACCTTGTGCGGAAATTAAAGGAGAATTAAAGTTTTGACGTGGAATAGCCTTAAATACTAATGATAAAAGATAAACGTTGCGGAAAGAACAAAAGAAATCCATTGCAAACAAGCAAGAAGTTCCAGTCCTACAAACTTTCTTCAGGGTTAACATCTGCACTAATACAAAAACTCTCTGCCTCTCTGTTAAAACACACACAGAGTTAAGTACATACAGACAGCTTCTTGGGATGAAACTCACGAGCTTTATGTATCAGAAGAACAATTTGTGACAAGTCATGACATTGCTTAAAGGTAAAGGAACCCCTGACCATTAGGTCCAGTCGCGGACGACTCTGGGGTTGCGGCGCTCATCTCGCTTTACTGGCCAAGGGAGCCACCGTTTGTCCACAGACAGCTTCCAGGTCATGTGGCCAGCATGACTAAGCCACTTCTGGCAAACCAGAGCAGTGCATGGAAATGCTTTTTATTTTCCCGTCAGAGCGGTACCTATTTATCTACTTGCACTTTGACTTGCTTTCGAACTGCTAGGTTGGCAGGAGCAGGGACCGAGCAAACCCCGTCACAGGGATTCGAACTGCCAACCTTCTGATCAGCAAGTCCTAGGCTCTGTGCTTCCCGTTCTTAAGGTTGCTTACCTCGCCCTCAATGGAAAAGCACCAGCCTTTTGTAGCAGGCTTCCCATTACAACATTTTAAACACACTATATTCAGACATGACCTGTCGTGTACATTAAACGTTTAACTTTAATGCCCTATTAACTGGAATTATTTTCTAATTAATTGTGTCTGCAAGCATTCTGGAGGACTCACTGACTGGAAACATTTGAAATTGGGGGGGGGGGATATATGGTGGCTCCCCACTTGTGGAATGCACTCCCTAGGGAGTCTCACCTGTCACCTTCATTGCATATCTTTAGGCGCCAGGCAAAAACATTCGCTCATTAAGCTATCTGTGGCTTTTAAAACACTCTCTCTCTCTCTCTCTCTCTGTGTGTGTGTGTGTGTGTGGCGGGGAGGGGAGGGGGTATTGCTTTTGTTTGTTAGTATTGTATGTATTTTTCTGTTTTTCTATCGTGAACTGCCCTGTGATCCTCAAATGAAAAAATTAAATAAACAACTAAATAAATAATATGTACCCTCTGTCAAGCTGAAGGCACAGACTTTCAGATACGTCATCTATGAATTCCCCTTATCCCTCTCAGCCTTTCCAAAGTACCACAGTGTTGTGCTTTCATTGGCTAAATCTTAACTTGTACCCAGTTTTGTGGTTACCCCTGTAGGAGTTATAATTGCCTCTGAGCTGGCACAGGGGTGACAGCTGTATTTTTGATTTCTATAACTTGGCTGGCATAATTGATTCATTGTGTTTTTATGTGTTTTGATAAATGAAGCAAATCCATGTTTCGGTTAAATTTAACATTTAAACCTGTAGACAAATATTTGAATAAGCAGTGGAAATAATAAATTACGGAGGTGAAGTGATTTCATTGCTTCTGAATGCTCTGTTGGGATTAAAAAGGAAATGACTGCATGTTCGTATCACCACATGGGCTAGGAATATATACTTAGACTTAACTTCCTCTATAGCCCTAGCTGTCCTGATATATACCTGACTTGGTTTAAAGGATTGTCTCTGTGTTCAGGAAAGGCAATTTCAAACAAAAACAACTTAGTATGTTTCAGGCCTGGAAGTACCTGCCTCAGAAGAGTTTAATGAGCACTACATTACTTTGACCATTTGCACTCCAGCATTTCTCATTTTCTAGCCTGCATAATTCAATTAAAGGCTGTGGATCTGGTTTAGGAAAGATCGGACTTCAGGGAATTGAGATTTATTTCAAGGCTGGTTTCTTTAAAAGGCGAAACAGGCTGAGGTAAGCTAACAACCCACTTTTTAAAACAAAAAACAAAAAAACAAACCCAAAGCTATAGGAAACGTAACCTCTTGTGATAGAGATATTTTAATGAAAATTAAATTTACGGCCCAAAGTTGAATCACTGTGCCGTGTAACTCTCTCCCTCTTTTCAGACTGCTAAAGATTTTGCATGCCCATTAGCCACGAAGTCAAACATCCTTTATTCCCCACTGCATAGATCCCTTGTCGCCGACTCTAGTTTCCAAAGCGTTTTCCTGCTGGACCCTTTCTGGCACCACATCTGTCAACCTTGCATTTCACCATCACTTGTTTCAGGTTAAATCAGATCCAGCATTAGACCCAAGTACTGTACCACTCAAAACCAGCATTAAAGCTGTAGGCCCTTTCGAAACTTAGAAAAATGCCGCCCCTTGTTTCCGTTGCGGAAAATGAAAATTATAGATCACCATGCTTTCCAAGTAAGGTCCAGGACATTATTTCCCAATATGTGTTGGAGAAATATAGGAGGAACAAGAAGCAGGTAATTTTCAGGGGATCTCTGCTGACAAAAATATAAAGGTCTTAAGTGGGCAGTTAGCATGGACTTGAAACTAGGAAGGGTGTTGCCTGGGAATAACCAGGAAAAGTAGTACAGTCCATAGCTGTCAATTTACAGATTTGAAAATAAGGGACCAGCAGCCTCGAAAATAAGGGATTCTGATTAGCTTATACAGAAATCCCGCACTGATGGAGCCATGCTGCTTTTGCTGCGACTGACTGTGTTTTGCAGGGGGTTGGACTAGATGATCCTAAGGGTCTACAACTCCGACCAAAGAAGAATGGCAGACAAAACTGATGAACGGCGTCGAGATGGCAAAACTTACAGGCAGAATTAGAAGCCAGGAAGAGGGCCTCTTTAATAAAGAATGGGGAAAGTTTATAATTTATTCGAAAATTACATTGGTAGGATTGACAGAAAACTTGTAGTAAAAATTGGAACTATGGATGCACAAATGATTTATAAAAATAGAGTTATGAAAGGGATGCAGAGGGGGAAATCACTACATTAAGATGCTGCATTGGTTGGAGGGGATGCTAAGAAGAAGAAGAAGAAGAAGAAGAAGAAGAAGAAGAGGAGGAGGAGGAGGAGGAGTTGTTTGGATTTGATATCCTGCCTTTCACTCCCTTTAAGGAGTCTCAAAGCGGCTAACATTCTCCTTTCTCTTCCTCCACCACAACAAACACTCTGTGAGGTGAGTGAGGCTGAAAGACTTCAGAGAAGTGTGACTGGCCCAAGGTCACCCAGCAGCTGCATGTGGAGGAGCAGAGACGCGAACCCGGTTCCCCAGATTACGAGACTACCGCTCTTAACCATTACACCACATTGGCTCTCAGTACGTCACGGCTGCCATCGTCCTGGCGCGAGGAGTTCCATCGGCTCTTCCCCGCCCAAGAGAGAGGGAGGGAGGGAGGGAGAGAGACTCTCACCCACGCCGCCCGCGAGCCCGGCATGAGGCGGTTGCGGTGCCGCCATGGCCGCTGAAGCGCTACCCTACTGCGTCCTTCCCCATCCCCTCCTCTTCCTCCTTCCTCAGGCCGCCTCCGGCTTTCTCTGGCAGCGCGGCGGAAGTCTTGCAAGAGAGGGGCTGCCTGCCCGCCCACCGCCACCTGTCTCCTCACAACGCACCCTTGAGGGGGAAAAGGGAGAGATGGAGACGCGGGAGCTCGTGCGCATGCTCTCTCTCACGGCGGAGGACCCCGAGCCACTGCTTCCCTCCCGAGCCGGGCGAGCATGAAATCCGGGAAATTTAAGGGATATCAGCAATCCGGGACAGCAGCGGGAAACGGTGCTGGGATAAGGGAGTTTCCTGCCAAATAAGGGACGGTTGACAGCTATGGTACAGTCAGTGGTAGAGTACATGTTTCACAGGTAGTTCTCAGGCTGTCACAAGCATCTCCAGACAGTGGGAAAGACCCCTGTCTGAAATCTTGGAGAGTTATTGCCAGTCAGGAGAAGACATTTTTGGGCTAGATGGACCAGTGGATGGGCTCAGTATAAACCAGCTTTACTTTTTTTTAAAAAATCCATCCCAGGAGCCTCTTGAATTGGCCCGTCCTCCCCCCCAGAGCTGGTACTCTTCAGAAGTTGATAGGCTCCACTTCCAAGAACCCCAGTCAGCTTGGCCAATGGTCAGGGATGATGGGAGATGGTATCCAAAATATTTGGAGGGCACCAAGTTACAGAAGGCTGCCTTAAATACAACAAACATACCCCACAGATGAACGATGCTCCTGTGGTATGAAGACAACCGTTCGTGAATGCTCTCCAAGTTCTAAGGCGTTCTAGGCCTTGTCTTTAATTATGTGCTTCTGCTTTATGGAAATTAAGTTAATTACTTAATTTCTTTGGTGTCTGAAAACTCACAAACCTCTATGTTTGTGTTGTTTGAAATCCAGTTTGGGTGAATGTACAAGCCAGGGGCCTTCATAATGTTTCCACCACATCCTAACAAGACCAGTGTTTTAATTTCTGGACACATCCATGTTTTGAGAGATATATTAAAGCACTGCTCACCTGGACACTGTCAAGGGTGGGGTCAGAATGTTACCCTATTTCTGACACAGTGGCCTATAAAAAAAGCGGACTTTATAAAAAAAAAGCTGTGCCTCAAAATTTACTAAAAGAGGTGGACAGGATGGTAAGCATTCATAATTTGACTGATTTTCTCCATCCTCACACTTAGAGGAAAGTTACTCAGTGAGGCTTATGACCTTGTGACCTTGGGTTCTCTGCCCAGCCCACAACGTTGTGGCAACTCCAGCGCACGCTGGCCTCTGTGCTCTGCTTCCTTTAAAATCCCTGAATTATTCCAGTATTTCCAGAAAGGTGCCTCTGATATCTTCCTATTGCATCCATCATAATAAGTCTCTTTGGCCTTCAGGATCAAAGTGCACAGATTCGTAGGATCACTTTGGCATGCCCCTACTGCTGGAGAATGCAGTCCATTTGTTAATTTCAGAGCAGAAGCGCTTTCTGTCTCCGTTAATATGAAGTCATATTGCTATGTATCTCCTGGGACAAATTCATAACTGGCATAAATGAGTGCAACTCCATTGACTTCGGCTAGCCTAGCCAGGATGCCATCTGACTTGCCATGGAGAGCATTAAAGCACACATATGAACTTTGCTATTTTAGCAATAAATCAGGTCATCTGCTTAATCGTCTCTTTGTCCTTAGTGGCAGCTGGCTGCATTGATTAGTACAGTGGACAGGAGTAAAAGAGCAGTTAACAGACCGATTCAGCTGGGCCTTCAGCTACACATTTCTCTTGGAATCCCATTTGTTGGGGTTCTGTTTGTTAACATAACCCTTGCCAATTCTTGTGAAAGTGGGAGGCTAATGATGCATTTTGGAATATAACATGGAGGAAACAGCATACGCACATGATGCCAGATTTTCGTCATTCCCTCCAGAGCGCTGTTGTCACACCTCATACTGATCTTGTTTTTCTTTTAAAACATTGTGCTTGTTAATAATGAAATGCAATTCTGAAACTTAGCCCGTTTTGGAGGAGCTCGTGGTGGCAGCTGTTCAACACTCAGGCTTTTCTATGCCATCAGAACGAGGCACAACCCAGGCACATATTTCCTTGGTGCCACGGTCTCTATTCAGCAGTGATATAATGAACGAGGCCTCCCTTTGCGCATGCAGCGGGGTGTGTCTGTGTGTGAGGGAGGAGAAGCAGTTGTTGTGCAACAAGGAACGGGTGAATCTATCAGTTTTAGTTGCTCATTTCCCCAGTTCTAAGTCCAGTGCACGACATTTCTGCATCAGTCTGCATCTTGTTTTATAAAAGGTCATCACAAAAATTGTCAGCATTTTAGTACACAGCTCTCCTAATGTACCCATGTTTGCAAGCAATTTCCCCTATAATGCATTTTTATGTTACTTTCGCTAATATATGAATTTTAATGCACAATTTCCCTTAATTTCTCTCTCTCCCTCTCCACATTTTGTGTTGGAGTGGCGCACCGGAAAATTCAGAGAAGCATGCATTTCAAAGATGAGCTACGTTTTGGTTTGCACATTGTTTTGGGAGGTGTGCATTAGGTCAGTTCACATTAAAAAGCAAACTGAACTGAATTTCTCCCCCCATCCCTGGCTGCAACCTCCCCTCCTTTTTTCAAAGCACTTGTTGCTGGATTAGTGCTCTCTGGTCATGCCAGTGCTATATTTCAGCAACAGAGGGGGACACAGCCCCCCCCAAAGCAGCCATAGCTAACATGCTCTTTCTAAATCCTTGACCATTAGCTATGTTGGCTGGAGCTGATGGGACTTGTATTCCATCACCATCTGGAGGGCACTGCATTGACCATTCATGCCCTAAGCGGGTTGTAAAAACTAAATAAACAAGTAACAGAAGACCAGGAAAGCTCCCTCTCAGATAACTAACCTCTAGGTTATGCTCCTGCAATGCATTATACAATACGTACGCAACATAAAAACGGGCCTTTTCTGCAGTGGCTCCATGTTTGAGGAATGCTCTCCCCTGGAAGGCTCACCTGACACCTTCATAATACATCTTTAGGCGTCAGGCAAAAAACCCATGCCTCTTCTCCCAGGCCTTTGGCTAATTAAATGCCCTATGGCCTTTTAAACTCTATGGGGGGTATTGTTTTTGTTAGTTACTATAGTACATTTTATAGGGATGTGGGTGGCGCTGTGGTCTAAACCACAGAGCCTAGGGCTTGCCGATCAGAAGGTTGGCGGTTCAAATCCCCGCAACGGGGTGAGCTCCCGTTGCTCCGCCTCAGCTCCTGCCAACCTAGCCGTTGGAAAGCACACCAAAAGTGCAAGTAGATAAATAGGTACCACTCCGGCGGGAAGGTAAATGGTGTTTCCTTGCGCTGCTCTGGTTTCGCCACAAGCGGTTTAGTCATGCTGGCCATATGACCCAGAAAGCTGTCTGTGGACAAACGTCGGCTCCCTCAGCCAATAAAGCGAAATGAGTGCCTCAACCCCAGAGTCGTCTGCGATTGGACTTAACTGTCAGGGGTCCTTTACCTTTTTTATATTACCTTTTTGTATTTTTATATTGTAAAATGCCCTGTGATCCTGAGATGAAGGCATGGAAATGATGAGAGGGCAAAGGGTGAAACATCCCTTACTCTGACTCCCTCTCTGCTCTGAAATGCCCTCTCCAAACGGGCTTTTCTGAGTTTTGTACCTCTGTGCCTAGAATTGAGTTAACCCCTGGTGAGCTTGACTAATGTCACACGCCCCAATACTACAAAGGTTTCCTCATTCCCCTCATTGGGAAAACCTTCCACTCCACTTAAGTGAATGTGAAAGCCAGATCATAGAGGAACTCCATAAACACATCTAAAGGCACATAGGGCAATGGACTAGGGCAGACTGAGGCAGCTAGGTGTAAACCAGCAAAGCACAGTTTCTGCACATCCCTATTTATATTAATATGCTGGGTCAAATGTGTCAATATTTTCCATTAATATGTCAGAGCATAATGGATGGGCAGTTTCTGAATTTATGAGTTTGGTCATTAGTGTCTGTTTAACTGTTATGTTTTAAGAGCTTCTTACCATTTTTTCTTCATAAGGGAAAAATAACATTAAATTGGACAGAAACAACAAATAGGTAAAGAAGAAGTAGAGTTTAGTGTTCTCCTGTTGCAAGATAATGTACTCTCTCTAAAATATGCATTGTGAATTTCATTGTGGGGGCAAGTCACTTGCTTCTGTGCATTGCAGCAAACAAAATAGTGCCCATTTTTAACAAAGGGAAACTCTTGCGGCCATCCAACATTCAAAGTTTAAAGACCCTCTGAGCAAGGATGAAATATATAAGTGATACTCACATGACAGTCAGCCTACTAATGTGAATGACACAATCACACACACACACACACACACACACACACACACAGAGAGAGAGAGAGAGAGAGAGAGAGAGAGAGAGAGAGATGGAAATGACCCACCCCTGGCCTTCTTTGTTATAATCAGTCACCTATGGATACAAAATTCTAAAGTGACTAATGGGCAATTCTCTCCCTGAATTAGGCAGTAGCACATTCAATACCTCTTTGAAGAGTCATTATAATCTGCTGGGGGGAGGGGAATATTAATTTAAAGGTCAAGTGCTTTCATAAAAAAGGTGATTACTCAGTATTTCATACATTGAACAAAAGCGTAGCAGGATTCATTGTGTGTCAGTTTCCTTTGTGTATAGTACATATGCAGAGAAATGGATAGCTTAATTATATAATTATCTGTCTTTAGGGAGGATGGTCCATGAATAGGAACTGTCAAACAGCAGAACTTTGCCTTTGCTTCTAATCCTTAATCGGTTACTGTAATGGCCTTGTGTTCCAAGAGGATTTAAATAAATAGAAACTGCATTTCTAAACTGGGTTTTAGGTGTAAAAATGCTTTGCCATAAAAGGGGTCTGAATTACTGACATTCCATTGTTAACCTTCTGATTCCTTGCATAATTCTCTCTGATAGGTTTGAGCTTTATCTATCCAGAGCTGAGGGTACCATCAAGGCAGAGGATGGAAAACCTGCCACGTTGCTGATTTCAGTGTGTGGACTTCTCCAATCTTATGCTGCAGCAATTTCCCGACCGGATGTTGGAGACACACTAATGTGCTGTGAAGAACTAACAAATTAAATAACTGAAGACTCCTGTGGGGGCAAGTACCTGTCTATATAGGAGGCTAC
Organism: Podarcis erhardii; assembly: GCF_964252035.2. Taxonomy (NCBI): domain Eukaryota; kingdom Metazoa; phylum Chordata; class Lepidosauria; order Squamata; family Lacertidae; genus Podarcis; species Podarcis erhardii. The sequence continues at coordinate 7,679,978 of NC_138507.1, read as the reverse complement.
CCGCTGCATCTCTGCATGATTAACTGCTCTGACCTTATCTCCTTTCTAGCCAGCCTCCACTGGGCCCTAGCAATTTTGCCTCATCTCTGGATCAGTCAGCAATCCCTACTGCATAGATGCAGAAAAAATTACTCTCTTTCAAAGGAGGCTGTACCTCGCAGTCACCAGAAGTCACAACCATAGGCTTGGCGGCAGAGCTTGCATTAAGTGTTGGCATGTTCAGGCACATAACAAGGCCCAGAGCCCTGCAGGCACTGGGTAAATATCCCATTTCTAGATATGTAGTAGAGAACATGCTTTGAATGTAGAATGCCCTGAGTTCAAGTCCTGGCATCTCCAGTTGAAAGGTTGTAGGTGATGGGAGAAATCTGTTTATGAGACCTCCAAGAGCGACTACCAGTCAGATTGAACAAGTAGTCTCCTGTGTCTGCACGATTTTCCTCTGTTGGGAAAACTGGCTTGTGTCAGTCATTGGAGCAGCGACTATCCCTAGCTCTGCTCCCTATGACAGAGCTCAGATTGAAAAGGGGGAGCAATGGTGCCATAGCAGTGGGGAGAGATGGGCATCCTGCATCCCAGGGCCCACATAAACTTGCGACCAGCACAGGTTATCTCTTTCTGATAAGAGGGCATTCCCAGGACAGCGATTATCATGAAACTAATTAAAATTGGGCTCCATGATCACTGCAGATGGCGAGAGCAGCCACGAAATTAAAAGACCCCTGCTTCTTGGGAGAAAAGCAATGACAAACCTAGACAGCATCTTAAAAAACAGAGACATCACCTTGCCAACAAAGGTCTGTATAGTTAAAGCTATGGTTTTCCCAGTAGTGATGTATGGAAGTGAGTGCTGGACCAAAAAGAAAGCTGATCACCAAAGAATTGATACTTTTGAATTATGGTGCTGGAGGAGACTCTTGAGAGTCCCATGGACTGCAAGAAGATCAAACCTCTCCATTCTGAAGGAAATCAGCCCTGAGTGCTCCTGAAGCTGAGACTCCAATACTTTGGCCACCTCATGAGAAGAGAAGACTCCCTGATGTTGGGAAAGATGGAGGGCACAAGGAGAAGGGGATGACAGAGAACGAGATGGTTGGATAGTGTTCTCGAAGCTACCAGCATGAGTTTGACCAAACTGCGGGAGGCAGTGGAAGACAGGAGTGCCTGGCGTGCTCTGGTCCATGGGGTAACGAAGAGTCGGACACGACTAAACAACTAAACAACAACAACAATTAAAATTGGAGGAATCCTTTCCTCTTGCACACACTTAAACTTTTTTGTGTGTGGTGCTAGACTGAATTGCACCTGTAATTTGCGTGCCTCGTCTCTCCTAAATTTGGGGAATATAGTGTGTATTATCAGATAAAGAATGGGGCTCATGTGCCTTTAAAAGAAGAGAAGAAAGGGAGAATTTTGGCAGCCCAGTCTTTTATCGTGGTTCTGCAACCTTGGGGGAAACTAAAGATGTTGAAAGGCTCCTGGGCCTTCTAATTCATTTGGCAAGTTTATGTGGCAGCTTAACATGACCTTTTCATATGAAGCTAGCCACTTTTATGCAGCTATGCTTCTACCAAGGCTCAGCACAGTGCCATGTTGCACCCACACGGATGCAAATTAGGCCTTAGCCACTAGCCAGTCTTATTTAATTTGATGGGGTACTGCAGTTATTTTCTCCAGTATAAAATTCCAGGGGAGGGGGAAAGCCCCTTTGATTAATTAAAAAAAATAATTCTGCAGAATGCTAATAAATAATGCTGAGTGCGCATGAAAATCTTAAGATATATGAAGATTTGCCACCATTTGAACAACCATTGACCCCCCCCTCACTCTGTTTTCAGAAGGTCGGTTCAGAGTGGCTGCACACATGGTAAATCTTTAACTTCAAGTGTCCTTCTGTGGTGACCAACTAAAATATTAGCAAAATAAATGTTTTATGGGGAAATGTTGGCAGGAACCCCAAGCGAAACAGGTGGTATTGGGTTATTTCAATATAATGTAATGATTCAGCCAGGTTTCCATCTGGACAGCATGTGGTTGAATCTACTTAGAGAGAGTATCAAAGAGCATGAGTATGCACAAGGGATTGCGGTGGCGTTCAAATGCGCAGTTCGATGGCTACTTTGCAGAAAAATAGTCTGGGTTCTAGGTCCTTTGGGTTAAATACTTTTACTGTCAGGGATCTGAATTTCTTCATCAAATATTAAAGGCGAAGCAACCCTCTGACATGCAATAGCAAGCCGTGTAATTATGAGGTGGTTCCTGGAAGCGGAGAATTGTTCACGTTATGGCTGGGCATTTATTATAAAAGAGTTCATTACCCTTGGAAGCTGAGGCATATGTCTGAAAGAGAGAGCCTCAAAACAGAGGTACTTTTAACAAGCTTTGCTGCTGTAAATATATAAAAGAATCCTCGCAAGCTATTTAGCTAGAATGCTTTTACAGACTACCAAATAGTAATTCGGCGGAACACAAGAGCTATCAGCCCAATTCCTCCTCAGTAAACGACTTTTAAAAAATGTAGATTAATGGACCCTGGAAGAGCTTTATTGTTTTATTGTAATTAGAAGTCTGGCTCTTGACCCTTCGGGGCACGATCCAGCCAAAGTTAAACAATTGTAAAGTACCACTTATTTCTTAATAAAGTCAAGAGGACTCAAATGGGCTTATCTTTTGGCTGGATAATGTGCTTCCAGATCACCCGAAAAAGCATGCTATGGATTAATATAATAATAATAGCAGAGTAAAAAAAATTCAAGACCTAATTAATTTCTAACTGGAAGCTAAGAGTGTGCATGTTTTTCAGCTTCTTCTCCTAGCGTAGCTCAAGTCTGCGGTGGGCCTTTCTGAGGACAGTGTCTTCTGATGCTGGAGCTTCTGCCGCCATTAGTGATAGCATTAATTCAATAAAAATAGCCAACAACAGCTACCCTCGGTTACTTGTGTACCTACTTAATTAGCCGTATCCACATCAATAAAGGAGGGAATGTGCTCTTAAGTCGAAATGCTGAGTGGGTTTAGCTTTCAGTCAGAGGTTGCAGACTCAAAGCTTGGGTTCGTTTTTCAGTAATAATAAATAATAATAATAAATTTTATTTATATCCCGCCCTCCCCAGCCGAAGCTGGGCTCAGGGTGGCTAACAACAATAAAATAATACAACATTCTAAAATCATTTCATTCTAAAATTAATTCAAATCAAATTGATGGCAACCATTGGGCTAGAGTTCTGTGAAGATTGCCAAAGGAGGGAGTCAGGCTGTGCCCTGGCCAAAGGCCTGGTGGAACAGCTCTGTCTTGCAGGCCCTGCGGAAAGATGTCAAGTCCCGCAGGGCCCTAGTCTCTTGTGACAGAGCGTTCCACCAGATCGGAGCCACAGCCGAAAAAGCCCTGGCTCTAGTTGAGGCCAGCCTAACCTCTCTGTGGCCTGGGACCTTCAAGATGTTTTTGTTTGAAGACCGTAAGTTCCTCTGTGGGACATACCAGGAGAGGTGGTCCCATAGGTACGAGGGTCCTAGGCTGTATAGGGCTTTAAAGGTTAAAACCAGCACCTTAAACCTGATCCTGTACTCCACCAGGAGCCAGTGCAGCTGGTATAGCACTGGGTGAATGTGATCCCGCAGCGAGGACCCTGTAAGGAGTCTCGCCGTGGCATTCTGCATCCGCTGGAGTTTCTGGGTCAGTCTCAAGGGCAGCCCCAAGTAGAAAGTTACAATAATCCAGTCTGGAGGTGACCGTCGCGTGGATCACTGTGGCTAAGTCAGGGCGAGAGAGGTAAGGAGCCAACTGCTTAACTTGGCGGACATGAAAAAACGCCGTCTTTGTTATAGCTGCAATCTGCGCCTCCATGGAAAGGGAGGTGTCGAAGATTACACCCAAACTCTTAACGGACGGTGCTGGCACTAACTGCGCCCCCGCAAGAGATGGGAGTTGCCCCCCCAATCCCATATTGTCCTGACCCAGCCAAAGGACCTCTGTCTTCGAAGGATTTAACTTCAACCGGCTCCCACGTAACCATCCAGCCACAGCTTCCAAACATCTGATCAGTGTGTCTGGGGCCGAGTTAGGATGGCCATCCATCAACAGATAGAGTTGGGTGTCATCAGCATACTGATGGCAGCCCAGCCCAAAACTCCGGACAAGCTGGGCAAGGGGGCGCATAAAGATGTTGAAAAGCATCGGGGAGAGTATCGCACCCTGTGGCACTCCACACACCAAGGGGTGGCGCGATGACAACTGCACCCCAAGCGCCATCCTTTGTCCCCGACCAGAGAGAAATGAGCGCAGCCATTGAAGGACTGCGCCCTCGATTCCCACGTCGGCAAAAGCTTATATAACGTGACTGATAAGAGATACCACAGGATAGTTGAAGGTTCAAGAGGAAGGAACAACTTCTCATTCACTTTGTAGCTAGGCAACAACAACCTGGGACATTTCTGTGCACACCTGTTTTGCCCGTTGGCAACAGTGAAATTCAGGTGTATCAGAACATAGGAAACGCTTCTCTATACAGCATCTGCTTTTCTCTCACTTGTTGTTGATGACTTGATTATCCTGGAAAGGCATCTGTCTGCAACAATTATGAGCCACCCCAAAGCTCAGGGTGCTGGCCAGCACATTTGGCGCTGGAAGAACAACACATTGCTGCTATTAATCGGCAGCTCCACGCAAGGATGCCAAAATCCATGGAAAATGTGAGCTGCAACTCAGCAGCTGATGACACACGATGATTGGAATATCAGTGGGCTATTTAACATTAATGGGTTAGGTAATTTTTGAAAAGAGAAGGGGAAGCTCACTTCCATTGAGCTGGGATTTTCTGAAATGAGCAAGAGACGCCTAATTCCACACGGAGGCTCCTGACAACATTCCCAGCCGCTCTTTCTCAGCGGAGTGTTTGAGGCTTCCAATAGGGATCACATGGGTGTGTCAATAAAACAAAACACTTCCTGGAGGATGGGTAGCCACACGTTTTCTGTAGCTTGTGCCTTTTCCCAAGCTGCCAAACATTGCAATTGTAGTTGCACCAAATATTGTACAAGATATGTAATATATACTATGGCTGCGCAACCAATTTGTCTGACTCACAAACTGAATTGGGCCAATTTGTGCTGATTCCAAAACTGGTCAAGGCAGCTACTAACTGCTATTAGAGAGGGTTGGGTGGACTTGAATTGATTTATAGCGATTTGTGCTGATCCGAAACTGAAAAAAACAGTCTCTGAAAAATTGCTTAACAAGTGACACTATGATGAAATAACAGAGGTATTATTTGGCAATATTAAATACATACGGACATGCGTGGCCAATTTACCAAATGACAAAATTTGTCTGGCCAGTTGACAAGTATACTAAATTACTGCAGTACAGTGGTACCTCGGGTTAAGTACTTAATTCGTTCTGGAGGTCCGTACTTAACCTGAAACTGTTCTTAACCTGAAGCACCACTTTAGCTAATGGGGTCTCCTGCTGCTGCCACACCGCCAGAGCACGATTTCTGTTCTCATCCTGAAGCAAAGTTCGTAACCTGAAGCACTATTTCTGGGTTAGTGGAGTCTGTAACCTGAAGCGTATGTAACCTGAGGTACCACTGTACTGACAAAATGCAAGGGGCCGGCGGGGGTTTGACCTGTGTGCCTGCAATCACCCTCACACCCTCACAGAAGACCTTCAGCGGGATTTATTGACAAGGCAGAACATTTCCCCCTTACCAGTTGCACTTGCTTCCGTGGCATGGTTTGTCTAACCCTGTGGCAAAAGCATATAATAGTAGGAGACCTAATTATTTATAAGAAACAAACCAGGAATTCTTTCATTAAGCACATTAATTATTGTGCCCAATTTTTGATCAGCTGCCTTTTAATGCGTTTATTACTGTTGTTGTTTTATTTATTAACGTTCTATACCACCTTCATCTGAGGATGACAGGGTGGTTTACAATATAAAAACACAAAAATGCACAACACAGTAATAAACAAAAACCACACTATTCGAAATCTTGAAATCCATCTGTACAAGCATTTCCCTGACCTCTTGACTGAAATTTCCTGCTTTGTTTGTTGTTTTAATTGTCCTGTTTTAATGAGCTCGTTTATTATATATTCTATTTATGGATGTCTTAATGTTGTTGTTTTTATGTGTATTTTTTATAATTGGCTTTATTCCTGTTATTTTGCGGTTGGTTTTTATTTGTTTGTGAACTGCCCTGTTATTTCTTCTTGAAATGAAAGGCTGTATATGATTGTTATCATCATTATCATTGTTTTTATTGTTGTTATTATTTACATTCTGTTATTATATAAGTGTTTCTATTACTTTGCATACTAAACGGCCTAGGACCCTCGTACCTACGGGACCGCCTCTCCCGGTATGCCCCACGGAGAGCCTCAAGGTCCATAAATAGCAACACCCTAGTGGTCCTGGGCCCTAAGGAAGTTAGATTAGCTTCAACCAGAGCCGGGGCCTTATCAACACTGGCTCCTGCCTGGTGGAACGCTCTGCCTCATGAGACCAGGGCCCTGCAGGATCTGATTTCTTTCCGCAGGGCCTGTAAGACAGAGTTGTTCCGCCTGGCCTTTGGCTTGGAGCCAATTTGATTCCCTCCCTCCCTCTTTTTCTTTTTTCTTTTCCTTCACCTCCTGCGATGAGGCTAAATTTTAATATTTTAATGTTCCATTATTTTAATGTTGTATTTTATTTTTGTTTTTAAGTTGTAATCATTCATCTTGTTTTTATTATTGCTTGTAAGCCGCTCTGAGCCCGGCCTTGGCCGGGGAGGGCGGGGTAGAAATAAAAAAATATTTATTATTATTATTATTATTATTATTATTATTATTATTATTATTAAATGTTAAATGTTTTCCAAAATTGCACAATGTGCACTTTTCATACAGAAAACGTAATGAATTGTTTGTGTACACTGAAATACCTGCAAATAAAATTAAAATTATCAGCCCCAATAGAATACCTTCTATTTGAAGTTCTGCCGGAACTGCTTTTAAGCAAAAAAAATATTTTCTGTACTGACTCTTTAAGATTCCAAAAGTTCCACTTAACATTCCTTGGACGCTCCACCTGTTGCTGGCCAAATAGAGGGTGGGTCTGTAGGTGCAGCCCCCACAGAAATGCACGCCTCTGCAAGAATTTGTGTCTGATTTGGGGGCCTCTCTGGAATGGAGAAAGTCTGTGCAGCTGGATATATTCCAAAGCAGTTCATCAATCCTTAATGTTTTCAAGAAAGTTTTATTTTGCCACAGTGTCTACTAAAAAGTTAGGTCTGTGCTGGCAGAAGATCAAAAACTGAAACTGTTTGGGGGAGTGTAGTGACTTCATAGGAATATGCGGCATGGACTCAATTAAATCTAAAATAAAAATAAAAACGGAGCTCTGTCTTTTTGTTCCTGACATTCATCTCATATATATCCATCTCATATATCTCAGAACTCTGTATGTGCCACCTTCTTTGAGAACTGAAGTGTTTGTATGAAACAAGTTATGCCACACAAACATGTACCCTGAGAATGAACCAATGAAAAATTTCACCATCTGCACCTATAAAAATGGCAAATCAATATCCTTTATATAACAACATGACAGGTTGAATTTTTATTTTAATGCAATGGCAGTGAATGATTATTAATCTTTATTCTTTATCATTGGGTTACATTGTAAAAACACACACACCAAAACCCTTTCTTTCATTGAAAACCTTTCTGAGCACTGAAAGGAATAATAAAAACAACCAGTATATTATCATTTTACTCTGCAAAAAGATGAAGTCATGGCATATGGTCAGCTCACCAGTGCTGTTAATAATAAACCACAGATAATTAAGCATTGATTTATTCTTCTATGTAAGTGAAACGAATTGCTTTAACTGTTTTCAGTGAAGCCCATGTAGTCACATGGATTATGTGTAGGAAGTTCAAGCTAAAAAATTATTAGAGATCATATTTCAGCATAGTGGAGGTTTATGGCAGATACAATTAGAAACTTAACAGAACGTGTCATGTATCCTCTTTGGTAGAAAATCAGATATTAATCTAAGGAAAATCCTAAATCTCAGTATAGCTGCTCTTGTGTTACAGATGCAAACATCTTTTAAAACTGATCTTAGCTTGCAGCCGCAATAATCACCTTCAAATTTGTTGAGGCTATAGATGATGAATGAGGAATTGCAGCTAAAATACCTCCAGATTCACTTCGGTCATTAACTTTCATGGTGGTTGTTAAATGCTGACCCTACAATGTGTCTCTTATGCAGGGAGGAGTATTTGTTTTCAAAGAAATGGACAACCTTGTGGCTAAATTAGTTGTAATATAGGATCGAGCTGAATACATTTGTTGAGGCTCAAGGAATGAATATATGAACACAGAAGAGAATTATGGCTGTAGCTCCAGCTGGGGAGAGGACTCAGCTTGTCCTTTTTTGTTTTTCACACCGTTCGCAGTGACTCTGTTTACCCTTTTAAGAAGTTAGGATATAGCAAGGCCTCCTGCTGTGAGTTCAGCACAGATCTGATCCTGAATACAACTTAACAAACCTGACATGGAGCTCAGCTGCCACCTTGCATTGAGTGTTCAGCTGTGCTCACTCTGATTCGTAAATTAGGCAGAGGTCTTGTTGACTTTTAAAGTGATAACAAAGATTATGATGGCTTTAAGGTTATCTTTTCCTGATAGGGTTCCTTTAACATACTTGACAACCAAAAAATGCAGTATGACTAATCTCATAGAAAGTTGTCATTCAATAAAGCTTTTCTTTAAAAAATGACAGTACTCAGAGCCAACATTTTCTTTAATTCCTGAAACTGGACCTCACCTTTAAGCCATGTATTATGGGTCAACAGCTAGTATGAAACCCTTTTAAAAATCAAGTGCATTTAAGTCTACTTCTGGTAAGCACTCTTTCTAATTTAATAGCCTTTAGATCTTTTCACCCCTTTAACTGTTGTGAGTGAGATAACAATTTTCTGCATGTCTTGTAAAATTAACGAAAGTGGAAGGAGACCACAACACATGAGCACAGGTTTGTGTTTGTTCAGATTCAAAGCTACATTGCAGAGGAGTTCCTCACAGTCAGTTGAAAAAGCAACTTTCTGAGATGAACAAGGAGGAAATTATCTGCTGCTGGAACTGCAGCAGCCTTTTCTTTCTTTCAATCAGCTTCTGCTGGGAGCAGCGCTACCACCTCCATCTTTGTGTAGGACTCCCCCCTACATGAGTTGGTTAAAGGAAAAAACTGGAGGAGCCATAGAGGAGGACTATCCTACCCATGGCAAGTTTCTTTTCTTACACCTAAACTTTCTGTAGCACCATAATGTCAACACTGCAAAGGGTGGGAGGGAATAACACAAAACACCAGACGCTTAAATGCCATGCCAGTGCACTTTCTTGTTCTCTAGAAAGAAGAAGATAAGCTTTTTAGGCACCCACAAAAGCAGACGGGAAAATGAAGACGGGAGAAAGATTCGGCACTCCCCCCCCCCCATATATTGTTTGTGAATTCCAGGGAAGAGAAACCTGTGACCCATTAGAGGCTGCTAGACTACAACTCCTGCCATCCCTTACCATTGGCCAGGCTGGCCATGACTAGTGGGAGTTTGAGTCCAACAACTTGCGTGTCGAGGTTCCCAAGACACCCCCCAAATAAAACACAATTGACACACAATTTTTGTTTAAGGTTTTTGGCATAATTTTGGCCACAACTTTATTAAAATACAAGCAATGTGAGTGGTTGCTTAGGCATTGGTTGTGACTATCTGACCTGGCACGGGGACAGACTGACATTCGCACTCCTGCAAAGTCAGAAAGGGAAAACATTTTGGGGAGAGAGACGGAGCTGGGTACCATGCCCTCAACTCTCCCCAAATGCTCCCAGGGGCTCTTGCGTGGCCCTAGCCCCTTGACAGGGGTTCAGACAAAAGCATGGTGAGCCCCCGGATTCCTTTAATGGAAAACCCTTGCAGCAGCATTAGAGGGGCAGGCACAGCCAATCCATACCCCTCCACCAACCAATTCATAAAACCAATGCCTAACTGCAACCTTACAAGTTGTGACGATTTGCTACGCAGTAGGCAAAAACCAAATGGCACCAGCCAATCAGCCAATTGGACAAAATTCCCACTGGACCCCTGCCCCAAGGCAGATAACCCCATGACAGGCATAGCAAGGTCAAGTGAACAACCCTAAAATAAGGGGGGGGGATGGGCGGGTGATCCAATGCGTGCAGCAAAAAGGTGAAGCTCAACACTGTGCGCAGGGTATTTAAAGGCTATGGCTGTTAATCACAAAATGGCAACATATAAATCTCCCCAGCAACAAGTAGAGCTCAATGATAATGGTGGCCAACCTCTTTCCCCACCCAGCAACAGTGGGGTGTCTTGCTAGCCCCCACAACAACACGTGCTCTCCGTGAAGGAGAACATGCTATCTGGAGAGCCACAGGGATAGGCTCCCCATCCCTGGTATATTCCAAGACTGGCTGTGACACTATGTCCAGGGATGCTCTGCACAAACACCCTCCTCCCCAAAGCAACGTAGGAACAGAGGAACTGCCTCACTGGCTTAGGAAGTTAGTCTTCACTGCGATGACTAAAAATGTAGAATCACAGTTTGGTTGGCAGCACATGACATTCCAATTTCACTTTGGGTTTTACTTTCAGAGGTGTCCATTGGCTCAGCGGGAATTAAGCATGGATGTCTATGTGACTCTGCTGGATTGTGGTCTGAGACATTTATTTAGCATTATTTTCCATTTAAAGTATGCACAATTGCTAACATAGCTTACAGTGTGATGCCGCATTTCACATTTTAAAAAGAAACCTACCTGCGTACTAACTTTTTAAACCATACTTTCCATAATTCATTGTGAAAACCAAAGAGAGGTTAAAGCGTGTTGGCAGGAAATTAATCTTGTTAACACTCTTGTTTGATAAACTGCCCAACGCTTTTTGGTGATATTATGGTTACCTTTTTCTTTTTCTGTTCTATTCTGCCCTTTTCTCCTCCTCTGCTCACCTGCTACCAGTCTTCTCTTCAGATTTCCACCTCTGTTTTACGTTCAGATGCATTGACCATAGTTGCCACCAATCACTGTTTGCTGTATCCTCCTATAGTATCTGCCTTGAGCACCATGATGTTCCAGAGCTTTCTGGACTCACCTGTTTGTTCAAGTCATTCCTGTATTGTCAGGGAACTGACATCAGGACGAGAGCTGGAGGCAAGGCTCCCAAGCGATGCAGGAGAGGGGACCAGCAGGGGGGGAAGGAATTCAACGTAACACCGGTAGAGAAGGGAGGGAAATGGAGGATTCGGAGAGAGGTCTCCAAGACCCTTCACCCGAGACTAGTGGGGAGAGCGCGGACACGCCTCTGCCTTCCCCTTACTTGTGCAGACGAGTTCCGCGCAGGGAAAGTAGGAGGAGACTTGGCGTCAAACAGCTCTTATGCTGGAAGAGGTTCAAGAAACGCCCACTGACGGATTCTGCAAGTGACTGAACAGCCACGGAGTGTGGGCTGTCAGCCAAAGCATGGTTGGCCAGGAGATCTAGCCAAAACTGAAGGCAACTTACGCACAAGTAACCCCTTACAACCATTACATGTATGATTTGCTTTTTCCATGCCCTCTGTTCCCCAGGTCCTTTCCTAGTGAATCTAAGCCTTGGGGTAGGGTAGCAGCAATTGTCCTTTTTAAGAAGCTCGTTGACCTTTAAGGTGATAAAACCAGGTTAGCCACCTCTCTAGAGTGGGCTCTGCTTGCATTGTGGTGTCAGGTGGAAACTGGCTGGTACTTGGATGAACACACTTCTACACTGAGGTTTGGAACCATTAGGCAACTTCATCTGGCTCCTGGTGTGTGTGAACCAGGGGCATCACCTGGCATCAATCTTACTCCCTTTAGCCCCTGCTAGTCCATGGGGTCTGGCCTGGGTTGCAGATGTGACTTCCCCACCCATCATTTCTTGAGTGTGGTCATCCTTGCTATGCGCAGCTTTGGTTGCTGGTTAACAGTTTTGGTATTTCACATCTCCGATGCTGCAGATGAGATTGGTGTAAATCACAAGCCTGTCTGGGAAGAGCGTGTGAACGGAAGACAGTCTTATCTCTTCCGCTGTATGTACTATTTGTACTGTACTTTTGCTTTTACTTGTCCCTGTTCTTCTCTCGGAGCTGGAGAGAGAGGACACTCCTTTGTCTGTACATAAGAAAAGCTAATGGTAAAGGGACCCCTGACTGTTAAGTCCAGTTGCGAACTACTCTGGGGTTGCACACTCATCTCACTTTACTGGCCGAGGGAGCTAGCGTTTGTCCTCAGACAACTTCCATGTCACGTGGCCAGCATGACTAAGCTGCTTCTAGCAAAACCAGAGCAGCGCACGGAAACGCCGTTTACCTTCCAGCCAGAGTGGTACCTATTTATCTACTTGCACTTTGACGTGCTTTTGAACTGCTAGGTTGGCAGGAGCAGGGACCAAGCAACAGGAGCTCACCCCGTCGCGGGGATTCGGACCGCCAACCTTCTCATTGGCAAGCCCTAGGCTCTGTGGTTTAGACCACATAATAATAATAATAATAATAATAATAATAATAATAATAATAATAATAATTTATTATTTGTACCCCGCCCATCTGGCTGGGTTTCCCCAGCCACTCTGGGCGGCTTCCAACAGAGATGAAAAATACACTAAAATGTCACATATTAAAAACTTCCCTGAACAGGGCTGCCTTCAGATGTCTTCTGAATGTCAGGTAGTTGTTTATCGCTTTGACATCTGATGGGAGGGCGTTCCACAGGGCGGGCGCCACTACTGAGAAGGCCCTCTGCCTGGTTCCCTGTAACTTGGCCTCTCGCAGTGAGGGAACCGCCAGAAGGCCCTCGGAGCTGGACCTCAGTGTCCGGGCAGAACGATGGGGGAGGAGACGCTCCTTCAGATATACTGGACCGAGACCACAGTGCCACCCGCGTCCCTTTGTCTGTACATAGTGTGTAAATAAATAAGTAGATGAGCTCTACGATGTCTCACGCTTCTTGCTGTGTCATGCTAGAAGATTAGTGTGCATATATCATTTTATATATGCTGCTGAAGCACACTGGAGAAGAAGGGAACTGCCTTTTCTAGAGCTGTACGTATCGGAGGATGCTCGGTGTTCGGGGGCTGCAGGGGCATCCCAGGGCGTTTTCCAACAAACAGCACTGAGAAGGAATTTTACTCATGAGCCTAATTGACTGAAGGGCCAAGAAGATTTTGTGCCTTCCATATTACAAGGGTCTCTGGGTCTGTTCATTTATTGGCTATGTCAGTTCTGTCACAGCTTTTCCATTGGAGGGAGAAGGCATCATAAAGGATCCATACCTTATGCAACTCCTCCTAGTTACCCAGCAGGTGGGTTGGGAGGTGATATTGGCCAGTAGTCAGCTTGACCCATGTGATGCCCAACCAGGGATGTGCCATTTAAAGTTGTGGTCATGTTCAACTCTAAACTCTTATCTCTGGCTTGTCATTGTTTCCAGATGCTTGTCCTCTGCAGGGAAGTACCTGGTGTGGAAACGATAGATGTTGTGTGGTGTGTGGGAGAAAGGATCCAATTAGTTGTGCTTTAAAGTTGGCCTGTTAAAGAGATTCCATTTGGGGTAGAAAGTTCAAAAATACAAATACAGCATTTTCTGAGATGAGAGGCAGCTTAACTTAAATCTATCATACTGTATTAGCTGGACAACTTTATACAGATACATGCTGAGAGGACATTAGAAGAAGAAGAAAAACCTATTGGGCTCAGTGATGTGTGGAATTTCTGTGTATGTTTTCACTCTTTATGTCTGTTCACCTGGAAAAAGCTAATAGGAAAAGACACAAACAATCGCCTCTGGATATTCACCTGTAGCCTAGCTGGCTTGGGATGTTGAATCACAACATCTGCTGAACGGATTTCTAGTGCAGCTTCTTTGCTCAAAGTAATTATTTGTGTTTTGGTCACCAAGCGGGTAAACGTTTGCCGACTCCCTCTGATGGCAATTATTTCAGATCTCTGTGTTTTAAAACCTGAACTTAACGATCCCGAAGAACTTCTTCCCAATGTAATTAACTAATTAAACAATTTTAAAGAAACAAATATAAAGAGTTATTCATGCTGCAAGATATTGCTGAAGGGGCCTTTGGTGGGAGCCATTAGCATTTGCACAGAATCTATAACCATTAGAACTGCTATTACTCTCACATTCTTAATAATCTCTTCTCAAGATGTGCTGCCGTTCTATGTTGGAAGAGTTTTGTGCACACACCTTTGCCTGCCATATGGAACTCCGTCCCTCCTAGGATTTCACAGACTGAGCCTCTGCCGATAATTTGCAGTGTGTTGGATTCTAATTAAAGCCAAACCAGATAACCAGAAAAGTTCCAATTTATTCATTCATTTTCTGATTCAAACAAGTTTTTTTTGCCCGCAGTATTAACAAGGAACATTCTCTGCATAACAGCATTTTCCCTCGGAAGGTGGTTGCATTCCTTGGAAAGTGGGAGACTCTCCTTCCTTGGAGATTTTAAAGCAGAGTTTGGATGGCCATCTGTCATGGATGCTCAGGACAGCAATACCTCAAGGACTGCCTCTTCCCATATGAACCTACCTGGTCCCTGAGATCATCTTCTGAGGCTCTCCTTCGTGTGCCTCCACCTCAAGAGGCCCGGAGGATGGCAACATGAGAACGGGCCTTCTCTGCAGTGGCTCCACATCTATGGAATGCTCTCCCCGGGGATGTTTGCCTGGCACCTTCATTATATACCTTTAGGCACCAGGCAAAAACCTTCCTTTTTAACCAAGCCTTTGGTTATTCTTATTGACACCCCATACCCTTTTAGAAGGGACGCGGGTGGTGCTGTGGGTTAAACCACAGAGCCTAGGACTTGCCGATCAGAAGGTCGGCGGTTCGAATCCCCGCGACGGGGTGAGCTCCCGTTGCTCGGTCCCATCTCCTGCCAACCTAGCAGTTCAAAAGAACATCAAAAGTGCAAGTAGATTAATAGGTACCGCTCCGGCGGGAAGGTAAACGGTGTTTCTGTGTGCTGCTCTGGTTTGCCAGAAGCGGCTTAGTCATGCTGGCAACATGATCCGGAAGCTGTACGCCGGCTCCCTCGGCCAATAAAGCGAGATGAGCGCCGCAACCTCAGAGTCGGTCACGACTGGACCTAATGGTCAGGGGTCCCTTTACCTTTACCTTACCGTTTTAGAATGTGGTTTTCTTTTTTCGGGGGGGGGGGTTTATTGGGTTATTGCTTTTGGTTTGATTTTATATGTTGTAGTCTTATTGTGAACCACCCTGAGACCTCTGGGTATAGGGCGGTATATAAGTTGGATAAATAAATAATAAAATAATAATGCTTAAGTCAAGATTCCTGCATACATAAAGCAGAACAGGACAGAAACTCAAAGTGGCTCATGTAAGAAGTGTTCTAACTTTCATGAATAATAATAATAATAATAATAATAATAATAATAATAATAATAAATTAATTAATTTGTATCCTGCCATCCCTGGTCAAAGCCGGACTCAAACAATTAAAATTAAAATTAAAACTGGACAAGTGGCAATCTTCAGGTTAAAATGGGAAGCAGTTAATACTCGCCAAGACCAACTGTTTCCACTGATATTATAAGGACGTATGAGCGAGCTGCCTCCCCCTTATACTTATTCTGCGACTGGGGTGTTAATAAAAGAAAAAAGTGCAAAATAGCTACAGGACCACTTTTATCAGGCATGACCACCCTTGCTGCGCTGCATGATAGCCCTAAGGCTTCCCAACTGCAACTTGCTTAATTATCAGGATTGCTACTATACAATGTAGAGTAACTGCAGGGGCAAGTGTGGGACAGGAGAACCATTTGGCACAAAGCCTTGAGCTCAAAGGGGGCATCCAAATTAGTAAAAAAAGAAAAAAAAGATTTGGTCAGTTTTGCAATCTTGTTTGTATATGCACATCAACCAGAATGGGACACAAGAAGCTGCAATTTTTAAGGAAATAAGAGACGTGAACATGCAAAACACATACAAATATAGATTTTTGTCATATTAAAGAGCTTTAAAATTGGGAAAGGAGTACGACAAGGCTGTATATTGTCTCCCTGCTTATTTAACATACGCAGAATGCATCATGCGAAAGGCTGGGTTGGTTGAATCCCAAACTGGAATTAAGATTGCCAGAAGAAATATAAACAACCTCAGATATGCAGATGACACAACCTTGATGGCAGAAAGTGAGGAGGAATTAATGAACCTTTTAATGAGGGTGAAAGAGGAGAGCGCAAAATATGGTCTGAAGCTCAACATCAAAAAAACGAAGATCATGGCCACTGGTCCCATCACCTCCTGGAAAATAGAAGGGGAGGAAATGGAGGCAGTGAGAGATTTTACTTTCTTGGGCTCCATGATCACTGCAGATGGTGTCAGCAGTCACGAAATTAAAAGACTCCTGCTTCTTGGGGCAAAAACAATGACAAACCTAGACAGCATCTTAAAAAGCAGAGACATCGCCTTGCTGAAAAAGGTCTGTATAGTTAAAGATATGGTTTTCCCGGTTGTGATGTATGGAAGTGAGAGCTAGACCATAAAGAAGGCTGATCGCCAAAGAATTGATGCTTTTGAATTCTGGTGCTGGAGGAGACTCTTGAGAGTTCCATGGACTGCAAGAAGATCAAACCTCTCCATTCTTAAGGAAATCAGCCCTGAGTGCTCACTGGAAGGACAGATCCTGAAGCTGAGACTCCACTACTTTGGCCACCTCATGAGAAGAGAAGACTCCCTGGAAAAGACCCTGATGCTGGGAAAGATGGAGGGCAGAAGGAGAAGGGGATGACAGAGGACGAGATGGTTGGATAGTGTTCTTGAAGCTACAAACATGAGTTTGACCAAACTGCGGGAGGCAGTGGAAGACAGGAGTGCCTGGCGTGCTCTGGTCCAGGGGGTCACGAAGAGTCGGACACAACTAAACAACTAAACAACAACCACAACAACAACAACAGTTCATAAAGTTTAGTGAAAATATATTGGTTCAGATGGCGACAGAGGTGAATGTGCCCTCTCAGCTCAACAGACCACTCCCTCTTTTTGATTTGTTTCTTTGTGCCATCATTTTATTTATTTTTCATTACGGCTAGGGCCCTCAAAAGCTGTAGGTGGCCTCTGGATCTCTGAGACGGCCTGGGTACCTGAATATCTCTCAAATGCTATGCCAGTCCTACCCCCCATCAAGTCTGGTGCATTGGTTCCAAACATAGCACATTTTCCAAGACTGAAGATTTAAACTGCTAATATTAACTGTTGAGTGCTGAATGGTTATCTTATCTTAAGGACCTTCCCATGATATGAAAGGGGGATTGAAGGCTCTGTTCCGTGGCCCACACGGTTTGGAAGAATGCCTGGGCGGCGCTAATATGGATGTCCTCACATTCTTGAGCATTCACAACCAGGTTGCTTTCCCTCAGTCACACAAGCTGTGTAAAGCTTAATTCAAACCCATTTGGGTCCAGTTTTTGTTTGCGTAAACAAACTACCAGCTGAAGCAAGTTCAGAATTGTTATTCCAGGCTCGGAACCATGAAGGGTTGCCAACTACCTTTTCGTGGCAGGGCTTCTGTGTCTAACAGCTGGAGAAATTTAGCAGGTGAAATATTCCCCGCTGCATTTCCGTGCCAGGAAAAGCTTCCTGTGCTGTGTTTCTGCCCGTCAGGCAATTATTAAAGACACATGAGCTCTGCCAGAAAACGTTGGCAACTGCATAACCATGAGGTGGGTGGGTGGGGGCGGCGAGGACACAGAAATCATATGTCTTAACAATGAGGTAACAATATGATTATGCTGAGGAGTCAAAGAAGCTTGGCTTCCTTAGAGGCCATGCCCAAGAGGAAGAACTGTAATGTTTTAAAACCAAATTGAAGTGTATATTTTTGTAAGGCTCGAAGTGAAAGTCTGTGGAGAATAATTATATGAAACACCCTGAATGGAGTGTGAAATGTCTCCAGTGCCAACCCAAGCTATGAATAGTATTATTAGATATTCATGGCTCACATTTCATGAGGGCTTGCGAAGCAGATGTGAGGCTGGTCCCAGCAATAATTTTAAGTGAGCGGGAACATTTCCTGTCATTTTTATCAATGTCGAACTATACAGGACATATTAAACTGAAAAATAAAATGGGAGGGAGGCATAATTAATAATCAATTTTCCTTTCATGACAATCTGCTAATATTTCCCCTCAGAGGATTTCAGGTTTCTCTTGAGTATTTTTCTTGGAGACAAATATGGCGCTCAGATAACTTAGACCTTCCTCAGATTGTTCCAGGAGGTCTCTCTGGAGTCCAGTTCTCCCCTTCCCCCCCATTAACACAGTTCTTTCCTGCCAGAAAGTATATATTGTTGCAATAAAAAAACCCTAAATGATCACTGTTTTAGAGTGTAAGGTGCTGAGGGGCTCTGGAAATATTATGGAATTGCCTCCCCCGCTGAAAAGCTTGAACTAAAAATCCCTTGACACTTCATGAAGTAACTTTTTTTTCTCTTTTTGGTAGAATCAGTGCAAGTTGATTAAACTTATTGCAGCCTGACTCACTGTGAAATGGAGTGTCTTAATGTGATTTAGCATTGTAAAACATTTGGTTACATACAAATCGCAGCGACTAAAATGATTACAGGTCAGGTGCAACATAATGGATCTATTCATGAAAATTTCACAGGGGCCCCCTTGCTCACAAATATGACATTATTTACGTGGAAAAACTGAGGTCACACATTAAGTGCATAAGTATGCGTCGTTTTGGATTTATGAAACTGCTTTTGCCCACACTTAAGTGTTCTTGTCTCACTTACATTCCCAGTGGAATACATCTCCCCAGTCAGGGTGGTAAAAGGGAATAGTTTGAGCTCTAAAGCATAAAATAATAATAATAAATCAAGGTGAAGTAAAACAAGATGAAATTTTTGAAAACCATTGCTCACTTGCTTTCAGCATAAATATGATTGCAATTTTTTAACTGTGGAGTTTTGTATAGGCTTAATTTGAACTGAGGGCTGCTTCCTATATAAGGTACATGAATTACCCAGATAGTCCTCCAGCTCACAAAAAAGATGTATCTTTTAAAGTACCTGTCAGATAAAGAATGATGCAAAACAGCAACAATATATACATCTGCTTAAAGTGTTTTATTACACACACACACACACACACGTATACACCCACTTTTCAGATAAGGGCTTCAGTATATACAATATGTGTGACTGGATCAGGCCGCTACCAGTTCTCCCTGAAAGTGAGGGCTGTACCTAGTGACTCTTCCTCTTTGGCCCCCTCCAGTACCCACATGCCCTCAAAATCAGCCCCAGAGGGTTGGGGTCCCTTCAGAGCAGATTTGGGGGACACAGGGTGAGGAAACAAATGTGTGTGTGCCTTTAGTACACAGAAGGCATGTTTATGAGTTTGACCAAGGTGTGGGAGGCAGTGGAAGACAGGAGTGCCTGGCGTGCTCTGGTCCAGGGGGTCACAAAGAGGCGGACACGACTAAACGACAACAACATACTATACATATCAACATACCTATACACCTACCACTGTATTCTGCTCTGGTCAGACCTCACCTGGAGTACTGTGTCCAGTTCTGGGCACCACAGTTCAAGAAGGACACTGACAAACTGGAACGTGTCCAGAGAAGGGCAACCAAAATGGTCAAAGGCCTGGAAACAATGCCTTATGAGGAACGGCTAAGGGAGCTGGGCATGTTTAGCCTGGAGAAGAGGAGGTTAAGGGGTGATATGATAGCCATGTTCAAATATATAAAAGGATGTCATATAGAGGAGGGAGAAAGGTTGTTTTCTGCTGCTCCAGAGAAGCGGACACGGAGCAATGGATCCAAACTACAAGAAAGAAGATTCCACCTAAACATTAGGAAGAACTTCCTGACAGTAAGAGCTGTTCGACAGTGGAATTTGCTGCCAAGGCGTGTGGTGGAGTCTCCTTCTTTGGAGGTCTTTAAGCAGAGGCTTGACAACCATATGTCAGGAGTGCTCTGATGGTGTTTCCTGCTTGGCAGGGGGTTGGACTCGATGGCCCTTGTGGTCTCTTCCAACTGTATGATTCTATGATTCTATGATTCTACCCCATACGGACACCCACCAAGTGACTTGTATCAAACCCAGATATTGCACTGAATTCCTCCACCAACCGCTTTCTAACAAAATGTTTTCTCTTGCGTGTCGAGGTCCCCAATCCACCCCCCAAAATAACTCACAACGGACAAGTAATTTTTGTTTAAGATTTTTGGCATGATTTTGGCCACAACTTTATTCAAATACAAACCGTGAGTGGTTGTTTAGGCATTGGTTAAGACTATCTGTCCCCCCGCCTGGGGACAGAACTGACTTCCGGGCACCACCGAAAGTCAGTGTGGGAGAACAAGTCGGGGAAGAATTGGAGCTGAGTCACAGACCCTCAATTCTCTCCCGCCTGCTCCCCGAAGGCTTGCCGGCCCTAGTCCCATTCCAGGGATTGGACGAAAAGATGGCAAGCCCCAAGATTCCTTTAACGGAGTTCCCTTTCCGCAGCAACCATGGAGGGGCAGGCCAGCCTATCCTAACCCTCCTCCACCAATTTATAACCAATGCCTAACCACAACCTTACAAGTTGTGACGATTTGCTATGCAGTAGGCAAAAACCACCCAGCCAGCCAATTTGCCAGGTGGAAAAATTCCTACCAGGCCCCTGCAAGGTCAACGCAACAACCCCTTACTCTAGGGCGGGTGATCCGTTGCACGCAGCAAAAGAGAAAGTACCAGGCTGCGTACAGAGTATTTAAACCTTTTACCCCTCCCACCAAAATTGCAACATAACTTTCCCCCCAGCAACTCAGCAATCCAATCACTGCCCCCTGGCCATCTTGGAGAACTTACCCAGCAACAAAGGGGGTGGCTCAGTAGAGCCCACCGCAACACGTGCTCTCCCTGAAGGAGAACACGCTTTACCAAACTTTAGGTCTAATTCTGCATGATCCAACTGGGGGAAACTGCAGCTCTTCATCTTTCTACTTGATTAGTTCCTGATCAATATGTCTGGTTATTCAGATGTAACTGAAAGAGCTGTTTGTCAATTTTATTTGAAAGACTGTGAGATCCTTTAGAAGTGGGGTTTTGTTTGGATGTCTTGGGTGGTTATTATTGTTGCCCACTGACCTACTGTCGCCTTGTTTCACACCACCAGCAGCACGAAAGGTGTGAATGAAAACCATGACAATGATAACCAAATGCTCTTGCTAAGTACAGGCTTACAGAATTATTCTAAAATCTCTGCAGGCACCCTGTCAGCATCTCATACCCCTTTTTGATTCCCAAGGCTGCATGGCTAGCAGTAGACACAAGGGAAACAACAACAACATCTAAAGCACATGGGCTAATAAAACACAGAACATTTGTGTAAAGTAGTGATATTCTCAGAACAGGACAATGCAAGCATCAGCACGTGAGCACTATTTTCAGGGTGTGCATCAGCCATGTGTGTGCCCCAGGTAACAAGGTGAATTGGGATGATTTGGGGTAGTCTTTTATGTCACTCAAGTCAGATCACACCATTAAGGAAGGACTGGATGCTTCCTTCAACAATGGTGAAATATTTGGGTTGGATCCACAGTTGTGTTCAAAGTCAGGGAAGATGGAACATGACACTTTGTTGAATGTTCTCCATGGCGTCCGAAAATCTCCCCAACAGTTGGGGATGATTCCAAAATTGTATATTATAAGAGAATTTCTCAGAATGTTATTTTCAGTTGTGTTCTTTCATTTTCTTGTAAGATTCTGCTAATTTTCCATTAGCCACCACAGAACCATTGCCTCAGCCTTGGTGATTCCTCACTTGGTTTTGGTGCTTTGTGGGAAAACACTTATTCCTGTTTCTGGTGTTTCCAGGCTTACTGGATATTTTTTTTAAGTGTATAGAAAATATGCCAGAATGCAGGGCAAAAAGCCCAGAATAAAATTTAAGATTTTGACAGATGCAAAGGATAGAGGGGGTTTTGCCCTGCCGGACTTAAGACTTTATTATGAAGCAGCAGCTTTTTACTGGCTGAAACAATGGCTACTTCTTGAGAATACAGATATCTTGGATCTGGAAGGCTACGATAATAACTTTGGTTGGCATGCATATTTATGGTACAACAAGGTAAAGGTTCATAGAAACTTTAAAAACCATATTGTCAGGAAAGCACTTTACAATGTATGGAATCGATATAAAGATTTGTTGGAGAGTAAAACCCCCAGGTGGTTGTCACCAATGGAAGCTAAGGCGGTAAAAAGATTGAACATGGATTCAGACTGGCCAAAATATTGTGAAATTATAGAATATGATGGTGAAAAGTTGAAGCTACAGAGTTTTGAGAAATTAAAACCTAAAGTCCGAGATTGGTTACATTATTACCAGATTAATGAGACCTTTAAGCAGGACAGGAAACTAGGATTCCAGAAGGAGAGGTCAAAGTTAGAAACAGAATTGTTAGAACCCAATACTAAGAATTTGTCTAGAATGTATAATCTGCTGCTAAAATGGAACACACAGGATGAAACGGTTAAATCAGCTATGATTAAGTGGGCACAAGATATTGGTCATGATATTATGTTTGCTGACTGGGAGCAGTTATGGACCACAGGTATTAAATTCACGGCATGTAGTGCCTTAAAAGAGAATATAATGAAAATGATCTATAGGTGGTACATGACCCCAGTCAAGCTTGCAAAGATATATCATTTGCCCAATAACAACTGTTGGAAGTGTAATGAATGCGAAGGAACTTTTTATCATCTTTGGTGGACCTGCCCGAAGATTAAGGCCTACTGGGAAATGATCTATAATGAAATTAAGAAAATCCTTAAGTGGACATTTGCAAAGAAACCGGAGGCTTTTCTCTTGGGCATGGTAGGCCAAATGATTCCAAAGAAAGATAGAACATTTTTTATGTACGCAACAACAGCAGCAAGAATTCTTTTGGCAAAGTACTGGAAGACTAAAGAACTACCTACTCTGGAAGAATGGCAGACCAAGGTGACTGAATTTATGGGATTGGCAGAGATGACCGGCAGAATTCGTGACCAGAGGAGAGAGACAGTGGAAGAGGACTGGAAAAAAATTAAAATTTATCTTAAAAATTGTTGTAAAATTTCGGAATGTTAAGATGTCAAGGGATTTGATATAAAGAATTACAGTTGTAAAAATTTAAGCTTAAGAAAATTTTAAAGAGAATTAAATATAAAAATGGATGAAGGATTGCTAAAAAATTTTAAAACAAGGATGCAGTGAAGGGGAGGTATGGGGAAGTCGTATTATGTTTGTTTGTTTTTTGTTTATGTTGTAAAATTAATAAAAATTATTTAAAAAAAAGAAAGAAAATATGCCAGAATGCTAAGCTTGATTTTAAATTACATGACTCTAAACTTTGCCAGGTAGTTTTGGTGGTGATCCTACAGAAATCTACATTATAATGCACACTTAGAGAAAGAATAATTTGTGGCAGGCACAAGCTGAAATGAAGAATGAAATATAAATACTGTAACCTCCCATAAGTCGGGTCCTCCATCATGGAGGGCACGTGTTGCGGTGAGATCACCAGAAACTGCCTCCCTGTTGTGGGGTGGGACTGTTTGGATGGCCACAATGCCCCATTGGTTGCCCCTCTGTTGCTGGGGCAGAAATTTGGTCAGTTGGGTTGGCTATTGGCTGCTGAGGGGCAACTTAAGCTGCTGCACGTCGCTGGAGAGTTTCATTTTCTTGCAATGTGCAGTGGATCGCCCTCCCTCCTCTCCCTATATTTAGGGTTGTTCTTATGGCCTTGCTATGCCTTTCTAGGGGTTGTCTGTTTTGGAGCAGGGGCCCGGTAGGAATTTTGCCATTTGGCTGATTGGCTGGTGCCACTTGGTTTTTGCCTACTGTGTAGCAAATCTTCACAACTTTGTAAGGTTGGCGGTTAGGCATTGGTTCAATGTTTTGGGGAGGGGACGTGGTTGGATGTGCCTGCCCCTCCATTGTGGCTGCTAGGGAATTCCATTAAAGGAATCCAGGGGCTCACCTTGCTTTTGTCCGAACCCTGTCAAGGGGCTATAATAATAATAATAATAAATTTTATTTATATCCCGCCCTCCCCAGCCGAAGCCGGGCTCAGGGCGGCTAACAACACTAAAACAGTACAACATTATAAAACATTATAAAAATGGATTAAAATGAATTAAAATCAAAATTGATGGCAACCATAAACTAAAGTTTTGTAAAGATTGCCAGAGGAGGGAGTCAGGCTGCGCCCTGACCAAAGGCCAGGTGGAACAGCTCTGTCTTGCAGGCCCTGCGGAAAGATGTCAAGTCCTGCAGGGCCCTTGTCTCTTGTGAGAGAGCATTCCACCAGGTTGGAGCCGCAGCCGAAAAAGCCCTGGCTCTAGTTGAGGCCAGCCTAACCTCTCTGTGGCTTGGGACCTTCAAGATGTTTTTATTTGAAGATCGTAAGTTCCTCTGTGGGGCATACCAGGAGAGGCGGTCCCGTAGGTACGAGGGCCCTAGGCCGTATAGGGCTTTGAAGGTTAAAACCAGCACCTTAAACCTGATCCTGTACTCCACCGGGAGCCAGTGCAGCTGGTATAGCACCGGATGAATGTGATCTCTAAGCGAAGACCCCGTAAGGAGTCTCGCTGCAGCATTTTGCACCCGCTGGAGTTTCTGGGTCAGTCTCAAGGGCAGCCCCACGTACAGCGAGTTACAATAATCCAGTCTGGAGGTGACCGTCGCGTGGATCACAGTGGCTAGGTCAGGGCGTGAGAGGTAAGGAGCCAACTGCTTAGCTTGGCGGAGATGAAAGAATGCCGCCTTTGTTATAGCTGCAATCTGCGCCTCCATGGAGAGGGAGGTATCGAAGATTACACCCAAACTCTTAACGGACGGTGCTGGCACTAATTGCACCCCCGCAAGAGATGGGAGTTGCCCCCTCAGCCCCCTGACGTCCCGTCCCAGCCAGAGGACCTCTGTCTTCGAAGGATTTAACTTCAGCCGGCTCCCACGTAACCATCCAGCCACAGCCTCCAAGCATCTGATCAGTGTGTCTGGGGCAGAGTCCGGGTGGCCGTCCATCAACAGATAGAGTTGGGTGTCATCAGCATACTGATGGCAGCCCAGCCCAAAACTCCGGACAAGCTGGGCGAGGGGGCGCATAAAGATGTTAAAAAGCATTGGGGAGAGTATTGCACCCTGGGGCACACCACACACCAAGGAGTGGCGGGATGACAATTCCCCCCCAAGCGCCACCCTCTGTCCCCGACCGGAGAGAAACGAGCGCAGCCATTGAAGGACTGTGCCCTGGATCCCCACGTCGGCTAGGGCCATGCCAGTGTCCCTGGGATCATCTGGGGTGAGCTGGGAGATGAAAGGAGTTCTCACTCCCCCAGGATGCTTTCCCTTACTGACATATGGTGGTGCCCAGTGTCAGTCGTGTTCCCGCCACCGTGCAGGTTCAGGTAGTCTGGAACCAATGTCTAAGCAACCACTCACATGCTGCAATCAATAAAGTTGTGCCCAAAATTTAATGCCAAAAACCTTAAACTAAAATCTGTGTCTATTGTGTCTTCATTTGGGGGTGGTTTTGGGGATCTTCAAAAACCAAAAATGTAGAGTTGGATTGTGTAAAGACTGGGTTATTTGGGGCGTGTGTGCTTTGCCTATGAAGAGTCAGTAAGGATTATGAGAAGCAGAAGACATTGCCATGGATACATCAGGAAGCCCCCTTGTGGCCTTTCAAAGACTAAATACATTGGTAGTTCATGTTGGTGTTCATTTTGTTTCTTTGCAGCAAATACAGAATTTAGCTTGGCTGATTTTGATGAAAACTGGCTTTGTTGGCAGACTGTGCTTGGCACAACTACAAAGCTGTTCATGGGAACCTTGGAGGTTTATTTAGATTCCTTAAATGTCTTGGCTTGGTAGTATCTGAGGTGTTTTAACACTCTTGGAACCTATGAAGTTCCAGCTTGCCAAAGGTGCCAAGTAGTCAAACAAAATAAAAATAAAAATATAGTGCCATTGTTGTTTTGGGTTTACGTGTCTTTGAGGTTCCTTAGAGGTGTCATTAACAAGAATGAAGAATTTTTATTGTTATTATTATTTGGCACCACTTTCCTTTTCTGCATAAAAGATGACAGGAAGGAACTCAGTTGAGAAGGAGAACCTAATTCCTCCTCACCCTATTCCTCATGGATTTTCAAAAAACAACAACACCCCACCTATTTCTGACCAGACAGAGAAAGCAATATACACCCCTTTTTGGTAAATACACTCACCCTGTCTCTTCCATGCATTTTGGGGGAAACAGCAGTAAAAGAGATCCCTGGATTTCCCTGCTGTCATTTAGAATCAAACAGGTGTGAATTATACAGCAAAATCATACAGCAAAAAATAAAAATACGGTAATAAATCTAGCAATAAATGCATAGGAAACATCTAGTGTGTAAACGTATCTTCAAAACTTCTTTTATTCTGGTATGTGTCACTTGTGAATGTTGTTAATGCAAAAAGTGGAATGGACGGCTAAATAGACAGCACAATGTGCAATTAGAAAGGACTGCTTTAGAGATGGCTGTGATTAAGCGATATAGAAGAAGAAGAAGAAGAGGAGTAGTAGTTTGGATTTGATATCCCGCCTTTCACTCCCCTTCAGGAGTCTCAAAGCGGCTAACATTCTCCTTTCCCTTCCTCCCCCTCAACAAACACGCTGTGGGGTGAGTGGGGCTGAGAGACTTCAGAGAAGTGTGACTGGCCCAAGGTCACCCAGCAGCTGCATGTGGAGAAGCGGAGACGCGAACCCAGTTCCCCAGATTACGAGTCTACCGCTTTTAACCACTACACCACACTGGCTCTCAAGTAGTTGGAATATCATGATTTAGAGATGCTGGCGAAAACATGATAGTTAGCCAATGCTGAGGAATTTCACCAGTTAAAGGGAAGGTCAGCCCTTACCAGATGAAACCCTAATAATAATAATAATAATAATAATAATAATAATAATTTATACCCCACCCATCTGGCTGGGTTTCCCCAGCCACTCTGGGTGGCTTCCCAAAAAATATTAAACATAATGCCTTCAGATGTCTTCTAAAAGTCTGGTAGTTGTTGTTCTCTTTGACATCTGATGGGAGGGTGTTTCACAGGGCGGGGGCCACTACCGAGAAGGCCCTCTGCCTGGTTCCCTGTAACTTGGCTTCTCGCAATGAGGGAACCGCCAGAAGGCCCTTGGCACTGGACCTCAGTGTCCGGGCAGAACGATGCGGGTGGAGATGCTCCTTCAGGTATCCTGGACTGAGGCCGTAACAAATATCTGGGTTGGTGGACATAAAATGCTTGCACTTCCTATGCTTTTTATTTATGCTTCGTGTTTGTTTTGCTACTATCCGAATCCTAACAACTGTCGGGAAGGAAGGAAACCGTTCAATAAGATCCAGATGCAATGTGATCACAAACCAAGGTATAATAATCAGCAGTCACAGATACATAGACTCATAGGCTCATAGAACTGTAGAGTCGGAAGGGACCACAAGGATCGCCTAGTTGAACTCCCTGCAATGCGGGAATCTTTTGCCCGATGTTGGGCTCGAACCCACAATCCTGAGATTAGGAGTCTCATGCTCTACCCAGTGCAGCTGTCACAGAAAGGGCAAATTAAAATGGCCATTGCTGAAATAAAATTTATTTGTAGTCTTTATTTCTGGGTAGGAAACTGAAGGGCCTTGGAGCACAGGTGCTTTTTTTCATCACTGCTTGATGTTGAAGGTCTTGGCTCAGGAAGAGAGAGGGAGTCAACCATTGGCTGTGCAGGTGGCGTCATTTCCAAGATCAGTAGGTTCAGCTGGAGAGCAACAGACAGTGTTCCTCTTCCACTCATTGCAGTGCTCTATGTGTGGGTTTATGTGTGGTGATTGCATGCGTGTCATCCGTATTATGTGTGGTCAGTGTATGTGTGTGGTCTCTCTCTCTCTGTTCTATGTGCATGTTTGGTGGGTATTTGTTTGTGTGTTGTATATGTGGTAAGTGCATGTGAGCATGTATCAGTAAGTATGCACTGGTCACACTATGGCTATGCTCACTGCTTCTCTACAGCCCTCAAGCTGAAAAAGGTTGACAACTCTGGGCTACAGGAATCCCTGGACGTGAGATCATCTTGTTACTTGGCATTTTGATAGGGCTTTAATTAAAAACTCTAAGCATTTTGTATATCTCAGAATTCCTTAACACGACTCTCAGCTTGGAGAGAGCATATCCGCCATTGTGGTGCAAAGATCCCTCCGCCACCCCCCGCCAATTTCCCAGAGTTGTTGACCTTTTCCCAAGCCTCTGCGGGGATTGCTCTCCTCCTGCAGAGGCATGGTGTGATGGCCTGGGAATCTGATTCAGAGGCTGAACCGGAGGAATCCCTGCCTGCATAGGAGTCCCCGCCTCCAGGGCCAGCTGAGCAGGGGCAGGGCCTTGAATCTGAAAGGCCCGCACCTGTGCCGGATCCTCAGGAGCAGACACCAGATGAATCCACTCTGGCTCCGGAGGTGATTGAGGACCCATTGCCTGCAGGTGCTCCTCTCCCAGCCCTGTCAGGGGAAGGTGAAGCTGCCCCTGGGTCCAGTAACCCTCCAGTCTCTCCTGAGCTGCAGAGGCTCAGGGCAGAGAGGCGGAGGGAACTAAGTTCCCGCAGGAGGAGTGCTTGCTTTAAGGCCAGGAGAGGCGAGTCACCTGTGGGCCAGGACCATCCCTGGCCTCAGAGGAGATAAAGGCCAGTCAGCCCAGTCCCAGGTTGTGGGAGCAACGTCATTGGAAACCTGTTTCGGCCAGCACCCAGACCTGTTTTTCCGGAGTTCACGACCACGCCTGGCTCCTTGCTTTGGACCCCGCTTCGCCCTTGGTGGACAGTCTCCAGATCCTCGACCCAGGACTGGACTCTGACCACGCCTCACGGTAACGCCCCCATGGGATCAGCACACATGGGAAGGAAGCTGCATGCCCGCTAGCCATATTGTTGATGGGGCACAGCTGGCGGGTGTACAGGGAAAGAGGAGGCCGCTGGCAAAGCCACACAGATCCCCCACTTGCTGGGGCGCCCCTGAGAGGTCAGCGCCCTGGTGCAACGCACCAGTAAACTCAATAGGAAAGACGGCTCTGGAGAGAGCCCACTGAGTCATACTGACAATGATAGGGCTACTGGGACATGAACTGGGGTCTTTTAGGCTGGAGTCCATAATCTTGACAACTAAACTATACCAGCTCACATCTCTCCCCCCCCCCCCCGCCATGATGCAGTTCCCTGAGAGCATTGCCTACTCTGGGAATTGAATTTGGGTAATCAGGCACACAATAGGATATACCTCCCACAAGACTAACACAGTGTGACAGTAATAAATCAGTGAGAGAGCCATTGAAAGCGTGTTGGCCTTTGACTTAAATGCTCCCTCCCCAGTCAAAATTATTCATGAATTTACTGTTAGACTATGTGCAAATCGCTGTTTCGCAGTATCATTTCCCTGTTTTTGTAGCATTGAAACAGTACTGGTGGACGTAGTGTGAGAGCCTGTGTGATTAGTTTTTTGGGCTGGGATTGTCCGTGCACAGTCATTGAGCTCTCTCCATGATTTTGGGCTAATCAGTCCCAATGTGTGTAACTAGTTGCAGGTTTCTTGTGAGGATGACATGGTATAACCTCCTCCTTGAGCCGAAATGTGGGATACCAATACGGTAAGGTAAAGGTAAAGGGACCCCTGACCGTTAGGTCCAGTCGTGACCGACTCTGGGGTTGCGCGTTCATCTCGCTCTATAGGCCGAGGGAGCCGGCGTTTGTCTGCAAACAGCTTCCGGGTCATGTGGCCAGCATGACTAAGCCGCTTCTGGTGAACCAGAGCTTTCAAACTGCCAGGTTAGCAGGAGCAGGGACCAAGCAACGGGAGCTCACCCCGTGGCGGGGATTCGAACCGCCTACCTTCTGATCAGCAAGTCCTAGGCTCTGTGGTTTACCCACAGCGCCACCCGTGTCCCACCAATATGGTAAGTGTTCAACAAATTGTATAAGTATAACATGAAAGTTCGCAAGCAGTATAAATATAACATGAAAGTTTCCAAGTTGTATACATAGCACATGAAAGCCACATTAGTCTTCTATCACAAAGAGAAGGAAATGTATTCAATGGCACTATGGGACTCACTTTTTAGAAATGTTTAATATGAAATTGCAGAAGCTTTTGTAGGCACTGATCTGCTTCATCAGAAGCTAAGTTCCTGCCCACTATCTGATGAAGTTTGTTGTTGCCTGCAAAAGCTTATGCCATTGTACAATTGAAAAGGCTTCCAAAAAGTGAGTTTCAAGTTGTATAAAGATTGCAAAGCATTTTGCTCATTACAAAATATTGTGGGGGTTAATAACAAAGCAGACTAAGTAGGAAAAACAAGCCCCTCAAAAGCCCAATTTTAGAAAGAGGGGAGGGAGGGAGGGAGGGAGAAGGGCACGATTTTGTTTAAATTCATTTCACGTCAGAGGAACAATGTGTGAGAAATGGACTCTGCACCTTTTGCTCCTCCTGATGCGTTTCATACTAAACCACTTGCCATAGCTCTGCAGAAGGGGTGAAGAATCCCAAACAGACCTTGCCCACTTCGAGTTGCGCTCTCTCAGAGGATAATTTCACCTATTTAATAAGATTGGAGAATGAAGTCAGGCATGCCGCATGAGTTGGAGAAAGGTCACGTCATGCGCTCAGAGGTTTATATTAACTACTGCTGAGGGTGGCATCATCAGACAACCTCTAGGAAGACAAAATTAAGCAGCTAAACAGTAAATATTTTAAATTGCATTACACAGAGAGCCTTTTACACTGAACAAAGGCAATGAAAGAGCATTCCACAATAAAGCAGAAATTCTTACAAATTAAAAAAAAAGCATCTTGCCTGCTGGACTTAAAATTGATTCCAGTCAAGGTTAATAGGAAAGAGCTAATGAAGGGACAGGATCCAGATCTTTGCCTCATGCCTCATTGTGGCTCCCATCAGTAATTAATACTACTGAGCACATTTTTTTCTTAACAGGAACTTTCAATTCAACATGCAATATATATACATCTAGGCGCTTCCTCTTAATGTTTTATGGCTCCCATGAATGCTACCCTCAGAACCAATTCCTCCAACTCATTTCCAGGATGGTGATTTGCATCTATCACCATCACCAAAAAGCACTCGGGTTTATGGGGTCTGCTGCTATGCAGCCAGCTTTGATAAATGCAGCAGTGGGCATTTTAAAATAAGATGAGCTTGGAGAGGAGGAAGCCACCCAGTCTCTACAACTAGAACTGTACCATCACTTGTGCAAAAGAAGCAATACTGTCCAAATCACAGTGTTGTCAAAATTCAGCGTAATGTTTCCATACATACAGTGACCACAGGGGAGGTTGTATTGTAGGGTTGCCATATTTCAAAAAGTGAAAATCCGGAAGTTTTTGGCCATAGTTGTTTAGTTTTGCAAAATCTAAAACAAACAAACAAACAAACAAACAAACAAACAAACAAACAAACAATTTTTAAGGAAATTTGCCGAAATCTACACTTCCAACATGGGTTGCCATATGTCAGGATGTTCCTGGACATTCCAGAGATAAGATAAGATAAACTTTATTTGCAGAGATTTTCTGGCCAGGTACAGTTTCCAAGTCAAATCTGGGAAATTTTGGACGTATGGCAACCCTATTGGCCACTGTTATCCCTCACACTGAGAGAGGAGCACCGTTTAAACTAACTGTGCAATTCTAAATGCACTGAAGTTACTCAGAAGTAAGAGTCCCTGAGTTCAATGAGCCCTACTCCTTAGCACTTTGTGGCTAAGTACCTTGGGTTGACATCTAGGAATCAGAGAATCACAGAACTGTAGAGTTGGAAGAGACCCGCAATGCAGGAATCTCAGCTAAATCATGTTTGTTTCTCAATTTGATCCTTTTACATGGTTTTGTATGTTTCGTGGCATTTTATGCATTGTGTTTTGCTGTTATTTTTCTTGATTATAGTTTAGTAATTCTTTTTTGTAATTGATAAGTGTTTAATTATTATTTGCTTCTATTTAATTTTACTGTTTACCATTATATTCTAATGGATTATTGATTATTGCTTTCTTTGATGTAAGTTGTTTAATTTAGAGTTATTGTGACTATTTTGCATTGGATCAGATTGTTACTACACGTGTGATCTTTGCTGTCTATTTTGTTGTTTCTTCAGTTTGTAAACCGCCTTGTATACAGTAATATAGAAACGCGGTATGCAAATTAAAAGTGAAATGGAAAAACAAAGAAATTGAAGCATCCCAGACAGATGTCAATGCAACCTCTGCTTAAAAACCTCCAAGGAAAGAGAGCCCATCACCTCTCACAGGAGTCTGTTAGGGAAAAATATTATGATGAGCCAATGGGAATGGCTGTGGAAAAGAGATATCAAATTTACAGCATGGTACAATTTAAGAAAGAATGTAATGAAAATGCAATACAGATGGTACTTGACCCCAGTCAGATTGGCAAAAATGTACAAAAACTGTAGTGATGTATGTTGGAGTTGCAACAATGGGACAGGAACCTTTCTACATATGTGGTGGGAGTGCAAAGAGATAGTGGGATTCTGGGAAAATATCTATAATGAACTGAAAAAGATGCTTAGATTTTCATTTGAAAAAAACCCAGAATCCTTTCTCCTAGGTATCATGTCAGAGGAAATAAAAAGAATGGTCAGACCAATATTTATGTATGCAACTATGGCGGCAAGGTTATTGATTGCCAAAAACTGGAAAAGCAGCAGTGTCCCAGTTAAAACAGACTGGTTATCTAAAATGATGGAATACTTCCATATTGCCGAACTAACAGGGAGGATAAGAGGAGATATGGTACAAAAAGTGAATAAGGAGTGGGCTATCTTTAAGGAATACATCAAAATTGATGTGGAAAAAGTAGAATTTCTGACAGATACTGAGTGAATCCAGAAAATGATTAGAGTGAAAGGAGAGTAAAGTTAAGATAAAATAAGAGATTAAAGAAATAATGAAATGCGTTTAAGCTAGTTGGAAAAATAAAGTAGCGTAACAAGAACGGCTGGAAGTCAAGTCACTTGGTGGGTGTCCGTATGGGGTAGGTGTGTAGGTATGTTGATATGTATAGTATAGGTAGGTATTATATAGAGTAATGTAGGTATGTTTTATGTTATGAAAATAAGGTAGTGTGTTATGTACGTATATTGTGTAAATGTATATGTAAGTGTTTTATATGTAAATTAAAAAATAAATAAAAAAGGAGTCTGTTCAAACATGCATTAAGACAGCTCTTACTGCCACCAAGTTTTTCCGTATGTTTAGTCAGATTATACTTTCTTGTAACTTGAAGCCACTGGTTTGAGTCCTACCCTCTGGAGGAGGAGAAAACAAGCTTGTTCCCTCTTCTATATGACAGCTCTTGAGATATTTGAAGATGGCTATCGTATCTCCTCTCAGTCTCTTTTCCAGGCTAAGCATACGCAGCTCCTTCAAGTGCTCCTCATAAGGCTAGTGTCAGGGAACTGCCATCGGAGCCAGAGGGAGAGGGAGGGCTCCAGAGGGATTCCGGAGAGCGTCCCGGGAGGGAGAGAAGCAGCTCATCTTCTAGGGAAGGAAATCAGCGTAGCACCAGTGGAGAAGGGGGGCAGATGGGGGAATCGGCGAGGTGGCTCCATGACTCCTCGCCGGAGACCAGCGGGGGGAGCACGGGTCCTCCGCTGCCCACACCCTCCCTGCGCAGAAGGCTTCCACGCAGGGAGAGTAGGCGGAGACAAGGCGTCAAAGAGCTTCTTTGCTGGGAGATGTTCAAGAAATGCCCACTGACGGATTCTGCCAGCGACTGAGACAGCCACGGGTGAGTGGCTGTCCGGAGAGAAAGGGTTCACTCAGGCAACCCAGCCAGGTGTGGCGCCGATTTACGCACGAGCAACCCCTAGAACCATTACAGCTAGGTTTCCAGACCCTTGATCACCTTGGTTGCCCTCCTCCGCACATGTTCCAGCTTGTCAATATCCTCCTTAAATTGTGGCACCCGGAACTGAACACAATATTCCAAGTGTGATCTGGCTAAGGCAGAATAGAGCAGTACAATTACCTCTCTTGATCTAGATACTATTCTTCTGTTGATGCAGCCTGGGATAGCATTAGCTGCACCATATTGACTCATGTTAAGCTTGTGGTCCACTAAGACCCCCAGATCCTTTTCACATGTGCAGTTGGTTCTTCTTGCCTAAGCACAGAACCTTACATTTGTCCCTTTTGAAATTCATTTAGTTAATTTTGGTCTAGTCTGTTAAGGCCATTTTGACTCCCAATTCTGTCGCCCGCGGTGTTAGCTACCCCTCCGAAAAGCATTTCATCAACTCCATTCTTTTACAACTCTCTCTCTCATCCCTAGGCTGAAGTGTGGCATTGTGAATTCTTTTTTGGGTATGGTATTTAATGTCAAAAGATCACCATTCAAACCAAAACAGAAGACCCAAACTTAGCCCTTTTATCTATTTTTGAAAGGGAAAATTAGGATTTTGCATGAAAAGATCCATTTGTGAGTTGGGATGAGATGAGATGAGCCAGGAGACAGATTTCCTCATCTTATGATTTTGGACATGAGACTTGAAGAAGTTGAAATAAGGCCTATTTCCATGTGACTCTGCCTCAGTTTGGCTGGGCAGGAAGAAAAACCTGTGCAGCCCTCTGTATGAGAGTTACCCCCCCCCCCTGGCCAGAGGTGGTCCTCTTACTGGAAGCTAGAACAGTATTCCTCCCCCCCCCCCATGTCCTGCCTGATTAGCCATGGATGCCCCAGTTCTGCAGGGGAACCTTGTAAACAGTGGCTCAGAGAGCAGGGCAAGGACTGCACAGCAGATTTGGGGGGAATTCTAGAATGGAAACATCTCTTGACCAAATTTAATGCTCAAGCACTGGATTTTACTTGAGGGCCAGGCAAGAGCAAGACAACCGAGGGACAAATAGCAAAATGCATACCCACTCAGTTCAGTTCTTAGGGCTGAGAAGAATAAAACGAGACAGGGCATCTTGCTTTCTCACTCCATTATATTCATTGAACTCAGATGCAACAACAACAACAAACAACAACAACAACAACAACAACAACTTATTATTTATACCCCGCCCATCTGGCTGAGTTTCCCCAGCCACTCTGGGCGGCTCCCAATCAAGTGTTAAAAACAATACAGCATTAAATATTAAAAACTTCCCTGAACAGGGCTGCCTTCATAAGTCTTTTAAAGATAGGATAGCTGCTTATTTCCTTCACATCTGAAGGGAGGGTGTTCCACAGGGCGGGCGCCACTACCGAAAAGGCCCTCTGTCTGGTTCCCTGTAACCTCACTTCTCGCAATGAGGGAACCGCCAGAAGGCCCTCGGCGCTGGATCTCAGAGTCGATGGGGGGTGGAGACGCTCCTTCAGGTATACAGATAAATTAATATGAGCGTAAATATTGAATAAATTGTGGTCACGCTAGTGTCTGAAGCTTTCCTACTGACTGCCTGGCGAGGGAAAGCAGGGTCGAGATGTGGCTTTGTAGATGAAGTGTGTGCTAACTCTCTCCAGTGCCAAAAGTCTGTCTCCATGGAAAGTGACAGGGTGGGACTGAGTAGGCTTTTTTGATGGTATGGGAGATGTGTCCTCTAGCACACAGCTCAGATTCATTGTGCAATTTCTTTTTAGAATCCAAACAGGAGACACATTCTGACACGATTAAAGCCATTTCATTCCTCCAGCAACTAAAGTTTAGCTTTATTGTGCTAGGCTGAGGCATTCAAAATTACATCAACATCCCAGTTGTTACATTTGGCAAAGAGAGAGTGAGGGATGGCAAGCTAAGACTCCAAAGGGATTGGAAACTGCAATGGGGTTTTAGGGTGAGGAGGAGCAAAAGAGCTGAAATTGTGTTTTCTGGGTTGGGG
Organism: Podarcis erhardii; assembly: GCF_964252035.2. Classification (NCBI taxonomy): domain Eukaryota; kingdom Metazoa; phylum Chordata; class Lepidosauria; order Squamata; family Lacertidae; genus Podarcis; species Podarcis erhardii. Next base: position 7,643,973 of record NC_138507.1, on the reverse strand, counting down.
GCAGGAACAGATGGAGAGAGGTTACAGATTGCCAAAGGTAATGTGCTTTTCAAAAATCGCTCCCCATCATATAAAGCACAGCCTGAAATATTTACAGTGCTGTTTATGACAGCATTAAAAGTCCCGCTATCTTAATAAAGCAAAGTCACACAACTGGGTAAGAGTAAAATAAACCGAAACTTCTGCTGTTTGTTATTTTTTTACCCAGAGAACAGGGAAGCAAGCAGATGAAATTCATTCCAAGGACTTAAAACATACCCCCTTTTAGGCTAAAGAATTTGTTGAGGTTCAATATCAATATCAAATGTGTTGGGGTTTTATATTTTAAGCAAATAAACCAAATTATGAAGCAGAAGGTAAAAGCTCTATGCACTCCCCTCTCTTTCCTTCTCCGTCTCTGTGGAGATGGTGGGGGGTGGGTGCCCTCAAGTTTTTCTTCTTTTCTTCTTTGTATTTGTGTCCTTTATGGAGGGTTTTTTGTATGTCTGAATGCTGGTTCCATGCTTGAGTGATTCAACTGAGAAGTACTCAGAATCTCAAAACGTTAGTTTTACTGAAAGATTTAAAACAGTGCAGGGTGTAGGAGGAAGAGGGTTCAACGTCTCTCATTTCAGTAATTCATCAGGTAAGTTAGATGCTGCAGCTATTGCCTAGGACATGGGTAGGCAAACTAAGGCCCGGGGGCTGGATCCAGCTCAGTCGCCTTCTACATCTGGCCTGTGGACGGTCTGGGAATCAGTGTGTTTTTCCATGAGTAGAATGTGTCCTTTTACAGTGGTACCTCAGGATGCGAACGGGATCCGTTCCGGAGCCCCGTTCGCATCCCGAACGGAACACAAGACACGACAGCTCGTCTGTGGGTCGCGTCTCGCCACTTCCGCGCATACGCATGACATCATTTTGACTGTCTGCACATGCGCAAGTGGCGAAACCCAGAAATAACGCGCTCCGTTACTTCCGGGTCGCCGTGGAGCACAACCCGAAAGTGCTCAACCTGTAGCGTAATTATCCCAAAGTTGTTGTTGTTTAGTCGTTTAGTCATGTCCGACTCTTTGTGACCCCATGAACTAGAGCACACCAGGCACTTCTGTCTTCCACTGCCTCCCGCAGTTTGGTCAAAATCATGCTGGTAGCTTTGAGAACACTGTCCAACCATCTCGTCCTCTGTCGTCCCCTTCTCCTTGTGCCCTCCATCTTTCCCAACATCAGGGTCTTTTCCAGGGAGTCTTCTCTTCTCATGAGGTGGTCAAAGTATTGGAGCCTCTCTGGGTTGTTTGTGGGGCATAGGAATTTGTTCATTTTTTCTTCTTCAAAATATAGTCCGGCCCCCCACGAGGTCTGAGGGACAGCTGAAAAAGTTTGCTGACCCCTGACCTAGGATCTGCTTTTCCCATGCCATTGCTGCAATGTTTCATGGAGACTTCTCCAATCCGGTGCCCTCCAAATGCTTAGGACTGCAGTTCCCCTTCCCCTGACTATTGATGAGAGGTGTAGTCCAAAAGATTTGTAGGGCGCTATGTTCTGGAGGGATGCGGGTGGCGCTGTGAGTTAAACCACAGAGCCTAGGGCTTGCCGATCAGAAGGTCGGTGGTTCAAATCCCCGCAACAGGGTGAGCTCCTGTTGATCGTTCCCTACTCCTTCCAACCTAGCAATTCGAAAGCACGTCAAAGTGCAAGTAGATAAATAGGTACCACTCTGGCGGGAAGGTAAACAGCGTTTCTGTGCGCTGCTCTGGTTCGTCAGAAGTGGCTTAGTCATGGTGGCCACATGACCCGGAAGCTGTACGTCGGCTCCCTCGGCCAATAAAGCGAGATGAGCGCTGCAACCCCAGAGTAGGTCATGACTGGACCTAATGGTCAGGGGTCTCTTTACCTTTACCTATGTTCTGGAAGGCTAGTCTAATCTGGCCAAGAATGGAGCCAGTGATTGGGCGGAAGGACCATGTGGTGCTGCCCGTTAAATTCCACAGTAACACTGTGGAATGAATTCTTTACAACTTCCATCATGATCGGGGGTGCCAGCTCCTGGGGGCTGAGCCCTTTTGGCCCCCCATGTTGAAAAAGCGTGGAGGCAAAGCGCAGAGCCAATGGTGGCATGCCTCCAGTGGCCAGCTCCTTCCCCTCCTCCTGCTGCTGTGGAGGGAAATGAGGGTCAAACGGAGGGTCAAGCGGAGGATGAGCCACCAGCCATTGAAGTTGCCTGGCTGCCGTTTCAGCTCTGCCCCCAGCTCCTCCTCACGTCCTGATGTCACATGTGTGACATCACAACACTGTGTTGCATCACAACGTTGGCCTCCCCAATTGCCCTTGCAAGCTGGCACGTCTGATCAGGATCAGGATCAGAATGAGGATCAGGCTCAAAAGGGACCTCAAGACCCGTCCTATAGGTACTTACTATCCACATATCACTCACAATCGCAGCCACTGTGTGTGTAAGGTGAAAAATTACATTTACCCATCTACTCAAGATGATTTTTTCTGTGCATGTGATTTCCAGTTAGTGGTGTCACTAGCGAAAGGGACGTCATCCTTGTAGGGTAACCAGCCTCATATAACAAGCATAAAGGTAAAGGCACTCCTGCCCGTACGAGCCAGTCTTGCCAGACTCTAGGGTTGTGCGCTCATCTCACTCTAGAGGTCGGGAGCCAGCACTGTCCGCAGACACTTCCGGGTCACGTGGCCAGTGTGACAAGCTGCATCTGGCGAGCCAGCGCAGCACACGGAACGCCATTTACCTTCCCGCTGGTAAGCAGTCCCTATTTATCTACTTGCACCCGGGGGTGCTTTTGAACTGCTAGGTTGGCAGGCGCTGGGACCGAGCAACGGGAGCGCACCCCGCCGTGGGGATTCGAACCGCCGACCATGTGATCGGCAAGTCCTAGGCGCTGAGGTTTTACCCACAGCGCCACCCGCGTCCCTATATAACAAGCATGCTTGAGTCTAATTACAGTGGTACCTCGGGTTACAGACGCTTCAGGTTTCAGACTCCGCTAACCCGAAATAGTACCTCGGGTTAAGAATTTTGCTTCAGGATGAGAACAGAAATCACATGGCAGCAGTGTGGCGGCAGCTGGAGGCTCCATTAGCTAAAGTAGTACCTCGGGTTAAGAATTTTGCTTCAGGATGAGAACAGAAATCACATGGCAGCAGTGTGGCGGCAGCTGGAGGCTCCATTAGCTAAAGTGGTACCTCAGGTTAAGAACAGTTTCAGGTTAAGAACGGACCTCCAGAATGAATTAAGTTCTTAACCTGAGGTACCACTGTATTGCATGAAGGGCTCTGAAAACCACATTTTCCTATACCAATAGTTTAGGAACGTCTACCCTTTTTGTAACCAAGCAATGTTTTATTTATTAATTTATTGATATTATTAATTTATTTTTTATTACCTGTGCATCATTTTTCTGACTGCTGTATGGAAAAGCACATGAATGTGACATTTGAAGTAAACCCTGTTATATGTTACCAAATGTGTGGTCTGTCTTTGTGCTAGGAAAGTGGGATACTTTGCTATTCACTGGAAAGGGCACATTTTAAAGGTTTTACAACCTATATTTCCATGCTATTATTTGTTGCATGTTTTGCCATGTTAAATCTCTGCTGGGGTTCTCTCGCCAAAGAGTACTTGCCCCAAACTTGGGTCTTGTCTTCCAGTATTTCCAACAATCCTGACCTTTCCCAGCAACTGGATAACTACCACATTCCTTGTGTGAGGGGAGGACAGTCCATTAAAAGGTGGGGATACTTTTCCAGTCCAGGGGCCATATTCCCTTCTGGGTAATGTTCCAGGGGCCACATACAGTGCTGGGCAAGGCTGAAAGCGGACAAAGCAATGATTGTGAATTTTGCCTTTGCATGGCAGGCTAGTTTTTACACCCATCCCACCCTCATCTTTCATTCATCTTAGTAAGAAGCCTTATCAGAGTTTGAGAAAGCGTGTTCTCCTTCAGGGAGAGCACGTGTTGCGGTGGGGTCTACTGAGCCACCCCTTTGTTGCTGGGTAAGTTCTCCAAGATGGCCAGGGGGCATTGATTGGATTGCCGAGTTGCTGGGGCAAAAGTTATGTTGCAATTTTGGTGGGAGGGGTAAAAGGTTTAAATACTCTGCACGCAGCCTTGTACTTTCTCTTTTGCTGCGTGCAACGGATCACCCGCCCACCCGCCCTTGAGTAAGGGGTTGTTGCGTTGACCTTGCTTTGCCTGTCATGGGGTCGTCTGCCTTTGAGCAGGGGCCTGGTAGGAATTTTTCCACCTGGCAAATTGGCTGGCTGGGTGGTTTTTGCCTACTGCGTAGCAAATCGTCACAACTTGTAAGGTTGTGGTTAGGCATTGGTTATAAATCTGGTGGAGGAGGGGTTAGGATAGGCTGGGCCTGCCCCTCCATGGTTGCTGCGGAAAGGGAATTCCGTTAAAGGAACCCTGGGGCTTGCCATCTTTTCGTCCAATCCCTGGAATGGGACTAGGGCCAGCAAGCCTTCGGGGAGCATGCGGATGAGAGTTGAGGGTCTGTGTCTCAGCTCCAATTCTTCCCCGACTTGCTTTCCCCCGCACTGTCTTTCGGTGGTGCCCGGAAGTCAGTTCTGTCCCCAGGCGGGGGGACAGATAGTCTTAACCAATGCCTAAACAACCACTCACAGTTTGTATTTTAATAAAGTTGTGGCCAAAATCATGCCAAAAATCTTAAACAAAAATTACGTGTCCGTTGTGAGTTATTTGGGGGGGTGGATTGGGGACCTCAACACGCAACACATTCCATACAAGCAAAAACACACAAGGAGACTGCAAAGGAAGGCTGGTGAGGGTTGTGGCCTGGATGGACGGGGTGTGGCTGAGGGTGGGGGGCGAACTAGGGAGAGCCCCAAGGGACAGAGAGACAGGAATTTGAGGGCTGCGTTTCCCTCAGTCCAGAAAGAAGTCTAGAAAAGGCCCTGAGAGAAGGCAAAAAGAGATGATTGCAGCTGGCCTCTGTTTTCGGTATTAAAAATATTTCCTCTTACCTAGTAGAGCAGAGGGCTTAAAGTAGGGCATTTGTACACACTGTTCTTTCCACCCAGTGCTCATCATATTGACAGAAATTGCTTCAACTGAACAATTTCATCAATGTGCTCAGGCCTGTTTGTAGGTGGCATCCTCAGGGCAGATTCCACTCTCGTCCAAGACCAGGGCCTTATTCCATTATTGTTTTAGAAACATCTCCCAGGTGCACTCAAATTCCACTTTCCTGGCTGTTGTTTTCGTCTTCTTCCTCCCCCACCCCAGTCACTCGTGATTACGGTTTTTGCCTCGTCTTTTGTTTGTCTCCAACAGTGTTCGTTAGAAGGAAAGAGGGGAAGAAACATGAAATGCTGAGGCCAAAGCCTCGCTATCACCCTGGATGAGAAACAGCAGTTTTGCAGGGTAAGCCTCTGGCTTCCACCTGCCCTTGTTGTAATGTGGGAGTTTGAAGACACACACAGCAGGGCCAGGGGCTCTAGTGTCAAGTCTGTAGTGCAGCACTGACAGCTGTAGAATTGCACCTATTGATTGTGGTGTAAGGGAGAATGTTTCATCAACCTTTAATTGAGCCAATTTCTAAATGGAATAGGGTCAGAGCTGGCTCGGCTGCGAGGAAAACAAAATAGCTTCTTCAATCCAAAAAAGAAGGAGGTTCTCTGTAAACAAGCCATAGCTCTAATCCTGCCAAATACCGTATTTTTTGCTCTATAAGACTCACTTTTTCCCTCCTAAAAAGTAAGGGGAAATGTGTGTGCGTCTTATGGAGTGAATGCAGGCTGCGCAGCTATCCCAGAAGCCAGAACAGCAAGACGGATTGCTGCTTTCACCGCGCAGCGATCCCTCTTGTTGTTCTGGATTCTGAGATTCAGAATATATTTTTTTCTTGTTTTCCTCCTCCAAAAACTAGGTGTGCCTTATGGTCTGGTGCGTCTTATAGAGCGATTTAGGCCCTAGGCCTGCACACACTTACCTGGGAGTTAGTCCCATTGAACTTAATATGACTTACGTTTGAGTAGACACAGATTCTCCAGGAGGTTGTGTGGGAGACAAGCAAGTAAATAGGGAGACTACTACTGCATGCTTTCAGGACCATGGCATGTTGACAGCTCCTCACCCTCCATTTGTGGTCCCTGTTTCCATATATTGTGTTACTGTATTTATCTAGGTTCTGAATGTTTCTGAAAGGACCGTGAAGCTAAGGATATCTATCTATCTATATCTATCTATATCTATCTATCTATCTATCTATCTATCTGTCTGTCTGTCTGTCTATCTATCTATCTATCTATCTATCATCTATCTATCTATCTATCTATCTATCTATCTATCTATCTGAGATGGTGTTTGGAGAGTGCTGTCATTCATGTCCTATCTCTCTGACTTCTCTGCTCAAGGCTAAACATTGCTCAGTTTCTTCAGACATTCTTTATACCATTTGCTTTCCGCACCGTTGAGCTTCTCTGCTGTCCTCCTCTGAACCAGCTCCAGTTTGCTTTCATCCTCCTCAAAATGTGGTGCCCAGAACCAGAAGGCAATACATATTCCAGGTGACGTATGTCCTTTGCAAGGCTGACCTCTCAGTTCCTGCAAGTTTGGCGAGGGTTCTGCCAAACCAGGCAACACTATTTTCTCTCGTAGTGGCTTTGTTGTCCACTGTCCAGTGCTGTGAAACCAATTTTTTGCTTAACAAAGGACTTATCCACACTTCCCCTTGTCCTGTTGCTTTTCCCCAGGGAAACTGATCTTTAGTGCTCAATCAGAGCAAACAGACTCAAACTACATGGCACTGGAGTTTGATCTCTCATCTTTTTCCATTTCCTTTTTTTAATGGAAGTGTACTCTTTGTAGGGTTTAAACGTGGTTGCACTGTGTGTGTGTGTGTGTGTGTGTGTGTGTGTGTCTGTTGTTGTTGTTTGATCTATTCTTACCTGTGGAGGAAAAATACAGGAAGCAGTGCTTGGAATTGCAGCGCTGCATTTCCACTGAAGACCAATAAATGACACAAGGAGATATGTAGAATCATAAAATCATAGCATGGTGGAGTTAGAAGGGACCACGAGGGTCATCTAGTCCAACCCCTGCAATGCAGGAATCTTTTGCCCAACATGGAGCTCGAACCCACAATCCTGAGATTTAGCCCTACTGAAGAGGCTCCTCATGAGGCCGGAGGAACATCGCCCAGCTGTGAGTGTGAAGGACACTCCCTGCAAGGCCCTAGCTGGAACATCGCCCGGCTATTGTTTTCTTGTTTTCTTGATTTAATAATCTGTAAACCGCTTTGAGATTTTTATTAAAAATGTAAAGCGGTATAGAAAATTTTAAAATAAATAAAAATAAATGGAATCCCATGTTTCAGCATCATGCATAGTTTAAACCTTAGTCATGAGGCTCAAACCACAAATAAATTGGGTGAATCCAGTCCAATTGGGAGAGATGAATGAGTTTTCTTTTACATGCTATAAGAAGTGTTAGGAAGGGGCAGAGTGAACTACACTCATGCATTTAGTGTTTGTCTTTTCTTGTGTTTTGTGAAGAGGCCTAACACACCATATCAAAATATTCCTTTATGTATTTAAGCCTCACTGACTGAATGCTATTGCTCTGAAGTAAGATGGGAGAAGCCACTGTTAGGGGTTGTGTGAATATTGTGTGGATCTGAGGAAGAGCAATGGTAGTTTTATGTTTTGTAAGCCCTAGTTATACAGCACCAACGCTCCTCGGATCATTCCTATACGAAACGAAAGGAACCTGCATCAACATGTGCAGAATGATAGCATTATACTAGTTTTGGCCTTTGAAGCCATAATCCTAAACATTTGTGCCAAAGTATCTTATTGAGATGCCAAAACTGAGATGATGAATTGTGTAGTTCTGGCAAAGAGATGCGGATGCCGTATCCTAAGCACTCAATACACTTTTGCAGAAGGTTGAAAACAGGGCTGTTGTTTTAAAAATTGCACTCTATCATATAAACCAATGAAGTCATACAAATCTCATCAATATACGGTAGATTGCGTTCTTTTCTTTGCATCCTAAATATGTATATTTTATATATGTATATGAGCTTCTTTTTTCACTTTGATTTACTTCCGTCATAACAGCATAATCTCTGTCCCATTTCTGGATATCCTCAGTTCCTTCTTTGAATATAAATAGTTACCGGATTCCACCAGTTCAACACATTTTGCCTTATTTTTCAACATGTTAATTTTATCACTTTCAATTGCTCCCACATTTCCCTAATTATATCTAACCTTCGGTTTCGAAAAGCTCTTCTGTGACTTAGCATACCTAACCCTTGCTGACATTAAAAATATGCACTCCTTGGGTCCAACAGACTGACGGAAGTCTATCCTTCGTAGTATTGTGCCCAAAATTTATCCCATGTTTTTTCTGGCTATTCTCCATAATTTAACAAGAAGAGAAAATGCATTAAAAAATCGTCAAAGGGAAGAGAAAACTCATTGAACTTCTTATGATTGGGGTGTAGGGTTTTTCCTCATGCATCTGGTCTGGATGAATACAGTGGTGCCCCGCAAGACGAATGCCTCGCAAGACGGAAAACTCGCTAGACGAAAGAGTTTTCCGTTTTGGAGGTGCTTCGCAAAACGAATTTCCTATGGGCTTGCTTTGCAAGACGAAAATGTATTGCGAGTTCCTGCAGTTTTTTCCCCTTCCCCCCCTTTTTCTAAGCCGCTAAGCCGCTTATCCGCTTATCCGCTAAGCCGCTAAAAGCCGCTAAACCGCTAATAGCGCTAATCCGCTAAGCCGTCAATGGGCTTGCTTCGCAAGACGAAAAAACCGCTAGACGAAGAGACTCGCGGAACGGATTCTTTTCGTCTTGCGAGGATCCTGAACCCAATTGAGTTGATGTGGGGGGACATTAAACATGCAGTTAGGTTGCAAGTAGGGAGAGAGAAGGAAATGATGCAGGCAGAGAGTCTAGCCTTCCCTCTACTCACTGCCTGACTGCATGTTTAATTAGGATCTAAAACCCTGATTAACCATGCAGTTGAGCAGCAAGGAGATATTGCCTGTAACACCTCCTTCCAGGTGGAGAAATTGAAGTTGGAAACAGAATTGTTAGAAGCAAAGACTAAGGTATTATCAAGAATGTATAACTTGCTGTTAAAATGGAATACACAAGACGAAATGGTTAAATCGGCTATGATAAAGTGGGCACAGGACATTGGGCATAGCATTATGTTTGAGGACTGGGAAAGGTTGTGGACCACTGGGCTGAACTTCACTGCATGTAATGCTCTGAAGGAAAATGTAATGAAAATGATATACAGATGGTACATGACCCCAGTTAAACTTGCCAAAATATACCATTCGTCTGATAATAAATGTTGGAAATGTAAAGAAAATGAAGGAACATTCTTTCACCTTTGGTGGACCTGCCCTAAAGTGAAGGTCTTCTGGGAAATGATTTATAATGAGTTGAAAAAGGTATTTAAGTATACCTTCACTAAGAAACCAGAAGCCTTCCTTCTGGGTATGGTCGGCCAGAAGGTGTTAAAGAAGGACAGAACATTTTTTATGTATGCAACAACGGCAGCAAGGATACTCATCGCTAAGAACTGGAAAACTCAACATCTACCCACACTGGAAGAGTGGCAGATGCAGCTGATGGACTATATGCAACTGGCCGAGATGACTGGCAGAATCCGAGACCTGGGAGAAGAGAGGGTTGAAGAAGACTGGAAGAAATTTAAGATTTATCTACAAAAATATTGTAATTTGGTTGAATGTTAAGAAGGATGCTAGATCATAAATAACTGTCCACCACTGAATTAGATTTGAATTTGACGATAAGTGAGATTAAGGAAAATATAAATTTTTTGGAGAACTGCTAGATTTTATTTAAATGAGCGGATATAAGGTTCTAAACAAGAAGATAATTTGCTTGAAAAAATTTTATAACGATGTAAGTGGGAGTGGGAGACGTGAGGGAGCCCAAAGAAGTGATGAAACTATGTTATGATATAAGTAATATTGTTTATTATTTATGTATTGTATTTAAAAACTTTAATAAATATTTATAAAAAAAAGAAAAAAGATATTGCTTGCAACACCTCCTTCTCCCCTGCCCCTCTCCCTGCTGACTAACTCTAGAGCTGTGCAGGACCCCTGATTCAGTTCATGGATTGGATTGGGCCCAGGACATGTAGGGCATGGAACTATCTGTCCCAAATCAGGGCCCAAACTGAATTGGGAATGCTTTGCACACCCTAAGGCTTACCTTATTTTTTGAGGTGGGCGGTGGCTGTTTGTGAGTGTCGTTTCATTTATAGATCATCTCTCCAGTGAGCTGTACAACGCAGCCTTCCTGGTGTTAGGATTCTTGCTCCGTGTTTGCAGTCATGAGATTGTTGTCTATCACATGATGGTGTATGTTTTCATTCCACAGTGCGGGAAGTGACGGAGACAGGATGTTTAGTACCACTGTGTTCCGGAATGTAGGACTATTGTCCTTTGTTTCTCTCTCTTTGCTGTCTGATGAGAAAGAGGAAGGAGCTAAGTCAGAATGCTCTGAGTGTAGTATATGTAAATAAAGTAGATTAGCCAAAATGCTGTGCTATTGAGTTCTGTTATGCGAACTGCCAATACTCTGCGGATCCTAAGTGTGCTGATGCCTCTTGGTATCAGTCGCTGTGATGTTCTGGTTGGAGAAAGCTTTTGAAGCTCCAGTCGGGCATGTGTCTCTGCCAGGGTCCTACACGAGAGTAGGACGGTTCTAACACCTGGATGTCAGTGTTTTAGTTAAAGCCTGGGGAGAATGTTGTGAGCCAACTTCTCCAATGAGGCTCGTTTAGACTAGGAGTGTTGACAACCAGGTAGGCTGCAGAGTGCTGTGGGAAAAAGGTTTACTGAAAATAAAAACACACATGCTACATCACAATGCTATAGTAAGCTTAAAACTCCTGCACTCACTGAAATTCTAAAGAATGAAGCAGAATGAGAAGGAGGCAGAAAAATGTGACTCTCTTTCTCAGGGGAAGAATACTTTTTAGGAATTGGAGGACATATTACAGCACATCATGAATTGTTAGCCTAATTTAGCAAACACATCAATGGTTTTTTAAAAAAATGTTATCCAGTCCTCTTCTTTTTCTCCTTGATTCATAAACTACATGTGCTGCTAGGCCCATAAATTTTAGCCAGATTATAATTACCCTGAATAATACTGGTGCATTTTCGCTAAAGCCGGTGATGTTACACTATAATATAACTGACGTTATACAGGTGACGGACCTGCCCTTACAAATGGATGAAAATGTGAGGGTAGCACATTTTATGTGAGAATAGCCTAAACGAGTGTTATGAGTTTGGGTGGTGTGTATGTGTGTGTGTGTGTGTGTGTGTGTGTGTATGTGTACCAAAACCTTCTAATCCCTGTTGAAATCTAATGAAGCATTCTTATTCTGGGAAATTGCCAAGCTGTTTTTCCCAAAGGAAGCACAAACCCCGAGGAAGTGCCAGGAACCCAAGGCATCTTGCACTGCTCAGAGTTTAGGGTGGCATGCAACACCAGCAAAGGGTTAAGGTGAACGGTGAATTCTTTTCTGCTCATATGCTGGTGTGGGCTCTCACAGGCTGTCAGGTGGGTCTCGTGAGGGCCTTCTTTGGGAATGTGTACGAATGTATTGGTAGACTGCCTAACTTGAAACCATTTCTAATCCCAGCCATTTTCCCTTGCTTACATTCCTTTCCACTTTGAAAGCCCCTCTTATTGGTAGACAGCAAAGCGCTCTAGCATCGGCTGCATTCCCCAGGAGTTCATACTTGCCACGGAGACCTGCACTTTGTCTTTTAAGCAGATAAAAAGAGAGGTCACTCAGATGTAATTCCCCTACTCCTCGTATAAACAATTTAACTGCTGCGGCAACATACTTGCTTGGAATTACTCCCTCAGATTCAATTCCCTTTTCCTGCTCCACTTGTAAAAATGGTTAGTGTCCTCTATAAACTGCAGCTCACCAAGGTCCAGAGCTTGCTGAGCAGTTGTAGAATAAATGTTAATCTAATACAGGTTACTGGGTCAAACGCAATCACAGGCTTGTGGGAAAAGCTTAATACTGTTCTGCTTCTTCTAACACAGTAAACCTGGATATTATATGATAGGTTAAACACCACTGAACCATGGCAAGAATTTTCTTGAAAGTAGGATTTAGTTCAAAGAGAGCTACACTGGAAGAATGACTGAATCCTGACTTTGTTCTCAAACAGTGCATTTCTAAGAAACTCGAGCATTCTGCGAAAATTGCCTGCTGTAAAATAAGGAAAGTAATTACAAGTATCTCTAAAGCAGTAATGTCGGGCAGTGCAAGGAACGATGGAAATATATGAGTGGACATTCAGATTACATTGTGCTCTCTGCTGAAAGAAGCATTTTGCCCATCTCCCTTGCAACAAATTGGATGTATCTGGCTTTCCTTCACGACCTGAAATCCCAATGCACTGCTTTATAAATATGTTTCTGCATTATCATAGCTTTATAACAAGTCAGATCACTCGTCCATCAGTACTGAATGCTAATACAGACAGTAGATTGACATTACCAATAGTGGAGTGCTTCCATTGCCTAGCCTAGTACATTTTGCAGTCCTGTCCTTTAGCATCTAATTGTTTTACTCAACAGTTGTCTAGATATTAGAATAGCATAGTATCTGCTATCTGTAAAACAAATATTGGTGGGGCCACCTGGCACTTTTTGTTTGATGAACTGCAGGTATTGTATTATTTTAATAATTGTTTCTCTGCTGTTCTTCATAGCCTTATCAGTATTTGGAGGGTTCATCTCTTTACCTGCATGCCTGTCCCTCACCATAATTTCCAACTTTCAGGATATTTACTGTAAACTATAAATGTGGTCTAAACCACAGAGCCTAGGGCTTGCTGATCAGAAGGCCGGTGGTTCGAATCCCTGCGACGGGGTGAGCTCCCATTGCTCGGTCCCTGCTCCTGCCCACCTAGCAGTTTGAAAGCACGTCAAAGTGCAAGTAGATAAATAGGTACCACTCCGGCGGGGAGGTAAACGGCGTTTCAGTGTGCTGCTCTGGTTCGCCAGAAGCGGCTTAATCATGCTGGCCACATGACCCAGAAGCTGTACGCCGGCTCCCTCAGCCAGTAAAGTGAGATGAGCGCCGCAACCCCAGAGTCAGTCACAACTGGACCTAACGGTCAGGGGTCCCTTTACCTTTTTATAAATCCTCCATTTTCCACAACCTTGCCTCCAATCACGTTGTCATCACTTCATGGCTCAACTATCCTCAACATTTTGTGGGTACTAAGATGGGGGTGAGGACCCTGATGCCCTCTCAGTTTAGCTGATCTGCAATTCCTCTGATCCTTGACCTTTGGTCGTGCCAGTCCAACTTCATCTGTGCAGTCTGCATGGCTACCTTCCCAGGGTCCATATGGTGGGTTTTCCCAGCGGAAACTACCAACCTTCCATCAGAATATTTTCTGTGCTTGCATCCATGGGCTGGCCCTCTGGAGGTGTCCCATCAAAGTTTTATCAGATTTGATCTACGCAAGCAAGGGAATGATTGAATATGGCCGTGTTAGCACTTTCAGCACTTTGTACTGAAAACGGAAGTATAACTTATAGGCTGCTCTTTCATGTATGTTTGCTCATCAGAATTCATGTACATCAAGTTGTGCACACCTGGAGTGGGAAGCAGGGTGTTCTGAATGTTACTTAAAGGTATGAAAAGTGAAAGCAAAATGACCTTAATCACGGGAAAGTGTCATATGCATATCTCTCCTGCTAGGGAAATTATAGAACACAAACATAGGCATTCATTTTGAATTTGCAGCACAGATGTGCCAGGGCTGATGGCCAATCAGAACCTTCCATCTGCGCCCATCAGAATTCAAAACTCAGTATCACTTCTATTTCTGGCATCATGTTTGCTGGGGAGCTTGTAAAGTGAAAGTTAAGACTGAAAGGTAATGACACTGAAAGGTTTGTAATCAGCATATTTAAGCAGTGGGAGAAAGAGAGCTTTATACAACCAGGCTTTCAGACTTTGGCAAACAATAGTGGAAGTGTCTTTAAAAAATATAGATTCTATATTGAGGCCCCTATTGCACTGGTTAATAATATTAATACTAATTATAATAATTCCTACAAACTGCCAGTAAACTGTAGGGTTGATTATCCTCTCCCATCAGGGCTCAAATGCCTCTGTTCAAGTATAGCATGCTTCAGGGATCCCAATCGAGATTAATTTCAGACCACAGCAGAACTCTGAATGGGCAACATGCAGCCCTGAACTCAATTTATGTGGTCCTTGACACCTGAAGCTACTGCGTTCTTACAGTCCAGCACAGCACATCCTTCCTATTCATTATATATCTGCCTTTTTCAAAAACTTCACCCATCTTTTCAATGTAATTCCAGAACAGGAAGGGGCAGTACTTTATAAAAATATATTCATGTGTGAGGTTATGTTTTGTTTTTCTCCTTTGTAATTTTGTTTACTTTTCCTAGTTGTACAATATGGCTTGGGGAAAATAGATTTTTCTTCAGCTTTCTCAGAACAAATTGATAGACTTCTGTTGTGCATGTGCGGTGCACTAAAGTCAGAAAAGAATTAATTAATTAATTAATTAATTATATATATATATATATATATATATATATATATATATATATATATAAATAAATAATACCCCGCCCTCCCCAGCCAGGGCTGGGCTCAGGGCGGCTAACACTGAATATAAATTACAATAAAACATAATAGAAAAAAACGAAAAAACCCCAGTTAATTTAAATACGGCTTAAAATACAGCTTAAAATGCAGCCTCATTTTAATAGTAGCCCATAAATCAAGACCATAAAGGGAGGATACATCAGCTATCCATGCTGGTCCTTCATGGGCCAGCAAAAAAGCCAAGGGAAAATTTATATACCAAATCCCATATAAGGGATCAGAGTGAGTCCAAGCCGAAGGCTAGGCAGAACAGCTCCATCTTGCAGGCCCTGCGGAAAGATGTTAAATCCCGCAGGGCCCTGGTCTCTTGTAACAGAGCGTTCCACCAAGTCGGGGCCAGTGCTGAAAAGGCCCTGGCCCTAGTTGAGACCAATCTAACCTCCTTGAGGGTTGGGACCTTGGGACCTTCACTTGCTTTCCAGTGGTCTGTTGTACTTTAAAAAACCCTCTGTAATCTTATCAAATTCAATGTGTCTTCCTTCTGGGAAGACCTCTATAGGACTGGGAATTCTAATCTGAGATAGTAATTGGTGAAAAGTGAAGCAGGGAGGTCGTTATCATGAATTAGTAAAGCTTCGGCTCTGACCACCATTGGCACTGTCTCTGCTCTCCACCAGCATTTAGCGCCAGACAGATTACCTCCAAGAGAATGTGAGCCCTTCAGGGGGGAAATAACAACACACAGTTGCCCACCCTTGCTCTTGATGGTTTGGAAGCTGTTCTGAAATGAATCCGTGTAGAACCTGCAAAGAATCAGGACAATTCTGTGATTTCCTAGGATATCTACTGGCTACTCCATCACTTGTAGGGTGATCTGTGGGAAGAGAATTGGATTACAGTGGTACCTCAGGTTTACTTAATTCGTTCCGGAGGTCTGTTCATAACCTGAAACTGTTCTTAACCTGAAGCACCACTTTAGCTAATGGGGCCTCCCGCTGCCGCCATGCCACTGGAGCACGATTTCTGTTCTCATCCTGAAGCAAAGTTCTTAACCTGAGGTACTATTTCTGGGTTAGCGGAGTCTGTAACCTGAAGCGTCTGCAACCCGAGGTACCACTGTACCAGATTTCCAGCATCATGGTGGTGAGGGGCGGGGCAGAAATCAGAGGGGAAATGGCCTTTTAGGGGGAAACAGAAAGAAAAAAATGATCATATTTTCTTTTTGAGAAATGCAAACACACCAGAACTTCAGTTTGTGTAGGAAAATCAGTAAAGCAAGCAAAAGGGATCCAACTTTTAAAACCGACATTTGCCTTTCTTTTCTTTTTTAAAAGGCAGATTGTTCATAGCCACATCCGAAAGGATCATTTGCCACGCTTGATATTTTGTACATATTTTATTGTGCCCAAATAAAGCTATCAAAGGTGATGCATTAGACATTTGACAGTAATACGGAATCTTGAAGTCATTAATCGTTAATGCATGTTTCATTAATCGTTAATGCGAGATCCCAGTTTAAATGCAAGGGAAGCAATTGAAAGATTTCTTGAGACTGCAGCAAAACATTATGCCAGATTGCATATTGCTTTGATTTGCACAGAGATATAGCATACGAAGAGGAAATATTTCCAGTAGTAGCATAGTTATGTCTAATGCTTGCATCTTTGAAGTTTGACAAAGCCAGCACCGGTCCACAGGTATAGGCATAACTTCTGCACATGTCAGAATCCTTGTGGAATCCTTGTGTTCTGTGGAAAGGGTGTGTGTCTGTGTCTAAGCAATATGACAATAAGGGATATTCATGCACAATGCCTGGAGTTCCAAAGTTTCGCAACCCTGATCATCGACTCACTTTTCAAGAGAAAGAATATGGGGCTATTGACTCAATGTTTTCCCCTTCAGCATTATTTGCCATTGTCACAGATGCCATTTTATGCACAGTTTACATATTTATTAGTCTGTTTTGGCTCAAGGTTAGCAACTGGCAAGCCCCAGCTGTGCCATCTCCATCCATCGGCCCGTGCTCCGGCGTAAATCAGCGACCCAGACTTCAGAAGCCAGGGCACACTATTAGCAGAGTGTCCTGCACACACAGAATAGGTGTGAGGTCTGTGAAGTCATACTATAGCTACAGATTTATTAATCATAAATCAGTACAAAGAAACATGTATCTCTCTCTCATGTCGTCTCAGAGAGAACAGCAAAAGCAAAAGCTATATACAAACGGAAGTTCCTTTTTTAAAAAAAAATAATTTTATTGAGTACAAATCAGCAAAACATTTTGTTGTTGTTGTTTAGTCGTTTACTCGTGTCCGACTCTTTGTGACCCCCTGGACCAGAGCACGCCAGGCACTCCTGTCTTCCACTGCCTCCCGCAGTTTGGTCAAACTTATGCTGGTAGCTTCGAGAACACTGTCCAACCACAGCAAAACATACATATATACAAAAAAGAAAATACAAAAGAAAAAGAAAATACATGTAACCAAGGAAAAAATTAGAAAACATTTTGCCTCTTTTCATATTTACAGTTATTTATACCTCTATAAAATGCTATTCACAATAAAGAGGAGAAATGAAAGGTAAGATATCAGAAAAAAGAACAAAAAGAAAATAAAGAAGTAGGAGAAAAGGATCAAAAGTGAAAATTTTAAAAGTAGATAAGTATTCACTATACAAACTATACAAACGGAAGTTCCCAGCATACTGTGCTGGAATGTAAACAGACATGCGACATGCAACAATCCACATGTCTGTTCCTTAAGGTGGAATGGAATTCTCAAAAGGTTTATGGGGATCCATTTGGCTCAAAGGCCTCCTATTTCTAACCCCGGTTTTAGTATAAGGACTCTCCAAACAACTCCATTAAGAACTGACATACCTTTAAGAGTACGTGTGAGGATGACGATGTCAATGATTTTAACATTTCAGACCCTCCTCTAAGAAAATGTTCAGTAAGCTGCAATATAAAACCAAAGGACACAGCAGACAAACAGCATATAGAACAGACTGCCTTGTCAAGTCTCCTTTCTCGGATTATTTTTGTCAGCAGAATCTGAATGGCTACAAGTAGAGGTACTGAAAAACCAGCTCACCTTTAAAGGCACAGTTGCTGAATTTGCACTTTCAGAAACAATAGAAGCACCACAGCACAGCCATCCTTTGAAATTCGCAAATTTCTGAATTTTGCATCGCATTGCAGTTCTTCAGCCAAGCTATTTGTATAAAAAAATGCATTGACTACTGTGAAAATAAATGCATATATCAGTGAAAATAACACACAAAAAGACATATTATTAGGGGAAATTACATGAAAATGTGTATATTAAGAGAAAATTGCAATAAAATGCTGGTGGGTCCCCCCCATATTTTTTGCAAACTGTTGTGGAAGTGTGGTGAACCAAATTGAAGTCTTTAAAAATGAGAAACGGAATTAGGCCTTTTCACTCACCTAGTCACAAAAACCTGAGATACTCTAACTGTGGATTTCCTACACTGGCAAGTGGTTGGACAAAGGTACCACCTTTGTAAAGGTAAAGGTACCCCTGCCCGTACGGGCCAGTCGTGACCGACTCTAGGGCTGTGCGCTCATCTCACTTAAGAGGCCGGGAGCCGGCACCGTCCGAAGACACTTCTGGGTCACGTGGCCAGCGTGACGAAGCTGCTCTGGCGAGCCAGCACCAGTGCCGCACACGGAAACGCCGTTTACCTTCCCGCTATAACGCGGTCCCTATTTATCTACTTGCACTTAGGGGTGCTTTCGAACTGCTAGGTGGGCAGGAGCAGGGACCGAACGACGGGAGCTCACTCCACCGCGGGGATTTGAACCGCCAACCTTACGATCGGCAAGTCCTAGGCACTGAGGTTTTACCCACAGCGCCACCCGCGTCCCAATTGCATAAAGTAGGCTTCAGCTCTATAATTCATCACATTCTCTTAGGAGAGGGAGAAAAATTCTCAGGGACGATTCACACCCCAGCCAGCACCTCTTTAATCTTCTACTTTCGGGCAGGAGATATAGAAGTATAATCAGTTGTACCAACAGGCTAAAAAACAGTTTCTATCCGTGGGCTGTTAGGCTGCTGAACGGAAAATAATATAGTGCAACTGACTTTTGGGGTTGGTGTGTTGTGCGACAAGCACACAGAGTGCAATGAGACTGAGTGTTTGTTGTGGGGGGGGGAGGCTCGGTTAATTTCATTGTACACAGGTTGTACATTGACAACAAAGGTATTATTATTATTATCCTTGTGATGGACAGGTGAGCAGCTTTATTCAGCTGTCAAATTTGGCTTAGGAGGCTAGATCCCGATAAGAATTTGGCTCCTGGAGCCAGAAGGGTTTTCTACCCCTGATATGCATAAATGCAACCCATTATATAGAAGTCTGACCAAACTGCAGAAAGCAGTGGAAGACAGGAGTGCCTGGCGTGCTCTGGTCCATGGGGTCACGAAGAGTCGGACACGACTAAATGACTAAACAACAACAACATTATATAGAAGGCAACACAATAAATAAAAACAGGAGTTAAACCATTATAAAATTGATGAGAAAAGTGATAGCTAGAGTATCTAAAACATAGCTGGAAATCCTTGCTTGGTGGAAGTGCCTTCTTAAGTAGAAAGGTTCCTGCAGAATAAGGGAAGAGAAGGGTTTGGCTGAGTTGATGTCTTTAGGAAAAGGTGCCTCTGGAATAAGGGAAGAGAAGGAGTTGGCTGAGCTGATGTCTCAAGGAAAGGGAAAACCATAAAGTGTGTGTGGAAACATTTGCAGAAGATGCTAACTTTGAATTATTTTTCCCCAAACAAAGTAATGCAAGACTGACCCTCCCCCCAGCAATGGAATAATAAAATATTTTAGAAGTGTGTGCTTCATGTTTGTAGACCTAATGTATTTTTTATTATTAGCTATTTCAAACTGATGTTATCTCCATTGTTAATCAAAGGAAAAGGTTGGGTGAGAAATTAAAAGAAGTTACTGGACACCTAATTAAATTTTCCTGATACCAAAGTTAGATATGGAATATTATCTGAGTCTGGAAAATATTTAGAAGATACCATATGGCCAGTGACACAGCTCTGTGTCCATGGCACATACTTCTGTTACCTACTTAAATGTGAAAATACATGCAAAATGTTTCAATGTCATATGGGATTAGATTCTACGCTGCTACAAAGGAAAACACTTTAATGAGTGGATAACGATCAGGTGGGAGTTATATTGAGAGAACAAAGCAGAGTACCTAAATCAGGACACACCATGCTACATAATATCACACTAGAATAGACTTAAAATGGGTTAGTAGTTGAGTCTAAACCATCCTTGTTTTAATTCAGCAGTTGGGAACTGCATACGACTGGGGGGATAAATCCTTAGCTTACCCACCCCACCACCACGGGCCAAGTTTGACAGGTGGGCAGGACCAGTCACCTGTCAATCACTGTCACAGTGACACCCAGTGACTTGCTATGCACACACCCTTTGCCCGGAACAGAAGTGGGAGGACATTCGTGTGTGTCCTTATAAGAAATAGATTCTGATAGATCATGCGATGAGCTGACTGAAATGTCTGTGAGCGAAGCAAGCTTTTCACAGACTCATCATATTCTCTGCCTGAGACCAAGCTACCATCTACAGTCTATGTGCAGTGCTGAGCAGTGTAGCCAGGTCTCCTACTTGACAGAGGACAGTCCTCTGTCTGGCCAGCTGTCAGAAGACGGCCCACTGTTTGAAAGAGCCCTTTGTTTGGAGGGCTGTCTGCCCCAACCAGAAGGAAGGGGGAGCAGGAGGGGCCTTGAAGTTGCCCATCAATGCGAAGCACCTGGACAGCAGTCTGAGCAAGCACACAGGTCACCAGTCTTCCACAGATGCGTTACTGAAATTTTAGTTAATTGCGTCTAAATTTGCAACCATACATGGAGATTAGCAAATGCAGATTTCAGGCAAATATGTGTCCTCCCTTTTTGGTAAACAGCTGAAAACTGCTCCATAGAACCCTAATTTATCCTAACCCTTTTAAACCAATTATGTAAAACCTGAAATTCTGCTGTTGTTGTGGATTAGTCGTTTAGTCGTGTCTGACTCTTCGTGACCCCATGGACCAGAGCACTCCTGTCTTCCACTGCCTCCCGCAGTTTGGTCAAACTCATGTTGGTAGCTTCGAGAACACTGTCCAACCATCTCATCCTCTATGGTCCCCTTCTCCTTGTACCCTCCATCTTTCCCAACATCAGGGTCTTTTCCAGGGAGTCTTCTCTTCTCATGAGGTGGCCAAAGTATTGGAGCCTCAGCTTCACGATCTGTCCTTCCAGTGAGCACTCAGGGCTGATTTCCTTAAGAATGGATAGGTTTGATCTTCTTGCAGTCCACAGGACTCTCAAGAGTCTCCTCCAGCACCATAATTCAAAAGCATCAATTCTTTGGTGACCAGCCTTCTTGATGGTCCAGCTCTCACTTCCGTACATCACTACTAGGAAAACCATAGCTTTAACTATACGGACCTTTGTCGGCAAGGTGATGTCTCTGCTTTTTAAGATGCTGTCTAGGTTTGTCATCACTTTCCCCCCAAAAGCAGGCTTCTTTTAATTTCATGACTGCTGTCACCATCTGCAGTGATCATGGAGCCCAAGAAAGTAAAATCTCTCACTGCCTCCATTTCTTCTCCTTCTATTTGCCAGGAGGTGATGGGACCAGTGGCCATGATCTTCGTCTTCATGGATCACTGACTTGTCGTGGTGAGGGGCCTTGAATAACTCAGAGAAGCTATGAGCTATGCCGTGCAGGGCCACCCAAGATGGACAGGTCATAGTGGAGAATTTTGACTAAACGTGATCCACCTGGAGCAGGAACCAGCAAGCCACTCCAGTATCCCTGCCAAGAAAATTCCATGGACTTGAAATTTAGCAAATTTTATTTTCTATTTAGAGTCCCCTCATAATCAGAAGCCCTTGTTTAGTTTTTGTGTAAATCTGGCACGGCTTATAGGTGTGTGTACCAAAACTTACTTGGGCCATAATTTGTTCTGGGATTACTCTGACTCCATGTTGGAGCTCCATACAGTTCCCAAGCAACATCTGGGGAGGAGGTGGAAGATATTCACACTAACTGGAGCTCAATACATCATTTCATTCATTGATGCTTCTATTGGCTCATGTTAGCTTCTGGAAACAACATAGGGGGCAGTGCTTAATCTTGTGTAAGGAAAATATTTGTTTAACCTTTTATTGAGTGAAAATGGTGTCTCATATTTTTAATGTCTGTAGATGAGCCTGCCTGCTAGGGCAGTCTCCCTTTTCTTAGGAGAAATGTTGGGATTTCTTCTTACTTCCAAAACATCTACGAGCTTGTCGTAATGTTGTCCATCTTCCCCTGGCTTATGTGACGGTAGGTTCTATCAGATGGGGTGACATAACTATCTGAAGCAAAGAGTTTATAGGAACACTGAAAGACATTGATGTTATCTTTTTAATATTGGAAGGAATAATCCTATTAGAGAAGAAACAAGGGAAACTGTTCTGCCCACAAAGCAGAATTATCTGAAGCCAATTGATAGAGGTCAGGTTACCCTACAAAGACCAAGCTGTATGCTGGCCTATCGCTCCATCAGGGCTTGGTGAATGAGCATTAATTTGTGGCTCTGCTCATCTCTGTGCTAACTTTGTTCGGTGGAACTAGATACAACTTTGACAAATTAGAGCGGCCTTTTGTTTTTGCCTCAGTGTCCCCCCGCCCTTCCAGCACAGCTCTCCAATTGTATCCCTTTCTTTCTGAAGTTTCTGCCATGTCAAGGCCATCAATGGCAGTCCTTCCACAAGACTACACTTTTTAATAAGCCCATCTATCAGCACCACATTCTCCAGGTCTCCCTGCCTCCTCTTAATCCCCCGAACGCAAGCGACCTTCCCTACATTGCAAAGGAGCCGTGCTCTGAAATAAATATCCCCTTTGTTTACAATGTATGCACCGTTAAAATTAACCTTCAGGATTAAGTGCAAAAAAAGATAGCTCACCATTTGTTGTTCTGTAGGAGATCACTAAAGAGAAAACAGCAGCAGAGAGTCTAACAATCCTAGTCCAATCTTCATCATTGCAACACATCAGATACTTTCAGTAAAAGCCTTTCTGAAAGAAAACCAAGCCCTATTCTTTTCTCAGAGTCTTCATATGACATCAGCATAATGAAAAATAATTCATTGGTAACAATTTCCAGATGGAACTTTTTAAAAAAGAAAGAAAGAAAGAGAGAGAGATTTCTGCAATAAGCTATAAAATAAAGAAATAATGCTAAAAAACTATTATCAGTACTAGTAGTATTGGCACCGGTGGCAGAAGTATTTTACTCTTAACCACTTCCATCTACCCATAATGGATGGACATTTATTCATTCAGCTTCACCAATGATAAAACACAAGCTTTATATTTTGCTCATGTTACATGGCCCACGGTGAGACTTTTCTTCTCCATTCCTTGCTTAATTTTTCAAGAATTCTTTTATTTTTTTCAAATTTTATTTATGCTTTTCAGATTTATATATTTCACTAATTTTACCATCATTTTAACATTTCAAATCTTGACTTCCTTCCCCCACTTTCTGCGGTTCCTTAAATTTATTTTTAATATCCAAATTAACTTAATTTGCTCATTTATTCACCTACTTTAAATTTATACGCTTATAAAACTGCAGGTTATTACAACAATCCTGCTAGTTTTTCAAGAATTGACCACGGGCTTCACATTTCATTTGCTCAAGCAAACAAATGCTCACAGCAAGGACTGCTCATCATATAAATGACACATCACATCAGCATTTCATGGACTGAATAGGAACAAAAATTAACTCAGAAAGCCCAAAAGTTACCCTCTGAAGTTGTTTGGAGAAAAATGCTAAAGGTGGCAAGCAATGGGTTTTACGATAGGTTGGAAATGGTCACAAAGGCTGTGTGGAAATTCAAGTGCTCAGGCAACACCAGTGGACAGAAGGGAAGGCAAAATTTCTTTTGTAGGGGATTTCTCTGGGTCTATACCTTGAGGCTCATTCATTTTAAGACAAAGTTCATCACATCTAAGTGAAGCAAAGGGTTTAAAAGAATAAAAAGTGGGGGCATCAGTTCCTGTGATAGCTCCTCAAGGCCTAACACATCACCTCTTGTACACTTCAAAGAAGTTTCTCAGAACTTAGACTGGCGGCGTCAAGATTTTCCTTCAATATTCTTCTTTCCAAACTCTCCTATTAAATGCATAATCCTAGATTTCAATTTCTCCTTTGTTGCTTCCGTGACTATTTCTTTTGCATTTGTGTTTCTACAAAATGTTTGGCTGTATCATTTTCTATTTATTAAATTGAGCTGTCTGAAGAGAAATCCTCAGTCTATATTAATAATTCCCCATAGAACCATCACAAAATAATGACCACTTCTGACAGCTTAAGAATCTACTTTATATTTTGGAAAGTTGTCTGTCTGTTCACTATGCATTTTGACACCTCTTATGATATCTTGACCAGATTTTGCACAATGACTTCTGAGATCAAGGAGCAGGTTTTTGTCTAGGCTTGAACACAATCAGATGCCATTTTGAATCAAGATGGTGGACTGAACCATTCAAAACCAGTGTATGCCAAACCTTTCAAAGCAGGGTTTCTAACTACTGGTTTAAAAACTGCAGTGATTTTCTTAGAATTCCTGAGCAATGGCAGGTATGAGGTTGCTAGAATTTTTAAAGTTCCACTATCTCTTCTTATCTGAGCTATTCTGCAGTTAGAACCGCATACTTAAGTTACTAAGGGTGACGGCGTCACGTTTTGATGTACTTTATTTATTTAATCAAACAAATCTCTTTTGACCAAATTGCATATTTTCGTCTGTGTGAAATGTGCAGGATTGGGCTTTTGGCTTTGCAAAATGTTTGTGCTTTGTGCTCAGTAAATGATGCTTCACACACCATAGCAACCCTTTACAAGTACTGAATATGTAAGCAGATGAAAACTCAACAGGGCTATTTCACACATTGAAAAGAGCGCGAAAGAAATTGAGTCAGGTGTGTGCATTGCTGTCATTTTCAAATGCAATTTCTTCTGCACTACATTCTGCCTGCTCCTTCTAATTAGCTGCCTATTTTGATTTATAATGCGCTGGCCACCCCAGATTTAAAATCCAGTTAGCGTATATGCCTGGGTGGAAGAGTGTTGGTACTTTATATGCTCAGAGCCCCTCCTTTCTTTGAGTACTGAACATAAACCAACCACTCCTTTTTTTGCAACGAGAAATGATTCTAGAAAATAAATAAATAAAAGGAAAGAAATCCAGGAGACTGCTAGGATTTGTTTAAATTAAAAATTATCCTCAAGGTTGAACTTGCATCCATAACAGATGGCGAGTGAAGAAACAGGAACAAATTTTGCCCGGTGGCGTAAATTGCTGACGTATCTGGAACGGTGCTTGTTTACTCCAGTGAAGGATCTGGCCCATAATGTTTATATTTGCAAACACAGCCTTACCGTCAGGGCTGTTAATGTTACCGTACTTGGAAGAAATAACCATTACAAACTGCTGATTGTGGGATACACAAAAAAGGCTATTATATATCTCTGATTGCTTTTATACTGTGTAAGCTGATTCGGACGGCTGATGATATGAGTATTGTAATTGTGACAGTGTTGTTTGGTGGAAGGTTGTGTGTTGTACAGAAATGACAGGGTAAATATGAATAATTATGGCAAGACCACAGGCTTATGAATGCTTTAAATTAATCATCAGACAAAAATCATTTAAACCCTCCTACCATGCTCTGACATCCAGACTCTGACTTTCTGACTCTGTATGGAAGTGAGAGCTGAACCATAAAGAAGGCTGATCACTGAAGAATCGATGCTTTTGAATTATGGTGCTGGAGGAGACTCTTGAGAGTCCCATGGACTGCAAGAAGATCAAACCTCTCCATTCTGAAGGAAATCAGCCCTGAGTGCTCACTGGAAGGACAGATCCTGAAGCTGAGACTCCAATACTTTGGCCACCTCATGAGAAGAAAAGACTCCCTGATGTTGGGAAAGATGGAGGACACAAGGAGAAGGGGACGACAGAGGACGAGATGGTTGGACAGTGTTCTTGAAGCTACCAGCATGAGTTTGACCAAACTGCGGGAGGCAGTGGAAGACAGGAGTGCCTGGTGTGCTCTGGTCCATGGGGTCACGAAGAGTCGGACACGACTAAATGACTAAACAACAACAACAACAACCATGCTCTGACGCATCTCTTTCCCACTTCTTTCCCATCAATTCCTCCTCACATGTCCAGTAAAAACAGCACCAGTCTTTTGTGTTTGTGCTTGAAGCGCAAGAGAGGGACGTCATTTGGGGGCAGGGAGTGGCAAGGCACACCCTCCAGAAACCTGCTCTTCAAACCTGCTCCATGTGGCTTTAGTGTAAGGCTCACCCTACCTGCAGCACACACTCACCCCACAAAAAAAATCTTCCTGGCTTGCTTCTTTGGGGTTTTTTCTTCCCTTTTGCATGTTCACGGGAGAACTACTTTTGATTCATATCTCTCCCTTGCCCTCAATAAGTGCTAGAACTCATGCTTACAGCTTAGTTTAAGGTTGCCCACAATATAACCACGGCAATAAATAACGCAGTTAATCACAGCAATACTATCTTTGCATTACAGATCACTTCTCAAGCTCACTCCATATTAATTGTTAGGAGGCATCAGTCTGTTCATGGTTTTGTTCAGAGTCATCACTAGCACAGAACAATAGGTAGACATCCCCAGATTCCAATATTTCCTTCATTGTAAAGCTTTTCTTGGCAGAGAAACATGTGTCACACAAGTTATATACACTGTAAGTGGAAGAATTTCATAACAACTGACAGCTTTTTGCCAGGTGTGGTCCAGTCTGGAAGAAATTATGGAATAAAGCAGACACATGCAGCAGATATTTATTGATTCCCTTAATGGGGAGGACTATGATACATTTAGAGTCTTGGCAAATCTAATGTTAAGTGGAATATATACCAGGATTCAAGAGGGGAGTGGGCTGGATTCCATCTGCCACAAATGTCCCAGCTGATGTGTTGTGTTGTGACAAGTCATCTCAGATAGTGTCAATCATATTGCATTATGTTACATTAAGTGACATCTGTAATATGATTGATACAACACGGAATGACACATCATAATGCAAAATATCATCTGGAAAATTGTTTGGAGAAACCACTGAAGGATGGAACCTGAAGATGCTATGTATGCGTTTCCTGTTTTCCAGAGGGAGGTGGCACAAATACTTCAGGGTACATTGATGCTACCTGAAACAAGACTGTCAGGTGAGTTTTATAACCTGAATTGTTTTCATGGACAATTGGAAGTTATACACCAAAATGCTCAATCCTTTGGAGCTGATGTGTATCTGTGGATTTGAACTGAATGCCCCTGACCCATTTGGCACATCATTAATCATTAGTGTATCTCTGCCATCCAAACAGAGCTGCTAGCTATGCACAGCCAGTTTCAGCCCAGAAAAAGCTATTACTTCACTTTTCTAAAAAATAGGCAATTCATTTCCTCAGTTTTGATCCTTCTCTCTCCAACTGTCAGCAAAAACGGCTGTGGTGTAGTGGCTCTGATCCTGCACTGACAGTTCTACCATGTTCTGAGTTACTGGTCATAGTATCATTTCTAATGGTATATTGTTCTTTACTGGGACTGAATCTTTAGGTCAGTCCTGTAATGTAAATCATTGCATTGGAATACTGTTTGTCTCATGTTCTGCACAGATGGTGAGGGATCGTGTCCATGGCAGGATAATTTGTGTTTTTGGCATGCTGGAATCTTAGAAGCAGTTCAGCAGCACTCCTGCCCAGATTACGAATACCGGTAGCTTAGAGCTCTGTACAGAAATGCAAAGAGATGCAAGGTGCCTGGAGAAAGAGGAATTGCAGCAAAGTCGACCTCTTGTGTACATCAAGATATTGATGCATCTAGATGGCAACTTTGTTCAGATTGTGGCGTTGGCACCTGTTCACGCAGATAACATCCTCCAAAGTGTGGAGGACGAGCAGGCAGAAAACACAAATTCTCCAGATTAAGAAACTCCTTTGCCTGGCCAGGTGAGTTCTTTTTATCTCACTTGATAGTGGCCAAGGGGGTTGGGGCACAATTCTACTCTATTCTGGGTCTTCTCCTTTTTGGAACTGAGATTGGTGGGAATAATGGCACCAACTTTTTAGGACTTCCAATGTAATTATGGACTTTTGACCATATACTTCAAACCTGACTGTTTGAGAGAGTTTTCCTTGAGGTCAGTTAGCGAGGTTCATTTTTATATCACTGCTGCTATTCAGCTCTGATGTATTTTTTCTAGCTTTTTAATTGTTGGGTGTATTTTAAAAGAGGTTGTATTTGAGTTTATTGTACAGCGCTTTGTGCATTTTTAATAGGAAAGCATTTCAGAGAAAACTTTATTACTATTATCTTCCATCAGCAAGTGGATGACTTCTTCCTCCTTCCATTGAACAATGGCCCTGAAACCAATGTATGTGTATATTTATTTGTTTTGCTTTGCTTGGTCCCCCCAAAGTCTCATGCTCTTCCGTGGCCTACTCTAATCTCTGTGTCATTGCTCACTGTGTCACATGGCCTAGAGCGAGCACTGTCAGCTAAGCTATCTGTCACCATTTACAGAACAGAGGAGCCAATTCTTCCTCTCCTTGTCACAGGGAGTTATCACTGTGACAGAACTGGGGGATCCCAGCTATAAACATGAAGAGCTTGTCTGCTCTTAATTTAGGCAGGGCATCGAAAGCGTTGGAATGGCTCTTTCCTCTTTGTTGATAGCAAGCAGAACCATATAAACAAAAATCAATATTGCCATGAAATTCTCACTCTTTCCTTAGCAATATCTCCCCCTTCCATGTATAAAGTTTGATTTATTCTGTTGTGTGTTACTCTGCATTGTTCTACTGCTCAATCAATACACATTTCATAATAAATATTGATGTTGCTTTAATGCTCTGTAGAACAGTGTCCTCCATGTGAGAATTATTTTAGTTGGGTGGAGCAGTCTCCTATTATGGCCTGTTCTTTGATGATAAAAGGCACGTTTTTTTAACCCAGATGGTCTGGAAAAGTAAACTTATTGACACTATGACTTCACTTGGAGGCACAGTAAATTTGTATGTTGATGGAGGTGCAGTTAGGTAGTTTTGGGCTGTGGTCTTAACGGCATTATAAGGGCTCCCCTTCTTCAGATGGTAGTGTGAGTGACTTCACTTACTTCAAATTTGGGGGACTTCTTGTTTACTCTGCTGAGTGGACTTCTGACCTGCGGTCCTGGCCTGACTGTGGATCATCTGCAAGGTCATTTCAGCTACGTACTTAGTTATCCCAGGGCAGAATTAAAAGCTTTCTATATTTGAGAAATATGAAATTCACTGCTGTTGAATTTGCACTAGTGATTTCTAAGTTGTTGGTGTTTTTTTTAAAGTAGGAGAAGGAACAGAACTAGATTTAAAGTGACACAGTGCAAACTGACTCTGCTTTCAAGCACATTTCACTGCTATGGCTTCTCTTGGGAATCTCAGGTTTTTGTAGGTGGACTAGGAGTTTATAACAAATAACTCTGCCGTCCTCTTGAAATTGGCAGCAAGGAAGGGGCAAAGGATAAAAGGTATACCCATTCCTGTGTCCCAATCTGGACTGCTATTTACCTTTTAAACAACCATTCATGTAAATGCTAATTGCATGAATGGTATCATGTCTAGTTTGTCTTTGAGGTTGAGCAAATTATTCTCTGTTTACCTTAAAAACATTGTGATTGCAAACACATCACACAGAAGTAAGACACATCCCACATAATGTGTTCAGGATGGGCAACATTAGTGTGCACCCTGTTTTTCATTTTTTACTAACAATTGGATTTTATTAAGGCATACAGTATTTGCTGGGTTTTGTGCATTTGTGCCAGCATTGCAATAGCATTTTCAAACACTCCTTTTTATATGGTCAGATTCATCGATTAAACAAAATGAGTTTAGACTTTGTCTAGTACAAATGGGAATGTATTTGCATAATGTTTATCCTGATCCTTTTTGATCCTGTACTGTTTTTTATGTTTTTATTTACCTGAACTATTAATGTATTAGTCTCGTCTAAAAGCAAATACGAGACTCCTAATTTCATCATGTGTAATACATACAATAACCTCTAATAGACAGACTAACCTCTAGAGGACAGCTTCCCGGAACATTTCCAATTAAAAGTGATGGAGTTTAAAAGAACATCCATTATTTTGTAGCATATGCTCACTCCCCTGTAAAACCCTCCATCCTGCTCTTTTTCTAATGCAAAACGTTGCTGGAAATTATTGAGTGAACCAGGGAAGTATGTTCTAATCCTTCTATCTGACATTTTGGATATTAGCAGCTGACTCTGTGCCTTTGCTCTGAGGCTTCATTAATTTTGTCCAGTACTTAACTGTCCTCAAGTTCTGCTGTTGATATCCTTTTTAAAATACTGATATTTTCCTGAAAATTTCCAGTGAGAAAATAAAGTGAAAGAAAAGAAAAAAGACGCAGAAGGAAAAAGAAATACTTGAAACTGTGATGCAATACAAAATATGGGTATATAAATACAGTGGTGCCCCGCAAGACGAATGCCTCGCAAGACGGAAAACTTGCTGGACGAAAGAGTTTTCCGTTTTGGAGGTACTTCGCAACATGAATTTCCTATGGGCTTGCTTCACAAGACGAAAATGTCTTGCGAGTTCCTGCGGGTTTTTTCCCCTCCCCCCTTTTTCTAAGCTGCTAAGCCGCTTATCCGCTAAGTCGCTAAGCGCCGCTAAACCGCTAATAGCGCTAATCCGCTAATCCGTCAATGGGCTTGCTTCGCAAGATGAAAAAACCGCTATACGAAGAGACTCACGGAACGGATTCTTTTCGTCTTGCGAGGCACCAGTGTAGTACAATTATTCCAACTAATATAAAAGTATTAACAAAACATCTTAATTTTTTATAAATGCATTCCAAATATCATTGTACTTATCAATACACAATTTGTGTGTGAAAGGAGTCCGTTTGTTTATTGCAAGAGTTGTCATATCTTCTATCCATTGCTCAAACGGGGCCATTATATTATATTTCCAATGGATTAGTTTCTGTCTCTTGGGAGAAGTTAGGGCATAGGAAGTCCATCTATGTTGACCTGCTGTCAAACCCCATACTGTTGGTATAATGTTTAAAGTAATATTATCATCTGAGAATTTTAATTCCTGCCAAAGTAGTATTTATACATCCTAATATTTTCTCCCCCAAATTCCTAAGCTTCGGACATTGCATAAACATATGCTTCAAAGAGGCATTATCCTTGAACAATATTGTGCCATTCATTCCTTGGGTTGGTATGATTGCCTTCTACAGGTTGTAAACACAACAAAAGGAAACCATTTTGATTCCATCACCCTCTGACTCCTCCAGGGGTCAGATGCCAGTAGCGGCTGTGCTCTTTAAAGTAGGTATATGCATGCACACAACACACACAAATATCAGAGTGCACACCAGATGCAACCCATTGATACCGGCCTCCCCCTTCTTCCACCCCCTTTCCCCACCAAATGTGTGGGTGAGCAAGAGAGCCAGTAGAGGGTTCCCTGCCAGCTACTGCCAGTGGGAGGTCCTGGAACATAGCATACTGGAGGTGGGAGGAGCTAGGGCTGACTGAGAATGGCCTTCATTGGATCTGCAGCCAGTCTCGCTGCCGTCACATGACAGCATCGGACCCAATCGAGGCTTGCTAGTTGCAGCAGATCCACTTCTAGGCTGGTGCAGCAATATTCCTGCTCCCCACACCTTCCACCCACCACAGCAATGCATCACACCTTGTGGACATGGCAGTGACCCTTGTTCCCCATGGATTTCGCCTTCAAAGGTCACCACCAGTACAGTCATACCTCGGGATAAATACACTTCAGGATAAGTATTTTCGAGTTGCGCTCTGCGGCGACCTGGAAGTAACAAAACACGTTACTTCTGGGTTTCACCGCTCGTGCATGCGCAGATGGTCAAAATGACGTCACGTGCATGCGCGGAAGCAGCAAAACACAACCTGCACACGCACAGGCGTGTAGTCGCATCTTACGTTCTATTCAGGATGTGAACGGGGCTCCGGAACGGATCTCGTTCGCATCCCGAGGTACCACTGTACTTAAAATTGGCTCTGGAAAAGTACTAGCAGACAGTTCTTCTGGAACAGACAGAGGCTGTGTAAACATTATCTCCAGCCATTGTGCATGTGCAGATGGCTGTTGCAGTGAAAGAAAATTTGGCCAAATCCTTCTCTTTGTTGTGAACAGCAACATCACAAAACAACTTGAAATCAGCAGGCGATAGAAATCGTGCTGTGTTTCTTTATATATATATATATATAGAGAGAGAGAGAGAGAGAGAGAGTTTTACATAACTAATTTGAATTCAAACGTTATACATCTACACCATCATTTAGGATTCCTTGAATCCCTGACTCTCCTCCGCCCTTCCATCGTTACCATTATCAATCTTTTTTTTAATTGTCTCCCTTATTTTCTTAAAAACAACAACAAATAATCAATTTTTTCCCATTGTTTGTATATCACAAGCATTACTCAAATCTTGCCAAAGTTTTTAGTTCTTTACAGTGTTCTCTTAAATACATTGTATTCCCCCTCCCCCCATTCCTTCTTAAACTTCTCTTCCTGGCTTCTGATTTTCCCGGTCAATTTTGCCATTTTGGCGTAGTCCATCATCTTCATCAGCCATACGTCTCTGATTGGAACTTTATCGTCTTTCCAGAAACAGTGTTGTGTTTCAAGCTGCTAATGTGTTCATAGCCTTAAGTGTTATATGCTCTAAATGCTTTGCCCCCACAAGCAACTGAGGTGATGCTTCCGAACCATCTTTAAAGGCAGCCCCACATATTGCTTAATCGTAGTCTTGATGTTACCAGAACATGCATAACTGAGAAAAACCTCTTGTCTTCTCTAGACAGGATTACCCCTGGAAAATCAGGCCAAAGCTGATAGAAGTTACTCCTGGCAACCCAGACCACATGTGCTTCACTATGGAAGTTCACATATGTTCCAATTTCAGCATTGTGTGTCTATGTATATACATAGAATTAACAAATTTATCTCTGGGTAATGGGCAATTTTGTCCCGTCCACACAAAGATTTGCTGTAATCAGTGCTTCACGCCCCTAAAAAAATGTTTAGGGGTACTCTCATTTCCCCTCTCATATTGAAATACTATGGGACACGGGTGGCGCTGTGGGTTAAACCACAGAGCCTAAGACTTGCCGATCAGAAGGTCGGCAGTTTGAATTCCCATGACGGGGTGAGCTCCCATTGCTCAGTCCCTGCTCCTGCCAACCTAGCAGTTCGAAAGCACGTCAAAGTGCAAGTAGATAAATAGGTACCGCTCCAGCAGGAAGGTAAACGGCGTTTCTGTGCGCTGCTCTGGTTCGTCAGAAGCGACTTAGTCATGCTGGCCACATGACCCGGAAGCTGTACGCCGGCTCCCTCAGCCAATAAAGCGAGATGAGTGCCACAACCCCAGAGTCGGCCACGACTGGACCTAATGGTCAGGGTTCCCTTTACCTTTACTTTATTGAAATACTCCCCCTCAATGAGGCCAAACTCAGCTTCACAAAATGTTTAGTGGTATGCGTACCCCTGCGCACCCCCAGAAAAAAGCACTGGCTGTAATCATACTTGCAAATAAAGCCATTGTGGATTGCAGCCTGTTAACATTAAAGCTGATGGACTGTTCATGCCCTCCTTTGCTCAGTTTTTGCTACAAAGCTCTGCACATTTGTGAAGAATTCCACCCCCCCCTCCAAGAGGAATGAAACTTCATGCATCATTTCTTCTTCCCAACCATCAAAGACCAAGAGCAGTTTAAAAAGAAAAAAAAAAGTTTAGAAAGTCACTTCTCAGCATCAGAAAAGTGCTGACCCAGCTAGGGGCCCTGGGATTCAGAGCTGGGTACCCAAGAGCAGATGGCTTCACATGCTAGTCCATTAATCAAGTAAGCTTCCTGAGTACAATGATTTCTGGTGATCAAGTGCTCTGGATATGAGAAATGCAGCTACCTTCCTTTTCCCTCCCTAAATGCAGTCCTTTTCACATAAAGCTTGCAGATGCTGCTCTATTTCTGTTATTTATGAACTTACTGAACTGAAATGCAACAGATGTTGCAGGTGATTTCAAACTCAGTTCTTTAGCAAATAGGCCGAATAAATCGTATATACCTTTGGATACTTGGAAGGCACATTTTCTGAGTGGAAAGAGAGTCGGTTTCAGTTAGCGAAGACAGAACATTCCTCATAGAAGCACACAATGGTAAAATTGGAAGGGACCCATGGATCATCATGGGACTGAAACTGCCTTGGTCACGCTGGTCGATGATCTCCGGTGAGCTGGGGACAAAGGTGAAAGCTGTTTCCTAGTTCTGCTAGATATCTCAGTGGCCTTTGATACCATCAACCATCACATCCTTCTGAACCTTCTAGAGGGGCTGGGAGCTGTGGGCACTGTTATACAGTGGTTCCGCTCCTTCCCCCTGTCCAGAAAGTGGTGGTGGGGAATGAGTGTTCAGACCCCTGGGCCCTCACTTGTGGGGTGCCTCAGGGTTCCATCCTCTCCCCCATGCTTTTTAACATCTACTTGAAGCCGCTGGGAGAGATCATCAGGGGGTTTGGGCTGGGTGTCCATCAATATGCAGATGATACCCAGCTCTACGTCTCTTTCAAATCAGAACCAGTGAAGGCGGTGAAGGTCCTGTGTGAGTGCCTGGAGGCAGTTGGAGGATGGATGGCGGCTAATGGATTGAGGTTGAATCCTGACAAGACAGAAGTACTGTTTTTGGGGGACAGGGGGCGGGCTGGTGTGGAGGACTCCCTGGTCCTGAATGGGGTAACTGTGCCTCTGAAGAACCAGGTGCGCAGCCTAGGAGTCATTTTGGACTCACAGCTGTCCATGGAGGCGCAGGTCAATTCTGTGTCCAGGGCAGCTGTCTACCAGATCCATCTGGTACGCAGGTTGAGACCCTACCTGCCTGTAGACTGTCTTGCCAGAGTGGTGCATGCTCTGGTTATCTCCCGCTTGGACTACTGCAATGCACTCTACATGTGGCTACCTTTGAAGGTGACCCGGAAACTACAACTAATCCAGAATGCGGCAACTAGACTGGTGACTGGGAGTGGCTGCCGAGACCATATAACACCGGTCTTGAAAGACCCACATTGGCTTCCAGTACCTTTCCTAGCACAATTCAAAGTGTTGGTGCTGATCTTTAAAGCCCTAAACGGCATCTGTCCAGTATACCTGAAGGAGCGTCTCCATCCCCATCGTTCAGCCCAGAAACTGAGGTTCAGCTCCAAAAGTCTTCTGCCGGTTCCCTCACTCCGAGAAGCCAAGTTACAGGGGACCAGGCAGAGGGCCTTCTCGGTAGTGGCACCCGCCCTGTGGAATGCCCTCCCATTAGATGCGGTCTTGACTATGCTACCACTCAGTGGATTTGTAACTGGCTGACTGACCGAACCTAAAGGGTGCTCATCAATGGTTCCTCTTCATCCTGGAGAAGAGTGACTAGTGGGGTGCCACAGGGTTCTGTCTTGGGCCCGGTCTTATTCAACATCTTTATCAACGACTTGGATGATGGACTCAAGGGCATCCTGATCAAATTTGCAGATGACACCAAACTGGGAGGGGTGGCTAACACCCCAGAGGACAGGATCACACTTCAAAACGACCTTGACAGATTAGAGAACTGGGCCAAAACAAACAAGATGAATTTTAACAGGGAAAAATGTAAAGTATTGCACTTGGGCAAAAAAAATGAGAGGCACAAATACAAGATGGGTGACACCTGGCTTGAGAGCAGTACATGTGAAAAGGAACTAGGAGTCTTGGTTGACCACAAACTTGACATGAGCCAACAGTGTGACGCGGCAGCTAAAAAAGCCAATGCAATTCTGGGCTGCATCAATAGGAGTATTGCATCTAGATCAAGGGAAGTAATAGTGCCACTGTATTCTGCTCTGGTCAGACCTCACCTGGAGTACTGTGTCCAGTTCTGGGCACCACAGTTCAAGAAGGACACTGACAAACTGGAACGTGTCCAGAGGAGGGCAACCAAAATGGTCAAAGGCCTGGAAACGATGCCTTATGAAGAACGGCTAAGGGAGCTGGGCATGTTTAGCCTGGAGAAGAGGAGGTTAAGGGGTGATATGATAGCCATGTTCAAATATATAAAAGGATGTCACATAGAGGAGGGAGAAAGGTTGTTTTCTGCTGCTCCAGAGAAGCGGACACGGAGCAATGGTTCCAAACTACAAGAAAAAAGATTCCACCTAAACATTAGGAAGAACTTCCTGACAGTAAGAGCTGTTCGGCAGTGGAATTTGCTGCCAAGGAGTGTGGTGGAGTCTCCTTCTTTGGAGGTCTTTAAGCAGAGGCTTGACAACCATATGTCGGGAGTGCTCTGATGGTGTTTCCTGCTTGGCAGGGGGTTGGACTCGATGGCCCTTGTGGTCTCTTCCAAATCTATGATTCTATGATTCTATGATTCTAGATGTCAAAGAGAAGAACAACTACCAGACTTTTAGAAGACATCTGAAGGCTGCCCTGTTTAGGGAAGCTTTTAATGTTTAACAGACAATTGTATTTTAATATTGTGTTGGAAGCTGCCCAGAGTGGCTGAGGAAACCCAGCCAGATGGGCGGGGTACAAATAATATATTGTTGTTGTTGTTGTTGTTGTTGTTGTTGTTGTTGTTGTTGTTGTTGTTGTTGTTACCCAACCCTCTGCTATGGAAAAATCTCAACTAAAGCATCCATGACAGATTGCCAGCCAACCTCTGCTTAAAAACCTTCAATAGTTCACAACCTCCCAAGGGAGTCCGTTCCACAGTCGAACAGCTCTTACTGTGAGAACGTTCTTCTTTATGTTTAGTCAGAATCTTGTAATTTGAAGCCATTGGTTTGGGTGCTACTATTTGGAGCAGGGGAAAACAAGCTTCCTCCATCCTCCATGTGACAGCCTTTTGGATATTTGAAGATGGCTATCATATCTTTCAGTCTCTTCTTTTCCAGGCTAAACAGATTTACTTGTGTTGCCTTTACAAAATAAAAAAAAAAATAAATAAATCACCTTTTCACTGCTGCTAGAGACGTAATGGAGTCCCAGAGTCTCTTACTACATGTAAACTAAAATGAATTTCTTTCATTTCTGGTTAAGCTTCTGAATACTTGTATAAATAGTTCAAAAGGGATGAAAAGGGTGTAGTAGATGGAGCACATTTCTGTTATTCCCTGGGAAAGTCTGTTATAAGGAGTGGGGTACCCATTCATTCTCGCTGGCACATAGAAAGATGATAAAATAATATCACTCAGAATAAAGAGAATTTCACTGACTCCTTTATATCTTAAGTCTGCTCACAAGAATGAGTAGACTTAAGATCCATGGGACTCAACAATATTTTTTAAAGCAATCTCACTTTGTACAGTCTAACTTCCTTTTACTACTACCCATGAAAATACTCTGAAAATAAATATTTTATGGAAGAATTTGAGAACAAGCAATGTATCTGAAATATTCACAAATAATAAGAAAGCTGGGGACTCATTCGGTCCTCACACCCAAATGATTTGGCTCCATGGGCATAATCCCTAGCTATGTGGCCTGTTAAAGGGGAAATGGCCCATAATAATAATACCAGTTCTTTTTATATTGATGGAACATGTACTCCTAAAGTTGACATGCAACAGAAACACACTTTGTATATATTTTTCTTCATTTTTTTATGCTGTACTATTTCTTTCCCTATTGTAATTCCTCTTTCTAATTTTGTTTAAGAGGAGGGGCAGTGAATGGTAGATCGTATCTTATTTTAAATGGTTTGAGTTTTATCTTCTCCAGTCTTTCCTTTTGTGCTTACATGTATAGTTGACTATAATAATATATTTCTGACATAAAATGATGCAAAACAGAGAAATTAAGTTGGCTATTGAATGCCCCAGGTAATAGTTTAGAGTTCAAGGTTGACTAATATTTATGCTGTGTTATTATAATACAAAATAACATCAGTGGGTATTTTTATGGACCGATATTGGTCCATAAAAAGCCACCTTAGGGGAAACAGCTTTTCAGGGGTTGGGTATACAATTTATAACAAACAAACAAACAAACAAACAAACTTAGTTCTGCTATCGAACTAAACTAATATGGTCCTAAACTTTCTGAGAAGCCCCACCCTCAGTGTTTTCTTCCTTCCACTTCTTAAACCAATTCCCATTCTGGTAGGCATGTGAGAAATGAGAGAGTTGGTTGTGATGCTCCCCTTTGCAGTCAAAATAAACCGGTTTCAAATTGTTTATTATTCCACGATTTTTAGTATTAAAATGTTTGAGCTGTACACCCTGCCTTTTCAGAACAGTTCTTTTTTGAAGGAACTGAATGCACTGTTTGGGTAAGGGAGTGGTGCTGTGTTTTCATTGCTGCTAGGTTCAGAACAACCCTGCATGAGAAGAAGCGGACCTGGCCGTTCTTCTCGCAAAAGGGAGAGTCAGGGACTGGTTAACAATGAGCTGCAGGCTAGGGTGCAGTTAAATTCAGCATACAATGGCCTGAACCTTTGGGGTTCTGGTATGGCTGCAATTTACCTTTTTAAACTATACTTAATCTATACTTAGGGACGCAGGTGGCGCTGTGGTCTAAACCACAGAGCCTAGGGTTTGCCGATCGGAAGGTCGGCGGTTCAAATCCCCGCGACGGGGTGAGCTCCCGTTGCTCGGTCCCTGCTCCTGCCAACCTAGCAGTTTGAAAGCACATCAAAGTGCAAGTAGATAAATAGGAATCGCACTGGCGGGAAGGTAAATGGCGTTTCTGCGCACTGCTCTGGTTCGCCAGAAGCGGCTTAGTCATGCTGGCCACATGACCCGGAAAAACTGTCCACGGAAGCAGACAAACGCTGGCTCCCATGGCCTGTAAAGTGAGATGAGTGCCGCCTCCCCAGAGTCGTTCACGACTGGATTTAACTGTCAGGGGTCCTTTACCTTTTTTTTTAATCCATACTTGCGATTAAAAAAGGCTGTCCTCATTGAGCACCCTTCCCTTCCTTCTGTTGCCACCATTTCCACAATCTCAGAGGATTGTTATTGTTGAATTCTGTTCCCCTGATGATGAGCTCTCTGTGTCATATTGGTACTTAAATATTTGAGCATTCATCACGCCGCAAAGGCTTCAGGGTGTCAGGCTGTGCTAGTGATAATTATAGGCAATAAGGCCCATACCAAAGGGGTTAAAAGGAGATGTTGTAAACTCTGACATCCTTGCTTCTGTTTCTGTGGCTTAGATTTATCCTCTGGACTGCTTTACTCTTCCTCCAGAGAGTTCATCATGTAAGTCAGTATGACAGATTTATCCGTGCTTACAGAGATGGTGGCTGTTTTCTCACTAGGCAGGTGGAAGGGGAAAGCAGGCTAAGACAGCTTCCAGCTGAGAGGTCACAACTGAACTAAAGCCATGGAAAGTATATAAATTATAAACATTTTTCAAAGAGAAGCAACTTTTGCTCTTACTTTTTTCTTTTATTATCCCCCCAACTGCTCTCAAGCATGTCACTATTGCCAAGGCACTACTAGGATTAGGGACGCGGGTGGTGCTGTGGGTTATACAACAGAGCCTAGGACTTGCCGATCAGAAGGTCGGCGGTTCGAATCCCCGTGACGGGGTGAGCTCCCGTTGCTCGGTTCCTGCTCCTGCCAACCTAGCAGTTCGAAAGCATGCCAAAGTGCAAGTAGATAAATAGGTACCGTTCCGGCGGGAAGGTAAACGGCGTTTCCGTGCGCTGCTCTGGTTCGCCAGAAGCAGCTTAGTCATGCTGGCCACATGACCCGGAAGTTGTACGCCGGCTCCCTCGGCCAATAAAGTGAGATGAGCACCACAACCTCAGAGTCGGTCACGACTGGACCTAATGGTCAGGGGTCCCTTTACCTTTACTACTAGAATTAGTGCCCTTCTTGCTCTTGAGATCTTGGTAGAACTGGCAAATAACTTGCAAGTCCTTACAGGAATTAATGTAGCGTTATTAATGCCAGCTGTTATATGCTTGGTGGTGTCATAGCCATTTGTTCCAAGCCCTGTTTTTAGAAAAAATGAAATATGGCACCATTTCTTTTGGGTCATCATGACCCAAGCTTTTTGCTCAGTGATTATAATGGGTGCTTCAAACTCAAATGTCTCCCTGGCAGCCCAGTGCTTTCTGTACCCCCAGATGTAGGACTGTCTGCTGAAATCGTCTCCGCTGTTCCCCTTCATGTCATAAATTTGTCTGCTTTATATCTACCGTTGAGTGTCTCAGTGAAAGCCCCATCTGCAGATGCTGCAGTCCTCAACACACTAATGTGGAAGTGAGTCTCCTTTGCATCAGAAGGACTTATTTCTATCATATGGCTGCAAATATTATTGGGGGACGGGGACCGGGGATGGACAGACTGTTTCCTGTTTCCAATCGAAAGCTCCCTGCTTCCCATCACACTGAAAGCTCCTCTTAAACATGAGATGAAGCTCCACTCTTGACATGACCAATCTGGAATGTATGGGTGGATGGGGGTTCATTGGCTTTGTGTGTGGGTCAAATAATAAGGTGAATCGGGTGATTCAGTATTCTCCCCCATCCCAAGTTGAAGGGTGGCTCTCCTACTTTGTGCTGAATATGCTCTATATATCTTTGTAACTCCAGACCCTCCAAGTGTCCCTATTTTCCAGGGACAGTCCTGGATTTACAGAAGCCATTCCAGTATCTGATTTGATACTGGAATGTCCTGCTTTTCCTTAAAGGTAAAGGTACTGTTAGAGACTTCAGATTCTGTAAATTCAGAATCTAGACCAGAATGGAAAAATCCAGGCAGCAATATTTTTATTGACTTTGGTTTATTTGTCAGACAAGCAAAGCAAAGTGGGTACATTCAGCAAAAATGAGAGAATGCCCACGAACACCAGGGGCAGACAACTTTTATACCTTTTGGCAAAAGCACAGTTCAGCCCTTGACCCACCCCTTACACATTCCTGCTCAACCAATTAAAGAATTGATGGTGGCCCTTCGGTTCCAGGCTGCATTATCCGCAAGGTGGTGCTGTAAGCTTATAAACCTCTTGACCTACATACCCTTCCTAGTAAAGCCGCATTGACCATCTGTTAGACTTGTGGCGAGCTACCTTCTCCTGTTGCTCATTTGTGGTGGGCTACATCTTCCTGTTGTTCGCTCTATTCTCGGTCTGTTTACTGGAATTGGGTCAGCAGCTAGAGCAGGTGTGAAGTGCTCAGACCACATTTGCTGCATTTGCAAAGAATGCTTTTGCAAACAGAAGAGAGATAGCTTTTAGCCTTTTAGTTTGCTTTCTAAGATGGCTTTCAGCTTATAAAATGGCTCCAGCCTGGCTCTCCAAAGTGGACCCAGGTGGACCCCTGGTCCTCACTCCTTCATTCCCCCCTTTCCATCACGAAAATGCTGACCAATTCCGGTTCATCATTTTCGTTTTGATGGATCAATAGGTACCACATCATAGAGAGCCAGATGGGATAAGTTGGCATGGGAGGCCAGGGGACTCTTTCCCGCTTTGGCCAATGCCAGCAAAAATACATGAACATCCAAAGAAAGAGGGCAGTACATACCACTCCTACCCACCAACCTCAATATTTCCATAGTTCCTCCCACCAATACTCGGGGTCATTCCTAATATTCTTTTACTGCTGAAGGGCCCACTGATATTCGTATTCTATAAACACTTGGGCCTCTGGGGTCATCTTCCACCTTATTTTGGAAGCTCCCACCACTTGGATCAACTTCCCAACTATTCC
Organism: Podarcis erhardii; assembly: GCF_964252035.2. NCBI lineage: Eukaryota > Metazoa > Chordata > Lepidosauria > Squamata > Lacertidae > Podarcis > Podarcis erhardii. Next base: position 7,602,436 of record NC_138507.1, on the reverse strand, counting down.
CGGTGGGTGGAGACCCCTGTGGTCTCCTGGGAGAGTACTATATCCAAAAGGGGCTTCTTCTTCCACGTAAATGATGTTGCACCCACAAGAATATATCCACCCCTGCAATGGCCTGACACACGGGGTGACTATATCAAGGGGTTCTGGTCCCAATACCAAAAGTCCTAGTGGTGCCTCTAAATTTGCTGGAGAGCAAGTCTCTACCCTGGGGATGCTGCCCTCGGGCACCCCTCCCATCCAATTCTTCTGGAACTAGGTGCCCTGTCTGTCTACTGGGTGGCAACTCTTATGCAGCCACAAGAATACCCTGCCACATTCAAGGGTATTAGGTGTGGAGTTACCAGGCCCAGCAGTTCAGGCAGTATTCTGGGATTTTGGGAGACTCGAGCCACCACAATAATCAGAGGTGGGACTGCAGAATTTACAGGCACCTGTTCAGCAATTTTAATGTGCACCTGATTCAGACACCCTCCCATGCAACACCTGGAGTAAGATTTTGGCCTGGTTTGTCAAATGGGGTTGATATATCGCTTTACCATGTAACCAGCGGGCTATTCTCCCACAACCACAAGAGCAGTCTAGAACTCGATAGATTTCGACCGATCCTGCAGCTCTCCGGAGGAGCCACATCCAAGTGCGCTGGGCAATGCAGTGAATAAAGAGCCACAGTGGGAGAGTGGGATGCTGTACTGCGGCCGCCCTATTGAACCCTCGTTCCCAAGAGCCAACGCGTATGCCGTCCCTTACCACCGGCAAGACGAACCAGTCATAGCAGAGGTCAGCAGGCCAATAGGGTTGGTATGGCTCGGTAGGGTCAGGGCAATAAGACATAGAGCAAATCAATACAGAAAATAAGAGAGAAAAGATAAAGTCTTTGTGACTGTCCTTGTGATGAGTAGTCGCAGGATCTCGTTGCCCGTGGCTCAACGCATTCCCGGTAGCGTCAAACACAAGGTGATGATCAGCTTCAGAGGGTCAGCAGGATTTCAGACGCGTGTGATGTACCCAGGGGATCACCTCGGCTACTTTCACTGCAGTTGGGGATGAGGGGGTCGCCAGACGCTGTCACCCAGAGGAACTGGTGAACCGGCTCAGTGAGACTGCCGCGGGACTGCACGATGTACGCTCGAGGGAATACCTGGAAAGGAAGCAAACACACACACGACAAACAAAGGGATTGCACTTGTCCTTGGGTGATGTGATTTTTTCATCTGCCCCAAACTGGCGGGGATGTCTCGGACGAAAGGAGGTGGCCTGCCATACAAAAGCTCAAAGGGTGATCTCAGTCTCTTGGTTGGTGCACAGGACACAGTTTTGGGATATAGCAGCAGTTAGTTATGTGCTTTAGCAGCTGGGCTTCCCAAATGGGTGGATTCGTGGTAATTCTTCACAATCACGCTGGCCAGATGCTGGGGCACCAAAAACACGGCTGTCTGGTCCTTCCTGGAGCGTTGCTCCTTCTTGGCTGGCCCACTGCCGTTCATCAAGGGTGTAACGCGGTTCCACATCATCTGGAGTGAGTTCTGGGATTATTCTTTTGGCATAGCAGGCATTTCCTGGAAATCTGGGCTGCCAGTTGATAAAGGTTGGCTATATAGACATACTTCTCCAGCTGCTTGGTTGTGACATCTGGCCTCATGTGGGTGGACTCATAGTATCTGGTTTGTTAGCAGTGCTTAAGATCGCTTCTGGGACCACTGCTCCAATAACTGAGGCTGGGGCTGGTTACCGGGCTGCTTCCTTGACCACTCTGTCTGCCAATCGATTTCCCTTGGCCACTTCTCCTGGTCCAGTCTTGTGTCCATAATCTCAATGCAATCGTGTGTCTGCTCCTCACCTTCTCCTACCGGCAACAGGGTAGCTGGGTTGAGGGCGGTGGTGACCATGTCCCGACCTCTGCTATGGCCTTTGCAGTGCATCACATCAATCTCTTTGGGGGCCCATACAGCTTCTAGTAACGTCTCAACTTCTGGACCGTATTTCAGAGCTTTCCCGGCTCTTTCCATAGGGCGCCATGCGCATGCAGGGTTAAGAAGGCATATTTAGAATCAGTATAGATGTTAGCCTTGCATCCAGCTGCCAATTGCATGGCAATGCCTTTCGCTGTTGGACTTCACCTCAAAGGACAAATAACTCTTGGAGACTTTGGCCTCCTCAGAACTCTTGGAATGGCTTGCCTGGCCTGCACCCCCACTTTTGGGTGCTCTATTGCCTGAGGAACAGCTTGCAACTGCCTTTTCAGCCTTTCTCCAACACACAGTCCATCACACAGATGCATTGAACCATAGAAACAACTTCCCAAAGCAACCTCAGCCCCCTCTGGGCTTGGTACTCAGCCCCCTCTGGGCTTGGTACTCTTTCTGGGCATCCTCTAGGCCCCTCTGGTCTGGCTTCTACTGCGGCCTGACATGCCGTCTTCACTGCTTGCCACACAACCCACGGCTGCTCAAGAGCATCAACCACGTCTGCTTCACAAGCCTCCACTGCGCCTGTAAACTTCTTAATGGGCTGGGCAAAGCCTGTTTCAGCCTGTGTACTTTCCCATAGCTGCTTTTCTGCCAGTCAGTAATACATGCATTTTGACCAGACTTCCCAATTGGCTCCATGCAGCCTTTTACAGGGGTAATTCTTATGGCCTTGCTGTTGCTGAGCAGGCATCTTCCTCCCCTTGGCTGCGGGTCTCTGAATGGCTACGGCGGACCCCTCAGGTCCCTGGGCTGTGAGCCATTGCCGTGCCTAACACTGCTGCCTTTTCTTTCCTCCACTGCTTTTTTTCCCTCTTCTCAGTCTCTCCTCTTTGTTCAAACACCTTCTGGGCGATGGCCATGATCTGAGATCTGCACATGCCCTGGAACTCAGGCTGTTTTTGGATTTTGGTTCTAATGTCCTTTGCACATTGTCCTATGATAGGTACTTAGAGCATTGCGATTGTCCACATTATTTGGGTCCCACTGTGGGTTGGTTAAGGGATATCGTTGAGGCCACTCTGCCTCCTGAACCTGCTGTTCTTTTAGGTGTTCTAAAGCCTGTGTATTCTCCTCCTTTCCTCTGAAGTAAAGAGAGTGTTCAGCAATTGCTGACAGTCTGTCCAGGTAGGCTCATGTGCTGCAAATATAGAGGATAGCAAGTCCACAATTGCCTGGGGCTTCTCAGCAAACGCAGGGGTGTGGGTCTTCCAATTCATCAAATCAGTGGTGGTGAGGGGGACATATTGAAGGGTGAATGTCCTAGGCTGCGGTGGCGGGGCAGGTGGGGCAGGGACATTTTGAGCACCGTCTTGCCCTGCCGGAGGTGCAGGGGGTGGAGGTGGTGGATTGTCAAAAACCACGCGAAGGGGGGGCAGGACTGCTGTCCCTGCCTCTACACTGGACGTGGGCTGATTGGATCTGCACTGTTTTAGGTACTTTCAAAAGGCTTTTTCTCGACCCCTGTAATAAGCGTCTGCAGCATCTCGATACATAGTGGTCGAACTTCTGTATTTGCTCATCTTTTTCCTCAATTCTGTAAGACTGGGGTATAATTCATCCAGGACCTGGTCACTGGGCTCTGCCTTGTGTACTTCTGGGCTGGCTGGCAGCCCCCCCCCTTTCCTGCTTCGGCTCCTGGGGCCGCATATCGGGGCAGCGGTGGAGCTTTGAGGATATGGGGCTGTCCCTGTCCTCCCAAGGGGGCCACCACGGCACTTTTGCCTCAGATCCCTGGTAAATGGGCTTCTTGAGGCGTTTTCCTGCCTGTGCTCCTTTAATTTCATTGAGCAGTCTTATATTTCTTCAGCCAGGGGGGTGGGGGGGTTCTCTATTATCACGTAAACCTCTAGAACTTCATCCATGTTCACAAACTCATCCAAGTTAAATGGAGAAAGTTCTTCCTCTTTTTTTTTAGTTTTATGCAGTTTTTTTTTTTTTTTTAACTTCTAGTAGCTCTGCCAGCAGACACCTGACCTTGGCTGCTCACACCCTGTGGTCAGCTTCAGGTGTCCGGCTTGCTTCTTCATCTGTTCCCTCATCCTTTTTCTGTGGCAACTAACTTGTCAACTGTGGTGGCCACAAAGATGCAGGTCTTCTCTTGAGGCTCCTCTGCCTAAGCCTCAAACCAGGGGTCTGTTACAGTGTTCTCTGAGACACACCTGAGCTCTGAGCCATCCAGCTGGTGCCTGATTAAGAACACCAATTAAATTGTCCTCCCTGTCTCAACTGTAACTGCTATAGGTCTGAAAGCATTTCGTATTTCCTAGCCATAGACCACCTCTCACTGGTCATCAGAGAAGCTAGGGGGCTGCTGGTGGTTTCCCTGATGTGTTCCAAACTGCCGCTGGTCACAGAGGTACCCAGCTCTTCCCTAACTAAATTCTGGGATTTAGGTTGACCTTCCTGGTCAAGCTGTAGTTACTATAGGGATCAAAACTATTGGAGGTCTGCAAGGCTCATGTGCTTCCCAGTTCAGTAATGGGCTTTGGAGAAACTAGGAGGCTTGCCTTACTACCAAAGCCACAGCTCAGCAGAGAATTCTCCAGCTCTGCCTGGCTGAACTCTTGCCTTCATTGAGGTCCAGAGATCTGAAAGTTTTATATACACTCTAGTTCTATATACTAACTTGGATAACCTAAGGGATCTCTGGAGCGATCCCCTCCATCGCTCCCAGAGCTGCATCTGAGTCTGAAACTCTTCCCTAAGTAGATACTCAGCCTCAAAAGAGATACTCCTTGTTGCCCTGTCCCAGCTAGGGCCTCTATGTTTCTGAAAGATTTGATGCCTGATGACTGAGGAACAGGCATCAGAAAAATTTGGGGGTGGTTATTCCTTTGAGGCCTCCTCTCTCTGATTGCAAGCAGTTTGGGCCAAATCAAAAGCATTCAAAAGGACTACATTGGCTTGCTTCAGACCCCATTTTTTCAGATACTCCGCTGAATCCTTTCTTGAAATTGTTCAGCATGCACTGTAGGGGAGTTATTGGACCTTTCGAGCCACCCCCTCCCATATTTAATATGGTCCTTGTGCAGCGTCCCCAAACACCAAACACACACACATACAGTTCCCAATTTTCCTTGCCCAGTCGAGCTCGCGCTGCTGGGAAACGAAGTACTTATTGGTTCTACCCCAGGGGAATACCCTGGGGTTACACACACACATGCACCAAGTGCCTCTTTCACTGGACGCTGTACCACACACTAGCCTCCCGGTTCCCCCCCTTTTTCCTTTCTGCCTTCCTTATACCTTTAAATCCTTAAGCGTGGGTGGTTTTCAGGGGCCAACTCTACCCTTACTGCCACCAAGCACGCTGGACAGGTGATCAGTCTGTCCCTTCTCCTTAGCCAAGGAGGTTTCCTATGTCCTCAGGGCCCTTTGCCCATGTACTCACCCCAGCCGGCTGGTCTCTGCCCTGTTCTCCCAACCTCGGTCCTTCAATCCGTTGTCTCCTCTCACAGGATCCAGCAGAAGGGTCAAATTGGCTTCGCCCTCCTCCGAAGAAAAACCTCGGTGGCGCCAGGAGTAAGCGGCCTATTGGCTCTTCCCCTGCGCCCTGCCTAGAAAAGGACAAGGGAGCTGCCTTCTGGTCTTTTTGAGGACTTAAGGTCCTTGATCCGAGTCACCTGTGGCACCAGAAATGTTAGAGACTTCAGATTCTGTAAATTCAGAATCTAGACCAGAATGGAAAAATCCAGGCAGCAATATTTTTATTGACTTTGGTTTATTTGTCAGACAAGCAAAGCAAAGTGGGTACATTCAGCAAAAATGAGAGAATGCCCACGAACACCAGGGGCAGACAACTTTTATACCTTTTGGCAAAAGCACAGTTCAGCCCTTGACCCACCCCTTACACATTCCTGCTCAACCAATTAAAGAATTGATGGTGGCCCTTCGGTTCCAGGCTGCATTATCCGCAAGGTGGTGCTGTAAGCTTATAAACCTCTTGACCTACATACCCTTCCTAGTAAAGCCGCATTGACCATCTGTTAGACTTGTGGCGAGCTACCTTCTCCTGTTGCTCATTTGTGGTGGGCTACATCTTCCTGTTGTTCGCTCTATTCTCGGTCTGTTTACTGGAATTGGGTCAGCAGCTAGAGCAGGTGTGAAGTGCTCAGACCACATTTGCTGCATTTGCAAAGAATGCTTTTGCAAACAGAAGAGAGATAGCTTTTAGCCTTTTAGTTTGCTTTCTAAGATGGCTTTCAGCTTATAAAATGGCTCCAGCCTGGCTCTCCAAAGTGGACCCAGGTGGACCCCTGGTCCTCACTCCTTCAGTACCCCTGACCGTTAGGTCCAGTCGTGACCGACTCTGGGTTTGCTGTGCTCATCTCGCTTTATTGGCTGAGGGAGCAGCTGTACAGCTTCCCAGTGGTGTAGCGTGGGGGGTGCAGGGGGGCCAGCCGCACCGGACGCAACATCTGGGGGGGCGCGCTCGCCGCCTCCAGAGTCGCCAAAGAGCCTCGGGCGCAGGCTGTAGCAGTGCCCCATGTCTCGCGGAACCGACAAGCTGTGCACGCGTCCGGGCTGAAGGCGTCCGGCAGGCAGCGGCTCTCAGCGCTTGCCGCGGTCCCCGCGCGTCAAGGCCGCGGAGGGCGCGCCAGGCAGCCCCGACGCCGCTGCTGCTGGGCCATGTTGCATTTTCCTCGCTTCTCTGCCTTCCTCCTCCTCCGGGCAAGCGGCGTCGTTTGGGCGGCAGTGCCAGCGGCAACTCGCCTCAGATCACCTGACACGGACCCGCCGCCGCCGTGGCTACCTTACCGTAAATACCCCAGCCCAGGCAGCAGCAAGAAGAAGCTGGCAGCGGCGGCAGGTTAGGGGTTAGGGGTGCAAATTACTTGCCTTGCCCCGGGTTAGGGGGCGCAAATTACTTGCCTTGCCCCGGGTGCTGACAACCCACGCTATGCCGCTGCAGCTTCCGGGTCATGTGGCCAGCATGGCTAAGCCACTTCTGGCGAACCAGAGCAGCGCACAGAAACGCTGTTTACCTCCCCTTCCTTTACCTATTTATCTACTTGCACTTTGTCGTGCTTTCAAACTGCTAGGTTGGCAGGAGCTGGGACCGAGCAACAGGAGCTCACCCCGTCGTGGGGATTCAAACCGCCAACCTTCTGATCGGCAAGTCCTAGGCTCTGTGGTTTAGACCACAGCACCACCCGCGCCCCATTGCCAATGATACCCTATAGCTAATAGTGCAATCCTCTTACACAAAGCAAGTACCACCGAGTTTAATGTGTGATGATACCATTTTTTCCTGTGAGTAAGCCCTCACAGACCTCCTTCTGTTTAGGAATGGATAGGGGTGCATTGTCAGTCTCTTACATCTCCCTAGGTCAACATGGGTGGGAATCTAGAACTGGGCTCTTCCTCCAGTTGGTGATACCTTACATTCAAGTTAAGCTTGTACAGTATTGGTTTATTATTGAGGTCAGGTATTTTGTGTCATCTGTTCCCTCTCTCAACTAATTTATTGATTATACACAGAGAATGGGTGAAGCACAGTTATCAAGTAAAGGAGCAACTTCAGTATCAACCCATAGCTATCTGATGCCTAATCATTTCAAACTGTGCATCTCTGCTTCTTCCTCATTTTCAAATATGACATTGTATGTGACTGTGTGACTGGATTGTCACTGTTATCAATACATATTATAATTTTTACATATTTGGCTTCTACAATAATGAGAAAACTAGCCCTGCATTCTTTGCATAACTTCTGTGATGTTGTTCATTTGCTATGTTAGCAGCTTTTTGGAATGTTAATATTGTACTTAGTATTAGGAAAGCCAAATTTTATAATGCAATTTTATAATGTATATTTATTTTAAAACTGTAGGTTTTATTTATATTTTAATATATTTTATTGGTATTTTTAATTGGGTATTTTTTTTTTATGTAAACCACTGAGAAATAAATAAATGAATGAATGAATGAATAAATAAATAAATAAATGTAGCCACAGAGGTAAATTTGCTATTTAATTTATATTTTCTCTTGGACCCACATGCATCCACTGCCGTGGTTATGTAAATGCTAGATTGTTCTAGAACATCCCTAAGTTACCTCCATTACTCTCAATTCTATTCACCAGCAACTATATATTTCTCTTGATAACATTCTCATGAGAAGCACCCATTTTAAAACCGAAGAAGCCACACCTTCAGTCTATATAATTGTTCACTTCTGTTGCACAAGGCAGTGTTCTTCTGTCTGCATCAGCTTGTTCGTTTGCATTCCTTCTCTGTTGCTGGGTTTTTGTTTACTTTCATCTCATTGCCAGACCTATTGCTGCTTGTGAAAAACTGCGCAGACACTTTTAGCTACTACGGACTTAACATTGTTAAACACAACTGTGCTGCACAGTCATCTATCCTAGCTTTCAGCTTCCTGCTCCTTTCATCACTGCCAGCCTGTGAGAACCTTCTCCTCTCCAGAAAGTTGGCTTTCTTCCAGAATGAATGCCTGGCTTGAGACATTTTGCTGCTGAGGCAAAGGGCAAGATAGCGTCCTCCCTTTTCCATGTACAGTGGTGCCTCGCAAGATGAAAATAATCCGTTCCGCGAGTCTCTTCGTCTAGCGGTTTTTTCGTCTTGCGAAGCATCCCTATTAGCGGATTAGCGGATTAGCGGATTAGCGGCGTAGAAAAAAAGGGGGGGGAGGGGAAAAACTCGCAAGACTTGCAAGACGTTTTCGTCTTGCGAAGCAAGCCCATAGGGAAATTCGTCTTGCGAAGCGCCTTGAAAAACGGAAAACCCTTTCATCTAGCGGGTTTTTCATCTTGCGAGGCATTCGTCTTGCGGGGCACCACTGTACAGTGGTACCTCGGGTTACAGACGCTTCAGGTTACAAATGCTTCAGGTTACAGACTCCGCTAACCCAGAAATATTACCTCGGGTTAAGAACTTTGCTTCAGGATGAGAACAGAAATCATGCGGCGGCAGCCGGAGGGCCCATTAGCTAAAGTGGTACCTCAGGTTAAGAACGGTTTCAGGTTAAGAACGGACCTCCAGAACGCATTAAGTTCTTAACCCGAGGTACCACTGTACACAGTCCAACAGGACTACCAGCAGAATTTTATTTCAGCAAAGGTGATGGGACAGTATCTGGCACTGTATTTGGGGACATCAGGCCAGCTTTGAGGTCTCAGGGGGAAGATGGGTGGCTATTCTGCCCCATCTCCAACACATGAGGCCTGAGGTCAGTGCTTTCCCCCCCTAAAAAATAAAATAAAATGTTTAGGGGTACTCTCATTTTCCTACTCATATTGAAATGCTGCACCTCAATGAGGCCAAACTTATATTCACAAAATGTTTAGGGGTATGCGTACCCCTGCATCCCCCCCAAAAAAAACACTGCCTAAGGTAAATGCCTTTTCAAGGCACAGACACACTTTCATCTATATGAAGGCACTATGAAAACGGTGAAAGGAACTATCGTCTGATAGCAAAGACATACAGGTGAAATTCGAAAAATTTGAATACCGTGGAAAAGTTCATTTATTTCAGCAATTCAACTTAAAAGGTGAAACTAATATATGAGATAGACTCATGACATGCAGAGGTCCAATATTGCTCTATTTGCAATCCTTGTTTTGCTGATTTCATTTAATATTCTAATTTTCTGAGATTGTTAATTTGGGGTTTTCATCAGCTGTATGCCATAATCATCACAATTATAACAAATAAAGGCTCGACATATCTCGCTTTGCATGTCATGAGTCTATCTCATATATTAGTTTCAACTTTTAAGTAGAATTACACTGGTACCTCAGGTTAAGTACTTAATTCGTTCTGGAGGTCCGTTCTTAACCTGAAACTGTTCTTAACCTGAGGTACCACTTCAGCTAATGGGGCCTCCCGCTGCTGCTGCGCCGCCAGAGCACGATTTCTGTTCTCATCCTGAAGCAAAGTTCTTAACCCGAGGTAATATTTCTGGGTTAGCGGAATCTGTAACCAGAAGCGTATGTAACCTAAAGCGTCTGTAACCTGAGGTACCACTATAGTGAAATAAATGAACTTTTCCACGATATTCTAATTTTTCGAGTTTCACCTGTATGCGTTAAGGTAGCTAGAAGGAAGGTATTTTCCTCATCTAGGGAAAAACATGACAGTTGATTTCTCAACTTAATGGTAATCGGATGCCGTGCATTTCCTGCTTTTTCAGTGGCCTCTGAGCTGCAGCTGCCTTACTATTGCATCAGTTGTGTTAAGAAACCAGGCAAAATGCAGGTCACTACATGCCGCTGAAAAGCTATAGGTAATTCAGGCCTTGCAGGTGTCTAATCCAGGCAAGGCTCTTCACAGTTCTTTACTGAGCAGGTGGACCCAAAGTATATGCTGCAGGTTGAAACAAGAGCTGTAATGAAACATTGCACTTAGCTAAGTGGAAAAAAACCCAACAGTTTGAAGTGTACTTGCAGCCAATACCAAGAGGCCATTTTGCTGAAATAATATCAGATTTCCGCTTGTGCTATGCATAGCTGTCACCCAGTGATACGATAGGCCCATGATTTATTAACCTACTAAAAGCACTGTCACCGACTTGTTATAATAAACTTGGCTTAAAATATTAAAACATAAAACACAGAGCGGGCAGCTCTAGCAGAATCCCCTACAAATGCTTTCTAATTTTGTTATGCTGCATTTCACAAGGAGGAAGAAGATAAACAGTGTAATCTTCTTGGGTTTGTTATGTTAAGAGTATTGTTGGTAACCAGCGAGTGTCCTTTACCAGCTTTGACAGGTATACCGGCTGCATCTGGAGAAGTTGGACCGTGGCTCTGTCGTCCTGGCACTTGTCACATCCAGAATGGCTACAGACATGGGCTCTACAAAGGGCTGCCTTTGAAAAAGGTTCAGAAAGGGCGATTGGTACAAAATATGACCACCCTGTTACTGGTTGAGACCAGGTAGACAGAACATGTTACATCAATTTTAAATCAGTAGCATTGATTGTCACTGCATTGCTGGGCTTTATTCTGGGCTATTTATCCTTACCTTTTAAAACAGGGGTAGGCAACCTAAGCCCAATCGCCTTCTCAATCCGGCCTGCGGACGGTCTGGGAATCAGCATGTTTTTACATGAGTAGAATGTGTCCTTTTATTTAAAATGCATTTCTGGATTATTTGTGGGGACTGCCTGGTGTTTTTACATGAGTAGAATGTGTGCTTTTATTTAAAATGGATCTCTGGGTTATTTGCAGGGTATAGGAATTCATTCATAATTTTTTCAAAATATAATCCGGCCCTCCACAAGGTCTGAGGACTGTGGACTGGCCCACGGCTGAAAAAGGTTGCTGACCCCTGTTTTAAGCAGTGGCATAGCCTGGATTGCTGGTGCCCAGGGCAGAGCAAGTGTTGTGGACTGGGCAGGTAGGGTGGGGGCACACGCCAGGGGGCACGAGTGGAGCCCGCATGAAATGTGAATTGAGCCCACCTCTAACAAGCTCCTTGCCCACTGTCTCTATCCACTTGCCCCCTAGACCAACGCACCTGCCACCACGCCTCAGCTGCCAGGGCTCTGTGCCTGATGTGGGGGTGCCTAATTTTGGCCCCTCAAAAATATGCACCCAGGGCCACAGCCCCCTGCCCCCCATGCTATGCCTCTGCCCCTAAGCACCCCAAAGGCCCCACAGTGACAGCAAAAAAATAAAAATACACAGTGTGCTGGGCTGGGTAGAAGGATTTGTGTTTGTGTCCTTTGTGAGAGTGTGAGAGTGCACATATGACAATGTAACGTGGTGGCACCCATCCTTGCACTAGCCTAGCAGCCTTTGTGCTGCCTGCCAGAGAACTTTTGTGTCCGCTCATTGTATGAATGAAGGGGCAACCATGGTATTCTGAGCTTCTTCCAATTTCAGTGGAGCTCAGCATAAGGATCAAGGGGTGGCCTTATTCTGCATAGGAGGAAGACGACAATGACACACAACAAGAGTCCCAATTTGCTGAGGTCTATGGAGCTGTAGGTTAAACCACAGAGCCTAGGACTTGCTGATCAGCAGGTCGGTGGTTCGAATCCGCGTGACGGGGTGAGCTCCCGTTGCTCAGTCCCTGCTCCTGGCAACCTAGCAGTTCGAAAGCACGTCAAAGTACAAGTAGATAAATAGGCACCGCTCCGGCGGGAAGGTAAACAGCATTTTCATGTGCTGCTCTGGTTCGCCAGAAGCGGCTTAGTCATGCTGGCCACATGACCTGGAAGCTGTATGCCAGCTCCCTTGGCCAATAAAGCGAGATGAGCACCGCAACCCCAGAGTTGGTCACGACTGAACCTAATGGTCAGGGGTCCCTTTACCTTTACCTTTATTCTGTAGCCAGCTTTGTTCAACAAAGATCCACTCCTAAACAGAATGCAACAGTTGTAGAGATAGTAGTGGGACTGACTTGCATATGCTACTGAACGAAACCAGATTTGGGAGGAAACAACATACAATTTGGAGAGGAACAGTGAGCATTTACTTATCTTGTTTTTCTCTCTTTCCCCTGTATCTTTTGTTTTCTGTGGAGCTGCACGATTTTGTCTTAAACTTCCCCTGATTTGTAACGCAGCATCTCTTCTATTGATTAGAAAAAGCATTTTGATTCTAGTTTTCAAAGTCATGCAGAACCAGGCATTACTAGAGCACCTTCATCCCGGAGAAATGTTATGCTGCTAAGAGCTTGTTTTAGAAACAAGAGTATAACTGCTTCATGAAATGTAGCCAGATATCAAATTAGGGATTCCCATATGGTGCACTTGTATTATTGCTTGGCTGGAGGAACAAATGCAAATGCGGGTGATAAAAAGGGCCATGATGGGATATGGAACAGGAAATGCAATGGAAATACTGACTTCAGAATTTAACTTTCCTGCTGGGCAGGCATTGCAAACTAATACACCCTCTAGGACGCAAATGATGTGGCTTTGCATTTTGCACTCGATGTTTTCTGGGTCTGGGGGAGGTGGTGAAGCCTTAATGTTTCTTTTTAAATTTTTATTAAATTTGCTTAGCAACATAACATTATTATATATATTCTATAAAACAAAGAATACAGAACAAAAATCATTCATACTACAATGCCTAACTATATAACATTAATATACAGTGGTGCCTCGCAAGACGAAAAGAATCCGTTCCACGATTCTCTTCGTCTAGCGGTTTTTTCGTCTTGCAAAGCAAGCCCATTGACGGCTTAGCGGATTAGCGCTATTAGCGGCTTAGCGGCTTTTAGCGGCTTATCGGCTTAGCGGATAAGCAGATAAGCGGCTTAGAAAAAGGGGGGGGAGAAAAAAAAAGTCGGAAAAACTCGCAAGACATTTTCATCTTACGAAGCAAGCCCATAGGAAATTCATTTTGCGAAGCACCTCCAAAACGGAAAACCCTTTCGTCTAGCGGGTTTTTCATCTTGCGAGGCATTCGTCTTGTGGGGCACCACTGTATATGGTTTCTGAAAAAAAGGCTTGCATAACAAAATCAATTCAAAATACCATCCGGTTTACTCCGCCCCCCCTCCTTCCCCACTCCAGCCCTCCCCGCCCCTAGTCAGGCTTTTCTTCTTCGTATCTTTATCCATGTACACAGTCTGTTCATTCGAGCTTGTATGTTAGGGTTGGCTTCCCCCCTTTCTATCAAGTTCCTGTAAAATGCCCATAAGCCTTAATGTTTCAAAAGGAAATGTGTACCCAACACTAAAATGAACTGCATATTTTGGTATTTAATTTTTAAGTGGATTTGTTCAGGCCCCCTTTCCACCTTCTTTAATAAAACATCTGTAAGAATTACCAGAACATTTCATGCAGACTGAATTTCACAGTGTTACATGGAAATGGTTATGCTAGAAGGGTCTCTCTGTTAAACCCATGGGAGGGAAAGAGCCGCATCCTCTCCCCTTTTGTGTTGAATTACCATTACCTGGTGGGCATGAAGTTCTTTTGTTTTTTTAAAATGAGTATTGAAATGCTCCATTCGATTCCGCAAATCTCTGAGGCGCAGACCATCTTAATGGATCCAGTCTAACACCCACCAGGAAAAGACGTGACCATGACAGCAAAGTATATGAACCCTTCCAGACTAACCATCTCCTCAACTCAGTTGTTGTTGTTTAGTCGTTTAGTCGTGTCCGACTCTTCGTGACCCCATGGACCAGAGCACGCCAGGCACTCCTGTCTTCCACTGCCTCCCGCAGTTTGGTCAGACTCATGCTGGTAGCTTCAAGAACACTGTCCAGCCATCTCGTCCTCTGTCGTCCCCTTCTCCTTGTGCCCTCCATCTTTCCCAACATCAGGGTCTTTTCCAGGGAGTCTTCTCTTCTCATGAGGTGGCCAAAGTACTGGAGCCTCAGCTTAAGGATCTGTCCTTCTAGTGAGCACTCAGGGCTGATTTCCTTCAGAATGGAGAGGTTTAATCTTCTTGCAGTCAATGGGACTCTCAAGAGTCTCCTCCAGCACCATAATTCAAAAGCATCAATTCTTTGGCGATCAGCCTTCTTTATCGTCCAGCTCTCACTTCCATACATCACTACTGGGAAAACAAATGCCCAATCAGGGCCCACTTTATACAGGCCAGCGATTTATTGAGACAACCCTATGGCTTTAATGGTGGTTGATAAGTGCCAAGCTAGTCCTTGGGGTGGGTGTGCCCTGGAGTTCTCAGATAGCAGCCTTGGACCACCTCCACCAGATGTGCTCCTGTCAGGTGGGTTGATGTGGTATCAGCTGATTGGCAGGTGGTAAGACCCAAACACCAGCCAAAGTGGCTTGAGAGGGGCAGCCACTTCTGCTCTAAATCATGTTTCATAAGAAGGTCTGTATCATCAATGTTACCAACCAGTCACTCTTGAAGGATTAGGCCACTTCTGGCTTCTGAGGCACCTAGTTGTAATAAATACAGCCACTGAAAAAATGACGACACATGAAAAGAAAATAAGGGACCCAAAAAAGAAAAAGAGTGAAGCATAATTTGATTTAAAAATAAAATAAAATTGACAAATGTTTTTCTGGTCTTTTTCTGTGCAAATGCACTAATAACTGAGGAAAAAACTTGCCTTCATGCAATGTCACTATGGATGTTAAGCATATGAAAAATCTGTATCGGCTAACAAAAAAAGTTATCAAACATATCTGTTAATGGCTTAAATTTGCAGCTGTGAGCTGAGTGTGTGTGCCACAGTTTGATCCAATGCAATAATAATAATAATAATAATAATAATAATAATAATAATAATAATAATATAATTTATACTCCACGCATCTGGCTGGGTTTCCCCAGCCACTCTGGGCTGCTTCCAACAAAATATTGAAATACAATAATCTGTTAAACATTAAAAGCTTCCCTAACAGGGCTGCCTACAGATGTCTTCTAAACATCAGATAGTTGTTTATGCCTTGACACCTGATGGGAGGGTGTTCCACAGGGCGGGCGCCACTACCGAGAAGGCCCTCTGCCTGGTTCCCTGTAACTTGGCTTCTCACAATGAGGGAACCGCCAGAAGGCCCTCAGCGCTGGACCTCAGTGTCCGGGTAGAATGATGGGGGTGGAGACGCTCCTTCAGGTATACTGGGCCGAGGCCGTTTAGGGCTTTAAAGGTCAGCACCAACAATTTGAATTGTGCTCGGAAATGTACTGGGAGCCAGTGTAGGTCTTTCAAGACCGGTGTTATAAGCTGTGAAACTTACTGAATGCCCCCAAATTGACAAGTGTCTAAATTAGAGGGCCCCTTTGAGCTTGAGCTCCTGGGGTAGATGGTCTGTCCAGCCCTCCCCCCACTTTGGTCCTTCTTCCATCAGAATTATTGCCTAAATTGAGCCTCTAGAGAGAGGTTTCAGCATTTTCCAGGAGCTCTGAGGTTTGCAAAGCACAAAAAAATCCCCAAACCAAGGAACATGACCAGTAACTGTGGAATATACATTACATACTTCCCAAGTGCCCCGGAAAAAATGGGACATAAAAAATGGGACATCGTAGCTACCATTTTGGGTGCTCTCACATGGTGCTCTCACCCTGAAAAAGCACTTTTTGTGAGCCGTGATCTTGTGCAGTGCCCAAAAAGTGCTTTTTTTCACGTTGAGAGTGTGGCGTGGGTCATGTGACTCATCCAGGAACACGTCCCTAATTTGCATTCCTGTTTTGGTGCTCGAAAAGTTGGACAGTATAACATTGACAGCCAGAAAAGCATATCGTTAGGAAAACATGAAGTATCAAATGTTTCTAGCTCCTAAACAACAAGCACCAGGCTTTTCACTTGCTCTACTTAGCATTTAGCAGCCTTTGGTAGAAGCATAATTGTAACCGTCTGACTCCGAGAGGGAAATTGTCTATTGTCCTTCCTTGCCTAACAAAAGGATGCATTGATCATATAAAATGTAATTGCATTGGCAACTGCTGTTACCACAATTGATTATATTGACTGGTTTGCCTGTCTATTTTCTCACTTTGTTGTACTTTCGTTGCTTATTTCTTTTCCTATATTTTTAAGGATTGTTTTCTTTTTTTTCAAAAGTAGCTGGGTCATTTGTCCAGTATTTAATGCCTGAAATGCTTGGGTCCATTCTTGCAACTGCTAATTCAGTTTACAAAACTTTGATTGGTTCTATGTTGTGTTGGCTTCTTACCAGAACAGATTGATTTGTTTAAAAGATGTTGCAATTGTGCCTGCCATTCTGCATGGCAGTACCCTTCAGTAATACTGTATTAACTAACCCCACATTCATGGAATATCATGCTTGATTCAACGTCATATCGCACACCTAAATTTGTATTTAATCATATGTTATTTATTTATGTATTTATTTCTAATGTGCCTCACTGATCCCATCTGCTTCTGAAGGTTGTGGAAACCTCTAAAATGGATTTGGGGAGGACATGGGAGTGGGGCACACAGGAAGAGAAGGCCTCATTGCACAGGTGGAGGTCCCCTGTGACTTCGTTGGATACAACCTATTTCTTTCATAAGGTTTAATATATTTAAAAACAAAAACAT
Source organism: Podarcis erhardii (assembly GCF_964252035.2). Classification (NCBI taxonomy): domain Eukaryota; kingdom Metazoa; phylum Chordata; class Lepidosauria; order Squamata; family Lacertidae; genus Podarcis; species Podarcis erhardii. Next base: position 7,585,518 of record NC_138507.1, on the reverse strand, counting down.
AAAATTTCCCCTATGATCAGGGCTTTTTTTTTTCAGCTGGAACTCACCAGAACTCCATTCTGGCACCTCTCAGGTAAGCACTATGCTATTGCCATTCTAAGAGAATGTGGGAGGTGTTTGCGGTGAGTCCCGCCAACTTTTTTTCCTAGAAAAATAGCACCACCTATGATTATTTATTTCATACACCACTTGATTGTAAACCCCACCCCCCTGAGCATACTTTTAAAAGGATGTTTTTATTTTAATAAATTCTAGCACCTTGAGTTGAATGGATAAGCATGTGCAGAGTTTATGTTGTCCAAGAGAAGCAAAGCTTCTTTTGTTTTGATTTTTAAGGAGGACCTAAGGATAAAGTGCTGGGACGCAGGTGGCGCTGTGGTCTAAATCACAGAGCCTAGGGCTTGCCAATCAGAAGGTCGGCGGTTCGAATCCCCGTGACAAGGTGAGCTCCTGTTGCTCGGTCCCTGCTCCTGCCAACCTAGCAGTTGGAAAGCTCATCAAAGTGCAAGTAGATAAATAGGTACCGCTCCGGCGGGAAGGTAAACGGCGTTTCCGTGCACTGCTCTGGTTCGCCAGAAGCGGCTTAGTCCTGCTCGCCACATAACCTGGAAAAACTTCTGCGGACAAACGTCGGCTCCCTCGGCCAGTAAAGCGAGATGAGCTCCGCAACCCCAGAGTCATCTGACCCCTGGACTGGTCAGGGGTCCCTTTACATTTAGCTTTCAAGTGATAAAGGATCAGGAACTGGCTGCCTTTTGTTTGCTGCAATGCTCAAGAGGCAGCCCAGAAACTGTAGGAGCCAACTCCTTGGGGACATGTTTGCTTATCCGCCGTCTGCCCTAAAATATTTGAAGAGGCCAAAGTTGATGGATATTGTCATTCAAATAGGTAGCAGTGTTGGTCTGACACAGTCAAAATAAATAAATAAAAATCAAAAAATTGTCCAGTAGCACCTTAGGTAAAGGGACCCCTGACCATTAGGTCCAGTCGTGACCAACTCTGGGGTTGTGGCACTCATCTTGCTTTACTGGCTGAGGGAGCCGGCGTACAGCTTCCGGGTCATGTGGCCAGCATGACTAAGCCGCTTCTGGCGAACCAGAGCAGTGCATGGAAATGCCGTTTACCTTCCCGCCGGAGCGGTACCTATTTATCTACTTGCACTTTGACGTGCTTTCGAACTGCTAGGTTGGCAGGAGCAGGGACCGAGCAACGGGAGCTCACCCCGTCATGGGGATTCGAACCGCCGACCTTCTGATCGGCAAGTCCTAGGCTCTGTGGTTTAACCCACGGAGCCACCCACGTCCCTTCCCAGTAGCACCTTAGAGATCAACTAAGTTTTTGTGTACATGCACACTTCTTCAGATCTGAAGAAAGGAAGGAAGGAAGGAAGGAAGGAAGGAAGGAAGGAAGGAAGGAAGGAAGGAAGTGTCACCATTAAAAACAGGGATCTGGATTCAAACCTGGTCAACATCCTGAGGCCAACAAAAAGAGAGGGAGGGGCGGGCAAAAGCAAGCACTTACATTTTTTTAAAAAATGTATCTTATACCTCAGTGACTCTGCTGCTGTGAGGCTATTGCTGCAGCCCCCCCCCCCCATATAGCCTCTTTCTTTAATGTAAAATATAAGCTGTTAATTTCTCCTTTGAGAAATTTCCCAAGCACAACATGGTGCAAGGGACCAAAGATGTTGTGCCTTGGATGTAAGAATCGTCTTCCGCTTGTTTGTTTGTTTTTGAAACAAAACAGAGCCCCGAATGTCCGCTCTCAGTCCTTGCTGATCACTTGCTAATAATGGCTGGGCTCTATCCTAATGTCATTACACTTCCAAGCAATGATTGATTGTGCCATAGCATGTTTTTGAAACCTAATTACTGTCTCTGTTGTCTCTGAACTCATTAATCTTCTGGCCTGTAAATAAGTAAAATTGACAAAATAACTGAATTTCTTTAATGATGAGCTCCGGTTATCTCTGTACCTGCTGCTTTAGGTTAACCTTTTTTACTGCTTGGGAAGCAGCAGTCCTCTTCCCTGTACAGTAAACGATTCCCTGTCACCAGGTTCATTTAAATGAGCATCTCTACGCGTGGTATTGCTACCTGTAATTCCCCCCCCCCCAGGCGTTATCTCTGCTGGACCAATTTAACCAGCACCATCCAGAGAAATTCCAGGTAATTTTTATGTGTGGCCCTTGCTCCAGAGGGGCAATTATGTGGGGAAATTATGAAGAGCTATACAGACAGGACGCAGGTGGCACTGTGGTCTAAACCACAGAGCCTAGGGCTTCCCAATCAGAAGGTCAGCGGTTCGAATCCCTGCGACAGGGTGGGCTCCCATTGCTCGATCCCTGCTCCTGCCAACCTAGCAGTTCGAAAAAACATCAAAGTGCAAGTAGATAAATAGGTACCGCTCTGGCAGGAAGGTAAACGGCGTTTCCGTGAGCTGCTCTGGTTTGCCAGAAGCGGCTTAGTCATGCTGGCCACATGACCCGGAAGCTGTATGCTGGCTCCCTTGGCCAATAAAGCGAGATGAGCGCCACAACCCCAGTCAGCCACGACTGGACCTAATGGTCAGGGGTCCCTTTACCTTTACCTTTATACAGCCAGACAAGTTTTGTTAGGCCTCTTGGTGCTGCTAGAAGGCGGTCCAGAGTCTGGATAAGACAATGACAATCCAAACATTGGTGAAGCTGGGTAAAAACGCATGGTTGCAGGTATATAAAGCAAGCTTTTAGAGGGATCTCTAAATTTTAAAACAAAACATTCTGCATTTTTTACATTTTTAATCAAGCATTTAAAGTGCACCCCCTGTAGACATACCTGTATGTTTAACCTACGTTAGTGAGTATCCCATTCAGACATTTTTTCAGGTCTTCTCTATATGTAGGATAAGAACCATTCTGAACTACCTTTCAGGGTTGTTCTGAGCATCACACCTAGAGGTGTTGTACCAGATGTTAAGTATAATTATTATTTATCTCTTTAGGTTTATCTGTTTACAATCTGCTGTTTTTATTGTTGTCTTGTAGGTCTTCTGCAGGTAAGGCATAAAAATTCAAAAACAAATAATCTTATATACAAGCAGGATAGAAAACTGGAGCACACGGTTTGATAGGGTTTATTCCAACACATGTTGGGTACTCCTTGCATAAACCATGATGCAAATGTGTCGTTCCAGTATGCAGACACATATTGTGAGTGCACCCAACATGAGCCTTAACACAGCACTGCATAGTTTCATCAAAAGGTTAATTTCTCCTATTATATGCTGCTTTTTTTGCAAAAATATAATGCATTTCTGTACATTATTTTTTACTAATACACACATTTTAGCATACTTTCCCTTCATATACGCTTTATGGTAAACATATTTTCATCACAACAACAAAACAAAGTGCGAATGTCAGGAACTAGCCGTGTTTCAGTTTGTGAATTGGTTCAGGAAGGTCAATTTGGGTAGAATCACACAAATATTTCTTGAAATAGAAAGCAGCGTACAAGTTACATAAATGTAAAAATGAAAAGAAAAAAAGCCAACTGAATGAATTTCTCCCCCATCTCTAGTTTGATGCCTTCCAACCTTTTGTTGGAAGCTGCCCAGAATGGCTTGGGTATTTTATTATTATTATTATTATTATTATTCTCTGGACTCACCAACAATCTAGATAGGTTGGGAACTCTGTTGCTGGGAGGAATTTATGGATAGCAATATGGCTGGGCTAACCAGAAGTTGGAGGCGTTTGAGCCAGAACAGCTTCAAATGTAATGTGCCAAATGACCTCAGCCCTCACAGCAAGTCAGCCAATCCTTTCACTAATACAGTGGTGCCCCGCAAGACGAATGCCTCGCAAGACGAAAAACCCGCTAGACGAAAGGGTTTTCCGTTTTTCGAGGCGCTTCGCAAAATGAATTTCCCTATGGGCTTGCTTCGCAAGACGAAAACGTCTTGCGAGTCTTGTGAGTTTCTTCCCTTTCCCCCCTTTTTCTAAGCCACGAATAGCCGCTAAGCCGCTAATAGGGATGCTTCGCAAGACGAAAAAACCGCTAGACGAAGAGACTCGCGGAACGGATTATTTTCGTCTTGCGAGGCACCACTGTAGTTGGTTGGTTAGCATCCATTTGTCTCAGGAGACAATGGAAGAGCGTGCCGTGTTGTCAGGGGCAAAGTTCAACCATTGGAGAGTTACAGTGCCTGCTATGGCCCATAGAGACCCTTACAGGAGAGACATGCTTTGTTGCAGCTGGGGCAGATGAAGGCATCTGCAAATGCGCCATGGCGTTTCTTCTCTCTTTTCTCCTCCCAGTGGCCATTCCTCCTCTGCTGGGGAGACCTGACCTGTCTGCCTGTCTCCAGGCACTGCAGTCGTCTGCAAGGGATTCCCACACGGCTGATGTGGGCAGCCTTTCTGTCACGCTTGCAGACTGCTAGTTAAAACAGACTCAGAATCACAGGAAGTCCAGCGACCAAACACCCCTGGGAATGAATATCTGCAAAAGATTTCCTGTGTCATTTAATGTTTAGGTGTCGCTTCTGCTAGAGATCCTGCCACTGATTTTCTAGGGAGTGCCACATCTGGCTCCCTCAGAGACAGTGGGTGAGGGAACAAAAACCACCAAGTGCTTAAAATGCTGAAAGTCTGCTGCAGAATACAGTGGCCGGTGTTACCTAATGATCTGGCTGCTAGCAGGAGGTTGTTCCAGTCAGTGCTGCACATTTATAAAAAGAATTCCTGAAATTATGAATTACATTGTGTTTTTTCTTTTTTAAAAAACGAAGCATAGAAAACTTGTCTCTTTCATATGCTGTGAGGCCAGGTGCAATGTGGCAGGTAGAACATAAGCCCTGGGAATGACATGCTGCTGTTGCTCTGCTGATTCCAATGGGGACTTTGCAGCAACGCCTCAGATCTGGCAGCATGGCTGCGCCAAGCAATGGCACGTAGAAGAGATGGGCTGACTTTCTGCTTGTTTGTTTTTGGTAGGATGATGAACTTGGTAGGGTGGTGAACCCCACAACTGAAGCATTTGAGACAATGTAAAGAGCAAAATAAAGATTCACCCCCCCTCCTTCATTCCCTTACCCCTTCCTTTTAAGTGATCTTCTAAAATACAAGCATTTGTGCTTAGAGACAATTACACTCTACTTCATTTCCTACTTTGCAAAGCAGGGCTATGAACTCAAAAAGGCTAATTGCACATTGTTTTTAAGAATTAGTCTGATAATTCATCATACTGTAATTAAACTAATTAGGACACTATTCTTTTTTCCAGCCGCCTTAATTAGGCCTTCAACTTGGCAGGGTGCCTGTGGGACCCAAATGTTGCAATTTGTAATATGATTCAACGTCTTTGATAACAAATGACTATATTTGGCTGCTTTTGAGTTAATAAGATTTATATATTAATCTAGTTATACTTTGTTCCTTTGGCGTTCCCAGAGTCCTCCAGGGTTGGGGGTAGGGTTTGTGTGTGGTTTTCATGATCCGTCTGCGAAATTCCTTCAGTATGAGCTAAAATTGCTGGAAAATTTTCAGCATCCAGTTGAGGCTCTCATCTTCCCTTCAGAGCCCCGCCTGCTCTTCAGCCGCCTGTAATGCATCTTTTAATCTGGCAAGTGGCTCTTAAAATAGCTACTTCGCATATGAAAGGCAGCCTGGAACTTTGTGCAGTCCAAGATTTGCTTAGAGGGTGTTCTGTTTCAAGGTTTTACGGATTGCTTGCTTTTGGGGGCACTGTTGTACCAGGCAGAGACTTCTTGAAAGTGTGAACTATGACTGATGGATTTCAGTTGCGTAATTTTTGATCTCCACTCCCCATCAAATCGTCATTTTACAAAAAGCTTGGCAGAGAAATATCAAGGAGGAGACAAATCCTTTGCAGCAGAGAAGTGGTGGACTTTTCCTGGTGTTGGGTTTGTCAGTGCTGAAGTCTCCCCTGCCCTTTGACAGCCTAATTAAGTGATAATTACCTAAATGAATAAACGTTGATGGTTGTGATAAACATCCACATTTCCTTAATCTATTCCCCTCCCCCTAAATTGCTAAAGGAAATTTGGCTTTAATGAGAATATGTGTCAGTTTTTATAAAGCGTTATGAATCTCATGTTTTCAGAGTTTAGATGAGCCCTCTACTTTTCTTTTTCTATTCCTCTCCCACAACACACACACACACACACTCTCTCTCTCTCTCTCTCTCTCTCTCTCTCTCTCTCTCTCTCTCGGCGGTTGAAGTAACCAACATATAAAGGCAGATGATGGACAAAAAATCTGTTTCTTTTAGTGTCGCTACCTTCTGCAACATCTGGTTTGTTTCTTTGCTTTTCACATCCTGCAGATGTTGCTGAGCATATGAAGAATACTGACGGGAAAATGTTTTAGCCAAGAAGCAATGCCAGCAAAAGAGTATTCTTTTAACTCACCAGAAGCCTAATAAACAGAGACTTCTAGTTTCATTGCAACTAAAGATTAGACCAATTAAATGAAAGGGGTCAGGGGCCCTCTAAAAATGTCAGGATTAATCGGCTGAGAATGAAATGAAAACGTGAAGCTTTCTTGGAAAACTGTAGGATAAAAGAATACAATGGATATGATCCATCCAATGCGAAGTATTGCAAAATTCCTTTGATTTCAATTGCAGAGGTAATCAAATCTCTAAATTTGACTGGTTGGTGCCGTTAACAAGACGTGGTTCACACATGCATGTAAGTAATTTGATTTCGCTATACTGGATGAATGGAAGCTAAAGGTGTAAAACATGAGGAGATAATGAAAGCTCGATCCAGTGTTTGATCTGAGGTGGCCTATTCAACGTTGCTGTTGCTGTTAGAATTGTTGTTGTTGTTGTTGTTGTTCGATCTCACACTGTGGCAAATGTCCTAGTGCAGGGCTTCCACAGATGTGGCTAATTAGGTGAATCTTTCTTCTTCTTCTTCATGGAACAACAGAACAGCAAAAACAAAATAAAGGTGGTTAAAACCACCAAATATCCTCATAGCAAACTAATTTGAAAGTTGCCAGAAACAATATATTTCAGCCACCAAATGCCTAGCTAGACAGGAATGTTTAAAAATTCCACCTAAATGCTAAAAATGAGGGATAGGTATGAGGGCATCAGTAGGGGGCCATTACTGAGAAGGCCCTCTTGTGGGTCAGCACCAGCAGGCCAGCACCCAGCAGCAGAACCTCTCCTATGAAACACAGAGCATTAATCACTCCTTGGAACTTATCCAGCCCATTGTCTCCTACTAAATTTCACTAACCTTGATGGGTAGAGGCTGAGAGGGCACATAGTTTGCCTCAAGAGCCGAAACTGATCCAGCTGTAAGTAGCTGATGCTCCAGGAACCTCTAATAGATCTGCACTAATTGGGGCATCAATTTCAGCAGGGATCTGCATGATTTTGCCCTCAAAATGTTATCGAAATCTCTTGTGGTAGACCATAGAGTGGTCTGGTGTCAATTGACACCACACTGGTGTGAACCAGTTAATTTACGACTTACGTGGAAGTCATTCCTTGATTTTGCACTCAGCGCCACATGATAAGCACTGCTAAGCATCAGCACTACTAAGACACTGGCAGTCTACAGCACTGTCGGTGTGCTTCTTATGACATTATCTGCTTTGTGCACAGCTGGGGATCAGCGTAACCTCACTGTGCTAAAAGCTGAAACTTGAAAAGCAGGTTTTCAGAGAGTTACATTCCCAGGGAGATGATATACAACACAACAATAACAATAGCAACTCCAAGCAAAGGCTTAAGAAGAAGAAAACACTGGCATATTTGTGCTAGTTGTTTGTCAAGGATCCACTCCTCCTGACGTTCCGCTGGACCACTTTGTCCCAGCAAGCCAGGGAGACAAACTGAAATTGCAGAGTTTTGAGAAACTAAAAAACAAAGTGCGAGACTGGCTTCATTATTATCAGATAATGGAGGCTTATAAATTGGACAAGAAAATTGGATTCCAGGTGGAAAAATCGAAATTAGAAACAGAATTATTAGAACCCAAAACCAAGATTTTGTCAAGGATGTATAACTTGCTGCTGAAATGGAATACCCAGGATGAGACGGTGAAGTCTGCTATGATTAAATGGGCACAGGATGTTGGACATAACATTATGTTTGCTGACTGGGAACAGTTATGGACCACCGGTTTGAAATTCACGGCATGTAATGCCTTGAGAGAGAATATTATGAAAATGATTTACAGGTGGTACATGACCCCAGTCAAGCTTGCAAAAATTTATCATTTGCCTGATAATAAATGTTGGAAATGTAAAGAAACTGAAAGTACATTCTTTCACCTTTGGTGGACGTGCCCAAGGATTAAGGTTTTCTGGGAAATGATTTATAATGAACTGAAAAAGGTATTTAGATATACCTTCCTTAAGAAACCAGAGGCCTTTCTTCTGGGCATGGTCGGCCAATTGGTGTCAAAGAAGGACAGAATTTTTTTTATGTATGCGACATCAGCGGCAAGAATACTCATTGCAAAATACTGGAAGACGCAAGATTTACCCACTCTGGAAGAATGGCAGATGAAGATGATCGACTATATGGGACTGGCAGAAATGACCGGCAGAATCCGAGACCAGGGAAAAAAGGCGGCGGAAGAAGATTGGATAAAGTTTAAAGACTATCTGCAGAAATATTGTAAAATTAAGGAATGTTAGAATGATGTTGGAGAGTAATTAAGTGGTTTTCAGCTGTAATGCTTAAGAGATAGGGAAAATAAGGATTTGAAATAATTAAAAGAATTAGTGGAGGATTTGCTGAACAAACAATTGGAATTGGAATATAAGAAAGGGAGGTGTGAGGAGGTCGGGAAAATAAGTTAAAAGAAAATAAGTGGATGGAAATTTTGTGTTTTTAAATTGTTTTTATTTCTGTATTTTTGTATTTTTGTTGTTTCTCTTTTTTTGTTTTATTTTTGAAAACTTTAATAAACATTTCTTTTAAAAAACAACAACTCTTTGTCCCAGCAAGCCGTGCCATCCTTGCAAATGCTAAGGTGCTGTTAAAATATATCTTGGCACAGAAGAGTCATACAGGATGTAAACAGAGTTGGGGAACCTGCAGACCACCAGATGTTTCTAGATTCCAACTCCCTGTCTGTTGGCCATGCCAGCTAGTAACTTATGGGAGTTGGAGTTCAACAACATTTGGTTACCCACCCCTGGAACATAAGAAGTTGGTTCTAACGTAAACCACAGAGCCTAGGACTTGCAGATCAGAAGGTCGGCGGTTCAAATCCCCGTGATGGGTGAGCTCCTGTTGCTTGGTCCCTGCTCCTGCCAACCTAGCAGTTCGAAAAAACATCAAAGTGCAAGTAGATAAATAGGTACCACTCCGGCGGGAAGGTAAACGGCGTTTCCATGCGCTGCTCTGGTTCGCCAGAAGGGGCTTAGTCATGCTGGCCACATGACCCGGAAGCTGTATGCCGGCTCCCTTGGCCAATAAAGCGAGATGAGCGCCGCAACCCCAGAATTGGTCACGACTGGACCTAATGGTCAGGGGTACCTTTACCTTTACCTTTATGGATGCTACTATGTAAGACAGCAAATTCACCTGCCATTTAATGTTTGAATCTAACAGATGTAGGACTCCTGATGCATTTGTGGAGGGGTTTTGCCCTCTCATCTGGGGGTCTTCCAATAGAGACCCCCTTGGTCAGGGAGACTGCTGGGCAACAGGGTGGTCAAAACAGCAGCAACTTCAGATGCAAACTGCCGGAGCCCATTTGATGTTCAGTGGGAAATGGCAATGTTTCACCCTTGATGCCAGTACTCTAACTCTCCCCCCTGTCTGGCCTGGTGTTGTACTAAGTACCTGGATAGGCTCAGCTGAGTTAGGTGAAGTCCACCCTGATTAACATCTCTCTTGGTGTTAAGAATGGTTAGGGAGGAATTCTATAGCAATATTTGCTAGGAGGGGAAAGGTTGCGTTCCTGATGCAACAAGCCTCTGCCTGCTTAAACTTCCATATTCCCCATTCCAACTGAGCTGAATCCAGTGGATCTTAAGGTGGCAAAAGAAAATAATAATAATAATAATAATAATAATAATAATAATAATAATAATTTATTTTTTGTACCCCACCCACCTGGCTGGGTTTCCCCAGCCACTCTGGGCGGCTTCCAACAAAATATAAAAATTTAATAGTCCTTCCCTAAACAGGGCTGCTGTCAGATGTCTCTTAAAAGTCTGGTAGTTGCTTTTTCCTTTGACATTTGGTGGGAGGGCATTCCACAGGGCGGGAGCCACTACCAAGGGGGCCCTCTGCCTGGTTCCCTGTAACTGCACTTCTTGCAATGAGGGAACCACCAGAAGACCCTCTGTGCTGGACCTCAGTGTCTGGGCTAAACAATGGGGGTGGAGATGCTCCTTCAGGTATACTGGACCGAGGCCGTTTAGGGCTTTAAAGGTCAGCACCAACACTTTGAACTGTGCTCGGAAACGTACTGGGAGCCATTGTAGGTACCACTCCGGCTCCCTCGGCCAATAAAGCGAGATGAGCGCCACAACCCCAGAGTCAGTCATGACTGGACCTAATGGTCAGGGGTCCCCTTTACCCTTTACCTAGTATATATTTTATTGAATGGCATTGTATACATTGCAGCAGCCTTCGGCTATAAGCAATAAACTTGACTGACAGTAGTCCAAGTGGGAGAAAAAGGGGCATTTGGGAATTAGTGGCCAGGACTGGGAGAGGGAACTTAGGCTGTTCCTATGCCTGTTCTGCTTGGTCCTGTGACCTGGCATCCTAACATAAGTTAAACTAGTAAAATGGGGGGTGTAACTCAAACACTATTTTAGAGGCTTGTTTTTTCTTTGCCAGGATTAGGCCAGCTCAGCCATCAGTAGCCCCACTCCTGAATGGAGTTTGGATCTGGTGTATTTATGTTGGTTTAATTTACTCCAGGCTTGCTTAATAGCAGCTTCTTCTGTCATGGGATGAGACTAAAGTTATTTCTGTCCTACTTCTATGCCATTTTTTAACAGGGGCAATTCTTATCCATTTTATTGTACATTGCCCTGAGATGACTGTGTAGAAGGAGATGAATAAATGGTTGTTGTTTCCTTTAAAATCTGCACAGATTTTTAAATAAAGTACGTCTGAGGTGATCCAAGGGCTGTCTGTTGCACTTTTAAATAAAGTAATTTCAGCTGCTGGTGTTTGGGGTCTCCTGCTGACACACACCTTGAAATCAATGCACCACGTCCCTCTGCAAGTGATAGGTCCTGATGATGTGCCATCATTCTCAGGGGGAAATGTACTTATTTTAAGTACACTTTCCATATTTTATATTCAATTTACCCTGCTACTCTAAGGGGAAATTGAACGTAAAATACATAAAATGTACATAAAATGCTTAGAACTCCCTTTGACAGTGACAGCATAAAGACCTTGTATTTGCTATATTGAAATTGCTTTTTAAAAATCAGCAAGTGTAGTCGGGCAGGCAGCCCTCAGACCACCTCACATGCAAATCCGCAAGAGTGTGGGTCTCTGGCCATTATCTGGATTTTGGAGCAGACCCTTGTCCCAATCTGTGCACCAGGCTGAGCATCAGGTGTTTCTGCTTTGGATCAATGGCTCACCAGATTCCTCACCCATCCTTCCTACCTCAAGACGAGAAAATGGGGAATTAATGATTAGCTTATGTCTACTTACCACTGAAATTGGAATCCGTTCTATTATTTCTTTGGGAGCAGGCTAGAATGCAAGTGGAGAAAGATTTGTGATGAGTACAAATGAGTAGAAGTAAGAGCTCATTATGGACCTTACTCTGTGTGGTGGTGAAGCATTTTTTCTCCACCACAATTGAGTCTTCTCAGTGTCGCCCACAGGAGTTTTTCCAGGTGGTTCAGGGGCTATTGCCAGCTGGACCAGTGGGACCTTTTGAGGAACCCTCAGTAGTAGGGTGTGTGGATATTCGGCTCAGTGAGAGCCAGTGTGGTGTAGTGGTTAAGAGCGGTAGTCTCGTAATCTGGGGAACCGGGTTCGCTTCCCCGCTCCTCCACATGCAGCTGCTGGGTGACCTTGGGCCAGTCACACTTCTCTGAAGTCTCTCAGCCCCACTCACCTCACAGAGTGTTTGTTGTGGGGGAGGAAGGGAAAGGAGACTGTTAGCCGATTTGAGACTCCTTAAAGGGAATGAAAGGTGGGATATCAAATCCAAACTCCTCCTCCTCCTCCTCCTCCTCTTCTTCTTCTTCTTCTCAAAGGCGTACTGACAGCGTGTGCATCAAATTAGGAAGGAGTGAGGTGTCTCAAAGGGACTAAAGTAGGATATTTGCAAGGCTGCACAAAGTAGGGACCCCAGAAATGCTTCAGGCTCCTCAGTGTGCCAGGCCTTTAAAAATTCTGCAGTTATCTATTAAAGCACAACTATGTCTCTTAATTTACCTAAATAAAATAGGAGGGGGAGGAGCGGTAGGGAGAACAGCTTTGCAAACTCAAAACCTATGTCTCTAGTTCAAGGAAGATGCCAAGATGGGGAGGGGCAAGGGAGCTCCTTCACGACTGACAGTTATAGCTTGTAGTCAGAAGGAACGAGTGTATCTGGAAGGGGAATACTTTTTCGTTCTTTCCACATCAAAATCAACTTTAATGACACATTAAGTGAGCCTCTTTTCACCCACCCACAAATGATAACTGCAGCATCTACAAGAAAACCTCTGGAGCTTTCCTGAAATTTGTCAGGCTTCATGCCCTCGATAAGAGCTGAAGTTGCCTGAAAATTCCTTCCAATTTTGCAACACAAACACACACTTCATATAAATTAAAGGCGTCCATTACAATAATAAATAAATAAATAAATAAATAAATCTCTAGACTTAGTTGCCTTTCATTTGGTCAGCTATATACACTATATATATGATACACTACACACACACACACACATACACACACTATATATATATACACACACTATATATACACTATATACATCTTAAAAAGCAGAGCCATCACCTTGCCAATAAAGGTCCGTATAGTTAAAGCTATGGTTTCCCAGTAGTAGTTTTCCCAGTAGTGATGTATGGAAGTGAGAACTGGACCATAAAGAAGGCTGATCGCCGAAGAACTGATGCTTTTGAATTATGGTGCTGGTGGAGACTCTTGAGAGTCCCATGGACTGCAAGAAGATCAAATCTCTCCATTCTGAAGGAAATCAGCCCTGAGTGCTCCCTGGAAGGACAGATCCTGAAGCTGAGGCTCCAATACTTTGGCCACCTCATGAGAAGAGAAGACTCCCTGGAAAAGACCCTGATGTTGGGAAAGATGGAGGGCACAAGGAAAAGGGGACGACAGAGGACGAGATGGTTGGATAGTGTTCTAGAATTGCCTCGACAATTGGCTCTGGGGTGGGGTTGGACCAGCACACAGGAGAGGAAAAGTGAGTAAGATCCTTGCCCTGATGCAACAATCATCTTACCACGATGTTGGACTTCAACAGACTGCCACACGGCAAGGAGAGCCTCATCTGAACATCTTAATTATACAGGAAGTGTTCCCTCAGGGACTCTGGTCCCAAGTTGTTTAGAAGCTTATGTCAACACTAAAACCTGGTCCAGTGGCAGGTTAAATTGGCAGGTAGTGCTGTTCTTTTAGAAGCAGTGTTGTTCCATCCTCATGGGAGTCATAGCTCCAATAAGACGCTTAACTGCTGCAGATTCTGGGCCAGTTTTAAGGGCAGCTCCACATAGGGTACATTACAGTAAAGCAACCCTGAGGTTAATAGTGCATGGATAATTGTGGCTAGGGCATCCCTGTCCAGGATTGGCTGAAGCTGATAAAGTGTGCTGTTAGTCACCCTGGCCACCAATCTATGTGGGATGAAGAAGCACCCCTAGAACATGTGCTTGTTCCTTCAGAGGAGTGCATCCCCAACCAGAACAGGAGACCAACTCAGTTCCCAGACCTGCGAGTCACCCATCCACGGGGCCTCTGTGCGATCAGGATTCAGCTAATTGGCCCTCATCCAGTCCACCACTGTTTCCAGGCACCATTCCAGGGCTTGAATGGCCAAACCTGATTCAGATTTAACAGAGAAACAGAGCTGTGTGTCATCAGCATGTTGATAGCACTACACTCCAAATCCCCTAATGACAGCTCCCAATGGATTTTGGCATGGAAATTACCTTGGTTCCCCTGTGGGACAACCTTGACCATGGCATTCTTTAGCTTTCAGTATGGGCGGTTGGGAGTTTAGCTTTTCAGTAGTTCCACTCATACCCTGGATGCTGGCAGGTTTCTGCTTGACTCTTTGACATTCATGCTTCAGGGTCCTGCAGTGCTCTCTCCCCCATGCTTCTAAAATGTGCATGAAACTGCTCAGTGAGGTAATCCAAAGATTTGGAGTAAGATGTGACCGGTTGGCGGGTGACACCCAACTCTATTTCTCTTGCAGATCAACTTTGAAAGAGGCCTTGGAGTGCTAAACTATGGCTGAAAGTGTTGATGGACTGGATGAAGGACAACCAACTGAAGCTAAATCCAGTCAAGACAGAGGTGCAGTTAGTAGGTAGTTCATCTACCCAGCAGAGTGGTGTTAAATTTGTGCTCCAACTAAAGCAGTCAACCTTCTTTTCCTATTGAGGGCAGCATTCTTCTGAAGGTATTCTGTTGGGCGGACCTGTTGCCGATGGGTGTAGCCAGTACCATTGATGGATAGATCCAGAGATCAAAGTGCTCTAGGTTCACTAAATGGAATAAAGACCTACCCTGCTTCAGTTTCAACATGGCTACCTCAGATTATCTACCTGTGCCCTAAAGTATGATCTTGAACCACCTTTGACACTAGAACCACAAGTGGCCTCTGTGGATGAGAGCTCCACAACCAGTAGAGGTTGGCTGTGCGGTACCAGTGTTGCTGCGTTGCTCTCGTGGCTTCCCAATGCTAAGTTCTGCTGCCAGTTACCAGGAGGAGGGCAGCCAAGGCATCAGGGAGCTTGTCACAGTGTGAGTGCAGTATTGAGAGCTTTAGAGGGGCTCCGCTGCTACACTCGTATCCACGCTGAGTCTCTACCACCTTGCCACTCCCCTTCTCCCATTTGGTAACGTTGGGAAGCCAGGAAAGCAAAGCACAGCCTCATCAGCGCCTACTGCCTATAGCTGTAGCTGGACAGTGGTAGCGTTGCTTCAGTTGTCCACAGGCAAACCCCAGTCTTTACTGGAATGAGATGCTTATTTAGCTCAGGCTTAAAACTCCTTCATCAGGAGCTGGAAACACCTGTAATTATTATTGAAGCAAGAAAAGAAAAGAAAAGAAAAGAAAAGAAAAGAAAAGAAAAGAAAAGAAAAGGCTGTAAGGTAACAAAATTTTCCTTCGGTTTTTGCATTGCATCTAGGTAATACCCTAGGACAGGGTTCAGCAAACATTTTCAGCAGGGGGCCGGTCTACTGTCCCTTAGACCTTGTGGGGGGCCGGATTATATTTTGAAAAAAAATATGAATGCATTCCTATGTCCCACAAATAACCCAGAGATGCATTTTAATAAAAGCACACATTCTACTCATGTAAAAACACCAGGCAGGCCCCACAAATAACTCAGAGATGCATTGTAAATAAAAGGACACTTTCTACTCATGTAAAAACATGCTGATTCCCAAACCACCCGTGGGCCGGATTTAGAAGGTGATTGGGCCGGATCCGGCCCCCGGGCCTTAGTTTACATGGGGGAACATAACCCCCATGTAAGTGGGGATTCTCTTGTACAGTCATACCTTGATTCTCAAATGTAATCCGTCCGGAAGTCCGTTTGACTTCTGAAAATGTTTGAAAACGAAAGCACGGCTTCCGATTGGCTGCAGGAACTTCCTGCACTCAAAAAACATTCGCAAACCAGAACACTTCCCGGTTTGCGGCATTCAGGAGCCAAAACGTACGAGTACCAAGGCGTTCGAGAACCAAGGTACCACTGTACTGTGATACGTAGTACATGGGATTACCTTTGAAAATGGTGTGGAACCGTTGATAAGTCCAGAACGTGGGTGCAAGGTTAGTGATTGGCACTGGTCGGTATTCCCCCCCCCAATAATTTCTATTAAATTTTCCACAATTGTAACAAATATCGCAACAAACATTGCACAACCGTAGGACAGACCAGAACAACAACAAAAAAATACATCAAAGAAAAAAGACAAACAAACAATAAAAACGAACTTAATTGTTTTAAAAATCCAACCTTATGAACATATTAATTGACTTCCTCTAGTCCCTCCTTTCTGAGATTCCTTGTATCTGAATGTAACAGCTTTCCAATATCATTATTAAACAACAATATTCCAATTATAATCAAATTTATTCACTTTTCTTACTGTTCTAAATCCCATTTATTTAATTAAATCCTAATTTAGTCCTAGGCATATTTGGTACTTTCAAGTAATTTCAAATTTTTTATATTGGCACTTGTCGGTATGAATACATTACACCAGGGTTTCATCACCTTCACTGGCTCCCAGTCCTTTTCCAGGCTCAATTCAAGATGTTGCTTTTGACCTTCAGCACCCTTCATGGCTTGGGACCTCATCCTGCAGGATTGGTTTCTTCTACATGTACTAAAAAGGTAAAGGGACCCCTGACCATTAGGTCCAGGCGTGGCCGACTCTGGGGTTGCGACGCTCATCTTGTTTTATTGGCTGAGGGAGCTGGTGTACAGCTTCCGGGTCATGTGGCCAGCATGACTGAGCCGCTTCTGGCGAACCAGAGCAGCACACGGAAACGCCGTTTACCTTCCCACCGGAGCGGTACCTATTTATCTACTTGAACTGGTGTGCTTCCGAACTGCTAGGTGGGCAGGAGCAGGGACCAAGCAACGGGAGCTCACCCCGTCGCGGGGATTCGAACCGCCGACCTTCTGATCGGCAAGTCCTAGGCTCTGTGGTTTAACCCACAGCGCCACCTGCTCCCCATTCATGTACTACCCAGGCCTTAAGACACATTTCAGGTGAGGTGTGGCTTCCTGGTTGCGAAACGCACTCCTCATTTCGTGCTACTTTGTCATCATTTCAGTGCTACACGAAAACCTTTTCATTTCCCCAGGCCTTTTAAAATCCGCGTTTGCTTTTTAGAAGCCATTTCCAATTCTTGTTGTTTTTGTTTGCCGTTCTCGACTTTTATGTTGCATCATCTTTCTTTATTTCATTTATGAATGACTTCCCCTAAAACACCATGAAGCGATTTAACAGTAAAAACATCAACCTCTCCGCCTTTTGGCTAACATCAAGTGCAATAAAGGCATCAGCTTTTTTTTCCTTTTTAAAATGCATTTATTACATCTGGTTTCTATTTGTAATATTTTATTGTACTTACTGTATTTTGGTTTTGATTTATAATGCTTTACGAGGTCTGTAAACCACTTAAGAGATGTTGCTAAAAATGTTAAGGAGCATATAAATTACTTAAATAAATAAATATCTGAAAACTAGTTCAAATTGAATACAGATATAGACTGAGGTTTTCCTTTTTAATCTGTTTAAAAAACTTGTAGGGTTTCTTGCTGTATTTCTAGTTGTTTTTGAGTTTATGTTAGGTTCCCTTAGAACTTTTCGTTAAAGTCCTAAACAAGGAAACAAAGAAACCCCCCCCCCAAAATAAAAAGACTCCTGCACTTCAGTGCAGTGAGAGAAGGGACCATCACAATCATGTGTTTTTCAATCTGAGCATATAGTCTGGGGAAAAATGAGAAATACTGCATTCTCCCCCCCCCCCCAAATAATCTACCTGAAATAAGTTGTTGAGAGATAGTTCACTATGTATATAAGAAGCTACACAATCTTATCCCCTGAAACAAATTAAGTTTCACGAGAAAGGGGGGGGGATATCAGGAAATTAAAACATGATTAACTGAACTTCATGCTAATATTAATAATAAACAAGAGGCGACACCTTTGGTCAAACACTTTTTGAAATTCATGGCATAAATTTAATGACTTTTCTGGGCAATTAATATGCTGCCTTCTGAGACCAATAGTTTTAATAGCTTATTTATGAGCTCCTAAGCTTACCTCCCTCTTTAAAAACAACAGCCACAACCATTTTGTATGGCTTTAAAGAAGAAGAAGGAGAAAAAAACAGGTGGAAAATCATTGTCTGGACAATCACAACTGATTATAAAAATTGTGGCGAGGCAAACAGTGAACTGTTTTTGGCAAAGGAAGTAATCCATATTACTCCAATGATATATTATTGCAGGTAAGCAGCAAGCCCAAGAGAAAGAAGAGTTGGGGAAAAAACCTATTTGAATCTGAAATACAGAATGGAATTGTAAAGACATACCCCAAAGGCACTGACGTAAGTGTTAAAACGACAGATTTAGATCAACTTGAACCTATATATCTAGCAAAAAGGACAGTGCCTCAAACCATTCTTATGCCTGTTTACTCAGAAGTGCATTCCATTAACAGCAGATAAAATGTAAATTTCAATGTATTGGTGGGAAAGAATCCCTCCTGTCAGAATGGTACTTTTGAATCTGGGATAAAGCAATAATTTATAAGTTAACTTACCATGTTAATTTAACTTAATATGAAAACATACTGCATGAAAACTGATTTGTCGAAAGATGGAAAAATTTTATTTGCTTCCAGAATGAGAAATGTGGTGATGATGTGACCCCAAACTCATTATTCTCCTTCTTTAAATGTATATTTTTTGTTTTCTATTAATGACTTTTTCTTTTTACTGTATTTTTTACATATATACAGTCATACCTCGGGTTACAGACGCTTCAGATTGTGTTTTTTCGGGTTGTGGACCACCAAAACCCAGAAGTACCAGAACAGGTTACTTCCGGGTTTCGGTGGCCGTGCATGTGCAGACACATCAAATAGCAACCCGCGCGTGCGCAGATGCGCCGCTGCGGGTTGCGAACGTCCATCCCGCACGGATCACATTCACAACCCGAGCGTCCACAATGAAAGGAAAAGAGAAAATATAAGTACATTCCATTGAGTTCAGTGGAGCTTAAAGGTAAAGATAAAGGGAACCCTGACCATTAGGTCCAGTCATGACTGACTCTGGGGTCGCGGCACTCGTCTCGCTTTATTGGCCGAGGGAGCCGGCGTACAGCTTCTGGGTCATGTGGCCAGCATGACTAAGCCACTTCTGGCAAACCAGAGCAGCGCATGGAAACGCTGTTTATCTTCCCACCGGAGCGGTACCTATTTATCTACTTGCACTTTGACGTGCTTTCAAACTGCTAGGTTGGCAGGAGCAGGGACCGAGCAATGGGAGCTCACCCCATCGCGGGGTTTTTAACCACCGACCTTCTGATCGGCAAGTCCTAGGCTCTGTGGTTTAACCCACAGCGCCACCCGCGTCCCTTTCAGTGGAGCTTACTTCTAGGTAAAGAGGTAAAGGATAGAAAGAGTTACATGATTACATAGGCTGAGATGCAATGTAAGTCATTTGAGATTTTGCACTGTTGCACAAGTGGCTGTGCAAGCAGTAGTACTGTGGCTGCTCACGTTGTGTGTATGAGCTGAGACATTAATACTCCAACATTAATACTCCAACATTAATACTCCAACTGCCTTCAGCCGTGTAATAATTTTGAGTTCAATATCTTAAGAAAAGAGTAAGCACGTTGGTTTTATTAAGCAACAGTTACAACAAACACTGGGTTTCTGCTGGACCCCTTTCAGGCAGCCATGCTCCATTCCCCCCAGGGATCACCTCCAGATTCCCACATCAATGTCTCTTGTAAGGAAATGTCTCCAAAATACTATGACCATTACTCACTGCAACATTGTGGCTTTGTCTGGTAGCAACAGCACCACCTTAGAGAGATTGTGATTCTTCTTCCATGGTCTACATGGGGGAAAAAAGAAGAGAGTGAGGAATTTGGTCCTAATACTTGCATTACAAATTTTGAACTTAGATGTGCTTCTGAGAGATCACATATCCAAGAAGTCTGATGTGTAATAATTTGTACAGTTTATTCAGGGATACACAACCTTCCATTCATAATCTGGTAGCTCACTATGTCTTCTTAATTCTTGCTCTTTCTAACAAGCATGCTTATTATCGCCTCTCCTTTCCATCTTTCTCTTGTTGGTCAACTGATCTCGGTCTTCTGCTTCCACTTGTAATTCTTTTCTTCTCTGACCTACATTGACTTCCATATTTCCCTTTCACACTCAAGCACAGGATAGCTAACTAAGGGACAGATGTTCACGCCATGCAAATACAGTGGTACCTCAGGTTACAGACGCTTCAGGTTACAGACGCTTCAGGTTACAGACTCTGCTAACCCAGAAATAGTACCTCGGTTAAGAACTTTGCTTCAGGATGAGAACAGAAATCATGCGGCAGCGGTGCGGCGGCAGCGGGAGGCCCCATTAGCTAAAGTGGTACCTCAGGTTAAGAACAGTTTCAGGTTAAGAACGGACCTCCAGAACGAATTAAGTTCTTAACCCGAGTATGGAAGTGAGAGCTGGAGCATAAAGAAGGCTGCTCACCGAAGAATTGATGCTTTTGAATTATGGTGCTGGAGGAGACTCTTGAGAGTCCCATGGACTGCAAGAAGATCAAACCTCTCCATTCTTAAGGAAATCTGCCCGGAGTGCTCACTGGAAGGACAGATCGTGAAGCTGAGGCTCCAATACTTTAGCCACCTCATGAGAAGAGAAGACTCCCTGGAAAAGACCCTGATGTTGGGAAAGATGGAGGGCACAAGGAGAAGGGGACGACAGAGGACGAGATGATTGGACAGTGTTCTCGAAGCTACCAGCATGAGTTTGACCAAACTGTGGGAGGCAGTGGAAGATAGGAGTGCCTGGCGTGCTCTGGTACATGGGGTCACGAAGAGTCGGACGCGACTAAACGACTAAACAACAACACCACCACCACCACTGTACTTTGGGATTCCTTTATGTGTGTGTGTTGGGAGGAATGCCCAGTCCTCCTCAGCTTAGAGTCAGTGTCCACAGAGGTAAGCCTAGCTATAAAACTTTATTCTCAACTAAATCTATTGCCGTGCACTTCAGCGGTGCAACACTGAGGATCTTAAAAAAAAAAAAGTTACAAGCCTTAAACCAGGGGTCAGCAAACTTTTTCAGCAGCAGGCCTGTCCACTGTCCCTTAACCTTGAGGGGGGCTGGAAAAATGAACGAATTCCTATGCCCCACAAATAACCCAGAGATGCATTTTAAATAAAAGGACACATTCTACTCGTGTAAAAACATGCTGATTCCTGGACCGTCTGTGGGCCGGATTTAGAAGGCGATTGGGCCAGATTTGGTCCCTGGGCCTTAGTCTGCCTACCCATGCCTTAAACAAAAGGATGGAAAGCTTTCAGAGTTCAAGTCTTTAGAAAAGCTGTGTGCTTTTTCTGAAACCAAATCAAATTCAAGGTATATTTTAAATGTATATTCAGAAATCAGAGTGACTTGCTCCTTTAACTTTGCCGACTTAATGGGTTTGGTTTTCCTTCTTGTTCACATGCAGAATATAATTGGGGGTTTGTGGAGGAGGAAAGAATCATACTGTTCAACAAGGATCTTTTAAACATTTACTAAGATTAATGAAAACCTTGAACTGAAATAGCACTTGCCACAGAGTCTTTTGGGGGCTATCACGTTTCTTTGTATGATGTAAGAACAGAGATTTGAGTAATCACAATGTAACTACAATCCTTACCCCAAACACCTGTCTATCCTACATAGATAACTGGCTTTCCTGTTTCACTAGAGTACGATCACAAGTTGTGTATCCAGTATATGAGTTACTGGTTTCTGCCTCAGGATTTAGAATATTCTTGGGCTCATATTGCACATGTAGATAAAACGTATTACAGCAATGTAGCTGTTGCAGTCCATCTGTTCTACTGTTGGGGGCCAAACAAGATGTGATGTTTGTCCCATAGTTTGCACTTTTAAGGAAATAATTAGCCAAAATAGATGGGTGGGGCTGGATGAAGACCACGTCAGGGGAACTCCCCTACCACTGTGAATAGTATGTGGGGGTCCAACTGCGCTTGCACCAAGGACAATGTATTAGGTCCCTCTAATCCACACACTGTGGCTCCCTTCCCCACTCCAGCCTTTTTTTTTTTAAAAAAAGAAGCAAACCCACATTGACCTTTTAGTCATACATAACTTCCCTTTTTTATAATTTTTTAATTATTTTTCACATTCAAACACCTTAATAGCCAAATGCAATTAAAAAAAAAAGACATTTACATACCATATTAAATCCATATTTTGGGATTCCTCCGATCCCTTGACTTCCCTCCATTCCCTCCCCCGGTTCTTTTGTGTTATATATAAAACCTCAGCGCCTAGGACTTGCCGATCGCATGGTAGGCGGTTCGAATCCCCGCGGCGGGGTGCGCTCCCGTTGCTCGGTCCCAGCGTCTGCCAACCTAGCAGTTCGAAAGCACCCCCGGGTGCAAGTAGATAAATAGGGACCGCTTACTTGCGGGAAGGTAAATGGCATTTCCGTGTGCTGCTCTGGTGCCGATTCGCCAGATGCAGCTTGTCACGGTGGCCACGTGACCCGGAAGTGTCTCCGGACAGCGCTGGCTCCCGGCCTCTAGAGTGAGATGAGCGCACAACCCTAGAGTCTGGCAAGACTGGCCCGTACGGGCAGGGGTACCTTTACCTTTACCTTATATTATACATGTCTATAATTTTGTTATCTTTAAATATTTCCAAATTCAAACATAGTACTTAATATTACAAGTGTTTTTTTTTAAGCCCTGCTACTGTGTTAACTTCTTTACAATGCTTCTGTAAATATGCAATAAACATTTTCCATTCTTTTATATATTTGCTGTCCTCTTGATCTCTTAGTCTTCCAGTTAATTTGGCCATTTCAGCATATTCCATTAATTTACGTTGCCAATCTTCTTTGGTTGGGACTTAGTCATACATTACTCCCTTTTTTTTTGTTTATAATTTTTTATTAGTTTTTTTTAACATATCATTTTCAAGAGTAATTAAACATACTTTTACATCTTATTCAAATTTTTGACTTCCATCAATCCTGTCTGAAAATTTTCCAATCTAATCTGCCAGTATGCATTTCTTATCTTCCCTATTACATTTCAAACTCATAACCAGTTATCTCTATCTTTTTCTACTTTGTAACACTTCGTATATTTCTCCTTACAAAACTTCTTGTAGTCCTACTAGCGTAATTTGTTGATTACAGTTGCTCTTCAAATAATTCATATACTTCTTCCAGTCTTCTGTAAATCTCTGGTCCCGCAGGTTTCGAATCCTTCCTGTCATTTTGTCCAATTCTGCATAGTCCATTAATTTCGTCTGCCATTCTTCTTTTGTCGGAATTTCTTCTTGTTTCCGTTTCTGGGCTTAGTCATACATAACTTCCTAAAAAGACAGGAGTGAGCAAAACCATAGCTGCTGAGCACAGTGGCGGAGGAAGCCGCTCAGGCGCCTGTGGCGGGGGGCCCAGGGGCGGGACAAGCCGCCCATAGGGTCGGGGTCACCATGGGGCCTCTGGGGTCTGCCTGCCTACTCCCACTCAGCTGCCCTGCGGCTGGGGGGGGGAAGGAAGTGGGTGGGCCATTTGGGCAGCGTGGAGGCTGTGGGCGCCCAAGCCACCATGTCACTCAGCCACGCTGCAGGCCCTGCGATGAGTGCCACCCGGCATTCTGTCACCCCCTTCATTGGTGACACCCAGGGCGGATCGTACCTACCGCATCCCACTTCCTCCTCCCCTGGCTGAGCATTCCTCAGATATGGAAGGAATGCAACATACAGTGGTGCCTCGCAAGACGAAATTAATCCGTTCCGCGAGTCTCTTCGTCTAGCGGTTTTTTCGTCTTGCGAAGCAAGCCCATTGACGGCTTAGCGGATTAGCGCTATTAGCGCTATTAGTGGCTTTTAGGCTTAGCGGATAAGCAGATAAGCGGCTTAGCGGCTTAGAAAAGGGGGGGGGGGAGGAAAAAACCCCGCAGGAACTCGCAAGACATTTTCGTCTTGCGAAGCAAGCCCATAGGAAATTCATTTTGCGAAGCACCTCCAAAACGGAAAACCCTTTCGTCTAGCGGGTTTTCCGTCTTGCGAGGCATTCGTCTTGCGGGGCACCACTGTACATAATACCAATCAATAATAGCATCATGCCAAACTCTCATAGAATCAAAGAGTTGGAAGAGACCTTGAGGATCATTGCTCAACCCCTTGCAATGCAGAAATATGCAGCTGTCCTTTACGGGGATCAAACCTGCAACCTTCAGGCTATCAGCACCACACTCTAGCCAACTGAGCTATGCAGGATCCCAATGCAAGATTTCCTGGGGTATGCTTGTTTGTGTGTTTTACTATTTTTAGAAAAAACAACAACTGTCAATGAACTTTTTAAGCTCTTCTCCACTTTTGCCTCTCCCGCTGCACACCAATGGCCTGTGGACCCCAGAACGCTGTCCAGAAGGGAAGGTGGCCCTCAAGCTGCCCTAGCCTTATACTGGAGAGAAGATTGAGCTTGTAGGCACATCTTCTGGTAGTGATCTTCATATTCATGAAAAATAAATAAATAAATAAATAAATAAATAAATAAATAAATAAAATAATTTATTTATACCCCGCCCATCTGGCTGAGTTTCCCCAGCCACTCTGGGTGGCTCCTCCCAATTGAGTGTTTAAAAACAGTACAGCATTAAATATTAAAAACTTCCCTAAACAGGGCTGCCTTCAGATGTCTTTTAAAGATAGGATAGCTGCTTATTTCCTTCACATCTGAAGGGAGGGCGTTCCACAGGGTGGGTGCCACTACCGAGAAGGCCCTCTGTCTGGTTCCCTGGAACCTCACTTCTCGCAATGAGGGAACAGTCAGAAGGCCCTCGGTGCTGGACCTCAGTGTCCGGGCAGAATGATGGGGGTGGAGACGCTCCTTCAGGTGTACTGGACCGAGGCCGTTTAGGGCTTTAAAGGGCAGCACCAAGACTTTGAATTGTGCTCAGAAACATACTGGGAGCCAATGCAGATCTCTCAGGACCGGTGTTATGTTGTCCCGGCGGCCGCTCCCAGTCACCAGTCTAGCTGCCGCATTCTGGATTAATTACAGTTTCCGGGTCACCTTCAAAGGTAGCCCCACGTAGAGCGCATTGCAGTAGTCCAAGCGGTAGATAACTAGAGCATGCACCACTCTGGTGAGACAGTCTGCGGGCAGGTAGGGTCTTAGCCTGCTTCTGGTATTAGCTGTGCTTAATTTCTAAAAAGAGAAATGCTGGTCAAGTCTTGACAGATCCACACCTTTTAGTCCAGCATTCAACGGTGGCCAACCAGATACTGCTGGAATCTCATAAGGAGACCATGATGGTGATGACCATTCCCTGCCATGTCTCTGCTGGAGGTTAGAGGTAGAGGTAGAGGTAACAGCCATGATAGGTGAGTTTTAATTCATCTATCATGGCTGTTATCCAGCTGAAGCTAGCTTGGATGCCCTTCCTCTCTTCCCAGAAATGTGTGTGGCCTGTTTGTGGTTATTCAGTAGGCAGAGAACAGAGTTTCTTTATATGCCCCAATGCTAAGTCCTGGCAAGTTCCAGTGCTAAGCCCTGGCAGCTAGGCTAGCAGCAGCACAGTGTAAAATGACAACTCCAGAGAACCTGAGAATTCTCAATTTTTTTGCATGCCATTTTCAGTATTGGATCTGACTTCAGTTCAGTTCCAAAACACCAACAGTTGAAAACTGAAAGTCCATTTCCTTTCGAAATCTGCTTCCCTCCCTCCCTCCCTCTCTCCCTTCTTTCTTTCCTTCCTTCCTTCCTTCCTCCCCCCCCTTTTTTAAAAAATCTATTTATCTTGCATCACCTTAAATCTCCATAATTTCACACCTTTATATCAATCTTCTGTGATAAAGGCAGCTTGTCTGCAGAGAAATAGTGTTGGAGAGAAACTGTTTCTTGCTTTCCATGAGGCTTGTCTAGGCAAATACTTGTTATGATTCTAAATACTTCTGCAAATATTAAAGATTAATCCCGCCCCCGTGATCAGAGTGCAAGCCTTCAGCTGACCCACAAAGCCCAAAGGATTAGCTGGCTTTTTGAAACAGATGCCGATATAATTACACAGGAAGAAACATGACTCGCTGGTTTGAAAAGACACCTTCAGGTAACATATCAGTGTTCAAGGAGGCATGTTGTAATGCTGGAAACTGACAAGGTGGCTTAGAGTCTCAATTGACTGTTTGCCTTTGTTTAGCTTCTCATATCAGCGAGGTACCTACAGCTTTAGGAGGAAACCCCACCCCCAATGAAAATTATAACAGTTGAGAGGAGAAGTTTGGGCAACTGGAACTTCCCTAATCTGATCAGACTTGCTTCCCACTCTCTCAGGCATAAATATCCAGCACTATTACACCTTTGATTTACGGCCATGCATGGATCAGCATAGCACAGGTGCTTTTGAATAATACATTCTCTTAACAGAACATTAAACCTTATGGTGAAACAGAATGGGCCAACATGTAACTATTATCTTTGATAGAGTGGACTGGAGGAAGCAGAGCTTCATGTTCCCTTGTCATGGAAACTTTTTTCTTTCCCCCTTTGGTTGCATTGCCTGAATGAGTGTTATAAATAACGCTTTGTTCCTCCTTGTGAATAAATAGTGTTTGTATTACTCGGCAGAAGCATGATAGATTGCTGATCACTGTTAAGAAGGGGAGATTAAGGTCTGACACATGAAAATAGCTGTGTGCCTGCCGGCAAGTCGGATCCTGCACAGAACTGTTAAAAGAAGCTGGCAGCCCTTTTGGCTCCTTGACTTCTGAGGGAGGGAGAGGGAATGGCGGAGAGAAACGTATCTTTGAATAACTTGACAACCCATCTGTCCTTGGTTCATCATATTAGGTTATGACCCAAAGTTGCTGCAATATGTAGGAAATCAACTTTGATTTTGTACTATAGTCAAATGAGTGCTTTGGAGTGCCATGCCTGCGATCAATAAGAAAGCGGTAACTACATTTGCTTGTCATATGAGGATATTGATGTAAAAACATAATGGTCAGAATTATAAAATCAATGCCATAATTTAATCAGGAATGTTTATTGATACTGTTAAAGTTGAATTCGATAGCTCATGGTACGCAGTTAATTTCCTACCTGTCAGCAGAGGTGCGGGGAGTAAGGAAGGAGACGTATTGAGATGTTCTTCCTTCAGCAGACTGGAGTTAATTTGGGTGGGGGAGGGAGAATTAGCAGAGGCACATGATTTTAATAGACACTCATTTGTTGTAATAGAGCACTGACAAAAAGGAACCTTTGGATACTGAGAAGAATGTGTGTCTCTGTGATGAAACAGACAAGGCCTTTTGTTTCAGATGATCAGTTCTAGCTTTCAAGTTTCATGGGCAGACATGTTCTGATCTTTTGCATATATTAATCTAACCAAAGCATTATAGTCATACCACTCTGTTGTAAAAAGAGAAGCCTCTTTTAATGCTTTGATCAGGTAGAAATGGTCCATTACGCCATTCTTTTGCTAAACCAGCCTTCCTCAACCTAGTGCCCATCAGATGTGTTGTGCAACACACATCAGCCCCAGTCCTCAATAGCTTCCACAGCCCTGATGGACTCGTCCACTCAGGCTGTCAGGAGTGCGTGCAGGAGCCAGGCCCTGTGACCAGTAGGGCTTCACAGGACTGAGGCTTTCCTAAGTTTGTTCTGAAGGCGTGGCTGCACAGGTGAGGCCGATTGGTAACTCACAGCACCTGGTGGCAAGAGCCAGGAAGGGATGTAAGGACCTCATTTCCCTTTGGCTCTTTGCCACAACAACACGCTTCCTGCCTTGCTGTGTTTGGTTCTTCACTCCTGGCTTCCTGACCCTCGGACCCTTGGATTACGGACTCCTGGCTTCTGGACTCCTATTCCTGCTCCCACCCAGCTGTCTTGTCCCCGGTCCCGACATCCTCAGCCGGGACTTCAACCGCCCCTAAACGGACCGTGACACAGGCCTTCTAACTCTTTCCCGCTTCTAACCTATTGGAAGAATTAAGAGGCTGGGGAAAGTCAATTATGGGCGACTTCAACTCTGTCCACATTTGAAGATGCCCACTTTCCATAGCCATGGAATAATAGCAAGGCAAAACAATTTAGTGCTTCTTATGCCCAGAAAGTGTGAAATCAGGAAGCTATGCTGAATATTCTGAGGGTGGGATTGATGGTGCTGGAGGTACTTAAATGCCGAGTTTCAAAGTGTCTTTGAGAAGCAAAAGTAGGATGCAGTAACCGTCAGCAAGAGGAGGCTGTGGCTGAAGCACTCAAAATTCCTTGTTCAGTTGCTCTTAATGCTGGGAGAAGGAAGATGCTATTGGCTGAGTCCCTGGACTCTAGCCTAACCCCATGGACACCCATGTGTTGGTGCACACACAGAGATGGCCATACAGTGGCTTCCGGGTGCCTGCAATCTTTGCGTGAACAGGTATTCCAATGACACAGAGCTGTATTGGCTTTCACAGTGTCGATGGATGTTCAGGGGGCGGGGGCAGTGCAATGAATGATGTCAGGACTTGGGCATCAGTGCTGCTCTGCTTCCCACATGTTGCTTTTGTGAGTCAACAAGGACTGAAGAGGCCAGCATTATTGGTTACAAGTGTCCTAAGATGGCAGCCTCTGGTTGTGTAACATTGACTTGATTCCACTGCTGCTGTATTTTCTAATTCTACAGACATTGTTCCTCCATTTAAAAACAAATAAATGTCAAATGCTGTGAGTGAGAAAGCCATTGAAGTGCTTCCCTGAGGCCCTGACAGAAAAGTAACCGAGTCTCCATGAGTTGGCCACCAAAGCCTGTATGGAGACTCCCGAGGGGCCAGGAAAGGCAGAGTAGCTGCACACGACTGCTATTTACCTGATAACTTACCATTGCTATCTAAACTAATGGAGACCACCTGCCCTATGGGAAGGAAGAAGAAAGTGAGGCAGGCAGCCTGCTCCAGCCAGCTTGTGGCCTCCCTACCAAGAGGGCCAATGGACGCCATCTGCCCAGAAGGAACATCTGATTCTGGATCCTGCATCTGTGGGGCTGCCTGCTTTTTTTCTGGTGACCATGCATCTTTTGTTACCTGCTTTGAGGACACTAGTCAACAATAGGGATATACAGTGGTACCTCGCAAGACGAATGCCTCGTAAGACGAAAAATTCGCAAGACGAAAGAGTTTTTCGTTTTTTGAGTTGCTTCGCAAGACGAATTTCCCTATGGGCTTGCTTCGCAAGATGAAAACGTCTTGCAAGTTTGTTTCCTTTTTCTTAAAACCGTTAATAACCAGGGTGCATTAAGGGGGTGCAGTTGCGACTTGACTTCGAGGAGCAACTCATAGCACGCGGTGTGGTAGCCTTTTTTGAGGTTTTTGAAGACTTTGGTGATTTTTGAAGCTTTTCCAAAATCCGTGCTTCACAAGACGAAAAATTCGCAAGACAAAAAAACTTGCAGAACAAATTAATTTCGTCTTGCGAGGTACCACTGTAAAATGATAATGATAATGATAATAATAATAATAATAATAATAATAATAATAATAATAATATACTAAAGTTGTAGCAGGAAGGAGAACAGAATCCTGCATCTCATGTACAAAATGGACCTAATGAATGTGCATGGAAGAGTTCTTAGTCTACCTGGGTTTGGTCTACAGATGGAAGACTTTCCTGGAACAGCACTGTATTCTTCTGGGTCATATTGGAGAAGCAGTCAAAGGATCAAAGAAAAGCCAGTGCAGTTGAGCTGAAAGCAAAATGGAAGTCTGCAGAGGAGATGATAGATTATCTGGGGTTTTATTACGAACCTTCTGCTATTCTCTTTTGTGGTTATCACAGTTTTCCAGAGGAAGTGGTAGTCGCTGTGAGAGGACAGAGAAGGGCAATGAAGGAAACCAGGATATAGAAAGTATGAGCTATGAAGATTGACTTAAAAACCTTAATCTTTCAAAAGGCATTTTCCATGTGGCTTCCCTGTGCCATATAAATTTTTAAAGTGCGTAGATAAAGCTGCACATACATCATGATGTCATAAACTTCACGGAAAACATTTGGTTCTTTGTCTGCTGTGGAAATATTGCCCTGTTGTAATTTTCTGTGAAATGTGGTATACTAAGGTTAAAGAATGGTATATTTCTCATCTTTCATCGCCACACACCCAGACAGATGAAATGTACAAATCCATTGCGCCTGGGGGTTGGGGTCCAGGCCTCTCTGAATGTCATGAAATCTTCCAGTAGTTTAAAAGGGCAATTGCAGATCTTATTCATTGGTATGCTTTTATGCTGTGCTTTAGCCTTTGTTTGATGGCAACCAGAGGACCATTCATAACAATCAGGATGACTTCATTTGTGTTTGTTTTTGCTTGCAATTAATCCATGACCAACTGTGAAATTTGCTATTTTACCATAACCAGCCCATTTCATTTGTCATCTCCTTCTGGAATCCACAGAGGGCTGGAGACAGGGAAACTCTCAGCCTAGCCCAACGACACGCACTGGAACAAAGGAAGATGTGCACATGACAAAAAAAATAAAAAATAAGGAAAAATGAATACAGATCAGGCATTCGGAAATGTGTCTCATGCCAAAAAAAGAGAAGATATTGTACGTGTAATATGAGTCCCACCATGAAAGGATGCTTAGGGAAAATGACTCTTCTGGGTACAAAAAGAGCAATTATATGGCACCCTGGGGGAAAGTAAAATATGTAAACGTATATGAGATGCCAGACAAGCTGAGCTGGCAAAGGGTACTTGATATCTCATCATTATTGGCATGGCACTACAGTCTAAAAAGGACCAAGAGTCTCCCTGAGCAGGAATTAGAATCTACAAAAGAAGGGTTGTAGCACAGTGGTCGAAGATCCCAGTGGTAGCAGATCCCAATGCACTCAGAAGATCCCAGATTTTGTCCCCGGGATCGCCACACAAGGCTGGGAAAGACTCATTTAAAGTTTTGTTATCTGTTGTGGTCATTATATTGTCCCACTTCTGGCAAAGGATTAATGGTTCAGCTCCTAGGTATCCATAGCTGAAGCCCAGAATTGGGGGGAACAGAAATTGCAGCTGTACTTGGCTGCCTGCTGCTGCTTGAGGACCAGGCTGGGACAAAGAAAGGAAAAGGTGGGCTTAGGGCAGGTGTCAGCCATGGCATCTGCTTAAAGATGAAAGGCATGTTGATGCTGGGCATCCGGCCACCAGGAGCAGCCTGCTTCACCCTGCTGGGTTGTAGGGCTGGCCCTGCCTTGCATAATAATAATAATAATTTATTATTTATACCCTGCCCATCTGGCTGGGTTTGCCCAGCCACTCTGGGCGGCTTCCAACAAAACACTAAAATACAATAACCTATTAAACATTAAAAGCTTCCCTAAACAGGGCTGCCTTCAGATGCCTTCTAAAAGTTTGGTAGTTATTTTTCTCTTTGACATCTGGTGGGAGGGCGTTCCACAGGGCGGGCGCCACTACCGAGAAGGCCCTCTACCTGGTTCTCTGTAACTTGGCTTCTCGCAGTGAGGGAACCGCCAGAAGGCCCTCGGCGCTGGACCTCAGTGTCCGGGCAGAATGATGGGGGAGGAGACGCTCCTTCAGGTGTACTGGACTGAGGCTGTTTAGGGCTTTAAAGGTCAGCACCAAGACTTTGAATTTTGCTTGGAAACGTACTGGGAGCCAGTGTAGGTCTTTCAAGGCCGGTGTTATGTGGTCTTGGCGGCCGCTCCCAGTCACCAGTCTAGCTGCCGCATGTGTAGCTCAAGCCTTAAAGAAAGGATAGCCAAAGGGGATGCCTCCAGATGCTGTGGACTACCATCAGCCCCAGGCACCAAAGACAATGATCAGGGATTGTTAGGGTTGCAGTCCAAAACACTGGGAGGTCACCATGTTGACTATCCCTTCCTTAGAGAAACAGAGATCTATTCCTACGATCATCTTCTGGCAATGAACTATGCCAGAGGATCTTATTTACCGTATTTTTTGCTCTATAAGACTCACTTTTTCCCTCCTAAACAGTAAGGGGAAATGTGTGTGCGTCTTATGGAGCGAATGCAGGCTGCGCAGCTATCCCAGAAGCCAGAACAACAAGAGGGATTGCTGCTTTCACTGCGCAGTGATCCCTCTTGCTGTTCTGACTTCTGGGATTCAGAATATTTTTTTTCTTGTTTTCCTCCTCCAAAAACTAGGTGTGTCTTGTGGTCTGGTGCGTCTTATAGAGCGAAAAATACGGTAGTTTTCTTGCTTTTGTAATAAAAGCCATTTACCATTTTCAACCCAGTCTACACGTATGTTGGATTTGAAATTGTTTTCCTATATGGCAATGTTTTAACTGTTTCTATATATGAAATCATTTTATATATGTTTTTACTGGTGGTGTTTTCCGTTGTTGAAGTCATTTTGAGATGCTTCATAGGAAGCAATTCCTAAATGAAAATGAATGAATAAATAACTTTTAAACTAGCTTTTTATTTAAATGAAATCATTTTGCATTGCATGAATCGATGCTGGTTGGTGCAGAATTCTTCTGTATTTTGTTTAAAATCACGTTGCATTCTGCTGATTTACAGATTTTAGTCCACGAAGGCTAACTGCTCTTCCCTGAAAAGTTAGCACACATCTTCATTAGCTTCAGAGTCTCTGATATGGGAAATAGTTGAGTGAATTCCACTGATGAGGTAAGCCCACTGTCTGGCAAGTTTGGTCTTATAGGACCAGGTCTCCCCTGAGTGGGTAGGTGGGGGGCCATTGGGATGGGTTGCTGCTGGAGACTGGTGGAATCCAACGGTTTCCTGAACCTTGTGGGGAATTTTCAAGTTGCTAGATCCTGTTAAGGCAAGATACAAAAGGAACATGTGCTGCGCTGTTCACATCACTCCTGAGGGTCCTCTCTTATCCTCGGAGGAGCACGATTAGCTCCACAACCCTCCAGAAAGCTCAGACTATTAAACAGGTCAGACGACAGAATGAAGTCAGTATGAAGCTGACAGGACAGGTTGGGTGGCAATGAAGGTGACAAAGAAAGCTTAGTTTGCTGTCTCCCTCACACCCATGAGGAGCTCTATAGCAGAGCTATTCTGGGTGGTGAGAGGACTGTTGACATCTGTCCTGGCCAGTGGAGTGTTGGAATTCTCAGACACCTGCTGTGACAAGTTTGCCAGATGCTTTGAGGATAAAGTCACTCATCTCCATGCCAGGTGAGGTGTCCGATGAAACAGCTTGCCTGAACTTGAGGGATCAGTTTCAGTTGATGAGACCTGAGGATATGGACTAGGTGCTCCTAAAAAAATAAAAACACATTTTTATGCAGGCTTTTCCTCATCCATAAGATGGGATCCAATACCTTCTCTCTCTCTCTCTCTCTCTCTCTCTCTCTCTCTCTCTCTCTCTCCCTCTCCCTCTCCCTCTCCCTCTCTCCCTCTCCCTCTCTCCCTCTCTCCACCCCCCCCCTTATGTATGACTGGCAGGAATCCATTAGGCAATACAGTTTTGTTTTGTTTTTTGTTTTACAGAACACATGCACACAAACACAAGCTGCCCAACAGATGTTTGCATAAAACAGCATGAACGTATGATGGCGAGGAGGAGAGGTATATTTGTTAACTCTGTATTCTCTATTCATAGTCCTTTCAGCCCCCCAATAAATTTTTGAGGGTGCTGCCACCCTCAAGTTGGTGGGCATTGCCATTTAAATGATGTGTGTGCGATTGGTTATGTGGGGCAGGACTTCTTGTGATTGGTTATGTGGGGCAGGACTTACCTGCCCCTGCCCCCAATATTTTATTCATGTTGGCTTACTTGTCTCTTTTTGTGTCTTTATTGTTTATTCTAACCCAGAATGAAAACTTTGTCACTCTGGAACATGATGTTTACCTACAAGCAAAAGATGGGTTTCCCTGCTAATAGGTTCTGGCCGTTCATGGCTATTGTGTTTAGCAAAACTGCCACCCACTGCTTCTTATTTCATCTGCCTCTCCTTAAATGTACAGGAGGGGGAAAAGGTTTTAATTAAAAAGAATTAAAATATGCTGGCAGTTAAAATGTGCTAGTATTGTACCTCCCCTAGTTCAGACCAAACTGATATTTTAAGATCTCCTGAGGAGATCCTACTGGTTGATTCATGACCGGCAGATTGTCGCTTGTTGACAACATGGAAACAGGATAGCACCCAATCGCTAGAAGGCCCTCCCTTGTGTACATTGTAGGCAGAGACAATAATGAACTTTAAATTCCTTTTAAAAACTTGCGCGTTTATGCAAGCTTTCCTGGACTCACTCTCTCTTACATTGCCCAGTTTTATTGGTAACACGCAATTGTGTTTCGTTGTATCTCATATTTTTCTAGTTGTGTCTAGTTATGCAGAAACTGCTACATTTTCATTGTTTTATGCAAACTGCTTAGAGTTGT
This sequence comes from Podarcis erhardii, assembly GCF_964252035.2. Lineage (NCBI taxonomy): Eukaryota > Metazoa > Chordata > Lepidosauria > Squamata > Lacertidae > Podarcis > Podarcis erhardii. The sequence continues at coordinate 7,551,179 of NC_138507.1, read as the reverse complement.
TTATTATATGAAGTGGTAAAAGATTTTATAAATAAATAATAGAATTAGAGTAAAACCTTTTTTTAAAAAAAATTACAGTATTCTTAGCACTGGAGATGCTAGAAATCCACTCTTCTGGAATGTGGAATGAGTCCACCGAGTAGACAGTCATTGCTCACGACAGAGCCATTCTACAAGCTGAGTACTGCTGCTTTTCACCTCCGTCCTGGAAAAGAAAAGTCCTTGTGCAGTAGGTGCTAAATCAGAATTTCCCAGACCACTATGAATGCTTTGATGTGCACCTGGGCAGCAATGCTTACGATACTTTAAAGACTGGATTAAGCTGACTGCTTCAAGAGACAGATGACTGACAGTGGCTATGGACACCATGCAGAAGCAGGGGAGAGGTGATGCAAACACACTTCCATCGTAGTTCGTTGTAATGGTTACAAGGGGTTGCTCGTGCGTAAGTTACCACCACTCCTGGCTAGGTTGCCTGGTTAAACCTGTCCTGTCTGACAGCCCTTCGCTCCGTGGCTGTTCAGTCGCTAGCAGAATCCATCAGTGGGCGTTTTTTGAACCTCTTCCAGCAAAGAAGTTGTTTGACGCCAAGTCTCCTCCTACTCTCCCTGCGCGGAAGTCTTCTGCGCAGGGAGGGAGTGGGCAGAGGAGTGCCCGTGCTCTCCCCACTGGTTTCGGGCAAAGAGTCTTGGAGACCCCTCTCCGAATCCCCCATCTGCCCCCCTTCTCTACTGGTGTTGCGCTGATTTCCTTCCCCAGCTGATGGGCTTCCTCTCTCCCTGCTGGGCCCCTCTCCAGCATCGCTCGGGAGCCTTGCCTCCACCTCTGACTCTGATGTCAGTTCCCTGAAATTCGTATGTGGAAACTCATATGCTTCTGCCATGAGGGTGTCTAGAGGTATCTCTACCTGGAACCTGTGCATCTTGCCATGCCCTGGCCTTTGATGTTACACCAGAAGTTGAAAAGAGGAGGTCTGAGTCACCTGTGTTTCCCTGGCCTTTCCCTCTTCCTCCCCACACTCAGTCAGTAGAGCATGAGACTCTTAATCTCAGGGTCGTGGGTTTGAGCCAAAAGATTGGACAAAAGATTCTTACATTACAGGGGATTGGACTAGATGGCTCTTTTGGTCCTTTCCAACTCTACGATTCTATCCCAGCTCCTGCCAACCTAGCAGTTCGAAAGCACGTCAAAGTGCAAGTAGATAAATAGGTACCACTCCAGCGGGAAGGTAAATGGCGTTACTGTGCACTGCGCTGGTTTCGCCAGAAGCGGCTTAGTCATGCTGGCCACACGACCCGGAAAAACTGTCTGCGGACAAACGTCGGCTCCCTCGGCCAGTAAAGTGAGATGAGTGCCGCAACCCCAGAGTCATTTGCGACTGCACTTAACTGCCAGGGGTCCTTTACATTTACCTTTAAAACATACACAATATTTCCCTGCAAATGTGATACAGTCAGTCTATATATCTTTTGGAAACCTATATATCTTCTTGCTCCATGTCCCATGGAGTCGGGACACGGGTGGTGCTGTGGGTTAATCCACAAAGCCTAGGACTTGCCAATCAGAAGGTCAGCGGTTTGAATCCCCGCAATGGGGTGAGCTCCCGTTGCTCGGTCCTAGCTCCTGGCAACCTAGCAGTTTGAAAGCACATCAAAGTACAAGTAGATAACTAGGTACCACTCCAGCTGGAAGGTAAACAGCGTTTCCATGTGTGGCTCTGGTTTCACCAGAAGCAGCTTAGTCATGGTGGCCATATGACCCGGGAAAACTGTCTGTGGACAAATGCCGGCTCCCTTGGCCAGTAAAGTGATATGAGTGCCACAACTCCAGAGTCATTCGCGACTGGACTTAAGGGTCAGGGGTCCTTTACCTTTTTAGTAATATATGATGACGAAGAGGCACTTCAAGGCTGGTGCCAGGGCACAGCATCTTGGGGCAGTGGCCAGGGCCTCAGAATACTTGCAGGGACCACTCCTGATTATTATTACTTTAATTATTAGATGTTTAGGAAGTTGAGGTCATTTTAACCTGTCTTAGTATTTTAACTTTTGTATGTTTTAAAATACTGTTGTGTTCCTCTCTCTCTTGATTTTCTTGTTTTATCTTTTTGTAAACCACTTGGAGTGTGGTTCCTTTTTTACAATCAAGCGGTGTATAAATGTCATTAAATAATAACAATATATAATAATTAATCATTATTACTTTAATCAGCACCAGAAGGCTAGGCCTGAGAGCTGCTATTTCAGTTTCCCACAATGCTCCGGAGTGATGCTTTGTTAGAGACACTGCTGAAAATTAAAAGGGCTAAGCCCAGCCAATCAGGAGGTCCTGCTTTAAAGCTGCTATGGTTTGCAGCAGCCTCCATATTCAGACATTGTGAGCCAGAGAACAGCACATGATCCAGGGAAGGGAAAAGACATGGCTCTTCGTGAAAAGCTGCATTGGTGCAGCTTTGTGCAACCTAACATGAGTATGTGTAACATTCTCCTTCTACACAACAAGCCTCCTTCTACACAGTGGCAGGAAGCACTGGGTTATACAAACGGAAGAGTTTGAGGTTTGCAGCTGTTGCAAATCTCAAATCTACGTGCCAGGGGTGCCAACTTGAATAAAATATTGTGGGGGCCCATGTAAGGCCTGCCCCCACATAATCGATCACATGACGCAGTGCACACACACCATTTGAATGGAAATGCCCACCAACTTTGTTGGGGCCTGGCCCTCTCAAATATTTTGTTGTGGGGGTTGAAGCCCCCACGGCCTCTAGGAGTTGGCTCCTATGCTATGTGCAATAGTAACCCAGTTTCATTTGAGCTGGATTCAGTTTAATAGGATTTACTCCATGCAAATGGTTGTATTATAAAAGGATTAATTAACAGTGTGCGTCTACTCAGAAGTAAGAGCCACTAAATTCAATGGAACTTACTCCCAGGCAAGCTAGCATAAGATTTCTGCCTTTAATGAATTTCATGAAATGTAAGGTGTTTGAACCTGTTAGATGGCATATCAGTACATTTAAAGCACTCATACCATTGTCATGGGCTTTGAAGACACTCGAACTCAGGACACAAGGAAGAAACCTCCTAGGAGGAAGGCACACTTGGCAAATCCACACCGTGATCAACTCACACCCGGAAACTAATGTCCCCACTGTGGGAGGACGTGTGGATCCAGAACTGGCCTCCACAGTCACTTACGGACTCATTGTTAAAATGGAAGACAATCTTACTCGGCTACGAGGAGAAGGAGTTTGGATTTGATATCCCGCTTTATCATTAGCCGAAGGAGACTCAAAGCGGCTAACAATCTCCTTCCCTTCCTCCCCCACAACAAACACTCTGTGGGGTGAGTGGGGCTGAGAGACTTCAGAGAAGTGTGACTAACCCAAGGTCACCCAGCAGCTGCATGTGGAGGAGCGGAGATGCGAACATGGTTCACCAGATTACGAGTCTACCACTCTTAACCACTACACTACACTGGCTGATCACTACACTGGTGATCGCCAAAGAAGAAGAAGCATAATTAGTTTAATTCACATTGAAATTGTAAAGGTTTAATGTTGGGGAAAATCCACTGGTTCCAATTGTGAGACTCTAAGCTCCTAAATGAGTTAATGGTTAACTATTGATTGTTCTTTACTCTATGCTGAGAGTGAACCTTGGACCATGTGACAAAGGTATAGAGTTGCATATTGGCCGTCCTGGAAGCCGGTGGCCAGCTGTTTTCTTTGTTCTCCCAAGACCCTATGGACTAAAGAGGTATAAAAGACTCTCCTGAAGGGAAAGGGAAGGGAAACAGCTCCAGGCTAATGGAGGCTGGAATGGGGAAGAGCCAAAGTTACGATCTCAGTCCTGTTTAAAGTTATTTCTAAGAAGATGCCAAGCCTGTGTGGGATATGCGCAAGATATGGAACTGTTTGGATGTATCACCTACTGTTTTTTGTTATATTTTAAAGAAAGTTCCACAAGTAAAAGTTTGAATAATATCTAATGGGTCTGGACAATGCTTCACTCCAAAAGGACTCAGTTTTCATGCATGTTTCAATATTAATATCTGCAGTAACTACTTCATATGTTTTTGAATTATGGTGCTGGAGGAGACTCTTGAGAGTCCCATGGACTGCAAGAAGATCAAACCTCTCCATTCGGAAGGAAATCAGCCCTGAGTGCTCACTGGAAGGACAGATCCTGAAGCTGAGACTCCAATACTTTGGCCACCTCATGAGAAGAGAAGACTCCCTGGCAAAGACCCTGATGTTGGGAAAGATGGAAGGCACAAGGAGAAGGGGACGACAGAGATGGTCGGACAGTGTTCTCGAAGCTACCAGCATGAATTTGACCAAACTGCGGGACGCAGTGGAAGACAGGAGTGCCTGGTGTGCTCTGGTCCATGGGGTCACGAAGATTCGGGCACGACTAAACGACTAAACAACAACAACTTCATGGTTCTACCCAAGAATCTTGGAAACTGTAGTTTGTTAAGGTTGCTGACCTCACAATTGTACAGTTCCCAGGGTCCCCCAAGTGGTCCAAGGATCTGTTACATATATGGTGTGTGGGTGTGACCTAGTTGCTCACCCAGCTTAGCATATTCTATTCTGATTGGCAGAAGCTTTCCTGCCTCTCAAGGAGGGAGTCTTCTGCATTACGACCCTTTTAATAGGGATGGCAGGACTTTCGCCTGGGACTTCCTGCATCTGAATCATCACTAAGCTGCGGCCCCAATGCATGGATCTTGGCCAAAGATATTTCCTTAATTAAAGGGTTTGCTTCATTGGCCAAAACAAGAAGAAATTACTCAAATTAACCAATTCTGAGTTAATTTGACTATTACTCTGAGTATTCAAATTACCTCTTGGTATTCAAATGATCTGTCCTTTCCAATCATTTTGAAAGGAGTAGCAGCACTAAATGGCTTTCTCAAACTGATTTTTCTAATATCTAAAGGTCTCAGCCAATTTTTGAGATTAACTACATCCTAAATGTCAGTTTAATAAAGCGGGTTCATTGCTGGAACTCGGGGAAATAGTAGGCTTGAAACTAAGTTAAAAAAAAACTTTAAAAAAATGAAATTTAGTATTCCTTGAAGCACAGTTGAGTGGGCTGCTGTGTACCAGTTCATTTCATCAAGGTTTTTCTTTCTCTTCTCGCCCTTGGTAATAAAATTCTTTATTGGGTGTACTTTTCCTAAAATGAAGCTTTTGGGGTTTTTGGTTTTTTAATGGTCCTATCGAGGGCAAAAACCTGAATGCCAGGTTCTAAGTCAGGGGTAAACAGAGCAGAGTTATTCATATATTTGTTTAAGTGTTTTGTATAGTGTCCCTCGGGGCGGGGGTGGCGTTGTGGGTTAAACCACAGAGCCTAGGACTTGCCGATCAGAAGGTCGGAGGTTCGAATCCCTGCGACAGGGTGAGCTCCCATTGCTCGGTCCCTGCTCCTGCCAACCTAGCAGTTCGAAAGCACGTCAAAGTGCAAGTAGATAAATAGGTACCGCTCTGGCGGGAAGCTAAACAGCGTTTCCGTGCGCTGCTCTGGCTCGGCAGATGCAGCTTGTCACGCTGGCCACGTGACCCGGAAGTGTTTCCGGACAGCGCTGGCCCCCGGCCTCTTCATAGAATCATAGAATCATAGAATCATAGAGTTGGAAGAGACCACAAGGGCCATTGAGTCCAACCCCCTGCCAAGCAGGAAACACCATCAGAGCACTCCTGACATATGGTTGTCAAGCCTCTGCTTAAAGACCTCCAAAGGAGGAGACTCCACCACACTCCTTGGCAGCAAATTCCACTGTCGAACAGCTCTTACTGTCAGGAAGTTCTTCCTAATGTTTATTTGGAATCTTCTTTCTTGTAGTTTGGATCCATTGCTCCGTGTCCGCTTCTCTGGAGCAGCAGAAAACAACCTTTCTCCCTCCTCTATGTGACATCCTTTTATATATTTGAACATGGCTATCATATCACCCCTTAACCTCCTCTTCTCCAGGCTAAACATGCCCAGCTCCCTTAGCCGTTCCTCATAAGGCATCGTTTCCAGGCCTTTGACCATTTTGGTTGCCCTCCTCTGGACACGTTCCAGTTTGTCAGTGTCCTTCTTGAACTGTGGTGCCCAGAACTGGACACAGTACTCCAGGTGAGGTCTGACCAGAGCAGTATACAGTGGCACTATTACTTCCCTTGATCTAGATGCTATACTCCTATTGATGCAGCCCAGAATTGCATTAGCTTTTTAAGCTGCCGCATCACACTGTTGGCTCATGTCAAGTTTGTGGTCAACCAAGACTCCTAGATCCTTTTCACATGTACTGCTCTCAAGCCAGGTGTCACCCATCTTGTATTTGTGCCTCTCATTTTTTTTGCCCAAGTGCAATACTTTACATTTCTCCCTGTTAAAATTCATCTTGTTGGTTTTGGCCCAGTTCTCTAATCTGTCAAGGTCGTTTTGAAGTTTTGAAGTGTGATCCTGTCCTCTGGGGTGTTAGCCTCCCCTCCCAGTTTGGTGTCATCTGCAAATTTGATCAGGATGCCCTTGAGTCCATCATCCAAGTCGTTGATAAAGATGTTGAATAAGACCGGGCCCAAGACAGAACCCTGTGGCACCCCACTAGTCACTCTTCTCCAGAATGAAGAGGAACCATTGATGAGCACCCTTTGGGTTCATGGGCAGAAAGTGAGGAGGAATTAAAGAACCTTTTAATGAGGGTCAAAGAGGAGAGCGCAAAATATGGTCTGAAGCTCAACATCAAAAAAACGAAGATCATGGCCACTGGGTCCATCACCTGGCAAATAGAAGGGGAAAGAAATGGAGGCAGTGAGAGATTTTACTTTCTTGGGCCCCATGATCACTGTAGATAGTGACAGCAGTCACGAAATTAAAAGACGCCTGGCTACTTGGGAAAAAAGCAATGACAAACCTGGACAGCATCTTAAAAAGCAGAGACATCACCTTGCCGACAAAGGTCCGTATAGTTAAAGCTATGGTTTTCCCTGTAGTGATGTATGGAAGTGAGAGCTGATCGCCGAAGAATGGATGCTTTTGAATTATGGTGTTGGAGGAGACTCTTGAGAGTCCCATGGACTGCAAGAAGATCAAACGTATCCATTCTGAAGGAAATCAGCCCTGAGTGCTCACTGGAAGGACAGATCGTGAAGCTGAGGCTCCAATACTTTGGCCACCTCATGAGAAGAGAAGACTCCCTGGAAAAGACCCTGATGTTGGGAATGATGGAGGGCACAAGGAGAAGGGGACGACAGAGGACGAGATGGTAGGATAGTGTTCTCGAAGCTACCAGCATGAGTTTGACCAAACTGCGGGAGGCAGTGGAAGACAGGAGTGCCTGGCGTGCTGTGGTCCATGGGGTCATGAAGAGTCGGACACAACTAAATGACTAAACAACAACAACACATTCAAAACCAACAAGTCAGGAAGAAGGCTCTCAGTGTGGTCCTATACATATCTACTCAGAAATAAACCCCACTGAGGTGAAAGGGGTGTGTGGAAAAATAAGTGTGTAAGGGGCTGCATCCATTACTAGGCTAGAACATCACCCCTCAAATGCTAGTTCAGCAGGTGGCGGAACTGAGTTTTATTCTCTAATGGGGTGACTTGAGTACATATTTAACTTCCCAGCATGGGTTTGATACAATGATGGGTTTTGAAAAAGAAAGGCAATGGGTGAGTACGAGTATACAAGTTTTACGAAAATCATCTTCAGAAATGGCCACCAGCTAATTCCCAGCTAGTATTACAATGTCAATGAGAGGTCTTCAGTACGAAGAAAGGTTGTGGGGTGGGATCCACGCCAGGATGTTCAAACATGAAGCTTGGTGAAATTTGATAGCGAGTGCATTATCTCAGCAGCTTATTACAAAGTACCAATATCACTTTTAATCATTTCTGTAAAAGGAGAGTGAGGAAATCACTCAGAGTATTTAGTTTTTATTTAGTAGTGCATCCACCAGATCTTTTAGTTTAAATAATATAGAATAGTATTTTTCTCTCTCTCTCCCAGGCGCTTACACACATGGTGGGTTTAACTGAGGAATTCAGTAATAAATTTCAGTTGGGTGGTCTTTCCAGTCTCTCATTGTGAACTCACAGTAATCTCCATGGAATTTTTTTGACGTTACTTGATGATTCTTCAACCACTGGAAATAATGGATGCTCAGAGCACATTTGCGCAGAATGTAGACGTCCTTCTATACTGCTAGGGTAAGGTGAAAGTTGTATATCACTACAGGTAATGCATCTTTCACCAATGTGGTTGCTGCACTTTATTTATTTATTAAATTCATATTAATGCTTTGCTATGGAGGACACAGAAATGGCGTCAATAAAACTTCAAGAATCAATTACACCACAATATTTGGTGCTTTTAGGATCACCTTGCCCAGTGCTCCTATGATTGCATTCTGGGGGTGAACTTCCACATATCTGTATATGGACTGACAGAAACACATACTTGTGCATATTCTGAGTGCTTCTGAGCTGGCCACCAATGGCTTCAGTATCAATATATCAATATATCAGTATTATTCTCCAAGGCTTTTGTTTCTACAGTCGTACCTTGGAAGTTGAACATCTTAGTTTTGGCTCTCGAACACCGCAAACCCGGAAGTGACTGTTCCGGTTTGCGAACTATTTTTGGAAGCCAAAAGTCTGACAGGGCTTCCGATTGGCTGCAGGAGCTGCCTGCAGCCAATCAGAAGCCATGCTTTGTTTTTTGAACGTTTTGGAAGTCGAACGGACTTTCACAACGGATTCTGTTTAGACTTCTGAGGTATGACTGTATAAGCTAATTCCTTTCGCTTTGTGCCCTAACCTGTCCCAGTCACAAATCCTCCCATATACCTTTGCTAAATGACTTCCATGATATTTGAAAGCATCTGAATCTACCCATAGATTGACTTGTTTGACCTACTGCCAACTAAGGCTTGTTTGACCTACTGCCAGCTAAGGAGTAAATAATAGAAAGAAATCAATATTGGGCTTTTTCACTGTAGGAAGGCATGACATTATTCAGTCTAACATATATTTTAGTTATCTCATTGCACCATTAAAGGTCAAGGGCTATGAAGATGTATCTGCGGTTTCCATGAATGCCCAGGACCTGTTACCTGTTAAAAGTATGATCTAATGTTGCCAAAATTAATAGAATGGTTTTCATTTCAAAGGGAGCTGATTCAAAGACTTATAGGAATAAAGGCTTTCTGCAGATCTCCAGGCCAGGCAAGATCCCATCAAACTTGTCCCTTTTGTATAACTGAAATGAACCAAGAGAAAACACTGCCTTAACACAGCCTATAATTAGCTCAACCCTCCACAGAAGATTTTGGGATGGCACATAGCACACATAGGAGGAGGAGAAGGGGAAATCCCATTGTAGTTTTTAAATCATTGCAACAGAACAAGAATTTAGATGAATACCACCCTCTGGTCGTTAGGGAAGCAAAGGACATATTTCGGAATTGGTGAACAAACCACAGTGCCACACTGGAATCAATACCCTAGGTGTTCCTGCTCCTGCCAACCTAGCAGTTCGAAAGCACGTCAAAGTGCAAGTAGATAAATAGGTACCACTTTGGCGGGAAGGTAAACGGCGTTTCCGTGTGCTGCTCTGGTTTCAATGCTCCATTGCGCCAGAAGCAGCTTAGTCGTGATGGCCACATGACCCAGAAAAACTGTCTACGGACAAACATCGGCTCCCTCGGCCAGTAAAGCGAGATGAGCGCTGCAACCCCAGAGTCGTTCGTGACTGGACTTAATGGTCAGGGGTTTACCTTTACCTCTTCAGTACATATATTGCAACAGAGCTGAAAAACACAATCAGAACATGCATAGAGAAGGGAGATCAACATGATAAGGGCCTGGAAAGCAAGCCTTATGAAGAATGGCTGAGGGAGTTGTGTACATTTTGTCAGGTAAAGAGGAGATTGAGAGGAGATAGGATAGCCAACTTCAGATATCTAAAGCGCTTCACATGGCGGATGAAGCAACCTTGTTTTCTCCTGCTCCAGAGGCTAGGAGTAGCAACGGCTTCACGTTACAAGAAAGGAGATTACAAATAAATATCTGGAAGAGCTTTCTGACAGGAAGAACCATTCGACAGTGGAACAGACTCCGACAAGAGGTTGTGGACTCTCCTTCATTGTAGGATTTAAAGCAGAGATTGGATGGCCATCTGTCAGGGATGTTTTAGTTGAGATTCTTGCATTGCAAGGGGTTTGGACTAGATTGCCCTTAAATTCAGTAGGATGGTCTTCTGAGTAAGCTTGTATAAGATGTTTATGCTGAGTGTGGTCAACAACGAGTGAAAATGTTTCCTATATAACAGTACAGTCCTACAGTTTGAATGGGAGGAAGTTCCACTGAGATAAACGGGTAAGATAAGTAGGTCTAGTACAGTGGTACCTCGGGTTAAGAACTTAATTCGTTCTGGAGGTCCGTTCTTAACCTGAAACTGTTCTTAACCTGAAGCAGCAGCGTGAGGCCCCATTAGCTGAAGTGGTACCTCAGGTTAATAATAGTTTCAGGTTAAGAACAGACCTCCAGAACGAATTAAGTACTTAACCCGAGGTACCACTGTACTGCAGGAAAAGTTAGCTCTCAGAATATGCAAGACAATACTCATTTTACTTTGACGGGTAGCTTCCCAGTGGTAATCTGTCAAATGTCTATTCCTTTCATTATTTTGCTGATTTTTAAACAATACCTGTATATCTATCTATATCTATCTATCTATCATCTATCTATCTATATCTATATCTATCTATCTATCTATCATCTATCTATCTATCATCTATCTATCTATCTATCTATCTATCTATCTATCTATCTATCTTCTATCATCATCTATCATCATCTATCTATCTATCTATCATCTATATCATCTATCTATCTATCTATCTATCTATCTATCTATCTATCTATCATCTATCTCTATCTATCTATCTATCTATCTATCTATCTATCTATCTATCATCTATCTATCATCTATCTATCTATCTATCTATCTATCTATCTATCTATCATCTATCTCTATCTATCTATCTATCTATCTATCTATCTATCTATCTATCTATCTATCTATCCTCTATATCTATCTATCTATCTATCTATCTATCTATCTATCTATATCTATCTATATCTATCTATATCTATCTATATCTATCTATATCTATCTATCTATCTATCATCTATCTATCTATCTATCTATCTATCTATCATCTATCTATCTATCTATCTATCTATCATCTATCTATCTATCTATCTATCTATCTATCTATCTATCTATCATCTATCTATCTAATCTATCTATCTATCTATCTATCTATCTATCTATCTATCATCTATCATCATCTATCTATCATCTATCTATCTATCTATCTATCTATCTATCTATCTATCTATCATCTATCTATCATCTATCTATCTATCATCTATCTCTATCTATCTATCTATCTATCTATCTATCTATCTATCTATCATCTATCATCTATCTATCTATCTATCTATCAATCATCTATCTATCTATCTATCTATCTATCTATCTATCTATCTATCATCTATCATCATCTATCTATCTATCTATCTATCTATCTATCATCTATCTATCTATCTATCTATCATCTATATCTATCTATCTATCTATCTATCTATCTATCTATCTATCTATCTATCTATCTATCTATCATCTATCTATCTATCTATCATCTATCTATCTATCTATCTATCTATCTATCTATCTATCTATCTATCTATCTAATCTATCTATCTATCTATCTATCTATCTATCTATCTATCTATCATCATCATCTATCTATCATCTATCTATCATCTATCTATCTATCTATCTATCTATCATCTATCTATCTATCATCTATCTCTATCTATCTATCTATCTATCAATCATCTATCTATCTATCTATCTATATCTATCTATCTATCTATCTATCTATCTATCTATCTATCATCTATCATCTATCTATCTATCTATCTATCAATCATCTATCTATCTATCTATCTATCTATCTATCTATCATCTATCATCATCTATCATCATCTATCTATCTATCTATCTATCATCTATCTATCTATCTATCTATCTATCTATCTATCTATCAATCATCTATCTATCTATCATCTATCATCATCTATCTATCTATCTATCTATCTATCTATCTATATCTATCTATCTATCTATCATCTATCTATCATCTATCTATCTATCTATCTATCTATCTATCTATCTATCTATCTATCATCTATCTCTATCTCTATCTATCTATCTATCTATCTATCTATCATCACACTCTGCACACATCTGAGCTAAATGGTCAATTGTATATCAAAGAAGAATATAGGGTTAAAAGAATATGACTGATGATGTATAAAAAGCTTGTTACCAAATGGTGACACACCTTACCGTCCTTTAAAGAATGATAGCTCATCCGACAGCATATAAGAGGATTCCATAATAGATAAAATTTCTATTTTCTCAGGGGATGCTTTGGGTTTTTCTCATAATTAAGAACTCCATCTAGTAACTTGTACAATGGGAGTATTCACTGAATTCCTCTGGAAGCTACCAACATTTTAGCTGAAACTAATGTGTTCTCAATTAGTTGGGGGTCAAATGCAGCATAAATGTGAGCATCTGCTCACGAACACTCCAAGCGGTAAATAAATACTCTAAATTGTAAGCCCTATTTTGCTTTGTTGGTCAGTAGTGATCTATGAACTGCCTACCTCTCTAATTAGCGCACACTAACTTAATTGAAAACTTTATTGCTACCTTCCAAACTGTGATTTATTTTTGAATTTTTCTTTTGCCCCTGGTTCATGTTTAGAATCCATTGTGGAAATTACCCACCACCATTGATTTATATTTACATTTTTCACCTCTGCTATTTACTATTTTCACTGCCTTGCACATTTTCTCATCTGGAGTCTGGCTGGTAAAATGTTTGACCTTGCAATTAGGAGAAATATGTATGTGTGTGAGTGAGTGAGCATGTGCATGCATGCGCGCGCACACACACACTCCTCTAAACCTTGCTTATTTCTCCTCCGCACTTATTTTGCATTTCATTGCCACTTGTTGTCATTGCCTCCATTTGATGTTTTATTTGCCATGACTCTTTTTTTTATGAGATCTGATTTATTTGGAGGAAACAGCCGTCCTGCCAACAAAAACCACGATATAAATTGATAAATAATGATAACAATAATAAATGAAGTGAAGTTTATATTTTACTTTATGCTTCTTCTAAGCATCGCAACATGACGGCTTTGAGGTCTCTGTGGAGTGTCAGACATTAAATGAGGCTCTATAAAACAGGGGCCATCACACATCTCTTGCTACCTGCTCAGTGAAATTAAACTCCTGCTTTAAGGGTGGCCTCGCAGGACTTTGCAGCTTGGATGTCTCCTGCCTTGCCCATCTTTTACTTTTAAACCAGGCCTTATAAATCAATTTCTATTAGAATCCACATAAAACAATATTTTGCTCAATAAATTTTATGCTTTGAAGATATCAAATAGACGCTGGTCTGGTTAACACTTTGTAAGAGCTCTTCGGGGTATGTGTCTGAATCGTAAATTGCTCTCCGGGATGGCACAGTCATTGCTATTTCTTGGAAACTTTATATATTTTTTGTTAGGTCAAGAAGCCTGTAATTCTGAAAGTGATCCCTGAACCTTCTTTAATGCAGCAAAACGCAACTGGAAAAGGGGCTTGAACTTTAGTGTCTGGAAGTGGGAATGTAATAACTTTTCCCCATCTCCTCTGTAAAGTGACTTGGGCCATGTGATGAATGCAGAACCTTCGCTCACAAGGTTTTCCTGATATTATACACTTGTAGCAAATAAGGTTAGAACCTTTAAAATATAGCATTTAGTAATGTGCTGGAAATAGCTTCTTCTCGACTCCTTTAAAGGTCACCGCGTTTGCTTTCAAGCCGTAATTTTAGTTCAGGCCTCCACAGAGTGGAACTAAGAACACACTAGCCAACGCTCCTTCAATTTCTACAGGACTGAAATGAAATAGCCTAGGAAGTTCATATATTGTATGTGTGCTTCAGTCTTGCAAACATACAAGCTTTCATTAAAGGTCTACAAAACAGAACGAAAATTGTGAAAAATAACACCCAATTCAGATCTTTTAGAATTGTAGTTATATGATGCCATCTGGCTATACCATTTAAGATTCTGGCAGACATGTTCCTCAGCAGCAGCTAGGAGGGGCATAAGATCAACTTTGCAAATTATTTACGAGAGGGAGAGTCTCTATTAAGTATAATTGTTTAATTGACACTGAAATGGAAAATGCCTGAATGTGTATTGATAACATTGGGAATTTTCCATGGCATCACACTGAGAGCTTTATGAGCTCTAACCTAGTTTGTAATTAGCTCCAATGTTCTCTGTTCTTAAACTGAGTGTTTAACATGAGATCATGTGATGAAGGTGTTCAGTTGCAAATTTGCCATCTTGGAATGGTGGCGGCTATTTTTGGTGTTCCCAGGCTCATTAGGAGAAGGATGTGATAAAATGTCTCTCCAATGAGCTCAACAGTCCTGGGCTGGAATGTAGGTTAATGGAGCCCATGTGTGTGTGTGAGAGAGAGAGAGCTATGTTTGTTAGCTCTGATTATAAGGTACAATGGTACCTCGGGTTAAGAACTTAATTCGTTCTGGAGGTCTGTTCTTAACCGGAAACTGTTCTTAACCTGAGGTACCACTTTAGCTAATGGGGCCTCCTACTGCTGCCACACCACCGGAGCATGATTTCTGTTCTCATCCTGAAGCAAAGTTCTTAACCTGAGGTACTATTTCTGGGTTAGCAGAGTCCGTAACCTGAAGCGTCTGTAACCTGAAGCGTCTGTAACCCGAGGTACCACTGTATTTATTTCTAAGTAGATGAACCTATGCCTTGGACAGGCATATGTCTATTGGAATTGTTTGGATGTATTTTTGGTTGCTTTTGTACCTGTTTTTAAAGAAGTTCTGGTTAGTAAAGTTTTGAACAATATTTATGGGCCTAGTTAACGTTTTATTCAAAAAGGTGTCAGTTTTTATGCATCTAGTTGCTTCAAGTGGCACAATATTAATACAGTGGTACCTCGGGTTATGAACTAAATTCGTTCCGGAGGTCCGTTCTTAACCCGAAACCGTTCTTAACCTGAGGCGCACTTTTGCTAATGGGGCCTCCCACTGCCACTGCACCACCGGAGCATGATTTCCGTTCTCATCCTGGGGCAACCCGGGTAGCGGAGTTTGTAATCCAAAGTGTTTGTAACCCGAAGCGTTTGTAACTGTTATAGAGCCTTAAATATGGCTCTATAACAGTTCTTAGTCTAATGTTTAGGTTACAAGGTCACAGCTTTTCATTTTTCAGAGGTTAGCATCCAAGACATACTAAAAGGTAAATAACAGTGCATCATAGGCATGTGTGCTAGTCCCGGGGGGAAGGTTACCGTTGTCGTAGTCAAAGTCCAGTCCTGGGTCACTAGCCTGGAAACAGTTCACAAGGAGCGAGGCGAGGTCCGAAGCAGGAAGCCGGGCGGGGACAGGAACACTGGAAGGTCAGAAGCAGGAAGCCGGGTGGCGACAGAAACACTGGAAGGTCAGAACCAGGAAGCCGGGCGGGGACAGGAACACTGGAAGGTCAGGTCTGGGTCCGGGCAGGAGCAGGTACTCAACGACGTTGCTCCCACAACCTGGGACCGGGCTGACTGGCCTTTATCTTCTCTGAGGCCAGGGGCGGTCCCGGCCCCCAGGAGACCCGCCTCTCCTGGCCTTAAGGCGAGCACTCCTCCTGGGAGAAACCAGTTCCCTCCGCCTCTCTGCCCTGAGCCTCTGCAGCTCAGGAGAGGCTGGGGAGTTACTGGACCCAGGGGGAGACTCACCTTCCTCTGGCAGGGCCGGGAGAGGCGCACCTGTAGGCACTGTGTCCTCCGGAGCCAGAGTGGAACCACCTGGTGCCTGCTCCTGAGGATCCGGCACAGGTGCAGGCGCTTCAGATCCAAGGCCCCACTCCAGCTCAGCCGGCCCTGGAGGCAGGGACTCTTGTGCAGGCTGGGATTCCTCTGGTTCAGCCTCTGAATTGGATTCCCAGGCCATCACAGCATGTCTACTCAGATGTAACTCTAGCGAATTCAGTGAACTTTCTCCCAGGAATGTGTGAATAGGGTTGCAGGCTGTAATAGTTTGTGCAAGGAGTTCCTTCTCTGCTCTCCTCCAGATTGGTATTCCTTCTTCCTAAATTTTCTTAAAAAAAACAACAGCCAATTTGGATCACCATGAATAAAAGAGGCATTAAAGCGAAAGATCGCAAACAAATATAAAACTGCTAAGGAGAGTGATTATATGGATCTGAGCAGACTGTTGACTGTGTGGAATTGCAATTATCTTTTGAGGCTCTTGGGATGTTGCACAGGGAATCATTATTTTGCACTACAAAACTAAGGAGATTGTTCTCGGGTGCAGAATGTATTGATTTTGCCATTCTCTAGCATCCTGCAAAAGCACCTGACCAGGTCGTTTAAGTGTGTGTTAACCAAACACATCAATAAACATAAAACATTTTTTAAAACCCTAAAATCACCTCATAAATAATAATAAAGGAGTGAATTATTACCATACCATAAGTGTAATTGATGTCATTATGAATCAACCACACAATTTATCCATCTCCGAGTTTCAAAATGTATGAAAGCATCAGTCAAGTATAAAAAAAAATCCTGTAGTTTATCTTGCTTAAAAGGACATTTTTCACAGCCATTTCATTGGCAGGCATACCCTGCAATAGGCAGATTGCATTTTCAATACTTTATTTTGCTATAGCATTTCTGCCTATTTAAGAATTATTAGAATTACAAGGTTGTGAGATATGTGGGGAAGGGAGGGACAGAGTTTTCTATCTGAACCCTTATCTTAGAGCACAGGTGAGGAATCTGTGCTCTCCAGAAGTTGCTGAAGTAAAACACCCATAATCCTGATGGAAATTGGAGCCCAGTAATATCTGGAGGGCTACTGGTTCCCCATGCCCATCTCAGAACATGGCCCATCAGCACTTACATGTCCATGCTTAGCGAAATAAGCACGATGGATGGTAATACGTTTTTTGGCACCTTTAATGTTTTAAAATGTTTTTAGATATTTTTCATTGTTTCAATTATGTTTTCGTTTTACTTGCAATTGTATTTCTCCATAGCCTTTTGTATCACTGTGGAATTTGCCACCATGGAGGAAGGGTGGAATAAAAATGTATATCATCATCATCCTAGTTGTAGTAAACATTTGCTGAAGTATTGTTGACTGAACATTTTCCTTTCAGTTGATTAATCAGTTTATTTATTGTTGTTGTTGTTTAGTTGTTTAGTTGTGTCCGACTCTTCATGACCCCATGGACCAGAGCACACCAGTCCCTCCTGTCTTCCACTGCCTCCCGCAGTTTGGTCAAACTCATGCTGGTAGCTTTGAGAACACTGTCCAACCATCTCATCCTCCGTCGTCCCCTTCTCCTTCTGCCCTCCATCTTTCCCAACATCAGGGTCTTTTCCAGGGAGTCTTCTCTTCTCATGAGGTGGCCAAAGTATTGGAGCCTCAGCTTCAGGATCTGTCCTTCCAGTGAGCACTCAGGGCTGATTTCCTTAAGAATGGATAGGTTTGATCTTCTTGCAGTCCATGGGACTCTCAAGAGTCTCCTCCAGCACCATAATTCAAAAGCATCAATCAGCCTTCTTTATGGTCCAGTTTATTTCTTGGGTATATTTAAGCATACATACTGCCAACCTCTCAGACATAGCATACAGGTGCTTTATATTTTTGAGAAGCTGAAGGAAGTGTAAGGTAACTCATAGATGTGTTTTGGTCTCCTTACTGATAAAAGCTATCAAGAGTGGTTCGGTTGAGAAGTTTATTAAGAATCAACTCTCTCCACCTTTTTCTTTCTTCCTCCTCAATTTTCCCCAGACTACGGTACTTTAAATCATTGATATCCTCAGAGTTGGCCCCTCCAGGAAATAGGATGTTGGCCAAGATAGGACTTTTGTCTAATCCAGCTCTATGGCTCTTCATAAATTCTCCCCCTTTCCTTCAGGTTCCTCTGCTAGGAGAAACGTCCAGGCAATGGAACTAGAAGACCATTTTCCTGGGAATAGACCACAGCCTGCATGGTGGAAGTATTTGTGCCATATAGTAGTGGAAACAGGCTTGGTAAACAAGTTTGGACCTGTTGGGTGTCTTGAGAAAATACCACAAGGAGTGATTCTGAGCTTCTTAAAGAAAGGGAAAGACTTCATAAATGTAAAAAGAAACACAGGGCATTTTCTGCCCTGCATGAGGGAAAAAGCACCTGGTACACAAATCCCCATAGACCATAATAGAATCTTGTTTATTCCCTTGAACACCTTATTGCACCCACTAAGCGATATCACTAGGAGCAGAAGTTCTGTGCGTTTCCCCTATTGAGGCTGCTTTCTCAGTGTTTGGTATTTTTGAGATCTGGAACTCAGGTGCGGTGAAAGAAGACACAGGACTGTTGAGCTCTATGGTGATCCCTCTTTGAATGGGCACTTAGATCTTCCCAGGAGGCAGATGTCTAGTGAGATTTGCTGTTTTGTCATTTCATGGTGATTTTGCTGATGTTATCGGTGTATTTTTCTTATTAATATTTTTTCTTGAATAACCTGAGGATCACTTTTAGTTTTGTTTATTACATGTCAGGGATGGAGTCAGGCATAGGTTAGCAGTAGAACAATAAATCTTCTGAAGCCAGTGAAATTAACTCTTTGTT
Organism: Podarcis erhardii; assembly: GCF_964252035.2. NCBI lineage: Eukaryota > Metazoa > Chordata > Lepidosauria > Squamata > Lacertidae > Podarcis > Podarcis erhardii. Next base: position 7,532,385 of record NC_138507.1, on the reverse strand, counting down.
CAATGAAACAATCCATAGCTCTGGCATAGTGGTCCTCTGCTACTCTTTCTTTTTCTTTTCTTTTTTTAAAAATATTTTTTATTGATTTTCTTTTCTCATAACAAATATCCAATATTATTACAAAACATTCATTTTCCAATCCCCCCCCCCTACCTGTTGACTTCCCTCAGCTTCCATTTCTGGTTTATTACATCAAATGATACATTCTGCTGTTTGGATATAATACTACGTTATCATATTGTTATACTTGTTCTCTATAAATAAAATTGTAAATGTTAATGTAAAACCTGCCAACGAGTCCATGTTTTGTTTTGTTTTGTTTGTTTCTGCAAATATATTGTAAAGGGTTCCCATTCTTTTTCAAAATCATTATTGTTCTTTTCACGCAGTTTGTCCGTTGACTTTGCTAACTCTGCATAGTTCATGAACTTTTCTTGCCATTGTTCTTTTGATGGTACTTCTCTGGTCTTCCAGTTTTGTGCTTTTAAAATTCTTGCCGCTGTTGTAGCATAAATAATGTCCGTTTTTCTTTCGGCAACACTTGTCCTAAAATACTTAACAAAAAGCCTTCTGGTTTTTTAACAAATGTTATTTTAAACCTTTTTTTCCCAATTCATTGTATATCATTTCCCTTTTTTAAAAAAACAAAAAAACTTGCAATTCCACCACATGTGGTAAAATGTACCTTCCCTTGCTACTCTTTCTAGGAGGTCCAGGGTGGAGGAAGGTGGGGGCACACTGCCCCAGGTGTCACCACTGAGGGGGGTGACAAAATGCCGGGTGGCACTCTCCCGGGAGAGACGTGGTGGCTTGGGCTCCTACAGGCTCCACGCTGCTCAAACGGTCCGCCTGCTGCCTCCCCCCCCCAGCTGTAGGACGGCTGAGTGGAAGGAGACAAGCAGACTCCAGAGGCCCTGCAGTGTGCCCTGCCCTCACCCTGCCCCGCCCATGGGCGCAGTGCCCTAGGCGCCCAAGCGGCTTCTTCCACCGCTGAGGAGGTCTAACCCCATTGAAGCTCTGCTCTTTTCCTTTCTCTGCATGTTCTAGGAGACCAGTGGGGATGGGAGCTGGTTGCAACAGGAGGGGAGACTCCTGTCGGAACTTCTGCTACGACCGAGCTACTCCCCCGGTCAAGCCTTCGGAATCTCCTCCGATGATGATTAACGACCTGAGCCTTTGATAAGGCTTCAGGCACTTTCCCCATTCAGCAGAGTATCAAAGCAGCAGAAGAGACAAGAAATATGAGCTACATTGCTAGGTTTTATTTCTAACTACACAGACAGAAAATACATCCTCTCTCTGTGAAAGCAAAGAGCAACTGGAAAAGAAAGGAACAGGAAACCAATAACATCTCATCCGTCTCCTGTCTTCCGTGAGACTTCCAACAGTCTGGAATGTCTGGAATGCAAAACAGAGTCTTGTGACTCCAAGCACTGCACAGTGGCATAAACAGAAACCAACAACTCCCTGGCTTCTTCAGCAGGCTGCTCCTCTGTCTCCTGGCCCCACTCCTCTCCAGACCCTGCTTCTGCCTCAGAGTCTGAACTGTGCTCTGCCACAGCCTCTTTCTGTTCACTGTTTAGCCTGGAGAAGAGGAGGTTAAGGGGTGATATGATAGCCATGTTCAAAAATATAAAAGGATGTCACATAGAGGAGGGGGAAAGGTTGTTTTCTGCTGCTCCAGAGAAGTGGACACGGAGCAATGGTTCCAAACTACAAGAAAGAAGATTCCACCTAAACAATAGGATGAACTTCCTGACAGTAAGAGCTGTTTGACAGTGGAATTTGCTGCCAAGGAGTGTGGTGGAGTCTCCTTCTTTGGAGGTCTTTAAGCAGAGGCTTGACAACCATATGTCAGGAGTGCTCTGATGGTGTTTCCTGCTTGGCAGGGGGTTGGACTCGATGGCCCTTGTGGTCTCTTCCAACTCTATGATTCTATGATTCTATGATTCTAAACCCTGCTACCTCTTGTGCTTCTGACATCTCCTCCTCCCAGTCTGATCCTTCTCCCTCTGACCTCTCATCGTCATCCCACCACCAATCCCCTGGCTCCAAGCCTTCTTCCTCGGCTGGTGCTTCCCATCATCCTCTGCATCCAGCCTGTCCATAACATGACATTTTAATTGTAACTTTGCATTTGTATTTCTTATTATATTGTAAGTCAACGTGTCATTTTTTTGGGTATATGGCAATGAATAAATATAACAACAGCAACAACACATTGTAATTGTGCAGTTTAAAAAACAAATATACATTCCTTCTTAGAAATATTCACAGTATCCTCAGAAATGGATCACATCTAATAATACAGAAGAATTTTTTTCTCTCATGATGGGAGGCATAATGGGAAAGTATTAAAGAATGACTTCATGACTCATGCAAGAGATCCAGCACAAATTAACATCTATTGTGTCACGTACCAGAAAAAATTTCAACCATCATCCCTCACAGTTAACGTAATATTAATTAACTCTTGTCTATTGTGTTTGCTCAGTCACACCTACTGTACGTGATTCCTTCCCAAAACAAAAATCATATTGCCGAGGAGATTAGAACTGTGAATACTCATTTCATTCTGTTGCCTGAACTTGCCTTAACAGAAGAATCTGAGTGCCAACTGGCCCTAGATTTGTTTTATTTTTTCAAAGTCAATGGAATCATTAACAACTCTTTATCACGTCAGGTTATTCCCCCCCCCCCGCCCCCCGGCCAAATATTTTGAAATGAAGTTTCCATTGCATTTCATAACCCTAAAAGAAACATTTCAATTCGTCAGAGCCCAGTCTTTTCATTTGTAGGCATTAGGAGAAATTCATTACAAACTGTGTAAAATCCAGCCTGTGTCATTGGATACTCTTTCCACTGCTGCAGAAACGGGCTATATTCTGAATGGAAATGAGCCTCAGTCAGTTCCCACATTCCCAACAATGAAGACGTGCAGGAAACAGTTTAACACATAAGCTGTTGATTTGTCAATAACTTAATTCTCCATGACAACCTCCTCAGAGGAGTGAGAAAAGTCAATAGCAGGAAGTTCACATCACCTTGGACTGCTGTCAGGAGGCAGAACACAATAAAGATGAAAAAAGAGGCCGTAAGCCTTGATCAACAATCATTTAGCCATCAAACACAAGAATGCTAAAGTATAATTAAAATGACACATATACAATGAATCATTCCAATATAAACCAGGGTTTCATAATCCATGAAATGAGCATGAGATTCCCCCAGTGGTCAATTGCAAGATGTATGTTCCCTCTTACTACACCCTCCCCATCTGCTTGTACTCCTGGAATACTAGCTGTTGACCTCTTACTTTTGTTCATTACAGGTGCTATCCAACATCTGAAAACTAAATTAAAAAATTCTATTGATTCTAAATCACTTTCCAGATCCATAGCCCTTGCCCCACTAGGCGTTGATTTAACATTAAAGCTGAAGATTGGCTGCCCCCCCCCCCATTATAATTATATTAGTACACAGCAGAAGATACCCCCAAAACAAATGTATTAGACAGTCCTGACAAGATGGAAACACTAATGGTAGGTGGTTACTGGGTCCAGGAACTGGTGAGCAGGGGGAAACTACTGCAGTCTCCCTGACACAGCAGGTGCAAAGCTTGGGGAATGCTCTACTACAACACGGAAGACCCAAATGGCCTTGGTGGCTCAAAACACCTGAATGATCATCAGATGCAGCCCTTCCAAGACAGGAAGGATTACTCAGATATGCTATACATGAGTATTCCTTTGAAGGCAATCCAGAAGTGGAAGCACAGAATGATCTTGCTAGAGTTCGAATGGGTTTCTCTAAGAGGAGCCATACTACGCCTCTTGTGAATCAGTTCCATTGGTTGCTTATTTCTTTCTGGGCTCAGCGGCCTTTAAAGCCCAAAATGGCCTGAAAACCCAATGCCTGGCGCAGTGCTTCCTCTCATACCAAACCTGTCAATCCATTAAGATCTTCACATGAGGCCTTATCCAAGTTCCATCTATAAGGGAAGTGCATTGTGTATTCACAAAGGAGAGGGGGCCACCTGAAATAAGACAGACAGCAACATGGCATTACTTCTGGCACTGGGTTAATTTTATTTATTTGAGCAGGCTCTTTATGTTGGCTGTATTTTATTACTTGCTGAATAGTTTCTGGTTGGTTGGTTGGTTCTTTGTTATTGCCCAGGTTTTATTATGTTGTTTTAATTTTTTAATGGCTTGTTTTAACGTGATATTGAGATTTGAGGGTTTTTCTTCTTTACACCAGCCTGAAATCTATGTTTCGGATTCTTGTTAATATTAATTTAATTAGTTACCTACCCTTCCTTCTTGGGTCCCAGGGTGTGTTACAACAATTAAAACACAATTTTAAAAATGGTTTAAAACAACTTTCAGTGACAATAATTAAAAATTAGGTGGGTCCTTATTGAAGTACACAAAGAGGCTGACAGCCATCCCCTGCACGCTTACTCAGAAGTAAATTCTGTTGAGTCAACAAGACATATTCACAGGTAGCTGTGAAAAGGAGTGCAGCCTTAATGACTTACAATGAGCAGCCAACTTGTTTGTTTGGCGCTGTTATATCTGTCAACCATGAACCATCATATCTCTGAATCAAGTTGTGGAAGGGAGGTAAGAGATCAAGAAGAAATGATCAAGGATGCCAGCTATGATCCTGGGGGCCTCAGAAATATGACCATTTCTCCACTGTCTGAAAAGCCCTATTGATTTCAGACAGCTGGAAGATGTCTGGAGGTGGCTGATGTAGCTTCTAGACATCACCACCTGGATGGGATGCTATACCGAACTCCTTAGAGAAAGGACGGGATACAAATGCAATAAAGAAATAGTTACAAATTATAATGAATGTGTCATCAATGGAGTCTGGTCACAGTTTGGGGTTGAATGAAGACCACAGCCACAAACATTTTACTCTGATTGCATTGGGTCTCTCTCATCAGACTTATTAGTGGTTATTATCAGATCCGTGTTGTTATGCTGACTTGGTCCCAAAATTCAGGCTTCACAATGAGTTCTTTTAGGCTAATATAATGCAGATAGTTAGGGACACTGGTGGCTCTGTGGTCTAAACCACAGAGCCTAGGGCTTGCCGATCAGAAGGTCGGCAGTTTGAATCCCAGCGACGGGGTGAGCTCCCGTTGTTTGGTCCCAGCTCCTGCCAACCTAGCAGTTTGAAAGCACATCAAAGTGCAAGTAGATAAATAGGTACCGCTCCGGCAGGAAGGTAAACGGCATATCTGTATGCTGCTCTGGTTCGCCAGGAGCGGCTTAGTCATGCTGGCCACATGACCCAGAAGCTGACTGTGAACAAACGCCGGCTCCCTCGGCCTATAGAGGAAGATGAGCTCGCAACCCCAGAGTCGTCCGCGACTGGACCTAACGGTCAGGGGTACCTTTACCTTTAATGCAGATGGTTAGAGTCCTCCCAGGCCCACTGACTTTAATTAATGCATCCGGAATGAGACTGAGGAGAGGAATAGACCAATCACTACATTCTTGTTTTGATTTCTCTCTCTCTCTCTCTCTCTCTCTCACACACACACACACATATGAAAGCAGAAAAAAAAACAAAGCCCCACAACCCTGCTTTAATGGGATTTGCCATATTGTTCACAGTCTGAGGTACAGTTCTTCGTGATTTTATGTCATGAAGTTGTTCTTGCTAATTTATTATTCATCTGCCACAGTTAAATATTTATAGCGACCAAGGCCTGCTTCTTTCCTGGCACCTGTGGTGTTTATGCTCAACAGTAACTTGGGCATCTGTCAGCATGGACATGCTTGGTGGACTTCGTTGCTGCTGCGCCAGCTTTATTACTGCTGTCTGGATCATGTCTCCTCAACATGATGCTTCCTGCCATCATTTTAATTCTGCTATTTTGTCTGTAAATTTTCTGTTGGCCGACCCAGGACCTTTCTATCTGCCCTTCCTCTCAAAGGAGCCCAGGGCTGCAGCAAAGCAATGCAGTTTTGTTTTTGAAAACACCAAGAACATTTCAGAATGCTTAAAAAATCAGACACATACCGTCATGCCTAATAATGCATTTTTCAGAATGATGATCATCGTGAAATTGCGGCAAGCTTGTTTTCTCCTGCTCCGAATCAATGGATTCAGGTTACAAGGAAGGAAGTTCTGACTTAACACCAAGAAGAACTTTCTGAAGGTAAGAGCTGTTCAACAGTGGAATGGTCTCCTGTAGGAGGTGGTGGACCCTTCTTCATTGGAGGTCTAGCCATGGATGATGAGGGTTGTAGTTCAATAACGTCTAGAGAGGGCACCATGATGACTATCTGTAGGCTAGCAGATCTCTAGGGGTGCTTCATAGCAGATAATGGCAACATGGAAGAAATAGGCATGGAAGTTGCAGTTTTCTCCCACTTCAGCTTCACGCAGTTAAATACAATGTCCAGGATCTGGACAAAGCAATGTTCTAGTAAATTGCATGAAACTGATCACAGCTGTAACTTCCAGATTCTCCTGGTTTTTCTTGAGCAATGAATCAATGATAACCAATTTTTTCCAGCAGGCAGGTTGTGTAAGTGTCATCAGCAGTTTAGATTCCTCAGCAGCCAAAAGGTGCTTGTAGCAGGACTTGTGTTTCTGAATAGTGTTGTGTTCCATTGTATTATCTAATTTAGTTCAAATGGCTTCTCATTATACAGCACAGCAGCAGTAGTAATTGCAATAGGAGTAGGTCTACGTAGGAGAGATTTGAAGGAAAGGAGGAGCAGCTCTGGTTATAAGGCAGCCTAGCCTGTTGTAGAAGATTAATGAGTGCAGAAGACTCTCTGTGGCTTTCACCCCACAATTGTGAGCAATCACCTCCAAATCCAGCCTGCTCCTTGCTGGCCAGCAAATAGCTAATCAGATCTCTGTGTGCTAAATATGCACAGCTGTGTGTCTGACATGTCTGATTCATCTGCAGGAGACAACACACACATGGCAGCTGCTTTGACGAACTAGGAAGAGAATACAAGAAGAAAAAGTGTGGCATCCACAGGCAAAATACCTAATTCTTGCTCTCTCCTTCACTTTCAGTCTTCTGTTATGACGACGCTCCCTTCAGCTTCACTGCTGTCTGCCATTAAACCATTCTCTTGCAGAAAAGGGTAGAGATCTTTTCTTCTCTGCCCCTGCCTGGCTTATTTTCCAGGTGGGTCCCCCCCTTCAAGTTGTCACAGTGCTAAACTCTCCAATCCCCTCCGGCAGTGATTCAGAAAATTGGCCAGCCACATGGGCCTTGAGGCTTTCCCACGCCCTTCTTAGTTGGCTGACACTTCCCCTTGCTTCTAGCCTGAAGTGATTCCCCCCTCCTCTCCTCTTGAGCTCCCACCTTCCCTCTTTGTCTGCATCTGGCACTCATCTCCACAGCTGGAGAAAAAGCAAGAAGTGAGCTTCTTCTTCTGAGCTACCTCTGTTTTGCCGCTTCCTCGTGTGACCACTAGGGCAGGCTGGGAAAGCTGCCTGATGATGAATGGGAAAGGGCTGGCCAAGTCTGCCCAAAGCAGTCGGAGTGCAACTGTCAGGCTCTTGTTAGCATAGCCTGACCTTCTGCAGAGCGTCCAGAAGCTCCCTTTGAAGTCAACCGGGAGACATGGAGTGTGCAGTCCTGACATAAGCGTCTACATATGGCTCATAAGTCTTATTCTTCAAAACTTTGGCATCTCAAGCAGTGAGAAAGTATCATGTCTTTATTAACCTCTTTCAAGGGACCATCTGACTCCCTTTCGCTTAATGGGAGCTACTATAGCTTTTGCAAAACCAGGATAGTCTAGTCCCACCAGTTCTTGAATGGGGCTAAGATGGATTCATATGAACATCAATCTAATTGCCCAACCAGCCTTGCCTTGATTTTTCTAAACATATTAAAAATACTGTTGACTTAGAGACACTTGGCTTTCCAACCCAGCCGAAACAGAGTTTTTACATGCATCCAAAATACCTAACATCTGAATTTAATTTTTAGAATTTTGAAAATTTGAATTTTGCTTTTGAGCTTTCGCTGAAAAAGAGTGAAAAACAAGAGCCCAGAACTTAAACCTTAACTGTTATTAATTAATTTTGAGGCAAAAATGTTGAGGAGCAGCTTGCTAACATATCCCATCAACCAACACCTTTTGTTTCTCCTACAATCTCTGCCTCAATAATGGGAAATGTTGGAGAAAATTATTTTCAAGCAAATTCAAAGTAAGTTTTTCCTTGATAATTTGCCCCATCCTCAGTTCACTTTGGCTCAAATATTTAAGCCCAAACCTATCTGATGACATCCTATTTGATGAAACCCCTGTTTTTTATCTAAGCCCATGCAAAATAAACTAGTTAGGACATAATCCAGCTGAAACAAGCCATGCCTGCCCAGTGCACATAGTACACATAGTCCAAACTGGCCAGTTCCTGTTACATATAATCAGGCTTAGACAAGCCTTAGACAAGAGAGGATGTTTTATGAACAAATGTTTTGGATTTCTGATTATCTGTGGTGCAGCATCTGGGTGAGGAAGTAGTAAGTAAACAATGCATGAGAATAACGATTAAACTTTCTGTACAAATTCCAACATAAGGTAAAGGGACCATTAGGTCCAGTCGTGGCCGACTCTGGGGTTGCGGCGCTCATCTCGCTTTATTGGCCAAGGGAGCCGGCGTACAGCTTCCGGGTCATGTGGCCAGCCTGACTAAGCCGCTTCTGGTGAACCAGAGCAGCGCACGGAAACGCCATTTACCTTCCTGCCAGAGCGGTTCCTATTTATCTACTTGCACTTTGACATGCTTTCGAACTGCTAGGTTGGCAGGAGCAGGGGCCGAGCAATGGGAGCTCACCCTGTCGCAGGGATTCGAACTGCTGAACTTCTGATCGACAAGCCCTAGGCTCTGTGGTTTAACCCACAGCGCCACCCGCGTCCCTCTAAATTCCAACATAGAGACAGACATGTTTTAAGTTCATTGAGCAAAGTAAGCCCAAACCCTGTGTAAGATTGCGGCCTTTGCTTCTGGATTTGCGCGGACAGGCGGAGACCACCCCCAACTCCAGGCCAGCTACCGCATGGAATAAAGACACACGACACTGTGTTATGGGATTAAAATTGGCCACAACGTTATTTAAGATTCAGATGTAGGGAGACCTTGGCTTAGGCCTTGGGCGTTTATCCCTCCCAGTCCCCAGCCAGGGATCTGGGGAACATCAAGGATACCCAAAGTGTGTAGGGATTGGGCTGACTCTGGAGAACGTCTGTTCAAGCAGAGAGCCCGCCCCTCAATTCACCGCAACACAGGGGAGACAAATGACAGCCTCTTGGCATATGGCCAATGACTCCCCTCAGAACAACCCCTTTAATGGGGAACCCTGGGATTGCCGCCGTGGGAGGGGGCATGGGTCACTGCTTCACGCCACCCCCCATTTTAGGGAAGAAAGACTAAAGGATTCTACCCAAGGCCTGAAACCACCACCCGAGACCGCAAACTCGCGGTCTCGCCACCAAAACTACCTAGAAGAAGAAGAAGAAGAAGAAGAAGAAGAAGAAGAAGAAGAGGAGGAGGAGTTTGGATTTGATATCCTGCTTTATCACTACCCGAAGGAGTCTCAAAGCGGCTAACATTCTCCTTTCCCTTCCTCCCCCACAACAAACACTCTGTGAGGTGAGTGGGGCTGAGAGACTTCAGAGAAGTGTGACTGGCCCAAGGTCACCCAGCAGCTGCATGTGGAGAAGCGGGGAAGCAAACCCGGTTCACCAGATTACGAGTCCACCGCTCTTAACCACTACACCACACTGGCTCTCCTACACCACACCTACACCTGAAAGGGCACTTCACAGACTGACAGCCATTCCAAGAGGCCAGGCCTAATATCGCCTAGCCATTGCTCATTTCCAAAGGTTGTGAGGGCTTGAAGAGTTCCTTCCTCTAGGTTTTAATGCCTGGATGTTTTACTACTCAACCCCCTGGATGTGCGGTTGCCACGCGTAATGCCCTATTGATTTTCTCCAAGGTGTAATTGAGCCTGTGTGGTTTGAGAGTGCCAAGCCATTGTAAACGTGGAATAAGTTCTGACCCTACCTGGCCAACTCCCCTGGCAATGCCTCCCCCACCGGGATTGGTTGACTGTCCAAGGTTGGGCGGGAACCTCCAGGTATCCAGCCTGGGGGCGGGGGTGATGACAGGCAATACTGCTAGGAGCCGTGTAGGATCAGGGGTGCTACGCACAACCACACAGTATGCCCCCCATTTGATGTGGGGAGTGGTCATTTCCTTTTTTTTTTTTAGAATAATTTTTTATTAACCGACCAATCACATCAAATCAAACCAAATTGCATAAATTCCAAATTACACAGCCGAATTTTAAATTTTTGTTGGGGGTACCCATATTTCAAGTTCTGAAGGGATCCAATCAACTTCTTGCTTCTTACTGCTGTTTTAATGTCCACAAATCTAACCTTATGATGTTCACAGTACTATCCAGTCCATTCTTATTATTTTTCCACATCTCTTGTTGTTATTTTCATATATTTTTCCTTTCTCTTTGTGACCTCTGATAGTCTCCGCAAGCTGGTTAGAACAGTTTGTAATCCTGCGTGGATATTTTTTTTTTTATCCAGTAGCCATATCCAGACGTTTTCCATATAACATCACTTCCATACATCAAAACAGTCTTAGCGTCATTAATCTTCACCAATCTGCCTCCTTTCTCAAAACCTCTGAGGAGATTCACTAGGAATGCAGTCTGAAAACAAATCCGTTCTTCTTCCCGGCTATAAATCCTTTGGCAAGATGGCGACTCTGAATTAATTGCTGCGCCATTCCCAAAAGGTCTTATTGCTTCTCGGTCTCCATAAAGCATACTTTTGGTTAAAGTTTATCTCCACACAGACCTTAATCATCCTGCTTGGGTCAGTTCAACCGACGGTTCTAATGAGGAGGGGTTCTTGTAAATCACATAGAAGGAAAGTAAAAAAGGTCCCCCCCCCATTCAGCCCCATTGTCAACATACCCCGCCTTTGGTGTATCTTCTTCGTAAAATATTCCTGTTTCTCCAGCCCATCGTCTTCTTTCGCAGAGGTCACTTAAATTAGCAGACTTCACTCCCCTTCTTCACTTGAAATATGTACATTTGCTTCTTTTGTAATTAATTATTCCAAATTGCTGCAACTAGTGCGCGATCAGAGACAGCGTCCAGGAGAGCCGAGGTTCACACGGGGGCATTCTGCCTAGGGCCCTCACCCCCTTCTTTCGAATTAGGGGGTGATTTATGGGCACAGCAGGCAAGGGCAGTGTTCCCCATTTCCTTGGGGCAACAAGGGAGGCTGCCTACTTCCATAACAGCCTCTTAATTACCCCGTGTGGGCCAGAGAGATGGTATTGTCGGCCATCTTCCAATGCGCCCCCTAGTGGCTCCCCAGGGAGTGGCCATTTCCTAGACTTAGAGGACTAAGTCTACTAAGTGCTATTCAGATGCACCCATTTAAATTAACAGGTTTAAATTGGTCATGTTCATTAATTACATTGGGTCTCCTCCAAGTATAGTTAACATCAGATACAACTTAGGCACCCTGTTGAAAGAAAATCACTGCTTTATTTTGTCATGATTAGTTCCTGAGAATCAGTAATTAAAAGCCTGCCCAAAATACAATCTCTCTCTTTTTTTAGGGTGTTGGTGATGGTGGACTATAATGCACTATAAATAAATAACATTCTGTAAATAAAACAATGATGCCAGCAAAGGGCTCATAAAAGTCAACATGCTTCAGTTTATAGCTAGGCAAATTTTGCCACTGATCCTCCCTCAACCACTCCTATCCCTTTGGCCTGTGACATTGTTAGCAATATCCAAACAACAAGCACAACCTCAGCTGGTTTTGAAGAGCTTCACACAATAGAAGTGAGTGGCTATAAACCATGGCAGAGGAAAGTAAATAATGTTTAGCATTCTCTTCTGGGGAATTATACTCGCTAGAACTAGGATATAAGAAATCATAAAGAAATAGTAAATGCATGCATGCAATTAAACAAAAATCTGGTCAGATCATTTTGCAATATGTGGTGACTGTTGGGCGTTTGCATTCTCTTGATAAAAGAAAAAGCCAAAAACCATAAAATGTGCTGGCAAGGGACAGGATAGTTCTTAATCCCTTTTCTTCCTGCTATTCAATTTGTACTGTAGTAAAGGAAAAATCCATTTTGAATGTCTCCTTAATTTAAATGTGTTTATTTAGGGACGTGGGTGGCGCTGTGGGTTAAACTACAGAGCCTAGGACTTGCCGATCAGAAGGTTGGCAGTTCGAATCCCTGCAATGGGGTGAGCTCCCGTTGCTCGGTCCCTGCTCCTGCCAACCTAGCAGTTCGAAAGCACGTCAAAGTACAAGTAGATAAATAAATAGGTACCGCTCCGGCGGGAAGGTAAACGACGTTTCCGTGCTCTGCTCTGGTTCGCCAGAAGCGGCTTAGTCATGCTGGCCACATGACCCAGAAGCTATATGCCGGCTCCCTCAGCCAATAAAGTGAGATGAGCGCCGCAACCCCAGTCAGTCACAACTGGACCTAACGGTCAGGGGTCCCTTTAACTTTATAGTCTGTTTATAACCCTGTAATGGAGGTGCAGGCACAAAAGTGGGGATAGGATAGGGGTTGATGCCAATGGTACTGACCTCATGATGTCTGGGCAAAAATTACGTGGTCAAAGTGACTAATGTCTCCCACCATAACCCCCAAAATCTGCTGTGGAGCAACAGTTGTACATGCATTCTGTCTTCTATTCTTAGGGGAAATTCCTGCCAGCGGACAGCATTGTAGGGGTCCCAAGCTCTCATCAAGATGGCGATGGACAGTTAGGAATGGACAGTTGGCCACTTACTTCACCTCAGTCAAACAAAAGCCCACCCCCCACCCCAAGGTCTGAGAATGAAAATGAGTTAAGTGCTTTGTGCTGGTAGGGTAAATGTGGCTTGTTTCATTCATTTCCTGAGCCCAAAACAAGCCACTGCAAAGAATAGGACTAAGCGAGAGCTGGACCATAAAGAAGGCTGATTGTTGAAGAATTGATGCTTTTGAATTATGGTGCTGGAGGAGACTCTTGAGAGTCCCATGGACTGCAAGAAGATCAAACCTATCCATTCTGAAGGAAATCAGCCCTGAGTGCTCACTGGAAGGACAGATCCTGAAGCTGAGGCTCCAATACTTTGGCCGCCTCATGAGAAAAGAAGACTCCCTGGAAAAGACCCTGATGTTGGGAAAGATGGAGGGCACAAGGAGAAGGGGATGACAGAGGACGAGATGGTTGGATGGTTGGATAGTGTTCTCGAAGCTACAAACATGAGTTTGACCAAACTGCGGGAGGCAGTGGAAGACAGGAGTGCCTGGCGTGCTCTGGTCCATGGGGTCACGAAGAGTCGGACATGACTAAATGACTAAACAAACATTCCCCAACCTGGTGGCCTGTGGATGTTTTTGGTCTACAGCCCCCATTATCCCTCACCATTGGCAATGCTGGCAAAATGTCTGGAGGGCACCAGGTCTGGGAAGACTGAACTAAGCTCACCACCCTTCGGCTTCAAATACGTTGCATCAGCCAGGACCCAGAGGATGCCCAGTGACATATCTGGAGAGTTCTTAGGATTCCACACCAGTCTCCCCAAGGTGCACTTGACTACTGGGTTCTCTCAAATCCTCAGGCAAAGGGGCTCTTAAGAGGGCCAGCCTCAGGTCCTCATAGGTTTCAGGACAAGACATCAATCTCTCTAGGGCCTTTGTATCTGTTGAGTACTCATTGCAGGAGAAAGAAAAGAAAAAGTGGGATCAGGGGAACACACCATCTTCTCTTTGCCCCCTGCTCATTGGCCTCCACTTGTTTATTATATTTATATCCTGCTCTGAAGCTCAGAGGTTTTTACATGGTCCTGTAAGCATTGATGCAGGTTAGTGTGAGGGTGTGTAACCAGGAAGAGGAATCCATACAACAAAAGGGAAAAGGTACAACTGTACTGATTAGAAGTAGAATACACCATCCCATGAAGCTACCCTACAATGCAAATACTCAGGAGCCTACCACACAATGCAATATTTTTGACTACTTCAGCCTAACTTGACAGTAAAGGGGAACTGGTCGCCAGTCCATCTCAACCAACATCTTAAGTCACTTATATGCCCTTTGTTATGTCTTTTCTCACTTTCTTGTGGACTCACACCCACAACCTTCTGCTAATGTTGTCACTGATTAAGGTGTGTTTTTGCCTTATTGTTTCAGCAGATGTGAACATCCAAGCCCTGATTTGCTAACAAAGACTTCTTGTCATACTGTGTGGGCAGCACAACAGATCTCTCTCTTAAATTTATAGACTAGGCTATATTCTGAGTGTGGAAAAACCCTGAGGTTCCTACCCATCTCCTACCCCTGTATCTCTCCAACTTCCCTCCAGGCAAGCAAGAGGCATTGGGTGGAATTTTACACGGCACGAGATTTCTGCTTGTCCTATGGCGCCATCTCCCCTCTCCTCACCCCACGCACTGTTTGGGGGTTCTCCTGATCCTCCAGAGTAGGTTTGGGAGAGGCGTAGGGGTGTGCATGTCAAAGAGAAGGAGCAAAGTCCTGTTGTGGCAGGACTTGTGCTGGCTTCAAATTGTTTAAATCTGCCCTGCAAACACAAATCAAGGACATACGGTATTCAAGCCAGGCACAAACCATCAAGGAGGGCACAGAAAATGTCTGATTAGGTGTGTAACATGGCCTGGAAAGAGTCCTGATGACCAGGCAGAGAGACACAGATGGCTACAATGAACCCCTAGACTGAAGTACCTCATCCCTGTGATAAACAGTGTACCCTTACAGCCAAAACCTTGTCAACCAGACCCCTGTCTTCTGTGGAGTCATAAACCTTCAGCGCTACCAGCTTGTGTCCTATCAAGCCAATGGGAAGTCAGATACTTTTGACAATCTAGCTTCATGCCATTTTCTGGGCCTAAAACCAATCTATTATTTCAAACCAGTATGGATAGAATATGAGAGAAGTGAAAGAGGGCTTGCCCAGAAAGCAGAGTCCTGCACAGCTAGTTGTACAATTCATGGCAGCAAAGCAACATATGACTATTGTGGTTCGAGGACCCGACCCCCGCAATGAGGAAAGAATACACACGGACACGTGATATAAGGTTAATGGGCAAGGAAAGGCCACAACTTTATTGATTACAGCAGTGAAAAGGTATTGGCTTAGGCATTGGATTTGAACAAGTGGGTTTATTCACCAGTAGGTGGAGCCAGTTGATGCCGATCCAACTATAGGCTCACCCCTAATGTCACCGAGGGTCGTGCCATGGCCTCCCACCAAGCAGGTATCGGACAGAATACACGACCGCCAGATTCCTTTAACGGAATACCCCTAAAAATTGAAGGCATAGGCGATGGCCACACCTAGCTCTTCGAAGAATGAGGCCGGGCGAAGGCTGCCGCCGCAGCAAAAGGCTGCTGAACACGCCCCCCTCAGGCACCTGGTTGGATGCCTGCTGAGGGGCGTGGGCGCCAGCCAGGTGAGGTGAAGGCAGGGGGCTAACGCCCCCTGCTAGGGGCGGAGCTCGGGCTCCCGCCCACAACCACTCCCCTCTCTTGCAGGGAGGAGAGTCTTTATCTGCAACCTGCCATAATCTTTTCAGTCTGTTTGTGACCACACTCAATTTTGTAGTTATGAAACTGGTAATTAAACGCAGTTTCCGCTACACTATAATCTGGGACGCAAGCACTCGTTTTGCCTTCTTCCTAAGTGCCAAGGAAAATGAGCGCTGGATATATTTCAAATGTAAGAACACACAATTATAGAGATCCACATCTTCAGAAGGACAGAAACAAAACAAAATGTTCTGACATTTTGATAGCAGCTAAAGATAATTGAGATGTGTTCTGATAATGCCAGATAAACCTTTCAGAGTACTCACTGTTCAAGGCAGGGGCTTCATAAATCCTCTTGATGTTCAGTGGAACTTTCTTCCTTGGAAAGAGAACCTTAGTAACCTTCATAATTACCTTCTATTTCAACTAGTTACTTTTTTTTTTCCAGGCTAAGCAGCTGTCTGTAGTAAGCCTCTATGGTAATGGTCAAGGGTGCTATAAATTTTGCCTTTCTTGAGCAGATGTCTGGCAACTGTTCAGGTGGGTCATGCAGGATCAGTTCAGACATGCACAAAAAACCCTCTCCAGATAATGAATCTTGATGTTCTCCAAGAAGGCACTCACATGTGTCATCTGGCCATCCACAGATATAACTGCAACTTCCCAATGGCAGTTTCCAAAAGCACAACAGCACATTTTTCTGCCACCATGCCTACAGGCTCCACTTTCCATTCTGCATGTAAATATTTCCATATTTATGGCAGGATCCATCACATGGCAAAAATTTCCCTGTCATTTCTGAAGCTGCTGGCAAAACAACCAGATCAATCCATACGTTGTTTTTGCTGGATTTGGAAGTCAGACTTCCACATATTTAGGGTGTACCCCACTTTAAGAGATTTTTTGAAATATTAAGTGATATAGAAATGCTTTTACTGCATTTGCAGTACCAAAGTGACCTCCCCAGGGTTTAAGCCTGGCCAGTGTGTCTGGAGGTCCTGGGCTGCCCAGACAACGAGACCCCCCTCTCGGCCTCTCTGATGTGGTCCAAAGGAAAGCAGAGCAATATGTTTGTCACCAACTTGGCTGCAGGAGCTGCCAGAATGAGGCATTCAAGGAGCCATTCAACCACCTTGGGGACTCTAGACCATGTGAGGTCCATGTGAATCTACTCTGAATCCATATTGGGATCTAGCATCTAAAATTAAATTAATCAGTTTACCTTGGACTTTACCCATCACAAATTTGAATCTGTTCGTAATCTTTTCTGTTTCATTTTCTGTGGTGGTACAGTCATGCTTGAAAACATGCCCCCACCATAAATTAACAAAACATACATAGGGAACACAATGCTTTAAAAAAACCACCTCTCTGTTGTGCATGTTTTTCAGGGGATATGTTCCAATGTTGCTCAGGAGAGCAACATTGCTCCAGTAATGCGAGAGGACTGTACCACATTAGAAGCTTACAGTTAGATTCAGCCGTTACCTGGGTATTTTCCCTCTTCTATATGGAGTTGTACATCTTCTAATTAAAGGAGTGCTAAGCAGCAGCAAGATGGGTGGGGGAGGGGGAGAAATTTCTATCAAGCAAGGCAAAAAATGTAGTCTGACATCACTTTCCACCCAATGGCGAATGCTAGCAGGCACTCAATAAACATATCAGCATTGTTAAAATGATGCATGGGCTGAATAGTTGAAGGTAAAATATCATCAATAGATGTGTCATCATTGATCTCTCCCAGACCTGGCAGCTGAGAGATGATTTCAGCCAGCAATCCTTGACGGAAACCCAAAGGGAAGCAACATGCAGGGACAGACAGCTGACAAATTCAGTATGGGGCCCATTAAAAACATGTGATGAATTTGCCAGGAAAGCATATATTTGTGGAAGAGGTGAGCTCGGATCTGTCATAAATTTGTCAGCCGCACTGCAGCGCTCTCAGGCCTGGCGTGAATAATGCCCGGCTATTTACAGGGTCTGTCTGGCAAGAGCACTATCAGTCACTCCAGGGTTATTTACAAAGCAATGTGTCTATCAGTTACAAGGACATGACTTTGCCTGAAAAGATAACAAAAGAGGAAATCAGCCAGTGGCCTCCCAGGGAAAGATGCATCTTCTGCCGGAGAAGCCCTGGACTGGAATAAATGAGACGGACTGCAATAGGCCCTTCCTGGCAGAGTGCCTGGCATGGGCTGCAATAGTACATTTACCCCTGTTGATTAGATTAGAAATTATTAATAGGGGTCTATGGAGTAGAGCAAAGGGGTCATTGAGAGTTTAATTCTGTTCTCGGATAACTTCATTTCAGCTGATGGGATTGTTATTGGTACGGCTTTTATATGTTTATAGGAAACAATATACTCAATAATGAAGTCATGCATCCTTCTTGCAAGGTCAGGGAAGCTATTGTGCAGCTGGATTGAAGCCTTCACAATCGTGTTAATTAAGTAATAGTGATTTGACTTTGCCTCCTCGTAAAAATGTGTTTAAGAAGTGGCTGAGAATGGGCTCTGCTGATGGGAGTAAATGGCAAAACAAGCAAGTGCATGCTTCTTTGGACGGGGAAGCACAAAAGCGAGAATTGGTAGAGAGGGGAGGCTCTTTCTTAAACTGCCGTGATTAAAGGCCTGAGCATCTTGTCGCCAGCGCAGCAGGACTTGGAACCGTTGGCCTACTGCTGCTGTGTTTGTTGCTGTTCTTAGTTTGCTGATATTTCTAGACCAACTTTCAACAGCAGACTATATACCTTAGAGATGGGGGACAAATTTGATTTGGTGTGAACCTACCTGCTCCACTTTTTTTTCGAAACAGTAAGCTAGGGTGGAGAATTTTTCTGGCTCCATGAGCCAGATCCTTATCAGGATCTGCCCCAGGGGCCAACTTTGACAGATGGGTGGAGTCGGCCACCTATCAAAATCCTTTTTGTTCTGATTTTAAAAGAGGCAGGAAGAGGCCTGCAAAAGCCTTTTTATTAGGCAAAAGTACACACAAAAATATGCATATCAGGAGAAATTAACACTGGAATGTTGATAAATTTTCATAAGAACTTTTCATATATATATATAGAGAGAGAGAGAGAGAGAGTGTGTGTTTAGGGGTATTCTCATTTTACTACTCATATGGAAATACTGCCCTCAATGAGGCTAAACTTAGATTCACAAAATGGTTAGGAGTATGCATCCCTCTGTGCCCCCCCCCGAAAAAGCAACCTCTCTCTCTCTCTCTCTCTCTCTCTCTCTCTCTCTCTCTCTGTGTGTTTGTGTGTGTGTGTGTGTGTGTGTGAATAATGTGGTAAAGTGAAGAAGTGAATATAAAACTGGAAAATTGAGAAACTGAAATGTACATCTTTTATGTATATAAAAACAACAGGAAATGACAACCACTGGCTAATACTGAGACACCTGGTGATGTAAAAATGTATTTATCTGCCTCTGAAAACAGGCTAAGGAAGAAGACACCAGACTTCCAGGGGGAGTGTCTTGCAAACCAAGGGTTTCCAGAGTGGTCATTGGATGACCAGAGGTGCATGAGCTTCATTCAGATGATCCACAGCATGTATGTAAAAATTATATCAATTTTAATTGTATTTTTATTAGTTCTTTTATTTCATACAGTTCGTTTCATCGTATTACGATGTGAATTCTATGGAACACAGATTATACTACAATAAAATGCAATATAAGAAGTAAAAGGTGTAATAAATATACAATTAACAATCATACAGCATCTAGCACAGCACATTACAATTGCTACAGCAGACAGAAAAATCCTTAAGTGGTCTGCAAAGTGGGCATCAGTCTGTCTCAAGAGACATTGGAATAGAGACCATTGGAAGTAAAGTCAAACCATTGGAGAGTTAAAGAGCTGGCTGTGGTTATAGAGACTGATATGGGAGAGACATGTTTTATTGTAGCTGGGGCAGATGAAGGTGTCCAGTTTCACTGGTGCAGATGCACCATGGCATTTCTTCTTCTGCAAAGACCATCAGCAATTTTCAAGTGGTCCATGGGTGGCGGCAGGAATTTGAGAGCCACTGTTCCAAGGGCGTCTTACCCATAGAGGCTAGTGGTGCGGGGTGCCAAGTTCTGGAGGGCATCAGGGAAGAGGCGGAGGCTGGACGCGGCGACTCCCGGCATCAGCTCACCGCCCTCGCCCGCCTCTGCCATGCAGCAGCGCCGTGCCTGGAGCCTCTGTCTGCCGTGGCCACCGTGGCACGAAGCGGCCAGCTGAGCCAGGAGGTGCCACATCCAGCCTCTGCCTCTTCCCCGCCGGAGGACCCACCCTCCAGTTGCTGTCTGCCTCCTCCAGCCCTGCCAGCAGTGCCGTCCTCCCTAAAAAACTCTGGGAAATGGTGAGGGGCTTTGCACCACGGCGCCGGACATGCTTAAGATGGCCCTGCACTGCTCTATAATTCTTGGTAGGCCATCACAGTTTTTGTTCTTGTTTCTGGAACCACATGGAAGAAGGTATTTGCAATTAACCTGTGCTTAAGAATGAAGGTGCCTGCAGGTATAGGGCGGTATTCAAATTTAATAAATGAAAATAATAAAATATAATATATGGCTGCTACTTCAGGAAATTTGAAATGGCAATGGATGTATTTATTAATGATGAACAGAAACTTAAGCTTTTCATGTTGTAAAATGTATGTTCAGGGTCCCCCCCCAAATAGGGGGCATGTCATACACAGAAAAATACAGTATATGGTTAAGTCGGGATTGATGTCTTTTTTATTGTTACTGCAAGTTGATGCTGTCTTCTCTCTCTTTTTGTCATATTTGAGAAATAAATTTAAAACAAACTACATACCACAGAAGATGTTAAAAACTCTTGTAAATGTTGCTGTTATATTATATAAAAGGAACTTTTTTTAAAAAAATAATATTTATTCCAATTTTAGATATTTCAGCAAATCCTTCCCATCCTTGTTATTATCCTGAAAAAAATTATCTTAATATACTATATTTTTACATTCTCCTCTTTCACTAATTACCAATCTATTTTAACTTAATCCTTTATATCATTTCTGCTAAGACCACAAAACTTCATTCCAACATCCCTCTAACATTCCTTAATTTTACAATATTTCTGTAAATAAACTTTAAATTTCTTCCAATCTTCTTCCACCAACTCTTCTCCTTGGTCTCGGATTCTGCCAGTCATTTCCGCCAGTTCCATGTAGTCCATCACCTTCATCTGCCATTCTTCCCTGGTGGGTAGATCTTGTGTCTTCCAGAACTTTGCAATAAATATTCTTGCTGCTGTTGTGGCATACATAAAGAAAGTTCTATCCTTCTTTGGCACCAATTGGCCAACCATGCCCAGGAGAAAGGCCTCTGGTTTCTTCAGGAAGGTATATTTAAATACCTTTTTCATTTTGTTATAGATCATCTCCCAGAAAGTCTTGATCCTTGGGCATGTCCACCAAAGGTGAAAGAATGTACCTTCGGTCTCTTTACACTTCCAACATTTATTATCGGGCAAATGATAGATTTTTGCAAGCTTGACTGGAACTTGACAATTCAACAATTCTGTACCTGGAGTATTGGACTGGATGGAAAGTCTCCTGAACCTCAAGCCTGAAGAACAGGAGGACCTCTGGCTCATTCCTCTGAATACGGCAGTCATGTTCAGTGATTCCTTCACTTTATTGTGGCGTACTATTTAGCTTTCCATTTAGGTTGGAAGGGATTTGGGGTGCTTTGCCTTAGGGGCTGGTTTCAAAGCTTCACCTTGCCAAATCCGACTGGCAACATAGTGCTGTGATTTCAGCCTGTTCCCTGCGGGGGTGTGGGATTGGCCATGTACCTATCATAGGAAAGTGGAAGGAGAAGAAAAACCAATGGGAGGAAAATGGTTCCAAAGCAGCAGTAGAGAAATCAGTAATCATCAAAGAGGACCAAGAAATGGTGAGTAGATATTTACACTGCCTGATGTGCAGATGGGATGGCTCATCATACTGAAATTGCTAGCTTTGACATGGAAAGGGAGATAAGATTATTCATGCAGCCAAAGTGTTTTCGAAACTCTTTACATAGCCTCAATATATTTGAAACAAACAAACAAACAAACAAACAAACAAACAAACAGGCAAAATGTGCAATTTCTCCTTTGGCAAAGTAAGGAGTCAAGTGTTCGTACAGTGGTACCTTGGTTTTCAAATGTCTCCATTGACGAACATTCGGTTTTCAAACGCCGTAAACCCAGAAGTAAATGTTTTGTTTTTTGAACACGCCTCGGATGTCGAACATGCCATGCGACTTCCGCTGAGTACAAGATCCTGAGGCCTAGCTGTCGGCTATTGAATTTTTGGTTTTCAAACGTTTCAGAACTCAAACGGTCTTCCAGAATGGATTACATTTGAAAACCGAGGTACCACGGTATTTGGCTCTCTAGGGTTTGTATTCAGATCTTCAAATAAGTGGCCAAGATCCATGTCTTGTATGAGGAGGACCATAGCTCAATGGAAAGTACCACAAGTCATCATCAACCTTTATTACAGTCCAGAGACCCAACAAATCGTTACAAAGCAATACATAATTCATACAGCCTACCTCCAGGTTAAACAAGCATTTTGTTCAGAATATAAGGATCATTGGTTCTTGCAACCACCGATAAAAACTTTGCCACTGCTAATGTTCTAGTGTTTGTCTGGTCTTCCAATAGGAACCTGACACAGTGAGCCTCTGATTTTCCCGGGAAAGGTACCAGCAAGGGTAATATCAGTTCAGCCCTGGCTTGCTCATATTTTGCACAGTGCAACAAAATATGTTTTATGGAATCTATGTCTTGAGCACACGAGCAAAGTCTGTCCTGGTAGGGAACTCCTCTCAACTTGCCATCCACAAGGACCACAAGTCTGTGATAGAGCATTAGCCTTGCATGTGGACAGTCCCATGTTCAATCCCTGGTATCTCCAAGCAGGGGTAGAAAAAGTACCTGCCTGAAACCCTGGAGAATTGCTGCTAGTCTGGCTAAACAACACTGTGTTACATGGACAAGTGACCTAAGTATAAGGCAGCTTCCTGTATTCCATTGCCATGAGCTGTGACCAAATATTGTAGTATCTGCTTCTAACAGAGGTGGACTTGGGTAATATAGCACCCTAAAGGTAAAGGTAAAGGGACCCCTGACAGTTAAGTCCAGTCGTGACTGACTCTGGGGTTGCAGTGCTCATCTTGCTTTACTGGCCGAGGAAGCCGGCGTTTGTCCACAGACAGCTTCCAGGTCATGTGGCCAGCAGGACTAAGCCACTTCTGGCAAACCAGAGCAGTGCACGGAAACGCCATTTACCTTCCCGCCGGAGCGGTACCTATTTATCTACTTGCACTTTGATATGCTTTCGAACTGCTAGGTTGGCAGGAGCAGGGACCGAGCAACGGGAGCTCACCCCGTCGCGGAGAATCGAACCGCCGACCTTCTGATCGGCAAGCCCCAGGCTCTGTGGTTTAGACCACAGCGCCGCCTGCATCCCTTCAATATAGCACCCTAAGCGAGGACAAAATATGGTGCCTTTATCCTAATTCCCCCCCCCCCAATAATTCCTTTTGGTACAGTTGCTTTTAAATGGATCTTCTCAGTAGGTACCTGTATAAATGTAGGTTCTGCAGGTAGGAAAACCTAGCAGTTGACACCAGTTCACTCACACCTAAATGGCTTTCCATTTCCAAAACAGCAACACAGAGAAAAATACAGTGGGAAGGTTGAAGTGCGGAGATGGGTGGTTCTGATAATCCTCACCGAGTTCCTACACTCTCGGTTTTTAACCCAAGGGCCAGTGTATGAGGCATAAAAACAAAATGCATTCAGCTTTCCGTTTTGAGGCCAATTGCTGCATCCGCATTTCACCTTGAGTCAAATTCTTTCAAAGTTAAGTAGAATGAAAGCCTCCGTGTGACTTTTGCTATCAGAAATCCATCCCTGTCTGCAGATTAGCCAGTGGTAATTTATCAACATTAATCAAATGTTCCTGTACATAACAAATAGGCCATGTTCTCACACATATGAAAAAGATGTTTTCTGTCCTGATGGCAAGAAAGTGAGTTTCTAGCAAGCCAATTAATGAATGGGAGGTAATGTTCAGTGTGTATACTAGTGGTTGCCAGCTGACTAGCGCGCTGGAGGCATTGCCTGAATCTTCGTACAAGCCATCAGGTGGCAAATTCACCAAGGAGTCTGCCAGCTGTTTGACTTCATTACAGTTTATCATTATGTCGGCCTTCTTTTTTATTCCTACATTTAATCACCTAATATCATTTTTATTGGCTTGTCAGGATGTGGGAGTGTGTGGTTGGGAATTCATTTTGAACCTACTCAACACACATCCACTTTGGTAAAATATTACAGCAAGCTGATATCTATCTTCCTTGAAAAAGAGGGTACAAGTGAATTAATTAAGGTTTATGCATGAACTCAGATCACATCTAATTAGCCCACACTTTAAAAAAAAAAAATCACAATGGTAGATTGACATCCAAAATATTGAATTGTTCAGTTGCATAATGCAAAAGTTAATTGCTATAGCCAGAAATGCTTGATTGATATGACAACTGATATGGCAAGAAATGTCTGAGGTAACTTAGGAGACTGATCTCTGAAGCAATAGGGCTTGATCACCTACCCCAAAGTATAAATAGAATAGCTTTACTCTCATCTTTAGGAACATAAACATCCCAATAAATTCATTCTGGGAACAGATGAATCTAAAGATGTTTTTAAAGGGCGTTTGTGATATACATTCCACCTAAGTCCAATGGCATGCCTAAAAATGCTCTTTGAATCCTGGCCAGAATATTTTTCAAAATATTCTTTCAGAGTGTTTTCTTAAGGAAGCATGAACCTGACAAAGACAAACTTGAAGCCCTGAAGAGAGCATCTCCTATTCTCTGGTCAAACAAATAGTATATAAGGCAGGGAATAGGGAACCACCAGATATTTTCAGGACCACAGCTCCCATCAGCCCTAGCCCTCATGGTAGTCATGGATAGCTTTAGACTCCATGAATTTGTTTAATCCCATTTTAAAACCATTCCAGTTAAAGGATATCTTGTAAGAGCTAATTCCGTAATTTAACTCTGTGTTGTGTGACAAAATGCTTTCTTTTGCCTGTCCTGAAACATTCGACTTCATTGGACATCCATGGGTTTTAGCTTTGTGAGAGAGGAAAATAAGGAGGTGACAAAAATAACTATCATTGGATAGTTAGAAAAAGAAGTAAGCAGTCTAATTTTAAAAGTTCTGCACTGCACTTGCTTACACAATATTTTTTGAACATTTCTATAATTTAGGAACTAAAAAAACCAAGTGCAGGGAACTGAAACTTCCCGCCTCCTCTGCCCTCAACCTCTGGAACCTTATTCAACCACTTTCACTAGGCATTGCCCATAAGAGATACAAACTAAAAAAAAAACCAAACAGAAAAGTTGACAGTATCAGGAATTTGAATTCTGTGCCCTCCATTCCCCCTTTAACAGGCAGGGAAAATATACCCTTCTGCACTGTCATTTGCAATCTAATGACAAAACATTGCTTCCAAAAAGCTTAGATGTGTAGGATTGCTCCACATAAGTTAGCCCGAGTGCTTTTTTCCCCCTTGGGGTACTCAAGAGTATGCAGTACCGGTACTCCCCCCCCCTTAAAAAAAAAAATGTTAGAAGTGCACCACTTACTGTAACAACTTCATGTTGAATACGGGCACCATTTTTCCTTAAAAAGAGAGCACTGGTTGGCCCCGTATGCATTATAGGACAAATTCCTCTCCTGAGAGTCCTCTGACTTTCTGCCACATGGTGATTGGAAAGGACTGCCTTCGCCCAGGTTCATTCTGATAGCTATCATGTTGTTGCTCAATAAGAAGGATTTAGAAGGGACCCTGGTATTACTTTCCTGCAAGCAAATGTAAGCTGTA
The DNA here is from genome assembly GCF_964252035.2 of Podarcis erhardii. Classification (NCBI taxonomy): domain Eukaryota; kingdom Metazoa; phylum Chordata; class Lepidosauria; order Squamata; family Lacertidae; genus Podarcis; species Podarcis erhardii. The sequence continues at coordinate 7,506,877 of NC_138507.1, read as the reverse complement.
GATTAACATTTGGCTGACCTTAGCATCAATTACTAAACATAATGTTTGGAGTGATGTGTAACACCCCATACTTGGTGATCTTCACAATGGAACACGGTTCCTGGCCATCTTTCCAAACCATTTCCAAAGAGCAGGCACCTTAGCATCCCAAGACTGGGCCAACTGGCATGATGGCACTGCAGCTTGGCAGCCATGTATCTGGCTATTCACTCTCAATTAGAAATAATATTTTGCATTGTTTACAAAGTTTGCGTGCTATCCCGGCCAGGAAACGTCGCAGTGAACAATGAATCCAATGCCAAAAACCAAGGAAGCAAGCCACAGAGTCCCATCATGTGAGAGGTTATTAAATTTTCATGTATCATAAATGAAATATACATTAGGGACCCTCTCCAGTGACCTCTACATTTTTGCAATTTCTGGATCAGAGTTTACGACCTAAATCATGTAGCCACAATAGCCTGTGACATATATATGGAAGGCATTGCTTTGGTCCTGGCCTGCAATGGTAAACAAGTGTAACTAGTTTAGAGAATTGCTATTGAGAGTAAAATTCTAATTTTACTCTCACTCCCAGAACAGATGTACCTCAGAGTCTATAGACTACACTGCTTAACTGCAGCTACTCAGCTGTGACCTTCAGCCTGAGGCTCACTGCAATAAAATTTTCATGCAACCATATGGAAGAATATTTTAATAGAGATTTACTGTCAGTAAGTGTCCCAGAGGAGCAAATAAGGAAGCTGTAACATATTGCATACAGTAAATCAAGGGGACTTCAATGGAAAAATGAAACCTCCCTCCGGCAAGCATCTTTAAAATTACAGGCAACACTTTGTACAAATATGTGTACAAAGGACGAGATATGCACTCGGCTAAGCAGCTCAAAAATGCTTCTGATCTGAATATATATTTATTAGAATGTATTTATTGCATTTTGTAAGTGGTGAGATGGAGCGCATCATGCAGGGCTTTCGCAGTGCAAGTTCCTGAGCAGCTGGTAAGGAGCGAAAGGAAGGCAAGTTCTGGTAGACGGAGGGAGAGAGAGAGAGCTGGATGGATCACTTCAGACGTCCAAGTTCATTATACTGGAAAAAAAGAAGGAAGGGGGGGAAAGAGTAGTTTCTGCACTAGGTTGGAAGGTTTTACAGGAAATAATCAGAAAGGACACTGGCATTTTGGAAAGGAGAGCTACCAGGATGACAAAGTGGTCTAAAAGGCAAAGTTGACATGTACAAAACTCCCTACACCGAGTTTTGTGTGCATTTCCCCTCTGTGTGTGTTTTAAATGGAATCGGTTTGGGAAGGTTGAGTCAGGAAGGAAGATGGATGGAGGGAGAGAAGCTGTTCCTGGATGGTTTTTTTAGCTCTAAATTGCCTTCTAAAAGCTGTGTTTTTTAAAAAAATCCATGGGGAAAATAAAGCAGAAAAACACAAGGACCTCTAAGGTAAAGGTAAAGGGACCCCTTACCATTAGGTTCAGTTGTGGCCGACTCTGGGGTTGTGGCGCTCATCTCGCTTTATTGGCTGAGGGAGCCAGCGTACAGCTTCCGGGTCATGTGGCCAGCATGACTAAGCCGCTTCTGGCAAACCAGAGCAGCACACAGAAACGCCGTTTACCTTCCCACCGGAGCGGCACCTATATATCTACTTGCACTTTGACATGCTTTCGTACTGCTAGGTTGGCAGGAGCAGGGACCGAGCAATGGGAGCTCACCCCATTGCGGGGATTCGAACCACCGACCTTCTGATCGGCAAGTCCTAGGCTTTAACCCACAGCGCCACCCACGTCCCTCTTACAAGGACCTCTATTTTCCACCAAAGGGGGAAAAGTAATTTGTGGTGGATGGGTTTCAGCTGAAATCCAACCAGAGTGCAAAGAGTTTAGTGCCCATTTCTGTATACCTTTGCTGTTTATCAAATCAAGTCTTCTCAATCTGATTAAGGGAATATTTTCTTTAAAGGAGAAGGTCTAGGCAGAACTCCATGTAGTGTACAGTTGGAGACTCACTTTCACTACTAAATAAAAAAAATCCTTCCAGTAGCACCTTAGAGACCAACTAAGTTTGTCATTGGTATGAGCTTTCGTGTGCATGCACACTTCTTCAGATACGTGAACACAAAAGCTCATACCAATGACAAACTTAGTTGGTCTCTAAGGTGCTACTGGAAGGATTTTTTTTTTTTACTACTAAGTAAGTTGGGCTGACAGAGACAGTAACTTATGCAAGAACAAATGGGATTTCATGACTGAGAAGGGATGGGAGCAGGAAAGACGGCAAAACTCTGAAAATGGATTAGGTGGCACTGTGGTCTAAACCACAGAGCTTAGGGCTTGCCGATCAGAAGGTCAGCGGTTCGAATCCCCACGACAGGGTGAGCTCCCGTTGCTCGGTCACAGCTCCTGCCAACCTCGCAGTTCGAAAGCATGTCAAAGTGCAAGTAGGAACCACTCCAGTGGGAAGGTAAATGGCATTTCCGTGCACTGCTCTGGTTCACCAGAAGCAGCTTAGTCATGCCGGCCACATGACCCAGAAACTGTACGCCGGCTCCCTTGGCCAGTAAAGCGAGATGAGCGCCGCAACCCCAGAGTCGTCCACGACTGGACCTAACGGTCAGGGGTACCTTTACCTTACTGAAATTCAAATCTTATTTCTACACAGTTTCATACACAACAGGAGATTTACAACCAGGATGTCACTGGATGGGTCAAAAGGGAGAAGGTCAAAATATGAAGCTAAGAGGTTCCACACAGTGGTCCAGTCCTTGCAAGAGTCACTGTATCAGATCTTTCCCTGACTCTTTTCCACTCACGTGTCCAGACTAAATGTTTCAGGACAGCTTATTTCCATGATATAAATATTCCTTTAGCCAGTAATGCATACTCACTCAATTGGATTCCTCCTTGACTGCCCTTGGGCCAGGAGTACCAGCTTGGCCCCCTGACCGTGGGTGCCTGGGGCCGTAGGTGCCACGCAGTGTGCATGGCTCTGGGACAGAAAATTTGTGAGTGCCCGGCTCCTTTGTGGGGAATTTTGTGGGTGCTTGTGCACCCAGGGCCCCAGGGAGTTTGCACCTATGCCGTGGGCAGAAGTAGTATGCTCTCAACTATTACTGTCTGCAGGAAGATGTCCAGAAGCAGTCCAGGTTCTTCTATCCTGATGTGACAATTTACAAATACTTAATTACCACTAGCTCTATTTAAGCGTTCTTAGAATGCGTCCATGGAGGTGGTGTGGCAGGGAACATTCCCAGTTCTGCCCAGAGATGCCTAGGATTGAATCTGGGACATCTTCATTTGCAGTGGCACATCTACCACTGAGCTATGGTCCTACCTGCTAAGCAGAATACGCTTACAATCACCGCACCAGACCCTCCATCTGTGGGATGTAATCCATTGGTGCAGTCAAATGCAACATTCCTTATTCCCCTAGAGTGGGCACAGGCAGGGGGACATCCAGTCATGTAACTTCCTGTTCCACTGGTCTGGAGTTTCCTCTCTCTGCATGTGATCTTGGACATGGGCATGGCTCTGGCTGACTCCATAAAAGAGCTGAGTCATGCAGCCATTTTCTCAGCTGCAGTTTTGTCTCTTCTTGCCTTGTTCTCTCTTTTGCTGCCACGCTGCTATCCTGCAGCCATTTTGTATTCTACTAATGTAATTTTGCACATGAGTTCAGTCTCCATATGAGATGAACTCACAGTTTCTTTGTGTAACCACCAACTAAAGTCTGCCTTCCAGGGATCAAATCGTGAACTGAAATGTGAGTGAACTTTTTATTACTTTACTCAGAACGACTCTTGTGTCTTTATTCTTTTAGGAGGGATAAAAGGTGACACCAGGAATAATCTTAACTAAGAGATTCAAACAAATCTGCTAACTAGCTTCCAGCTATATTGAGGGGAATTTGCTCTGCTACATCACTTACTAGCATGAGTGAAGGAAGGATAATATTTATCCAATATATGCTTTCCTACTATCCTCAACCACTGTGGGTTAAACCACAGAGCCTAGGACTTGCCGATCAGAAGGTCGGCGGTTCGAATCCCTGTGACGGGGTGAGCTCCCGTTGTTCGATCCCTGCTCCTGCCAACCTACCAGTTCGAGAGAATGTCAAAGTGCAAGTAGATAAATAGGTACCGCTCCAGCGGGAAGGTAAACGGCGTTTCTGTGTGCTGCTCTGGTTCGTCAGAAGCGGCCACATAACCTGGAAGCTGTACGCCGGCTCCCTCAGCCAATAAAGCGAGATGAGCGCCACAACCCCAGAGTCGGCCACGACTGGACCTAATGGTCAGGGGTCCCTTTACCTTTACTATCCTTAACATTCCCACACCATCTTTCCATCCATGGATACAATTTAAGAACATCAGAATAGGCCAATTAGGATATGGAGGACCCCTTCCTGTTTGAGTTCTTAAATTAAAAACACAGAAAGGTACTAGAACCAGCGCATCCTTTGGATCAACAGCTGGTACAAGCCTGAAAGGATTCCTGACAACAAGCAAGACACTGGTGACCCGAATAGGCCAAACACTGAACAAATCCATTTTGCCTTAAAATGCGTGTGGTCTGTCATGTTTGACTAGCTATTACAAGCCACAACAATGGAGCAATTGTCAATTGTGATTAATGTATTTAAAAGAATTTAATTTTCTAGGTAGAGCAGTGTGTTTTGCATGCTAACTAAATAAAACATACCCAGAAGCATAGCAGTTGCAAATGAACAAAAATACCCACTGTCAAAAAGAAGATCAAGGAAGTTCAAATACAGGGAGAAAATGAAATTTCAGCTTTTATATCTGGGTTTTTCATTCATTTTGGCTGGTTTGTCTATACAGTTTCTTTGCCAATAGTTTCAGCAGTGGGAGATACAAGTATCATCAGGAAAAGTTTATCAAGCTACTTTCTGTACATAGGTACATACATACATAAGTACAAAATTCACACAGTACTTCAGTTGTGAAAAGTTCATACATATATGGTGTTCTCCATTGCCTGTTCTCTTCTTACTTGGAAAAACAATAGTTAATAAAGTGAGCCTAAGGATGTAAGAGAATTCTGATTCAGGTTGGATGTAAAAGCTAACCTGCCTGATTTGAACTTTCTTGAACAATATGGAAACTGAAACACAGCCATCCTCTGGAATTTCCACTTCTCTGAATTTTGCAATGCCAAGTAATGTGTACAAAAATGCATTTGCTAGGGGGAAGTATGCAGAAAAAGAGCATATATTAGTGAAAAGAACTTACCAAAATGCATTACATTAGGAAAATTGTTTTGCAAAAATGTATTTATTAGGCAAACTTGAATATAAACATGCGTATATTAAGAGAAATTCACACTGAAATTCTGGTGGATTTTCATGAGGACATTAAAAAATAAGTCATAAGCTGAAGTGAAATGTGGAGAACTGAACTGTCAGGATGCTGTCATGTTGGACTGGTCATGTTGTGCTGATGCCTGATGATCATCTTCCAAAGCAACTACTCTATTCCGAACTTAAAAATGGAAAGCATGATGCTGGTGGTCAACAAAAGAGGTTTAAAGACTGTCTCAAGGCAAATCTAAAAAAAGTAGTATAAACACCGACAACTGGGAAACACTGGCCTGCGAGCGCTCCAGTTGGAGAACAGCCTTTACCAAAGGTGTCATGGGCTTTGAAGACACTCGAACTCTGAATGCAAGGGAGAAACGTCCTAAGAGGAAGGCATGCTTGGCAAATCCACACTGTGATCAACTCCCACCTGGAAACCAATGTCCCCACTGTGGAAGGATGTGTGGATCCAGAATTGGCCTCCACAGTCACTTACAGATTCATTGTTAAAACTGTAAGACAATCTTACTCGGCTACGAGTGATCGCCAAAGAAGAAGAAGATCTATATCATCATTTCTCTATCTCTATCTCTATCTCTATCTGGAGAGGCAGTGTTGAATTAGGAAGGATGGAAAAGGATGGAAAAACAGACAGGTAGGCTGCTTAAGATCTTGAGATGGGCAAAAGGATTGACTGTGAGAGGCTAGAGCTGTAAATAAAATGCAAAACCTAACACTATGGCAGGGAGGGTGGCGGTGATACTTCCCAAGTGATTATGCTAACTAAAGACTTGTAGTAGGGACAACCAAGACACAGAAGAAGGGACTGGGGAGATTGGGAAGGACAGAAAAGAACTGAGAGAAAACAAACTGGTAGAAAGGCTGACTTAAGGATAAATATGACAAGTGGAATCAAAAGCCCCCAACAAACTCTTTGTGCTATTCAGAGAACTATTCAGAGAGTTGCAAAGGAAGAGAAAAGTTTTGTAGTGTCAACATCCCTCCCCTGAAGTTCTGTGATTGGAGAGTGTTGGATGAGATTCTAGTTCTGGATTCGAGGATAGGCCTCTCAATGAGCAGAACCCAGCTCTCCTGTATCCTCTCCCGAACTGCCATTTTTCTTATATGGTGCCATTTACATTCCCCATCCTTTTGGAGACAGGCTGTCTGACTTAGATTGCATAGTTTTAACTGCAAATATCCCCAAAGAGCTCACTGGGGGAGGGGGGTTCACTTTAGATGTCTTTAGGGGCTTACCTCAGAGGGGCCTCAGTTCAGTCTGAATACACCTGCTTTGCTTCAGGATATGGATAAAATAGTTGTGCATACATAGACATATACACGTATGTGCAGAGATAAGGAGAAAAGGAGACGAAGTGAGAGGCTTCCGCAAGTTTCTGGAACATCCAGCAAATGTCTCCTGGGTTCGAGAATTCTCTTTGTAGCATCTCTCTGAGCAAACAGGTTGAGAGCTGGTCTGCCTGCTTCTAGGGCACCTGAACTTCAGAGTGACTGCAAGGTTGATTTTTACAAGTCACACACAACATTATTGCCACCTTGGAATGAGTTAAGTTCCAACAACAGTGTCGCAGAGTCTGGAAACATGGAAGGAAGCACCACTGACAGAGACCCTTTGAAAGAAGGCAAATTACTGTCAGCTTGTGAAAATCACAAAGGACATCTCTCCCTGTTCTGGTTCCTTTAATCACCTTGTAGCATCCCAATTACAGAGAACAGAATTACCATCCCAATTAAGCAGCAGTCCGTGCCATTCGGTGTCATTAAACTTTTAATTGGGTTCCTTGGGAAAGGTCCTGATTAAGTTGATTACCTGATGAAGCATGTCCCAATTAGGAACAGTGCAGTTTATATGGTCTGAACCACAGCAGTCTTATTCCTACCATCCTCCTTGCAGATCCAGCTTGAGTTATGCGAGTGAATTTTGAACCACCACTGTTGAACTAGATCAAGTGCAAGCATCTACTGTCAACAGCAAAATGCTGCAGAGAGTCATTGGCTCCAATTATGTATCTCTCATATCTCTCTGTCTTTTCTTATGTCTAACTGCACACACAAATCATTTGGATAATTATATTTAAATGCCTAGGCATGGAAGGTTCCAAACTTAATCACACTGTTGTATTGTATTGTCTTTTTTCCCTTTTGTTTTTTCTCTTCTGTCTTCTTTCCTTTTAAAAGTAATAAATATTATTTTTTAAAAAACAAACAAACATAATCACACTGGATGCTCATGCTTTTTTTTTGGTAAATAGTTAAATTAATTCAGTGATTGATTTAATTAATTAACAACTTCTCTCCTGCACTCCTGCATAGATGAAGTCTTAGAATAGCTGCATTGGTCACTTTGCATACTTCTTTTAAATAATAATATCTCTAATAAAATTAAAATAATTGCATGTTGGAAGGGGATGAAGAGTTTGTTGTCTCCGCTTGGGTCTGAGGGACCTACAGGAGGAAAATTAGAATGATGGCTTTGAAGAGTGCCTAGCGAAGTCTAAAGTGTCTTCTCTGCATATAGATAGGTAAAGGACCCCTGACCATTAGGTCCAGTCGTGACCGACTCTGGGGTTGTGGCGCTCATCTCGCTTTATTGGCCGAGGGAGCTGGTGTACAGCTTCCGGGTCATGTGGCCAGCATGACTAAGCCGCTTCTGGAGAACCAGAGCAGCGCATGGAAACGCCATTTACCTTCCCACAGGAGCAGTACCTATTTATCTACTTGCACTTTGATGTGCTTTTGAACTGCTTGAGGTGGAGACCGGCTCCCGCCCACAACCACTCCCCTGTTTTGCAGGAGGAGAGTCTTTATTTGCAAGAGCATACATTGGTGAGCCAGATCCCATCAGGTACCTTTCTCAATAGACACACTGCCATCTATGATGTTGTTCTGCAAACAGTAACTGAAGGATGGGAGCTGCAAGCCCTCTGCACAGTAGCAAGATGAATACAGGTCCAGATTTAGCCTTTTTTGTATTGTATTTTATTTTTTTTAAAAAATAATTTTTATTAACTGGCCAATCACATCAAATTAAATCACATCACATAAATTCCGAATTACAAAGCCAAATTTTGAATTTTGTTGGGGGGACCCATATTTCAAGATCCGAAGGGGAATTCTTATCATCTTCTTGCTGCTGCGTAAATGTCCAAATCAGTCCAAACAGAGTTCATAATTCTATCCCATCTTATCTTGCAGCTGCGACATCACATCTTGTTCATATATTTTCTCTTTTTTCTTTATGATCTCTTCTGATAGTCTCCTTAAGCCGATAAACACCAATAGTAATAATAATCCTGTGTGAATTTCCCGTTCTTCCAATCCTCAAATCAAGATGGTTTCCATATATCATCTCCTTCATGGATAACATCGCTCTTTCCATCATAATCTTGCAAAACTGTTGCTCTTAAGTCCCACTGAGGAGTTTAATCCACAATATATAAACAGCTTTGTTTCTCCCTTTCTCCTCCCAGACTCAAGACCTCCGACAGAACTTCCCAATATGGCGACGGCATTTTTAACTGCGTCATTCCACGCTCTTCTTAAAACATGCTTTGGTTCGAATTACCTCGTGTGGGTCGGAGAGATGTTATTGTCCGCCATCTTCCGATGTGCCCCCTAGTGCCCCCCCTAAAGATTTGTATTGTATTGTATGTTCAGTGGAGCAAAACAATTATATCTAAGTGAGAATCGCAACTGAGTAAAAATTTTGGAATTAGAAAACAGGCTGCTAATAATTGTCTAATGGCCGTTTAAACACCCAAGAGGTGCTGGAAGTGAGTTCTGGTAAGTCCTGACGGAAAAGAAAATACACTTCTATCCTCATAGAAGTGTACTATTTCAAAATAAAGATGGGGGATTGGAAGAGTTAGTTCCAACATCAAAATCTTTCTCCATGCACAAAGTGTGCATGCTCATTTTGTTAGAGACATTCTCATTTCCCTTCCAAAGAGGGAGTCTGAGTGGCAGCATGTGCATGTTAGATTAGAACTCTCCGTAAGTTAACAGATGCAGAAAAGATAGCGTCCTGCACACTCCCACAGCTTCCAAAACTGAGCTCCGTTGGCATGTAGGAGAAGGGGAGAGCATGAGCTGTCAGGATTTTGACATTCCACTGTCCTTGCCCTTTGACAAGGAAGCCAGGATGTCCATGAGAAAGTGTGAGGCTTGTTTTAAACAAGATTGTTGTTGTTGTTTAGTCGTTTAGTCGTATCCGACTCTTCGTCACCCCCTGGACCAGAGCACGCCAGGCACTCCTGTCTTCCACTGCCTCCCGCAGTTTGGTCAAACTCATGCTGGTAGCTTCGAAAACACTGTCCAACCATCTCGTCCTCTGTCGTCCCCTTCTTCTTGTGCCCTCCATCTTTCCCAACATCAGGGTCTTTTCCAGGGAGTCTTCTCTTCTCATGAGGTGGCCAAAGTATTGGAGCCTCAGCTTCAGGATCTGTCCTTCCAGCGAGCACTCAGGGCTGATTTCCTTCAGAATGGAGAGGTTTGATCTTCTTGCAGTCCGTGGGACACTCAAGAGTCTCCGCCAGCACCATAATTCAAAAGCATCAATTCTTCGGTGATCAGCCTTCTTTATGGTCCAGCTCTCACTTCCGTACATCACTACTGGGAAAACCATAGCTTTAACTATATGGACCTTTGTTGGCAAGGTGTTGATGTCTCTGCTTTTTAAGATGCTGTCTAGGTTTGTCACTGCTTTTCTCCCAAGAAGCAGGCGTCTTTTAATTTCATCTTTTACTTTAATTTAAATAAGATATGCTATATCAAATTCCACAGAGAAAGGACACCCCAAAGTTGCTTGGTTTTTAGCACCAACATGTTTCGACGCATTGCTCCCCTGCCAGGGATGGATTGTTGCAACCACCTAGCCCTTAAGGAGTATGAACTTGTAACCAGAACTTGTTTGGTTGTACGTACTTGTTGTTTCAAGGGAGGTGTTGAGCTGGGTGCCAGCCTGCAGAACTGCCCCATATATTAAAAAAAAGGCCACCCTTGTTTCTTCATCTTCTTCTTTGGCTGGCAATGGTGATGGGGAAAGAAACGGTAAGATGAGTTTAGATATCAAATGAATTGCCACACACTGAAATTGCTTCCACTGGAGGACCCAAGGATACTTATTTCATTCAGTAACAAGAGAGCTCCAGAGCAGACTAATTTAGAAATACTATTGACTGTTCATTACTAGGATGCTGCCCAAATAGCTAAGAGCATGTGTGCTGTTAATGTGATCTTAAACATTACTATCTACGGTAAATCAGAAACAGGGCACACAAGTACTATA